>NC_141012.1:36772807-38124057 GCF_052327205.1 Somniosus microcephalus | reverse complement strand
AGAAGAAATCCCCTCAGCTGCAAACACGGGATCTTCAGATTATTATTCGGGGCTTGCGACCTACCCCAGTTGCTTATGAAGCCTCCCCAGCTACTGACCCCAGGAACGGAGCCGAGCCATCAGACCCTCTCCCCTCTGCCAGTGTTGGTCCCTGTCTGGGCCGGCAGCCTGGGACTGGAGTTGCGCTGCCGGCGGTTGGAGAAGCCTAGGCCCCGGGGCCTCGGGCCCCCGCTCTGACATGGCCCCGAGAAATAAATCACATACTGGACTCATTTATTACACACAAAATATATAATGAGCTAGTTGGGCTCCTAAGTACCAAATTTGTGCTGGATAAAATCCCCTCCACACACACACAAAGTGGGGAAAAAAAATCAAGTTAGGATTCAAGATGGCGGCCACTCACCTCAGGTCAGAAGGATTAGGCCCGCCCACACACACAATGTGACGCAGCGATTGGTCAACCATCAGGTCACTCAACTGTAGGATTGGTCAACCATCATGTCACTCAATGCTATCCCCTGTAGGATGGCCCGCCCCCACATGCAATGAACCTCCCCCATGACGCACCGATTGGTCAACCATCAGGTTAATCCCCTGTATGATTGGTCAACCATCACGTCACTCAATGCTAATGAGCGGAATGTTGCCGTTTTTTGAAACTTTTTTGTATACTGTCGTAACAACTTTTGTCTGACCAAAAAGTAAATACACCTATTAGAGTCCCCTAATGATAAGCTTTCTTTTGATATAACATATGTGTAGGTACGCTCTATAACTTTTGATTGTATAGCCGGACAGACAGAAAGACAGACGGAAAGACGGAAAGACAGATGGAAAGACGGAAAGACAGACGGAAAGACAGACCGTTTTATATATATAGATTTGTTAAAAGACAGAAAGGGCTGAAAAATGTATTGAACCACTGCATTTTATTTTGTCTTGCTTCAATGTGCATGGCCCTTTAAATTTCAGAGATCCTCACTGAAAAACTTTCCCCCCCAGATTGTCTACATTTGTGATAAAGAAAAATGTATAAGGAAAATATATGAATGCTTCAGATAGCAGTCTGCAGCATCTACACAAGGCAGATTTGTGGCATTTTAATCTTTATTCTTGTATGCTCAACTTTCTTATTTGATTTGATGCTGGACCCAGAGTATGTTTGATAGCTCTTCGACTTTCTTCTCTTCGACTTCCTCCTCTTCTGCGTCTTCCTCTTCTGCGTCTTCCTCTTCCTTCTAAACTGCCGTATGGCGTAAAGTCCTCCCCCAAAATCTTCCAGGCTACGATGGATAAGATTTTGCAAGGAGTTCCAAATTGTTTGTGCAATCAAGACGATGTGCTGCTCGCAACAAGCAGTGAGGAAGAAACTCTAGAAGTGTTAGATTTAGTGCTTCCAGGTTGAATTCACACAATGTCAAATTGAAAAGGAGCAAATGTGCTTTTGTGCAGCCCGAGGTTGTGTACCTTGTTCTGAAAGTTGATGCAAATGACTTGCATCCAGTTAAGGAAAAGGTTGATGCTGTCATTAATGCTCCAAAGCCACAGAATGTGTCTGAGTTAAGATCTTTCCTTGGAATGGTCCAGTATTACACACGTTTCTTACCTGAGTTAGCGACCATGTTAGCTCCATTGCACGAGCTCCTCAAGAAGGATGTCCAGTGGAAGTGGACGAAAGCACAACAGGAAGCTTACGTAAGAGAAGTCTCTCTAGCAATGCTCTACTTGTGCACTACAACACAGAGCGCGAGCTTAAGTTAGCGTGTGATGCGTCCAGCTATGGTGTGAGTGCTGTCATAAGTCACATAATGCATGACGGCCAAGCGAAACCAATTGCATTCGCATTGCAAACCCTCACAAAGAGTGAAGGAAACTACATGCAAATTGAAAAGGAAGCACTCGCCATTTTGGAATCAAGAAATTCCAACAGTTCCTGATCGGCAGAAAGTTTATCCTGATAACCTAGCAATATTGGGGCCCAAATCTGCCATCCTGGCAATGGCCGCATGAAGAATGCAACGTTGGGTAGTGTTGTTGTCACAATATGGCTACACGATTGAATATCGCACTTCAAAGCAAAACGTAATCGCAGATGCCTTGTCCAGGTTGCTACATGAAGACTCCTGTTGGGAGTGAAGATGAGATTTTCACGTTCGCTGTATTTGACAAAGACTTTCCCGTGAATGCAACTGAGATTGCAAATGAGACTCAAAAGGACTCAGTACTGAAGAGAGTGCATGAAAACACCTTGAATGGATGGACTGATCAGTGTTTGGACACAGAATTGAAACCATTCTATAACCGTCATACTGAATTGTCTTGTGAGCAAGGTTGTATTGAGTGGGGAAACAGAGTGGTGGTACCTACTTCTTTGAGTTCGGAACCAAAACAAAACAGCCCGAAAACTGGTTCAACACCAAAACCTTCTGTAAGGAGATCAGAAAGGCTCCACAAACCTGTTATTAAGCAGGATTTGTAGTTCATTTAAAAGAAAATAAGCCAGGAGTTTTTGTTATGTGTTACATGTAATGCTGGGAAAGGTGGGACCAGAGCTTTGTTGTATTTGAGAGGGGTATACATACATTGTTTTAAGAGGAAAGCAGTGTAATGTTTTATCACATGGTTTATCACATGGTTTAGTATGAGCATGCTCAGTTTGCTCTGGCCTAGTAAAACAAGCACCTTGACTAGCAACTGGTGTCTCTGTCCTTCATTTGTTCTACCCACATATATTTCACTGTCAGCTGGAGATCTAACTGCATAGGTGATTCAAAGCAATGTAGTTTCCAGTTGACAGTGTAAATAAGGCAGTAGATTTTACCCTATTTGAAATTACAGAAAGATTTGAACATTATTACCGCACCTTGCTGATGTTCCTGTGGAACCGCAGTATTTGCAGAGTATGCAGCACCCTTGGTGCATAATGTATATATTTGTGCTTCATGGTCCAGCTATTACAACCCACCCTGGTTTACAAAGATAACGATCGAATTGCACTGTCTAGCTCATCCTTCTAGAGAAAGCTACCTTCCCCCATCACACCAGCTAGCTGCCTCTTCAATGATTCTAAAATGTTGACGACTTTAACTGGAAGTTCATTCCTGTTATTGATCGCCGTGTGTGAAGAACTGCTTCCTAATCGCTGCTTCTCACTGTTTTATAGCTCTGTCCCCTTGCCTTGCAGATTCTCCTCATATACCCCGATACGGCCTCCTCTCATCATCTTCTTTAAACACTGAAAAGTCTCAATGGGGACAATCTTAGCCTACCCGCCCGTCAGGAAACTGATGGGATCGGGTGTGGCACTGGTTTTACACTCCCGCCTGATTTAACCCTCTATTAAAGTGAACGGAGAATAATATTGAGTGGGGTGTAAAACTGAGGCTCCACCTGATCCCGTGTGTTTCCCGCCTGGCGAGTCAGCTTAAAATTGCCCCTTGAGTTCTTCCAGCATTTCCTCAGAACCCAGTCCCTCGGACATTAGAGACCAGCCAACCGGCCTGTCTCTGCCGTGCCTCCAGGACTTGAACGTCTCTCTCGTACGTCAGGTCAAAAAGTTACACAAAAGGAAAGGAATTCTGTGGAGATTTGTAGCCTCGCTAAACTGTATCTCCTTCGTGTCACAGTCATTCCTTGTTAAGGACACTCAACCGATATTACAAAGGCTCCAGTATAATGAGTAATATTCTCCTCATTCTGTTGGAAGACTGCTTTAACTTTGCATGAAGACTGCTCTGTAATTATATTTTAGACAGAAAGTCTTTTCATTTTTCAAGATCGCTGTCACGTGTATCTGAAAATATTTTAATAAATTAACATATGAATGTGTCTCTTCATTACAGTTTCTTCAGACCCATTTCTTTAATCTAGATCAGATATGCCTCAAGGGCTTTGAAGGGGTGAATATGCGTCTTCAGCAGGAAGTCACGTGTTTGGGATAGGACTGCAGTATTGTAACAAGCTCTCTGACCTGCATTCCCAGCTGGAAGCTCAGGATCCCAAAATTTCCCCTTCAATGTTTCCAACCTTTTAACCCTGGTACAAGAATGGGTTCTCCACTCTCCACTCTTCGCATCGAGGCAAGTACATGAGCTGATGTTTTGTCACAAAGTACAATTCGTGGGTTGCAATCGAGCTGTGCAAGACTCATCATCATGGCTGTGCGATTGTCCAATGTTCCTTTCTGCTCTGTTGGAGCAAAGGCATTGACCCTAACACCTTTGCTGAAATAGCGGACAACGAGCTTGGATAGGAATACATTAATGCTCACACTGCACACGCTTAATGAGGCTGGCGGCAGGACCGTGGTAAATGGGTCGGCTGGCCTCATTAGCATAGCACCGGTGAGCTGCGGGTACCCGGCGTGGCCCCGGAGGCAGCTCGCCGGTCACGAGGGGAGGGCGAATGAGGCCGTCTGGAGCATCGGCCGAGGTCCTCAGGTGAGATCAGGAGGGAGAGGGTGCGAGTGGTGGCCGGCAGTGTCCCGCAGCTTTAATGTGGAATGGAAATTCACAAATATGATACCAGAACTGAGAGGTTATAAACTATCAGGAAATACTAAACAGGCTGGGGCTCTCTTCTCTCGAAAAGAAAAGGCTAAGGGGTGACCTAATAGAGGTGTTTAAAATTATGAAGGGGTTCGATAGGGTAGACATAGAGAAGATGTTTCAAATTGTGGGAGCCTCCAAAACTAGCAGTTATAAATATAAGATAGTTGGTAATAAATCCAATAAGGAATTCAGGAGAAACATCTTTATCCAGAGAGTGGTGAGAATCTGGAACTAGCTAGCACATGGAGTAGTTGGGGTGAATAGCGTAGATACATTTAAGTGGAAGCTAGACACACACATGAGGGAGAAAGGAATAGAAGGATATGCTGATAGAAACATAGATGATAGGAGCAGGAGTAGGCCATTCGGCCCCTCGAGCCTGCTCCGCCATTCAATGAGATCATGGCTGATCATCCAAATTCAGTACCCTGTCCCTGCCTTATCCCCATATCCCTTGATCCCTTTAGCCTTAAGAAATATATCCAACTCCTTCTTGAATATATTTAATGAACTGGCCTCCACCTCCCTCTGTGGCAGAGAATTCCACAGGTTCACCACTCTCTGGGTGAAGAAATTCCTCCTCATCTCAGTCCTAAATGGCTTACCCCTTATCCTTAGACTATGACCCCTGGTTCTGGACTCCCCGGCCATCAGGAACATTCTTCCTGCATCTAGTCTGTCCAGGCCTGACAGAATTTTATAGGTTTCGATGAGATCCCCTCTCAATCTTCTAAACTCCAGTGAGTATAAGCCCAATCGACACAATCTCTCTTCATACGTCATTCCTGCCATCCCAGGTATCAGCCTGGTGAATCTTCGCTGCACTCCTTCCATGGCAAGAACATCCTTCCTCAGATAAGGCGGCCAAAACTGCACACAATACTCAAGGTGCGGTCTCACCAAGGCCCTGTACAACTGCAGCAAGACATCCTTGTTCCTGTACTCGAACCCTCTTGCTACAAAGGCCAACATACCATTTGCCTTCTTAACTGCCTGCTGCACCTGCATGCTTACCTTCAGCGACTGGTGCACAAGAACACCCAGGTCTCTTTGCACATCCCCTTCTCCCAATCTATTGTTGTTCAAATAATAATCTGCCTTCCTGTTTTTGCCACCAAAGTGGATAACCTCACATTTATCCACATTATAGTGCATTTGCCATGTTTCTGCCCAATCACCCAACCTGTCCAAATCGTACTGGAGTTTCACGACATCCTCCTCACAGCATACCCTCCCACCCAGCTTTGTGTCGTCTGCAAATTTGGAGATATTACATCCAATTCCCTCATCCAGATCATTAATATATATTGTGAACAGCTAGGGTCCTAGGACCGATCCCTGCGGTACCCCACTAGTCACTGCCTGCCACTCGGAAAACGACCCGTTTATTCCAACTCTTTGCTTTCTATCTGTCAACCAGTTCTCTATCCAAGTCAATACCTTGCCCCCAATCCCATGTGCCTTAATTTTGCACCCAATCTCTTATGCGGGACCTTATCGAATGCCTTCAAAAAGTCCAAATACACCACATCCACTGGTTCTCCCTTATCTATTTTACCAGTTACATCCTCAAAAAATTCCAGTAGATTAGTCAAGCAGGATTTACCTTTTGTAAATCCATGTTGACTTTGTTCGATCCTATCACTGCTTTCCAAGTGCTCTGCTATTACATCTTTTATAATGGACTCTAGCATGATACGGTTAGATGAAGTAGGGTGGGAGGAGGCTTGTGTGGAGCACAGACCAATTCGGCCGAATGGCCTGTTTCTGTGCTGTGAATTCTGTGTAATTCTAGGTAAGTACTAAACTTTATACTTGCCTATTTAGCTGGTAACAAAGACCGCTGTCTTGGCTGCTGTGCGCCTGAAAAAAGTGACATTCACAGTGCCCGCTGCGGTCAATCACAAACACATTTTACAATGGGGCTTGAAAAAGACGTTAGGCCCCCAATTTTTATAAGCAATGGACCTGACTCCAGTTTCAGGCCCTGGAGGACTACAGGGTGCCCCCAACCAACATGGCGTGTGGCGCACCTCTGGTGCAGACTCAGCGCATGTGCACCGTAGACCATATTGGGCCCTTCAGCGCCCGTTTTCCACCCGAGAAACACGCACTGCGCAATCGAAATTCGAGCTAAACTGCTCACCATTCTTCGCTGCTTTCTGATATGTAAAAAGGCTTCTTGCTGTAACACACCACTTGAAAAATATTTGCGTTACCTGGGCAATTACTACTACTAACGATTGGGCTGACCCTGGGTAATTATTGAATAAAATATATTTATTTTTGCTGTATAAAATACAGTGGGGTGGATTATCATCTTCACAGAGTAGGTGGTAATTTGGCGGAGTGGATTGCCCGCCTGATATTTGCTCCATTGAAATCAATGGAATGACAGTCGTGAGGATTCTACAACAGCGGGCAATCTGCTCTGCCAGCTTACCACCCAGGCGGTGAAGAAGAAAATCTATCCCAATTTCTTACAGTAAGTGGAAACACATTGGCCAAGATTTTAATCCCCCTCTCGCAGCGAAAGAGGTGCGTGGTCCGATTACGTCATCGGCGCCATGACATAATGTTAACACGATGTCAGGGCGAGTCTCCCGCGCTGTCTGCAGAGAAATGGGAGGCGCCAAATGGCCAGAAGAGGCCAAGGTAAGTCTTTAAAAATTACTCGCTTACAACTCCTTGTGGGCCAAGAGAGCTTCCCCTCAGGCCTCGCAATGAGTCCTTGGCCCACCCCATGATCTTCCTGGAACCCTTAATCCCGGTCGTCAACCGAAACCCTCAGCCCCAGCTTCCCCCCTCCCCGATCCTGCTGGAATTCACTTTCTCAATAGCTCCCAGACCCTCCCCTCCACTGACGGCTGGGTATCGGTCTCACTTGTCCCCGGCTGTGGCCTCCTGCCGTCAAGTTCCTGCTCCCACCCGACAACTAGGTAGTGAATCTGGCCGGGCACCAGGCGAGATTCCGGGAGCTTTTTACTTAAGTGAGGCCCGGCGGTTATGATCAGCCGGGCCGCCGCGTCCCTGGACTCTCTGGGTTCACGTGCAACGTTCCCTTTACCATTGTTTTGAAGCCCTGTCGTCTCTCCTGGCAGTGCTCACTGGCTGGGCTACAGTTCCACCAGCACCTGATACAAGTGACCAATCATTTGAGCCTAGATGGTGAGTGCCACGGGCTATTAGACGACGGCGAAAGGAGGCAGAAAGATCACAGACCAGCCAAGTCCTGTCAGCACCTGATGTTTCACACATGCACAGCTCCCAGCAGGGATCACTGGAGGTCAATAAGGTATGGGAAGCCTAGCTACCATTTTCCTCCCTGACCATGGGCACTGAGGTTAAGTGTTGTGCCTCGACAGCAAAATCCAAAGAACAAACCAAACCTTCTCAGTCTCTATGGCTTGGAGCCAGACCGGGAAAGCGCACGTGTCAATGTGGATCCTATAAATGCTTTGATCAAAGTCTTTCTTTTAGCCTGCAACTCGCATCTCCTCTCAAATGTGACCGCATTCCTTTATGTTAACACTAAAGGACCGGCTGTACGTCACTTATGTACTGAAGAACATATGGTGTATTAAATGGGAATTGTGACAGCGCACACCTTGAAGTTAAAAATACTGCAATCTAACTATTCATCCGAGAATGCATGCGCACAATTATGCAAATTACAGTGTAATTAAGCACCAATACCGCAGAGAGTGTTCCAATAATAACCTAATGAGTTTAGTGAGAATGCCAGTTAAAATGGACTTTTTTGCGACTTGTTTACAGGAGTGCTGAACAAACAGCCTTCATTTACATATATATTCAAAGGAGATATGCATTTTCAATTGCATTTAAATTTACACTGATTCCTATTTGGTTGTTCGCCAGTGAGTTTGAAATCAGATAGAGCGAAACATTATTAAATTTTAATCCCTCATTTAACTCTTCCTTCACTAGCAGCAGATCGACAGAGGAGTGAGCAGAGCAGTTCCCACTTCATCATATGCTCTCCAGTTCTCATAGAACCTACGTGGGTGGCATGTGCCTTGGTTCTTTTCCTCTCAAGAGATGTAGAATACTCCTTGCACCAATCCTACTCAAACCCACTCACTGATCTTTTCCTCCATTCCCTTGAGGATTCTGTCATAGAATCATACAGCACAGAAGGAGGCCATTCGGCCCAATGTGCCTGTGCCAGCTCTTTGAAAGAGCTATCCAATAAGTCCCACTCCCCCTGCTCTTTCCCTATACCGTTGCAAATTTTTCCTTTTCAAATATTTATCCAATTACTATTGAATCTGCTTCTACCACCCTTATAGGCAGTGCGATTCAGATCATAACAACTCACTGCATGAAAACATTTCTAATCATCTCCCTTTTGGTTCTTTTTCCAATTACATAAAGCCTGTGTCCTCTGGTTACCAGCCCTCCTTCCACTGGAAACAGTTTCTCTTTATTTACTGTATGAAAACCCCTCATAATTTTGAACACCTTTACTTAAACTCCCCTTAATCTTCTCTGCTCTAAAGAGAACAATCCCAGTTTCTCTAGTCCCTCTACATTACTGAAGTTGCTCATCTCTGGTACCATTCTAGTAAATCTCCTCTGGGCTCTCTCCAAGGCCTTGACATCCTTCCTAAAGTGTGGTGCCCAGAATTGGTCACAATACTCCGGCTGAGGCCTAACCAGTGATTTATAAAGTTTCAGCATAACTTTAGTGTCAGTGCTACTTCCTGCTTTTGTTCCAATCTGAAGAAATGAATTGATCACACTTCCAATGTTCACCCTTCCCTCACCTTTGCTTGGTCTGTTTATTTTTCTTCGCCCTCTTCCTGCACATCTCTCCCTATATCATTGTCAATGGACTTTCCACAGAAATCTATCACAATTCACTGAACTCTCACAATTGCTTGGATTATGATTCTTTCCATAAGGAATCCATCTCCCATTTCCTTCATCTCTTCTGTGACAACTGACTTTCCAGACCAAACCTACTGAAATGTCCTTATTCTCCCTCTGCCAAGATTTCCCCTGTCTATTGTTGATAAGTTCCTTCACCCTATCCTGTGCTTCCTCTCTCACTCCTTCCATCTCCACTCACAACTTCCACTCTCCATTGCACTAGTCTTCGGACTCCTGCTCACCTTCAGTGGACACCTGCTGGGAACCTCATGCGTGTGGAAGTCAGGTGAGGGCAGAATCAGGCTTGACTACGAGGCCTCCCACAGTTAAATAACCTTCTGACCTATGCCATCTCGGCTCATAGTTAAAGAATGGGCTCCTGGGCGAGGTACCATCGAGCAGCCAGCAGCAATGGACGCATAAGTATGAGTTGGCATCAACAGTTGAAGAAAGAAGATTGAAAGGAGACAAAATATTGGGGCTCATTTACCTACTTCCACCCTAACCTGGCGCTGGCACAGTGCACCCAAAGTGTGCAGCACCTATCCAGGACGAGCTGCTCCCGAATTTAGTGGGCTCGGCCTTAGGCATACTTGGTTGTACCCATAACATGGGCTCGCTCCTTGGCGGGTTCTTGCACCAGTAAACAGGGGTAGAAAGAGGAATCCTAGATGCCAGCCTTGGGCCACTCTGTCTCACAGAATCACAGAAATCACAGAAACCCCACAGTGCAGATAGAGGCCATTTCGGCCCATCGAGCCTGCACCGACACATATCCCACCCGATCCCCGTAACCCCTACATCAACACATATCCCACCCTATCCCCGTGTATTTAATCCCCCTAACACTAAGGGTCAATTTATCATAGCCAATCAACCTAGCCCGCACATCTTTGGACTGTGGGAGGAAACCGGAGCACCCGGAGAAAACCCACACAAACACAGGGAGAATGTGCAAACTCCACACAGACAGTCACCCGAGGCCGGATTCGAACCCGGGTCTCTGGCGCTGTGAGGCAACAGTGCTAACCACAATGCCACCGTGCTCCTGTTCAAAGCAGCAGCCAAAAGGCCCCAGAGCCCAAAGATCTCGTGGATCACTCTTTAAAAATGGTGAAACCTACCTTCTGGGCACCCTAGGCTGCACTGACAAGTAATTGAGTGGGAAAGGCTGAGAAAAACCCCTCCTGCCTTATTAACAATGAGACTCTGGGTCTGCAGTTACTTTTTTTTTAAATTCGTTTTTATGGGATGTGGGTGCCGCTGGCAAGGCCAGCATTTATTGCCCATCCCTAATTGCCCTTGAGAAGATGGTGGTGCACCTCCTTCTTGAACCGCTGCAGTCCGTGTGATGAAGGTACTCCCACAGTGCTGTTAGGGAGGGAGTTCCAGGATTTTGACCCAGCGACGATGAAGGAACAGCGATACGCTTCTAAGTCAGGATGGTGTGTGACTTGGAGGGGAACTTGGAGGTGGTGGTGTTCCCGTGCACCTGCTGCCCTTGTCCTTCTAGGTGGAAGAGGTCGCGGGTTTGGGAGGTGCTGCCAAAGAAGCCTTGGCGAGTTGCTGCAGTGCATCTTGTAGATGGGACACACTGCAGCCACGGTGCGCCAGTGGTGGAGGGACTGAATGTTTAAGTGGTGAATGGGGTGCCAATCAAGTGGGCTGCTTTGTCCTGGATATTACAGGTATAAGCTCTGCTCCGTCCCTCAGGCGAAGTCCCGGACATCCCAGGGCGAGGTAAAGGAAGTCGAGGCCTGACATTATTGGCTTCCCACTGCTTTTCCTGACCTTTGTCCCCGAGAATTAGGCATCCCTGTGGGCAAATGCCAGGAAAATCAGCCACATCTGCGGGAAAATTCCAGTCTCTGGATGCACCTTCCCAATTGGACTTCCTTCACGTTTAAGTAGCCATCTGAAGATACTCTTTTGTTTGCAGACGCGTGAAGCAATGTGTTACCATGACAATGGTGCCGGAAGCTCCAAATGAATCAGTTAATTATTGACAGGATTTCAGATATTTTTCTGAATTTAAGTCAGGAGCGAGCTTTATCTGACATTTGACATCAAGGGGGAGAAATTCAGCATCGCCCCATTTGGGGCGCAATTATCGGCCATGTGCAAAGATTAGCGCCTGCCGCTAATTATCACCTCCGACTGCAAACTTGGCTTTTATCACCCCTGGAGGTGATTGGAGCACTAAATCAGGTGCTTCACACCTGTCTTAAGGCACAAAGGCCGAGGAGCGAGGCACTACCTCAGAGCGCTGGCGAAACTCATGTGATGTCAGTCAGCAATGGAACACAGACACAATCACGCCAGCCAGTTCTTAAAGGGGGGGGTTGATCTTGCTCTCCATCCACGTCCTGCTCATTGCAGCCTTGAATCTCGGCCTGGAGAGACCTGTACATTAAATCTGCTGGAAATAACAATGGAAAGGCCCAGGGAAAGAGCTCAGAGTGCAGCCCCCACAGTCTCTTCTAAATAGATACAAGGAAGGGCAAATCAAAATGAACCTGCAAAGTGCTGTTCAGTACCCAAAACTCCTTCACACAGCATTGAATCTCTCCAGAAGTCTCTCTCTCTCTCTCTCAGAATGCGTGGTGCAAAAATGTCACCAACAAAAAAAGGCAGGAAGCGGTCGCCTTTAAATAGCGCTCCCCCAGTCCCTTCCTGACTGCAAAATGCTCCCCTCAACCTGTCGTGGCTAGCAGCAGGCAGCAAGGCAGGGGGCGCCACTCAATATCCGGTCCGGGGCGCTACTGGGACGTTGCACACTCGACTGACTTCACGATCTGCCGGCGCAGGAGATCATGGCGGTAGTGTTTAGCGCTGCTGCAAAATGTCTAGTTAATTTCGTGAGCGGCGCAAACATCGCCGCGCCCTGGTGAATTTCCCCCCCAAATTCATTAAACTGAATGAAGAGCAAAATCAGGGGGTAGAGTTTCCACTTGGACGCAGTCAATGCTCCAGGCAGAAACCGCGCTCAAAATTTGCACCCGTTTTGAGAAGTATTTCTGCTCAAACTCCTTTGCATATTGCCGAACGCAAAATCTGCCCTGAACCAGCGCAATTGAGCGACATTTTAGAACGTAATTTTTAGAAACCATTTTTATTTGCTTTGAAAAATATTCCTTGATATATTGAAGAGTGGTAACCTGGTGCAGTTTGATTAATACAGCTGAACATGGGTTTATCACAAAAAATAAGCATTTTAATCAGAGTGTCTTGTCCACCACCTGTGAGTAACCCAATTTTAAATAACTGGAAATGACTTTAAAAAACTAGACAGAACCATTTACTAGTTATCTTAGTGCACAGTAGTCAGTTCCTTAATAAATTTTTTAAAAATTACATTTAAAAGATTTTAAAACGTGCCTAATATTGTCATTGTGCCGAAAAGAAAGCTTAACTTTTAGAGCCTCCTCGAAGACCCACAAATGAGCGCAATTAGTGGAAGTGAACCACGGTGATTAATTCGATCTGGGGGCGTGGGCAGTTTGAGGGTGGGGCCCGCTTCCAGTGCGATTTTTTTTTAACACTTGTGCGGAAGATCGTGGAAACTCGAGTTGTGCTGAAGATTAATTTGTGCTTAAAATTCTGGGATCTTTTGCGCTTCTTTTGCCAATTTCGGGCGAATTGCAGCGAAAAAACCCCAGCTCAACTTACCTGAAACTCCAGGCTCAGGTGTAAAAATTATGAGGATCGCCAGCTTTCATCGTCATTTTACAGAATCCGAATACTTGCACCATCTTCTGCCTAGATTGTTCATCACAGCAAAGATCCAGAAATACATTAATGTATTAGATCAGGACATTCTGCACCATTTTAAATGTTGTAACAATTTGCAAATATGTTGTTCGCTTCTGAGCAGCTTTGCATCGAACCTGCGAAATACATTTGGGGTTAAAAATCATCGAAAATCGTTGAACTAATTTTTGTTTAAATCCTAGGAGAAAAAAACTGGGAATGCCACCCGAAGCATTAATTTCTGTTTCTCTTCCCGGTACTGATTTGGGTCTTGAGGGAAGTGGCGATAGGGATTGTGGATGCATTGGTAATAATTTTCCAAAACTCCCTGGACTCAGCAAAGGTCCCGGCAGATTGGAAAACTGCGAATGTAACACCCTTATTTAAAAAGGGTAGTAGGCAGAAGGCTGGAAACTATAGACCTGTTAGCCTAATATCTGTGGTTGGTAAAATTTTAGAGTCCATTATTAAGGAGACAGTAACGGGACATTTGGATAAACATAATTTAATAGGACAAAGTCAGCATGGTTTTATGAAGGGGAAGTCATGTTTGACAAATTTGACATGTTTGACAAACAGCACGGTGGCATAGTGGTTAGCACTGTTGCCTCACAGCGCCAGGGACCCGGGTTCGAATCCAGCCTCGGGCGACTGTCTGTGTGGAGTTTGCACATTCTCCCCGTGTTTGCATGGGTTTCCTCCGGGTGCTCCGGTTTCCTCCCACAGTCCAAAGATGTGCGGGTTAGGTTGATTGGCTATGATAAATTGACCCTTAGTGTTAGGGGGATTAAATACGTGGGGTTATGGGGATAGGGTGGGATATGTGTTGGTGTAGGGGTTACGGGGATCGGGTGGGATATGTGTCGGTGCAGGCTCGATGGGCCGAAATGGCCTCTATCTGCACTGTGGGGATTCTGTGATTCTGTGAAATTTGCTTGAGTTCTTTGAGGAAGTAACATACAGGGTGGATAAAGGGGAACCAGTGGACGTAATGTATTTAGACTTCCAAAAGGCATTTGACAAGGTGCCACACAAAAGATTATTGCTCAAGATAAAAAATCATGGCATTGGGGGTAATATTCTGGCATGGGTGGAGGATTGGCTATCTAGCAGAGAGTTGGGATAAATGGTTCGTTCTCAGACTGGCAATCAGTAACTAGTGGTGTTCCGCAGGGGTCAGTGCTGGGTCCCCAACACTTTACAATCTATATTAATGATTTGGAGGAGGGGACCGAGTGTAACATATCAAAGTTTGCAGATGATACAAAGATGGGAAGGAAAGTAGTGAGTGAGGAGGACATAAAAAACCTGCAAAGGGACATAGACAGGCTAAGTAAGTGGGCAGAGATTTGGCAGATGGAATACAATACTGGAAAGTGTGAGGTTATGCACTTTGGTTGGAAAAATCATAGAGCAAGTTATTATCTTAATGGCAAGAAACTGGAAAGTACTGTAGTACAAAGGGACCTGGGGGTCCTGGTGCACGAAACTCAAAAAGTTAGTATGCAGGTGCAGCAAGTGATCAAGAAGGCCAATGGAATGTTGGCTTTTATTGCTAGGGGGATAGAATATAAAAACAGGGAGGTATTGTTGCAGTTGTACAAGGTATTAGTGAGACCACACCTGGAATACTGCATACAGTTTTGGTGTCCATACTTAAGAAAAGACATACTTGCTCTCGAGTCAGTACAAAGAAGGTTCACTCGGTTAATCCCGGGGATGAGGGGGTGGACATATGAGGAGAGGTTGAGTAGATTGGGACTCTAATCATTGGAGTTCAGAAGAATGAGAGACGATCTTATTGAAACATATAAGATTGTGAAGGGGCTTGATCGGGCGGATGTGGTGAGGATGTTCCCAATGATGGGTGAAACTAGAACTAGGGGCATAATCTTAGAATAAGGGGCTGCTCTTTCAAAACTGAGATGAGGAGAAACTTCTTCACTCAGAGGGTGGTAGGTCTGTGGAATTTGCTGCCCCAGAAAGCTGTGGAAGCTACATCATTAAATAAATTTAAAACAGAAATAGACAGTTTCTTAGAAGTAAAGGGAATTAGGGGTTACGGGGAGCGGGCAGGAAATTGGACATGAGTCTATGTTCAGAATAGTCATGGCCCTGTGGGTAACAGAGCGGGCCCAGGGGCCGTGTAGCCTGGTTCTGCTCCTACTTCTTGTGTTCTAATTATGTGTTAGATTTCAGAAGATGGTTCTATTCCTGTTTCTGGCTGGGGTGGAGAGCACCTTTTACAGAAGGTAAGTACTGTAGAAAATATAGGGACAGTGATCTCCTGGACGAGTTTCGATCGCCTAGATGGATCGGAGAGGAATTTCCCAGATTTTTTTCTCCCAAATTGGCCATTGGTTTTTTTACCTGGTTTTTCGCCTCTCCCAGGAGATCACATGGGTTTGGGAGGGATGTAGAGTGATAGTAGGTTTGAGGTTAGGATCAGATCAGCCATGATCTTATTGAATGGTGGAGCAGGCTCGAGGGGCCGATTGGCCTACTCCTGCTCCTATTTCTTATGTTCTTATATTCTTCTGATTCACTTGTGTATTTCCAGTGCTTACTGTTTTTTTTTTAAATGGCGTATTAATAAGGATCCATGATTAACCTTCTGATTCAGTAGCACAGACGATATGACACATCTTGGGCAGTCTCACTACAGCGTTTGCTCCCAGATTCGATTCTGCCTCTTATGATCCTTTCATCACAATCAACCCAGTTACCATTCAGCTTGTTGTTTGGACGCTGCAGTAAAGTGATTCCACCTGGTTATGTCTACCATACTTCAGTAGGCTGACACTCCAGTGCAGTGCTGAGGGAGTGCTACACTGTTAGAGGTGCCGTCTTTCAGATGAGATGTTAAATCGAGGCCCCATCTGCTCACTCAGGTGGACGTAAAAGATCCCATGGCACTATTTCGAAGAGTTCGCCCCAGTGTCTTGGCCAATATTTATCTCTCAACCAACATCACTAAAAACAGATTAACTGGTCATTATCACATTGCTGTTTGTGGGAGCTTGCTGTGTGCAAATTGGCTGCTGCGTTGCCAACATTACAACAGGGATTACACTTTAAAAGCACTTTATTGGCTGTAAAGCGCTTTGGGACATTCTGAGGTTGTGAAAGGCGCTATATAAATGCAAGTCTTTCTTTATATGAAGGGAATTCCATTGCTCCAGGGGTCTGGGAATGAGGGCTGATTCATCACTTTCAAGGTCTGGACAACATGGGGAAGCAATTTAAAAGGAAAATAGAATGCTGGAGTATAGAGTCATACAAATCTCAGGAGATCAACACTCAAGAAGCTTGACACCATCCAGGACAAAGTAGCCCGCTTGATTGGCACCCCATCACCACCTTAAACATTCACTCCCTCCACCACCAGCGCACCGTGGCTGCAGTGTGTACCATCTACTGCAGCAACTCACCAAGGCTTCTTCGACAGCACCTCCCAAACCCGCGACCTCTACCACCTAGAAGGACAAGGGGAGCAGGCGCATGGGAACAACATCACCTGCAAGTTCCCCTCCAAGATACACACTATCATGACTTAGAAATATATCGCTGTTCCTTCATCGTCGCTGGGTCAAAATCCTGGAACTCCCTCGCTGTGGGAGTACCTTCACCACAAGGACTGCAGCGGTTCAAGAAGACGCGCACCACCACCTTCTCAAGGGCAATTAGGGATGGGCAATAAATGCTGGCCTTGCCAGCGATGCCCACATCCCAGGAACGAGTAAAAATGATCATCCTGGGTCACTGGTTAGACCACACTTGGAGGATTGTGTTCCGTTCTGCTCACCATGGTACAAGAATCATCACCTGGGCACTAATCCGGCAGAGCAGATCGTCCATCTGTTGTAGAACCTAGCTGAAAATCAATGGGATGGGCAGACAATCTGCTCCACCAGAGTACCACCCAAGTGGTGAAGGTACAAATTACCCCACCAGAGTGCACTCATTGGAGAGAAGAGCAATATGAGTGATCACTAATATAAAGAGCATGAGCGGTCAGATGTGATTGATGAAGTTTAAGCTTTATGCTCCAGGACAGATACACTTAAGGGGAAAGCTCACTGAGGTATAAAAAATATTAAATTTGAATTATAAACCACACTGTGGTACAAACATGAAATTATTTTGCAAAAAAGCTGTTTATATATTTACATTAAGTCTACTTAAAGACTCCAGCAGACAGATAATCAGTTAACAGATTAGCATTTGCAATAGTGGCAATCAGGGTGTGGGCAGAAAGAATTATATACAGGTACTGAATAAAATGATCCATCATTTATATGGAAATGAATAGGTGATATTCAGCGCTTTCCACTCTCTGCGCAAAGGATTTGTACTTAAGGTCACACTCAGTGGAATAAAATGTTTCATCATTTATATGGAAGGCTACTGATACAGAATCAACTGAAGTATTTAAAAGAGAGATAGATACTCACTTGAGATGTAAGGGTATTAGAGGGTTGGTCAGAAAAGATTGGAAGTTGTGATTAAAAATATAGAGCTCCAAGATGGCAGAGTAGGCTCAATGGACCGAATGGCCTGCTCATGTTCCACATCCCTGGATAGGGTAAACCTAGAAAATTATTTCAAATTAAATAGGATCACAGGGCATAAATCTAATACCATGAGATATAGTTTTAAAACGGAAAATTGAAAAGAGTGATACATGTTTGGAATAATCTGCTGGGTGAGGAATTAGAGGCAAAAATATGGGAGACATTCAAAATGAGGCTGGTGATGGGAGAGCCAAGGCAGTGGAGGGATGAGCTTTGACAGGTCACAAAGCCTTTTTTCATCCTTGATTTTTCTTACATAATTGTTAACTCCTCCAGCGGCTCAGTGAACAAATATACCACTCGTTATAGTACTGCACGCTACAGGCCAAGAAGACCCCAAGTTCAATCCTCAGTCTGTGCTGAGTTAACTGATTTCAGCCAGTGCCGCACCCGGGGTGCCAGTCTAGGGACTGCTGGGCTGGGAAAGTGGGCGGGGAAATCAGCCAGGTGTCCCGCTGCGTCTCACTATCGAACGACTGCTGTTTCAAAACGTGAGCATCTGGACAGCTTGATTGGACTTGGTTGTGACGCCCCCCCCTCCCCCCCAACCAATGTTCCCTGTAATTTTTTTGGTGTCACGCGGCCCCTTTAAGGGGTTGCATGGGCCATTCAGAATACCGCACCTGCGCGGTTTTTACATTGACAATCCGGCGAGCTGGCAGTGTGGGTTCCCTGAAGCGCTGCGCGGCAGTGCAGCTTAAAGGAAGCACTGCCCCCACCGCCCCACATCCCTATCATCAAAACTGCGTAGGTGTCTTGGCTTGCAGATGAGGAATGGCAAGGCGTTGGAGGGTAGCTGGTTATCCATGATGTGGCAAGGAATCAGGAGAGGAGGGAGAAAACTATAGGAAAGAAGAATGCACACTGAGTGTGACCTTAAGCGCAAATCCTTCGTGCAGAGAGTGGAAAGTGCTGAATATCTCCTATTCATTTCCATATAAATGATGGATCAGTTTATTCAGTATATAATTCTTTCTGCCCACACCCTGATTGCCACTATTGCAAATGTTAATCTGTTAACCGATTATCTGTCTGCTGGAGTCTAGCCGGAGTCTTTAAGTAGACTTTTCAATGTAAATATATAAACAGCTTTTTTGCAAAATAATTTCATGTTTGTACTACAGTGTGATTTATAATTCAAATTTATTCTGCAAATCATGTAACACTGTTTACAACAGTTAAAATATTCTCAACATTCTTGACACGTTATTATTGCAATACAAATGAATCTAAACATAAATAAAACAAGCAGGGAAGCAGAGAATAGATAGTGAGGCTCATGCACAATATAAATTACAGGGAATGCATTAACGAAATAAATAGAAGCAAAGGTCACTGAGCAGGTATAATAATATTCAGACAGGGCTATCAAAGTAACAATGTAGAATGTGAGAATGGTTATTATAGGAGGCATTGTGTAGAAACTCTACAGTGCTGTTGCACAATGCAGACTGAGTGTGAGTCAGCAGAGACTGAGTGCGAGTCAGCAGAGAGTGCTGTGAGTTTGGGTAAGTGTGAGAGTTCTTTAATTGTTATTTCTCTTTAAATCATTCTTGATAAGATTACTTAAGCAGTTTAAGTAAAGGCAAAAAGTTAAATACTTGGGGTTCTGTTGGTTTAAGAAGAGTAAAACAAGGTTACACTGCAGTAGGAGTAAATTGGCACAGCAGGCAGTGGAAACCAGTTTTCTAACCAATCAGCAGGGGTGACTCATTTGGCTGTAAACAAACAAACAGTATAAAAAGACCAGTCCTAGTGCGAGCAAGCACTGAGTGCGAGTCATCAGAGAGTGCTGTGAGTTTAGGTAAGTGTGAGAGTTCTTTAATTGTTATTTCTCTTTAAATTATTCTTGATAAGATTACTTAAGCAGTTTAAGTAAAGGCAAAAAGTTAAATATTTGGGGTTCTGTTGGTTTAAGAAGAGTAAAACAAGGTTACACTGCAGTAGGAGTAAATTGGCACAGCAGGCAGTGGAAACCAGTTTTCTAACCAATCAGCAGGGGTGACTCATTTGGCTGTAAACAAACAAACAGTATAAAAAGACCAGTCCTAGTGTGAGCAAGCACTGAGTGCGAGTCATCAGAGAGTGCTGTGAGTTTAGGTAAGTGTGAGAGTTCTTTAATTGTTATTTCTCTTTAAATCATTCTTGATAAGATTACTTAAGCAGTTTAAGTAAAGGGGAAAAGTTAAATATTTGGGATTCTGTTGGTTTAAGAAGAGTAAAACAAGGTTACACTGCAGTAGGAGTAAATTGGCACAGCAGGCAGTGGAAACCAGTTTTCTAACCAATCAGCAGGGGTAACTCATTTGGCTGTAAACAAACAAACAGTATAAAAAGACCAGTCCTAGTGCGAGCAAGCACTGAGTGCGAGTCAGCAGAGAGTGCTGTGAGTTTGGGTAAGTGTGAGTTAGGGTAAGTGGGGTGTTAGGTGCTCTGTTCAAACTTTAACTCTGTGGGTTGTAGTTAATCAGGCCTTTCTGGTGCAGAGTGACTGTTGGTAAACCATTTAACTGGTGTAATTAGAGGGATTGATTTAATTTAAATCCAATTAATAAAAGGGGATACTAGCATCTAAAATCGGGCAGAGGGTGTCCATAACTAACAATAAAAAATGTAATTAATTACATAGAATGGAGCAGGTGATGTGTTACCATTGCGAGATGTGGGAGCCGGTGAACCCCATTGAAGCTCACGGTGATTATGTCTGTGACAAGTGTCTGCTGCTACAGTAACTCCAGCTCCGTGTTGATGAGCTGGAGTCTGAGCTTCAGACACTGTGACACATCAGGGAGGGGGAGAAGTACCTGGACTCTGTGTATCAGGAGGTGGTCACACCTATGAAGTTAATTAATTCTGATGTAGCCCATGGTCAGGGACAGGACGGTGTGACTACGAGTGAGGCAGGTACGGGGATCCAGGAGGTAGAGCTGGAGGAGCCGCAGCCCTTGCTCTTGTCCAACAGGTTTGGGGTTCTTACTCCCTGTGGGGACAGGAGCAGGGACTGCAGGGAGGATGAGCAACCTGGCCACAGCACCGTGGAATGGGGGGGCCATTCAAGAGGGGGGGGTAAATAGAAATGTTGTAGTGGTAGGGGATAGTATTATTAGGGGGATAGATAGAGTTCTCTGCAGCCAAGAGCGAGAGTCCCGAAGGCTGTGTTGCCTACCCGGTGCCAGGGTTAAGAACATCTCCTCTGGGCTGGAAAGAAACTTGCAGTGGGAGGGGGTGGATCCAGTTGTCATGGTCCATGTTGGTACAAATGAAGTAGATAGGACTAGGAAGCCAGTTCTGTTAAAGGAGTATGAGCAGCTAGGGGTCAAATTAAAAAACAGAACCTCAAGGGTAATAATCTCTGGATTATTATCTGAGCCACGAGCAAATTTGGCTAGGACAAATAAAATTAGAGAGTTAAATGCGTGGCTCAAAGACTGGTGTGGGAGAAATGGGTTTTGCTTCCTGGGACACTGGCACCAGTACTGGAGCAGGAGGGAGCTGTTCCATTGGGACAGGCTTCACTTGGCCAGTGCTGGGACTAGAGTCCTGGCAGATCATATAACTAGGGCTGTAGAGAGGGCTTTAAACTAACTAGGGGGGGGAGGTTCCAAGAGAGCAAATAACAAAAATGACAACAGAGAAGGTCATAGATTAGGTAGCAGTGGGGAAATTAAAAACCAGAGCATGTCAGGAAGGGGCAGAAGGTATGGAGTAAAAGGTAAAGTAATAAAAAGGGCAAAAGCAGGAACTAAGTGTCACAAAACATATTTGAAAGTTCTCTATCTGAATGCACGTAGCATTCGTAACAAAATAGACGAGTTAATGGCACAAATAACTACATATGGGTATGATCTTGTGGCCATTACAGAAACATGGCTGCAGGGTGACAATCCCTGGGAATTAAACATACCAGGTTATTTAATGATCAGGAAGGACAGGCAGGAAGGAAGGGGAGGTGGGGTGGCTATGTTAATAAAGGAAGGAATCACTGTAATACAGAGAAATGATATTGGGTCAAAAGATCAGGATAATGAAACAGTTTGGGTGGAGATAAGGAATAATAAGGGGGAAAAAACACTAGTGGGCGTAGTCTATAGGCCTCCGAACAGTTGCAACTCTGTTGGACGGAGTATCAATCAGGAAATAGTTGAGGCTTGTAATAAGGGAACATCTATAATTATGGGGGATTTTAACTATCATATTAATTGGACAAATCAAATTGGGCAGGGCTGCCTTGAGGATGAGTTCATTGAGTGTATTAGGGATGGGTTTCTTGAGCAGTATGTAACTGAATCGACCAGGCGGCAAGCAACCTTAGATCTGGTTCTGTGTAACAAGACAGGATTAATTAAAAATGTCCTAGTAAAGGATCCCCTTGGAATGAGTGACCAAAACATGGTTGAATTCCATATTCAATTAGAGGGTGAGAAGGTTGGATCTCAAACAAGCGTGCTAAGCTTGAATAAAGGAGACTATGAAGGTATGAGAGCGGAATTGAGTCGAGTGGATTGGGAAAATAGATTAAAGGGTAAGACGATACATGATCAGTGGTGTACATTTAAGGAGTTATTTTACAACTTCCAAAAAATATATATTCCACTGAGAAGAAAAGGGTGTAAAAGAAAAGACAGCCATCCGTGGCTAAGTAAAGAAATTAAGGATAGTATTCGACTAAAAACAAGGGCATATAAGGTAGCCAAATCTAGTGGGAGGATAGAGGATTGGGAAAACTTTAAAAGAAAGCAAAAAATAACAAAAAGATTGATTAAGAAAAGGAAGATAGATTCTGAAAGTAAATTAGCAAAAAATATAAAAACAGATAGTAAGAGTTTTTATAGTTATATGAAAAGAAAAAGGGTGGCTAAAGTAAATGTTGGTCCCTTAGAGGATGAGACTGGGAAATTAATGGTGGGAAATATGGAGATGGCAAAAACACTGAATGAATATTTTGTATCAGTCTTTACAGTAGAAGACACTAAGAATATCCCAACACTGGACAAACAGGGGGCTATAGGCGGGGAGGAGCTAAACACAATCAAAATCACTAAGCAAGTGGTACTCGGTAAAATAATGGGACTCAAGGCGGATAAATCACCTGGACCTGATGGCTTACATCCTAGGGTCTTGAGGGAAGTGGCGGTAGGGATTGTGGATGCATTAGTAATAATTTTCCAAAACTCCCTGGACTCAGCAAAGGTCCCGGCAGACTGGAAAACTGCTAATGTAACACCCTTATTTAAAAAGGGCAGTAGACAGAAGGCTGGAAACTATAGACCGGTTAGCCTAACATCTGTGGTAGGTAAAATTTTGGAGTCCATTATTAAGAAGACAGTAACAGGACATTTGGATAATCATAATTTAATAGGACAAAGTCAGCATGGTTTTATGAAGGGGAAGTCGTGTTTGACAAATTTGCTGGAGTTCTTTGAGGAAGTAACATATAGGGTGGATAAAGGGGAACCAATAGACGCAGTGTATTTAGACTTCCAAAAGGCATTTGACAAGGTGCCACACAAAAGATTATTGCTTAAGATAAAAAATCACGGGATTGGGGGTAATATTCTGGCATGGATAGATGATTGGCTATCTAACAGAAGGCAGAGAGTTGGGATAAATGGTTTATTCTCAGACTGGCAATCAGTAACTAGTGGTGTTCTGCAGAGGTCAGTGCTGGGTCCCCAACTCTTTACAATCTATATTAACGATTTGGAGGAGGGGACCGAGTGTAACATATCAAAGTTTGCAGATGATACTAAGATGGGAGGGAAAGTAGTGAGTGAGGAGGACATAAAAAAACCTGCAAGGGGACATAGACAGGCTAAGTAAGTGGGCAGAGATTTGGCAGATGGAATACAATACTGGAAAGTGTGAGGTTATGCACTTTGGCAGGAAAAATCATAGAGAAAGTTATTATCTTAATGGCAAGAAACTGGAAAGTACTGAAGTACAAAGGGATCTGGGGGTCCTGGTGCACGAAACTCAAAAAGTTAGTATGTAGGTGCAGCAAGTGATTAAGAAGGCCAATGGAATGTTGGCTTTCATTGCTAGGGGGTTAGAATATAAAAATAGGGAGGTATTGCTTCAGTTGTACAAGGTATTGGTGAGACCGCACCTGGAATACTGCATGCAGTTTTGGTGTCCATACTTAAGAAAAGACATACTTGCTCTCGAGTCAGTACAAAGAAGGTTCACTCGGTTAATTCCGGGGATGAGGGGATGGACATATGAGGAGAGGTTGAGTAGATTGGGACTCTACTCATTGGAGTTCAGAAGAATGAGAGGCAATCTTATTGAAACATATAAGATTGTGAAGGGGTTGGATCGGGTGGATGCGGGGAGGATGTTCCTGATGATGGGTGAAACTAGAACTAGGGGGCATAGTCTTAGAATAAGGGGCTGCTCTTTCAAAACTGAGATGAGGAGGAACTACTTCACTCAGAGGGTGGTTGGTCCATGGAATATGCTGCCCCAAAAAGCTGTAGAAGCTACAGCATTACATAAATTTAAAACAGAAATAGACAGTTTCCTAGAAGTAAAGGGAATTAAGGGTTACGGGGAGTGGGCAGGAATTTGGACATGAGTCTAGGTTCAGATCGGACATGGCCCTGTGGGTAGCAGAGCGGGCCCAGGGGCTGTGTATCCTGATC
Source organism: Somniosus microcephalus (assembly GCF_052327205.1). Classification (NCBI taxonomy): domain Eukaryota; kingdom Metazoa; phylum Chordata; class Chondrichthyes; order Squaliformes; family Somniosidae; genus Somniosus; species Somniosus microcephalus. The sequence goes on along the minus strand of NC_141012.1, from coordinate 38,099,646 downwards.
CTGCTCTTATTTCGTGTGTCTAATTCTGTTAGATTCAGGAGATGGTTCTGTGATAGTAGATTGGCGGTTAGGATCAGATCAGCCATGATCTTATTGAATGGCGGAGCAGGCTCGAGGGGCCGATTGGCCTACTCCTGCTCCTATTTCTTATGTTCTTATGTTCTTATGGAACTGGCTACCACATGCAAATGTTGAGGCGAATAGCATAAATGCATTTAAGGGGAAGCTAGATAAGCATATGAGGGAGAAAGGAATAGAAGGATGTGTCGATAGGGTGAGATGAAGTAACGTGGGAAGTGGCTCATGTGGACCTTATACAGCACAGAAAGAGGCCCATCGGCCCATCGTGTCCGCGCCGGCCATCAAGCCCTGTCTATTCTAATCCCATTTTCCAGCACTTGGTCCATAGCCTTGTATGCTGTGGCGTTTCAGGGGCCCATCTAAATGCTTCTTGAATGTTCTGCATAATTCCATGTGCTGCCTGTGTCGTGTGCAATTGCAATTGTCAGACATTTCTTCATTGATGCCGAATCCTCTCCGTGTTAGTCCACCCCCAGTACGCAGTGCGTTAATGGAAAGAGCAGCAATGGAAGATAGAAGGTCTAAAATGGCAGGTCTCCATGTGCAGCAAATTTGAAGATTACTTTTTAAAGCAAGCAAATACTGAAAAAAAATGTTGTTCTCTCACAGGCACTGGGGAGTTCATTGAACTGAAAGTCCTGCCGCAATACTTTCCTTCTGCTTTAAACGCACAGAGAGAATTGAAAGATTTTAAGCATCATGCAGTGTGTATACAAAGTTCAGGAAAATAATTTAAGCACTTAACTTGTAGGATACATTTTGTGATACAAGGCTCCCAGCGTGCAGTCTTTCTTGTAGTGAGCACAGTTCGGAAAACCAGGTCCGATTGGCACCGTTCCTGATTTTAACCACCGCAAATGTGGGAGCCCTGCGGACTGGGCACACAGGCCTCCACGTCTGATTCTCCAATTCATGCTCACAGCGCAAGCAGTGTCTCGAAAAATGTAGGGGGAAAAATTCGGTTGGTTTGCGCCTCCTGTTAGCCCCCTAAGCGGGCGCTAATAGGGCGCAGAGCAACTAGCGCCGGGCGCAGCGGTGTTTGCGCTGCTCGCGAAATTGACTAGAGCTTTTGCGGCGGCGCAAAAGTTTACCGCCCTGATCTCCTGCGCCCGCACATCATGACGTCAATCGAGCATGCAACGCTCTGGTGGCGCCCCAGACCGGATATTGAGTGGTGCCCCCCTCCTTTCTGCCTGCCGCTAGCAACGACAGGGAGACTGGAACGTTTCCCAGTCGGTGAGGGGCTGTGGGAGCGCTATTTAAAGGCGCCCTCTTCCTGCCTTTTTCTGTGGTAGACATTTTTGTACCACTCATTCTGACAGAGAGAGAGATTCTGAGAGAGAGAAGGAGAGACTTCTGCATAGAGTCAACGCTGTGTGAAGTAGTTTTGGCTACTGAGCATCACTTTGCAGGTACTTTTGGATTTGACCTTCATTACTTCGATTGTCAAGAGACTATGAGGGCTGCACTGATTTGGGGCGTTGTCCTGCGCCTGCAGAATCGTAGGCAACAGAGACGCAGAGAGAGAATGGCAATCATGGCCAGAGGGAGGAGGGCCAACAGGCCTCTGTACAGGAAACCTTACCCTCCCAGGGTATTCCAGGAACAATTCTCCGACATTCATTTGTCTGGGGAGCAGTGTTTGCGCAGGCTGCGCTTCAGCAAGGAGGTGGTCACTGAGCTCTGCCACCTGCTGCAGCCAGATCTGCAGCCTCAACTGAGGACCAGGACGTCTCTGTCAGTAGCAGTGAAGGTCACAGTGGCTCTGAATTTTTATGCCACCGGCTCCTTTCAAGCAGCTACTAGGGACATCGCCAATATCTCCCAGTTCGTGGTCCATTGCTGTATCCGTCAGGTCACAAATGCCCTCTATAAAAGGAGACACCAGTACATCTCTTTCCCGATGACCCGGGCCAAACAGCATGAACGCGCATTGGGCTTTGCGAGGATAGCGGGCTTCCCCATGGTGCAGGGCGGCGCCATTGACTGCACACATGTGGCATTGCGGGCACCGCATGAGAATGCAGAGATTTTCCAAAACCACAAGGGGTTCCATTCCTTAAACGTCCAGTTGGTCTGTGACCACAGACAGCTGATACTCACTGTCAATGCCCGCTATCCTGGCAGCAGCCATGATGCTTTCATCCTGCGCCAGACTGGTGTGTCATACCTTTTCCAGGCACCATATCAACCAAGTGGCTGGCTCCTCGGGGACAAGGGTTATCCACTCTGCACCAGGCTGATGACACCACCCCGTAACCCCAACACCCCTGCTGAGCTGCGGTACAATGAGAGCCATCTCGCCACCAGGAACATCGTTGAGCAGACGATCGGCGTGCTCAAGCAATGGTTCCACTGTCTGGACCACTCGGGGAGCCCTGCAGTACTCGCCTGAGCGAGTCTCCCTCTTCATAGTTGTGTGCTGCATGCTTCATAACCTTGCAATCCTCAGGACTCAGCCAATGCCACCAGGCCTTGGTGCACCACCGGAGGAGGAGGAAGAGGAGGAGAAAGAGGAGGAGGAGGATGATCAGCAGCAGCACCAAAGCGGGAGGAAGGCCCACAATGTTGAAACTGCAAGGGCCGTCCATCAACGGCTGATAACAAGCTGCTTCTAGGCCCCTACTCAGGAAATGGCTTCTGGCATTGAGAACAACATGAATGAAACCAACCCGCAGCCCCAATGCCGGCCAAGGCAGTAATGATTCCAAAGGCAAAACCTGTACATTTTGAATAAAAAAACTTTTTTATTTTACAAACTCTGTGTGTGTCATTTCTTCATGACAAACTAATAGAAACATACACAAAAAATCATTAATTAACATAACTGGTTCTCACAACCTGGAGATAATGGCCAAAACACTAAACAAAAGTTTGAACACGAACCTCGCCTTTAATAAAAAAGTTCCCAACATTTTGTCACACCTCCTACTATTTTCCCTTTGAGGGTGATCTCCATCCCCTGCGCACTTCCCCCCTTCCCACCCTACTGCTCCTCCGTAATGGGGCCCCAGTGGCTGCAGCAAGGCTGGTGGAAGGCTGCTGATTGTCAGAACCTGAGATTACAGATGCCTTTGAAGGACAGCTTCGTCCAGCTCTGGGCCTGGAGGGCCCAGCTGCAGATTGCATCAACTCTGCATGGGCAGCAGCAGTCTGGGCTACAGGCGGTGGGCAGTGCAATGGGGAAGTGACAATGGTGGCAGCAGGAATGTTGTCATCTTGAGAGAGGGTAGCACCTCCCTGCTCGACCGACACACTGGCAATCCCATGGGGCAGCACCTCAGCATCCGGAGCAATCTGCTGGTGCACAGATTGCTGGCCTGCTGCGGCACGGTGAGAGCCCCGGGGAAGTGTGTCCGAACCAGCGATGATAGCAGCAGTCAGTGCTTGCGTGGCCTCAATCTGAGTCTGCATGAGACCAGTCTGAGATTGGATCAAGGCAGCCAGTGACTGAATTGCAGCACTAAGCATTTGCGTGGCATCCGCCTGTGCTACAGCGTAGTGCTCCACACTCCTTGCCAGTGCATCAATGCTTTCGGGCACCCTTCCCACTGCACCCATGAGCTGAGTGGGCATGTTCACCGCCTTGGTGTTCATTTTAGCGATGAGCCACTCCTCCTCTGCGTCCAGTGAAGCAGGACTCGCTGGCCTACTCTCCCTCCAGGGAGAAGGCCCCCGAATTTCCCTAGCCACATCACGTTGCTGCAGCCCGCTGGGTCCCGGAGCTTCACCCTCATCAGACCCTTCCCCCCTGCTCCCCTCCGGGGAAGACGTGTTCCCAGTGTGGGCATGGGCTTCCTCGAGAGAGAGAGGGTGGCGCTGATGCTCCGGCTTCATCTTCCTCCTCGCCTGCAGCTTCGCTCCCACTGGCAGCTTCAGGGTTCGTCTCCTCACCTGGTGAATCACCATCTGAAAGCAGAGGGGTATAAGAGTGGCTTTAGCATGAGGACAGGGGGGCAGTAAGGGAGGAAAGAGTGGAGCGATTTAGTAAGTTGGATTGAAAGTATCAAAGGCTGGTTTTGTGAGGGACAAGTGGAATGAGAGAGGTGAGAAAGCTGATGACCTTACCATTGCTGTCCCGCATGGGGTCGACCTCCAGCGGCAACGGGACCGATCACCTGGCTTGCGACGATCCTGTGGATGCACGCCTCAAGATTGTAAGATTTGCAAAATTTCTACATTTCCCCAAAGGTTATTAATAAGAAAAGGGACCCTCCGTGGACATTTTAAATTAAAAAGGGTACCCAAGATGGCGTCCGCGCCTCGTGGCAGAAAACCTGTGAGATTTAAAAACTTGGACTCTGCGACGCAGGCAGCTTGTGGAGAAATCGAAACCAAAGCTGCAGTTTCTGTGAAGAGAGACTTTGCATTTTGAAATCAGACAGGACTTTGAATTATGTATTAGATCAAATTGGAGACAAATCTAAACCCAGTTAGGCCTATAGTTAAGGCCATCAAGCAGTTTGCATAAATAATCGGCAACAGATTAAGGAAGCCATCGAGGCTGGACAGGCCCATCAAGGAACATTCATAACAAAACAAGTCAATTATCGGGCCGGTAGATGCGATTACCAGCCATCTAAAAACAGTTAGTATAGATTGCTACCATTATTTAAAATAGCCCGCCAAGATTAAGACAAAGAACTAACCTGATTTGGCGCGCAGATAAGGGCTTTCGAAAGGAGTATAATTGAAGGCCCCGGGTAGCAATCTCTCTCTCTCTCGCTGCTCGCTCTGCTCTTCTGCTCCTCGCCCTCATGGCTGTTGCGCTTTCCCCGTCCCGCGCTTACCCCCTGGCCTTTGCCTGTGCCTTTCCCCACTCCATCTGGAATCGCCCAGGCACTGCATCGGGCGGACACGGACAATTCAGGCCAGGCGAGGCGGGACGCGACGAGGTGAGGAGGGAAGACCAACTGAGGAAGACGAACTGAGGAAGACCAACTGAGGAGACCAACTGAGGATAGGCTTTGAATCATCGGGCCTTCAGTCTCAGCTAACCTGTGACTATCTTCATGCAAACTTGAACTGCCGACCGAGGAAGAGGAACCATCAGCCCTGCAAGGTAAAGCACCCAAGCAGAGATTTTAACTTTGGGGTACTTAAACCTGGACAACGCCCTTGCAGCACCTGGAGACTACGTGACGACGGCAGGCTCCAGAGAGCACCAAGAGCGACCCCTGAACCCCACCGCTATTTTGAGTCCAGCAGACCCTTTTGATTGGTGAGCATAAATTCTGGCCCCTCATAGCTTAATCTAGTTAGGTATAGGGGGTGGGATAAGGATAAGGGGATTGTTAAGATAGTTGTTTTCCCTCGATGTGCCATGTGTTCCCCATTCCCTGTATAAGTATATAATAATAGTTACTTGTATTTGCCTGTAATTTTATACACTGGTAACTTCTCATACGACTGTGTTATTTTTCTGTTTAATAAAATCTTGAGTTTTGCTTACATCCAAACCACTTGTCTACTCGAGTCTTTTCTGTATCGCCGCCTGTACCTAAGTCCGGTGTCTAGAACCCAGGGGCGTGGGAGCGATTCGAACCGCTCATAAACAGTCAGGGGCATAACTGACTGGGCGTACGCGCCAAACAACCACCACACGCCACCCCCTACAAGATCGCTGAGGGGTTGCAGCTGAGGCCACCCTCCACCCATCCATTGCTGCTGTCTCCTGTTATGTGATAGCTTGGTCTGCAAGAAAAAGGACGGTGTCTGAGTAAATATACAGCCATGGTCTTGGTGATGTGCCTCCCATAGTTGAATAGCCCTTACTGCATGCAAGTTGTGGAATGTGCGTGTGTGTTTCATGAGAGGGCCATAGGTGTTGCTGAGTGTTGGCATTGGGGTTTTAAGACCCTCTGGCCATAGAGTGAGGTTGAAATGGAAGGATGGAGAGGTATTGAAAAAAAGCCACTCACCCTGACGACCTGAGTGAGGTCGTTGAACTTTTTGCGACATTGAGTATGGGTCCTGGTCACCATGCTCCTGGAGGAGACGTGCTGAGCCACCTCCCTCCACACTCTTCTGTAGGCGTGCGGCAAAGGCCTCCTGCTGCTCTCAGGGTAGAGTATAGACCTTCTGTGCTCCACCGCACCAACCAGAGCCTCCAAGGCCCGCTTGCTGAAGCACTGAGCTCGTTCTCTCACCCTCTCCATAGTCCTTGGCTGTAAAATGTAGGCACAGGTCTCTCCAGGCCAAGATTCAAGGCTCCAATGAGCAGGTGTGGCTGGAGAGCAAGATCGACCCTCCCCTTTAAGAACTGCCCGGCGCCAGTGTGTCTGTGGTCGATCGCTAACTGACATTACCTGCTCTGCACCCACGCTCTGAGTTAACACCTCGCTCCTCGGCCTTTGCGCCTTAAGACAGGTGTGTAACGCCTGATTTAGCACTCCAATCACCTCCAGGGGCGATAAAAGCCAAGTTTGCAGTCGGAGGCGATAATTAGTGCCAAGAGCTAAACTTTGCGCCTGGCCGACAATTGCGCCCCAAACAGGGCAATACCGAATTTCTAACCCGTACTCTTTTATTCCTCACACACTCCATACACGTGCATGCGCTCACGATAAGATCCCACTGCTGGTTGATGAGCTAATGGCAGAAGATATCGGCTTACGAGAGACAGCCTCTTGTTAGGATTGCCGTGACACTGGAGTGTAAGTCTTCAAACAGAGGTCAAATAATAACTGACCAAAACAGCCAGCATGCCGTTGATACCTAATACATTGATCCGCAGAAGGAGAAGGACACACATGTAGTTTTGGTTTTAAGTCAGCGTTAGGACCCGTCACTGACCAAAACGCAATCTCAGCGTTTATACAAGTATGGAGTTGTTCTGTGTTTATGAAATAAAGCATAAACAGACCAGATTTCTCATAAGCATGCAACAATGTGGTCGCAGAAACTAATCTGAGTCCCACCTTTTCTCAACCTGATGTCCTGGAAGAAAAACTGTAAAGAGGAGTAAGATTGGAAATGTGCAAGAGGCCAGAATTGGAGGAGTGCAGAGATCTCAGAGCTTTGTAGACATTATGGCCCAGAAATTCGGGTTGGGGGCTTCCCGCGGGTGCAAGCCTCCGACCTGCACTTACCTCGCGCGCCGGCCGTTGAGCTGTGGGCCCCCGTGGAATTGCGATCCTGGGCCTCCTCCAACTGTCGGTGCGCAGTGCTTGCGTATCCCAGGGGCGCAGTTAGTTCGATGCGTCCCCTGGGATCACGTGGGCCATGGAGAGCCAATGGTAGCTAGGAATGCTTCATTCATAAGTTTGACAGGAAGACCTGTCAAACCTATAAATACTATAAGCCCCAAAACATCACTAAATCTTCAAATACATTTTTTTTTAAATCACATTTTTAAAATAAACTATAAATTACATGAAATAACTTTTTTAAACAATAATTAAAATTTTTGAAAAAATTAATTACATTTTCTAACGGGGCTAAAAATAAACTTACCTTTCTTTAAAGTATTTAAAAATAATAAACCTGTGGAAAAAATGTTTTAATTTTAATTAATTCACCACTTACCTTGTAAAAAGCAGGCCTTGCGACTGCTTTTTAAATGTCTAACTTCTGGAGACTTACCTTCCCAGGAAAACCTGCAAAAAAAAGGTAAGTTCAATGCGCACGCGCTGCCTCTCCTGCGCACGTGTTCGGCTTCTGAACCCCTTCTTTCAGGGGAACGGAAGTGCCGGATTCCTGCGCATGCGCAGTGCATGCACAAAACCGACACTTCCATTGGGCTTACGGGTGAGTACCCCATGCGTACTCACCCGTGGAGACCCGAATTTCTGGGCCAATGTTCCCTTTAAGTTGCATGGCCTCATGGCTGCGCAGCACTCCAGGAATCCTGCGCAACTGGCTTGCCAGCTTTTCAATGCAAAAACCGCACATGCACGGTATTTTGAATGGGCCGCACGGTGCCAAGAAAAATGACAAGGAACATTGGCTGTTGGGTTGGAGGAGGTTACAGAGATAGGGAGGGGTGAGGCAGGTTGACCATATGGCTAATACACAATTGTCAGTTTGGCTTAATTGATAGTTTCTTCTCTCTGAGTCAGAAGTTGTGGGTTCACTTGAGCACAGAACTTAGGTCAATGCAGTACTGAGGGATTGCTGAATTGTTGGAAATATATCGCCGTTCCTTCAGCGTCACTGGGTCAAAACCCTGGAACTCCCTACCTAACAGCACTGTGGGAGTACCTTCACCACACGGACTGCAGCTGTTCAAGAAGGCGGCTCACCACCACCTTCTCAAGGGCAATTAGGGATGGGCAATAAATGCTGGCCTTGCCAACGATGCCCACATCCCATGAATTAATAAAAAAAAGTTTTGGCAATGAAGATTTTCCAGAAGATACTAACTTCAAAAGTGATTTCAACTTTCCAGTCTTTTCCTTGTAACCTCCAATTGTAACTGGCTAATTAACAAAGCACAGTTGTCGAGAGCTACACTCCAGACAAGCATGTCATGATGGCTTAGCTGGCTTTATAAGTGATATCACAACCTGCTGCATTCTGTCAGAGTACCAATTTGCTTAACAGACAGCTGCTTTTGTATATTGATGTTGCTCTATGACATTCTCTTAATAATAAGTCTCAAGTGGTTTGAACTCAAATGTCTGTCTCTCTCAATCAGCGTATAACTGACAGTTCTCTTTCATTTGACTTCTTTGAAGAACAAATCTGCTCTGACATTTTTCAATCATAAATACATAGAATAAATTTCCATTGGGGTCATCGTATCAGCTTCCTCCATGAATAAGTGACACAGATACATCAGCCTACGGGGCACTCAGTGGGTTTTGAGTTTCCAACTTATTTTATTTTGAAATCGTGTCCTGTTGACAACTGTGGCCACAGGGGGTGGTCCAGTGTTTATTTCACTCACTTGGGTGTTGCCAACCTGCCCAAGTGTCCTGTGCTAGAATTGATCAATGCAAGTTAAATTTATTTACCCACAACTTTGTGTCCACGTATGTAGTCAGCTGAAATGTCCTGGATGAAACTCCTCAACTAAAAGTTAGCATAAACTAGAAATCGATTTCATGTATTTCATTGTGAAACACAATGGGGCATGTCAACCTTTGAAAGGTGCCAGACAGTGACTTTTTGATATTTGTTGGCATCCTGTTTGACCCCAAGCTGAGCTTCCAATCCCATGTCCTCTCCATCATAAAGGTCACCTATTTCCATGACATTGCCCGCCTCCGCCCAACTCATCCCATCTACTGCTGAACCGTGCCTTTGTCATCTCCAGGCCTCATGACTGCAATGCCTGCTTGGCTGGCCTCCTATCTTCCACCCTCAATAAACTTTAGTTCATCCAAAACTCTGTTGCCCGTATCCTATCCTGCACTAAGTCCTGCCCGCCCAAAATATCCATTCTCACTGACCGACATTGGCTCCTGATTGGCCAATGACTCAAATTTAAAATTGGCATCTTTATGTTTAAATCCCTCCATGGCCTCACCTGTCCTTATCTCTGTACCAGGGGTATTCAATATTCAGGAAAGATAGGCAAAAAGGAAAGGGAGGTGGGGTAGCATTGCTGGTTAAAGAAGGGATTAACACAATTGTAAGGAAGGATATTAGCTCTGATGAAGTGGAATCTGTATGGGTAGAACTGCGAAATACCAAGGAGCAGAAAACGTTAGTGGGAGTGGGATATAGACCTCCAACAGTAGTGCGGAGGTTGGGGATGGCATTAAAAGGGAAATTAGAGAAGCGTTCAATAAGGGCACAGCAGTCATCATGGGTGACTTTAATCTACATATAGATTGGGCTAACCAAATTAGTAACAATACTGTGGAGGAGGAATTCCTGGAGTGTTTAAGGGATGGTTTCTTGGACCAATATGTCGAGAAACCAACCAGAGATCAGGCCATCTTAGATTGGGTATTATGTAACGAGAAAGGATTAATTAGCAATCTTGTTGTACGAGGCCCCTTGGGTCGGAGCGATCATAATATGATCGAATTCTTCATTAAGATGGAGAATGAAGTAGTCAACTCAGAGACTAGGGTCCTAAATTTAAATAAAGGAAACTATGATGGTCTGAGGCGCGAGTTGGTAGGATTGATTGGGGAAAGTCACTCATAGGGTTGACAGTGGATAGGCAATGGCAAACATTCAAAGACCGCATGGATGAACTACAGAATTTGTTCATCCCAGTTTGGCATAAAAATAAAACAAAAAAGGTGACTCAACCGTGGCTAACAAGGGAAATTAGGGATAGCATAAGATCCAAGGAGAGGACATATAAATTGGCCAGAAAAAGCAGTAAACCTGAGGATTGGGAGCAGTTTAGGATTCAACAAAGGAGGACAAAGGGATTAATTAACAGGGGGAAAATAGAGTATGAGAGTAAGCTTGTAGGGAACATAAAAACTGACTGTAAAAGCTTTTATAGATATGTGAAGAGAAAAAGATTGGTGAAGTCAAGCGTAGGTCCCTTGCAGTCAGAATCAGGGGAATTTATAATGGGGAACAAAGAGATGGCAGACCAATTAAATAGATATTTTGGTTCTGTCTTCACAAAGGAGGACACAAATAACCTCCCAAAGATGTCAGGGAACATAGGGTCTGATGAAAGGGAGGAACTGAAAGAAATCAGTATTTGTAGGGAAATGGTGTTAGGGAAATTGATGGGATTGAAGGCCGATAAATCGCCAGGGCCTGATAATCTACATCCTAGGGTACTTAAGGAATTGGCCCTGGAAATAGTTGATGCTTTGCTGATCATCTTCCAGCATTCGATGGAATCTGGAACAGTACCCATGGATTGGAGGGTGTAGTGTATGTAACGTTCCACCTTTAAGAGAACTATTTTAAGGGTTGCACTACTTTATCTTGGCTACTGTATACTGTAATACCGGTGGTGACCACACCGGTATATAAGTGCTGTGTAAGGATTTATTGGGCAGATCCGCCCTGACCTTCAACCAGTAAAGTCCTGTTAAAGTTTACTCTTGTGGTCTGTGTAGTAATTCGCAATATAACACACAGATTTAACAGTGGCGACGAGTTAGATCTTACCCTGCGGCAGAGATACATCCAAGGCAGTTAACGGGCGTCGAGAAGAGGCATCCGCCCTCGTCATTCTGCTGAGAGAAGACTCGAGTCTGCAGAGCAAGGAAAAAGGAAGAATTCTGACACGAAGCCATCAGCAACAGGCAGTGATCGTCCCTTCTATCACGGTGGTGGGTGAGCCGATCAGTGATGAAAAGCAAGTCGGCCACGTTGACTGTGAGTAGGGGAGAAAAAATTTTAAAAAACGGAGGATATAAGGGCGGAGAACTCGGCCACGGCCGGGGGGAAAAGAGCCGGACAGAAGTCGGGGCCAGAGGCGCTGAGACTGGGGCAGTGTAAGGCACGGAAGCCGCGGTGCAGGCAAACACAGCCGGTGTGAGAGACCGGGCTGCAAGCGGACTGGGAGACGCAACGGCGTCGAGAGCAAGCTCGACCGCGACCGGTAAACAAGGCCGGGCAGCTACCGAGGCCGCGAGGCGCAGCGACCGAGAACCGCTTGCGCGGGAGAAAATAAAACAAATAAAAGAAAACCGCGGAGAACTCAGCCGCAGCCGGGGGGGAAAGGACCGGACTGCAAGAGGGGCTGGGAGGCGCGATTGAAAACCGCTGGGGAGGGCGAATGCAGCAATACGGCAATTGCCGTCACAGCCAGCGGGAGAGCCAGAGCCCGAGTGAGCGGGAGAGATAGACCGAGCGAGCGAGGGAGAACGAGACCGAGCGAGCGAGGGAAAACGAGACCGAGCGAGCGAGGGAGACCGTGCGAGCGTGGGAAACCGCCATTTTCGGAGGCGGGGAAGAAGACAAGCGCGGGAAACCGCCATTTTTGGAGGCGGGGAAGAAGGCAAGCGCGGGAAACCGCCATTTTTTTGAAAAAAAAGTTAAAGAAAAATTTCGTTGTTGTCTCTCAAAAAGATTGCGAAGATGCCTGAGCGTGGTAACATCAACGATTTCGATTCCGAGGTGGAAGATTGGGCCACGTGTGTAGAACACATAGAGATATATTGTAAGGCAAATAACATATCAAATGATGATAAAGCACTAACCTTACTAAACTCAATGGGTGCGAAGACATACGGGCTATTGAAGCATCTTCTATCACCAGCTAAACCGGCGGATCAGACTTTCGCTAATATTGTTGCTGTCCTGAAGGATCATTTGAACCCCACACCGCTGATGTTAGCGGAACGATTTAAATTTTATGTGAGAACGCAACTGAAAGAGGAAAGCAACGCGGAGTACTTGGTTGAACTGCGTAGGCTAGCAAAATACTGTCAGTTTGGGGAAAATCTGACAGAGGCACTGAGAGACAAGTTCGTGTGTGGGTTGTCGAAGGAAGGAACACAAAAGCGACTGCTCGAAGAGAATGACCTTACACTTGATAAGGCTGTCACTATTGCAGCATCGCACGAAGCCGCAGCGAGAGGCACTGCGGAAATGCAGCTGAAGGCAGCGGTACTCAGCGTAGATCAAATGGCTTCGGGTACAATGAAATGTTATCGTTGTGGGAAGACAAAGCACGATCAGAACCAATGCTGGTTTAAAAACCAGGAATGTAGAAAATGTGGCAAGCTTGGTCACATAGCTAAAGTATGCCGGTCAGGAAAGAAGACCAGCAGCAAAAAGTCACCGCAGTAAAAGTACAGAAAGGTACATAAGGTGGCTGTGAAGAGTTCAGATGAACAGAATTCGGATTCAGACTCCAACAGCAAGGAACTGGGTAGTCTGAGAATTCACAATGTGAGTAAGGAAACTGACCGACAAACTATCTGGGTCACACTGCAGATTGCAAAAGTCCAAGTGAAGATGGAATTGGACACCGGATCGGCGTTGACGGTCATGAATAAGCAAGATTACAAAAAGTTATTCAAACATATTCCCCTACGGGATACAAAGATAGTATTGCAGACATACACGGGGCAAAAAGTATACCCCATCGGAAAGATAAAAGTCAAGGTGTTACACAAGGGCAAAGAACACCAAGGAATGGACTTATATGTACTACCTGAGGGAGGTCCACCACTTCTGGGATGGGAGTGGATCAGGAAAATAAATATGGACTGGCACGCCCTAAACACAATAACGGTAGATTCCGGAAAGAAAGATGTCAAACCTGAACGATTGTCCAGAATATTGGATGAGGCTAAAGAGGTATTCCAACAAGGACTGGGAACACTGAGAGGAATTAAGGCAAAAATCAAGATTGCGGAACATGCAAACCCAAAATTTTTCAAAGCCAGATCGGTACTTTATGCGATACGACCTGCTGTGGAGGCTGAACTGGAAGAGCTTGAACGTTCAGGGGTACTGTCTAAGGTGGACTGGAGTGAGTGGGCCACGCCCATTGTTCCCGTCATGAAGCATTCATCAAGTAACAAGCCAGGGGAACCGGGGAAGGTCCGCATCTGTGGAGACTTCAAGATCACAGTTAATCCGATGCTTCACACGGTGCAATATCCGCTTCCGCGGATTGAGGATATCTTTGCTTCATTGTCTGGCGGGAAACACTTCACCAAGATAGACCTGGCGCAAGCGTACTTACAGATGGAAGTTGAGGAAGAGTCGCGCCAGTATCTCACAATCAACACGCACAGAGGCTTGTATCGATATAATAGACTGGTTTTTGGAGTGGCTTCGGCTCCAGCGATTTGGCAGAGGGCCATGGAGCAGGTCTTACAGGGAATTCCAAGCACTCAGTGTTACTTGGACGATATCCTAATTACAGGAGAGGACGAGGAGGAACACCTCGCAAATTTGGAACTGGTGCTCACCAGGTTGAAGGAATATGGCCTTCGAGTTAATCGCCAGAAATGTGAGTTCTTTCAGAAACGGATCTCATACTGTGGTCATGCCATTGACCAGGAGGGGCTGCACAAGTCACCTGACAAGATCGAAGCTGTTGTGAAGGCCCCTGCTCCGGAGAATGTATCCCAGTTGAGGTCGTTCCTAGGGTTGATTAACTATTACCATAAGTTTCTGCCAAATTTATCCACGGTGCTGCACCCGCTGAATGCCCTGTTGCGGAAAGAAGTACCATGGAAGTGGAGCGAGGACTGTAAGAAGGCCTTTCGCAAAAGCAAGGCATTGATCACCTCGGAGGAAGTGTTGGCTCACTTCAACCCAACGCTACCTATTCGTCTAGCTTGTGATGCATCCCCTTATGGTATTGGAGCAGTACTCTCACACAAGTTGCCAAATGGCTCGGAAAGGCCAGTCGCATTTGCATCCAGATCATTGACCTCTGCTGAGCGCAACTATGCTCAGATAGATAGGGAGGCTCTCAGCCTTGTGTGGGGAGTAAAGAAATTCAATCATTACCTGCAGGGCAAGAGGTTTACACTGCTGACAGACCACCAGCCGTTGGTATCTATATTCAACCCTAAAAAGAGTGTTTCCAATATGACAGCGCAAAGGCTACAGAGGTGGTCCATTTTCCTAGGGGCACACCAATATGACATCGAATACAAAGGGTCAAAACAGCATGGGAATGCTGATGGGTTATCGCGCCTACCGTTGCCAACGGTAGAAGAGGCGCCTACAGTGGACCCAGTGGAGATGTTCCACTCAACCATAGTGGAATGTCTACCAGTAACAAATGCTACGATCGAAAAGGAAACGAGAAATGACCCGACTCTCTCACGAGTCTACGATTTAACGGTGAAGGGATGGCCAGCACATGGCGAACCAATGCTGCCAGCATTTTCGCAAAGAAGAGAACAGCTGTCAGTGTGCCGAGGAACTTTGATGTGTGGATCCAGAGTGGTGATTCCACCCAAACTCCAGCATAAAGTGCTAAAGGAGCTTCACGAGGGGCATCTGGGTGGAGTGAAAATGAAGAACCTAGCCAGAGCGTTTGTGTGGTGGCCAGGTATCGATGGAGACATCGAAGAAATGACCAAGAGCTGTCTAGGATGCCAGAAGGTCCAAAACGACCCACCACAAGCTCCTCTGCATCCATGGGAGTGGCCCTCATCTCCATGGCAGAGGGTACATATCGACTTTGCTGGTCCATTTATGGACTCAATGTTCTTAATCGCGGTGGATGCACACTCCAAGTGGCCGGAGGTAATAAAGATGTCCTCCACCACCACGGAAAAAACCATCACAGTATTAAGGACCATATTTGCCAGGAATGGGCTGCCGGAACAGATAATGGACCGCAATTTGTGTCCGAAGAATTCAGGAAGTTCTTAAAAAACAATGGGGTTAAGCACTACACGTCCGCCCCATACCATCCCGCCACCAATGGATTAGCTGAAAGGTTTGTCCAGACCTTCAAGAAGGCCATAAAGGCCATGGGTAATGAAGACATAAATCTACAACATAAGGTAGATAACTTCTTGTTGGCGTACAGGAATGCAACACATGCGGTCACAAACCAAACTCCCGCCATGATGTTTTTCAATAGAAGACTAAGATGCCGGCTGGATTTGATCAAGCCAAACATCAGAAGGGACGTAGAGAACCGGCAATTTCAAGGCATGAATGAAAGGCCAACTAGAACCTTCCAGATAGGTCAACAAGTTTTGGCCCGGGACTACCGTACCGCGAAATGGCAGCCTGGAACCATTTGCAAACGACTAGGACCGCTGATGTATACCGTGGACATTGGGGAAAGCATAATAAGGCGCCATGTTGACCAGATCATAGAGTCATCCGAAAAGTGCCAACCTACTCCACAACTCTATACGCCTAATGTTGAAGCAGAGATACCCATAGCATCTACCTCCGATCCGGTAATACTGGAATCAGATGAACCTGACACTGGCCTTCAAGCCGAATCGACCTTGCCAGAAGAACCTACCACACCACCGAAAACTACTGCACCACCGAGGCGTTATCCGGACCGAGTCAGGAAGCCTCCAGAGAGACTGAATCTGTGAACTGTTTTTACATGAAGTTGTGTATATATGTTATGATGTTATGTTTAATGGGAATATATACTGTTAACCTAAAAAGGGAGGATTGTAGTGTATGTAACGTTCCACCTTTAAGAGAACTATTTTAAGGGTTGCACTACTTTATCTTGGCTACTGTATACTGTAACTAGCTGGGCAGCCCCGCGTTGCGAGGGCAATTTTGGGGCGCTTGGTCTCCCTGCCCCTGTGTGTCCCCCCTCTCCCTGTCATGTCCTCTCCCTGTCCTATCCCTCCCTCCCCTCCCCTCCCCTCCTCTCCCTCCCCTCCCCTCCCCTGTCTCCCTCCCCTCCCCCACCCCCACACCTACCCTCCCCCACCCCCTCCCCTCCCCCGCTCCCCTCTGTCCCTCTGTCCGGCCCCTCCCCCTGCCTAGCGCCTGAGGTCCGGTGCCGTTGCGATAGCGGCCGTGCGGGGCCTAGCGCTTAAGGCGCGGTCGGGTTCTGAGGCCGGGACGGACTGGAGCTGAGGTCCCCCGCGTATCGCGCGGCTGATGGACGGCCGCTGCGGGCGGGCGGCGCATGCGCAGTCAGTGCGGGCGGCGCATGCGCGGTCAGTGCGGGCGGCGTGAGACGGCCCACGGGGAGCAGGCAAGGGCGGCTTGGTGGCTGTTAGCGAGCGGGAAACTTCGGGCGGCCCGCCCGCGCTCCGTCCGCGACACCGTGAAACCTGAGAGGGGGAAGTAGAGAGAGACAGAGAGGGAAGAGGAGAAGGAGAGAGAGGGAAGAGGAGAGAGGGAAGAGGAGAAGGAGAGAGAGGGAAGAGGAGAGAGGGAAGAGGAGAAGGAGAGAGAGGGAAGAGGAGAAGGAGAGAGAGAGAGGGAAATTTTTTGAGCTTCAGGCCCCGAGTCCCCCCTGCGCGAGGAGGAGGGGGGGGGTTGCTAAACACAATATAAAACTCAAATAAATTGTTAATTAATTCCCTAACACATAATTCAAATATTTACATTACTTCCCTAACACACTGAAAGTGTGGGGAAAAAATCGTGAAAAATCAAGATGGCGGCCACTCACCTCAGTTCAGAAGGATAAGGCCCGCCCACACACGCACCGATTGGTCGACCGGTCAGGTCACCGAAGCGTAGGATTGGTCAATCATCGAGTCACTCGACACTCAACTGTAGGAAGGAACCCGCCGTCCGATTGGTCAACCTCGACGTCACACGGTCGCTAATGAGATGCTAATGAGCGGAAGGCTGAACATTTTTCGGATACCGCGGGCGGGATTTTTGTGCGGCCGAAACGTAAATACGCCTATGACCGGTCCGGAATCGCAAGCTTTCTTTTGAGGCGACGCACGCGTCGGTACGCTCTGTAACTTTCAAACGTATAGAGAACGGACAGATAGACAGACAGACATCGGGACAGACAGAAGAGCCGCTTTATATATATAGATACCGGTGGTGACCACACCGGTATATAAGTGCTGTGTAAGGATTTATTGGGCAGATCCGCCCTGACCTTCAACCAGTAAAGTCCTGTTAAAGTTTACTCTTGTGGTCTGTGTAGTAATTCGCAATATAACACACAGACTTAACAGAGGGTAGCTAATATTACCCCACTATTCAAAAAAGGTGGTAGAGAGAAAGCGGGGAATTACAGCCTGTAAGATGTAAGCCTGACATCGGTAGTGGGGAACATGCTAGAGTCCATTGTAAAAGGTGTAATAGCAGAGCACTTGCAAAACAGTGACAGGATCAGACAAAGTCAACATGGATTTACAAAAGGTAAATCGTGCTTGATTAATCTACTGGAATTTTTTGAGGATGTAACTGCTAAAATAGATAAGGGAGAACCAGTGGATGTGGTGTATTTGGACTTTCAGAAGGCCTTCGATAAGGTCCCGCATAAGAGATTAGCGTGTAAAGTTAAGGCACATGGGATTGGAGGCAAGGTATTGACTTGGATAGAGAACTGGTTGGCAGACAGAAAGCAAAGAGTTGGAATAAACGGGTCTTTTTCCGAGTGGCAGGCAGTGACTAGTGGGGTACCGCAGGGATCGGTCCTTGGGCCCCAGCTATTCACAATATATATTAATGATCTAGACAAGGGAACTAGATGTAATATCTCCAAATTTGCAGACAACACAAAGCTGGGTGGGTGTGTGTGCTGTGAGGAGGATGCCGAGAAACTCCAGGATGATTTGGACAGGTTGGGCGATGGGCAGAAGCATGGCAGATGCAATATAACGTGGATAAATGTGAGGTTATCCACTTTGGTGGCAAAAACAGGAAGGCAGATTATTATCTGAATGGAAATAGATTGGGAGAAGGGGAAGTGCAATGAGACCTGGGTGTCCTTGTGCACCAGTCGCTGAAGGTAAGAATACAGGTGCAGCAGGGGGTTAAGAAGGCAAATGGTATGTTGGCCTTTGTAGCGAGAGGGTTTGAGTACAGGAGCAAGGATGTCTTGCTGCAGTTATACAGGACCTTGGTGAGACCACATCTTGAATATTGTGTGCAGTTTTGGTCGCCTTATCTGAGGAAGGATGTTCTTGCCATGGAAGGAGTTCAGCGAAGATTCATCAGGCTGATACCTGGGATGGCAGGAATGACGTATGAGGAGAGATTGGGTCGATTGGGCTTGTACTCGCTGGAGTTTAGAAGAATGAAAGGGGATCTCATTGAAACTTATAAAATTCTGACGGGACTGGACAGACTAGATGCAGGAAGGATGTTCCCGATGGTCGGGGAGTCCAGAACCAGGGGTCACAGTCTAAGGATAAGGGGTAGGCCATTAGGACAGAAATAAGGAGGAATTTCTTCACCCAGAGAGTGGTGAACCTGCGGAATTCTCTACCACAGAAGGCAGTGGAGGCCAATTCATTAAATATATTCAAGAAGGAGTTAGATATATTTCTTAAGGCTAAAGGGATCAAGGGGTATGGGGAGAAAGCAGGGACCGATTACTGAATTTGGATGATCAGGCATGATTGCATTGAATGGCGGAGCAGGCTCGAGGGGCCGAATGGCCTACTCCTGCTCCTATCTTCTATGTTTCTATGTTTCTATGTTTCTAATCTTCTCCTGCCCTGCAACCTCCTTCCCTCATACTCTCCGTTCATCTGACTCTGGTCTCTTGCGCATCTCCCTCCTTCCTTGGCTCCACTATTGGCAGTTGTGTCTCTAGCTGCTTTGGTTCCACCCTCTGAAATTCTCTCCCTACACCCCTCTGCCTCGCCACTACTTCTGCTCCTTTAAGACCCTGCTTAAAAGTCACCTCTTTGGCCAAGCATTTGATCACCACTTCTAAGCTCTCCCTCTATAGCTTGGCGTCAGTTTTCCTTATGCCTCCGTGAATCACCTTGGGACATTTTTCTATGTTAAAGGTGCTATATAAATGCAAGTTGTTGTTATTGTTTTTGTCATTGTGATTTGCAAGAAGAAAATCAAAGTATAACAAAAAACAATTACACTATGGGCTGGATTTTGATTGAGGAGGCGTGTAGGAGGCGGGACTACAACTTTCGGGGTTGTAGTCCCGCCTCCATTGAGTTGTGGCCAACCCACGTGATTTTCACTTGATTGACCTTGTTGAGCCTGCCCAGCAGGCTCAGCAGGCCAATTAAGGGCCACACGGCCACAGGTGACGTCGCAGATTGACATTTCATCTGTCAAAAGTTTTGACAGATGAAATATCAGTGTTTGACAGCTGTTGAAGCTGTCAAACACTGACAATCTGTACTCCAAGTTAATTCCTTCCTCTCAGGCTGATTTAGAGATCTCTCCAGAACAGAAAGCAGAATGCTGCAACTTTTGACAGCTCGCGGTCATTCTGCTTTCTGTGCCGGTGAGATGAGGGACTCCCGAGACCTGAAGGAAGGAAGGCTGTAAAGGTAAGTAAATGGAAGTAAAACTTCTTTAAACACTTTACACACACCAAACACACTATGCACCCATCACTCACCTGAACACCGGACATCTCGAACCCTCCAAGCCCTTCAGCTCGACGGCCCGCCTCGTTAACTTGGCGTGGTTTGGAGCCGTCGGGAATCCCACACTTCAGCGATAAAAATAGGGATTAGGCTAAAAACTGCCTGTTAACTACCTGTTAACAGGCAGTTAATTGGCACTAATCCCCTTCCCGCCTCGGGGAGGCGGGTCCCAGCACAGGTCGGGTATCTGCCTCCTTTGAAACTGGCATGGAGGCGGGTTGGGGGCGGGATGCGTTCGTGCCCCCCGATTTCGAGATTTTAACCCCCACACGCCTCCAATCCCGCCTCCATGGCCCAATGAAAATCCTGCCCTTTGTGTTCACCTGGACTAAAATATGGGGAAGGACACAGTGGAGTGGCATGTTGCCCTCCATATGCTGCATCTAATTGAATGGTAAGGTGTAGGTTTGCATCTAGAAACCCCTCACAGTGAGGGAGCGAACATAGCTCTCTTAAGAAAATGCCACTCCAGATCATTCTTGCACACCTCTTGCTGCTTGGTTGTACAGAAGGGCCTTCCTGGTCTGTTTGAATCAGCTACTCACTGGAAAGAGGCCTAATAGGAGCTAAGCTGACTATTCTTTCTGCTAAGGACTGTGGATTGGTTTAAGGATTTAAAACATTTAAGAATAAGGAGTAATTTAATGCTTTCAGATGAGACGTTAAACCTCTCAGGAAGATGTAAAGGGTCCAATGGCACTGTGCAAAAAACAGCAGGGGAGTTCTCCAGTTGTCCTGGTCCAAGTTTATCCCTCAACCAACATCATAAAATAGATTTGATGGTCATTTACCTCTTTGCTGTGTGCAATTTCGCTATCATGTTTCCCTACATTACAACAGTGACCACCCCTCAAAAGTACTTCATTGGCTGTGAAGCACTTTTTGGGATGTGCTGAGGTTGTGATAGGCACTATAAAAAATGCAAGATCTTCTTTCGCTTCTTTAATAGATTAAATTAAGGTCCATAGTACAATTCCAAAGACTAAATATAAAGACCAAAAAATCAGACTATATTGAAAGAAACTGTGTTTTTGGGGGGGAATAATTGGGCAAGGATAGAGAACAAAATTGTTCATTTTTGCAACTTGTTGCATTTTTCCTGATCTGGTTCTGCTGAAGTTGGATTTTTTTTCAAGTGGCAGTGGCTGCCTCCTCCAAAATCTCAAGGGGTTGATCCAATCAATAGCCAAGTTTGGGAAGGTCCTCGCTTTGATCCCTGATCTGTGCTGAGTTTGCTGATCTCATATGGGTGAGTGATAGCAGCATGACAGTTGCCCTCAGTGTTCTGGTGGTGGGGGAGGGGGAGAAAAGCGACTGAGGTTTTGCCTCCAAATTGCTGTTTAGCAACTCAAAGTTGGACATCAGGAATGGGCTCAGCTGTGATGGCTGCTTCCCCCTTCCCAATAGCCTACTGACACTCACTGTAATGGGTCACATGTGAATAATGGCCACTTGCTGAGGCACCAGCACCCAAAGAGTTTAATTCCAACAAGGCAGTAATGGCTACAGAAGTAGAGCGAAGAATTAGTGAGGGACAAGAAACATTCAGAGAAAATATTATTAAAAAGTACGACAGGTATTATTTATCACATGAACTAATTTTAAGACCAAGTTAAATAAGATGCTTATTTTTCATTCTGAGTGAGATTGAAGAACAACTGTTAATTCCGTGAAAATAACAGCATACTGCTTGCCACAAGTTGAAGTAATTAACTTACCACTCATCCAATAATCTTCAATTACACTGCTCAACCTAGCCCCGATAATTGTAGTGTATGTTTGCATTACATTTACAGTGACAAATTCACTGCAATAAATCCATTGAGTCACTCAATAAATAAGTATTTGGAGGAGGTTTACTGCAAGTGTCATGAGCAGTTGAACAGGCTCTGGGAGTAACTAACAACAGTAATCACAGAAACAATTCTGAAGAATAGCACAAACTTAGCCGGATGTTTTGAAACGCTGGGGATAATTTTGACCTGTGCAATCGCGTAGAACGGGTGAGAGCGAATCGGCAGCCTGATTTACATCTCTCCTCATTTTTATTTCCATTGAAGTTGATTTGCTATCATTCGTTTTACACTGTCGCACAAAGTCAAAATTACCCCCAATCTGTTTCCTTCCAGAAAAAAGGTAAATTCAAAGCATCTGGCAATTTGAAAGCAATTTTCTATCTGTAGAAAAACTTACTGACAGTTCATTACCACATCCGTGCAGTATTGCTCCAAATAATAGCCTCAAACTGTCTGTCAGTTTGAAAAGACTTCTGCCTGTGTAAAAGCATCTGGTATTTTGTTAGCTTATTGACAATCAGGAAAATAAATGCAAATAGTGTGGTTTGAAAGCAATTGGAACAGTGGCTATCCCCTGACTGGTGAATATGCGGCCCATCCTTGCTCTATTCACCCAACTGTACATCTCATTCCATTACTGACAAGGTCATGTTGCTGATGGATGATGATTCCAACTGGGATTATGTTCAAAGTGAATCAATAACCACGAGCATTTAAACTGGCAGAAAGGATGAGGTGAAATCTGCCCCTGTTGCCGAGAGACCAATGGAGTGAAGTCTCAGTCGGGCTGATATGCTTGGGGAGTGGCACCTTTGCCAGCAGAGTGTGCAGCCCGGGTGTTGGGCAGGTAGGGCATTGACTGTTTTGGCTGGAGGGATAGCTTTTAAATATTTTGAGGCAGTGCTGTGTGTGTGCTCTTGCCCTGTTAGTCCCGACAAAAAGATGTAAATTGATGCAAAGTGGTCCCATGGTTAAAACAAGAAAGAGCCTTTCACACCCTCAGGACATCCCAAAGCACTTTACAGCCAATGAAGTACTTTTGAAGTGTAGTCACTGTTGTAATGTAGGAATTCCCCTTGTTTGAATAACTACCCCCACCCCATACCAACATACTGGGACACATGCCCCCTACCTTCACTACCATCCCTAAATGTTTGCCCCCAACACCAACATTCACCTGTCCTTTCTGCCCAACAAATCATCATCGAATATACCAAAGAAGGCACAATCCGTTTATTTTCCTGCTCAGCATGTGTGTCCCTGCATCAATGTTTGCTGCCCTAGTGCCTAGTCTCAATCATATTGTAGGGTGCATGTCATCTACGTCCTGATCTCCAGCTCCTTCTAAGTGTCACCTCAGTGGAAGGAGGAAGTGTGCTGCTCCTCAATGGGCACCTCATGACTTGGCTGTGGCAAATGCCCTGTTTCTGTTGGTTCATGAGATGGTCCTGCCACTACTGCCAGCACCTAGGCATCTCCACTGGTTAACTGCTGCTGGGAAGAGTGGATCGGGTCTGACCCTGATAGGTGTCCTTGTCCGTTTCTTTCCTGCCCTACTACAGCTGCTAGTTCCCGTTTGCAGATCACCAGGGATCTGTGTGGGGTCAGACCCTTGGGCAGTACAAAGAAGCATAAAGCCTGCCATCAAGGTACTTTCAAGCCAATCTCCTCACCTTTGAAGACCAGAACTAAGGGTCTTATGTTATTTGGAGCTCAAGGTTCAATAGCAGCACATACAGTACTCGTGAGCAAAACTGCATCAGTGCTTGGACCCACTGTCCTTGTGGGCTTCTGTGCAGGACACCCTGGAGTTGCCAACACCTCAATTGTGCTCTGCGGGCTTGCCAAACTCTTTCACATGCCTTTACAGATATCAAAGCAGCACTGCTGAAGGCTCTTTATTATTCCATGCAGGAAGTTCTGAAGATTCTCAAAGGGTTGCATGAAGAGCTTCTGCTGACTAATAAATGCAACTCAGTAAGCATCCATGTGAGGTATGAATCTATGAGTCCCATAGCAGCTGCCCAGCTGGTCCGACCCATCCATTCCTCTTGTTGCTGTTTGATTACTTCTACCTCCATTTACTCCCACTCGCTGTTTCTCGTTGCTTCACCTGGTGCTCTTTCCCTGACACTGCCCCTCCCACCATCCTCCATCTAATTCCCTTGAAGTGAATATATCTGAGTTGGTGCTTGCGGGATTTGAAGTTCTTGATGGGTGATGGGGCTACTGGCCACTTCATCCTGGTGCCGGCTTCCTTATCTTTGGAGACCTCTACAAAGAGAGAAAGGGGAACGTTTGTTAGCATAGCATCTGCAATCAATGGCTGTTGGATTGTCATAAAAAAACAACTGGTTCACTAATTTTTTTTGAGGGTAGGAAACCTGCCGTCCTTACCTGGTCTGGTCTATGTGTGACTCCAGTTCTACACCAATTGCTGGTTGACTCAACAGCGGAAAAATAACCTTCTTGATGCAGCACCACTCTAAAGACATCTGCAAGAACCACATATCCAACATGGAAGTATAAATATGAGGCTGTTTGTCCTTGGAGAGAGACAGGCGGCAAAGTATTGGTTGTCATATTTGTCTACATAACATTGCCCGTCCAAAATAATGAATTGGATGTGAAGCAGTGTGGGATATCCTGACAATGTGATAAGGTGCTGTTGAAATGCAAGTTCTTTCTTTCTAGTGGAGGGTGTCTCCAGAAAAGCTGTAGTAACAAAACTCTGGTGAATTATTTCTCCGAACTTATTGGAAAAAATGAAATAACTGTCAGCTCTTCAGGACAGTCAGTCTGTCACCTCTGGCATGTACTGAATATGGTGCCATGACCCACAGCACTACAACCTCTTTCACAGATGTTTGGAATGAATCAGTAGCCAAAAAACAAGGACCTCCGACATAGTTACATCCAAAGGCAGAGCAGTCACTATTCTTTTTGTGCTAGCATTTTTGATATTTCATTTTCTTAAATCAATAATTAGCATAAATCTCTTAATACTTTGTTCCTCAGGTAATGCCAGCTAATTTAGTCTTGGCCTAACTATGCGATGTGGCGTTCCCTCGATTCTATCCTCCTCTGTACTCTCATCTTTCATTCTTGCTGTACCACCTCAACAATTGATGTTTCAGCTGAGAAAGATGTTTTTCAAACTCGTTCAATGGTGAGAACAAAATGCGGTTTAATTGTAACTTATACCAGGGATGATAGAAAGGATTTAAAACACTGGAAAATAACAGACGAAAATTCACTGGCAGTAATCCGATTGTGTTAATCCCATACCCATAAGTTGACTGATGATAAATCTAGAAGACATTCTCACCACCTGAAGTGTAGTTTTCTGCTTGGTGATCATTCAGCAGACCATCCGCATTCCATTTATTGGCCCCTCCTCTGATTCCTGGTTTCACATTAGAGATTTTTTTTATTCATTCCTGGGATGTGGGCATCCCTGGCAAGGCCAGCTTTATATTGCCCATCCCTAATTGCCCTTGAGAAGTTGGCGGTGAGCTACCTTCTTGAACCGCTGCAGTCCCTGTAGTGACGGTGCTCCCACGGTGCTGTTAGGGAAGGAGTTCTTTAGAGGATAAGCTAGACTTATCAACAGTTAGCCATGCTTTCCCCAGGAACTAGGGGATCAAGGGATATGGGGAGAAAGCAGGGCTAGGGTACTGAATTTGGATGATCAGCCATGATCGCATTGAATGGCGGAGCAGGCTCGAGGGGCTGAATGGCCTACTCCTGCTCCTATCTTCTATGCTTCTATGTTTCTATGAACCAATTCTCAGAAAGCCCAGATCCTGTACAGTGTTTTAACCCTTTCCTCCCTGAAACCTAGCAAAACGAGATGTCATGTTGCATTGAGTATGACGGAAATTGTTGAAAGTGTCGAGGACGGTTGCACGTGAATGAGCTCAAACCATATGGGAACCCTGGAGGAAAAAAATACTTCACTGCCCTGTCCATTTCTAGCCTTGCTTTTAATGGTGCAGCTGATGATGCCGTGTTGTCAGCTCATGTTTCCAGGTGACACTGATAAATGAAGAACCTACAGCACTGGTGAACTGCAGCCAAGTCTATTACTTGCAACCAAGGCTTTTTGTTGTTCCTCTCACGGATGACTTTCCCTGTAAACTACTGTGCAATTGTGTTTATCAGATTGTCGCACGTGACCAGACGAGAGGTCTTTAACCAGTGCAGCACCAGAACTAAGCTGACACTACAGGTGTAGGCTGAAATTTGCTCCAAATCTATAGCTGCTTAAATCAGTTACTTGTTAATGATAAAGTGTACATCAATTCTGGGTTTTAGCACACCCATTTTGTTTTTTGACAGAACTCGAAGTCAAATACAAAAGAAAATGTTGACACGTTAATCCATATTGAGCTTTGGATGAGTTTTCTTATCCAGATGGAATTAGGCCACTGCTGTGTCAGATAATATAATAGTTCCTGGGTTTGATGCATGAAAATACATTAAAAGTTGTCCTGGTTGCATATATGATGTGACCTGCCTATATTTAGTTAGCCCTGGCACTCAGTTAATGGAAAAAGAGATTATGGATGGTAATTTTTCTAATATGGGCGCCGCCTGCAATGGGATTCAGGAGGGAGAAGGAATCGGCTGAGCACGGTGTTTTTGGAGTTATAGAAAAAGTATATCCGGCACATTAGTACGTTAAAGCATTAAAAATAGAAGAGGGACAGAATGGGGAACCAACAGGAATAATGGGGAAAGGGATGTACAGATGTAGAGTGTAAATGTAGATGTAGAGTAAAAGGGAAACTAAAGAAGCGTGCAATAAGGGCACAGCAGTCATCATGGGTGACTTTAATCTACATATAGATTGGGCCAACCAAATTAGTAACAATACTGTGGAGGAGGAATTCCTGGAGTGTTTACGGGATGGTTTCCTGGACCAATATGTCGAGGAACCAACCAGAGATCAGGCCATCTTAGACTGGGTATTATGTAACGAGAAAGGATTAATTAGCAATCTTGTTGTACGAGGCCCTTTGGGTTGGAGCGATCATAATATGATCGAATTCTTCATTAAGATGGAGAATGAAGTAGTTGACTCAGAGACTAGGGTCCTAAATTTAAATAAAGGAAACTACGATGGTCTGAGGCACGAGTTGGGTAGGATTGATTGGGGAATGTCACTCAAAGGGTTGACGGTGGATAGGCAATGGCAAACATTCAAAGACCGCATGGATGAACTACAGAATTTGTTCATCCCAGTTTGGCATAAAAATAAAACAAAAAAGGTGAC
Source organism: Somniosus microcephalus (assembly GCF_052327205.1). NCBI lineage: Eukaryota > Metazoa > Chordata > Chondrichthyes > Squaliformes > Somniosidae > Somniosus > Somniosus microcephalus. The sequence goes on along the minus strand of NC_141012.1, from coordinate 38,072,614 downwards.
TCAACCGTGGCTAACAAGGGAAATTAGGGATAGCATAAGATCCCAGGAGAGGACATGTAAATTGGCCAGAAAAAGCAATAATCCTGAGGATTGGGAGCAGTTTAGGATTCAACAGAGGACAAAGGGATTAATTAAGAAGGGGAAAATAGAATATGAGAGTAAGCTTGCAGGGAACATAAAAACTGACTGTAAAAGCTTTTATAGATATGTGAAGAGAAAAAGATTGGTGAAGTCAAGCGTAGGTCCCTTGCAGTCAGAATCAGGGGAATTTATAATGGGGAACAAAGAAATGGCTGACCAACTAAATACCTATTTTGGTTCTGTCTTCGCAAAGGAGGACACAAATAACCTTCCAGAAATGCCGGGGAACATAGGGTCTGATGAAAGGGTGGAACTGAAAGAAATCAGTATTTGTAGGGAAATGGTGTTAGGGAAATTGATGGGACTGAAGGCCGATAAATCCCCAGGGCCTGATAATCTACATCCTAGGGTAATTAAGGAAGTGGCTGTAGAAATAAAAGATGCATTGCTGATCATCTTCCAACATTCAATGGAATCTGGAACAGTACCCATGGATTGGAGGGTAGCTAATATTACCCCACTATTCAAAAAAGGTGGCAGAGAGAAAACGGGGAATTACAGACCGGTAAGCCTGACATCGGTAGTGGGGAAAATGCTAGAGTCCATTATAAAAGATGTAATAGCAGAGCACTTGGAAAACAGTGACAGGATCGGACAAATTCAACATGGATTCACAAGAGGTAAATCATGCTTGACTAATCTACTGGAATTTTTTGAGGATGTAACTGGTAAAATAGATAAGGGAGAACCAGTGGATGTGGTGTATCTGGACTTTCAGAAGGCCTTCGATAAGGTCCCGCATAGGAGATTAGCGTGTAAATTTAAGGCACATGGAATTGGGGGCAAGGTATTGACTTGGATAGAAAACTGGTTGGCAGACAGAAAGCAAAGAGTTGGAATAAATGGGTCTTTTTCCGAATGGCAGGCAGTGACTAGTGGGGTACCGCAGGGATCGGTCCTTGGACCCCAGCTATTCACAATATATATAAATGATCTGGACAAGGGAACTAGATGTAATATCTCCAAATTTGCAGACGACACAAAGCTGGGTGGGCGTGTGTGCTGTGAGGAGGATACCGAGAAACTCCAGGATGATTTGGACATGTTGGGTGATTGGGCAGAAACATGGCAGATGCAATATAACGTGGATAAATGTGAGGTTGTCCACTTTGGTGGCAAAAATAGGAAGGCAGATTATTATCTAAATGGCAATAGATTGGGAGAATGGGAAGTGCAACGAGACCTGGGTGTCCTTGTGCACCAGTCGCTGAAGGTAAGCATGCAGGTGCAGCAGGCGGTTAAGAAGGCAAATGGTATGTTGGCCTTCGTAGCGAGAAGGTTTGAGTACAGGAACAAGGATGTCTTGCTGCAGTAGTACAGGGCCTTGGTGAGACCACATCTTGAGTACTGTGTGCAGTTTTGGTCGCATTATCTGAGGAAGGATGTTATTGCCATGGAAGGAGTTCAACGAAGATTCACCAGGCTGATACCTGGGATGGCAGGAATGACGTATGAGGAGAGATTGGGTCGATTGGACTTGTACTCGCTGGAGTTTAGAAGAATGAGAGGTGATCTCATTGAAACTTATAAAATTCTGACAGGACTGGACAGTCTAGATGCAGGAAGGATGTTCCCGATGGTCGGGGAGTCCAGAACCAGTGGACACAGTCTAAGGATAAAGGGTACGCCATTTAAGACAGAAATGAGGAGGAATTTCTTCACCCAGAGAGTGGTGAACCTGTGGAACTCTCTACCACAGAAGGCAGTGGAGGCCAGTTCATTAAATATATTCAAGAAGGAGTTAGATATATTTCTTAAGGCTAAAGGGATCAAGGGGTATGGGGAGAACGCAGGGACAGGATACTGAATTTGGATGATCAGCCATGATCGCATTGAATGGCGGAGCAGGCTCGAGGGGCCGAACGGCCTACTCCTGCTCCTATCTTCTATGCTTCTATGTTCTGTAAGGGGTTTCGTTCCTCGAGAGGTTTCCCTGAGGTTTCTCTCTCTAGAGGCCTCTCTCTCTTGCACAGTAAACCTTGAGTGGTTCGACCCACTCGGCACTTAGATTCTATACTCTGGACTTAGGCGCAGGAACTACAATGTAGAGAAAACTCGTGTCGACCAAATTTGATGAAACATAATGAAATTTTATTGCATAAGGAAGAATATCAAATCAAATGCAAGCAGATGAGGGAGTATATGGGAGGGAAAAACTCACAAACAAACCATAACGACACAGTACTAACTAAAGCAAATACAGGTATCTTATACTCTACAAAGATCATTATGAAATAAGGAAACAAACGGAACATCGAGGGACAACTCATGTTAATTGTACCCTTAAATCCACCCCCTTATTAAACCTATCTAGATCTGATTGTGAAGGGCCAGAAACATGCTCACCAATCCCACTAGGAAGTGCAAGGTTTTGAAATCGAGTCTGTGTTTGGTCCTTTCAGGCGTCTCGTCTCCACGTGGATCGTGGAGCCCCTGCGAGCTGCGCCACACCTCTCTCCTGAAGTGGGGGTCGGGGGCGGCTGGACACCAGCGGGCCTGGATGTTGGCGGGGTCGAGGATCGTCGGCTCGACCCTGGTTAGAGGGGCCTTGGGCTGGTATGGCCCCTTTGCTTTCGGCTGCAGCCCGGGGATGGTCGATGATCTCCCGATGGTTTTCCCCGGGGTGGGACGCTGGTTTCGAACAACTTTCTTTATCCAGTCATAATTCCTCTTCCTCCTCCGACGGTGGAGAGGAGTCCGCTGATCTTTCCCCAAACCAGCTCCTCTTTGCTCAGCTCAAAAGCTGGACCGGCTGCTGAGGCTGCAACGACTGTCCGACTGCCACCTGTAAACTGTCTTTCAGCTCGACTCTCCTTGTGACTGTTCAAGCTTGCCTGTCGTGTCGAGAGAGTGTCTCTCCAAAAACCTGCCCCAACTGCCGAAAAGTCTCTCCAGTTATACCTTTCTTCCAGAGGCTTCAATTCCCGCCCAAAATCAGGTTAGTCTTTGTTTCAATTTTGGCGGGCTGAGAGCACAGTGGGGTAGTTATTTTATTTAAAATGTCTTAAATGGCTGGTAACAGGCCCACCTCTGGTTTGAAATTACCTCCATTGTTTTGAATGCCCTGCTGATCTCGTTATCTTGTCCTGGGTGCTGTTCTCATGAATATGAAATTGTCCCCTTTTGTCTGGGGCAACATCTTGATGGCCTCTGTCTCCAGGCCGATCTTGACTAGATCTGCATCTAATCCATATGCATACCTGTGGGTCTGGTTTCGTTCTCTCAGGAACGGCTTCCAGAACTTACTGTGGATTGAATCCACAAATCTGTCTGAGGTTGCGCAGGAACCCTTTTAAAGTGTCCCAGTAAGCTGATCACATGGTATGGTGGCCATTTTGTATGCCCCTTTTTCTGGGCTTCTTTTTAAACCAGTCTTTATAATCACGGCCTCTTCTGCCATTTAACCCTTATTAATATTAAATCCAATTTTGCGAATCCTACAGTTCACTGAACTACTTAACCAGGTGGAGCACTTTCCATGCAGCCTTTGGTCGCCTGAGGAAGAAAGTGTTTGAAGACCGGGACCTTTAAACCCGGCACTAAGCTCATGGTCTACAGAGCAGCAGTGATACCCGCCCTGCTGTATGCCTCAGAGACATGGAGCATGTACAGCAGGCACCTCAAAGCACTGGAGAGGTACCACCAATGCGGCCTCCGCAAGATCCTGCAAATCCATTGGCAGGATAGGCGCACCAACGTCAGTGTTTCCGCTCAGGCCAACAATTGATGAAAAATTCTGGATAACAGAGAGGTAGGCTATTTTTAACACAAACAAAAATAAAAGCCACTGACTAACTCGGCCACCATGGGAGACTCGGACTCGGCAAAACGAGTGCTGGATGGATTTGGCAAGATTACCGGTTATCTATTTTGCCGGTTATTAAAGAATTCCGGATGATTAAGTGCCGTTTAAACAAGAGTTTACTGTATATAGGGGCAATTGACACCTCTGAACCCAAGGGTTCTACGGAAGACCCTAAACTTATAACAACTTTCAATATTTTGAAATGACCATTAACGAAAAGTCATCAACCTGCAACATTAACTCTGTTTCTCTCTCCACAGATGCTGCCTGACCAGCTGAGTATTTACAGCATTTTCTGCTTTCATTTAACAAAATCTTATCTTTAAAATTGCCAGCTCTTATCACCTTTTGCAGATTATAATGGAAAAACAACCATCAATGGCTGAATAATGGAATTCTTTCGCCTAGCACAGCCTATTAACTGTAATGTGTGGCAGACTTCTCAGTTTCCAATGCTGGTTAACTGGATTCAAAATAAATGCCTTTAAGCCATCTGAATAAAATTGTTGTTTGCCTTTTATATACACAATCTGCTGTGAATTGACACAATGCAACACATAAGCCAGCTCAGAAATAAACAGTGCTGTAAAATGAGTGCGGCCCAGACTGAATCGCACTCCCAATACAAATAGAGTAGGTGGATGAATGAGGAACATAGAATGCCTGCATCAGTATGGTTCAATTTTAAAGATCTTTAAAAGGGAGTTTCTCTTGCCCATTTAAACATCTGGATTTTTTTTTGGTGCGTTCCAGTTTGTATTTTTAGCATCAAAAAGCGGGAGAGAATCGTAAAGCGGGTGGAGCCCAAAAAAGAACAGAATCATTTCAGAACGAAATCCGTTTTTAGTTTGAACATTGGTAAACCTCAAACAAACTATGTCCTGGTTAGTTTAGGCCCCTCTCCTGCGTGCGCACAGCTGAAAAACCCCTCCAGAAATCGACAGAAATATCCAAAATCTCCAGGTGTGAAATGATTGCGATATTCGGGAAGGAACTTCAAATTAAAACTTGTAATTTAAACAAAAATTCAGGGCATGAATAAATTTGCATTTTGGCCCATTCCGCCCAAGGTGGAAGGGCTGGAGAAGTGTCCAATACAGGTAAAGTGTAATTTTTAGTCAGCCTGACTGTATAAAGCAAGTCTTTGTTAAAGGGATTGTAATGTGTATTCGCATCATTATTCCTGAAATGGACTTCTCAAGATTAACCAAAAGAAAGAAGTAAAGCTTGAATTTATATCGTGCCTTTCATGTCCTCAGGCCTTCCCTTCACAAACTCCTTGCAACCAATAAATTACATTGGCGGCACAGTCACTGTTGTTATGCAAGTTCCCACTATCAGAAAATGAAATAAGTGACCAAAGGATCTGTTTCTGGGGGTGTTGGTGGAAGGAAGAATGTTGGCCAGGGTAGCAAGGGAACTCCCGGCTCCTCTTGAAATAATATCACAGGGTTTTTTACATGCACCTGAACAAGTAGACGGGTCCTTGGTTTAATGTCTCATCTGAAAGACACCACCTCCAACAACGCATCATGTCCCTCAGTCCTCTAGTGAAGTGTCATCCTGTAAAGGAAATAACCATATTCCAAGAGATACACCATCCTATGAACAGATTTCTGATATTAATACATGACACATATGGCCTAGAAATTGGGTATAGCCTCGCTTGAGGCGTTAGAACTGGCGAAGCGCTAAGTTTATAGCCAGATGAAAGTTATCGCTGCCTGGCGAGATATTGGGTTGCATCGCCACCAAAGGGTCTTGAGGCGTTAATTCAGCCGTTGCACGGTGCTCTTAAGGCGCAAAAGTTCAGGCGCTACTCAATATCGACGCGGACGGGCGCAGCGCAGGTGATCTCAATTACGGGAAACCACGAGACCTCCAGGTGCCGGCCGGCTCTTAAAGGGGTGGGTCAGTCAGCCTGAGCTTCAACACCCAATGCCCTGTAGGCCTCAGATTCGGCGCTCGCCCTTGTCTGGCGGTACAAAGTTGTTCAGCATGGAGAAGGTTAGACAGAGAGCAGAGCGCTTCAGCACTGAGGCTCTGGACCACTTGGTGGCTGCAGTTGAGCACCATCGAGAGGTCCTGTATCCGGATAATGGCAAGAGGCTGAATCAGAAGGCTTACCGACGATCTTGGAGGGAGGTTGCTGTGAGGGTCAACTCCAGCAACATGGCGACCAGGACCCCTGTTCAGTGCAGGAAGAAATTCAACGACCTCACACGGATCGTTAGGGTGAGTGATGGTTTAGCAAACTTCTGATTCCCTCCATCTGCAGCTGACTTCGGGCACCCTGCTGCAATGATGCCCCAATGACCATCTGTCAGCATGCACCCATGGCCCTTTCTGGGCACACACATGGACATGATGTCTCAAGGCCTCATGTAAGGGCTCTTGCACCATGGGGAGCATGCGATGATCTCTCAAGGCCTCATGTAAGGGCTCTTGCACCATGGGGGGCATGCGATGATCGCTCAAGGCCTCATGTTACAGAACTTCCCCTTCTTTCCCCTGCAGTCCAAACTGACCATGATCCGAAAGGAGCAGCGTCGAACCGGTGGCGGACCTCCAGAAGTGGTCACTCTGACGGATCTGGAGGAGAGAGTGCACCAGATACTTGGAGGACGTATGTCTGGTCCTGTGACCACTGCATCTGCCGACCCCATTACCGACAGCGAGGGTAAGACTCTCACCTTTTTCACCTGTTGCCTTCCACTTGGTCCCCCCGCCAGCATGCATCCTCAGTGTGCAGCCATGTCAGAGCCTTGCCGCAATCTGGCATGCCTTTCAGCAAAGCTGTCCTTTTGCTAAAGCCACTCTTCCACCTCCCACTTTCAGATGAAGCAGCACCAACTCGGGCTCAACGCGCTGAAGCTGCCAGTGCCAGTGCCACCGGAGGCGAGGACCAGGAGTAATCCGGACCAGCCGTTGCAGAATCCGGGGAGCTGACACATCTACAGACTGGGGATAGTAGTCACCTGGAGGGGAGGGGGGGGGGCTCGGAGGATGAACCAGTTGCCGGACCAAGCGGCATGCAGCAACGCACGGGGGATAGGCAAGTTCGGCCACCGTCTCCCCGGAGGGCAAGGCAGGTCGTGATGACTGCTGCACAGAGTGCAGATGAGGTCCGTCGCCTGGCTGAGATGAGCAAACAGGCCCGGGTCAGACACACGGAGCTGATGGCTGCAGTGGAGAAGATGCCTGAGTCAATAGATTCATTGGCTAAGAGTATGCTGGACTTCGGGGCAACAATGGAGAGGACTCTCCAGGGCTTTGGGGCAACAATGGACAGGACTCTGCAGGTGTTCGGGGCAACAATGGACAGGTCTATCCAGGGCTTCGGGGCAACAATGGACAGGACTATCCAGGGCTTCGGCCCAACAATGGAGAGGACTGTCCACGGCTTTGAGTCGGCTATGGAAAGGACTGTTCAGGGCTTCGGACAATCCCTGGAAAGGTCTGTGCAGGGCTTGTCCGAGGCAGTGGAGCGGTCGGCACCTGGCTTGTCTGAAGCAATGGGAAGAACTGTCCAGGCCTTCTCCAAAGCACTGGCACCTGGCACACAGGTCCTCACTGTTGCCACGCAGTCACTTGCTGGGCTCCTCCACAGCCAGATTGATGCAACGCGATCTCTCACTGTAGCCACCCTCTCTGCATCAGTTAGGATCACCCCGGGCCCTTCCAGTCCCATACAAGGCCAGGAATCAGTGGAGCATGCGATTGTGGCGGTAGAGCCGACCCGCTCCCCTCAGATAGCCAGTGTGTCGTCCGACCATGGTGCAGGTGTCCTCTCTCAGCAGGAGACCACTGCACATGCCAGCGCTGGGACGCCTGCATTGCAGCTGCCACCACCTGCAGGCCACACTGCTTCCAGCCATGGTCCCATCAAGCATCCTGCGTCCGCACCCTCCAAGCCCAGAGGTCGGCCAGGCCGTCCCTCAGGGGCTTCTGCGCTTCCAGACAGTCAGCAGCCGTCCCCCAGCCTTGAGCCCGCCACTGGGGTCCAATTACGTTGGAGCAGCTGGGAGGGAAGGGGCCGGGCGCGAAAGAGAAGTCATTCTCCCTCAAGGGGCCAGTTGTAGAGCGAGGTGCTGAGACGTTTGTTTGTCCAAATGCAAGGACACCCTCACCTGTTGTTATATTTGCAGAAGGTTTGTTGAGTTTTGCGGCTTTGCCGAACAGTTCACAGTTATTTTGAAAGTTATGGTTTCTGTTGACATTACGTTGTTTAGCTGTAATGAAAGACTTTTGTGCCAATAAACAGAAGTTTCAATGTGGCATGGTGCATGTGACTAGTCTCAGTAATGCTGGCATTCAGAGGCCCTCAAACATCCAAAGTGCGCATGAGTTAAGACTCTCATCATTCCGCCACAGGGGTGTCGACAGGAGTCCTGAGGAGCCTCTGACGTATGGCCCTTCCACTTTCAGCAGCCCTTCCATCTTCCTCCTCCTCTTCCTCCTCCTCCTCCGCCTGCTCTTCCTCCTCCTCCTCCTCCTCCTCCTCCTCCTCCGCCTGCTCTTCCTCCTCCTCCGCCTGCTCTTCCTCCTCCTCCTCCTCCTCCTCATCCTCATACTCCTCCTCCTCCGCCTGCTCTGCTGGCCGTTGAGGGACAGCTGGAATTGGCTGTGTGCGTCGAATCGCCAAGTTGTGGAGCATGCAGCAGACGACGACGATTTGTCCCACTTGCTGCGGCGAGTACTGCAGGGATCCCCCCGAATCTTCCACACATTGGAGACGCTTTTTGACAACACCAATAGTGTGCTGTTTACTGTGCCTGGTCGCCTGATGGCCGCTGCTGATCAGCTCTTCTGCTGGGGTGTCGGCCACACGGAGTGTTGTCATCAGCCATGGCCAGAGAGGATAGCCCTTGTCCCCAGTAAGCCAGCCTCGTCTTCGAGGCAGCCCCTCAAAAAGGTTACAAACTGAGGTCAGCCGCAGGATAAAGGCATCGTGGCTGCACACTGGGAAATGCGCGGTGACTGCCATGATGATTTGGCGGTGGTCACAGACCATCTGCATGTTGAGGGAGTGCAACCCCTTGCGGTTGCAGAAGTCCTAAGGATGATGGCATGGCGCCCTCAAAGCCAAGTGTGTGCTGTCACTCGCCCCCTGCACCATGGGGAAGTTCGCAATAGAAGCGACACCCTGCGCGCCCTCCGCCTGCTTGTGCAGGGTCCGAGGGAAGGTCATGAATTGACGCCTTCGCCTATAAAGGGCTTCTGTAACTTGCCGGATGCAACAGTGGACTGCAACCTGAGCGACAGTCGCATTGTCCCCAATGGCTGACTGAAAGGATCCGTTGGCATAAAAATGGAGGCCATCAGTCAGTTTAGCCATCATGGACAGAGAGGTTCTGCAGCGTTCACGCGGCTGCAGATCATGACCAAACAGTTGGCACAGATCAGTAACAATGTCCCTCCAGAATCGGAGCCTTCCCAAACACTGCTCCTCTGACATGTCAAGGCTTGTCACCTGCTGCCTAAAGACCCTCGCAGCTTCCCATCAGATTGGCCAACCTCCATTGGCCCTCCTCCTTCTGGCCAATCCCGGCCCTCTCTCCCACCTTCTCTCTGCCCCTTCACAGTGTTGGGCAATGAGGCCGTCGCCCTCCAAACAAGCTCTCATTCCGATGCCAGTTGGTCAAAAGGCTTTTAGGTGTAGTGCTGCAAGTGCTTCGGACAGGTTTGAAGGACCCAAGTACTGTAAAGCTTCATTCCCAGAACTCCGCTCCACATTAGCTCGCCAACTCTCTCTGGCAACGATCGCAATGAGCAGGCCAAGTGGCAGAAGAATCTGCACTGAAGCTGTCCCCTTTAAATAGCGCTCCCCTACTCCGAGAAGGGCCTGTTAGCCCTCCCTCGAACTGTCACTAATAGCGCTGGGCGCTAAGGCTCCGGGCGCCACCCAATATGCGCTCAGGCGCTCCTAGAAGGCGTTGCACACTGAAATGACGTCATGAACTGCTTGCGCTCGCGGGCGCGCGCAAACACTTAGCGCAGGCGCTAAATGTATAGTCAATATCTGTGTTGTCGCTATCTTCATAGCGCCCGCCCCAACATAGGGCATCACCCCAATTCTAGGTCTCTTTAGGCGCTCAGCGCCGGCGCTACCAACCCAATTTCTAGGCCATTGGGTTTAAAAATCTGGAAAGCCTCGGCGACACAGGCTGTCAATACAGACTTCTAAGATAAGGTCAGTTGTTAACACAAGTTGTAAACACCACTCAAGCTTTTGAAATGGGAATTGATTGTTATTACTAAAACAATGGCCCTATTGAAAAAGCAAAGGCTTGCTTCCAAAAAGTCTGCAGTTTTGAACCAACACAATAGCAATGCCCTAGTAAAGTGTTAAAAACTGACACTTCGAACAGAAACATAGAACATTTTAAAACCATGTGCTTTTGTAAAAGTAACATCAAATGAAACAGGAAACACGATTAATATACAACCAATTGAAGTAGCTAAGAAATGCATGGAACATCCTAGATGCAGTGTTTTTAATTTATATGTTGTAAATATACCTACAGAAGACTTTGTAGATATGACTTCAATAGATACACCAAGCAATTACATTGTGTTTGTATTGAAAATGGAATAGTTAGTAGACACGATGCCTGCTTTCAAATAGCAGAGGTGATTTAGAAATTGAATGAAAGACCTTCAATAAGAATGGCATCAAAGAGATAAATCTGTTATAACCATTTTATGATAAGTTTTTGAAACACCTATACAGTAGACAGGACTCTGAGAGTTGGCAGCTGAAATTACAGTAAGAATAGAAAAGAATTCAACAAAGAATGACTAGAGATAATTAGCTTACATCAGCAGAAAACTTCAAAGGATAAACCACTAAAAAAAGGTATAAAAATAGAGCTTTTCAGATGGAAAGTCAGAAGTCGCTGGAAAGGGCAAGCGTTTCTTAACTTCAGAGGCAGTCTCTGTAAGTTTTTAATTCTTTGAGCCTCGGGGATCGAAAAGGTACTCATATTTGATTTTGGTGGATATTCTGGATTAAGAAATAATAAGAAATATAAAAATGTACGAAGTTACGATTTGAGAATAAGGATCTCTGAGAATAAGAAATATAAGCTATTTGCATTTTGAACTGTTAAAGTCGCGATTGACTCACAAGCTGTTAACTGAATGTCAGTTCTTTAATAAATTTATACATTTTTAGAATTGTCTCAATTAGTATTTCTGTATCAAACTCATGAACTCAATCTCTGTATACTCTTTTGTGAGGAGTTGCTGAATCCTGGGGGAGTTTCTGGACCCTCATAATATCCGGAAGGTTACAGCCTAGTTAAACTTATTAAAAGTGCTATCTGGAGGACGGTAACATTTTCAGTCGTTCCTTTCCTTTAGAGAGAGATAGCCTGGACCTTTAGACCCAATTAAGCATCTTATAATATTCGGCTATCTCTAACTTTAGTTGAAGGTGAACGTCTGGGGAGTACGCCTGATCTGGGGTAGCCCAAAAAGGGCTTGGACTAGTAATTATCCCTTCAATCCTAGATTACGTGCCCAGATCGTGAAAACCATTCCTATTTTTGTCCTATGCTGCACTATGGCCTTGGGCCTTTACTTAGGTTTCTCAGTGCGTCCAATTGGAAAACTTAAGTCTAGGCCAGTGTTCAACACATATTCTGAGCCACACATCTATGAATCTGAATTCTGGTCTTAAACGCTTGACTGTCAATGGTTCACTGCTGCTGTGGTCAATTCAGTTCTGGGCACTGCACCTCAGGAAGGTGCATTGGACTTGGAGGGGGTGCAGCGCAGATTCACCAGAATGGTACTGGGGCTTAAATTATGAGGACAGATTGCATAAACTTGGTTTGTATTCCCTTGAGTATAGACGATTGAGGGGTGATCTAATTGAGGTATTTAAAAATGATAAAGCGATTTGATAGGGTAGATGAAGAGAATCTATTTCCTCTGGTGAGGGACTGCAGAATAAGGGGCGTAACCTTAAAATGAGAGTCAGGCCATTCAGTCGTGAAATCAGGAAGCACAATCCAGACAAAGGGTAGTAGAAATCTGAAATTCTTTCCCCCCAAAAGGCTGTGGATGCTGGGATAATTGGAGATTTCGAGACTGAGGTCAATAGATTTTTATTAAGTAAGGGTATCAAGGGTTATGGAGCAAAGGTGGGTAAATGGTTTTGAGGTGCAGATCAGCCAAGATTTAACTGAATGGTGGAACAGGCCTGAGGGGTTGAATGGCCCTTTGTTCCTCTGTAAATGACTGGAGTTATACTGTCACTTTTGCAATCCGCAGTGATGTTAAAGCAGCTGCGTTACAATATCTTTCGTCTTAAACATTGTTCCACATGGAGTTCTTTCCTAAGACTTACAGGCAGGGACAATATGTTCTTTCCTGGTGAAAGCTCTGATTTTATTATTGATCAGGAAAGTTGACATTTCAGGAGTTTTACTTCCGAGCCATTCCTGGCAAAGCAAAGGTACTCATCTAGACACTTTTAACTCAGCGATCTAGGGGAAGCCTTATCAGCAAATTGTTCGATGAAGACTGGCGAAAATCCACAGTCCAGTCATGCTCCAAAGATAAGTGCTTTGCAACAATTTATCATTCATGGATATTGGAAAGCCTTTACTCATTCTGCAGCCACCAGGAGAACGCCTTCCTATTTCACTATGACCCCATTAAATCTCTATTAAAAATGACAATTGAGGATTTTCTTCATTTTCGCTGATTTTCATGTGATGGAGACTTTGTCACATGATTTTAATCCTATTTGTTGACATCAAAATATTTCTTTGTTACATTGCTCCAGGGGTTTCAATTATTTATTTTTCTTTCAGGATGCGTATTTTATCTCCAAAATCTTTAATAGCTTTAATCTTCTGTCACAGCTTTTGGGATGTCTGAGGAAATGTGTGTCAAGCTCAAAATAATTCGGCTTAACATTGCAGAATTAGGAACTCACAGGGGGTTAAATGTGGGACCACCCACTTTTGGATCCCCCCTCCCCCAGCCCAGCATTAGTACCTCGCGCACTAATGCTGAGCTGTGAGGAGCCCTGGATATTGGGCCTTGGACATAGAAACATAGAAAAATAGGAGCAGGAGTAGGCCATTTGGCCCTTCAAGCCTGCTCTGCCATTCAATAAGATCATGGCTGATCCTCTATCTCAATACAGTACCATATTCCCGCTCTCTACCCATACCCCTTGACGCCTTTTGCATCTAGAAATCTATCTATCTCCTTCTTAAATATATTCAGTGACTTGGCCTCCACAGCCTTCTGTGGTAGAGAATTCCATAGGTTCACCACCCTCTGAGTGAAGAAATTTCTCCTCATCTCAGTGCCAAATACCCTACTCCGTTATCTGAGACTGTGACCCCTCGTTCTAGACCCCCCCCAGCCAGGGGAAACATCGTCCCTGCATCCAGTCTGTCTAGCCTTGTCAGAATTTTATACATTTCAATGAGATCCCCTCTCATTTTCTAAACTCTAGTGAATACAGGCCTAGTCGACCCAATCTCTCCTCATACAACAGTCCTGCCATCCCAGGAATCAGTCTGGTGAACCTTCGCTGCACTCCCTCTATGCCAAGTATATCCTTTCTTAGGTAAGGAGACCAAAATTGCACACAGTACTCCAGGTGTGGTCTCACCAAGGCCCTGTATAACTGTAGTAAGACATCCTTGCTCCTGTACTCAAATGCTCTTGCAATGAAGGCCAACATACCATTTGCCTTCCTAACTGCTTGCTGCACCTACATGTTTGCTTTCAGTGACTGGTGTACAAGGACACCCAGGTCCCTTTGTACATCAGCATTTCCCAATCTATCACCATTTAAATAATACTCTGCCTTTCTGTTCTTCCTACCGAAGTGGATAACTTCACATTTATCTACAGTATACTGCATCTGCCATGTATTTGCCCACTCACTCAACTTGTCTAAATCGCCTTAAAGCCTCTTTGCATCCCCCTCACAACTCACAATCCCACTTAGTTTCGTGTCATCAGCAAACTTGGAAATATTACATTTGGTTCCCTCATTCAAATCATTGATATATATTGGCCCAGAAATTAGGTTCGGGGGCTTGCCGCGCGTGCAAGCCCCCGATGTGCACTTACCCGGCGCGCTGACATTTCAATCCTGGCCCGCATTGCATTTCCTGTCACTGGCCCGCTTCAGGTCCTGCCGCGCTGTGCGTGCGTGACCCAGCGGCATACTTAGTGCGATGAGCCGGCTGGGATCACGTGAGCACTGGGCAACCAATGGGAGGTTGCAAAAGTTCATTCATGAGTTTGATAGTAAGAACTGTCAAACTCATGAAAACTCCTGGCCCCAAAACACTACTTAAACTTGAAAGAAAATTAAAAAAACATCGCACTACTTAAATAAACTATAAATAACTGTAAAAAACTATTTTAAACAATAATGTTATATTTTGAAAAAAATTATTATATAAAAAATCGGGGCTAAAAATACACTTGCCTTACTGTAAAGTCTTCAAAAAAATGAACCTGTGGAAAATGTTTCTAATTTTACTTAATAGACTACTTACCTGTTAAAAGTAAGTACTTACGGCTGCTTTTTCCACGCGTAAAAACCGGAGTCTTTTCCCCACGGGCAACTCTTCAAAAAAAAGGGAAGTTCAACGCGCACGCGCTACCTGAAACCTCGCACGCGTTCTGCCTCTTAACCCCTTGGGTCAGAGGAGAGGAAATGCCGGTTTTCCCCGCATGCGCTGTGCATGCTGAAAAGCGGCAATTCCTCCGGGCCCACGCGTGAGTACCCCGTCCGTACTCACGCATTGGGACAGGAATTACTGGCCCATTGTGAATAGCTGGGGCCCAAGAACTGATCCCTGCGGTACCCGCCTGCCACCCCGAAAAAGACCCATTTATTCCTACTCTCTGTTTCCTGTCTGTTAACCAATTTTCAATCCATGCCAGTATATTGCCCCCAATCCCATGTACTTTAATTTTGCACACTAACTTCTTATGTGGGACTTTATCAAAGGCCTTCTGAAAATCCAAATGCGCCATATCCACTGGTTCTCCCTTATCTATTCTACTAGTTACATCCTCAAAAAACTCCAGTAGGTTTGTCAAACACAATTTCCCTTTCATAAATCCATGTTGACTTTGTCTAATCCCATTGATATTTTCTAAGTGTCCTGTTATCACAACCTTTATAATAGACTCTAGAATTTTCCCTACTACTGATGTTAGGCTAACCGGTCTGTAGTGCCCTGTTTTCTCGCTCCCTCCTTTTTTAAATAGTGGGGGTTACATTTGCCACCCTCCAGTGTGCAGGAACTGTTCCATAATCTATAGAATTTTGGAAGATGACAACCAATGCATCCACTATTCCCATGGCTACCTCTTTTAGTACTCTGGGATGCAGATTATCAGGCCCTGGGGATTTATCGGCTTTCAGTCCCATTAATTTCTTCAGCACTATTTTTTTACTAATACTAATTTCCTTTAATTCCTCCTTCTCCCTTGACCCTTGGTTCCCTAGCATTTCTGGGAAGTTGTTTGTGTCCTTTTCCGTGAAGACAAAACCAAAGTATTTATTTAATTGCTCAGCCATTTCCTTGTTCCCCATTATAAGTTCTCCCATTTCTGACTGTAAGGGACCTACATTTGTCTTCACTAATCTTTTTCTTTTTCATACTTGTAGAAGCTTTTACAGTCCGCTTTTATGTTCCTTGCAAGTTTACTCTCATACTCTATTTTTCCCCTCTTAATAAATCTCTCATCGTAATACAGGCGGTGCCGCGGGAGGAGGTTGGCGCTCCAAGTCTGGGCCGTTGCTAGCTGGGGGGGGCTGCCTCAGGGCAAACCAATGTTGCAGCAGGGACTTGATGCAGACATTAGGCCTCTTATTTGCTTTTACAAAGGGCCCTTTATTTACCTGCTTCATGCGTGGTTGAAAGACCCCCCTTGTTTGTCCTTATGGCAGGTGGGGCACTTCAGATCAGAGGTGTCCACACTTCCTGTCCGCCACTTTAGGGCCTTAGGAGGCCACGTAGTACCTCAAAAATAGGCACTATGCAGCCCAATTTAACCCCCACCCACAAGCTGTTAGGTAAAGGAAAATGACACTCTCACGGGTTCAAATAATGCAGCCCACACTGCCCAAAGCTGTACAGCTGCAGCACTTTGGGGCACTGGGGTGACGTTGTAAGGTGTTTGGTTTCCTCGTCCTTACAAGGGTTCTTTGACTCTGAGTTTTACAGGAACAAAATGGTAGATGACACAAAGGTTTAGGTTCAACCCAAAACCATTAGTTTATTAAAACCAACAAAACACAGCCAAAAACCTGTTGAGATTTGGCTGAAACTTACAATCACCCATACGGCCGGTCGTTACCGTTGTGGATTGTAGGCCTGGATCGGAGATGACCTGTCCCTGTCCTCCTTTATCTGACTGCAGCTGCCTACACAGCGCAAACCCCTTGTAGAGTCAACTGATACTTACAATCACCCGTCTGGCTGGTCGTGGCCAACATCGATTGCAGGCTGGGAGCTGGAGATGACCGTCTTCCCTTCCTTCTTACACCTGGCAGTTGCTGTAGTCAGAGCTAGCTTCTGAGAGAGAGAGAGAGAGAGCTGTGGTGTGGTTCCTTTTTGCAGCTCTTCCGTCACGTCTTTTCGAGTCTGGGCCTTCCCCCAACTCTTGTTTTCCAATACACACATAATAATCCAAACCACAGGGTACGTACAGGGCTGAGGGATGGAAGATAATTCCTTACCTTGTCTGCCCCCTCCCCCCTGTGCTACATATTTAATGTGATTTAGTCTTACTGCTGATGTGTTTTGCCCAAGGTTAAAGTGTTTTACAGTGAGGCCAGGAAGTCCATTGTTCCAGTGAAACTGGCATCATTGCCTTATCCATTGAAAATCCATCAAAACCCATTAAAACATGAAGTCTCATTGTCCAAAGTTAAATCACCTATTCACCATTAAATCACCTATCGAGACGCTCATTGTCCAAAGTAAATGTCTTTTCCAAAGTCAAATTAAAACTCACAGGTGTGTCTGTGCTTCCAGTTTTAACTGCATCATGCCCTTACCACTGGGCCAAACAGGCTTCCAGCATTTTGCTATTGTACAGGGCTTTTTTGAAATCTACAACGTATGCTCAGGCGTAGCAGCTTGAGGCCTATTCCACACCCAATGCAATGCGTGCAGGGAAATGAGGGCAGGAAGTGCATTGGGTGATAATAGCCTGCGCATCAAGCCTGTTCAAGGCTCATCATGGCCCCAAACCCAATGCAATATTTTTTACTTAAATATCAAGGGGTCAATTCCCAGTCTGTCCTTGAGTTAATTGAGCAGACCTACAGTGCTTCAATTGGCCGCAGTTCCTTTGGGCTAGTGAGGAGGAAGACCAGCTGCAGTTCCCAATCCTGATTGTTATCCAGTGACCCTTGTTGGAAAAATATGTGAGTGTGAATGCTGGATGTGAACGGGATCAGGTTCAGCTGCGTTGTTTCCCATAGTTCAATAGTCTTCTGGTGCTCACTAACATGGCACACACATACAGAATAGCCATTTGGGTGAAGCACAGAGGTTTGCCGAGCAGACAAAGGTCCATGCTTCAGGAGAGAATCGGAGAAAATTTGAAGAAACGAAACATCATTCTGCTATTGGCTGAACACTTTGGGGGGTAATTGTACAAGTCCACATTGCCAGCAATGCAGACTTATAAAACTACCCCCTTCATCCATCCAGTGTGCTGTTGTTCACTTTTGTGTATGTGTGTAATACAGAGTCTCACCTAATGATAGTTTCTTGAAGCGTTGTACGATAATTTAACTATAAGACGGTAGCTAAATTGTTGCACAATACTTCAAGAGACTGGCATTAAGCATCTTTGAGCCACAGGGGAGTTCTCCACGATGTCCTGGTCAATATATATCCTTCAACCAACATCACTAAAAACAGATTACCAGGTCATTATCTCATTGCTGTTTGTGGGAGCTTACTGTGTGCAATGTAGCTGCCACCTTTCCTGCATTACGACAGTGCTGACACTTCAAAAATTGCATAATTGGCTGTAAAACGCTTTGGGATGTCCTGAGGTCATGAAAGGCGCTATACAAATGCAATTCTTTCTTTTCCCAGGGCCTTCAGTGGAGACATGCACTGAATACTTCCTTTCTTTTTATTCAACAACTAACCGATCTTCCATGGTGTGGCACACGAGGTGTCAAGAACACCATCGCCACAAGGACAGCAGTCTTGCCAAAGTCACGCACACCCTGAGAACAACTTTAAAGAAGGTCTTCAGTTAAAGCAAGTTAGATGATGGGGGAATAATTGAACCAGGGCGTGCAAACATAATTCAGCTCCAATTTTAAGATCATGCATTCTGTCCTTATTTTTACATTTCTGTTATAAATTCTTATGCCCACATTACCCTATGTAAATGTGTCACACACATTGTAAATGCACCCTGCTTCCAGTGGTGAAGCTGCAACACCTCCACTGCCGGGAGGGTATAATTACACAGTGACAAGTTTATATATGTGCAGTTGACCATCAATTGGCCAGTGAATCTGTTTTTGATGGTGTTGATTGAGGGATAAATGTTGGCCTGGACATTGGGCGAACTCCCCTACTCTTCTTTGTGTAATGTCGTGGAATCTTTGATGTCCACCTGAGCAGGCAGATGAGACCGAAGTTCAACATTTCATCTGAAAGACAGCACCTCTAACAATGCAACACTCTCTCTGTACTGCACTAAAGTGTCAGCCTAGCTAATGAGCTCAGGTCCTGAAGGAGGTCTTGACCCCACGGCCTTCTGACTCAGAAGTGAGATAAGGACAATGTATAATTATACTACATCAGGAAAACAGGGACAACTTCTGCTGTAAATATCAGGAACATGACAATTTACAAATATTATAAATTTGTAACACTTTAGACAGAATGAGTTGCAGTAGGTTTTCCAATGATCTGGGTGGTTTATAAGATTAAAAGTTGGCATGACAGAAGCACACATCAGTGGTTCGGATCTGAAGATCAGCACGCCCTGTGTGAGTTGCAGTCCATAAATACTTCATTGGCTGTGAAGTGCTTTGGGACATCCTGAAGACGCTATATAAATGCAAGTTCTCTCTTTCCTTCGTTATAATCTGTGCAGAGCTCTTCACTAAAAGCACTAACTCAAAAAATAAAATCCATCTCAGCGGAAAAGAGGTTAAATTCCCCATCTGGTGTGGTGCTGATCAAAAAGGACAAAGAGGATCCTGGATTTGATCGCTATGCTCTGGTTGCTGAGTGAGTTGATCTTGCCAAGGGCAACAGTAAGGGCAATATAATCAGCATCAGTGCCCCGGGCTATGGAAGGGAATCTCAACTGAGGGTCTCACTCTGTTCTCCACCTACAGACTCTTGCTGGAAAGCACATTGGGTGAAGACAAGATTAGGTTGGATGTGATTTCTGCTGTGGTTGTACAGCCTACGGGCTAGAAATTCGGTTTTGGCGCAGCGAGGGCTTTAGCGCCGGAAGTTAGTGCCGGCGCTAAGTCCCCCTGCGCGCGCCAAAAATTCAGTAGCGCCGCGCCCAAATGGCTGCCGGCGCTACTGAGGGGTCTCAGCGCCTCAAAACTGGCGCCACGCGCCGCATTGCGGCGCTATTCCGGCGCTGCGGCGCCCGCTGCGGTGCGGCAGGCTCGGGAAGTGCAGGCCTCCTCCTTCCGTTAAGGAGGAGCTGCCTGCACCCGGCCGCGGCACGCGATAATCTTTTTAAAAATGAGCCCGGCACCTCGGACAAGTGCCGGGCTTGCTTCTGTTCCGGTGGGGGGGGGGGGGGAAGTCCGGGGAGGGAGCTGCGGCCAGGCGGCCGGCGGGAAAGCGGCCGGCTGCCGCGGGGCCTTTAATGCGCCGGCGCAAAGTTCTGTAAGGCACCTCTGCCAGAACGTTGCTTGCGGCTGCCACGGGCGAGGCGGCCGCAACTCAATTTCCGAGTTCGGGCGGGTTACCATGGCAACCGGGACGCTGCGCACACCGATGACGTCATCGGTGCCGGCGCAGCGCTACCGGCCTAACGCCGATTTAGGGCCCCTGTCAATTTCTAAACTGGCCATAACTTCGGCGCTAGGCCCTCTAGCGCCTCAAAAGCGGCGCTAAGGCCAGTGAATTTCTAGGCCTAAGAAATTCACTGGCCTTAGCGCCGCTTTTGAGGCGCTAGAGGGCCTAGCGCCGAAGTTATGGCCAGTTTAGAAATTGACAGGGGCCCTAAATCGGCGTTAGGCCGGTAGCGCTGCGCCGGCACCGATGACGTCATCGGTGTGCGCAGCGTCCCGGTTGCCATGGTAACCCGCCCGAACTCGGAAATTGAGTTGCGGCCGCCTCGCCCGTGGCAGCCGCAAGCAACGTTCTGGCAGAGGTGCCTTACAGAACTTTGCGCCGGCGCATTAAAGGCCCCGCGGCAGCCGGCCGCTTTCCCGCCGGCCGCCTGGCCGCAGCTCCCTCCCCGGACTTCCCCCCCCCCCCCACCGGAACAGAAGCAAGCCCGGCACTTGTCCGAGGTGCCGGGCTCATTTTTAAAAAGATTATCGCGGGCCGCGGCCGGGTGCAGGCAGCTCCTCCTTAACGGAAGGAGGAGGCCTGCACTTCCCGAGCCTGCCGCACCGCAGCGGGCACCGCAGCGCCGGAATAGCGCCGCAATGCGGCACGTGGCGCCAGTTTTGAGGCGCTGAGACCCCTCAGTAGCGCCGGCAGCCGTTTGGGCGCGGCGCTACTGAATTTTTGGCGCGCGCAGGGGGACTTAGCGCCGGCACTAACTTCCGGCGCTAAAGCCCTCGCTGCGCCAAAACCGAATTTCTAGCCCTTAGTGCCTAGACTCTTGCATGAAGATTATTGACTTGGCCAAGGCATTAGAAGGCTGCAAGCATCCAACAAACTGGACCACTGCAAGGAGCAGTGCCTTTAAAAAAGAATTCTGAGAACAAGTGGGAGAAAAATTGGGAATAAAAGAACACAGTATCTGGGATGAGATGCCCCAGGCTCTGGTCGAGGCAGCCACAGGTACTTTGAAAGTTATTGACTGAACAGTTTGAAAAATGGTGCACTGACAAGACTGCAAATACATCACATGTCCAGATCCATTACAACTTCGAGATGGATGAGAAAAGTACATTACAAATGTCTTGAAAATAACTCATTACTATTGCACTCATTTAGCCAGCAACCAGCAAATACAAAAACTTCTCAAGGCTTGTTTTCTCCAGAAATATGATAAACTAGCCAGATCCTCTGACGCCAGTCTGTTCCAAGGATAATAGTGTCATCTGGGCATTGAGGATACTTTTTGTGATGTTAATGCCACTCTACACATTCCAAGATAGTTTATTTCCCATTAATGTTCTGCACTTTCTCTCCTTTACTTAAGGCTACAAACACAGACACACCCCAACACCCCACCCCAGAATCTTGCTGAAGTGGTCATTATTCATGTGTAACCCTTTAGAGTGGTTGACATGAGGTTAATTGACCATGGGACCAAGCTTGTCCTTAACCAATATCCACTTCCAGCAGGCCTTGTTAGCTGGGGATTACAGATGGGGTTGTGGCCAATTTCTTTCTTTAATAACAGAATCAAGGACAGAGGATAGGTCAAAGCAGGTAGACTACCCATTATGATACTGAGAATGAGTTTGTAAGGGTACATAATGCATTAACGTGCCGTGGGTGGGAAGGATGCATCATAATATTGCAGATAGAAAGGATGAGGGATGTATCTCATTACTATGGGTGGATTAGAAAGGGTGGAGTATGCATTGTAATCCTGTGGGTGGATCAACAGCATTAAAGGAGGTAAAGCATACATTTTAGCACTGCGTATTAATGGGGTACAGTGTATATTGCAGTGCTGTGTATGAGTTAATGGGGTACAGTGTACATTGTCTGTCTGTTATTTAATGGGGTACAGTGTACATTGTCTGTCTGTTATTTAATGGGGTACAGTGTACATTGTCTGTCTGTTATTTAATGGGGTACAGTGTACATTGTCTGTCTGTTATTTAATGGGGTATGGTGTACATTGTCTGTCTGTTATTTAATAGGGTACAGTGTACATTGTCTGTCTGTTATTTAATAGGGTACAGTGTACATTGTCTGTCTGTTATTTAATGGGGTACAGTGTACATTGTCTGTTATTTAATAGGGTACAGTGTACATTGTCTGTCTGTTATTTAATGGGGTACAGTGTACATTGTCTGTCTGTTATTTAATGGGGTACAGTGTACATTGTCTGTCTGTTATTTAATGGGGTACAGTGTACATTGTCTGTCTGTTATTTAATGGGGTACGGTGTACATTGTCTGTCTGTTATTTAATGGGGTACAGTGTACATTGTCTGTCTGTTATTTAATGGGGTACAGTGTACATTGTCTGTCTGTTATTTAATGGGGTACAGTGTACATTGTCTGTCTGTTATTTAATAGGGTACAGTGTACATTGTCTGTCTGTTATTTAATAGGGTACAGTGTACATTGTCTGTCTGTTATTTAATAGGGTACAGTGTACATTGTCTGTTATTTAATAGGGTATAGCCTATATTGCAGTGATGTACATGAGCTAATCGGAGTGAGGCATACACTGCAGTGCTATGGATAGGTTTGAAAGGTTTGAGGATAAATTGCACTATTACAGATGAGACAGGAAATGAGAAGAAAACACTTTTGTTCCATCAATCAATATAGCTACAAGTAAGTTGAACAATTCTTTTCAACCTTTGCTGAAAGTTATAGTTACCTCAACTTGTTACATAATGCCATTGGCCAGTATATTCTAACACTGAAGAATGGCTTTTTACATTTCCATTTAGTCTAATGGTCGTAACCCTATTCCCGCTAAATGAATGAGAAATCAAATTTTCTCCATTTCATCAGGATGTACTGCCAGAGAGGCTAGAGTTCAATGAATCCATCTCAAAATCCAATTTTTAATGGGAAAAAGCATTGGAGTGAACACCATTTAGCAAAACTTACTTTGTATCATTGGGTTCCGAATGAACCGTGAACAATGAATATGATTTATCAATGCTCACCTTGAATGGCGGGGTAATGAGGGAAGTAACTGAGGGGTTGAGTCGTGTGCAGTACTTAAGTAATAATGAATGCTGAGTAGTTCCCATTAATTGATCAATGTGTGTCAGCGATGGTCTTTCTGCGCCATAAACACATCTTAAAGTGTCATTCCCCACCCTGTAAATGAAGACTTTCAAATTTATGACTGGTATTAAAAACAGCTCAACATTTTATAGTCTAGCTAAACTGGAGAGCACAATCATTAATATTCAGACCTTCCTCAACACTTAATAATTCAGAAAATAAGCTGTGCACTTCTTGTAAGACGCCAATCTGATTGCAACGTAGGATGAATATGCAAACATTCAGCCAGTTACTGCTCATAAAGAGAAATAAGACTTGAAATCAGTGCTGTGAGGGTCTTGTAGCTGCCTCGCTCCTTTGGTAATGTTACGCTCCAGGTGCCAGTTTGACACAGGTACCTGCTTTAGATCATGAGAGGCTGACAGTGGTGCATTTTTACTGCTGATCCTATCGTTTTCCGGTCAGGTAAAATAGACGTTTGTTCGTGCATGCTTACATGAGTATAGAACGTAGAGTAAAGGGATCACAGGGCTTACACTCGGACTGCCATTATGTCTCCAATTTATCAAGATGCAGAAAATGATGATCCTATAGGGACAGACTACTTTGGTCAATATTAATACCAGTTTGCACATGCAAATATAGGTTTAATATGACAATAAATACTTGCAATGTGGGCCAATTGAGGGAATACATCCAATTCATTATCCTCCTCCCATAATCATCCTTTTCCTGCTCTAACTCCACCTCTGCTGCCTTTTAAGTACTCTGAAACATTTTTATATATGAGGATCTGTATATTAATGCAACTTGTTGAATATTTTAAATTTGCTATAACTGACATTTGGCTTATCTACAATAGGCTGAAACAGAATGTTTGCCAACCATACCGATCTATGTGAAGGCATCATGCAGTAAGATTGATGCATTTCTCCCACTCAATAACTATGTGCAAAAGACCCGCTTTGCATTGCATTATACACTGGTGTGCTTTGAATGGACACACGAGAAGCATCTGCATGTAGAAAGCAATTTCTCTGTGCCAAGCCACCCTCTATGAAAATATAAAAATGTTTAGAGGGCCTGGAGGATAAAAGGGCACCATTTGCAACAAGGCTGGGCCCCATACCGTGAATCACTCTCAGATTTCAAAACGTAAGTGTTGAAGTTTCAAGAATAGTAGGAAGCGTGCCAGTGATTTCTCGCTAAGCCATGCTGATGGACAAGGCTCTGTCCCAAGAGCACATACTCAGAAAATCATCCTACAGTAACCTGTAGTGAAGCAAAGTCTTAATTTTTTGTTGTTTAAGTGCTCAACTATGATTAGCGCAACTTACTGGGTGACTTGATTTAAAAAGAAAGAAAGACTTGCATTTATATAGCGCCTTTCACGGCCTTGGGATGTCCCAAAGCGCTTTAGACCCAATGAAGTGCTGTCACTGTTGTAATGTAGGAAACGCGGCAGCCAATTTGTGCACAGTAAGCTCCCACAAACAGCAATGTGATAATGACCAGCTAATCTGTTATTGATGTCGATTGAGGGATTAATATTGGCCAGGACAGTGGGGAGAACTCCTCTGCTCTTTTTTGAAATATGATCTTTTACGTCTACCTGAGAGAGCAGACGGGGTTTAACATTTAACAAAGATGACACCTCCGACAGTGCAGCAATCCCTCAGTATTGCACTGGAGTATCAACCTAGATTTTTGTGCTCAAGCCTCTGGAGTGGGACTTAAATCGACAACCTTCTGACTCAGAGGCGAGAGTGCTGCCACTGAGTCGCGGCTGACACATAAGCAGCTGGGGGTAAGGTATGAGCAGCTGGCTCCCTCACACTCTGGTAAATGAATTTACGTTGATCGGGTTTGTTAAGCCCGCCCAGCGCATTTCCCGAGCCAATTAGAGGAAGTGGGTCTGATGATGTCATTCCTGACGTGTCATCAGCCGGTTTCCTTAAAGGGACCAGGGCCAACTTACAGTTGTGTTTTCAGTGTTCTACAGCATTGAGGTGCCACAAACACTGACAATGGTTGCACAGAGGCAGAGGGCTGCACCCAAGTTCTCCCATGACTCCCTCCATATGCTTATGGAGGGTGTCACAGCACACAGGGAGGTCCTCTTCCCTTCCCATGGGCGGAAGAGACCTCACCAGGAGACCAAAACAGCCTGGTTGGAGATTGCAGAGGAGGTCACAAGCAGGGATGTGGTCAGGAGGACCTGGGTGCAGTGGCGCAAACCTTTCAATGATCTCAGTAGATCATGAAACGTTATTACAAAGCCACACTCAACCTCAGCCTGCTGTGCCTCTCATCACATCCCCATCACTCTGCCTTCCCTACTTTACTCCTGCACATCCTTATCCACACCAACTTACCTTGCACCTCCACCCATCCCTCTCTCTCTATCTACATTATCACTTCCCCATCTCACTAGCCGCCCCTTACACTCACCCTTATCCTAGTGCAATCATACCAACTAACAACACACAAGGGTAGGCACTTGGGTGTTTTATCTAATGTTCATGTAAAGTTTCTGTTAATGTGGTGTTAAACATAGAAACCTTTATTTTCAACACTTTCCGTTCTTGGACAAATTTGTGTGCACCTTTGGAAGTGGCTTAGTGAGTTGCAGTGAATGGTGAGACATAACGGTACCCCCTGCAATGGTGATGAGTGTGAAAGGAATGGCTTGAGCATTGTAGGGATGCTTTATGGTGCTGGTGAGGGGTGGTGCCAACTTGGCGCATCATGTGGCAGCCAGGGTGTACAGCATCAAGTGAAGTTAATCTGGCCATGGTGAGGCCATCCCTGGCCTCCCGGGCAGCAATGTGGTCGGATGCTGATGCCCTGTGTCCTGTGCAGCATCAGTTGATTGCGGAGAAGGTTGGTGTTGTTGTTGGTGCTGCTGGTGTACCTGGTGCTGCTGGTGTTGGGGATGATCGTGGTGGGATTCTGAGGACCAAGGTGAGACAGTATAAAGGACACCATGTTGATGGAATAGATGGCAAATGAAGTAAAGATGACAGGAGCATTCTGTCAATGGTGAGAGAGTTCTTCCAATGAGGTGAGAGTGGATGGAGAGTGGAATGTGGAAAGCCTGCAGAATCTGTGCTGGAAATGGACTGAGAAACAGCTTGTGGCTGAGGAAAGTGATGATCTGTCAGGTGGGAGCTTTTACTGTACATTTGAAGCTGTCAAGCAATCAGCTGGAGCAATGACCATTCAACTCCCGCTTTAGGTTCACAGACATGTTCCCCGAGCAGCCTGGGCCCCGTGGGCGAGCAGTGAAAGCTAAAAGGAAAGATTAAAAGCATTGTTAAGGGTCTGTCAACAACCCAATAATTGGTTTAATTGGGTCGCCCGCCTCTGTGGGTCGGGTAGGATCAAAGATCACACATGCGCCATTGGGAAAGGCGCGTTGCAGCGGCTTGACAGCGGGGTCCTGACCCGCTGTCAAAAAAAATCTAATTTCCCACCCGACCCGCCTCCAATCCCGCCCGCTGACCCCCCGAAAAATTCCGGCCACAAAGATTGGACACTCGGGTCTGAGTCTGGAGAACTGTTGTTGCTTATGGAACCATGTGACAACAAGAGTCACCACTCAAAGAAAGGAGGAGAGAAACGAGAGGGGAAGGCACATAGTCAACCCAATGAAATTCCGAGGAGTTCTGCTTTTTTGATTAGTAAGCAATGCCTTGTTGTCATTGGCATCACAAAAAATATTACTCTGCATGTGACATCACCATGATAATTGACTCTTCTGAACCTAACCCGTGATGGCAATGACACTTTGAGAACTCTGCTCAAATGGCCCACTGCCCTTTGTGATGATAGGTTAGTTGCGCAACCAATCAGGAGCAAGCTGACAGAATCCCTATAAAAGTGACCATTTTCCCCCTCCTGTCTGATTCACCACATCGTCAGCATTCCCTGTCTTTGTTCCTGAGCTTCAGAAAACTTGTGTGTGAGAGGACTGGTTTAATGCAAGTTATGTACTGAGCTAATCGCACTCCGGTGACCTAGTTAAATTTCAGCGGCTGCCAAAGAACAGATTGTTCCCAGGGTTCAATCCATGTTTTTTTTGGTAAATATCATTACACCTCCAACCTTGGAAGCATCGTGTGAAAAGATACGGTGAAGGTCGCATGCTTCAGCAGAGTGGCATCTCCACAGTAATAGCTTCAGCAAGAGTTCCAGTGACGCTGTGTACAATCGATAATTAGAATATGATTTGAGGCAAAGCTGCAACCAGTGATAAACAGGCATCTCATAAATAATGCTGCTGTTGTACCAGTGCTTTCTGTTTTAATTTGCTCCCAGCAAATAGATCGGGGTGACTTCTGTTGCTCATAGCTATGCCTCAGATGCAATCGGAAGGGAAAAGGTATACACGGGGGAGGGGGTTTAGGCTGGGAATCAATATAAATTTTACACACCTATCACAGCGATGGTTATAAATCAACAATTTTCTGCATAAATAGATTTTGTTTTTAATGATTTTGCTTGTATATTCCTCTTAATTGCTGCTTGAGGTGGAGTGCTGCTCTTAAAGCTATTGTACATTAGAGATTTTTGTCTTCCATTTGCCCCAGATAAATCAACTACATTTGTTTACAAAACCTTCAGCATTAATGAAAAATGTGTGGATGAGCGCATAGATTATTGGAATTCTGTTTGGTAATTTATTAGATGTAAGGTTTATCCTCTTGCACCTCCTGATGTGGTGCTGGGCCATATAGGTCAGGTCGGCTTCAAGTTCAATCTCTGAGAAGCTGATGTCAGTTAGTGCTGTAATGAGATAAGCTATGATTGGCCAGTAAGGGAAAATAAAACAGTCAGGATTCCAGCTACTGGTCGCTATCCAAGGTGCCTGGGTATGAATTAAAACAGAAAATGCTGGAAATACTCAGCAGGCCAGGCAGCATTGGTGGAGCGAGAATCAGAGTTAACGGGGTCGATTTTGTCGAACCTGTCGGGAAGAAGGCGGGACTTCCCCTTTCGGGTTTCTGACCCGCCTACTTCGACGTCCGGCCAATCCACGCGATTTTAACTTGATTGACCTTGTTGAGCCCGCCCAGCGGGCTCAGCAGGCCAATTAAGGGCCACCCGGCAACAGGTGACGTCACAGACTGAAATTTCATCTGTCAAGATTTCTGACAGATGAAATATCATTGTTTTACAGCTGTTTGAGGCTGTGAAACACTGACAGTCTGATTTCTAAGATGAGTCCTTCTGTGCAGACTCATTTAGAAATCTCAGCAGCACTGAAAGCTGAAGGCTGTCACTTTTGACAGATCGCAGCCGTTCAGCTTTAAGTTCCGGCTGAGTGATGCGCTCACAACGGCTACAGGAAGAAAGGCTGTGAAGGTAAGTACAGGTAAGTAAAAGTTCTTTACACACCTTAGACACACCAAACACACTTACCTTTGCACTCATGCACCCATCACTCACCTGAGCGCCGACATCACGACCCCTCCAACTCATTCAACCCGACGGCCCGCCTGCTCTAACCTGGCGTGGTTTGGAGCCGTCGGGAAACCCACACGAAACCCCTCAAAATGGGAATTAGGCTAAAAACTGCCTGTTAACTACCTGTTAACAGGCAGTTAATTGGCACTAATCCCTTCCCGCCTGGTTTCGACGGGTCCCAGTGCGGGGCAGGTACCCGCCGCCTCTGAAACTTACGTGGGGCGGGGTTTTGGGCGGGATGGTGTCAGGACCCCCAAAGTCGGGATTTCCCCCCCCCCCACACGCCTGAAACCCCGCCTGACGGCTCCTCGAAAATCTAGCCCAATGTTTCAGGTTGATGACCCTTCGTCAGAACTGGAAAAAGCTTTTTCCAGTTTCCAGTTCTGACGAAGGGTCATCGACCTGAAACGTTGGCCTAGAAATTCAGTCTGGCCACTTTTGGGGCGGTAAAGTCGGGCGGTCGCTAAAGTTAGTGCCCGCCGGAAAGTGTAGGCCACTTCGCAGAAATTCAGTAGATTTGGCCAAGAGTTTGGGCGAGCGCTGAAACTGGCGTTGCACTGCTATCTTCAGGCGCTAAGCCGGCGATGCGGACTGATAACGCCGAGGCCGGGCGCAGCGCAGGTGCGGTCTGTGGTAAACCACGTTCACTATCGTATCACTGTTAGTAGTTAGCACTGTTCACCACTGTTCGTTATAACTGTATCACTGACCACTATTGTATCACGGTACGAGGTCGCCTCTTGCCACACTGCTATACCTGGGATGACCACTGCCGACTCCGCCTTGGCTCCACCCACCAGGCCAGGTATAAAGGTGAGCGACTGGCTGGTATTCCTCCTGCTTGGATCGGATCACCCACGAGAGTGGGCTCTGTTATTTAGTCAATAAAAACCTTTAGTCACCTTCGTAACTCTTCGCCTTTTATTGGAGGAATTGATAGGTATATCAATTTTATTGACTAAATTTAATGATGTCCGACAACGAGTCACAACCGGCGGAGGAGCCACCAGCGCAGCTCCCAGGAGCACAGCCACACCAGCCAGCTTGGCTGCGAGCCCTCAGACCGCCGTACCTGGACCTGAACCCACGAGCAGCAAACTCAGCCGCAGACTTTAAACACTGGCTGGTCTGCTTCGAATCATACCTGAGAGAATCCAGCGTCCCTCAGGCATCCAAACTAAGTGTCCTGCAGGCACAACTGAGCCCGAGAGTATACACTCTCATCGAGGACATGACTACCTACGAGACCGCCATCAACCTGCTGAAACAGAAGTACAGGACCCCGGTAAACTACATGTACGCTAGGCACCTCCTAAGATCACGGCCGCAACAGCCAGGAGAATCAGTAGCCGAATTCTCACAGGCGCTATATGCACTCGCCAGGAACTGTGACTTTAAATCGGTGTCGGCAGCCGAAAATACTGAAGATAATATCCGCGACGCATTCCTGAAAGGCCTACGGTCCGAGTACTCACGGCAAAGACTGCTGGAAGCTAAAGACCTCAGCATGGAAAAAGCTGAAGCCCTCGCTATCTCCCTGGAAGTGGCCCACCAAGATCAGGAAGCATTCACCAGGTACTGCTCGCGACCCTGGGACTCGGGCCCGACCCCTACCACAGCACCCTTCCCAGCGCCGCCCCCGGGACCTACCTCTGCGTCGGCGTCCCGGACCCGACCGGCCCCGCCACCCCCGGCACCGGCCCCGACATCGGGCATCCGCGATCGGGCCGCCGGCTGTTTTTTTTGTGGCCAGGAGAAGCACCCGAGGTCGCGCTGCCCAGCCAAGAACTCCATATGTAAAACCTGCCTGAAGAAAGGCCACTTCTCCAAGGCCTGCAGGAGCGGATCCTCAGAGGCCAGCAGTGCCGCATGCGAACTATGGGGGCGGCCATCTTCGTTTAGGGCAACTGAGGCCAGCATCCCCACACATGAGTCATGGGGGCGGCCATCTTTGTTTAGGGCAACTGAGGCCAGCATCCCCACACATGAGTCATGGGGCGGCCATCTTTGATTAAGGCAACCGACCCCAATAGTGCCTCATGGGGCCCTACCTCGTGGGAGACGCCATTTTACTCACCACGCCCGACCGCCTCGCCCGCAGATGACAACGACTCGCTCAGCTACACACTAGCTTCCGTCACCCTGGACCAAGCCCGCCCGCACCATCTGTCCAAGTCAATGATGGACATCAAAGTGAACGGCCACGCCACGACCTGCCTGTTCGACAGCGGAAGCACGGAGAGCTTCATCCACCCAGACACGGTGAGCCACTACTCCCTCTCTGTCCTACCAACGCGCAGCCGAATCTCGATGGCATCGAGGTCCCACGCCACGGACATCAGCGGCTACTGTGTCGTGATCCTGTCGGTTAAGGGCACGGAGTATAAAAACTTTAAACTCCTCGTCCTCCCCCATCTCTGCGCTGCCGTCCTACTAGGGCTGGACTTCCAATCCCACCTCCAAAGCGTAACCCTAGCATACGGTGGACCCCTCCCCCCACTCACAGTCAACAACCAGCAAACGTTAAACCGCCCACCGCGTAACACCTGCAGCCTCTCCACCCTCAAGGTCCCGCCACCCTCTCTGTTTGCTAACCTTACCCCTGACTGCAAACCCGTCGCTACCAAGAGCAGGTGGTATAGCGCCGGGGACAGAGCCTTCATTAGCTCTGAGGTGCGGCGCCTCCTGAAAGAGGGCATTATCGAGGGGAGCAGCAGCCCCTGGCGTGCCCAGGTCGTAGTCGTAAAGACCGGCGATAAAAACCGCCTGGTCATCGACTACAGCCAGACCATAAACAGATATACCCAGCTGGACGCATACCCCCTCCCCCGCATATCTGACATGGTCAATCAGATTGCACAGTATAAAGTATTCTCGACCATCGACCTGAAGTCGGCCAACCACCAACTCCCTATCCACCCTGAGGACCGCCAGTATACCGCCTTCGAGGCGAATGGGCGCCTATACCACTTCCTTAGGGTCCCTTCGGTGTCACTAATGGGGTCTCGGTCTTCCAAAGGGAGATGGACCAGATGGTTGACCAGAACGAACTGCAGGCTACATTCCCCTACCTAGATAACGTCACTATCTGCGGCCGCGACCGGCAGGAACATGACGCGAATCTGGAGAAATTCCTCCGTACGGCCCAACGGCTGAACCTCACCTACAATAAGGAGAAATGCGTGTTTAACACCACGCGCCTTGCCATCCTCGGCTGCGTAGTGGAGAACGGAATCATCGGCCCCGACCCAGAAAGAATGCGCCCCCTCATGGAGCTACCCCTCCCCCACTGCCCTAAAGCACTTAGGAGAACCCTGGGGCTTTTCGCCTACTATGCCCAATGGGTACCCAATTACGCGGACAAAGCCAGACCCCTCCTGAAAGCCACTTCCTTCCCCCTCACGGAGGAGGCGTGCGCGGCCTTCTCCCTCATTAAGGGAGACATAGCCAAGGCCACGATGCACGCAGTGGACGAGTCCATCCCCTTTCAGGTGGAGAGCGACGCATCCGACTTCGCCTTAGCCGCCACCCTAAACCAGGAGGGGAGGCCAGTGGCCTTCTTCTCAAGGACCCTACAGGGCCCCGAGATCCGACATTTGTCGGTCGAGAAAGAGGCCCAGGCGATCGTGGAGGCAGTACGGCGCTGGAGGCACTACCTGGCAGGCAAACGATTTACCCTCCTCACCGACCAGCGTTCGGTGGCTTTCATGTTTAATAACAAGCTGAAGGGCAAAATCAAGAATGACAAGATTTTGAGATGGAGAATCGAGCTCTCCACCTACGATTATGAGATCTTGTACCGGCCAGGCAAGCTGA
The DNA here is from genome assembly GCF_052327205.1 of Somniosus microcephalus. NCBI lineage: Eukaryota > Metazoa > Chordata > Chondrichthyes > Squaliformes > Somniosidae > Somniosus > Somniosus microcephalus. Next base: position 38,040,272 of record NC_141012.1, on the reverse strand, counting down.
ACGAATCCCCTGATGCCCTTTCACGAATGACATGCGCCAGCGCGCATATCGATAGGCTTCAGACCCTCCACGACCAGCTCTGCCACCCCGGAGTCACCAGACTCTACCATTTCATTAAGGCCCGCAACCTGACCTACTCCATCGAGGAGGTCAGGACCATGACCAGGAACTGCCAGACCTGTGCGGAGTGCAAACCGCACTTCTATAGGCCGGACCGAGCAAGCCTGATCAAGGCCACCCGCCCCTTCGAGCGCCTGAGCATCGACTTTAAGGGGCCCCTCCCGTCCTCTGACCGTAATGTGTACTTCCTCAACATCGTTGATGAGTACTCCCGTTTCCCCTTTGCCTTCCCCTGCCCCGACATGACCAGTAGCACGGTCATTAAGTGCCTGAATGCCCTCTTCGCCTTGTTCGGGTTCCCGAACTATATACACAGCGACCGGGGCTCCTCCTTCATGAGCGAGGAACTCCGGCAATTCCTCCTAGAGAGAGGTATTGCAGCAAGCAGGACCACCAGCTACAACCCCAGAGGTAACGGTCAGGTGGAAAGAGAGAACGCGACGGTATGGAAGGCCGTCCTCTTAGCCTTAAAGTCTAAGGGCCTCCCAACCTCCCGCTGGCAAGAAGTCCTCCCGACAGCGCTGCACTCCATCCGGTCATTACTTTGCACGGCCACTAACACCACCCCCCATGAACGAATGTTCGTTTTCCCCAGGAAGTCGACTACGGGAACCACTCTACCAACCTGGCTGACCGCCCCGGGGCCGGTCTGGCTGCGGAAACACGTGAGGGCCCATAAAACGGACCCCCTGGTCGAGAGGGTGAACCTCCTGCACGCCAACCCCCAATACGCCTACGTGGCGTACCCAGACGGGCGGGAGGACACTGTCTCCCTACGAGACCTCGCACCCTCAGCCGATCCGGAAACACCGCCACCACCCCCCCCACCCTCAGCCCAGGTAGACGGCATGCCGGAACCCCACGAGCCCTCGCCGACCACGCAAACACCAGCATCAACACCGGATAAGGCACCAGCACCGGATAAGGCAACACCACCGCTGCGGCGATCGGAGAGGCTTACGAAGCCTCCGGACAGACTGACCTACCAGAATTGGTAGTACACTTCACCCCGCCGGACTTAATTCTAAACAAGGGGTGAATGTGGTAAACCACGTTCACTATCGTATCACTGTTAGTAGTTAGCACTGTTCACCACTGTTCGTTATAACTGTATCACTGACCACTATTGTATCACGGTACGAGGTCGCCTCTTGCCACACTGCTATACCTGGGATGACCACTGCCGACTCCGCCTTGGCTCCACCCACCAGGCCAGGTATAAAGGTGAGCGACTGGCTGGTATTCCTCCTGCTTGGATCGGATCACCCACGAGAGTGGGCTCTGTTATTTAGTCAATAAAAACCTTTAGTCACCTTCGTAACTCTTCGCCTTTTATTGGAGGAATTGATAGGTATATCACGGTCATGTTTTGATTGACAGCAGACACCCTGACGCCGGCCAGCTCTTAAAGGGGGAAGGGTCGACTTTGACTGCTGCCACACCCTGCATAGTGGAGCCCTGCAGCTAGGCCTCAACACTGCTGGTGGACCCAAATAGCGCCTGAAGCCATGGAGAAGGCCCGTGAACGAGTGCAGCGCTTCTCCCAGCATGCTTTGAGGGTGCTGGTTAATGGTGTGGAAAAGAAAAGAGAGATCTTGTGCCCGGACAGTGGCAAGAAGGCTCCCAGGAGGCAGTACAGGAGAGCCTGGAAGAAAATCGCCCACAGGGTGTCATCCACCAGCGATGTCCCCAGGAGTGCGGACCAATGCCGCAAGAAGTACAACGACCTCACTCGGATGGTGAAGGTGAGTACCCTTTCCAGTGTCCTCCTCATCCTTGCATGTGCACCTCACATTATGGGCAAAGGGACCTCAAAGGCCTAATGGCCAGCCCTCCTCCCGCAGCTATGGCACTGGCATGATCATCAATAGCACTTTCTGCACTTAACACACTGGCCAAGCTATTCGACCATGGGAGGCAGTGCACACAGCAACAGGGCACCACACTGGCCAAGCTATTCGACCATGGGAGGCAGTGCACACAGCAACAGCGCACCACACTGGCCAAGCTATTCGACCATGGGAGGCAGTGCACACAGCAACAGGGCACCACACTGGCCAAGCTATTCGACCATGGGAGGCAGTGCACACAGCAACAGGCCACCACACTGGCCAGGCTATTCGACCATGGGAGGCAGTGCACACAGCAACAGGGCACCACACTGGCCAAGCTATTCGACCATGGGAGGCAGTGCACACAGCAACAGGGCACCACACTGTACTTAGAGGCCGTCCTTTCTCTTGCAGGCCAAGCTGGCGCGGAATTTGAGGAGTCAGTCTGCCACCGGGGGAGGCCGTCCCCAGTACCAGGCGCTCAGTGAGCTAGAGGAGAGCGTGGCTCGACTCATGCGTGGCCGGGTGACTGGCCCTGTTGCCATTGGAGATGCGGACCCTGTACTGGGACCCACTGGTAAGGACATGACCGGTTGGACCTCTCTCGTTGCCCTTGCGCTTCAGATCTACATCCTTTCCCACTGTCCAACCAATGCGCATAATGCCACCACTCATGCCTCCCTCGCTGACGCCCTGTCCTCACTCTAAAGCTACTCTTGTGCCTTCCTGCTTTCAGCTGGTGTGGAGGAGGTGGTCCCTGAAGCTCAGAGTGCCAGGCCCTTGGAGGAGGAGGACGACGAGGACCAGGAGGAAGGCGGCACATCGGGGGAACCCTTATCCGCGCCAGGGGATGGCAATGGAGGGGAGACGTCTGGCCTGGAGGAGAGGCAGGGGGAAGTGTTGCAGGGGGGTGTAGCTCCTGGGCCCAGTGGGGTCGAGGCAAGCGGGAAGGGTCGGGCAGCACGGCGGCCTTCTCCCCAGAGGGGGGAAGTGTTGCAGGGGAGGGCAGTTCCTGGGCCCAGTGGGGTTGAGGCACGCGAGAAGGGTCGGGCAGCTCGGCGGCCTTCTCCCCAGAGGGAGAGTCCGCCCTCCAGTCTGGAGACGGCCCTCGCCCAGGAGGTGCGCCTCCTTGATGAGATGTCCGCGGCGTCGGAGCGGCGCCACAAGGAGTTCATGGGGGTTGTGGGACAGTTGCCTCAGGCCATTGAGTCCCTGGCTCATTGTGTGGTCGCTTTCGGGGAATCACAGGCCGGGGGGTCGAGCAACTCGCGGCAGCACACGACAGGGGTGTCCAGCAACTCGCGGCAGCGCAGGACAGGGGTGTCCAGCAACTCGCGGCAGCGCAGGACGCGAGTCGCGAGTCCATGAGTGGTGCCGTCCAGACACTGGCAGATCTGATGCGGGCACATACCAGGGCAGTTCGGGCACTCACTTCTGCCACACTCGCTGTGGCGCGGAGGCATCGCCAGGGCACCCGCCGCCCTGCTGCAGCACAGCGGTCTGGCCTCCACCAGATTGCTGCATTTGCTGCACTGCCAGCCCGGCCGAGTGCCAGTGTCTCTGGCGAACAGCGCGCGCCTGGCATCAGCCAGCTTGCCCCCATTGGTGCAGCCGACACTGCCACTCCCCCAGCCAAGGTGCGACGAGCTGCTGCTGAGACTGATGCTGGCCAGCCACAGCTGCAGCAGTCAGCAGCCGGCCCCTCCCGGGCCGGGCCTCGTCTAGGCCGACCCCCAAGGGCATCTGCCGTCACGCATTGTGGCCCTCATGAGCCTTCCCCCAGCCTTGCCACACCCACAGGGCCCAGGTTGAGGCGGAGCAGCAGGTCGGGCAGGGGCCTGCATAAGGACTCGCCCTCTCGGCACACCCAGTAGAGTGTGGTGATAGCAATTTTTTTTATATGGGGGTGTTTGTGTTCTGGGGGGGGCTTATTTTGGTAAGGCCGAAGATGAAGGCATTTTTTGTTTTTATGGGGGTGTTTGTGTTGTGGAGGGGGGGGCTTATTTTTGTAAGGCCGATGATGAAGGCCAATTGGATGGGCAAGTTTTGTTATTCCTCCCCAGGTTGTGGGAGTGACAGATGTTTTTGACTGTTTTTTGGGGGTCTCGTCTGTTTTTCTGTTTCATGTGGGAAGGGCCCTGAGTTTGTAAAATAAAGCTTTTTATTTATTCAGCATGTCCAGGTGTCATGTTTCAAGTGGTTGTTGCGTTAAGCGGCTGAGGGCTTGTGGAGTGGCTGCATTCAGGTGCGTTCATTGCCACAGGCCATTCCCTGACAGGGGGCCTAGAAGTGTCGTTCAATAAGCCGCCGGCGGACGGCCCTTGGACCTTGTGGCTCCCTCCTGGGCTGGTACTCCTCCTCCTCCTCCTCCTCCTCCTCATGGTCCTCCTACTCGTCCTCCTGAGGTGGTGGTGCAACGTCAGGTGGCAGTGCCTGAGTCCTGCGGATAGCCAGGTTGTGCAGCATGCAGCACACGACGATGAACTGGGAGACTCTATCCGGCGAATACTGTAGAGATCCGCCGGAACGATCCAGGCAGCGGAACCGTTGCTTGAGGACGCCAATCGTTTGCTCTATGATGTTCCTTGTGGCTTGATGGCTTTCGTTGTATGCCTCCTCCGCTGGGGTCCTGGGCGCGCGGAGCGGGGTCATGAGCCATGTACACAAAGGGTAGCCCTTGTCCCCAATAAGCCATCCCCTTGGTGGAGGCTGTGCCTCGAACATGTCAGCCACAGTAGTCTGGCGCAGGATAAATGCATCGTGGCTGCTTCCTGGAAAGCGGGCATTGACAGCTAGGATGCGCTGCCTGTGGTCACACACCAGCTGTACATTGAGGGAATGGTAGCCCTTCCGGTTGCGGTAATCCTCGGCATTGTCGATAGGTGCCCGCATAGCCACATGCGTGCAGTCAATGGCGCCCTGCACCATGGGGAAGTCCGCGATCCTGCCAAATCCGACTGCACGCTGCTCCTGCCTCTCCAGGGTCATGGGGAAGGAGATGAATTGGTGTCTCCTCGCGAAAAGTGCATCGGTGACCTGCCGGATGCAGCGATGCGCGGCGAACTGGGAGGTGTTCGCTATGTCCCCAGCAGCGGCTTGGAAGGAGCCGCTTGCATAAAAGTTCAGAGCCACCGTGACCTTCACTTCCACCGAGAGAGACGTCCTGCACATCAGCTGTGGATGCAGATCTCTGTGAAACAGCTGGCAGATCTCTGCAACCACCTCCCTTCTGAAGCGCAGCCTCTTAACACAATGCGCCGCAGTCATGGTGAGATAGGACACCTGCTGCCGGTATTGCCTGAGTGGGTAAGGCCTACGTTGCCAACGCCTGATGGCCCCTCTGCGTCTAGGCATGGCTGGCCCTCTCACACAGCGTCTGCGAGCCCTTCGCACGTAATGCTGCAACTGAGGGTTGGAACCCCATACAGCCCCCATAATAAACTTGCAAACAGTGAAATCACAATGATTCAAATGTCAAAGCTCTGGCCAGAAGCCAAAAATACCTCTCCTATGTTGTCCCAAATCAGTAAGCTCTGTTCCTTGGTCTCTGTCCAGAAGTCCAAAGCAGTAAAGTCATTGCAGCAAAATGGCTGGGCTTTATAGGTCAGTGTAAGTGCCCTTTAATTAGCGCTCCCCGAGGCCCACAGGGCCTCTGTTGCGTTCCACTTCACAGTTCTTAACAGCGCCACGCCCACATTGGGCGGGCGCCACTGAATTTCCGGTTTGGGGCGCACAAACAGCGTTGCACGACGAAATGACGTCATAAGCTGCGCGCGCAGCTGAGCGGGCGCAAACACTTTGCGCCGGCGTTAAATGTCTACTGAATTTGGGCGTAGGCGCAGATCGGCCTGCGCCCGGGCGCTAAGTGCCTAGCGCTGGAAATATACCCCTCTTATGGCGTTAACGGCTGGCGAACGCAACTGAATTTCTAGGCCGTTAACTCTGTTTCTCTCTCCACAGATGCTGCCTGGCCTGCTGAGTATCTCCAGCATTCTCTGTTTTTATTTCAGATTTCCAGCAGCCACAGTATTTTGCTTTTGCCTGGGTATGAATGTTCGCTGAGGTCTAATGGGTTATGGTGCCACTTAGGGAGGAATAGCCAACCAACACTTACCCCTTTTTTAACCAGGGTAGTTTGACAGATGAGACTTCAAATTAAGGCAAGTTTCTGGTGGGGAAGTTGAGCAGCCCATGAGTGGTGACTCATTCCAGGTCAAACTGAACTGAGCCAAGCCCATCATGTTCTCCAAGCCAGGCCCGACCTCATCAATATGTGGTACTGCATTAGCAGAACACTGCAGGAGTGTACAGTGTAACCTGGGGTTAGCTATCGGTACGTGTAATTGGCAAACTACCCTTATTAAAAAAGTCAAAACTACAATATGATATTCCTAGTTTTTAAGCTTTTGTTTATCTCGAGCGACTTCAACCTTCTTTGAATTTGAACTTAATTCTGAGTATCAACACCCCAATGTCTAATTTAGCAGAACACTGCATGAGTGTATATTGTAACCTGGGGCTAGTTAAGGGTGCCGCCTTTCGGATGAGACGCTAAACCGAGGCCCCGTCTGCCCTCTCAGGTGGACGTATACCCAGTGGACTGATTATCCCTCAATCAAAATCACAAAAACAGATTATCTGGTCATTATCCCATTGCTGTTATGGGACCTTGTTGTGCACAATTTGGCTGCTGCGTTTCCTACATTACAACAGCGACTACACTTCCATAATTCTTTATTAGTTGTAAAGCACTTTGGAACGTCCTGAAGCTGTAAAAGGCACTAGAGAAACACCACAAGGACTGCAGCGGTTCATGAAGGCGGCTCACCCCACACCTTCTCAAGGGCAATTAGGGATGGGCAATAAATGCTGGCCTTGCTAGTGACACCCACATCTCAGAAACAAATTTTTAAAAGTTATTTCTTTCTTTCTAGGACTGAAGTAATGGAAAGCATCGAGTTCACCAGAGGAATCATATTTTTGTCCCAGGGCTTTTATTTTTGCCCCAAGCTTACAGTGTTTCACACGGCTAAGAAATTGTTCTTGATGCAGAGGGCACTTATGCCACGTTTCTGTCATTTAAATTGACATTAATTGCTGAGTATCTCCTCCTGCTTGTGGTGTGGAACTTAAAGCTCTCACCTTATTTAAAATCATTAGCACGGTGCTCACTGAGAAAATCGCTCCAGCAAATGTCACACTTGAAACACAGTTATTTAAGATACTGAAATTAAAGTTGCTTTTAAATGGAGCAGTTTCCTTCCTGTTCACACCCGAGCCTGTCAATCGTGATCGCTAAAGACCGCAAGATATAGAATAGGAACAAACATGAATTTTTGTTAAAAGCTGTGGACAATTGCACTGATATCTGTGGCTAGGAGTGAGCGGAATGTCAGAGCATGGCCTCTATAATCAGATGAAAAGAACAAAGTGATTACATAGAATGTACAGCACAGAAACAGGCCACTCCGCCCAACTGGTCTATGGTCCACACGAGCCTTTCCCCACCTTATTTCATCTCACCCTATCAGCATATTTCTTTCTCCCACATGTGCTTATCTATCTTCCCCTTAAGTGTATCTCTGCTATTCGCCGCAACCACTCTACGTGGTAGCGAGTTCCACATTCTAACCACTCTCTGGATAAAGAAGTTTCTCCTGAATTCCTTATTGGATAAAGAAGTTTCACCTGAATTCCTTATTAGATGTATTAGTGACCATCTTATATTTATGACCTCTAGTTTTGGACTCACCCCCCCCGCCCAAGTGGAAACATCTTCTCTATGTCTACCCTATCAAACCCCTTCATAATTATAAAGACCTCTATTAGATCCATCCCTTAGCCTTCTCCATTCTAGAGAAAAGAGCCACAGCCTGTTCTACCTTTCCTGATAGTTATAACCTCTCAGTTCTGGTATTATCCTTGTATATCAGTTGGTGTGAAAGATCCTTTAAGAGGTATTGCTCTTCCGATGGTGCAGATGGTAGATTTGCTCCTTACTGAGAAACTCATTGATATAGATCGTAAAGGTCTCGGGTTTGATTCCCTCTCTGGTTGAGTTTGATCTGGGGTGGCAGCACAGGTTCTACAATGGGCCTCAGCATCCCAGATATATAGAGAGAGAAATAAATCTCAGCCAGGGTTCCAGCTCCTGTTTGGCATCTAGTGATCCCTGCTAAATACTAATTAGTCTATCTATAAAATCAACACAGTGCAAGGAGGCGTGGCTGTATTGAACTCATCAAACCTTTTCTTCATCTCAGAGAACATTTTTATTTATAAGGCTGAGGTACGCAGGGTAGAGACTCAAACCATCCAAATGAAGCTGACTTCAATTTCAATTGATTAGCTAACTCAACGTTTAACAAATGGGGTCATTAAAAGCATTCAACTAACTAACCTATCAGCAACACAACAATCCTTTCTGCATAGAAACCAGACCAAATTCCAAATTTTATAAAGAAACAGAAAAGAAAAGATTTGCACTTATGTGTGTCAGCTGTGGCTCAGTGGGTAGCACACTCACCTCTGATGTCAGAAGGTTGTGGGTTCACGTCCCACTGCAGGGATTTGAGCACATAAAGCTAGGCCAACACTCCAGTGCAGTGCTGAGGGAGTGCTGCACTGTCGGAGGTGCCGCCTTTCAGATGAAACGTTAAACCGAGGCCCCGTCTGCTCCCTCAGGTGGACGTAAAAGATCCCATGGCATTATTTTGAAGAAGAGCAGGGGAGTTCTCCCCGGTGTCCTGGCCAATATTTATCCCTCAACCAACATCACTAAAACAGGTTATCTGGTCATTATCACATTGCTGTTTGTGGGAGCTTGCTGTGCGCAAATTGGTTGCTGTGTTTCCCACATTACAAGTGACTACACTCCAAAAGTACTTCATTGGTTGTAAACGCTTTGAGACGTCCGGTGGTCGTGAAAGGCGCTATATAAATGCAAGTCTTTCTATATAGCGCCTTTCGTGACCACCAGATATCCCAAAGGGCTTTAGAGCCAATTAAGTACTTTTTTGAAGTGTAGACGCTGTTGTAATGTAGGAAACGCAGCAGCCAATTTGCGCACAGCAAGCTGCCACAAACAGCAATGTGATAAATGACCGGATAATCTGTTTTCGTTATGTTGATTGAGGGATAAATATTGGCCAGGACACCAGGGATAACTCCCCTGCTCTTCTTCTATGGTGCCATAGGATCTTTTAAGTCCACCTGAGAGGGCAGGCGGGGCCTCAGTTTAACGTCTCATCCAAAAGATGGCACCTCTGACAGCGCAGCACTCCCTCAGTACTGCATTGGAGTGTCAGCCTAGAATTTTGTGCTCAAGTCTCTGGAGTGGGATTTATACCCAGAACCTTCATACCTCAGAGGCGAGGGTGCTACCAATTGAGCCACGGCTGACACTCTTAATTGTGGGAGCAGATGGAATGGATACATAGGCCACGTTACCCTGGGCCGAAGAGCCTGAGATAGAATCAAGTGCTAGGTTAGCCTGGGCTAAAGAGCCAGGGACAGATACAGGGGTCTTATATGTTGAGAGTCAAAACACTACAAGGCTGAGGATAAGGTATACAACATGATTCAACTTCTACCCAAAGAAACCACTCAACTCTTGCTAGTTGCCTTGAAGAAGTGGCCCTGGACATTGGGCTTCATTCAGGGTTGATTTTCAGCTGTACTGTTACTTTATGAGTTGTCAGCTTGTCAGGGCTTGTGTGGGCTTATTGAAGCCATTTATCAGCTTTTCCATGTTTTGTAGGTTGGGCAAGTATAAAATAAAACCTCAGAGAACTAATAAAATTATTTTGCACTTTCTTTAACAAGTCAGGCTACAGGCAGATCAACTCATTAAACATATAATTGCAGTCTTCCTTCATGAGGGCCATCATTCTGTCAATGGTCAGTGTCCTATGTGGAACTAGGGTCTGAATGAAACTAAAGAGAAGCTGCTCCTTTTACAAGATTTATCAATTTATCATCATTCACACCACTCAATTGTGGCCAGTTGCCGTGAAGAAGTGGCCTTGGTCATTGTCTCAGCAACTTGGTGTTGGCCACAGGTATCTCAGCAAATAAACAGCCGCCTTACTGCCATGGCTAGCTCCCTGTGCTGGATATATTTGCAATTATACAATTAAATCCACAGTCTGTGTGAGTAGAAATGTGTTCCACCCCTTTCTAACCTGACCCAATTTCTAGGCAGCATGTGACATAATGAGTGCAGTATTTTTATCTACCAGTACAATTAATCTGAAGACCCAGTGGAGGAAGGGAGGAAGGCTGGCTGCAATTATCATTTCCGTAATTACTTCAATATACATATCTCTTACACTGAACTCTGAGAACCAACATTGGCACATTAAATTTGATTTTTTTTTTAAATTTACATTTGCTCACAGGCCCTTGGGTAAAATATTCATGGGTTGGAGTTGTGAAAATTCAGGCAAATGGCTGCCCAGCACCATATTCACCCCACCCTGATTGGAGAGGTGCCTGACAGATACACCGGGGTGTCAGCAATGGACGTTCTCAGTGGGCTTTGCCCGGCACTAAGACTCGGATCCAAGGCCCACAGATTTTCATGGCGTTAATATATTTCTCCTTAAGTTCACGTTATCTATTTACAGGGTGTATGCTGCAGTTCCATACACAATCCCCATTATCACAAAAAAAACCAGTTCAACTGGGGAAGCAGTGTGCATACACACCTATCATTCAGCTGATTAACATTCTGTAAATCACAGATTTAAATTTCCACAAGCATTGAAGATAACTAAAAGCCCATTCATCAATAATCTCATTAGCCCAGCAAATATGCGACTAAATAAAATAGCATCTCATTTAAACACACAGAGCTGTGGGTGCACAGAGCTGGGAGTATCTGCTAAACGGATTAGCTTGCCAAACAATCTGGCAACTGGAATTTGGTGAGAGTGGGAATTTGGTGCAGAGCGGGAAGGAGGTGCTAAGTGCTTTAAACCAAGGGCAACAGTACATATATAAATATTCCGAGTAATTCATTAGATCTAAAAGCAAAATGATGGGACAGCTGAGACCCATTGGCGGCAATTCTTGTGACATGTGGGAACTCCAGGACGCTTCATGTGACTTGGATAACCAGAGTGCAGCTCCAACAACACTCAAGAAGCTCGACACCATCCAGGACAAAACAACCCGCTTGATTGGCACCCCATCCACCACTTTAAACATTCACTCCCTCTCCACCACCGGCGCACTGTGGCTGCAGTGTGTACAATCTACAAGGTGCACTGCAGCAACTCGCCAAGGCTTCTTCGGCAGCACCTCCAAAACCCGTAACCTCTTCCAGCTAGAAGGGCAAGGGCAGCAGGCGCATGGGAACACGACCACCTCCAAGTTCCCCTCCAAGTCACACACCATCCTGACTTGGAAGTATATCGCCAATCCTTCATTGTCGCTGGGTCAAAATTCTGGAACTCCCTCCCTAACAGCACTGTGGGAGTACCTTCACCACATGGACTGCAGCGTTCAAGAAGGCGGCTCACCACCACCTTCTCAAGGGCAATTAGGGAAGGGCAATAAATGCTGGCCTTGCCAGCGAGGCCCACAGCCCATCAATGAATAAAATAAATAAATAACCATGTGTGCAGGAAGTCCCTCCAGTTGCTCAAAGTCAAGCTCAGGGTTTCTGAGCTTGAGGAGTGGCTGGAGTCGCTGTAGGACATACAGGAAGTTGAGAATTTCCTGGAGCGCATGTTCGAGGAAGTGGTCACCCCGTAGCTACAGAGAGTTCAGGAGAATAGTAAGTGGGTGGCCATCCGACTGGGTAGGAAGAGGCAGGCAGTGCAGGAATCCTCTGGGAGTGTGGCCTTCTCAAACCAGTTTTCAGGGCTGACTACCAGTGAGGGTGACAACACCTCGGGGGAGTGCAGTCTAGAGCACAGCCATGGCACTCTGGGGCAAATGACTGCACAGGGTGGCACAGCAAAGTGTCGAAATGCAGCGGTCATACAGGATTAAATAGTCAGGGGCATAGACAGGCGTTTCTGCAACCGCTGATGTGTGTCTTGCATGGGGTGTTGCCACCCTGGTGCCAGGGTAATGGGCATCACTGAAAGGGTGCAGAACATTTTGAAGGGGGGGGGCGGAAGGCGAACAGCCAGAAGTCATGTTCCATGTGGGAACCAATGATATAGGAAGGAAAAGGGGTGAGGGCCTGCAGTCAGAGCTTCAGGAGCTGGGGAGGAAGTTAAGCAGCGGGACCTCTGGATTACTCCCAGTGCCACGCCCTCGTGAGTATTGGAATAGTAAGATAAAAAAGGTTAACACGTGGCTGTAGGAAGGGCTACAGATTCCTGGGGCATTGAAACCAGTTCTGGGGCAGGAGAGACCTTTTGGTAGGAAGAATCAGGGCAGGCAAAATTAACTAAATGGTACAATTATAAAGAGGGTGCAGGAACAGAGAGACCTGGGGGTGGATGTACGCAAATCCTTGAAGGTGGCAGGACAAGTTCAGAAAGCTGTAAAAAACAATATGAGATCCTTGGCTTTATTAATAGAATCATTTGGGGTGATTTTGTGAATGGGGGCGCGTTGGAGGCAGGACTGCTGCTTGTCGGGTCGATATCCCGCCTCCATCGATTTGTGGCCAACCCACGCTATTTTTCCCTTGATTGACCTTGTTAAGCCCGCCCTGCGGGCTTAGCAGGCCAATTAAGGGAAAGCTGGTTGCAGAGCACGTCAACGTATGACATTGCATCTGTCAAAAATTTTTGACAGATGAATTGTCATCATTTGACAGCTCTGTGAAGCTGTCAAACACTGACATTCTCTGCAGTTTGATGAGGTCTTGCATACAAGACCTCATCAACCTTCTTTCTTTTACAGAAATAAGATGGTTGTTGCATCTGAGAATGCAAAGGCCATCTCTCATCTGCAACACGGAGGTCTGAGACTCTCCACATACAAACCGACTGAAGCCTGCATGAAGAAACGAAGGTAAGTACACTTTTAAAAGCAGTTTGAACTTACCTCAGATACTCACCTCTACACTCTTGCACCCATCACTTACCTTCAGACCACACTTTTGCACCCCCCCCCTGACCCCCACAGACCCAGTACTCACCTCGCTGAGCTGGCGGGTTTTGGAGCCTTCAGGAAGCCCGCACTTGTGAGGGCAAAAAGGGGTTAATCCTATTTCTGCCTGTTAACTACCTGTTAACAGGCAGTTAATAGGCTTTAATCCCTTCCCGCCTCCAAGGAGATGGGACCCGGCGCGGGACGGCTACCCGCCTCCTGGGAAGGTGGCATGGAGGCGGGTTGGGGGCGGGTTTCACACCTGCCCCCAAATTCTGCTGTTTTCCCAGCAGTCCCGCCTCCATACCCACCTCCGCAGGGCTGGCAAAATCGCCTCCATTGAGCACAAAAGCAAGGAAGTTATGCTATACCTTTATAAAACACTGGCTAGGCCCCAGCTGGAGTATTGTGATCAATTGTGGGCACCACACTTTAGGAAGGATGTCAAGAGGGTGCAGAAAAGACTTACGAGAATGGTAAAAACAGGGGTGAAAGACTTCAGTTATGTGGATAGACTGGAGAAGCTGGGGCTGTTCTCCTTAGAGCAGAGAAGGTTAAGAAGAGATTTGGTAGAGGTGTTCAAAATCATGAACGGTTTTGATAGAATAAATAAGGAGAAACTGTTTCCAGCGGGAGAAGGGTCAATAACCAAAGGACACAGATTTAAGGTGATCGCCAAAAGAGCCAGAGGCGAGAGGAGGAAACATTTTTTTTATGCAGCGAGTTGTTGTGAACTGGAATGCGCTGCCTGAAAGGACGGTGGAAGCAGATTCAATAGTAACTTTCAAAAGGGAATTGGATAAATACTTGAAGGGAAAAAATGAATATGGAAAGAGCAGGGGAGTGGGATTAATTGCATAGCTCTACCAAAGAGCCGGCATAGGCACGATGGGCCAAATGGCCTATTTCTGTGCTGTAAGATTCTATGATTCTATGATTTACTGCCACAAAGCTTCAATATCAGATCTGATGATACTGAAATCAAAAAACTAAGCAGTCGCATCTTCAGTATTATTCTTCATGCTTGTTCTCTTTACCTCCACTTCCTTGAGACTTTCCTCTATGTACTGATTGTTCTAATGTTTCAGCTGAATGTTAACATTTCAAAGAGCTTAATGCATGTTTTGATCTCCTCGGACCTGTGATTCCTATAGTGCTGCACAAGTGACTTGCAATCACCTTATTGCATTGCAAACAGTCACAACACTCACTGTGCTGTGTCCTCGATGGAGGATCTTTTATGTAGTTCATGCTTATCCACCCGACATCTTGGTGGAGTACTCTTTATTTTCACTGGCCCATCAATTCTGACACATGAGAGGTTATTTTCCCACTTCTCAGGGCTGGTGGGGAGCCTTGCCTGCTGGAAATATAATTTGGTCAGAAATTCACGTGCAGCATAAGTCCAGATTTCCGATATGCGCCAACTATGGAAGCACAATGCTGGGCTAGAGCTCCCGGATTGACATGGAAAAGATTCCATTCCCACTTGGCGTTCTGACAAAAACAAGCTGCTTTGTTTCAGGAAGGCAGAACAGGATTATGTCAGCAGCTTGCAGGCAAAATCTTGTATATGGATTATAATTGAGCTCAGTGTGTGGAAAAGTCAGGGATGATGAATCATTTCAATTATAATATCTGCAATGCTTTTTATGATCTGCATAGGCAGTCAGATTTCCTTCACTAAAGCAGCATGCAGTGTTAAGCCCTTGCAGGTTGATGAGATTCTGACTTCAACAGATAAGCATTATAAGAACATAAGAAATAGGTGCAGGAGTCGGCCATACGGCCTCTCGAACCTGCTCCGCCATTCATTAAGATCATGGCTGATCATCCACCTCAACTCCACTTTCCTGCCCGATCTCCATATCCCTTGATTCCCCTAGAGTCCAAAAATCTATTGATCTCAGGCTTGAATATACTTGAATATAGCCCCGTCTGCCTCCCTCAGGTGGACGTAAATTCCCACGACACTATTCGAAGAAGAGCAGGGGAGTTAGCCCCGGTTTCCTGGGCAATATTTATTCCTCAACCAACATCATTAAAAACCTTTTGATGCGGCTTGGGGGCAGGACAGCTGCCTTCCGGGTTCCAATCCCGCCCCCAATGATGTCTGACGCACAGATGCTATTTTGCATCAGTTGGCCTTGTTAAGCCCACTCTGCGGGCTTGCCGGCCAATTAAGAGAAAGCCGGTGTCAGATGACATCCGTTCGTGATGCGTCATCTGCTGGTTAAAGGGGCCACACACAATTTTTTTTGACAGATGATTTTTCAGTGTTTGACAGCATTGAGCTGCTGCAAACACTGACAATCACTGTACAAAGGTGAGTCCTTGCACCCAGGCTCTCCAGTGACTCCCTCCTTAGGCTAGAACAGATGACAGCTGCAGGTGAGGTTACAGAAGCAATCTGTCACTGGTGAGAGAGGCTCTCCCAATGAGGTGGGACTACACAAACACTTCAAAACTTGTTACCTACAGAAAAGTCTAAGTACATTAAAAATGATTTTTACAACATTTTGTTACCTCTGAAACTCACCAGTGTACCATTGGATCCTTCACACCACTTCTGCAGCTGTCATCAATGAAGAAACATTACAGTAGACCCACAGCATGCCACACTTATCTGGCGTGGTGTCCGGACGTTGGGAAGCCCGCAGTAGACCTGTCAAAATTGGAAAAAGCCTCTTAACTGCCTGTTAACAACTTGTTAACAAGCAGTTAAGTGCCTATAATCCTTTTCCTGCCGCTAGGTGTCAAGTCCACGCGCAAATCAGGGACCCGACACCCGGGAAGATTGTTTGGAGGTGGCTTGACAGCGGGTTCGGGACCCGCTGTCAATCTTTGCAATTTTGCCACTGGTCTCGCCTCCAAACCCGCCCCCTGAGCGCCGGCAAAATTCCCCCCAGATTATCTGGTCATTATCATATTGCTATTTGTGGGACCTTGTTGTACGCAAATTGACTGCTGTGTTTCCTACTTTACAACAGTGACTACACTTTGAGAGTAGTTCATTGGCTGTAAAGTGCTTTAGGACGTCCTGAGGTCGTGAAAGGCGCTATATAAATGCAAGTCTTTCTGTTTCGAAAATGAAGAGTTCTGAGCCAATTCAAATCTGAAGTTCAAAGTTAAAAATGGCCAGTGGGTATGATAAAGGAGAACAATTATAAACATGTATTCCATTTTCACTCCTTAAAATTGATATTGGAATCTTGGTAATTGGACCTAAGTGCCAAACTGGAATTGCAGTTTCAGTGTCCCAGTGGGGGGAAGAGTCTGTCCAAACTACTGGAGGTTTGGATGCAGGTTGTCACCAGGCCAGCAGGAGCTAGATGCAAACCCTTTCTCACTGTAGACTTGAATGCATACATTCCCTAACAGATCACAAGATAAATAAAAACATAAGAATGAAACAGTGAGGAAATATTTAAGCACCATTGAATAAAATCATTGGGTTGAAATAATCATCCATCTTTTAACAATATCTATCAATCAGAGACATGTAAACTCTGTGCAAAGTGCATTTTGCTCAAGATTAGTTTGAGCTGGTCAATGGTTGACCATATTGGATGCACTGATTTTGCAGTATCTATGATTTCTCATCCTGGTAATGTTAACAAAATGGGTTCGCCTGCGAGATGTTTGGTTTAGCACAATGTCAGTGTCAGCTGTGGCTCAGTGGGTAGCACACTTGCCTGTGAGTCAGAAGGTTGTGTGTTCAAGTCTCATTCCAAGGGCCTTAAGCACATAAATCTAGGCTGACACTCAAGGGAGCACTGCATTGTCGGCGGTGCCATCTTTCGGATGAGACGTTAAACCGAGGCCCTGTCTGCTCTCTCAGGTGGACGTAAAAGATCCCATGGCACTATTTCGAAGAAGAGCAGGGGAGTTATCCCCGGTGTCCTGGCCAATATTTCTCCCTCAACCAACATAACAAAAACAGATTATCTGGTCATTATCACATTGCTGTTTGTGGGAGCTTGCTGTGTGCAAATTGTGTTGCTGCATTTCCCACATTATAACAGTGACTACACTCCAAAAGTACCTCATTGGCTGTTAAGCACTTTGAGACGTCTGGTGGGTGTGAAAGGCGCTACATAAATGCAGGTCTTTCTTTCTTTCTTTTTAATACCTAGTAACAAAGGCCTTCTTTACAATGATGCCAGGTTGAAATGGCTTTGTGGTTGCTTTGGAAAATGAGATAATAATCTCTTTGTGACTGATAGCTGGCCAGCTCCAGCTGCTTTGGGGAGGTGCATGCTGGCCATTTTACAACCCTGACTGGGACAGGATTCATACAGGCTGCCAGGTGCTTCACACAGCCAGATGTTCCTGCCCACCTCTGAAATAATGGTTGGCTTTAGTCAGCTAAAGGGACCTGCAAACAAGAACCTTTCCATTCTGCTGATGAGGTACATTGTAAAACCATGAACATTGTGCATAAAACAAATCCCAAATGGCAAACAAAGTAAGGTAGTGATATATTAGCTAAGACTTACAGATACACTCAGCCAGGCCCCATTATTCTGTGCTGTGACTCCATTGTGATTACTTGGCTACATTCTGGGGAATGGTTTTGAAATACGAGTTTTATTAAGTACCTCATCCTCCACACAACTTACCGTTTCATGCAGTATTGTGATTTTTCCAGCTTAAATGGTTACTTGGGGTAAGCATTTGAGTTTGTGGGGTTTCAAACTGGTCCCAAGAATCCCGATAAATGCACAAGGGGCCCGAGACCACCAGAGACACAGCTGCATCGCCTCACTTCCCCACTAGGAATGTAGATCATAAAAAAACAGAAAATGCTGGAAATACTAAGCAGGTCTGGCAGTATCTGTGGAGAGAGAAACAGAATTAACATTTCAGGTCAATGACCTTTCGTCAGAACTGGATATAGATATATACTTAGCACTAGGCCAGTCAAGTTTGGAGGGCACTATGAAAGCCCCACCTTCAAATAACCAAACGAGATACATAATTGAGGAAGAGACTTTGGAGCTACCAGGTTCCCAGTGATAGATGACTTACCAGCTACACAAAAGTATGCGCTGGGTGATAAGGTGCTGATAAGAAGGACAAAGCCTGAAGTATTGGGCTGCAGGAAGATAAACATTTGATTTGTCACTTCCTGTGAATAAAACGAGTATGCAAACAGGAAGGGACACAACTGATAAGGATTGTCACATACCCATGGGAACAGTGATAAGGAAATAACTTTGTTTCTTTACCTGTCCTATTACCAGCTCGTCTCACCTTGAATATCTCTTAATGTCTCTTCACCTCTCCCAGACCTTCCCTTTTGTTCTTTCATCCCCTCCCCCATTTCCCAGCCCCCAAACTTGCTTTTTAATCTGTTTAATTTCCTGCTTTTTTCTCAGTTCTGACGAAGGGTCTTCGACCTGAAACGTTACCTCTGTTTCTCTCTCCACGGATGTTGCCTGGCCTGCTGAGTTTTTCCAGCGTTTTCTGTTGTTATTTCGGGTTTCCAGCATCGGCAGTATTTTGCTATCGTATAACATGGTGATTCTCTACCTAGAAACTGAACTGTGGGAATCCTCCATGGAAGGACCTCAGCTGGCGCAGTTCCCTGGGCACAGAGTGCATCACTGCGATTGTTGTGTCCTATGCTGGATAAGGTTGCCTCATAGTGTAAAGTTGCGCGGTATCCTCTTACTGGTAGGAAGTGCTGCTGATTTTGAAGTCTGTCACAAGTAAAGTTAATGTTGATTTTAATATAATATTTATACCTGTAGCCGTGTCTGGTTTGACATGCCTATGCTGAAATTGTTTCACGAGGCACGGTAACTACTATTTGTCTAACAATACCGAGGTCCCAAAAAAACAGCAACGTGCCTTTACAAAATGTCCCAGGAGCGATTATCAAACAAAATTTCACACCGAGCCACACAAGGAGATATTAGGAAAAGTGACCAAAAGCCTGGTCAAAAAGGTAGGTTTTAAGGAACATCTTAAAGGAGGAGAGCTTGGTAAAGAGGCAGAGAGGTTTAGGGAGGGAATTCCAGAGCTTAGGGCCCAGGCAGCTGAAGGCACGGCTGCCAATGGTGGAGTGATGAAAATCGGGGATTCGCAAGAGGCCCGAATTGGAGGAGCGCTGAGATCTGGGAGGGCTGTAGGGCTGGAGGAGGTTACAGATAGAAAGCACTGGAGCAGAAAGTGTGTCAAGGTCCAGGTAAGGGAAGTGCAGGCCAAAAGTGGCCCCAAATATATCATAAATATTTGACAAAATTAATCACCAGTCAACAAATTAAAAACCACTGCCAGGCCATCAGGGGTATACACTAAGAAACTGTAATCATTCATTTTTATGGAGCATCCCTGCTTTTTTAAAATTCCCAATCAGTCCCGCTGTTTCTAAATCTCTCCCATACTCTTTTCCATGCATTATTTGCTTTACTTCCATAACTCTTCTTCCACCCATGCATTCCTGTTATCTTTGGTGCTAACTCGCACCAAGTCCCGTTCACCCATCGCCCCTGTGCTCACTGACCTACATTGGCTCCCGGTTAAGCAGTGCCTCGATTTAAAAATTCTCATCTTTGTTTTCAGATCCCTCCATGGCCTTGCCTCTCCCTATCTCTGTAATCTCCTCCAGCCCCACAACCCCATGCGATATCTGCGCTCCTCTAATTCTGCCCTCTTGAGGATCCCGGATTATAATCGCTCAACCTTTGGTGGCCGTGCCTTCTGCTGCCTAGGCCCGAAGCTCTGGAATTCGCTGCCTAAACCTGTCCGTCTCGCTACCTCTCATTCCTCCTTTAAGACACTCCTTAAAAACTACCTCTTTGACCAAACTTTTGGCCACCTGCCCTAATTCATCCTTATGTGGATCGGTGTCAAATTTTTTGTCTTAAAATACTCCTGTGCAGCGCCTTGGGACGTTTTACTATGTTAAAGGCACTATATAAATACAAGTTGTTGTTGTTGTTTCACTTGTTATCTTGTTCTCTTCTCTTTGGCAATGTTGGTTTGATTAGAAGCAGACAGACAGGCATCTGGGGAACACATCTTGAAGTAGCTGTTGATGTTAAGCCGCTGTTGTAAACTATGTCAACCAAATGCTTCGTCAAGTGCCTTACAGGCACGATGCTTCAGGCTGCGTGTTATGTAAGAAGCAGTCCGAAATAAAGAGGATAGCAAATGGTAAAGAAACTACTGAGCGTGTTGTGAATATGTGATAGCCTTACATGCTCCATTCCCCTCAGATGTAATTGTTTTCCATCTGTGGTCTCAATGCCACAATGACCACAGTTCACAAGTGCATTGAATCTCTGCACCACTGTGGCACCAGTGTTCTCACAAACAAGAGAAAAATGAAAGAAAACAATAGACCACAAAGAAAGAAAGACTTCCATTTATACAGCGCCTTTCCTGACCTCAGGACACCCCAAAGCACTTTACAGCCAGTTAAGTATTTTTTGAAGTGTAGTCACTGTTGTAATGTAGGAAATGTGGCAGCCAATTTGCACACAGCAAGGTCCCACAAACAGCAATGTGATAATGACCAAATCACCTTGACATGAATCAGTCATTCATAAAAGAAAGACTTATGAAATAATACTGAGCGGCCTACGGGTGGCGCTGTCCAGGGAGAGTGTAAATACTCGGGCACGGGCCCAGTTTGCTCAGGACATTCTTAACGGAACTAGTGAAGGACAACTAGACCTCCATGTTGTAAAACAGTTGATGAAAGCTTTGTTTAACGCTTAGACCAAGTGCCTAGTAGTTTTCTTACGTCACACCTATTTTTAGGTGCTGGTTTAGGGATAAATATTGGCCAGGTCCCCGGGGAGAACACCCCCCTATTCTTCTTCGAAATAGCACCACGGGATCTTTTACGTCCACCTGAAAGAGCAGACGGGGCGTCGGTCTCATCCGAAAGACGGCGCCTCTGACAGTGCAGCACTCCCGCAGTACAGCACTGGAGTGTCAGGCTAGCTTTTGTGCTCAAGTCTCTGGAGTAGGACTTGAACCCATGACCTTCTAACTCAGGTGAGCGTGCTACCCACTGAGCTACGGCACTGACACAGCCATATTACAAAACCATATTATAAACAGGATACCACACAGATCCAGGTCTGATGCAATTTATACTCCCAACGTTGTTACTTGTGTTTATCCAATCAGCTCACTGGGCCCCATTTGTAAATCCAGCTCTGCACCTGGTGCCTTTTGCAGTTAATTTCCCTTGTGTTCTATATATGTGGTATCACACTGAACCTTTACAGTCTCCTCTACCTGCGCTACAAAAAACATTGGATGTAATTTCCAATAACAGTGTAATAAATACACCTCTGGGAGATTCTGGAAAGGAAATAAGAACACTTTATAATTGTCAAAAAAGTAAATAAAAACACTGAAGTATTCTCTGTCAATCGTAGCCTAGTGTTTGAAGGCTGAGTGTTGGATACAAAGATAAAATTTGTAATCGTTACCCTTTCTCTGTGCTGAAAAGAATGAAAAATAATTCCATTAGTTAAACACAAAAAGAAGCCCTTCGCTGGAGAATGAGTAAGGAGCCGTTATGGGAGTGGAGTTAGTTAAAGATTTTATAATTCATAAACTTCCCAGACAAGCGAATCATTAAAGAATATTAAAAAGTTATTAATTCTGCTTTTCAGCAAAGAATTTCATAGATTTTCTCAATGATCAATTACTCTCCTGAGATAGGTTATTGTTAAAAGGTTCAGTGCAGCCTACCAAGGCATTAATCATAATCAATAATGCATCACAGCAATGAGCTGAAATTACCTATGTTTGGGTAATTGAATAAACGTATCTGTATTCCACATGCTTGGTGCGAGTAAAGGTTACCTCTCAACAGAATGAGATTCGGATAAAAATTCCCATCAGATTATCTGCTGCATGTTCAGCGACACCTTGTTCTTGAAGCAGCCTTTATTGACTTGGTTTATTCTGCCGCTCCTTCTCTCCATGCTTGGCGGCTTTTCAATGCGCACCCAATTTCACTGAGTAAAATTAATGCTTTCTTTACAAAATAATCACCTTCAGCCCTTTTTCCAGCTACACAGGCTGATCTCAACATTAATTTGAAAAGGAACCAAAGTGAAAAAGAAATCATGATCGGTTTCGAGGATAGCCTCAGCACTGTTCTTTTATTGAGTTTCTCTGTATTGTGCCCTTGAAAGTTGAAGCATACAAACCACTACTCTGTTATACACACACCCTCCCCTGCCTCCTCCACCCTCACCTCCAACAGCAAGTGCAAAGAGCTCATGGACTTCTTAGTCACAAAGATTGAGATCATCCATTTAGCAGCCTCTGCCACTTCCCTCCCTTCCCCTAGTCCACCGGGCCACACTTCCCCTAAGTTTCCCCCCTGCCCTAGTCCTCATCTCGCACCTTCACTAGTTTTTCTCCTATCTCCTATCGTACTCTCTCCGAGCTTGTCTTGCCCATGAGACCCAGCTGCTGCTCTCTTGAACCTATTCCCACCAAACTGACCATGCAACATCCCTTCCTGGACCCCATGTTGGCTGATGTTAATGGCTCCCTCTCCTCAGGTACTGTCCCCCTCTCCTTCAAATCTACCGTCATCACCCCTCTTCTCAAAAACCCTAACCTTGACCCCTATGTCCTTGCAAACTACCACCTCCATCTCCAACCTCCATTTCCTCTCCAATGTCCTTGAACGTGTTGTTGCCCCCCAAATCCGTGCTCATCCTTTCCACAATTCCAGGGTTGATTCCCTCCAATCAGGATTCTGCCCCCGCCACAATACTGAAACAGCCCTTATCAAATTCACAAATGACTGCCTATATGACTGTGACCGTGGTAAACTATCCCTTATCATCCTTCACTACCTGACTGTAGCCTTTGATACTGTTGACCACACCATCCTCCTGCAATGCCTCTCCTCTGTTGTCCGACTGGTTGGGTCTGCCCTCGCCTGGTTCCATTCTTATCTATCCAATCATAACCAGAGAATCACCTGCAATGGCTTCTCTTCCCACTCCCACACTGTTTCCTCTGGTGTCCCCCAAGGATCTACTCTTGGCCCCCTCCTATTTCTCATCTACATGCTGCCCCTCGGTGACATCATCCGAAAACACACATCAGGTTCTACATGTTCTACGTGTATGCTGATGGCACTCAGCTCTACCTCACCACCACCTCTCTCGATTTGTCAGACTGCTTGTCCAACATCCAGTGCTGCATGAGCAGAGAGTTCCTCCAAATAACTATTAGGAAGACCGAAGCCATAGTCACTGAATCCATCCCTCTCCCTGGCAACTATCTGAGGCTGAACCAGACTGTTCGCAACCTTGGTGTTGTATTTGACCCCCGAGATAAGCTTCTGACCACAGATCTGCTTCATCACCAAGACTTTCTACTTCCACCTCCGTAACGTCGCCCATCTCCGCCCCGCCTGAGCTCATCTGCTGCTGAAAGCCTCATCCATGCCTGTAACCTCTAGACTTGACTATTCCAATGCTCTCCTGGCCGGCCTCCCTTCTTTCACCCTACATAAACTTAAGTTCCTCCAAAACTTGCTGCCCATATCTTAACTCGCACCAAGTCCCGTTCACCCATCACCCCTGTGCTCACTGACCTACATTGACTCCAAATCCGGCAACGCCCCCATTTTAAAATTCTAATCCTTGTTTTCAAATCCCTCCCTGGCCTCACCCCTCCCTCTCTCTGTAATCTCCTCCAGCCCTACAAGCCTTTGAGACCCCTGCGCTCCTCCAATTCTGGCATCTTGCGCATCCCCGGCTTTAATCGCTCCATCATGAGGCTGAGAACTCATCCAAACATGCTCCCTTGATGCAAGAGGTGGGCTGAAGATCCACCCATGCTCTCCCCAGCCATAAAATGGCTGCATAGAAAAAAACCGGGAAACCAGGTTCCACCCAAATTTCTGCACCTGCCTGCTGATCCACCCATTCTCTGTTCTTGATGTGGGCCAGAATTTTTGACCCCAAACAATTCAGAAATATACATTCTTTCGATCCCCCGATGGCTTAATGGCTAATTGTACCATACGGTGTGCTCGTCAGTAATCGGAAGGCCTCAGGTTTGAGTTAGGTAATCAGAGCCAGTGTGACAAGGGAGCGGGCGAGGGCAAAGGCGCTACAAATAGTACCGCATTGCTTTTACAGAGGCAGTTTCGTGTATGCTTCATCAGAAGTTACTGCCACAAGATTCGAATGAAATCTATTGAGACAAGCTTGCGTGTTCTCAGTAATTCCTCACCACAATTAAGCTCACTGGGAAATTGTTGAAATCCAACTATAGGCCTAAATCCTTGGCCGTGGATGGAATCATTGCTTATTGTGTAAGAACACTAGCTGCATGTTCCAAGTGGAGTTGCAAACACTCCAGGATTGTCCTGGTGTCTCTAGGAATTAAAGATTAATCTCCTAGACATTGCTGCGAGCAACCCAGGAGGAAAAATCATAGGGATGTTAAAAATATTGAGTGTCTTTTTCAATTTCTTTGAACATTATTGTTTATTAGTTATAAAAATATTGGACAAGGGAAAAATGCCTCTTAATGTCTCTTCACTTCTTTTGTTCTCTCCCAGCCCTGCCTTTTGATCGATTTCATTTCCTTTCCAGTTTTGAAAAAGGGTTAGACCCGAAACGTCAACTCTAATTTCTCTCCACGGATGTTGCCTGGCCTGCTGAGTTTTTCCAGCATTTTCTGTTGTTATTTCGGATTTCCAGCATCTGCAGTATTTTGCTATCGTACAAGGGAAAAAAGCTGTTTGGCTGAACAGAGCAGTTGAAGGCGTGAGGTCATGTGATGAAACTGCCAGGAAAACGCCCAATCAGAGACGGCGACCCTAATTCGAAGCAGTTTCCAGATCTTCACTCATCAATTACATTTAGTAACTGTATCTAAACAATCCAGTCAGGGATTGTAAAACAGTCAGCTGAATATTTATTGATTAAGTAAAGCAACCATTAACTAAATTATCCCTCTAATGAATCGAATCTGCAAGCAGGCCAATGTATGAATGCGATTAAGGAAAGCAGTGAGAATGTAGAGAGACACAAAGAATCAGTCATGTCCCGAAATGCTCACACTGCAAAACGCCGAGGTTTGGAGGGAGGAAATTAGCTCAAACCCATTGCTGGAATGATGTGCAAAGCATTGGGGAGGGTCGCAAAGATAACCACAGTGGGGGAAATGACAGACACATAAGGCACAAAGCATTTACAGGAAACTTTCTGGTATCCAGCACGGACGGGACCGATGTGGTGCCGGTTCATCAACAATTCCGGATAACCGAACGCTATAGTAAAAGGTACGAAGCTCAGAGCTCCGTATAAAGCAACAAACCCTGTTGCAGCTTCAAAACAATCCACAAGTTGCAAGCGTCTCTGTAGCTTAGCAACAGCTTCAGCTACACCCTTGCACAGCAACAAATGGAGTAAAAAAAGTAATAAAAGTAAAAAAAGTTACCTGAACCGACTCCTGAATTTTGCCAGTGGATAGAGCGTTCCGGTTATTTAGGGGCCGGTTAATCGAAAGTTTCCTGTAGTTAAAGTCCTGAGAGTACTGAATGGTACCAAAGCAATAAGCGTGGAATGAGTTTCATGGTATTATCTCAAAACTGAAAAGTGTGAGGAGCCAAGTGGAGTCAGTGTTCTGAGTACAATCTACTCTTAGTTCTAAATCACTCAATTCAAATTATCTGATGATTCAATTTTGTTTAGCATTAGGTTCCCACTTTGCTCTGTTATTTATTTGCTTAGTTCAAATTATTGGATGCTTAATTTTTTTTAGCACATAACTGACTTTTAATTATCAGGAGCAGAACTCTGCATTTGCTATGAACTTGGTAGAATGACAAAAGGGGGAGAAAATAACAAGCAGCAGGTAGGAATATTAACACAATTTCACCAAGACCAAAATTCAGGATTTTTTTATGGAGAACAAAACTACAGCTCACACTCACACAAGAGTGGAAGACAAATTCCGCTCAACATTTTTGATAGATAGGTACATCCATTCCATGATTGTCAGTAAATTCTGCCCCATGGTTTGTGATTGATGCAGTGAGCTGGATAACAACAACAACTTGTATTTATATAGCACCTTTAACATAGTAAGATGTCCCACGGCGCTTCACAGGAGCGTTATCAGACAAAGTTTGACACTGAGCCACATAAGGAGATATTGGGACAGGTGACACAAAGATTGGTCAAAGAGATCAGTTTTATGGAGCATCTTAATTGAGGAGAGAGAGGTAGAGAGGTTTAGAGAGGGAATTCCCTGATGTTAGGCTCACTGGCCTGTAATTCCTTGGTTTATCCCTACTACCCTTCTTGAATAATGGTACTACGTTAGCTGTCCTCCAGTCCTCTGGCATCTCCCCTGTGTTCTTTCATCTTAGGCAGCTCCACAATGCGGGCTCCGCCACACTTGCATTGTCAGGTTGGTGGCCTGAGTGAAAGAAGGCCAGAGAGTCATGTCCATTGTCAATGATGTCTTAGGATGGAGCCAAGGGCATGTGCCAACTTGGGCAAACTATGTAAATGTGGCCATGATAAATTCATCCCTTGCATCCCAGGCAGCCATGTGCTCGCATGCTGCCGCTGCTGCTGGTCGACACACCGGCACTCTGACCTACTACAGATCCTCCTCCTCCTCAGCCTCCTCCTCCTTCTCCTCCTCCTCATCCTCATCTGAGGTCCATGGAGAAAGAAAATGAATGGTTCCCATGCTGCTTGCAGATGCCTCCGCTAGGGAAGTGCTCATTGCAAGCGGGGAGAGGGTCTTCCAAGGAGGTCCCAAGATAGATTCAAGCTGCATCATCTCCGACTTCGGAAGGCCTTCTAAAAGTGCTCAAAGACCTTTTAAAGCAAAGTTCTGGCACCTGCAACTAATCCCTGATGAAATAAATGATTTATTGTTGGACCTGCAGCTGTGAGACCACCCATGAGTAAACCGCCAGGTTTAGCTGGCATGGTTTAGGAGGGTCGTGGAACACGCCAAAATGCTTGAAAAATCACGAGGGCTTCTCAAAATAGGTTTAGAGAGGCCCTTAATGAGCATTTAATCATCTTAACTAGTGCTATGGCCAGCTGTAGGCAGGACCGTTTCCCGTCCTCCAAAACCGGCACCGGCAAAATCCCGCGGAGGCGGGTTGCCTTTCCTGCCTTCAAACCCGCCTCCCCGGACATCAGAAAATCGCCCCCAAGGAGTGGCGAGGCCATGGAGGGATTTGAAAAAAGAATGATAATTTTAAAATCGAGGCTTTGCCGGACCAAGAGCCGAGGTAGGTCAAACACATGGATGATGGGTGAACGGGACCTGGTGTGAGTTAAGATAAGGGCAGCAGAGTATTGGATGAGTTCAAGTTTATGGAGGGTGCAAGTCGGGAGGCTTGCCAGGAGCGCATTGGAATAGTCGAGTCTAGAGGTAACAAAGGCATAGTTGTGACAGGAAGGAGATAAGAGTAGGGTGAAGAAGATATTTGAGTTGCTCAAAAATAAATTTGTTCAGTGCCCTTATAGGTTTCATCAACTGCAAATGCTTTCTGGATAACTTAGAATTAAAAGGTAATTTAGCACGGCTCTGCTCCCAGTGCAAAGCTTTATTAGACAGATATAGATTATATCGAAGTAACAGCACAGAAACAGGTCATTTGGCCCAACCAGTCCATATTGGTGTTTATGCTCTGCAAGAACAGTAGTCCTAATCCCATTTGAGCCCACCCTGAGCCCATATCTCTTTATTGCCCTGACCTTCAACCATCTCTCTAACCCACGCTTAAATATTGACTTGGCCTGAAATTTCATTGCTCTGCCGCCGTAACATTGGCAGAAGTGCGGCGGAAATCCCATTTACTCGCATTAATGGCATTTCTGCCCCATTCAGAGGAAATTCCCAGCCTTGGTCACGTACTCTGGTTGTGAATTCGACAGCCTCACAGCCCTCTGTGTAAAAAAGTTTCTCATGTTCTCTGCCCTAACTCTTCTATTTAATCTTATGTGTTCTGGATTAATGGACTTTTTACATGCAGATAGCACCCTCTGGTGGTGGTTATTGTGTTAGCAGTGTTTGTATACAGCAGAGTTCAGTTGACCTTTCTTCCTGTTTGACCCCAGAAGTAGTTTTCCCAGAAAGAACCTGGCAGAGTAATGGAGAATTCCATGAGGGATTCGCAATCCAGTGTGATCTGATCTCATATGTTAGGCCAGACGCAATATCTGTGAGTATCTTTGTTTGTTAGCATGATAGCAACTTTGTCAGTGTAGTATTTGACAATACTTTGTTTATAAAAGGTTAATATTTGGCAGTTACAGAAGTTAGTCCAAATGTTAGTTAGTTATACAATTAGTCTATTCTACTGTTGTAAATATGTTTATATCTTATGTAATATCTAATGTATAGTACTCAGTTTTATGTACAAAACATATTTTGTCTTTGTTTACAGTTTCACAAATTTGCTCAAGTAAAGCTTCAGAACAGCAAACCGGCTTCACGAGGAATTATTTGAATAAGTGTTTAACTTGCTGGATAACTAGATAGGAGCATGTCTAGCGAGGCCAGTATAGTGAAAAGATAGCAATACGGCTAGCTGTGAAGAGTGGAGCAGCAGGAACTCAGAGTAAGCCTTCACCTTGTACACCACACCTACCTCACATCAACATGTCAGAAGATAATAACGAAAATGCTTTGTAGCGAGGAGAAGACCTTAAACAGGCAGACAAAACTGTAGAATGTGACAATTGGTCTATAAGCTCCAGTTACTACAGATCGCAAGCTGGTTCACGGTCATCAGGTGGTTCTAGAGTAAGCGTGGCCATCGCCAAAGCACGGGCTAAGCTTGTAGCAGCTCAAGCCAGAGCTGCGCATGCAAACAGAGAAATAGAAATAAAAGTAGAACAGGCCCGTCTCCAAGCTGAACTCCAAGCTGACCAGGCCTGTCGCCAAGCTGACCAGGCCCGTCACCAGGTTGCATACCAGGCTAAACAGGCCCGTCTCCAAGCCACATTAGACGCTCTGCAGCAACAAAAGGAGATAGATGCTGCATTAGCTGAGACACAAGTATTCGAGGCAATTTTGGAGGGAGATGATCCCGAGACAGCTTACAAACCTTTAATTCCCGTTCCGCGGCAGGGTCGACGACAGCGCACCAGAGGTTACGTGAGCGACCATGCCGACATACAGTTTACGAGAGAGAGGGATGAAGGCCCGCACATCTCTACAGACGCAAGCACTTCATATAACATGCCCCAAGTTGCCAACCAAGGTCAAAGTAGACAGCGTGCCTCAAGCCGCAGAGTCTCCCCCAGCAGAATGGAAGACACGGTGCAGAGGAGTAGAACGCTAAATAGAGAAAGTCAGCAGAAAACCCCCTTTCGCTTCCTTGAGACCCCCAACAGAGCCCCTACTCAAGGCAACCCTGGCACAGGTCCCAGCGCCTACGACCTTGCCAAATACCTTGCACGCAGCCAGCTGGTGACTACAGGGTTAACCAAGTTCGATGACAGGCCGGAAAATTATCGGGCTTGGATGTCCTGCTTCCACGATGCCATATCGGGCTTAGACCTGTCGGCAGGAGAAGAGCTCGGCCTCCTTATCAAATGGCTCAGCCCAGAGTCCGCCGGACAGGCATGCAGGATAAAAGCGGTCAATGTGGGTCAACCGCCAGCGGGGTTGAAGATGGTTTGGGTGAGGCTGGAAGAAAGCTATGGCTCACCTGAAGCCATTGAAAGGGCTCTCTTTGACAGGTTGGAGAACTTTCCGAAGTTGACGAATAAGGAACCCCAGAAGCTCCGCGACCTTGGAGATCTGCTGTCGGAACTCGAAGCCGCAAAGCAGGACGGCTACCTACCTGGCCTATCATACTTAGACACTTCCAGAGGGATAAGTCCCATCATTGAGAAGCTTCCATTTAACCTGCAGGAGAAGTGGATAACGTTTGGATCAAAGTTCATGCTAAAGCACAACGTGGCCTTCCCACCATTCTCTGCGTTTGCCAAATTCATCCATAAAGAAGCCAAAGCCAGGAACGACCCCAGCTTCAACCTCTTCTCCCACTCAGCACTTGCCAGAAGAGACAAGTTTGACAGACATGGAAAGACACCAATATCTGTCCACAAAATGCAAGTGTCTTCAACTGAGAACACAAAGGTTCAGAAGAAACCTGAGGATATGAGCAAACAATGCCCTATCCACAACAAGCCCCATCCATTAAAGAAGTGCAGAGGCTTCAGGGAGATGCCCCTGGAAGATCGGAAACAATATCTCAAAGAGAACTCTATATGTTTCAAGTGCTGCTCTTCCACGAACCATCTCGCCAAGAACTGCAAGGTAGATGCAAAATGCACAGAATGTGAAAGTGATCGGCACATTTCAGCACTCCACCCAGGCCCAGCTCCTTGGAAGTCAGAGTCGCCTCCTCCCGCCTCAGAGCACGGCGGGGAGAGAGAGGGAGCTGCCGGTCCGGAGATTACATCCAAGTGCACCGAGGTGTATGGAGAAGGAGTGAGCGCAAGAGCATGCTCCAAGATATGCCTCGTTAATGTGTACCCTGTAGGACGTCGCCAGGAATCTGAAAAGATGTATGCCATACTAGATGAACAATGCAATCGTTCTCTAGCAAGATCCCAGTTCTTCAACATCTTCAAGGTCAAAGGAAGTCCGTCGTCTTACACGCTGAAGATGTGTGCTGGACTTTCAGAGACAGCCGGCAGGAAGGCCTGCGGTTATGTTGTTGAGTCAGCCGACGGGAAGATTAGCCTCCCCCTTCCTCCACTCATCGAATGTAATCAAGTCCCCGACAACCGTTCTGAGATTCCTACTCCGAATGCAGCTCATCATCACCGTCATCTGTGACGCATTGCAGACGAGATCCCACCTCTTGATCCAGATGCAGGCGTACTTCTGTTGTTGGGAAGGGACATGCTGATGGTACATAAGATAAGGAAACAGATCAATGGTCCACATGACGCCCCTTTCGCCCAAAGGCTAGACCTCGGCTGGGTCATTGTTGGAGACGTGTGCCTCAAGGGCGCTCACAAGCCATCTCAGGTGAGCACACTCAAACTTCCATCTTGGAGAATGGTCGTCCAAGCTACCTTACCCCATGCAGTAGTCAGATCCGAGTGACAGAGAAGTTCAGTCATATGGCTCAGCCTCAGAACCCCCCAGCGCTGATCTCCACAAACAGCACACAGATGATGCTCACTGGAGAGAACCCGGGTCAGTCAGTCTTCTGTCGCACCACCAACGACCACAAACTTGCTCCATCGATCGACGACATGAGATTCCTCCAGATTATGGACAATGAGGTCTCTCGTGACAGCTCTAACAGCTGGGTTGCACCCTTACCCTTCCAGAACTGCAGATGACGGCTGCCAAACAACAGGGAGTATGCCTATAATCGTCTTAACTCACTCTGTCGCACACTAGAGAAGAAGCCAAAGATGAAAGCACACTTCCTAGAATTTGTCAAGAAAATGCTTGTCAACGATTATGCAGAGATAGCTCCTCCACTCCAGGAAGGCCAAGAGTGTTGGTACCTCCCCTCCTTCAGAGTCTACCATCCCAAAAAGCGGGAACAGATCCGCGTGGTGTTTGACTCCAGTGCACCATATCAGGGAGTTTCTCTCAACGATGTACTCCTCACAGGGCCCGATCTCAACAACAGCCTCTTGGGAGTGCTCATGAGATTCAGGAAAGAGCCCGTCGCCATCACTGCCGATATCCAGCACATGATTCATTGCTTCGTGGTGAGAGAAGACCACAGAGACTTCCTCCGCTTCCTGTGGTATCGGGACAACGACCCCAACAGAGACATTGTGGACTACAGAATGCATGTCCATGTCTTCAGGAATAGCCCATTCACTGCTGTCGCCATATACGGACTGAGGAGGGCTGCTAAGGAAGAAGACGACGACTTTGGCAGTGATGTGAGAGGGTTTATCGAACGAGAGTTCTATGTCGACGACGCACTGAAGTCATTCCCGACCGAAGCAGAGGCCATCAGTACCCTCGGACGAGCTCAGGAACTACTTGCACTATCCAACCTCAGGCTGCACAAGATAGCCTCTAACAGGCCAGCGGTGATGGAGGCATTCCCCCCTGAAGATCGTGCTAAGGATGTCAAGGATCTAGACCTCTTCACTGATGACCTCCCCTACAGCGTAGCGGGGGAGTGTCTTGGAACATAGCAACAGACACGTTCACGTTCCAAGACTTAGATGACAAGAAACCCTTCACACGTAGAGGAGTGCTCTCTACAGTCAACAGCCTATACGACCCTCTCGGCTTCTTAGCCCCTGTCACCATACAAGGCAGGCTGCTCCTCAGGGAACTCTCCACATGCGCTGAAGAGTGGGATTCACCTCTCTCTGAAGAGATGGAAGCAGAGTGGGACAGATGGAGAGACTCACTCCAAGACTTACAGGAGATCCGAATACCTCGCTCCTATACGTCCTTCTCTCCCTTGAATGCCCAATTCAAAGAGCTTTGTGTCTTTGCAGATGCATCCACTAAGGCCATTGCAAGTGTGGCTTATCTGAAGGTCACCACTCAAGATGGACAAAGCAAAATCGGCTTAATCTTTGGTAAGGCCAAGTTGGCACCCCAGCCAGACCTCACCATACCCAGATTGGAACTGTGCACAGCAGTATTAGCAGTTGAGATTGCAGAGTTCATAGAAGAGGAGATTGATCAGAAGTTCGACAGCATCACATATTATATAGACAGCAAAGTGGTGCTAGGATACATCCATAACCAAAGTAGACGGTTCTACTTATACATGAATAACAGGGTCCAACGTATTCGACAGTCCACATCCCCCAACCAGTGCAGGTACGTCCCTACAGACCTGAACCCAGCTGACCATGGGTCTAGATCTGTAACAGCGTCCCTACTCAGCAGCACCACTTGGCTGTCAGGACCTGCTTTTCTTCAGGATCCGTCCCCACACTTCTCCGAAATCAATGAGTCATTCAACCTCCTCAACCCTGTTTCTGACTCCGAGATACGCCCACAAGTCACAGCGAACGTTACTCAAATCTCTAAGGACCTGATGAACACCAAACGCTTCGAGCGTTTCTCCAAATGGAACACTCTCATAAAGACGGTAGCACGCCTAACCCACATAGCTCATCCCTTCTCCCAGTCTACACAAGAAAGTAGCTGCCATGGGTGGCACATCTGTCATAAGAGTCCTTCTGAAGAGGAGCTCAAGGGAGCCAAAATCCTTGTGATGAAGAGTGTCCAACACGAGTGTTACTCAGAAGAGTTGAAGTGCATAGCAGCAGAACGCAACCTACCCCCTCACAGCAGTCTACGGAAGCTGCATCCTATCATCGACATCGACAAACTCTCTCTGAGGTGGTCCTTCTTTTGTCGCCAGAGGACTCCAGTGACAAGTAGAGTTCGGACTATGTGGCATTGTTAACGACCCCAGATGGGGAGTGTTCTGGACTTATGGACTTTTTACATGCAGATAGCACCCTCTGGTGGTGGTTATTGTGTTAGCAGTGTTTGTATACAGCAGAAGCCAGTTGACCTTTCTTCCTTTTTGACCCCAGAAGTAGTTTTCCCAGAAAGAACCTGGCAGAGTAATGGAGAATTCCATGAGGGATTCGCAATCCAGTGTAATGTGATCTCATATGTTAGGCCAGATGCAATATTTGTGAGTATCTTTGTTTGTTAGCATGACAGCAACTTTGTCAGTGTAGTATATGACAATACTTTGTTTATAAAAGGTTAATATTTGGTAGTTACAGAAGTTAGTCCAAATGTTAGTTAGATATAGAATTAATCTATTCTACTGTTGTAAATATGTTTATATCTTATGTAATATCTAATGTATAGTACTCAGTTTTATGTACAAAACATATTTTGTCTTTGTTTACAGTTTCACAAATTTGTTCAAGTAAAGCTTCAAAACAGCAAACCGGCTTCACGAGGAATTATTTGAATAAGTGTTTAACTTGCTGGATAACTAGATAGGAGCACATCTAGCGAGGCCAGTATATTATGTCTATGTCCCCTTGCACTGAACCGCTGCAGAATTGGCCCTGTGGTCTACTAAATCGGCCCTGCACTCCCATCCAGTGAAACTGTGTATTGGGAATCTCAGCTCTCCAAATTACCCATCATTCATTCGCAATTGGAACTGAGATAACAGTGACAACTTCACTAACACTGACATATGCTGCATATGATCCATCTGTGATAGAGAGTAACAATAGCTTCCACATGAAGCAAATAAACATTAAAAATGTAAGGGAAACTAAGGATGAGAAAAGGCCATTTGGCTCACCAAAGCTCATAATCTAGTACTCTGACTTTCACAGCCAGCATCCAACTGTGCTTTGAATGCTTCTGAGGACACCATCTATACAATCCTTCCTCGCAGATTATTCCAGGCATTTATTATCCGTTGCATGAAGATATTCCTCGAGGTATCCGTTCTAAATGTATCTTTCACAAGTATACTATATTCATGACCTCAGCTCCGATTATCCTTACTTTAAAGTAATATTCAGGAATTACCTTATCTAAGCTGCGTTAATATTTTATGTACAACTGGACCCGCCCCCCCCACCGACCTCTTAACTGCCTTCTCTCTCAGCTGTAGATTTTGAGCTACTTGAACATTTCCTCACAGATCACCCCTCATATGCTCTTTTCTGCATCTTAGTAGTCCTTATGCATCTCACTTGTACTGGATTTACAAATGGAATGCATTCTCTATTGAAAGACTGAATGTGAATGATAACAAGTCACCTGTTCACTAAATATGTATTGATTCCTGAGCTAAAAGAATGTCGACCAGTTACATTATTTAAATGGCTTAACAAAAAAAGGCATGCTTCTTTCTTTTAGCCTTCATAACTTTAAATGAAATTAGCCTTTTTATGAATAAATGTCAAAACATTCTATCTTTCCCCTTAGTGCCCCTGTACTCACCACTCGATAGCAACACCCAAACCATAGAAGGCCAAGGGCAGCAGGAGCATCTTAACACTACCAGCTCCAAGTTCCCCTCCAAGTCACACACCACCCTGACTTGGACACTTATCGGCCATTCCTTCATCATCGCTGGGTCAAAATCCTGGGACTCCCTCCCTAACAGCACCATGTGAGCACCTTCACCACATGGGACTGCAGCGGTTCAAGAAGGCGGCTCACCACCACCTTCTCAAGGGCAGCTAGGGATGGGCAGTAAGTGCTAGCCTTGCGAGCGAGGTCCATGTCCCAAGAATGAATAAAAGATATAACTCAGGGCCAAAAACGACCGGTGCTCAGGACATTGCCAGTGCCACATGTTGACAGTCACTAAAATGGGTAGCCGAAGATGCCTGTTCCCGTCAATTTTTCCTCCCATTTGAATGCAAAAGCGGAGGCCGACATTTTAAAAATGGAGTCGGGTGGGGGTGGGGGTGGTTGCAGATTGAAGCGAATTGCTGCATTTCACGGGGGGCGGGGAGCTGTAAGGGGTTTTAGATCGCAGAGGTTTCTCTCTCTAGAGGCCTCTCTCTCTTGCACAGTAAAACCAAGGTATTGGTGAGACCGCACCTGGAATATTGCATACAGTTTTGGTGTCCATACTTAAGAAAAGACATACTTGCTCTCGAGTCAGTACAAAGAAGGTTCACTCGGTTAATCCCGGGGATGAGGGGGTGGTCATATGAGGAGAGGTTGAGTAGATTGGGACTCTACTCATTGGAGTTCAGAAGAATGAGAGGCGATCTTATTGAAACATATAAGATTGTGAAGGGGCTTGATCGGGTGGATGCGGTGAGGATGTTCCCAATGATGGGTGAAACTAGAACTAGGGGGCATAATCTTAAAATAAGGGGCTGCTCTTTCAAAACTGAGATGAGGAGAAACTTCTTCACTCAGAGGGTGGTAGGTTTGTGGAATTTGCTGCCCCAGAAAGCTGTGGAAGCTACATCATTAAATAAATTTAAAACAGAAATAGATAGTTTCCTAGAAGTAAAGGGAATTAAGGGTTACGGGGAGCGGGCAGGAAATTGGTCATGAGTCTAGGTTCGGAATGGTCATGGCCCTGTGGGTAGTGGAGTGGGCCCAGGGGCCGTGTAGCCTGGTTCTGCTCCTACTGTGTTCTAATTCTGTGTTAGATTTCAGGAGATGGTTTTATTCCTGTTCCTGGCTGGGGTGGAGATCGCCTTTACAGAAGGTAAGTACTGTAGAAAATATAGGGACAGAGTGATCTCCTGGAAGAATTTCGATCGCCTAGATGGGTCGGAGAGGAATTTCCCAGATTTTTTTCTCCCAAATTGGCCATTGGGTCTTTATCTGGTTTTTCGCCTCTCCCGGGAGATCACATGGGTTCGGGTGGATGCAGAGTGATAGAAGATTTGAGGTTAGGATCAGATCAGCCATGATCTTATTGAATGGTGGAGCAGGCTCGAGGGGCCGATTGGCCTACACCTGCTCCTATTACTTATGTTCTTATGTTCTTATGAGTGGTTCTACCCACTCGCCCCTTA
Organism: Somniosus microcephalus; assembly: GCF_052327205.1. Lineage (NCBI taxonomy): Eukaryota > Metazoa > Chordata > Chondrichthyes > Squaliformes > Somniosidae > Somniosus > Somniosus microcephalus. Next base: position 38,003,782 of record NC_141012.1, on the reverse strand, counting down.
GGTTCTAGACACTGGACTTTGAGGCAGGAACTACAATGTAGAGAAAACTATATAGACCAGGTTTAATGGAAACGAAATCAAATTTTATTGCATAGAGTAAAACAAATCAAATGCAAGTCAATAAAAGGTACATGGGAGGGAAAAACAAATTCATAATACATTACTAACTGAGATAGATACAGGCATATTATACTTTACAAAAGTCATCATGAAATGGGGAAACACACGGAATATCGAGGGACAACAAGTCATTGTTAAAATTACCCCTTAAATGCCCACCCCCTAACCCTATCTAGATCAGATTGTGAGGGGCCAGAAACATGCTCACCAATCCAGTTAGGAACTGCAAGAGTTTTGAAACAGGTCTGCGTTTTGATCCTTTCAGGCATCCTGTCTCCACATGGTTGTTGCGGGCTGCGACACTCTCTCTTCTTCCTCGAGGCGAAGGTCATGGATAGGCTGGACACTGGCAAGCCTGGACATCAGCGGGGACGGTGACCACCTGTTTGACCATAGTTAAAGAGGTCTCTTCGCAGAGTCTAGCTGATTACCATTTTCAGCTAGATTCCTTCTGTAGGGCTGCTGTCCTTTGTCTCGTCAACGGCCCGGGGTTTGTCGATGATCTCCCGATGGTTACCCCGGGGCGGGACGCAGACTCGAATCACCTTCTTGGTCTCCGCATCGACGTTCCTCCACGGCTCTTAAAAGAACATGCTGGCTACCAAAAGCTGTAAAAGCTCCAAGCTCCAAAAAGCTGCACAAAGCAAAGGCAAATGCTGCAAAAGCCCCCGATGGCTACCCCGGGACTCCAGTTATACTTCTCAAAAAAGCCTTTATCTCCCGTCAAATCAAGGTTAGTCATTGTTTAACTTTTGGCGGGCTTGTATCACAATGGGGTAGTTATTATATTTAAACTGCTTTCGGGATGGCCGGTGATAGCCATCTCTGGTCTGGAATGACCTAGTATTGTTTTGAATGTCTTCTTGATGTCTTTAATGGGTCTTTGATGCTCCCCTTATGAATATAAAACGGTTTCCCTTTGTCTGGGTAAACATTTAGATGTCCTTTATCTACAGGCCAATCTGACTGGATCTGCATCCAATCCATATGTATGTGGTTCTGTCTGGTTTCGTTTTCTCCGAAATGGCCTTCCAGAACTTACTGTGGGCTGAATCCACAAAGGCTGTCTGGGGACTGCAGGAACCATTTGAAAGTGTCCAAAAAGCTAGTCACGGGGCCTGGTGGCCATTTTGTGTGTCCCTTTTCTGGGCTTCTTTTAAAACAGTCTTTAAAAGTAAAGGCCTCTTCTGCCAAAGGACCCTTATCTGACAATATTAATTTTGCGAATCTTACAGTCCCCCCTGATGATACTATAACTTGCTTGAAGTATCATAAATCTGGGTGAACAAAATTTTCTGACTTTCCACAATCAAACCATCCCCTGTAATTACCTATCTATGATCCCACGACACATGTATTTCCTATTTCAGAAAACCTACAGTGTACATTAAGCATCTATAGATGGCAATATATTGGATATAAAATCTGACACACTCATTTCCAGGCGTGGAGGGGGGCCTAATACCCCTACACCACCTGGTTCGTACATATTATCTTTTATTAATAGCTATACATATTAATAAAACTTCAATAATAAAAATAAAGTACACACAAAATTACATATGAACAAACATCAAACATAGAGTGGGATATGTGTCGGTGCAGGCTCGATGGGCCGAAATGGCCGAAATGGCCTCTATCTGCACTGTGGGGTTTCTGTGATTTCTGTGATAGAGGAGGGAGGGAAACTTTAATTTTATACATAGCAGCGAAAACTACACGGGTGTCTCCTCTTCTACCCGCACATAATGCTCCCTCCATTCTCCTCTGTTCTCATACTTCTGCGAATGTCTGACCTTTTTACAGTGTACAAACAGTAAATAGATCACAATAAAAACCTGACACACTACAAGGATGTGGGAGGCTATCCTAATCCATGAAGGGACTTCTATATTAGTGAACAGATCCCACCACTGTGGGGTCACTATATCTAGTATGTCTGCCCCTATTTCTAAAGTCTTCTGCTCCAGCGTGTAAAAATGTTTCTGTGAAACGACAACGGCTTTTAGTATCTTGGTGAGGTGTTCAGGGAGAGGGGAAATGATATACCCAAAATGTGCAATGAATCGCTGAGATCGGTGAAATTTTCTTTCACAGTGAGGTGAACAATGGAAGGTTCAGGAATGGGGACAATTCGCTCTTGGGCCACTTGAACTTCTGCCTTGGGTTTGAAGCAGAAACTGCTGTCACTCACCAGACACCAGCTGTGCTGTCCATGTTGGTAGTGGGGTGCTGCAGTGGAGACACAGTATGTCCCACCTCCTATATATGCCACCTGCAGGGGCACATGGCCTTGTGCCATTGCCTCCATGGTGCAATTTATAGGCTTCGCGCCAGCAGTTCTGAACCCGCACTGTGGTTTCGAATAGGCATTCAAGTGCTGGGGACACAGGATGATGTGTGCTCCCTGGCTCCGGCACCCCGAGAGGTCGGTACCCATCATTGCATGCTCCCATTGAATGACGTACGGTGGGACCGCTGTATAGCGAATGTGTGCACCCCCTTGAATGACTCCAATGTTCTCCACCCTGTATACCGGGGCGGGTTTAGCCATAAGAACATAAGAACATAAGAAATAGGAGCAGGAGTAGGCCAATCGGCCCCTCGAGCCTGCTCCGCCATTCAATAAGATCATGGCTGATCTGATCCTAACCGCCAATCCACTATCACAGAACCAGCTCCTGAATCTAACAGAATTAGACACACGAAATAGGAGCAGGATCAGGCTACACGGCCCCTGGACCCGCTCCGCTACCCACAGGGCCATGACCGATCCGAACCTAGACTCATGTCCAAATTCCTGACCGCTCCCCGTAACCCTTAATTCCCTTTACTTCTAGGAAACTGTCTATTTCTGTTTTAAATTTATGTAATGATGTAGCTTCTACAGCTTTTTGGGGCAGCATATTCCATGGACCTACCACCCTCTGAATGAAGTAGTTCCTCCTCATCTCAGTTTTGAAAGAGCAGCCCCTTATTCTAAGACTATGCCCCCTAGTTCTAGTTTCACCCATCATCGGGAACATCTTCCCCGCATCCACCCGATCCAACCCCTTCACAATCTTATATGTTTCAATAAGATCGCCTCTCATTCTTCTGAACTCCAATGAGTAGAGTCCCAATCGACTCAACCTCTCCTCATATGTCCATCCCCTCATCCCCGGGATTAACCGAGTGAACCTTCTTTGTACTGACTCGAGAGCAATTTTGTCCTTTCTTAAGTATGGACACCAAAACTGTACGCAATATTCCAGGTGCGGTCTCACCAATACCTTGTACAACTGAAGCAATACCTCCCTATTTTTATATTCTATCCCCCTAGCAATGAAAGCCAACATTCCATTGGCCTTCTTAATCACTTGCTGCACCTGCATACTAACCTTTTGAGTTTCGTGCACCAGGACCCCCAGATCCCTTTGTACTTCAATACTTTCCTGTTTCTTGCCATTAAGATAATAACTTGCTCTACGATTTTTCCTGCCAAAGTGCATAACCTCACACTTTCCAGTATTGTATTCCATCTCCCAAATCTCTGCCCACTTACTTAGCCTGTCGATGTCCCCTTGCAGGTTTTTTATGTCCTCCTCACTCACTACTTTCCCTCCCATCTTAGTATCATCTGCAAACTTTGATATGTTACACTCGGCCCCCTCCTCCAAATCATTAATATAGATTGTAAAGAGTTGGGGACCCAGCACTGACCCCTGCGGAACACCATTAGTTACTGATTGCCAGTCTGAGAATGAACCATTTATCCCAACTCTCTGCCTTCTGTTAGATAGCCAATCCTCTATCCATGCCAGAATATTACCCCCAATCCCGTGATTTTTTATCTTAAGCAATAATCTTTTGTGTGGCACCTTGTCAAATGCCTTTTGGAAGTCTAAATACACTACGTCCACTGGTTCCCCTTTATCCACCCGATACGTTACTTCCTCAAAGAACTCCAGCAAATTTGTCAAACATGACTTCCCCTTCATAAAACCATGCTGACTTTGTCCTATTAAATTATGATTATCCAAATGTCCTGTTACTGTCTCCTTAATAATGGACTCCAAAATTTTACCTACCACAGATGTTAGGCTAACCGGTCTATAGTTTCCAGCCTTCTGTCTACTGCCCTTTTTAAATAAGGGTGTTACATTAGCAGTTTTCCAGTCTGCCAGGACCTTTGCCGAGTCCAGGGAGTTTTGGAAAATTATTACCAATGCATCCACAATCCCTACCGTCACTTCCCTCAAGACCCTAGGATGTAAGCCATCAGGTCCAGGTGATTTATCCGCCTTGAGTCCCATTATTTTACCGAGTACCACTTCCTTAGTGATTTGGATCGTGTTTAGCTCCTCCCCCCCTTTAGCCCCCTGTTTGTCCAGTGTTGGGATATTCTTAGTGTCTTCTACTGTAAAGACTGATGTAAAATATTCATTCAGTGTTTTTGCCATCTCCATATTTCCCACCATTAATTTCCCGGTCTCATCCTCTAAGGGACCAACATTTACTTTAGCCACCCTTTTTCTTTTTATATAACTATAAAACTCTTACTATCTGTTTTTATATTTTTTGCTAATTTACTAATCATCTTTCCCATAACCGGCATTCTTACCACTATCCCCATAATGGTATGATTAGACCGCCCACAGTCCACTGGGACTGGGTAGGCCTTTGAAGCTAGTCTGAGCTGGCATGGACTCAATGCATTCTCAAAAGGGTGGAGGGCTGCGAGGTGCTTGTTGCTGATCCAGGAGGGGACCAAACCTTGTTTTAAATCCTCCAGATTACTGTGGCCCTTGCCCAGTAACCACGCCCCATACAGCACGCACACCTCATTCTGCGCAGCCTGATCTGACGCATTCCGATCCTCCCTGATGAGAGCATTTACCGTTTTAACGTGTTTCTCCAACTCAGCTATAATTTCTTTTAAGTGTAGTGTCATGGCCTGGTCCTCATTTAACTCAGAACCCACTACCTTATTCTCATCCGTCAGTATCTTTCTTAACCGCCCTTTTAAATCATTGATCTGAGTCTGCAGCTCCACGTCATCCAGAGTGTTGATGACGGAAGTCCCTGTGTTAAAAGCTGTAAAAATATCATTTACTGTACCCCTTCTTTGTCTCCCTATCCTTTCCAAAACCTCATGTGGTGTGGTGTACAATCTGGCTCTGTCTACATCAGCAAAGTCGAATTCATAAAACTGTCTGAACATGTTTGTTAGCAGGACCTGGTACAATTGCTCCGTTTCCTTGGGGCACCATTCTGGCAATCGCACCTCGGTGAGGTTTAAAATCACCGAGGCCACCGCTTAGTGGACCCCTTGGTACAGCACCTGACCTGTGGGCACTAATACCAATCCATTCCCAGGTCCCTTGGTAATGGTGGGGCACCCTTCCTTGCGGACTTTGGCTACCGGAATCGTGGGCAGGGGCTTGCGGGGGCGGGTGATGAGCTCAGTGGCGTTTACTGGGATCTGAGAGTATGGGACTCTGCACGCACATGTGCTGATGTCCCATCTCATCCCTTTTCCAGCATCCTGCCACTGTCTTTGGAAAAAGATGGCGACGCCTGTGGGGCAGACGCGTTCTGAACCCCACATACAGATGTAAATCCCCTCATCTGGTTCCCACCATTTGTCCCAACAGACATTCAACCCCCCATGAGTCCCCGTAATAGTCCGATGTGTATTGATACCCAGTCTCTCCCATTCGACCGTGGAGTTCTTCATGGTCTTACTCAGCTTCCTGAGCCACCACCATCGATCCAAAGGAACATGTCCCGTACAGTTCAAGCAAATCCTTTTCCCGACGGTAACGCTGACTCTGGGTGCGATGATCCTCACCCTGGGACACATTAGAGAAGTCTCTCTGTACTTAAAACCCGACTGGCTGGAGTATTCTGTAGAATTCGACCCCAGCCATCCTGGCCACCTCCCTTCGTGGAAATAGGTGGCTGTCTCCTCGACGTCACGTCTGCCCGTCCCATCGGTCGCGATGGGGGCTGTGTCTTCAGAACATCCATAAACTATGGAGTCCTTGGTGTGGCCCCGATAGGCCCAGCTACACCCGATCACGGCGAACGCGATGAGAGTCTTTTCCATTATCCTTTTGGTTCCTGTAACAAATTAAACGATACAGCCAGGCTCCCGAGAGATTCTGGCCTAGGTGAAGGCATGATTGGGTCCTTCGACCTCGATCCAAACAACACACATGCTGGGCAGATTCCAAAACTATTACTTATACACACTATCATCTTAAAAATTACACACCTTAAACTTAACTAACCAAACTTAACTTAACTTATGTACAGCGCCGCCCGTCCCCGGGCGGCTTGCCTAATCCCTGTTTGGACTGCAGCTCACCCCTCCCTGTGGCAGGGCTGCATTGACCTGTAGCTTGGGTCCCCCGCAGCCCTTTTCTGCCAATTGGGAACTGCGTTTTTCTAGGGATCTCCCAAGTCGGTGTCGGCTGGGGTAGGGGGAATCTGGCCAGAGTTTCCTTGGCTGAGGCGTTCGAGCCGATCTGCGAGGGGGTACCTTTGGTGAGGCTCCCTTGACGAGTGGACCTTTGGGTGGGACTTTAGCCCTCACAGCCCGTGGCTCCTCCACGACTGCCGGCTTCGGCTCCCTTTCCTCAGGCTCCGCCCCTTTGGGATTTCGGTCTGTGGCAGACGACTTCTCCCTACCTGTCCCTACAGGTGGAGAATCTCCGCCCCCAAATTCTACCTCCCCCAAACTTGAGTCGAGGGCGGGATCTCCGTCCTCCGACTCCACCTCCTCCAGAATCGTGTCAGGGGCGGGGCCTAGCTGTTCGGGCTCCCCCCCGATGGCGTTAAATCAGGAGGAGTGCCTTGGTCTTCAGGCTCCTCCTCGTCCGAGTCCCAGGCCAATGGGGAAACCTCCCAGGTGGGCGGGACAGCTTCTCCCTTCAAGCAGGCTGCGGTTGCAGCCTGTGTGGTCTGTGACTTATCGTGTGCCTCAGGCTGAGGATCTTTACCCTCAGACCTGGCCTCGGTTGTTGGCTCTTTTGCACCCGGCTTAAACAGTTTGCACTGATTGATGTGAAAGCATTTAGTGCGCCGGGGCAACTTCACTGCATATACCATGGGGCTGGCTTTATCCACGATACTGTAGGGCCCCATGTACAGTGGTTCTAAACTCCCTACTCGGGCATAGTTTCTCACCATGACCTGATCTCCAATTTCCCACTCCTGTGTCTTACGGGGTTCGAGCAGCAGTCGGTTTCCCTGATGCTGCTTTCCCATGTTCCCAGCCGCTTCCCCATAAACCTGTTTCAGGCGCTCCAAAAGGGTCCGGGCAAACCTGTCCCGATTTACCTCTCGGAGCTGACCTTCAGTGAGCACCGGGGCTAGTACATGGGTGGGGGTTCGCATGACTCTCCCAGTCATTAATTCGTGCGGGGAGTACCCCGTACTTTTAGACTGGCTAGCCTGGATCCCCATGAGGACTAGAGGCAAGGCTTCCGCCCATTTCTGGGGCGAGCCCATCGCCTCTTTCCTCAACTTTTCTTTGAGGGTGCGGTTCATGCGTTCCACAATCCCGGATGACTGAGGATTGTGGGCCACGTGCCACTTCCCTTCGATGCCTACGAGCATGAGGGTGTTCTGCATCACTTGGCCGGTGAAATGACTCCCTCGGTCAGACTCCACGAATCGTGGTAGTCCCCACCGCGAGAACACTTCCCGGACCAAGAGCCTGGCAGTACAAAGCGCCATGGCTGTTCGGCATGGGAAGGCTTCTACACATTTGGTGAATACATCCACCAGGACAAGGCAATACTTATAGCCTCCCTGGGCAGTGGGCAGGGGCCCGATGTAGTCGACCTGTATCGACTGCTATGGTCCCTCTACTCTCCTGATGTGTCCCATGGGCACCTTCCTTTTCTGGGGGTCTGGGTTGTTTGCAGCGCACACAAGACAATTAGCGCAGAACTCGCGGACATCGTCCCGAAGTCCCGGCCACCATCCTGCCTGTTCTACCCGTTGCCAGGTGACCTCAGGCCCGGGGTGTCCCGCTCCTGGACTCTCATGGGCCAGTTGAAGGAATTCCATTCGGTGCTGCTGCAGCACAACCCACTGTTCCCCTGGCCCGTAAACCCACGTTCACTTCCCATACCCCTTTTACAGAACACCGGTGGGCTATTCTGGGATATACCATGTTGGCCGCGAGCTTGGGCTCGCAGAGACCCTTCACCTTCAGATCCATCTGTGAAAGGAGGAGGGTCCAGCGTGCAATGCCAGCACTACTTACTGTCCCATCCTTAATTCTTCCACCCAGAAGCATCCGGGTGGGTGTGTGATGGGTGAGGAGAGTGATGGGAGAGGTGCCTGTGAAAATCAATGACCTTTTCACAGCCCAATGCGTGGCCAAAAGATGCTGTTCGCAATTGGAAAAACTCCTTTCCACATCTGTGAGCACTCTGGAGAAGTAAACCACCGGCCTTAGCTTGCCGTGTCGCTCTTGAAGCAGTACAGCGCTCAAGCTATCCCCGCTAGCCGCTACCTCCAGGAAGAACTCCTCCCCCCCATCTATGGCCCCCAGAGCTGGCGCGGTCTGCAAGTCCCCCTTGAGTTTTTCAAATGCTGCCTGACAACCCTCATCCCAGGACCACTCCACTCACTTGTGTAGGAGTCGGAGCAGCGGGGCCGCTGTGGTTGCAGTCCTCAATGAAATCTCTGCAGTACCCGGTCAGTCCCAGAAAGGACCTCACACCCGTTACGGTGGTGGGGATCGGCAGATCTTGCACCGATTCCCATCTAGCCTTGTCTATGGCTCTCTCTCCAGCACGGATGGTCAGACCCAGGAATTTTACCTCCTGCTGGCCGATCCGTGCCTTCTTTGGGTTTACCTTCAAACTCTTTCTGCCTAACAGCTCCAATAGCTCGGCCAATAGTGGGCCATGCTCCTCCCTGGAATCTGTGAACAGGAGCAGGTCGTCCACATACTGCACTAGCTGATTGGGCTGGCTGGACTCCTTTAAACTCCCTGCCATGCATTGATGGAAAATGCTGGGGCTGTTATGGAAACCCTGTGGCAAGCAGTTCCAGGTGTACTGTTGCCCTTTAAAAGTAAAGGCAAACTTGTACTGATCCTCCCTCCTTAAAGGGATGGACCAAAACCCATTGGAAATATCCAGTACCGTGAGCATGGTCGCAGATGCTGGAATGCTCCCTATCAGGTCGGCAACTGCTGCTACTGTCAGCGCGCAGGCTGGGATATTGCTATTGATGACTCTGTAGTCCGCCGTGGCTCTCCAAGAATTGTCCGGCTTCTTCACCGGCCACAAAGGAGTGTTTACATGGGTGACTATCGCTCTCAACACGCCCTGCTGCACCAGTGAAGACATTGCTGTCTCCATGTCGGGCTCCGCTTCCCTGGGGAAGTTGTACTGTTTTTGGGGTCGGGCCATGGGGTCCCCGTCTACTCTGACCTCAAACCCGGTGACCCTCCCACAATCGTGTTTGTGAGTGGCAAACATAGTCAGGTGGTCTGACACGAATGCCTGCATATCTTGCGGGACACTGGCGACCATGAGCTCGAGGTCGTAGCCCTCTTTTGGCTTCACGGTGCACAAGGTCCCCTTTTCTCCCTTCCCTGGGATGACGACTACCTTGCCCTTCTTACCCCTACCTGCTCCCCAAAGACAATGATTTCTTAGATCCACGAGGATCCCGCGTTCTACCAAGAAATCGGACCCAAGGATCCCCTTTCCACCCCCCACCTCCCACTTCATCAGTATGCACTTCCACTTGGTGCGGAGTGGTCCTAAATGAATGGAGAGGGGAATGGAAAATGCGCCAGCCTGTTCTTTGCCTGTGAAGCCCGACAGTGTATAGGGAACCCCGGTGGACAGGGGTGAGGTGGTAGGGTTATCTGTGTGGATCATGGTGCACGATGCCCCCATATCCAACAGATATGCTCCCTTCTCCCGCTCTACCTCCATTTCCACGAGGGGTCGCCTCCATACATCATATCGCAGTGCGCACAGATAGACGGGCTGTGCCAGCTCTAGTCATTTGGATGCAGCGGTCGTGGCTGCGGGAACGACAGGACCGGTGGTGGCTGCTATCTTTCCCTGTGAGATCATAAGAGACCGCATTGTCTCTAAAATTGACTCTATCGCAGCGGGATTCATAGCTGCACCAGTTCCTCTTTCAGGGGAAGGGGCTGCGTCTTGGACCTGGACTCATGCTGGGGCGGCGGTCTGGGCTTGGGCTTGGGCTGCAGGAGCTTTTCCCTTATTATCCTTCCATGGATTTTTACAGTCCCTGCGCCAATGTCCATCCTTCCCACACCCGTAACAATTGAGCTTGGCTTGGGCAGGGCGATTCCCCTCCTGACGCCACTCCTTCTTGCTTGGGGCTGCGGGCTTTGCCTCATGCACTTTTCCCTTAGAGGGAGGTGCCTCCTGACTTCTACAGTTCTTGTACGCAATGTTAAGCTGTCGGAGCACGGTCTCCTCCATGATACCGGGACCTCGGGGGTCAAACCAAGATTTGGCTAAGGCCCATATCTGGGGTAAGCTGTTAGCAACCAGACAACGGAGCCAATGAACCCGCTGTTCGGCGTTCATTGCGGCCCGTTCCGGCATGCCCGGACAACTGCGCCGATACACTGGCCACAGCCTTTCTGTGAAAACCCGCGGGAGTTCTCCAGTTAGCTGCACAGTCCCTTCCACGCGGAGGAACGGATTACCGTTGTCCACTCCCAGAACCTCCAAGACCTCGTCCCTGAGTTCCACATACCCTGTCCATCCCCTCTTACTCCCACCTGAGAGGCACTGAAGGATTGTGCTATCCAGGGAGAAGAGCAGCATCTTTGCCGGTTCAAGATCATCACAATCATTGATGGCGGCTGTTTCCTCTACCTCCCTGAAATGGACTGAGGGATCTCCCTTCTCGGAGAGTTTTGGGAGGTGGCTTATCATTGCTCTGAGTTGTTGGGCACCATGGGGCACCATGAGTTGGTTCATGTGGGGTCCGTCCGCGCCATTTGCGGTGGTGGGACCGAACCTCTGGTGCCGAGTAGGACACATTGGTACCGGCTCCGGCCTTACTACCAGGGGTTGTTCCTCCTCCTGCTCCACCTCGGCTACCCTTTCTTTCACCACCTCCCCTTCTGGCCAAGCCTCACTGTAGCTCGGTGGCGCTGAGGGCTCAGTGGCTGGTGCCACAACTACTTCACAAGGAATCGGATGTTTGGATTCCTGCAAAAAGTCTATGTGACTTGCTTTTGGGCTTACGAGGCATACCATGCCTTTTGCCTTAACCAAGGCCGTTCTCAGGTCCTCTATGGTCTTTTGGCAGGGGCCATGGTCTGCACTCTCAAACCCGTGCTCAAGGGCCAGCTTGTAAGCTGCCTTAACCTCTACTACTCTCTCCTCCTGCGCTCTTAGCTGTTGTGCGAGGCGGGCATTTTTCTCCCGTATTCTCGCTTCATGTATCTTTGACTCAGTAACCTGGCATTCCAGGTACTCTATTCTAGCCTGGTGTTGGCTGGCTACAACTTGGCATTCCTGATTCAGCGCGTGAAGTGCTGTGATGAGTTTTTCCCCACCCATGGCCTTCTCCTCTATTTCTGTTTCCTGGGCAGTGATCTTGGCTGCCTGTGCTGCAACGACTCTGTCCAAAATCTGGACTTGTTTCTTGTAGCACATCAGCCACACTGCCTTTTCCACTGACTTCTTATGTTCTTTGCTCTCTGTCCACCTGATGGCTGCGTCTACCGGATGCCCATCCAGTAAGAGACCGGAAATCCACTGCTTAGTGAGATTTACCTTGCCAAAAACATAATCCGCTATCCTCTCATCCATAACATTTCGACCATTCAAACCTGGGTCTAATACATTGCAATCCTGCTGCCAGTGTCCTGCCGTGGTCGCCATTTTCTGTAAGGGGTTTTAGATCACAGAGGTTTCTCTCTCTAGAGGCCTCTCTCTCTTGCACAGTAAAACCTTGAGTGGTTCGACCCACTCACCCCTTAGGTTCTAGACACTGGACTTTGAGACAGGAACTACAATGTAGAGAAAACTCTATAGACCAGGTTTAATGGAAACGAAATGAAATTTTATTGCATAGAGCAAAATAAATCAAATGCAAGTCAATAAAAGGTACATGGGAGGGAAAAAAAATTCATAATACATTACTAACTGAGATAGATACAGGCATATTATACTTTACAAATGTCATCATGAATCAGGGGAATTACAGTCAGAATCAGGGGAATTACAGTCAGAATCAGGGGAATTTATAATGGGAAACAAGGAAATGGCAGACCAACTAAATGCATACTTTGGTTTTGTCTTCACAAAGGAGGACACACATAACCTCCCAGAGATGCCGGGGAACATAGGGTCTGATGAAAGCGAGGAACTGAAATAAATCAGTATTTGTAGGAAAATGGTGTTAGGAAAATTGATGGGACTGAAGGCCGATAAATCCCCAGGGCCTGATGGTCTACATCCCAGGGTACTTAAGGAAGTGGCTCTAGAGATAGTAGATGCATTACTGATCATCTTCCAGAACTCGATAGACTCTGGAACGGTACCCATGGATTGGAGGGTAGCTAATGTTACCCCACTATTCAAAAAAGGTGGTAGAGAAAAAGCGGGGAATTATAGACCGGTAAGCCTAACATCGGTAGTGGGGAAAATGCTAGAGTCTATTATAAAAGATGTAATAGCAGAGCACTTGGAAAGCAGTGACAGGATCGGACAAAGTCAACATGGATTTACAAAAGGTAAATCATGCTTGACTAATCTACTGGAATTTTTTGAGGATGTAACTGATAAAATAGATAAGGGAGAACCAGTGGATGTGGTGTATTTGGACTTTCAGAAGGCTTTCGATAAGGTCCCACACAAGAGATTAGCGTGCAAAATTAAGGCACATGGGATTGGGGGCAAGGTATTGACTTGGATAGAGAACTGGTTGGCGGACAGAAAGCAAAGAGTTGGAATAAACGGGTCGTTTTCTGAGTGGCAGGCAGTGACTAGTGGGGTACCGCAAGGATCGGTCCTAGGACCCCAGCTGTTCACAATATATATTAATGATCTGGACGAGGGAATAGGATGTAATATCTCCAAATTTGCAGACGACACAAAGCTGGGTGGGAGGGTAAGCTGCGAGGAGGATGTCGGGAAACTCCAGTACGATTTGGACAGGTTGGGTGATTGGGCAGAAACATGGCAAATGCACTATAATGTGGATAAATGTGAGGTTATCCACTTTGGTGGCAAAAACAGGAAGGCAGATTATTATTTGAATGGCAATAGATTGGGAGAAGGGGAAGTGCAAAGAGACCTGGGTGTCCTTGTGCACCAGTCACTGAAGGTAAGCATGCAGGTGCAGCAGGCGGTTAAGAAGGCAAATGGTATGTTGACCTTCGTAGCAAGAGGGTTCGAGTACAGGAACAAGGATGTCTTGCTGCAGTTGTACAGGGCCTTGGTGAGACCGCACCTTGAGTATTGTGTGCAGTTTTGGTCACCATACCTGAGGAAGGACGTTCTTGCCATGGAGGGAGTGCAGCGAAGATTCACCAGGCTGATACCTGGGATGGCAGGAATGACGTATGAGGAGAGATTGTGTCGATTGGGCTTATACTCACTGGAGTTTAGAAGATTGAGAGGGGATCTCATCGAAACCTATAAAATTCTGTCAGGTCTGGACAGACTAGATGCAGGAAGGATGTTTCTGATGGCTGGGGAGTCCAGAACCAGGGGTCATAGTCTAAGGATCAGGGGTAAGCCATTTAGGACTGAAATGAGGAGGAATTTCTTCACCCAGAGAGTGGTGAACCTGTGGAATTCTCTGCCACAGAGGGGGGTGGAGGCCAGTTCATTAAATATATCCAAGAAAGAGTTGGATATGTTTCTTGAGGCTGAAGGGATCAAGGGATATGGGGAAAAGGCAGGGACAGGGTACTGAATTTGGATGATCAGCCATGATCTCATTGAATGGCGGAGCAGGCTCGAAGGGCCGAATGGCCTACTCCTGCTCCTATCTTCTATGTTTCTATGTTTCTATGAAATGGAGAAACACACGGAACATCAAGGGACAACAACTCATTGTTAAAATTACCCCTTAAATGCCCACCCCCTAAGTCTATCTAGATCAGATTGTGAGGGGCCAGAAACATGCTCACCAATCCAGTTAGGAACTGCAGGAGTTTTGAAACAGGTCTGCGTTTTGATCCTTTCAGGCGTCCTGTCGCCACGTGGTCATTGCGGGCTGCGACACTCTCTCTTCTTCCTCGAGGCGAAGGTCATGGGCAGGCTGGACACTGGCAAGCCTGGACATCAGCGGGGACGGCGACCACCTGTTTGACCATCGTTAAAGAGGTCTCTTCGCAGAGTCTAGCTGATTACCATTTTCAGCTAGATTCCTTCTGTAGGGCTGCTGTCCTTTGTCTCGTCAACGGCCTGGGATTTGTCGATGATCTCCCGATGGTTACCCCGGGGCGGGACGCAGACTCGAATCACCTTCTTGGTCACCGCATCGACGTTCCTCCATGGTTCTTAAAAGAACACACTGGCTACCAAAAGCTGTAAAAGCTCCAAGCTCCAAAAAGCTGCACAAAGCAAAAGCAAACGCTGCAAAAGCCCCCGATGGCTACCCCGGGACTCCAGTTATACGTCTCAAAAAAGCCTTTATCTCCCGCCAAATCAAGGTTAGTCTTTGTTTAACTTTTGGCGGGCTGTATCACAACGGGGTAGTTATTATATTTAAACTGCTTTCGGGATGGCCGGTGATGGCCATCTCTGGTCTGGAACGACCTTGCATTGTTTTGAATGTCTTCTTGATGTCTTTAATGGGTCTTTGATGCTCCCCTTATGAATATAAAGCTGTTTCCCTTTGCCTGGGTAAACATTTAGATGGCCTTTATCTACAGGCCAATCTGACTGGATCTGCATCCAATCCATATGTATGTGGTTCTGTCTGGTTTTGTTTTCTCCGAAACGGCCTTCCAGAACTTACTGTGGGCTGAATCCACAAAGGCTGTCTGGGGACTGCAGGAACCATTTTAAAGTGTCCAAAAAGCTAGTCACGGGGTCTGGTGGCCATTTTGTGTGTCCCTTTTCTGGGCTTCTTTTAAAACAGTCTTTAAAAGTAAAGGCCTCTGCTGCCAAAGGACCCTTATCTGACAATATTAATTTTGCGAATCTTACAGGGCTGGAAATAACCTAAACAAATAAAGAAAATAAAGTAAAGGTGTTAAACAACAGGGGTAAGGAGCAGAGTCCCGGTGCTTAATTAATGGCCCAGTCGGGTTGTATGAACATATGAAGATACAAACAATGGCAGACAGAGAAAGACCCTCTGGTCCATCCAGCCTGTCCCACACTGCCTTGTGCACCACAATATATACACTCCCCAGCCCACCCAGATTTTTAAACTGGTGTACAAGAGTGTAAAACTGAAGAGGTATTCAATTCAAATATCTGAATAATATAATTTTTTCTATATTTTTTAGTGATGTGCTCCACCGCACATGGGAAAAGAAAATGGAAAGACTTTCTGCTGAACTCAGCCACTGGTAATCATAACGCAAGGGAAGGGGCCGGGGGACTGAACTGTTACGAATGATCGCAGTGCACAAGAAGCACACAGGCTCTAGAGAGAAGTAGTAGGCCCCAGACAGCTTATTTGATTCCTTCCTTCAGTGTGGAATCTATGATCCCTGCACTACCACACCAATAAAGAGCTGCAGTACATTTGAGATTAAGGGAAGTCTCAGATAGTTTGTTTTATTCTAGATATTCAAACCTTGAACAAATTGGAAAGGTTACCTCACCTGAGGGACCAGACGGGACCTTGGTTTAATGTCTGATCCGAAAGATGGCACCTCTGACATTGCAGCGCTCCCTCAGCATTGCACTGGTGTGTCAGCCTAGATTTATTGTGCTCAAGTCTCTGGGGTGGGGCTCGGAACCCACAACCTTCAGACTCTACCCACTGAGCCACAGCTGACACTAACAAGGAATGCCTGTAACTATCTTCATGACCAATAATGAAACAAGAGTTGATGCACGGCATTAGTTGCATCCTCAGGGCCTTGTTCAAATTCTTTCTGCCATCTGTATGTGATGCAAGTGACTGAAAACGTGCTTTATATCGAAGCCATCTCTCGGTATGGAAAGAAGATGAAGTCTCCCCTGTGTCAAATAGGGAAAGTGAGAGCACGGCCAAACTTCAACTGCTCCGTGTTGGCTGTTACTATTTGGGCTTTCTCCTAACTCCCTGTATTCGGAGAAAAGTGTGGTTTGCATAGGCAGTTCTGCACTTCCTACAATCTGAAACCTATATGTTACATATGTTATTAATGAGAATAGCATGTCACAACAGTTAAACAACCAAGGTACTTGCATGGGCTGTCCACATGTTTTCCCCTGAAAACACCAATTGGTCAGGTCGCTACCATTCAGGCTAAAACCAGTAATAAGTTTACTTACGAACTTATAATTACACAGAAGCGAACATAGGAGTATAGCAAAGCTACCAGAAATACAGAAATCTTTTAGCTGAAGATTGTAATATAAACATGCTTTAGCTCATGGATTGCTGTCTTACTGTTACAGCACAGCAAAACAAGTGGTCGAAGTAAGGAATACAGAGTAGGAAAAGTCACGCCAAATCAAAGCAGTCATTTCATATTAGGCAAGTAAACATGCTTTTTGCCAATTCTAACCAATCAGTCAGATATGGCACACACTACCAACTTCTAATACAGAAGCAAAATACTGCGGATGCTGGAAATCTGAAATGAAAACAGAAAATGTTGGAAATACTCAGCAGGTCGGGCAGCATCTGTGGAGAGAGAAACAAAGTTAACGTTTCAGGTGGATGACCTTTCATCAGAACTGGAAGAAGTTAGAGATGTAACAGGTTTTAAGCAAATACAGAGGCAGGGAAAGTGGGGAGGAAAGAACAAAAGGGAAGGCCCGTGATAGGGTGGAAGGCAGGAGAGATCAAATGACAAAAGGGATGATGGTGCAAGGCAAAACTGGGTGGTAATGGGGCAAGTAAAGAAAAAAAGATGGGTCTAGAGGAGGTGTAAATGGGAATAGCAGAATCATTACCAACAGCTGCCGTTCGAAAAAATTGGAGCAGTGGTTATGATCTGAATTTGTTGAACTCAATGTTGAGTCTGGAATGTTGTAAAGTGCCTAATCAAAAGATGAGGTGCTGTTCTTCGAGCTTACGTTGAACTTCGTTGGAACAGTGTAGGAGGCTGCGGACAGAGAGGTCAGAGTGGAAGTGGGGCAGAGAATTAAAATGACAGGCGACCGGTAGCTCGGGGTCACGCTTGCGGACTGAACGGAGGTGTTCCGCAAAGCAATCACCCAATCTGCGTTTAGTTTCCCCAATGTAGAGGAGACCACGTTGTGAGCAGCGAATACAGTATACTAAGTTAAAAGAAGTGCAAGTAAATCGCTGTTTTAGCTGAAAGTTCTGGAACTACCAACTTCTAACATTTGGATGGATTTTGTTATTTTAGATGCCAAATAGCTATGGCTGGAATTTTGCCTACTTGGGTGGGTCCGGTGCGTGCGTTGTCCGTGGCGGGTCGCGACCCCGCTGCTGGATCCATCCCGCTGCTGAAAATCACTTTCCCTTAATAGGGCCTATTGAGCCCGTCCAGCACGTCACCCGACCCAATTAAATGGTGCGGGTCTGGTGACGTCATCTATGACGCGTTTTCAGCTGGGATCTTTAAAGGGGCCTTGGCCACATTGGATTTGAAGTTTAATCTAACATCGCGCTGTCAGTGCACTGCAGCATCGGAGTGCTGCAAACACTGACAATGACTGCGCAGAGGCAGAGGGCTGCACACAGGTTCCTCGACGACTCCCTCCATATGCTTATGGAGGGAGACAGCATGCAGAGAGGTCCTCTTCCTTTCCAATGGGTGGAAGAGACCGCCACAGGACACCAAAACAGCCTGGTTGGAGATTGCAGAGGAGGTCACCAGCAGGGATGTGGTCAGGAGGACCTGGGTGCAGTGCCACAAATGTTTCAATGATCTCATTAGATCAGGAACCTTGAGTACAAAGCCACACTCACTTTCATCCTGCTGTGCCACTCATCACATCCCCATGACTCTGCCTTCCCAACCCTACCCCTGCACATCCTTACTCACACCAACTTACCTTGTACCTCCACCCATCCCTCTCTATCTACATTATCACATCCTCATCTCACTAGCAACCCCTCATACTCACCCTCATCCTAGTGCAATCATACCAACTAACAACACACAAGGAGGCCACTTGGGTGTTTTATCCAAAGTTTATGTAAAGTTTCCATTATTGTGGTGTCAAACATAAAGATCTTTATTTTCAACTTTTCTGGTGTTGGATAGATTTGTGTGCACCTTTGTAAGTGGCTTAATGAGTTGCAGTGAATGGTGAGATATAACGGTACCCCCCACAATGGTCGTGAGCGTGAAAGAAATGGCTTTGTCATTGCAAGGATACTTTATGGTGTTGCTGTGAGTTGATGCCAACCTGGCACATTACATGGCATCCATATGGGTGTACAGTGTCAAGTGAAATAATTCTGGCCATGATAAGGCCTTCCCTGGCCTCCCAGGCAGCAATGTGCTCCGGTGCTGATGCAATCGGACAGCATCGGACCTAGGAGTGAGCAGTGAGGTCAGTGAGGCGGAGCTATAACCGGCAGCGACCCGAGGCCCGACTGCAGCATCGGACCTAGGAGTGAGCAGTGAGGTCAGTGAGGCGGAGCTATAACCGGCAGCGACCCGAGGCCCGACTACAGCATCGGACCTAGGAGTGAGCAGTGAGGTCAGTGAGGCGGAGCTATAACCGGCAGCGACCCGAGGCCCGACTACAGCATCGGACCTAGGAGTGAGCAGTGAGGTCAGTGAGGCGGAGCTATAACCGGCAGCGACCCGAGGCCCGACTACAGCATCGGACCTGGGAATGAGCAGTGAGGTCAGGCGAGGCGGAGCTATAACCGGCAGCGACCCGAGGCCCGACTACAGCATCGGACCTAGGAGTGAGCAGTGAGGTCAGTGAGGCGGAGCTATAACCGGCAGCGACCCGAGGCCCGACTACAGCATCGGACCTAGGAGTGAGCAGTGAGGTCAGTGAGGCGGAGCTATAACCGGCAGCGACCCGAGGCCCGACTACAGCATCGGACCTGGGAATGAGCAGTGAGGTCAGGCGAGGCGGAGCTATAACCGGCAGCGACCCGAGGCCCGACTACAGCATCGGACCTAGGAGTGAGCAGTGAGGTCAGTGAGGTGGAGCTATAACCGGCAGCGACCCGAGGCCCGACTACAGCATCGGACCTAGGAGTGAGCAGTGAGGTCAGTGAGGCGGAGCTATAACCGGCGGCGACCCGAGGCCCGACTACAGCATCGGACCTGGGAGTGAGCAGTGAGGTCAGGCGAGGCGGAGCTATAACCAGCAGCGACCCGAGGCCCGACTACAGCATCGGACCTGGGAGTGAGCAGTGAGGTCAGGCGAGGCGGAGCTATAACCAGCAGCGACCCGAGGCCCGACTACAGCATTGGACCTAGGAGTGAGCAGTGAGGTCAGTGAGGCGGAGCTATAACCAGCAGCGACCCGAGGCCCGACTACAGCATCGGACCTAGGAGTGAGCAGTGAGGTCAGTGAGGCGGAGCTATAACCAGCAGCGACCCGAGGCCCGACTACAGCATCGGACCTAGGAGTGAGCAGTGAGGTCAGTGAGGCGGAGCTATAACCAGCAGCGACCCGAGGCGTACCAATTCAACAGCAGAGGAGAGAGGTAAAAAATAATCCAAGAGTGATGTCACCAGGAAGCAGGTAAGTGATTGGTTGGATTGGTTGGTGAGTATTCTTTTTATTACAAGCTTAAATTCTGTGGGGTTTTTTCTAGGGTCTCTGTGCTGTAGGGGAGACAGTTGGTAAACCATTTAACTGGTGTAATTTAGAGGGATTGATTTAATTTAAATCCAATTAATTAAAGGGGATACCAGCATCTATAATCCGGCAGAGGGTGTCCATAACTAACAATAATTTTTTTTTAAATTAATTAAATAGAATGGAGCAGATGATGTGTTACTGTTGCGAGATGTGGGAGCCGGTAGACCCCATTGAGGCTAACGGTGATTACATCTGTGACAAGTGTCTGCTGCTACAGGATCTCCAGCTCCGTGTTGATGAGCTGGAGTCTGAGCTTCGGATACTGCGACACATCAGGGAGGGGGAGAAGTACCTGGACTCTGTGTATCAGAAGGTGGTCACACCTATGAAGTTAATTAATTCAGATGTAACCCATGGTCAGGGACAGGACGGTGTGACTACGAGTGAGACAGGTACTGGGATCCAGCAGGTAGTGTTGGAGGAGCCGCAGCCCTTGCTCTTGTCCAACAGGTTCGAGGTTCTTACTCCTTGTGGGGACGGGAGCAGGGGCTGCAGGGAGGATGAGCAACCTGGCCACAGCACCGTGGAGAGGGGGGCCATTCAAGAGGGGGGAGTAAATAGAAATGTTGTAGTGGTAGGGGATAGTATTATTAGGGGGATAGATAGAGTTCTCTGCAGCCAAGAGCGAGAGTCCCGTAGGCTGTGTTGCCTACCCGGTGCCAGGGTTAAGGACATCTCCTCTGGGCTGGATAGAAACTTGGAGTGGGAGGGGGAGGATCCAGTTGTCGTGGTCCATGTTGCTACCAACGACATAGATAGGACAAGGAAGGAGGTTCTGCTGAGGGAGTTTGAGCAGCTAGGGGCCAAATTAAAAAGCAGAACCACAAGGGTAATAATCTCTGGATTATTACCTGAGCCATGAGCGAATTTGGCTAGGACAAATAAAATAAGAGAGTTAAATGCGTGGCTCAAAGACTGGTGTGGGAGAAATGGGTTTTGCTTCCTGGGACACTGGCACCAGTACTGGGGAAGGAGGGAGCTGTTCCATTGGGACGGGCTTCACTTGGCCAGTGCTGAGACTAGAGTCCTGGCGGATCATATAACTAGGGCTGTAGAGAGGGCTTTAAACTAACTAGTGGGGGGGAGCTTCCGAAAGAACAAATAATAAAAATGACAACAGAGAAGGTCATAGACTTAGGTAGCAGTGGGGAAATTAAAAACCAGAGCGTGTCAGGAAGGGGCAGAAGGTATGGAGTAAAAGGTAAAGTAATAAAAAGGGCAAAAGCAGGAACTAAGTGTCACAAAACACATTTGAAAGTTCTCTATCTGAATGCACATAGCATTCGTAACAAAATAGACGAGTTAAAGGCACAAATAGCTACATATGGGTATGATCTTGTGGCCATTACAGAAACATGGCTGCAGGGTGACAATGCCTGGGAATTAAACATACCAGGTTATTTAACAATCAGGAAGGACAGGCAGGAAGGAAGGGGAGGTGGGGTGGCTATGTTAATAAAGGAAGGAATCACTGTAATACAGAGAAATGATATTGGGTCAAAAGATCAGGATAAGGAAACAGTTTGGGTGGAGATAAGGAATAATAAGGGGAAAAAAACACTAGTGGGCGTAGTCTATAGGCCTCCGAACAGTCGCAACTCGGTTGGACGGAGTATCAATCAGGAAATAGTTGAGGCTTGTAATAAGGGAACATCTATAATTATGGGGGATTTTAACTATCATATTAATTGGACAAATCAATTTGGGCAGGGCTGCCTTGAGGATGAGTTCATTGAGTGTATTAGGGATGGGTTTCTTGAGCAGTATGTAACTGAACCGACCAGGGGGCAAGCAACCTTAGATCTGGTCCTGTGTAACGAGACAGGATTAATTAAAAATGTCATAGTAAAGGATCCCCTTGGAATGAGTGACCATAACATGGTTGAATTCCATATTCAATTAGAGGGTGAGGAGGTTATATCTCAAACAAGCATGCTAAGCTTGAATAAAGGAGACTATGAAGGTATGAGAGCGGAATTGAGTAAAGTGGATTGGGAAAATAGATTAAAGGGTAAGATGATACATGATCAGTGGTGTACATTTAAGGAGTTATTTTACAACTTCCAAAAAAAGTATATTCCACTGAGAAAAAAAGGGTGTAAAAGAAAAGACAGCCATCCGTGGCTAAGTAAAGAAATTAAGGATAGTATGCGACTAAAAACAAGGGCATATAAGGTAGCCAAATCTAGTGGGAGGATAGAGGATTGGGAAAACTTTAAAAGACAGCAAAAAATAACAGAAAGATTGATTAAGAAAGGGAAGATAGATTATGAAAGTAAATTAGCAAAAAATATAAAGACAGATAGTAAGAGTTTTTATAGATATATAAAAAGAAAAAGGGTGGCTAAAGTAAATGTTGGTCCCTTAGAGGATGAGACCGGGAAATTAATGGTGGGAAATATGGAGATGGCAAAAACACTGAATGAATATTTTGTATCAGTCTTTACAGTAGAGGACACCAAGAATATCGCAACACTGGACAAGCAGGGGGCTATAGGGGGGCAGGAGATAAACACGATCAAAATCACTAAGGAAGTGGTACTCGGTAAAATAATGGGACTCAAGGTGGATAAATCACCTGGACCTGATGGCTTACATCCTAGGGTCTTGAGGGAAGTGGCGGTAGGGATTGTGGATGCATTGGTAATAATCTTCCAAAACTCCCTGGACTCAGCAAATGTCCCGGCAGACTGGAAAACTGCTAATGTAACACCCTTATTTAAAAAGGGCAGTAGACAGAAGGCTGGAAACTATAGACCGGTTAGCCTAACATCTGTGGCAGGTAAAATTTTGGAGTCCATTATTAAGGAGACAGTAACAGGACATTTGGATAATCATAATTTAATAAGACAAAGTCAGCATGGTTTTATGAAGGGGAAGTCATGTTTGACAAATTTGCTGGAGTTCTTTGAGGAAGTAACATATAGGGTGGATAAAGGTGAACCAGTGGACGTAGTGTATTTAGACTTCCAAAAGGCATTTGACAAGGTGCCACACAAAAGATTATTGCTTAAGATAAAAAATCACGGGATTGGGGGTAATATTCTGGCATGGATAGAGGATTGGCTATCTAACAGAAGGCAGAGAGTTGGAATAAATGGTTCATTCTCAGACTGGCAATCAGTAACCAGTGGTGTTCCACAGGGGTCAGTGCTGGGTCCCCAACTCTTTACAATCTATATTAACGATTTGGAGGAGGGGACCGAGTGTAACACATCAAAGTTTGCAGATGATACTAAAATGGGAGGGAAAGTAGTGAGTGAGGAGGACATAAAAAACCTGCAAGGGGGCATAGACAGGCTAAGTAAGTGGGCAGAGATTTGGCAGATGGAATACAATACAGGAAAGTGTGAGGTTATGCACTTTGGCAGGAAAAATCGTAGAGCAAGTTATTATCTTAATGGCAAGAAACTGGAAAGTACTGAAGTACAAAGGGATCTGGGGGTCCTGGTGCACGAAACTCAAAAGGTTAGTATGCAGGTGCAGCAAGTGATTAAGGAGACCAATGGAATGTTGGCTTTCATTGTTAGGGGGATAGAATATAAAAATAGGGAGGTATTGCTTCAGTTGTACAAGGTATTGGTGAGACCGCACCTGGAATACTGCATACGGTTTTGGTGTCCATACTTAAGAAAGGACATACTTGCTCTCGAGTCAGTACAAAGAAGATTCACTCGGTTAATCCCGGGGATGAGGGGATGGGCATATGAGGAGAGGTTGAGTAGATTGGGACTCTACTCATTGGAGTTCAGAAGAATGAGAGGCGATCTTATTGAAACATATAAGATTATGAAGGGGTTGGATCGGGTGGATGCAGGGAGGATGTTTCAGATGATGGGTGAAACTAGAACTAGGGGGCATAGTCTTAGAATAAGGGGCTGCTCTTTCAAAACTGAGATGAGGAGGAACTACTTCACTCAGAGGGTGGTAGGTCCATGGAATATGCTTCCCCAAAAAGCTGTCGAAGCTACATCATTACATAAATTTAAAACAGAAATAGACAGTTTCCTAGAAGAAAAGGGAATTAAGGGTTACGGGGAGCGGGCAGGAATTTGGACATGAGTCTAGGTTCGGATCGGTCATGGCCCTGTGGGTAGCGGAGTGGGCCCAGGGGCCGTGTAGCCTGATCCTGCTACTGTTTCGTGTGTCTAATTCTGTTAGATTCAGGAGATAGTCCTGTCATAGTGGATTGGCGGTTAGGATCAGATCAGCCATGATCTTATTGAATGGCGGAGCAGGCTCGAAGGGCCAATTGGCCTACTCCTGCTCCTATTTCTTATGTTCTTATGTTCTTATGTAATCTGTCCTGTGCAGCATCATGTGATTGTGGAGAAGGTTGGTGGTGTTGTTTTTGGTGCTGCTGGTGTGCCTGGTTCTGCTGGTGTTGGGGCTCATCGTAGCCAAATTCTGAGGATCAAGGTGAGAGAGTATAAACAGCATCCATGCTGATGGAATAGATGGCAGGTGAAATGCAGATAATGGAATAAATCTGCCGATGGTGAGAAAGGTTCTTCCAATGATGTGACACTGGATGGAGACTTTGCTGGAAAGACTGCAGCCTGCAGGATCTGTGCTGGGAATGCAGTGAGAAACAGCTTCTACTGAGGAAAGTGATCATCTGTCAGGTGGGAGCTTTTACTGTACATTTGATGCTGTCAATTAATCAGCTGGAGCAATGGCCACTGAACTCCCGCCTCAGGTTGACAAACGTGGTTCCTGAGCAGCGTGTTTCCCGTGGCCATGCAGTTAAATTTAAAGGTAAGGTTAAGACCACTCTTAAGGTTCTGACAACTCGCTACTAATAATTTAAATTATGTGACACGCTTCTGCCGATCAGGTCGGGTCTGAGAGACGCGCCAGAAGGAAAGGCACGTGGGAGTGGGATGTCAGCGGGTTCCCGACCCGCTCCCAAAAATAACAACTTTCCCACCCGATCAATTTCCGATCGCGCCCGCTACCACCCTGGAAACGTCTGGCTTAAGTCTCAAGAACAACTCTTAGTGGCTGTTATGCATCTGCTGGCTTCACATACCCAAGGAAGAATTCCAGGAGCAATTAATATGTAATGACTCCCCCCACCCCACCCCACTCCGGGAAGATTGTCTGGCTAGATAGCCCCAGAGAAATGTAGATATATCCCTCACATTAACTAACCAAAACCCCCACTCACAAAGACAAAAGATTCCTTCAGAAAGCATCTGCAAAGATTTAGTTTTAAATTTATAATATATTGGCTTATCTATTATGGAGATTTTATAGGTTGCAGTAAGATGGAGCTCTGTTTCCGTCACATTGCCTTTAGCCCCAATTTTGGAAATGAAGTTTTAGCGATAATTGTTGGGTTTAATCAGATTATAGGATCAAATCGCAGAGAAGGAGGCATTTTGGCCTATCATGCCTGTGCCAGCTCTTTTAAAGAACTATCCAATCCGTCCCATTCCGTCCACTCTTTCCCCATAGCCCTGCAATTGTTTTTCCTTTTCAAGTATATATCCAATTCCCTTTTGAAAGTGAATCTGCTTCCACCACCCTATCCCTAAAATCAGAAAGCTTAATTCTGGTTTTACCAGAAATCAATTGGAAGAATGGAAATAATTCGCTAGTTGTTACAAATTGCAAGTCTGCATCAGCTATTCTCACTTTCAGTGTCTAAGGACTCTCTAGAATGCCTATTGTTCAGCAGTTTACCTTTACTGACCACTATCTATTCATATGATAGCATGCTGCCAGGAGTTGTAATAATAAAAAAAAAATACCCTTGTTATATGGACTGGGCGCGGTTATCTCACATGTCTCCCCACATTGTTTCTCTGTGCTTCTGAACAGTAGACTGATTCACACGTTAGTGAGATGAGGTCGATTGTAAATCAATAATGTGGTTTATTTTATTGTTAAGTGAATGAACAGAGCAACATTTACAGTAGATTTTTTCAGTAAACCTTCTCGTTGCATAGAAAATAGTAAAACACATTGGGCCGGATATTCCGATCCCTACGGGTGTGTACGAGCTGTGTACCCACCCGTAAGGACATCGGAAATGCCGGTTTCAGGCATGCGAAGTGCATGTGCTGAAAACCGGCATATCCAATCTGTCAAGAATCCCCTTGACAGATCCTCTGCCTGCCCTGGAGAAGGGCCTCTGCGGGTGGAGAGTTACGCTTTCTGGAGACCCGCCGTCTACAGAAAACCCTTAGAAATCTTACGCCTGGTACAAGCAGCGTAAGGCCTGCTTTTACCAGCATAAGATTTGAAAAAAGTAACAAAAAATGTTTTTTCCCTCATTTATCATTTAAAAATACTTTAAAAAGGTAAGTTTATTTTTAGCCCCGTAAAAAACTTTAATTATTTTTTTCAAAAAATTAAATTTTTGTTTAAAATATTTAATTTATTGTAATTTCAACTAAAAATGTGATGTTTCTGTAAAATGTATTTAATGTTTTACAGTGTTTTTGGGGTGATCTCCATTCATATATTTGACAGGTCAATCTGTCAAGTGTATGAAGGGAGATTCCCTTCTTTGATTGGCTCCCCATGGCCCATGTGATCCCAGGGACGCTTGCGAACCGCCTGCGCCCCTGGGATACGTGGGCCCTGCGCACTCGGAGTTTGGAGAGGCCCAGCATGGGAAGTGTGCGCGTCCCGGGAGCCCGCGGGTAAGTGCGTAGATTTTGTCCAGGTCGGAAAATATGGCCATTGTACTGCCTGTGTTAGCGGGGAGTCAGGATCACGTGTAGTGTTCAAGGGAAGTGGGATTAGAGCCTGGGGAATAATTAGTTCAGGGCACAGAGATGCAGTCCACATTTTAAAGTTTTACATTCAGTCCTGACTTTTACAGTTCCACTGGGGAGAAGGGTATAATTACAGTATGACAAGTTTACATAGGCAGTTTCCATTATTAGTGTGGACATAAGAATTTATGATGAAAAACGTTGATGGGAAATGCATGTGAATATCATTTTTTTATATATAGAAAGAAATAGTCGTGTCTAGTGAGTGTTGTCTCTTTGGCATCACACTTCAATGTCACACTCAAGTACCATACTGTGTAACTCATGCAAATTTCCTGTCGAGCTGCAATGAATCACGCGGAACAGATAAGGAACATGCTCATCAAATGTATTCAAAGTGGTTGCATCAGTTGCATTTCTTTCATCTATGTTTATCTTAGAACTCGGAACCAACCAGCGAGGAAAATGTAAACAGCAGAAATTCTGGATGGACTGCATCATCATTCAAGCTTGATGGAAGGATTTAAAACTATGGGCTAAAAATTCGGTCTCGCCGTGCCAGGTCTTTAGTGCCCGAAATTTAGCGCTGGGCCGCATTCCCCTAGCGCCCGCCTGAAATTCAGTAGCGCCGCCCCAAGACGGCGGCGGGCGCTATTGCAGGGTTTGGCCGCCTCGTTTGGGGCGAAGAATGTCAGTTTCCGGCGCCCAGCTGCCGCTGTGGCAACCGATGCGGTGCGGCAGGCTGGGGTACTGCAGGCCTCCTCCTTCTCTTAAGGAGGAGCTGCCTGCAGCCGTGAGATCGCTGCTGGATTCCCCCAGCAAATGAGCCCGGCACCACGGAGAAGTGCCGGGCTCGCGGGAGTCACACACCAATGCCGCGGGGGGGTGGTGCAGGAGTCCGGGGAGGGAGCTGCGGGCAGGCAGCCGCCAGAAAAGCGGCCGGCCGCCGCTCCACCTTTATGCGCCGGCCTTTCGGAGCTGCAAGGCACCGTTTTGCAAACGCTGTTTGCGGCCGCGATGGGCGAGGCGGCCGCAACTGAATTTGGCCATCGGGACGGTTTACCATTGGAACCGGGGCGCTGCACACACCGATGACGTCATCGGTGCCGGTGCAGCGCTACCGGCTAACGCCGATGTTAGGGACGAACTCAATTTCGGGCGTAAAAAACTTCCGGCGCAACCCACTCTATAGCCAGTAAGTGGGCGCAAACGCAACTGAATTTCTAGGCCTAAGTCCTTAATTTAAATATTCTTATTTGTAAAAAAACATTTCAGTAACACAAAGTACTGTTGCACAAGTATTTGATAAAGAAGGAAAAGTTGATAAAGCTCCTCTCTATCTTTGTAACCTCCTAGAACCCTACCACCCACAATGATCTCTGCGTTCCTCCAATTCTGGCCTGTTGCGCATTCCCGATTTTTATCGCTCCAACTTTGGCGGCCGTGCCTTCAGCTGCCTTAGCCCTAAGCTCTGGAATTCCCCCCTGAAATCCCTCCGCCTCTCTACCTCTCTGCTCCTTTAAAACCTACCGCTTTGACCAAACTTTTGGTCACCTGTCCTAATATCTCCTTACATGGCTCAGTGTCAAATTTTGTTTGATAACGCTCCTGTGAAGCGCCTTGGGAGCAACAAGTTATTGTTGGTATTGAAAGGTGCAAAAAATAATTTTTAGGTTTATATATTTCTTGGTGCTCATTATAAAAACTCACAACTTAAACAGGCACCAAGTAAAATTAAATAACCATGTATGAAGTGCGGAGATATATATATTTATGCTCTTGAGTTATATGCGGGGAACAAGTTATATGAGAGTGACTGCCCTTGACATCAAGGCAGCATTTGACTGAGTGTGGCATTAAGGAGTCCTAGTAAAACTAGTCAATGGGAATCAGGGGGAAAAACTCTCCACTGGCTGGAGTCATACCTAACACAAAGGAAGATGGTTGTGGTTGTTGTCAATCATCCCAGCTCCAGGACATTGCTGCAGGAGTTCCTCAGGACAGTGTGCTAGGCCCAACCATCTTCAGGTGCTTCATCAATGACCTTCCTTCTATCATAAGGTCAGAAGTGGGGATGCTCGCTAATGATTGCAGAGTGTTCAGTTCCATGCACAACTCCTCAGATAATGAAGCAGTCCATGCCCACATGCAGCAAGAACTGGACGGCATTCAGGGTTGGACTCACTAGAAGGAGACACCGCAGGACACACGCACCAGAAGGAGACACACTATAAGGAGGTCGGGGCCCAGGAGTGAGGGTGGGACCCAGGAGTGAGGTCGAGGCCCAGTAGCGAGGTCAGGACCCAGGAGCAAGGACAAGGCCCAGGAGCAAGGTCAGGACCCAGGAGTGAGGTCGAGGCCCAGGAGTGAGGTCAGGACCCAGGAGAGAGGACGAGGCCCAGAGGCGAGGACCAGGCCCAGGAGCGAGGACGGGGCTCAGGAGCGAGGACGGGGCTCAGGAGCGAGGACGAGCCCAGCAGCAAGGTCGAGGCCCGGGAGTGGCACAGCATGGACCAGCAGCGGGGCCGGGAGGACCACACTGCAGCCTACGAAACCCAGGCAGAGAGGACCCGCGGGAAGGAGGGAGGAGGACAGTAGGAGTATGTTTGTGTGTTGAGTGCTAGGCTGATGTAGCAGAGCCTGGTCTCCAATTGTCTTAGATCCCCTTGCCATTGGACCAAGACCTTGCTTTGTCAAGCCCGTGTGGTAGCTGGTGTGGAACGGCCACCCCACATTAAAAGAATTCACGAACAGGCATCTTCTACCCTTTAAAATGAAGTTCGGGACCTGGAACGTCAGGACCCTCATGGACAACCCCAACAGTGACAGATCGGAACACCGTACTGCTATCGTTGCCTGGGAGCTCAGAGCTCAGATGTTTCGACATAGACATCGCCACCCTAAGTGAGACCCAGCGGGCAGGGGAAGGCCAGCTCAAGGAGCAAGGCGGTGGTTACACCTTCTTCTGGAAAGGCAAGCCTGAAGAAGAACGCCACCTCCATGGCGTAGGCTTCGCCATAAAAAATGAGCTAGTTGAACGTCTCTGAGACTCCCCTTGTGGAATAAACGAACACCTCCTGACTCTACGGCTCACCCTAGCCCGGAACCAGTGCGCTACGGTCATCAGTGCGTACACCCCAACACTGGAAGCCACAGACGAGACCAAAGAGGAATTCTACTCCAGCCTCAAACAATCCCTGTCCCAAGTCCCAATGGGCAACAAGCTGAACCTCCCTGGCGACTTTAACGCCAGAGTTGGAAAGGACACAGACCTCTGGGGAGGTGTGATCGGCAGAGAGGGGGTAGGGAAAGCCAACTCCAACAGTACCCTCCTCCTGACGAAATGCTTAGAATATGGCCTTGTCATAACCAACAACTTATTCTGTCAGAGAGACAAGTAAAAGTCTTCATGGCAACTCCCTCGCTCCAAGCACTGGCATCTGCTGGATTACGTCATCGTCTGAGCGAGGGACCGCAAGGACGTCTGCATCACCCACGCCATGACAGGAGCTGACAACTGCTGGACAGCCCACCGCCTAATCTGCTCTGTCATCTCCATCCATGTAGCCCCAAAACAGCGGCGACAACAGAAGCAGTTGCGTGAAGCACACCAAAATGATGGTAAATTCAAGAGGGCCTGTCAAAATAGGATTAGAGAGGCCCTTAACCAGCATTTGCAGTAGTTAATTAACGCAATGGCCAGCTGGAGGCGGGAGCGTTTCCCGACCGCCGAAACCGGCACCGGCAAAATCCCAAGGAGGTGGGTTGGAGTCGGGTTTCTGACCCGACCTCAGTAATTTGAATTTTCCCGCCTTTCCCGACTCCAAACCCACCTCCTCCAGTGTCAGAAACTTGCCCCCATAGTCTCAGGATATGGGGTCGGCCATTTAAGACTGAGATGAGGAGGAATTTCTTCACTCAGAGGCTTGTGAATCTTTGGAATTCTCTGCCCCAAAGTGCTGTGGATGTTGAGTCGTTGAGTATATTCAAGGCTGAGATAGATAGATTTTTGGACTCCAGAGGAATTAAGGGATATGGGAGCAGGGCAGGAAAGTGGAGTTGAGGTCGAAGATCAGCCATGATCTTATTGCATGGCGGGGCAGGCTCGAGGAACGGTATGGCCTACTCCTGCTCCTAATTCTTATGTTCATAACCTCTGACTGATCATGAGCAACAACACAGGAGTTATTATATATTGTATATTCACACCATATGCTGCTGGCCTCTGTGGATTATGAAAGTAAATCTGAGCAGCTCCAATGATGTGCTAAGTCGGAACTTTCCCAGAGAACCCTTGAAATCATTTCAGATTGACAGATCTCTTGTTCAGATCCCTGAACATTACAATAATTAAGTAATGCAAAGCCTTTCTATTTCTGAGCATTTTTATTGTTTTAGCCAAATTATTGAGATTTTCTATAAGCACTACTAAAGAAATCCTTAGATTTTCATTCATGCCATGAAAACACTGCAAATCCATTTTAAATGGTGGAATCTGAGTGGTGCACTGGGGTAGACAGTGGCCTTTCAGCTCTCGGAGTTGGATTGAAATCCAAATTAAACATAGCACTGTCACTGTACATTGCCTGTATCAGAGATATGTAACGTTCTTGAGTTAAATGAAAAAAATATTTTTCCAAATTAACCAAATCTACAAATATAAATTTTATCCAGTTGGAACGTGGCAGTAATGGTGTCTCTACATTAGCATAATAATTATATCATCAAAGTATCATAATGACAGAATTGAGATCTTGTCCCACTGCTTAACAACATATTTCTTAATCATCTTCATTTGCATTATAAATGAGGCTTAATTAGCAAGACTGAAATGTGATTTTCTAGAGTACTCAGCTTCTGAATCAGTTTCAAAGGTAGAAAGCTGAGGTATTCATGAAGCGAAATGTAAACTCAATGCCAGTCACCATTTTAAGTAGTTCAATAGGTCAGAATCCTCAGTTCAATGGTTCACTATCCTCCCACTTCAATAGTAGGAATTTGACTGTCGTGCCACTACTTAACTCTGGATATCCCTCGCAAAGCTGAAGAGACAATAGACTGATCACTGCCATGAATCTAGATACCCTTCTCTGTTCTAGGGATTGAAAAGGTACATAATTAAAATGATGTTAGACACGCCTCTCTATGTTAACAAGGATGCATCGGTCCATGACAGCATTGGTAGCAGTGAGCACTGCGGAGACGAAGTCCCATCTTCACACTGAGGACACCCTTCATCGTGTTGTGTGGCACTACCACCATGCTAAATGGGATAGGTTCAGAACAGATCTAGCAGCTCAAAACTGGGAATCCAAGAAATGCTGTGGGCCATCAGCAGCAGCATGTGGTGGACACTTAAACAACTAACAGGAGGAGGAGGCTCCATGAACATCCCCATCCTAAATGATGGTGGAGCCCAGCACATGAGTGCAAAAGACAAGGCTGAAGCATTTGCAACCATCTTCAGCCAGAAGTGCCAAGAGGATGATCCATCTCGGCCTCCGCCTGAGGTCCCCACCATCACAGATGCCAGTCTTCAGAAAATTCGATTTGTTCCACATGATATTAAGAAATGGCTGCGCGTACTGGATACGGCAAAGACTATGGACCCCAATAAAATCCCGGCTGTCATGCTGAACACATGTGCTCAAGAACTAGCCGTGCCCCTAGCCAAGCTGTTCCAATACAGCCAAAGCACTGGCATCTACCCAACAAAGTGGAAAATTGCCCAGGTATGACCTGTCCACGGACAAGTCCAATCCGGCCAATTACTGCCCCATCAGCCTACTCTCAATCATCAGCAAAGTGATGGAAGGTGTCGTCGACAGTGCTATCAAGCGCCACTTACCAATAACCTGCTCACCGATGCTCAGTTTGGGTTCCACCAGGATCACTTGGCTCCAGACCTCATTAAAGTCTTGATCCAAACATGGAAAAAAGAGCTGAATTTCAGAGGTGAGGTGAGAGTGACTGCTGTTGACATCAAAGCAGCATTTGATCGAGTGTGGCACCTAGGAGCCCTAGTAAAACTGAAGTCAATGTGGATCAGGGAGAAAAATTTTCACTGGCTGGAGTCATACCTAGCACAAAGGAAGATGGTTGTGGTGGTTGGAGGTCAATCATCTCAGTCCCAGGACATCGCTGCAGGAGTTCCTCAGGGCCGTGTCCTAGGCCCAACAATCTTCAGCTGCTTCATCAATGACCTTCCTGCCCTCATAAGGTCGGAAGTGGGGATGTTCGCTGATGACTGCACACTGTTCAGTTCTGCTCGGAATTCCTCAGATAATGAAGCAGTCCGTGTCCACATGCAGCAAGACCTGGACAAAATCCTCGCTTGAGCTGATAAGCGGCAAGTAATTTTCCCGTCACACAAGTGCCAGCCAATGACTGTCTTCAACAGGAGGGAATCTCACAAGATCCCCTTGACATTCAATGGCATTACATCGTCGAAACCGCCACCATCAACATACTGAGGGTCACCATTGACCAGAAATTTAACTGGACCAGCCACATAAATACTGTGGCTACAAGAGCAGGACAAAGGCTGGGTATTCTGCAGTGAGTGACTCACCTCCTGACTCCCCAAAGCCTTTCCACCACCTACAAAGCACAAGTCACTTGCCTGGATGAGTGCAGCTCCAACAAGATTCAAGACACTCGACACCATCCAGGACAAAGCAGCCCACTTGATCGGCACCCCATCCACCACCTTAAACATTCACCTATCCACCACCTTAAACATTCAGCCCTTCCACCACCGGCGCAACGTGTCTGCAATGTGTACCATCTACAAGAAACACTGGAGCAACTCGCCAAGGCTTCTTGGACAGCACCTCCCAAACCCGCGACCTCTACCACCGAGCAGGCGAATGGGAGCAACACCACCTGCATGTTCCCTTCTAAGTCACACATCATCCTGACTTGGAAATATATTGCTGTTCCTTCATCATTGTTGGGTCAAAATCCTGGAACTTTCTACCAAACCCCACTGTGGGAGTACCTTCACACTGTGGGACTGCAGTGGTTCAAGAAGGTGGCTTATCAAGGGCAATTAGGGCTGGGCAAAAAATGCTGGCTTTGCCAGTGATGCCCACACCCTGTGAATAATTTTTAAAAAGGATCAGCCGGATGTCCATCTGCTATGCTTCTCGATATCCTTCTTCCATCAATGAGTGAATAGGTGCACACTAAACTTATCCTAGATACTCTTTACTGCTCCACCAGGGACTGAACAGATTATTCACTGAAGTGATTTTCACTATCCCTAACTACTGTGCCAGCAGTTGGGCAGGTGTCAAAATGGCACAAACTCTCCAGACACCTCCTTACACAAACGAGGGACCGATAGATGTAGCACCAACATAATTCTGGAGATCCCTTACTGAGGATTAGGCAGATATACCACTACAATGATTCTGTATTTGCTCTATCCCTCACTTGGTGTATCTGAACCAGAGATTAGACAGATGCACCACTGCTACATGTCCGTTCTCTTCTCCCACACATAAACAGGACAACTGGAGGCTAAGCAAGTACACAGGACCGAACTGAACACTGCCCGTTAGCAGGGACTTGATTATCGCTATTTATTAAGGGCCCTCCTGCCCAGTGAAATGGTTAAATTAGAAATGTTGTAAAAAACACATAAATCACCTTAATTAAGATCCTCGTATATGGCTGCAGGCTTATAGCCATTGATGTACTGGAGTTACATGTTCTACCTTTTCAGCATTTTCGGTTTTCACTTCTAAGTTAGAGTTAGAAATGCTACCAACGAGGCACAGGTCACTCAATGGGGATGTGAATGCCCTGCTGGATGTCAAACCAGTATTTAGAAACCCTATTCTAGTCTACAATTTACCAGGACTATCTGGACTGGGGCTTAAACCTGTCACCTTCTAACTCTTACATTACATATACAGATTCAACGATTTAAGGGAGGTGTAATGTAGTAAGAGAAAGTAGTTAGCTGAAATATATTTTTTTTAAATTGCAAATGCTGGAAATGTGAAACAAAAACAAAACATGCTGGAAAAACACAGCACATCTGTCAACATCTCTGAGTGAACTATTCTAACGCACTCCTGGCTGGCCTCCCGCCTTCTACTCTACGTAAACTTGAGGTCATCCAAAACTCGGCTGCCCGTGTCCTAACTCGCACCAAGTCCCGTTCACCCATCACCCCTGTGCTCGCTGGCCTACATCGGCTCCCGGTTAAGCAACACCTCAATTTCAAAATTCGCATCCTTGCTTTCAAATCTCTCCATGGCCTCGCCCCCCTTCCTATCTCTGTAATCTCCTTCAGCCCCACAACCCTCCGAGATATCGGTGCTTCTCAAATTCTGCCCTCTTGCGCATCCCTAGGTATAATAGTTCAACCATCGGTGGCTGTGCCTTCCGTTGCCTGGGCCCTAAGCTCTGGAATTCCCTGCCTAAACCTTTGTGCCTCGCTACCTCTCTTTCCTCCTTTAAGATGCTCCTTAAAACTTACCTCTTTGACCAAGCCTTTGGTCACCTGCCCTAATTTCTTTTTATGTGGCTTGGTGTCAAAATTCTCCTGTGCTGCACCTTGGGATGTTTTGCTACATTAAAGGCACTATAAAAATACAAGTTGTTGTTGCTGTTGTTGAACAAGGGTCTTATCTGAGACCTTGATGTCTTTTCTTTTTACAGATGCAGACAGACATACAGCATATTTCCAGCATTTTCTGGTTTGTTTTTCATTAATGGAACTGATGGACAGATGAAGATTTGCTCTGCCATTTGTAGCAAAGCTGTAAACACATTAATGATGCCCTTACAAATAATGGAGAAAAGGAATCTTCGATCTGTAGAGCATCACAACCCCGGACAGATCACAGAACGTTTTTGTACTGTGGCGTGATATCGCTAATCTGTCCTTAATCTGAAGACTATTCACAATCTGCCAAGGAAACTGAATAAATTACCTCCATGATGACATTTACTTGCACTATGGTTTTGGCTGATATCCTTCTTCCCTCATGCAATCATTAAAACTTCACAAGTAACGCCCTGTGAATACAGAACGAGTGAAGCAGAAGCAATTCAATAAAGGCTTTTAATAATTCAGTCAAATAATAAAAAAACTTCAGTCAGAACTGATAGTACTGGGTGTTGAGTGTTGCAGTAAAACACGGTGCTTGTGAAAGGGCTGTGAAAAAGAGGTTGAAGAACTTGGATATTGATAGCATATTTAACAAGATTACAACTTAGGGAGCCTAGCATAACAAGCCTAACAAAACTGGATAATTATATGTGCAAATCACCAATCGGTGAGAATGCATTCCTTTATATAGCTTAGTTATGCATAGCCTCGCCCCTCCCTATCTCTGTAATCTTCTCCAGCCTCACAATCCGCCGAGATCTCAGCGCTCCTCTAATTCTGCCATCTTGAGCCTGCCCTAATATCTCCTTATGTGACTCGGTGTCAAATTTTGTTTTATAACGCTCCTGTGAAGCGTTTTGGGATATTATATTACATTAAAGGTGCTTTATAAATACAACATTTTGTTGTTGTTGTTATTGCAGTGGGTAATTTTAACCTAACCCATTTGGCGGGAAACTATCAGAATTGGATCAAATGCCTGTGTTGGCTGTAGTTCAGTGTCTTTGCGTCACAATAGATCATGAGCTCAAGTCCCACTCCAGAGACTTGACTGCATAATCTAGGCTGACACTCCAGTGCAGTGCTGAAAGAGTTCTGCACTGTCAGATGAGACATTAAAATGAGGTCCCATCTGCCCTCTTAAGTCAATGTAAAAGATCCTGTGGGCACTATTTCAAAGAAGAGATGGGGAGTTCTCCCTGGTGTCCTGGCTCACTAAAACTGGTAACTGCACTTCAAACAAGTACTTAATTGGCTGCAAAGTGATTTGGGATGTGCTGAGATCATAAAAAGTGCTGGATAAATGAGTATCTTTATTCTTTCTTGAAACTTCACCCAATGTTACTTACCATTGAAGTCAAAATCAGGAAGGGTGTAAAATGGGCACCTGATCCGATGCTGTCTGTTTCTCACTGGGCGGGTTAGTTTAAAATGTCCCGTGCTTTATCAGCTGTCCATATAATACCAGCTTCTAGTGTTGTAATAGGATTTGAGCTCATAGCTCTGTGTGGGAGTCTAACCAGTGCTAAGGTACATCAGGTGCTCACAGGGACCCCATTAAACTATTTTGCTTACTCATGTCCTTCTGGTTATTATTGTCCTTGAGATGGTACAAGGGTGATTCCAGGTATCTGGAATTGAAATATTCAGGAATTGTTAAAGAAGTTGGATTGTTTTATTTGGGAAAGATGAGACTTTGAAGTGGCTGATTGATGTTTCAAGATTACAATGGAAGCTGAGAAAGTTGATGCAGGCAAATGTTTTCTTGTGGCGGAGTCCAAATAATGAGGATAAAAGTTAGTGGGTTAGAAGTTAAGGAGGAAAGTTAGGTGGAAGTGTTCACCCATAGGGTAAGAGTTGGGTTGACATTAACAGGCAAGGTCACTGAGGTAGACACTACAAATGTGCTCAAGATTGAAATGGAAGGTGTTGAGACTAAGGGCTGGATTTTGTCAGTGTGGGCGGGCGGGGGCATGTCAGGTGGAAATCGTGTCAGGACCCCGACTCCTAAGTGATGTGTTGAAAAAGTGGGATTTTCCCCTAATTGGCCAATTGATTTCCTGCGTGTGGGAACCACTGGTCCAATTAGTCTTTTCATACAGAAAGTCGCCTCCGATGATGTCATCAATGCTGTTGGATTTAAGGCCTGCAAGCAGCCTTGATTCTTCTGGAGGCTGCAAAGGTTCTGCAATTTATATGAAGGAGTTGAATTGTGGAAAATGTCAACGATCAAGCAAAAGTATGCTCCTCGATTTGATGAGCCCTCCCTCCAAGCTCTGGTGTATGGAGCCAGCTGTAATAAGGAGATGCTGTTGCCTTCCTCAGGGAGAAAAAAACCACCCCAGCAGACAAAAGCTCTGTGGCTACAAGTGGCCCAGGAGGTCAACTCCATCTCGCTGAGCCGCAGAACCTGGCTGCAATACAGGACGAGGGTTCATGACCTTCTCTGCACAGGAAAAGTGAGTATGACTTTCCCATCACCCTTAATCTGATCCCAATCACCTCTCCTCACCAGCACTCTGCTTTGCCAACCTCTTCCTCCACATGCCACTTGACATTTACATCCCTGCACCCTTACCCATTACCTTTCTATGGTCACACTCACTTATCTATTCAACCATGCAGCCCTCACACTCCCTATCACTGTGATGCCATGACAGCAACAACTTTCAACAAACAGGGAGGGTCCTTTGTATCCTTCTAGGCAGCACGGTGGCATAGTGGTTAGCACTGTTGCCTCACAGCGCCAGGGACCCGGGTTCGAATCCGGCCTCGGGTGACTGTCTGTGTGGAGTTTGCACATTCTCCCCGTGTTTGCGTGGGTTTCCTCCGGGTGCTCCGGTTTCCTCCCACAGTCCAAAGATGTGCGGGTTAGGTTGATTGGCTATGATAAATTGACCCTTAGTGTTAGGGGGATTAAATACGTGGGGGTTACGGGGATAGGGTGGGATATGTGTTGGTGTAGGGGTTACGGGGATCGGGTGGGATATGTGTCGGTGCAGGCTCGATGGGCCGAAATGGCCTCTATCTGCACTGTGGGGTTTCTGTGACTTCTGTGACTATGCTGTGGATTCTCTACACTCACTCCTTCATTCTCACTCAAACTCCACTTGTGTCCCTCATTGCAGGAAAAGAGAGCCCACAATAAGAGGGAAAGAGTGAGGACAGGAGGAGGGCCACCCTCAGTAGCCCAGCTCACCCCCTGGGAGGAGGTGGCCCTGGAAATTGCTGGGATTGAGGAGGACAGACGGGCGCATCACAGCAAGCTGGTGACAGAATAGTTTGGAATCTCTCTCATTGACATAGCATGAGTCATTGATAATGATTCTGATGCTCTAACAGATTGACTTATGATCATCTGCAATATTCAATGTGCATGTAACCTTGGCCTCACATCTCTAACTCTTTCCTTTACTCCCCCACAGGACCATCGAAAGCCCCCGTCCCCACTATCCAGGAGGAACAGCCTGAGCCTCCAGACGCCTCAGAGGAAGCTGCAACCTCTGAGGGTGCAGCATCAGCAGAATACAGCGCACCCAGCACCAGCGCAGACACTCACACCTCGGTGGGACATTCGCGAGATAGAGTAGTGTTGTCACCTGGTGTATCACAGCTCACAAGTGAGCATCAGCAGATGGTGGAGACAGGGACAGCAGTGGAGAGTCCTCATCAGAGGGCGCAGGACTCTGCCAGCTCGGCTCTGCTGCATGTCGACCCTGTGCTTCCAGGTCCATCCAGAAGGAGAGCGGTGCTGGAACTCCAGGAACAGGTGCAGGAGTCTCTGGCAGGTTCTGTCTCCAGGGTCGCTGCGAGTGTGGATCGAATGGAGGAGTCCATCGTGAACATGAGCAGAGCCTTTGTGGAGGCATTGGCGCATGAACGCATCACCGCAGAAAGGATGGCAACCTACGTGGAAAGGATGGCTACCTCCATGGTAAGGCTGGCTACTGTAGAGGAGAGGATGGCTATGGTAGAGGAAAGGATTGCTATGTCCATGGAGGAGCTTAGTCGCCAGAGTATTGAAAACATGGTCATTCTTCAGAATAGAATGACATCTCTCAAGCTATTGAGCAAACAAACCAGTCGGACTTCCAGTGCAGAAACAGGTCCTCATGGCTCCACTGCAGTGCAGCAAGGAGCTGTCAAGCCATTTGCTAGCTCTGAAGTGGGGCTGACCCATGAGAGGGATGTTGGTGGCAGACAACAAAGAAGTGGGTGTTCTGGACTGATGGACCATTTTATATGCAGATAGCACCCTCTGGTGGTGGTTATGTGTTAGCAGTGTTTGTGTGGGAGGAGAGGTCATTTGGCCTTTCTACCTTTCTTCCTGTGTGTGAGGTCATTTGACCTTTCTACCTTTCTTCCTGTGTGACCCAGGAAGTAGAATCCCAGGAAGTAGAATTCCAGGAAGAACCTGGCTTGAGTAATGGAGAATTCCATGAGGGATTCACAATCCAATGTAATCCGATCTTCTATGTTAGGCCAAGCGCAATATCTGTGAGTATCTTTGTTTGTTCGCATAATAGCAACGTTGTCAGAGTAGTATTTTGATAACACTATGTTTATAAAAGGATAATATTTGATAGTTACAGAAGTTAGTCCAAATGTTAGTTAGTTATACAATTAGTCTATTCTACTGTTGTAAATATGTTTATATCTTATGTAATATCGAATTTTTAGTACTCAGTTTATGTACAAAACATACTTTGTCTTTGTTTACAGTTTCACAAATTTGTTCAAGTAAAGCTTCAAAACAGCAAACGGCTTCACGAGGAATTATTTTGAATAAGTGTTTAACTTGCTGGATAACTAGATAGGAACACGTCTCGCAAGGCCAGTACAGTGGGGGTTCCTCTCCAAGTGCTCACACGACCATGGCACAGCAATGCCCTCGGTCAGAGCCCCACCAGAGTCCTCACCCAACTGAGATGGGTGTCTCAGGACCTTCACAGCCACAGGAGCAACAGACTGTTGGTGAGCGTGCACAGGTTCGCCACCCCAGAGTTGCCCGCCAAAGGCGTCGAGGCAGGAGCAGCAAGGGAGTGAGCAAGGGGCCTCCAAATCTGTTGAAGCCACAGGGGAAGCACCATGTAGGAGCATGCATAAGAGGAAGATAAAGCACAAGTAGTCACAAGGGTAGTCACTTGGGTGCTGTGTTGTTTTGTTTCTGGACCAGCCATCATTGTGATTCTATTATAAAGTGTTTTGATGGCAAACAGCTGAAGTTGTGGCCTGTGTCATTTCGCAAATGGGACTTTCACATTGAGGGCTTAGGGTGCCTTGCGATTATCCGAATGGTGGTCAGAGTGATAGGATTCTGCAGGTTCTTGTCCATTGTCGATGCTCTGGTAAGAAGGTGTGAGGTTAAAGTGTTTGATTGTGCAGGCTAAGCAAATCTGGCCAGGATGAGTGCGTCCCTTGCATCCCGGGCAGCAATGTTGTCGTGCTGGCGCCTTCTGGCCTGTGCATCTTCAGGTGGGTGACTAGCAGCTTGGCGCTCCTGTTGTTGCTCCTGCTGTTGGTGCTGCTGTTGTTCAGGGTTCTGCTGCTGCCGCGGCTGGTCTGCGTCCGAATCTGATGTTCAGGTGAAAAGGAATTAAATGGTCGCCATGCTTCTGGTATATACTTCAGTTGAGGAAGCGCTAAATCAAGGTGGGGAGAGAAGTTTCCCAGGAGGTCACACTGGAGATGGGTGTGTAAGTGGTTTTGATCCTAGCCCAATTGCTAGACGGATGATTCGAATCACCCCCGCCTTACGAAAATTCTATACCCGGGAATTATTATTCAGAGTGTAAGTGAAATAAGTCACGGACAGGAATGCTTCGGTGAAAAATCAAGCTTATATTTATTTGGTCTAACATACACTGGCTAAAACATGCACTGCTAAACAAAATCATTGTCTCTGTGGAGAATAAGATCCAGGTTACAAACAACATACATACAGTACACGACTGGGGACTATAACATGCAGTAATTCCCTTGTTGCTATGGTGGACTCTAATTCCACCCCTACCAACGAATTACCCAGTCGCATAAACCCCTTCGCCTGGCTGAACCAAACGAAGCTCCCCCCCTCGGAATAGCCTAAAAACTTCACTTCTGAGAA
The DNA here is from genome assembly GCF_052327205.1 of Somniosus microcephalus. Lineage (NCBI taxonomy): Eukaryota > Metazoa > Chordata > Chondrichthyes > Squaliformes > Somniosidae > Somniosus > Somniosus microcephalus. Next base: position 37,962,262 of record NC_141012.1, on the reverse strand, counting down.
AACTCTGAGCCCTTATACACCACCCAGCTCACCTGGGATATCTGGTTACCGGCTTGGGACACTCGAGACCATGCTCACCACCACACACAGTCGGTCTCGATCGCTCCGCTCAGCCACTGCCCAGAGGCCGTTCCCTGTGAGGGGTATGCGGTTCTCAGTCTCAGTGGCTTCTTCCTCTGGTACTTCTTGTTAGGTCAATCTTGGTGGAGCAAGTGCGAGAGAGAGAGAGAGAATGGTGGAAAAGGATCTATCTTTATAGGAGTCTTGCTACCCCTATCTTTCCCGCCAATCTTTAAAATCCTTTTGTTTCTAAGCAATCCGGTGCTTAATCAGAGATGGGCCATCATCGGACCCATGAGTATTCCATGATTGGACTAATGGCCCTAAGTCTGGAACATCTCTCGGTTTTTGTGTTGGGAAAAACTGGCTCCTCTTCGGCTGGCTAGGCTAGTGGGTTCATTGTTCTGCTTCTCTTCTGAGATGTTGGTGAGAAGTGCTTTGTATATTAGAGTGGCTTTCTAATAAGTTCAAGTTCAACGAGTGCCTCAGGGTCCTCAGCCCCTTCGTCAATGGCCCCCTTCCTTTTCCCAGGACTGTCGGGCGAACCCATACATTCTGGATGACTGACAGTTCTTTTGTCACAGCCAACTGCCATGCATTCTCTGGAGTTTTAACAAACCAGTTTTTTCACGTATCTGCACAGGATGATCCTATCACAGGGAAAATACCCTCAGAAAAATCCCATAAAGTCCACAAAAATATTCTCGACTGAGTCCATTCTTCAAACAGAGACTTTGCGATCTCTTCAGGTGTCAGGCTCCAAACTTCGACAACACTGAGTAGGCCGCTAAAAGTTCCCCCAGACCTGAAACAACAAAGTTCTGCCACCTGCAAATGATCATTGGTGAAAACTCCTTCATAATGGTGGAGCTGCAGCTGTGAGTAAGCAATCCACTTGTGAGGCCACCAGCATTACCTGGCGTGTTCCAGAGGAGGCGTGTAGGATGGGGGGAATGTCTAAAAATCAGAAAGGCCTCTCAAAATGGGATTATAGAGGCAATTAAGTGGTTGTTAAGGGCCTTAAGGGCCTATCCCGCCTTTTGGAGGCAGGATGGAAAGGAGGTCAGAAAACACGATTTAGGGAAAATTGCTCGGAGGCGGGATGGAGGCGGGATCGGGCCCGCCCGCCATTTTTGGTGATTTTAGCAACTCACATGCCTCCAATCCCACCTCTTCGGGCCTGGCAAAATCGAACCCTAAACGTTTCCAAAAATTATAAAATTCTAATGCTTCATGCAATTTTATTGAACTATCTCAAGTGGAGCATTAACATCGGCATGGACTGGTTGGGCCGAATGGCCTGTTTCTGTGCCGTATATCCTATGTAATTCTTTGTAATCTCAATTTCTCAGGAGGGTGCTATCATCGGACGTGTTTTTGATTAATTTGGTCAACTCCAGTATCATAAGTCTACACCCAAGTCAAAAATGCACCAATTTTATTTTGTTTGTTTACCGCCAAGAATTAATCAGTGTCCTGAGATTCTGCAAACTTCCCTTGCTTCCTTCTGTATTATTCTTCAGTGGAAATGGAGGAAAAACCCTTGGCTCAGTTAGCAGTGGCAACACTAAAATGCTAGCTGAATTAATCCCCACAGGGTCTCTTGCTGGTTTCAGTCAAGTTGGCAAGAAAGCACTGAGCGGGCAGAAGATGGCAAAGTTGAGACAATGTGTTGCCGCTCTCATGCACTGCTCAATGGGCAGCTGGTCACACAGTGTCATTTGTAGAAGCTCATTTGCTCTTTACACCAGGGAACATTTCATATTAAGAAAGGATTTCAAATAAGCAGTCGACAAAAATAAAAGGAGCCAAGAAGAAAATTTTGCAATGTTCTAGTTACAAACAAGCTGAGCATATATTAAAAACAGAAAATGTCTTTCAGTATTAAATGGACTAAAAATAAGTAAAGTTTCCTTCATGTTACATTTTCTTTCTCATTCCCAACATAAAAAAGGGTCTCTCCGAAGAGCCAATATCTCTTAAATATTTTAAACTACAGGAGGTACATAAATTTACACCAAAATACAAAGATCTGAATAAAAAAATGATTTTACAATATGACAGCTGTAGCCAAACTTCAGAAACACTCTGATAATTAATTTCTCAAAGCTAGACTTCCATTTCATTATTTATGGCATGGCAAAATGTGAAGGATTGGATACCTTTATTTTCTGAAAGCATTAATCAACAGATGACGCCAAAACAAATCAGAAAATGGGCTGCAATTAAAAGGAAATGGTGTATAGGTCTGTATGGGTGCGTGTTAGCGTATGTGTTGGAGAATGCTTTACCGGTAAGTTAATTACCCCTGCATGTGTCCCGCAATGTTTTGTTTTTTAATTACGTTTTTGAAAAATATTAATATTTTCTCCCAGCAATAGGCTCAAGACCAACCATCCTGCAGTCAGACTGCTTAAGCTTCAATCTGTTGTGTCATTTGTGCCCTGTAGCTCTGTATATGGTTCCAGTATTATGGGGTTAGATGAAGAAGGGGCGGGAGGAGGCTCGTGCGGAGCATAAACACTGGCTTGGACCTGTTGGGCCAAATGGCCTGTTTCTGTGCTGTAAAAATGCTCTGTTATACTTTGTAGTATTTCTATCTCATACATATTGTGCGATCATTCTTCTCAGAAAGAGAGACAGTGGGTCAAACCAGATGATGGATACAAATTTGATCAGTTCTCACCTGTCCATGGAGCCTGTCAGAAAATCATGTAGTTTGGAGCTGATAACTGATTTGTATTGCTGGGATAGGCTTCCCTATCCTCTTCCCTATCCTCTTCCCTATCCTCTTCCATATCCTCTTCCCTATCCTCTTCCCTATCCTCTTCCCCATCCGCTTCCATATCCTCCACATAGAGACCAATTGATGACTAGGAAAGCGAATGTACCAGGTCAATGTTGGACTGTTTCGGGTGCTTCCTAGCTGATCCTCGTGGAGGCATTTGAAGCTACTTATCAGGAGAATGTTACTCAAGGGGTAAAATAGTCAAATTCTGTTGATAGTATCCAACAAGTAGATGAAACTGAAAACATCAGCAGACAATGAATGGTAAACTGTTACCAAAGGCATTTCCTCTCTGACATGAATCTTGTCATTCATGTGAAAATGACTTATGAAATGATACTGGGCAGCCTGCTGGTGGCGCTGTCCAGGGAGAGTATAAATACTCAGGCATGGGCCCAGCTTGCTCAGGACATTCTTTAACAGGAACTAGTGAAGGACACAACTAGATCTCCATGTTGAAAAACAGTTGATTAAAGCCTTGTTTAATACTCAGACCAAGTGCCTGGTAGTTTTCTTATGTCACTCTCCATGAGGAGTACTTTCGGCCAAAGGACTTTGAAACTAATTGAGCTCAACTCTTGCCTGTTGGAGATTGCTAACCTCTGCTTCAAATTCAGAGGGCGTCTAACACCATTGGTGCCACGATTCTGCCAAAAGAATAAGCAAAGCTGGGAATAGATACAACCTGGTTCATTGTCTGGTACAATGAGAATAATTTGCAGATAGTTGCTATGTCAGGACCGTCAGTGCCTGCAACACCAGCAAGGCATGACAGGTTTGCCCAGATACGTGTTCGTGTAAGACAATGCAGATTTATAGTCCATATGCAAAAATAACTGCAATATGCTATCAGACATAGCCATCCGTGTCTGAAGCATGAGCTAGACCCCAGATCACAGGGCCTGGACCTTTCTGTTTATGCCTTTTTAAAATATTTGTTTATGGGTTGTGGGCATCATTGGCAATGCCAGCATTTATTGCCCATCCCTAGTTGCCCTTGAGAAGGTGGTGGTGAGCTGCCACCTTGAACTGCTGCAGTCCATGTGGTGAAGGTACTCCCACCGTGCTGTTAGGGAGGGAATTCCAGGATTTTGACCCAGTGACGATGAAGGATCGGCAATATAATTCTAAGTCAAGATGGTGTGTGACTTGGAGGGGAACTTGGAGGTGGTGGTGTTCCCATGCGCCTGCTGCCCTTGTCCTTCTAGGTGGAAGAGGTCGCAGGTTTGGGAGGTGCTGCCGAAGAAGCCTTGGTGAGTTGCTGCAGTGCATCTTGTAGATGGTACACACTGCAGCCACGGTACGCCGGTGGTGGAGGGAGTGAATGTTTAAGGTGGTGGATGGGGTGCATCAAGTGGGCTGCTTTGCCCTGGTTCCATCAGACGTCAAATTGCATTTCAATATGGTGTCAGGAGTAATGTTTTCATGGATGTTTGGGGTTTAGCAGTTTTACTATGCTGACAAACCGATAGACACTCTCGCCATGCAACAAAAAGTACCAGGTGAATGGGCTCATCATTTCCAATGGAACTGAAATAAAAATACTAAGAAGATGTAGTCTGTCAAAGCAGTACGAAACATCATTTACAACAAGAGGGCATAGCCTCAAACTTAGCAGAGAGTGAACTTTAGATTTAACTACACAGAGGATGGTGAATATGTGGAATGGGATACAAAGGGAGGTAGGAGGTGTTGACTGTTTCAGCAAATTCGAGAGAGAGATAGATAAGTACCGGGCAGACAGATTGATATAGGGCCATGAGATTAGACACTGGGACCAGCCAGATGGACTGCACTGGTCTTCTCTGGTCCCGTACATTCCTATGTTTCCATCAATTGAATCATATTTTACAAAGAGTTTGTACTTTTTTTTTCTGGACTTGAGCACATAAAGCTAGGCTGACACTCCAGTGCTGTGTTGAGGGAGTGCTGCACTGTCGGAGGTGCCGTCTTTCGGATGAGACGTTAAACTGAGGCCCCGTCTGCTCTCTCAGGTGGATGTAAAAGAACCCATGGCACTATTTCGAAGAAGAATAGGGGAGTTCTCCCTGGTGTCCTGGCCAATATTTCTCCCTCAACCAACATAACTAAAACAGATTATCTGGTCATTATCACATTACTGTTTGTGGGACCTTGCTATGCGCAAATTGGCTGCCGCGTTTTCCACATTACAACAGTGACTCCACTTCAAAAGTACTTTGGCTGTAAAGCGCTTTGAGACGTCCGGTGGTCATGAAAGCCACTATAGAAATGCAAGTCTTTCATGGGATGTGGGGGTCTCTGGCAAATCCAGCATTTATTCCCCATCCCTAATTGCCTTTGAGAAGGTGGTGCTGAGACAACTGAGTGGCCAGTTACAGAGGGTGGTTAAGAATCAACCACATTTAATGATGGCAGATTTCCATTCCTGAAAGACATTAGTGAACCAGATGGGTTTTTACAACAATCTGGTAGTTTCATGGTTGCCATGGCTGATACTAGCTGTTTTTTAATTCCAGATTTATTTAATTAATTGAATTTAAATTCCCCATTTGAACTTGTGGCTCTCAGATTATCAGTCTGGCCCTCTGGATTACCAGCCCAGTAACACAACCACGATGCTACCTTCCTGTTCCTGATACTGCCACTATTCATACAGTTCTGGTTTGAGAGGGGAGGTTGGTTCTCAAGAAATAAGCAATATTCTTGCTCAATGACCTCAGTTTTCTGTATCTGATACAGTAAACTAACACAGCTACAATCAATCGATCCACAAATGAAATAGAATCATGTGTTATTACTTTCAACACATTTTTATGAAATTCCCATTGTCCACTATTTTAATAAAAGAGCCAATCCATTCATTTTGAAGTGGTCAACATCTTTGATAAAGTACAGGAAACTCTCGATTTACCGGCACCTAAATAACCGGAAATCTCGGTTAACCGGCAAAATTCAGGAGTAGGTTCAGGTAAGTTTTATTACTTGCCTTCCTCCATCTGTTGCTGTGCAAGGGTGTGGCTGCAGCTGTTGCTAAGCTACAGAGATGCTTGGAACTTGTGGCCATTGTTCTGCACCTGTTGCTAAGCAACAGGGTTTGTTGCTTTATACGGAGCTCTCAGCTCTCCGTATCTTTTAACTATAGCTCTCGGTTATCCGGAATTTTGGATGAACCGGCACCACGTCGGTCCCGTCGGTGCCGGATAAAAAAGAGTTTCCTGTAACAGACAGAGGAATTCCACACAAATATATTAATGGTTTATTAGTAATACCACAATATATTTCAACCCCCATTAAGACTTCAAAAATACTGAATTTCTTCAAAAATGCTGATTTTATTCACAGTTTTCTAAGTTTTCTTAGATTCGACTATTCCAATGCTCTCCTGGTCTGCCTGCCATCTTGCACCTTCCATAAACTCGAGCTCATCCGAAACTCTGCTGCCCGTATCCGAACTCGCTCCAAGCCCCATTCACACACCGCCCCCAGTGCTCGCTGACTGACCTACATTGGCTGCTGGTCCAGCAATGCTTCGATTTTAAAATTCTCATCCTTGGCCAGGGCCTCGGCCCTCCTTATCTCTTTAATCCCCTTCAGCCCTACAACCAACATTCCATATAAGCTGCGCCGCAATGTTAAAGTTTGTGCATGCATGAAACTGTGAATGGGCTGCACATCGAAAAGAAAAAGTTGCGGGGAACATTGCCTACAACCCTCTGACATCTCTGCGCTCCTCCAATTCTGGCCTCTTGTGCATCCCTTATTTTCGTAGCTCCACTATTGGCGAGCGTGTCTTTAGCTGCTGAGGCCCTCAACTCTGGAATTCCCTCTGCCTCTCTACCTCTTCCTCCTCGTTTAAGACACTCCTAAAAATCTACCTCTTTGATCAAGCTTTTGTTCACCTGTCCTGATATCTCTTCATTTTGTTTGATAACGCTCCTGTGAAGTGCCTTTGGGACGTTTTACTACATTAAAGGCTCTATATAAATGCAAGTTGTTGTTGTTGTAGTTGTACAGTAAAAATGAAATTTAAAGGATCACCAGAATTTCACAGGTTATAGAGGTTTCTCTGGAATGAGCAAAGTCCATGTTTACATCTCCTTAAGATAAGTAATACTTCATCTAGAGGCTACAAGGGAGATGGTAGAGTGAGTAAGAAACTATGAGAGCAAAATTCCCATCGTTAGCGCCTCCGGTGGGAGGCGCTAATGGGGCGCAAATTGCTTTCCCCCCCCCGAGACGTTAACCGTGCCTCCCACTAAATTGTGCGGGAGGTTAGCGGCGGTGCTACCGGGCAATGCCCCGATCTTCTGCGCCCGGAGATCATGACGTCATCTCCGGGAGCTGTGCTCCAGTAGCACCGCGGGAGAAAATTCCCCCTCGTGCCCCGCAGCAGCACCGGGTGATGTTACCGACTGCTGCAGGGGTCGCGAAGACTGAGGCCGGTCGCTCGCGGGACACCATTTAAAGGCGCGGTGGCCGACCTGTGAAGGAATAAGCCATATAACCTATTCAGAAAAATACACCATTCTATGAAAGTATTCTGGCCTTATTAAAACATGAGAAACTGGGTCTGGAAATCTAGAAACCTAACGATGAAAAAGCTGTGATAGCATTCTGGCTATTGAGATAGGATAAGTTGTTGACACTGAATCAATAACCTTATTGAAACAGAAGGTTAAAGGCTCCTGAAAGCCTGAACCTTTGGGAACAAGGCAATAGTTCACCCTGTATAAGGTGTTCTAATTTACACCTCATAAAGAAGCACATAAAAGTAACAAACATCTGCCTTCATAAAAATGATACCAAGTAAAGCGCAGCTGCTGTTACACAGTTTTTTATGATAAACTTAGCACACCTAGAGGAGAGACATGGTCCTGTAGTGCTACCAGCTGAGATGACTGTAAGAATTGCAGGGGTCAGCTGAAAAATGACTCGAGATAATTAGCTTACATCAGCAGAAAACCTTAAAGGAAATACCACTGGAAAAGGGTATAAATATTGAACTCTCAAATGGGATAGTAGACTCGCTTAAAGGGGCAAAGCGATTCTCGGCTTCAGAGCTAGCTCTGTAAGTCTCCAACTCTTTGTACCTCAGGGATCAAAAAGGTACTGTATTTGATTTTGGTGGATATCCTGAATAAAACTAAGAACTGTAAAACTGTAGCGCAGTTAAGATTTGAGAGTAGGTTCTCTGATAATAGCTTTCTTTTTATGGAACTGTTAATGTTGTGATTGACTCACCAACTATAAATTATATGTCGGTTCTTCAATAAATCTATATATTTTTAGAATTGTCTCACATAATACTTCTGTATCAAACTCGCAAACTCAATCTCTGTACACTCTTTGGTGAGGAGTTGCAGAATTCTGGGGGAGCTTTCCAGAACCTCATAATATCCGGAAAGTTACAGGCTAGCTAAACTTATTAAAAGTGCTATCTGGAGGACGGTAACATTCTCAGGTTGTTCCTTTCCTTTAAGGAGAGATAGTCCGGACCTTTAGGCCCAATTAAGCATCTTTAGGATTTGGCTACCTCAAACTTTAGTCAAAAGTGAATGTCTGAGGAAGACGCCTGATCCGGGGTAGCCCTAAAGGGGCTAGGACTAGTAATTATCCCCTCAGGCCAACATGAAAAAAAATTGGCGATTTTGTTTTAAAATTTTTCTGAGCACCGGACGCGGGCTGAGTGCCACGATCGGTCAGCCCGGCACTCAGCTTGATCACGCGGCACTCCCGCACCCTGGTGCTCCAGCAGATGCCAAAAAAAATGCGGAGCTCACATCGGGGAGCCCTTCCCTTTAATTGAGTGAAGAGCCCCTGCAACGCGGCAGAACCACGCGTGGCCACACGTGGCGCTGCTGAGCACATCGCCCCGGATCGGGGCATTCCCCACCTCTTACACTCTAAGAGGCAAGTCGAGTGCTTGATTTAGCTCCACATCCCTCTTGGAGCAAAAAATGGGAATTTCTCAAATGTTTGAAAAGGTTAGCGCCTGGCGCTAACTTTTCAAACATTTTTGACTTAGCGCCCCAAATGGCCCTCTCGGGGAATTTCTCCCCCTATGGCTAAAGTGGAGGCAATGTTTAAGAGCCAGGTCTTTGGGGGATGAAGCACGAATGATGGGCAATTTGACAGTAACTATTTGCAGGATTACTCTGCTATGAAGCAGGAGTATTCTAAGTAGACTCGCCTAGGCCTGGGCACTGTACTCCAAAGTGTTGTGTTCTGGAATGTCCGACCATCCCTGTGATGAAGTACAGGTGCAACAAAGCTGAACTGATATCTGTGTTCACTGTGAAGCATCGCGTTGAGATCAGGTATTTGCTGACTGGAGAGGTTTCTGTTAAGAATCACTTTTAGCATCATCCGTCTTCAAGGCTTGACATATATTGAACATATTGCAAGTACTGCAGAAAGGTAGGCCATTGACGTATCCCATTTGTGTAGAGTTCACCAGACTATCTTGTTGGTGTGCACTAGGACCACAATAGATGCATTCAGGAACATTAAGGCCACTACAGAATGTCTACCTGATGAATGGATCAATATTGCTAAGGGTTTTCCAACTCTTAAGCTGTCAAGATGAAGAATGGATTGAAACATGTGGTCAAGTCCAGTATTAAATTTTATAACATACATATACAGCCATGAGGTTTTCCAATAACCAAACCACAGATTGCAATTCTGATAATCGTGAAGTGATTCTGTCAAAAAATTATTCTATTTCAGTAAGGGCATGGATAATTACATATTTTAAGGAGGGAATGGATCTGTACTTGAAGCAGAGGAATATACAAGGCTAGAGGGAGAGAGTAAGGCAGTGGGATTAGCTTTGAATTTCTCTACTATTGGCATGATGGACTGAATAGCCTAATTCGTGCTGTAAATGTTGATGGTTCTGTGGCCTCATTATACATAAACTGAGTGGAACATCTGGGCCATTGATGTCAATCATTAATGGAAAAATGGCTTTTACATAACAACAACAACAACTTCTGTTTATATAGTGGCTTTAATGTAAAATCATGGCCCAAGGTGCTTCAGAGAAGGGTAATCAGACAAAAATTGTTCATTAGGAGGGGTGGCTAAAAGCTTGGTCAATGAAGTGGGCTTTAGGGACTGTCTTAAAGGTTGAGAGGTATATGGATGAAATTTGAGAGCCAAAGGGCCTAAACGACAGAGTTTGAAGAACGCAGAGTTGTCTGAGGGTTGTAAGGCTGTAGAAGGTTACAGAGATTGGGAGGGGTAATGCCACAAATGGACATTATGAGGATGAGAATTTTAAATCTGAGGAATTGGTGGACCAGGAACCAATGTATGCCAGCGAGCACAGGGGTGATGGGCAAATGGGACTTGGTGTGGGATAGGCCATGGGCAGCAGAGGTTTGGATGAGCTGAAGTTTATGTAGGATGGAGGATGGGAGGCCGGTCAAGACAGCACTGGAGACTGGAGGTGACAAGGCATGATGAAGGTTTCGGCAGCAGATGGGCTGAGGCGGGGTGGAGCTGGGTGATGTTACAGAGGTGGTCGCTGTGATGGAAATACATGGGGTCATAAGCTAAGCTCTAGGTCAAATAGCACACCAAGGTTGCAAACAGCCTAGTTTAACCTGAGACAGTGGTTGGGACGAGGATGGCATCAGTGGTGAGGGTACAGAGTTTGTGATTGGGGGGTTGAAGACGATGGCTTCAGTCTTCCCAATGAGGATATTGCAGTTCATCGAGGACAAACAGAATACAGAGGCAGTGGAAGGGTAGAGGGAGCTGGTGGAGAGGTGGAGCTGGGTGTCCTCAGCGTACTTGTGAAAGCTGACCCCATGCCTTCAGATGATGTCACCAATGGATAGCAGGTAGATGAGGAAGAGAAGGGGGCCAAGGATGGATCCTTGGAGGACTCCAGAGGTAACAGTGCGGGGACAGGTAGAAAAGCCAATGCTGGGGATGCTTTGGCTACAGTTGGATAGGTAAGATTGGAACCAAGTGAGGGCAGTATTACTGAGCTGGACAGTGGAGGAGAGGCGTTGGAGGAGGAGGTTGCGGTCGACCATGCCAAATTCTGCAGAGACGTTGAAGAGGGATAGTGCGCCATGGTCACAGTCATGTCAGAGGATGTCATTTGTGAGTTTGATAAGGGCCTTTTCAGAGCTGTGGCAGGGGCAGAAGCCTAATTGGAGGAAAGATGGGCATGGCTTTGGGAGGCAACAACACATTCAAGGACTTTGGTGAGGAAAGAAGGGTTGGAGATGGTCTGGTAGATTGAAAGGACTGAGGGGTTGAGGTTGGATTTTTTGAGGGAGTGATGGCGGAGGTTTGGAAAGGCATGGAGGCAGTACATGGAGAGGAAACCATTTACAATATTGTGGCGGAGCCACCAAGGGTCTCAGAACAATTAGTAATAATCCCTTTAACTACAGTGCAGTGCAGCCATGGACTGCACCTTTAAACTGCCTGTTAACTGTACTGTATTGTGTTTTCCTGCACTCCACGTGATGACGTCATGACACCGATCACGTGACCACCATGACGTCATGACGTCAGCTTCCAGAATCTTCCAGTAGTCGTCGAGTGCCCAGCAAGCTGATTAGACCTGTGTACCGTTTCTCCTGTAGTTTCCCTGTTAACTTCGTTGTTCATTAAAACCTGTTGATTTGATTCATTGAGTCGAATACCTTATTCAGATAGGAACCTCCGTTCCTACATTGGTGACCCCGATCTCGCCGGACAACTTTCGTCGAGGATGAACACGAACGCCGTCGCCCTTAAACTGCCGCAGTTCTGGGAACAGCAGCCAGCAGCATGGTTTTTCCAGGCAGAAGCACAGTTCGCTCTCCGGGAGGTCACAGCGGATTCGACCCGTTATTATTATGTGGTTGCCGCTCTCGACAGTGCCACGGCCTCGCGGGTCGTCAACATCCTTGGAAGCCCACCGGAGGAGGGCAAGTACGAAGCGCTTAAAGCCCGTTTGCTACAGGTATTTGATCTTAATAAGTCGGAGCGGGCACGCAAGCTTATTCCCGTGCCCGGCCTCGGGGACTCAAAACCGTCAGAGCTGATGAGTCAAATGCTCACGCTGTTGGGCGCGGAACCCAAATGCTTTTTATTCCGTGAGCTTTTCCTCTGCCAGCTACCCGAACCGGTTCAGGCGGCCTTGGCCAACGCTGCCATCACAGACGGTGCTGAACTCGCTGCAGAGGCAGACAAGATATTTACTGTTACTCAGCAAGGTTGTGCAGTCACGAGGCGCCTTTCCCCCACGCGAGCGAAGCCCAGCCCTCCCCCAGCAGGATGGTGCATGTACCACGCCCGTTTTGGCGCCAAAGCTCGATGCTGCCGGCCTCCTTGCAGATTCCCTCAAGAAAAAAAAACTCCAACAAGCCCGCGTCCTCCCGGACGGATGACAAGGTCTAAAAAGCATGGCAAGTTAGCTATGGCGGCAGGCTCAGCGGGCAAACTCATTTACGTTACGGATTCCATTACGGGCCGACGATTCCTGTGCGACACTGGTTCACAGTGCAGCATCCTGCCAGCTTCAAAGCTGGACCTACTATCCGGTGGCCAGGGGCCTTCCCTCGTGGCAATAAACGGCGCTGCCATGCGTACGTTTGGTAAACGGACGGTAAACTTAACCTTCGCCGGTCAGCGTTTTGTCTGCGACTTTATTACAGCTAAGGTCTCACAGGCCATCCTGGGGGCTGATTTTTTTCTGTGCCAATGGTCTGCTGGTCGACGTCCAACACTTCCGACTCATTAATGCGTCCACTTTCCACGCAGTGCCCTGCCACCGCAGCACCGCCGTGTCCTGGTCGGTGGCCTGTGCGGTTTCGTCGCAAGACGGGTTTACGTGCCTGCTCGGCGATTTCCTGGAGCTCACCAGGCCTACTTTTTCGGCTGCAAGCACACGGCATGGGGTGGAGCACCATATCTCCATGACCGGCGCACCCGTTTACGCTCTGGCGCGGCGATTAGAAGCCGGCAAGCTGGCAGCCGCAAAGGCTGAGTTCCAGACCATGGAGCGCCTCGGGATCATCCGGCGTTCGGACAGCCCTTGGTCCTCCCCACTGCATATAGTACCCAAACCAGGCGGCGGATGGCGACCTTGCGGGGATTACAGACGCTTAAACGATGCCACGACACCGGACAGGTATCCCATTCCCCACATCCAAGATTTTTCGGCACATCTGGCTGGCAATGCTATATTTTCTAAAGTGGATCTCATTCGTGGATATCACCAAGTTCCGGTGCACCCTCCAGACGTCCCCAAAACGGCAGTCATCACTCCGTTCGGCCTTTTTGACTTCCTCCGCATGCCATTCGGTCTGAAAAACGCAGCGCAAGCATTCCAGCGGTTGATGGACCTGCCCTTCATTTTTGTATATTTGGACGACATCCTAATAGCCAGCAAGGATTCGACAGCTCACATGGCCCATTTACGTACACTTTTCACCCGGCTCAGCCAACACGGCTTTATTGTCAATCCGGCCAAATGCACGTTTGGAGTATCCAGTATTGATTTCCTGGGACACAGGATTACCCCAGAAGGCGCCGTCCCACTAGCTACCAAGGTCGAGGCAGTTACCGCATTCCCGCAGCCTCACACAGTCAAACCCCTGCAAGAGTTCTTGGGGATGGTAAATTTTTATCATCGTTTCGTCCCCAAGGCGGCCCGGTTAATGCAACCTCTGTACAAAGCACTAAAAGGAAAGTCGGGCAAGGATGTTCTCACTTGGACACCGCAATTGGACCAGGCGTTCTGCGATGCAACTATGCTAGCACACCAACTCCCGGGCGCGACTGTTGCCCTCACTACGGATGCCTCCGACTACGCCATCGGAGCAGTTCAAGAGCAGTGGGTCGACGGGGGTTGGCAGCCGTTAGCCTTTTTCAGCCGCCAACTGCGCAAGAACGAGCGAAAGTATAGCACTTTTGACAGAGAGTTGCTAGCCCTGTTTTTGGCCATCCGGCATTTCCGTTTCCTCCTAGAAGGCCGTCCATTCACTGCATTCGTGGACCAAAAACCGTTCACCTTCGCCATGGCCAAAACGGCAGAACTTTGGTCAGCTCGGCAGCAGCGCCACCTCACATTTATATCCAAATTCACAACGGATTTGCGGCACATGTCAGGCAAGGATAATCTCATGGCAGATTGCCTTTCCCGGGTTCCAGTCCAGGCAGCCCACCTGGGCATCGATTTTGTCGGACTGGCTGAGGATCAACTGGCAGACCCAGAGGTACAAGCGTTTAGGACCACGCCTTCCAGTTGACAGGTTGCAGACGTGCCGTTTCAAGCGGCAGGAACCACGCTCTTGTGCGACACATCCATGGGAGTGCCCGGCCCATTGTGCCGGTCGAATGGCGCAAGAAAGTATTCCAGGCAATCCACGGGTTATCTCACCCAGGGATGCGGGCTTCTCAACGGCTACTGTCCCGCAAATTCATTTGGAAAGGCATGCATTTGGACGTCCGGGACTGGACAAACAATTGCGTCGATTGTCAAAAATCCAAAGTCCACCATCACGTCAAGGCTCTGGTGGCCAACTTCCCGGTGCCTGAACGCCGTTTCGACCACGTTCACGTGGATTTAGTAGGTCCCCTTCCCGGGTCACGTGGATTCACACACCTCCTGACAGTGGTAGACCGGACCACCAGGTGGCCAGAGGTGATTCCCTTGGCCGCTACCACCGCAGCAGATGTCGCCAGGGCATTTCTTTCGTCGTGGGTGGCTCGGTTCGGGGTGCCATCGGACATCTCCTCGGACCGCGGTCCGCAATTCACATCAGAGCTGTGGAACGCAGTGGCACAAGGCCTGGGTACCAAGCTGCACCGTACCACCGCGTACCATCCGCAGGCGAATGGTCTGTGCGAAAGGTTCCATCGGTCTCTCAAAGCGTCCCTCCGTGCCAGCTTGAGGGGACCCAACTGGGTGTACAGGCTCCCATGGGTGATGCTGGGCCTCCGGACAGCCCCAAAGGAGGATCTTCAGTCTTCATCGGCTGAGCTGGTTCATGGCCAGACACTCAGAGTGCCAGGTGACTTTCTCCCTCCACACAGCAAACCATGGTCTGCAGCTCAACAGCTCCTACTTCATCAGGAGGCGGCTAGGAATTTCCTGCCCATCCCAACCTCGCAGCATGACCTGCAGAGGCCTCACGTCTCGACAGAGCTCATGAGTTCGGACTATGTCTTTATTTGACAGGACGGTCACAGAGACCTACTCAAGCCGCCGTATACCGAACCTTTTCGTGTCATCTCATCGGGGGAAAAGTTTTTCACAGTCGAAGTCGGTGGAAAGTCCGATACCATCTCTATCGACCGGCTCAAACCAGCCCACCTGGATCGGAGTGAGCCTGTCGTGGCTGCCCAACCGCCTCGCCGCGGCCGACCGCCGTTGGCCGCCAGACCAGCCGTGCACCAGCCCACCGTCGAACAGCCCGATTCGGCCTCAGACGCGCCTGCACCTCTGATTACCGTTTCTGCCTCGCCCGAGACGCCGCTTCTGCCGCAATCTGGCACTGGTTCTTCTACTAACGCCCCATTTCTGCTGCCTGAGTTTTGTCGCCGTTCGGCCAGGATCATTAAACCTCCTACTCAGTTGACAATGTCCGTTAAAGTGGATTCTGGGGGGGCGCCTGTGGCGGAGCCACCAAGGGTCTCAGAACAATTAGTAATAATCCCTTTAACTACAGTGTAGTGCAGCCGTGGACTGCACCTTTAAACTGCCTGTTAACTGTACTGTATTGTGTTTTCCTGCACTCCACGTGATGACGTCATGACGCCGATCACGTGACCACCAGTGGCGCGAAGAACGCGATGACGTCATGACGTCAGCTTCCAGAATCTTCCAGTAGTCGTCGAGTGCCCAGCAAGCTGATTAGGCCTGTGTACCGTTTCTCCTGTAGTTTCCCTGTTAACTTCGTTGTTCATTAAAACCTGTTGATTTGATTCATCGAGTCGAATAACTTATTCAGATAGGAACCTCCGTTCCTACAATATCAGCGAGCATGGGGGCCAGGAAAGGAAGTTGGTGGACAGCTGTTTAGTGGGAATGGGGCCCAGAGAGCAAGATGAGCTTGGAGAGGACATAGGGGGAGATAGGAAAGAAATTAGGAAAAAAACATGACAATAATTAGCCAGCTGTTATTTGTGCCAATCTAATAATATTATACATGGAGAAAAAAAATAATGGGAGGATGCAATTGATCACAAAGGAAACAATCGTACCTCGTGATATCTTCGGAACCGAGGATGACTTGCTTCCACATTAAAAATTAGTTCTCAGGTGACTGATGAGTCCAATGCAGGACCTACTGTCTCTATCACAGGTGGGGCAGACGGTGGTTGAAGGGGCGGGTGGGTGGGGTGCTTGGGTTGAAGTTTGCTCCTTCCACTGTTTGCGCTTGGCTTCCGCTTGCTCCCGGCGAAGAGACTCGAGGTGTTCAGCGCCTTCCCAGCTGCTTCTCCTCCACTTTACAGGGTGGTAGGTTTGTGGAATTTGCTGCCCCAGAAAGCTGTGGAAGCTACATCATTAAATAAATTTAAAACAGAAATAGATAGTTTCCTAGAAGTAAAGGGAATTAAGGGTTACGGGGAGCGGGCAGGAAATTGGACACGAGTCTAGGTTCGGAATGGTCATGGCCCTGTGGGTAGTGGAGCAGGTCCAGGGGCCCTGTAGCCTGGTTCTGCTCCTACTTCTTGTGTTCTAATTCTGTGTTAGATTTCAGGAGATGGTTTTATTCCTGTTCCTGGCTGGGGTGGAGATCGCCTTTACAGAAGGTAAGTACTGTAGAAAATATAGGGACAGAGTGATCTCCTGGAAGAGTTTCGATCGACTAGATGGGTCGGAGAGGAATTTCCCAGATTTTTTCTCCCAAATTGGCCATTGGGTTTTTTATCTGGTTTTTCGCCTCTCCCGGGAGATCACGTGGGTTCGGGTGGGATGGAGAGTGATAGAAGATTTGAGGTTAGGATCAGATCAGCCATGATCTTATTGAATGGTGGAGCAGGCTCGAGGGGTCGATTGGCCTACTCCTGCTCCTATTTCTTATGTTCTTATTGTTAAGTCTGTGTGTTCTAGTTGTATTTAAGATTAATTACTGACACAGACTACAAGAATAACGTTTCAACAGGTCTTTACTAGTTGGAGGTCAGGGCTATACTAACAGCAATATCACTACACAGTACTTATATACCGGTGGTCACCACCGGTATTACGTATACAGCAACCAGAGAAAGTAGTACATCTCTTAAGGTGGAACAGGCTTAAGTTCTCTTAAGGTGGAACAGGTTACATACACCACAATCCTCCCTTTTTAGCTTAACAGTCATATCCCCATTTAACATAACATCATAACATATATACATATATAACTTCAGGTATAAACAGTTCAAAGGTTCAGTCTCTCAGGAGGCCTTCTGATTCGGGTTGGATAACGCCTTTCAGTGGTCTCTGATTCTTGTTGCTGAGGTGACTCCTCTAGTTGGTTTCCTATGTATTGGACGTCATCAGGTACATTCCCTGCCGAGGTAGATGCTTCAGGTTCATTAACGTCTTCCACAGTTGTCTCTGTCGCAACCATGGGTTCGACCCTTGCTCTCGATTCTACCAGTTGATCCGCATGACGCCTTATCACATTGTTACCAATATCTACTGTGTACATCAGAGGTCCTTGTCTGGCCCGAATTGTTCCGGACTGCCTTTTTTCATTTCCATAGTCCCTTGCCAACACTGGTTGTCCTACGTTGAAACTTCGAGTGGTCTTGTTATTAATATGCCGGAACTGTTTGTTTTCCACTTCCCTCCGCACATTTGGTTTTAACAAGTCCAACCTGGACCGCAACCTCCTGTTATAAAACATCATGGCAGGACTTTGGTTAGTTACTGCATGAGCGGCGTTTCGATATGCCATTAGGAAATTGTCCACCTTGTGTTGTAGCGGAATCTGATCATCGTTCATGGCCTTTATTGCCTTTTTGAATGTTTGGACAAATCTCTCGGCCAACCCGTTTGTCGCCGGATGATATGGGGCAGAGGTATAATGTTTCACCCCATTCTTCTTTAAGAATTTTTGGAATTCTTCCGACACGAACTGTGGTCCGTTGTCCGAACATATCGGTTCTGGCAATCCGTTCCTTGCGAATATTGTTCTTAACACCGCAATTGCCTTTTCTGAAGTAGTGGTATTCATCTTGATCACTTCTGGCCATTTGGAATGTGCGTCCACCGCAATTAGGAACATGGAGTCCATGAATGGACCAGCAAAGTCAATATGTATGCGTTGCCATGGGGCTGAAGGCCATTCCCATGGGTGTAGCGGTGCGATCGGAGGTGCATTTTGCACTTTTTGGCACCCAGCGCAGCTTTTCGTCAACTCCTCTATCTGTTGGTCAATACCCGGCCACCATACATAAGCCCTAGCAAGACTTTTCATCTTAACTCCCCCCAGATGACCTTCATGCAGTTCCTTTAGAACTCTTTCCCTTAACTTGGGAGGAATAATCACTCTTGTCCCGTACATCAAAGTACCATGGCAGACGGACAGCTGGTCTCGCCTTGCCAAGAATGCCAGTAACAGAGGATCACCATGTGTTGGCCATCCCTTCACTGTCACCTCGTAGACTCGGGACAGTGTCGGGTCGTTCCTGGTTTCTCTTTCAATACTTGCATTGGTGACTGGTAAACACTCGATGATGGTCGAATGAAATAACTCAACAGGGTCAACTTTCATCGTCTCTTCTTCTTCAGGTAGTGGCAGGCGTGACAGCCCATCAGCATTGCCATGCTGCTTTGTACCTTTGAATTCTATTTGATATTGATGTGCCCCTAGGAAAAGGGACCATCTCTGGAGTCTCTGTGCTGTCATCACCGAAACACCCTTCTTAGGGTTAAAAATGGATACCAACGGCTGATGGTCTGTCAGAAGTGTGAATTTTTGGCCCTGCAGGTAATGATTAAACTTCTTCACTCCCCATACAAGGCTGAGAGCCTCCCTATCGATCTGCGCATAGTTGCGCTCAGCGGAGGTCAATGATCTGGATGCAAACGTGACTGGCCTTTCCGTGCCATTTGGCAACTTGTGTGAGAGTACTGCCCCAATACCATATGGAGAAGCATCACAAGCCAACCGAATAGGCAGTGTCGGGTTGAAGTGAGCCAACACTTCCTCTGAGGTGATCAATTCTTTGCTTTTGCGAAATGCCTTCTTACAGTTTTCGCTCCATTCCCATGGTACCCCCTTCTGTAAAAGAGCGTTCAGCGGGTGCAGTACCATGGACAGATTCGGTAGAAACTTATGGTAATAGTTAATCAATCCTAGAAACGACCTCAACTGAGAGACATTATCCGGAGCGGGAGCCTTTACAACTGCCTCTATCTTGTCAGGAGACTTATGAAGCCCCTCCCGGTCAATGACATGACCACAGTACGAGATCCGCTTCTGAAAGAACTCACATTTCTGCCGATTAACTCTAAGTCCATACTCTTTCAGTCTGTTGAGCACCAGTTCCAAGTTTGCGAGGTGTTCTTCATTACCATCACCTGTAATCAGAATATCGTCCAGGTAACATTGTGTGCCTGGAATTCCCTGTAATACCTGCTCCATGGCCCTCTGCCAAATTGCTGGAGCCGATGCCACTCCAAAAACCAGCCTATTATACCGGTACAAACCTCTATGCGTGTTGATCGTGAGGTACTGGCGTGACTCTTCTTCAACCTCCATCTGCAAGTACACCTGCGCCAGGTCTATCTTGGGGAAGTGTTTCCCGCCAGACAACGAAGCAAAAATATCCTCAATCCGCGGAAGCGGACACTGCACCATGTGAAGCACCGGATTAACGGTGATCTTGAAGTCTCCACAAATGCGAACCTTCCCTGGTTCTCCTGGCTTGTTGCTCGAAGGACGTTTCATAACGGGAACAATGGGCGTAGCCCACTCACTCCAATCTACCTTAGACAGTACACCTGAACGTTCTAGCGCTTCCAGTTCCGCTTCTACAGCAGGTCGTATTGCATAGGGTACCGGTCTGGCTTTGAAAAATTTTGGGTGTGCATGTTCATCAATCTTGATGTTTGCCGTAATTCCTCTCAATGTTCCCAGTCCCTGCTGGAACACCTCTTTAGCATCATCCAATATTCTGGACAATCGTTTAGGTTTGACATCTGTTTCCCCGGAATCTACCGTTAGTGCCTTTAAGGAGTGCCAGTCCATATTCATTTTCCTAATCCACTCCCGTCCCAGTAGTGGTGGACCTCCTTCAGGTAGCACATATAAGTCCATTACTTGGCTTTCTTTGCCCTTGTGGACCACTTTTACCTCTATCTTTCCAATGGGGTACACTCTTTGCCCCGTGTATGTTTTCAATATAATCTCCGTATCCCGTAGGGGAATATGTTGGAATAACCTTTTGTAATCTTTCTTATTCATGACCGTCAATGCCGATCCAGTGTCCAATTCCATCTTTACTTGGACTCCTGCTATCTGAAGAGTGACCCAAATTGTCTGGAGATCTGCATCCTTACCAACGTTGTGTACTCTTAAGCTACCCAGTTCATTACTGCTGGCGTCTGAATCTGACTTCTGTTCGTTCGAACTGTTCTTTGTCACCTTGTGTACCTTTATGTATTTTCCTTGCGGTGACTTTTTGTTGCTGGTCTTCTTTCCTGACCGGCATACTTTAGCTATGTGGCCAAGCCTGCCACACGTTCTGCATTCTTGGTTTTTAAACCAACACTGGTTCTGATCGTGCGTTGTCTTTCCACAATGATAACATTTTACAGTACTCAAAACCAATTGATTTGTACTGAGTTCCGGTGACCATAGCTGCATTACTGCCGTGCCTCTCGCTGCGGCTTCGTGTGATGCTGCCATAGTGACCGCTTTCTCAAGCGTCAGCTCATTCTCCTCGAGCAGTCGCTTTTGTGTATCTTCTTTTAATAATCCAGACACAAATTTATCTCTTAGCGCATCTGTTAGTCCCATTCCAAACTGACAGTACTTTGCTAGCTTACGCAATTCCATTAAATATTCAGCATTGCTTTCATCTTTCAGCTGCTTTCTGCTGTAAAATTTAAATCGTTCCGCTAGCATCAGCGGCGTGGGGTTTAGATGATTTCTCAGGACAGTAACAATCTCCTCGAACGTCTTCTCCGCCGGTTCATCTGGTGATAAAAGGTGTTTCAATTGCCCGTATGTCTTCGCACCCATTAAGTTTAATAAAGTTAGTGCTTTCTCATCATCTGGGATTTTATTTGCTTTACAATAATTTTGTATGCGTTCTACATACGTGGCCCAATCTTCGATGTCGCTATCAAAGGTATTAATGTTCCCATGTTTAGGCATCGTTGCAATTTTTTTTAGTGATTTCCCTTTTTCCAAGATGGCGCCTTCCCGCTCTTGTCTTCGTCCTCTGCCTACAAAATGGCGGTTTCCCGCGCTTGGCGGTCTTTCCCGCGCTCGCCTTCTTCACCCGCTGGCTGCAATGGCGTTTGGCGTGCCGCTGCTGCTCCCCTTTCCCAGCGGTTAGTAACTCCCCCGACGCTGTCTCCGCTTCACCGCGGCTCCCTCGGGCATTCGCGCTTCCCGATGTCGCGCCTCGCAGCCCTTCTTGCAGCCCGGTTATTAGCACCGGCTGCGTTCGCCTTCACCGCGGCTCTCGCGCCTTCCGTCGCCCCAGACGCTGCGCCTTTTTGGCCCGAATGTGGCCCGGCCCTTATCACCAGCCGCGATCGATGTCCCCGTGCTGTGCCTTTTGGCCCGAATGTGGCCCGGCCCTTATCACCAGCCGCGATCGATGTCCCCGTGCTGCGCCTTTTGGCCCGAATGTGGCCCGGCCCTTATCCCCGGTCGCGATCGATCTCACCGCCCTTATTCCTCCGTCTTCCCTCCCCGTCTGTACAGCCAACGTGGCCGACTTTCTGCTCGCGTCGCTGACCGGCTTACCCACCACCGAGGTAGAAGGAAGATAGCTGACTGCCGCTGATGGAGGCTTCGAGTTCAGGATATCTTCTGCACTCCGGGTTCTCGATGCCTGCCGTGTCTTCCAGCAGGGTGATGAGGGTGGATGCCTCTCTTCGACGCCCGTTCTGTGGACGAAGCCGCCGTGGATATAAACTGCCGCAGGGTAAGAATCGGACTCGTCGCCACTGTTAAGTCTGTGTGTTCTAGCTGTATTTAAGATTAATTACTGACACAGACTACAAGAATAACGTTTCAACAGGTCTTTACTAGTTGGAGGTCAGGGCTATACTAACAGCAATATCACTACACAGTACTTATATACCGGTGGTCACCACCGGTATTACGTATACAGCAGCCAGAGAAAGTAGTACATCTCTTAAGGTGGAACAGGCTTAAGTTCTCTTAAGGTGGAACAGGTTACATACACCACGCTTATGTTCTTATGTTCATGCGGTCTTGGGCCAGGGATTCCCAGGTGTCGGTGGGGATGTTGTACTGTTTCAAGGAGGCTTTGAGGGTGTCCTTGAAGCGTTTCCTCTGCCCACCTGGGGCTCTCTTGCCTTGTCGGAGCTCCGAGTAGAGCGCTTGTTTTGGAAGTCTCGTATCGGGCATGCGGACGATGTGGCTGATCGAGCGTGGTCAAAGCTTCGATGCTGGGGATGTTGGCCTGAGCGAGAAAACTGACGTTGGTGTGCCTATCCTGCCAATGGATTTGCAGGATTTTGTGGAAGCAGCATTGGTGGTACCTCTCCAGTGCTTTGAGGTGCCTGCTGTACATGGTCCAAGTCGCTGAAGCATACAGGAGGGCGGGTATCACTACTGCTCTGTAGACCATGAGCTTGGTGCTGGGTTTGAGGTCCTGGTCTTCAAACACTCTCTTCCTCAGGCGACCGAAGACTGCACTGGCACACTGAAGGCGGCGTTGGACTTCATCATCGACGTCTGCTCTTGTTAACAGTAGGCTCCCGAGGTATGGAAAGTGGTCCACGATGTCCAAGACGTCCTGATATGGAACAAGGTTAAAATAAAAAACAAGCACTTGTAATTTATTTGAGACTTGGACAGGCTTAGGGATATCACCAGAAATTAAATTACAAGCTTCCGTCTGTATCATCCATTTGATTTTACAGTCAGTCTCAATAAAATGACAAGTTGAAAGTAGTTCAATGCTCCTCTGTTTTTATTAGATTCTTCCTGCACACTTCACTTTAATTTTTGTTCGTTAAGGCCAAAGGAGTTCTCCCCGGTGTCATAGCTAACATTTATCCCTGAACCAAAATAGATTATCTGTCACTATCACATTGCTGTTTGTGGGACATTGCTTTGCAAAAATTGGCTATCACATTTCCCTACATTACAACTGTGGCCAGATATCAAAGTATTTAATTAGCTGTGAGGCACTTTGGGACAGCCTGAGGTCGTGAAAGGCGTTCTATAAATGCAAATTCTTCTTTCTGGTTGGTTTCCCTCCACACGTGCCAGGTATACACACTGGCTCGTAATCCTTAAAAACAGTTGAATTGTTCCTGAAACAATTCCCCCATTGTTTCTGCATTTCATTAGTTCATTGTTCAGTGCATCGAGGGAAATTTTGTTTCAAGGCTACAACAATGTTTCCAACTGTTTCTCACTTTGGTGCTGTTTCTGTTTATCTTCTGGTCTCTCCCTACACTCACAACTATTTCCTCTGGTTTTTTTTTGGTGAAATATCCTTTACTTTCTTTCTCTCCTCTGCCACCTCCTTTTTCTCATTGCTTCCCTTCTGCTTCTATTCCTCTTCATCTCTTTTTCTCCTTCACTTTTGCTAAGGGTCTCTCAGCTTGGTGTCTGCTGGTCATGCCCCCAGGTGGCCTACACTGTATCACGATGCCTGCCAAGAGGCTGTGCGATGTCCCAGAACATACTGTCATGCTTTTTGCATGCAGCTTATTTTATTATTTTAGAACACACGCAGCACTCTATCTCAAGCTGCATAATTTATTCCAAGATGCCTCCAGCTCCCTTTGTCTTCTTCTCATGCATCTCTTATCAGTCACCTGATGGTTGCTACCAGTTGTACTGTAATAGCGAGGCACTTGGTTTTACAATATTACCAAATAAGCTTGACAATCAGAGCATTCAACATTGCGTGCTGGAATTCTCTTCAAGAATTGTTATGGCCCATTGTCGTGCGATTTGGTGTCATTCCAAAAGTCAGGCATCCATTTGCATTCCTTCTTGCATCCGAATAAAGTTCGCCCAGTAAGTAGGACTCCCTGCTTAAATGGAAATAAAAACAGAAAATGCTGGAAACACTCAGCAGGTCAGGCAGCATCTGTGGAGAGAGAAACACTGTTAACGTTTCAGGTCGATGACCTTTAGGGTTTCTCTCTCCACAGATGCTGCCTGACCTGCTGAGTATTTTCCAGCATTTTCTGTTTTTATTTCAGGTTTCCAGCATCTGCAGTATTTTGCATTTGTTTTCCTACTTAAATGGATCCTGACTGAAGTTATCTTAATTGGTGAGCGTTTTCGTTTTGAGGGTGTGAAATGCCTCTATCTCCCTGCCCAGAGAGATTTCAGTGCACCTTGCCGCTCACGTTTCGGAAAGAGTGCATGGATGGCCCTTTGGTGGGCTTCTACTAATGTATTCTCCAGTTGACCACAAGGGGGCAGCATGGCCGTGGTTCAGCAGCCAAGTTGTGGTACAAAAGATGTGCTGAAGCTTTCCTTATGATGTTTCTTGAACCATTTGATGAGATTAATTGTTATGATCACTTCTACCCATTGTTTTCTACATATCCTAAACAAAATTGCAGGGACCCAGTTTTCTTTTTAAAGTTGCCACATGACAGTTTATGATTAAGCAGGTTTTCTAAATGGAATGGTTCTATTTCAAAATGTCATAAAATGCAGGAAGCCACATTAAAACCAAAATAAATCTGCCCGTCCTGCTTTAGAGGTGTGCCTGACTGATGTCCCGCCAGAACAGAACATTTGCGGTCAGGGACTTGCCGATGCTGGGGAGGGGAAGAGAGCTGCATCTTCTTCCCCTCGTTTCGCTCTAATGGAAATAGAAGGATTCATTTCATCTGTTCCGGACCTAAATAGCCCCGGACCAAGCTCAACGGAATATTTAACCCATCAACAAAGAACCCATGCTGTCACACATGACTCAGAAGAGGGCATAATAAAGCATTTAGTAATTTGGAAGCATTGTTTTAGGGGCTTGTGTTACATTGCATGTGTTACAATGCAGTAATATGAATTCCTTCTTAATGGAACAATGCATAAAGTAATTATTCTAAATGGTACTTTGGAGTTATTGAGCTGAAGAGATATTAGAAGTCTGTTGTGCATCCCGGAGCAGTTATTAGCTTGGTTACAGCTGTCATATTAACTCTTATTGCAGGAATAATAGAAAGTGCTTTGATTTATTCACTGGATTTTTTTTTAACACTTCAAGCAGAACCCCTATCAAATCTGCTCGCAGTTACTCATTCGGAATGGCAATGACTTATTCTGCTTTAAAATGTCTTTTTGTATGTCATTGTTAAACATCAACTCCAGGGGCCCAGAATTCCTGGGGTGGGGGGATGGTGCAACTTGGAGTGTCCATGGGGCAGGGATTTGGGGTGGAGCCGGATCTACCTGGGTACTGCCCCATCTGACATCCATGGGAAAATTCCGATGGAGGGGGGAGACGGGAGAATCTTCACTCTTTCCTACTACCTCCCGCAAAGGGTTGTCCACCCTCCAGGATTGTCCTGGAGTCTCCAGGAATTAAGGACTATTCTCCAGGACACTGCTGTTCGCAATCTAGGAGAAAAATCATTGGGGCATTAAAAAAATTGTTTTTTTTTCAATTTTCTTTGAACATTTTTAAGAACATAAGAATGTAAGAATTGGAAGCAGGAGTAGGCTATATGGCTCTTCGAGCCTGCTCCACCATTCATTAAGATCATGGCTGATCTTTGGCCTCAACTCCACTTTCCCGCCCGCTCCCCATATCCCTTGATTCCCCTCGAGTCTATCGATCTCAGCCTTGAAAATGTTCAAAGACTCAGCATCCACAGCCCTCTGGGGCAGAGAATTCCACAGATTCACAACCCTCTGAGAGAAGAAATTCCTCCTCATCTCAGTCTTAAATGGTCGACCCCTTGTCCTGAGACTATGCCCCCCTTAGTTCTAGTCTCTCCAGCCAGGGGAAACAACCTCTCAGCATTTTTTTTTTTTACTAGGCTTAAAAATATTGGGCATGGGAAAAATGGCTGTTTGACTGACGGTTAAGAATCATTCAATCGGGTGATGAAGAGTCCATTCGCTTTCCAATTGGCTAAGGGCAGACGGGGCACCACGAGGATAGAGTGTGGGGATCAGGCGGTTGGAGGCAGGAGGTCGCGTGATGACACATCCAAGAATATATCCAAGCAGAGTTGGCAAACTTATTCCTGCAGCAGTTTAGTGGCATTCCTGGGCTACCCCGGGAAATTCGGCCCAGCAGACCATTTGTAGTCCCAGCCATTGTCATTGTGAGCAGGCATGGGGTTCCCCCTGGGTCCCATTTCTTCAAATGGTTTTACAAACTCACACTCTTGCCAATCATAAATCTGGTGCCTGGAACCTTTGTTCAAGCAGAAGTTCTCTGGGAATGAAACTCAAGCTGTGCGGCCAAAAATTGCTGTCAAAATAACGGTGAGGCTAATAGCGCTCGCCATTGTTTATGCGCAAATGCCAGAGCAACTTCAGGCAAGGAAATCCAAAAAGTTGCTGTCGGAGATGCGCCGCTCCGCCTTTTGTGTCACGAAAATGGCATCTCGCCGTCTGGCTCCTCATTCAGATTCATTGAGCAGCGTGAAGTTCCTGTGCTGGAAATACTCAGCAGGTCAGGCAGCATCTGTGGAGAGAGAAACAGAGTTAACGGCCCAGAAATTCAGGTTCCCACGGGTGAGTACGCGCTGGGTACTCACCTGTAGGCCCAATGAAAGTGCCGGTTTCGTGCATGCACTGCGCATGCGCGGGAAACCGGAACTTCCATTCCCTTAAAGGAAGGGGTTCAGAGGTCGTACGCGTGCGCCGGAGAGGCAGCGTGTGCGCCTGCAACTTACGTTTTTTTGGCAGGTTTCTCCGGGAGGGTAAGTCTCCAGCAGTTACACTTTTAAAAAGCAGCCACAAGGCCTGCTTTTAACAAGGTAAGTAGTGAATTAATTAAAATGAAAACATTTTTTCCACAGGTTTATTAATTTTAAATACTTCAAAGAAAGGTAAGTATATTTTTAGCCCCATTAGAAAATGTAATTAATTTTTTCAAAAATTTAAATTATTGTTTAAAATAGTTATTTTATGTAATTTATAGTTATTTCAAAAATGTGATTTAAAAAAAATGTATTTGAAGTTTTAGTGATGTTTTGGGGCTTATAGTATTTATAGTTTTGACAGCTCTTCCTGTCAATTTTATGAATGGGCATTTCCCTGCTACCATTGGCTCTCCATGGCCCACATGATCCCAGGGGACGCTTCGAACTAACTGCGCCTCTGGGATACGCAAGCACTGCGCACCGGCAGTTGGAGGAGGCCCAGGATCAGAATCACACGCGGGCCCACAACACAATGGCCGGCGCGCTAGTTAAGTGCAGGTCGGAGGCTTGCACCTGCGGGAAGGCTCCGACCCGAATTTCTGGACCATTGTTTCAGGTCGATGACCCTTTGTCAGAACTGGGGAAGGAGAAAATGCTGGAAATACTCAGCAGGCCAGGCAGCATCTGTGGAGGGAGAAACAGAGTTAACGTTTCAGGTCGATGACTCTTCGTCAGACGAAGGGTCAGCGACCTGAAACGTTAACTCTGTTTCTCTCTCTGTTAGATCCGTGTATCTTAATGTTGTGTCCTTCAATAATCAGACAAAAGACTGCAGGGAACGATCAACAGGTGTTTGCTGAATGAGGGTTACTCTAGAACTACCTGTACAGATCACTACTCAGGGTTTATATACAGGTGTGGTCACTGCCGGTACTACAGTATACAGGAGCTGTAAAAAGTAGTTCTCCCCTTTAAGGTACATACATTACAATTCCTCCCCTTTTAGATTAACAGTACCATAACACTCATTTAACAATTAAATATCAAACTAATTACAATTAACACTTTTAACATGCAACATTGCCTGAAAATAGTCTATTTATAAATTCAGTCTTTGGGGAGGCTTCCTGATCCTTTCTGGATAGCGTCTTTCCCGAGTGTCTTGCTCTTGGTGCGGAGGCGATTCTGGCCCCCTGTCGTCGGTTGGTTCATCAGCTTCCGATGCTACTGTTTCTGAGGTAGATGCAACCTGTACGTCGGGTTCCTCACCAGGTGCGTATGGCCGAGACATGGGGTTGACTCGTTCCTGTGGCTCTAGGATCTGGTCAGCATGGCGTCTCACAATGTTCTCTCCAACATCCACTGTGTACATTAGTGGCCCCTGCCGTGTGCATATCATTCCTGGTTGCCATTTCTCTGTTCGGTAGTCGCGGGCCAAGACTGGTTGCCCAACATTGAAGCTCCTTGTCGGCTTCTCATTGATGTGCTGGAATTGCTTACTCTCAACATCTCTTCGTACATTTGGTCTGAGCAAATCCAGACGAGATCTCAACCTTCGGTTAAAGAACATCATGGCCGGGGCCTGGTTGGTGACTGCATGTGTTGCATTTCTGTAGGCTAACAGGAAATTGTCCATCTTATGCTGCAGTGGAATGTCGTCATCGCACATGGCCTTTACTGCTTTTTTTAAAGGTTTGTACGAACCTCTCAGCTAATCCATTTGTGGCTGGATGATACGGGGCGGATGTGTAATGCCTTACCCCATTCCTTTTCATAAATCTTCGAAACTCTTCGGACACAAACTGTGGTCCGTTATCACAGCAAATCTGCTCTGGCAAGCCGTTCCTGGCAAAAATGGTCCGTAGGACTGCAATAGTTTTCTCCGTGGTGGTGGAGGACATTTTGATCACCTCAGGCCATTTCGAGTGCGCATCCATGGCTATTAAAAACATTAAGTCCATGAATGGACCAGCAAAATCAATATGCACCCGTTGCCATGGAGATGAGGGCCACTCCCAGGGGTGTAGAGGGGCATGTGGTGGTGCATTTTGGACCTTCTGGCATCCTGAGCAGCTCTTTGTCAGGTCCTCGATTTGCTGATCGATCCCCGGCCACCACACATAAGCCCTAGCAAGGATTTTCATTTTCACCCCTCCCAGATGACATTTGTGAAGCTCATTGAGCACTCTCTCCCTTAACTTGGGTGGAATTACCACTTGGGATCCACACATCAAGGTCCCCTGGCATACTGACAGCTGTTCTCTTCTGGATGAGAATGCTGGCAACAGTGAGTCGCCATGTGCTGGCCATCCCTTCACCGTCAAATCATATACCCGAGACAGCGTCGGGTCATTTCGGGTCTCCTTCTCTATACCAGCATTAGTTACTGGCAAGCATTCAATTATAGTCGAATGAAATATTTCGACAGGATCCACTGCTGGTGCTTCCTCCGCAGTAGGCAGTGGCAGGCGTGATAGCCCATCAGCGTTTCCATGCTGTTTCGGGCCCTTATACTCGATTTCATATTGGTGCACCCCTAGAAAAAGGAACCATCTTTGTAGCGGTTGCGCAGTCATCACCGGAACGCCTTTCTTTGGATTAAAGATGGAGACAAGTGGTTGGTGGGCAGTCAGCAAGGTGAACTTCTGCCCGTGCAGATAGTGATTGAACTTTTTCACTCCCCACACTAGGCTGAGGGCCTCCCTGTCAATCTGGGCGTAGTTACACTCGGCTGAGGTTAGTGACCGAGACGCAAAGGCTACTGGCCTCTCCGAGCCGTCCGGGAATTTGTGCGACAGCACCGCTCCAATGCCATAGGGTGATGCATCACATGCCAGCCGAATTGGTAGTGCTGGGTTGAAATGAGCCAACACCTCTTTTGATGTGATCACTCTTTGCTCTTCTGGAAAGCTCGTTTACATTCGTCACCCTTATTTTTCCTTTGGGGTAGACTTTTTGCCCCGTGTACGTCTTCAAGGCAATCTTTGTATCTCTCAAGGGTATATGTGAGAATAGTCGCTTGTAGTCCCTTCGGTTTATGACTGTTAGGGCTGATCCTGCGTCCAATTCCATTTTCACTTGGACTGCTGCTATCTTGAGCGTGACCCAGATAGTTTGGTGATACTCCGTTTTGATCACATTATGTAGTTTCAGACAACCCAGCTTCTTGCTTCCAGAGTCTGTATCACTTTTCTGTTCGTTTGAACTACTCTCCGTCACCTTATGTACCTTCTTGTACTTCTCCTGTGGAGATTTCTTGCTGCTGGTTTTCTTTCCCGACCTGCAGACTCTTGCTATGTGTCCTACTTTTCCACACTGTCTGCACACTTTGTCCTTGAACCAGCAATCATTATGGTCGTGTGTTGTTCAGCCGCAGCGATAGCACTTCACTGTTCCGTATGACATTTCATTTGTGTCATATTCTTGCGGTCTCTGTTTTATCTCTGCAGCGCCCCGTGCGGCTGCTTCGTGTGATACTGCAATGCTGAAAGCCTTGTCCAGCATAAGATCCTTTTCTGATAGAAGCCGTTTCTGGGTTCCTTCACTTTGAAGCCCACACACAAACTTGCCCCTTAAAGTATCTGCTAGTCCCGTTCCAAACTGGCAGTGTTTCGATAGCTTGCGCAGTTCCGTTAAATACTCAGCATTACTTTCATCTTTATGCTGGTTCCTTTTGTGAAACTTAAATCTTTCTGCTATCAGCAGTGGTGTGGGGTTTAAGTGGTCCTGTAGGATTGACACTATGTTTTCAAAATCCTTTTCTACTGGCTTCTCTGGGGTTACTAGGTTTCGTAGTAAGCCATACGTTTTTGCACCCATTGAATTCAACAATACCAGCGCTTTCTTGTCGTCTGGCACTTCATTCGCCTTGCAGTATACTTCTATGCGTTCGACATATGTCGTCCAATCTTCGACTTCATTGTCGAACGCTGTGATACTGCCACTCTTCGGCATTTTTGGGTGTGGTTAGACTGGCTTAAAATGGCGTCTCCCGCGCTTTCCTTTCTTCCCCGCTGCGGCTTAAAATGGCATCTCCCGCGCTTTCCTTTCTTCCCCGCTGCGTCTTAAAATGGCGTCTCCCGCGCTGCTGCCAACGCGCTCTCGGCGGTCCTCGTGGCAAATGGCGACGCCCTGTGGGTTTTGTGCGCTGCTCCTGCGCTGCTGCCAATGCCGCTCTCTGCGGTCCTCGTGGCAATGGCAGCGCCTCGCGTTTTCCTGCGCGCCTCTCTCCCCCGTTGACGCTGCTCGGCCCTTGAACACCGGCTGCGCTCTGCTCTCTCTCGCCTCTCTCCCCCGTTGACGCTGCTTGGCCCTTGAACACCGGCTGCGCTCTGCTCTCTCTCGCCTCTCTCCCCCGTTGACGCTGCTCGGCCCTTGAACACCGGCTGCGCTCTGCTCTCTCTCGTCTCTCTCCCCGTTGACGCTGCTCGGCCTTTTTCTGTGCCGCTCGGTCAGCTCTAGCCACCGCTGTCCGGGAAGGGTCTGCGCAGTACCTGTTGCCAGCCCGTTTCGCTGGACCACCAGAGTTGCAGGTAGGTTCGAATCTGCCTCGTCGCCAATGTTAGATCCGTGTATCTTAATGTTGTGTCCTTCAAAAATCAGACAAAAGACTGCAGGGAATGATCAACAGGTGTTTACTGAATGAGGGTTACTCTAGAACTAACTATACAGATCACTACTCAGGGTTTATATACAGGTGTGGTCACTGCCGGTACTACAGTATACAGGAGCTGTAAAAAGTAGTTCTCCCCTTAAAGGAACATACATTACACTCTCCACAGATGCTGCCTGACCTGCTGAGTATTTCCAGCATTTTCTGTTTTTATTTCAGATTTCCAGCATCCGCAGTATTTTGCTTTTGTGAAGTTACTGTACTTGCGCGGTAGGTACGAATTAAACTCACCACAGAAAGTTAGGGCTAGTCCATTTCAGTCTAAGTACCTTTTAACACCATGTTAATTACTGCCAGTCAATCTCTCTGGCACTGAAAATTAACTATTACAAGTGTGGAGTCTCATTCTTTCAGGTATTATCTGTTGTTGGAGATTTTATTTCTGTCTCTTTTTTCTCTCTTAATCCAATCTTTCTTTCCCTCTTTTTAATTCTCTTTCTGCATCTGATGTGACATTGAATTCACCCATTCTAACTTACACTTCCTTGTTCAGACCTTGTGCTGTTAATTTCAGAATCCTTCAATCACATTGTTCAAGGAGAGACACAGTTGCTTGCCCTGTTCACTCAAATCCCCGATGCCCTGTAGAGGACGCCGTGCAGTTTCCACCTCCCACTTCCAGCATCTTGTAGATGGTACACACTGCAGCCACGGGTACGCCAGTGGTGGAGGGAGTAAATGTTTAAGGTGGTGGATGGGGTGCCAATCAAGTGGGGTGCTTTGTCCTGGATGGTGTCGAGCTTCTTGAGTGTTGTTGGAGCTGCACTCATCCAGGCAAGTGGAGAGTATTCCATCACATAGAAACATTCAGCCCCTTGAGCCTGTTCCGCCATTCAATGCGATTATGGCTGATCATCCAAATTCAGTACACTGTCCCTGCTTTCTCCCCATATCCCTTGATCCCCTTAGCCTTAAGAAATATATCTAACTCCTTCTTGAATATATTTAATGAATTGGCCTCAACTATCTTCTGTGGTAGAGAATTCCACAGGTTCACCACTCTCTGGGTGAAGAAATTCCTCCTCATCTCAGTCCTAAATGGCTTACCCCTTATCCTTAGACTGTGAC
This sequence comes from Somniosus microcephalus, assembly GCF_052327205.1. Lineage (NCBI taxonomy): Eukaryota > Metazoa > Chordata > Chondrichthyes > Squaliformes > Somniosidae > Somniosus > Somniosus microcephalus. Next base: position 37,929,685 of record NC_141012.1, on the reverse strand, counting down.
CCCTGGTTCTGGACTCCCCCGCGATTGGGAACAGCCTTCCTGCATCTAGTCTGTCTAGTCCTGTTAGAATTTTATAACTTTCAATGAGATCCCCTCTCATTCTTCTAAACTCTAGCGAATATAAGCCTAATCGACCCAATCTCTCTTCATACATCATTCCTGCCATCCCAGGTATCAGTCTGGTGAATCTTCGCTGCACTCCCTCCATGGCAAGGACATCCTTCCTCAGATAAGGCGACCAAAACTGCACACAATACTCAAGGTGTGGTCTCACCAAGGCCCTGTACAACTGCAGCAAGACATCCTTGCTCCTGTACTCGAATCCTCTCGCTATGAAGGCCAGCATACCATTTGCCTTCTTAACCGCCTGCTGCACCTGCATGCTTACCTTCAGCAACTGGTGCACAAGGACACCCAGGTCTCGTTGCACTTCCCCTTTTCCCAATCTATTGCCGTTCAGATAATAATCCGCCTTCCTGTTTTTGCCACCAAAGTGGATAACCTCGCATTTATCCACGTTATACTGCATCTGCCATGCATCTGCCCAATCGCCCAACCTGTCCAAATCATACTGGAGTTTCTCTGCATCCTCCTCACAGCACACACGCTCACCCAGCTTTGTGTCGTCTGCAAACTTGGAGATATTACATCTAGTTCCCTCGCCTAGATCATTAATATATATTGTGAATAACTGGGGTCCAAGGACCGATCCCTGCGGTACCCCACTAGTCACTACCTTCCACTCGGAAAAAGACCCGTTTATTCCAACTCTTTGCTTCCTGCCTGCCAACCCGTTTTCTATCCAAGTCAGTACCATACCCCCAATCCCATGTGCTTTAACTTTGCACGCTAGTCTTTTATGCGGGACCTTATCAAAAGCCTTCTGAAAGCCCAAATACACCACATCCACTGGTTCTCCCTTATCTATTCTACCAGTTACATCCTCAAAAAATTCCAGTAGATTAGTCAAGCATGATTTACCTTTTGTAAATCCATGTTGACTTTGTCCGATCCTGTCACTGTTTTCCAAGTGCTCTGCTATTACATCTTTTATAATGGACTCTAGCATTTTCCCCACTACCGATGTCAGGCTTACCGGTCTATAATTCCCCATTTTTTCTCTACCACCTTTTTTAAATAGTGGGGTAACATTAGCTACCCTCCAATCCATGGGAACTGTTCCAGAGTCTATAGAATTTTGGAAGATGACCAGCAATGCATCTACTATTTCTAGGGCCACTTCCTTAAGTACCCTAGGATGTAGATTATCAGGCCCTGGGGATCACATTGCTGACTTGTGCCTTGTAGGTGGTGGAAAGGAGTCAGGAGGTGAGCCACTCACTGCACAATATCCAGCCTTTGGCCTGTTCTTGTAGCCATCGTATTTATGTGGCTGGTCCAGTTAAGTTTCTGGTCAATAGTTACCCCAGGATGTTGATGGTGGTGGATTCGACGATGGTAATATCATTGAATGTCTCATTAATTAATCTGCTCTGCTCCCCTACAGATGTGACCTAATTTCTGAGGTATGGTTCCACAGGCACTGGTCACCCTCCTGTACCTCAATCAGGTGACCATTATTCATGTGTGAGACTTGACAGCGAATGGTGGCAGATTATTCTCCCAGTGCTGGGGGCATCACATTTGAACGCAAACCCATCCACTTCCAGCAGCGAGTTACCATGATCAACAGCAAGAGCCCTGGATGGTTCCCCCTCCTTAACCCAGAAATTCTAAGACTAACTGCAGCACACCTACTGTTGTCCCAGTGGAGATCAACTAACCCATGACGTTCTAGTCTGATTGGCTCAGATACTCACTGGATAAACTCACAGAGCCCTTTCTCTCAAATAGAATAGAACATTCAGAATACAACTCATTGTACAATTACAAATGCTACTGTAATGGTAAATCAGTGGCTCTGATTTGCATGGTTGGGTGACCAATTGCACTTAATTTTACAACATGAATTGCACTAATTTATGTGGAAGGATATGCCAGTGAAAATGAGCACTTCTGGCAAATAATTTATAGACAGTTGTGAAATGATAAAAACCACAGGATGCTATGGCTGCAAATGGCCTGGTTGAGCCTGAGATAGTGGCTGGTGAGAGTGAAGGATTCAAAGGCAAGGGAGTAGACTTTGTGGCAGAGGCTGAGGACAATGGCTTTGGTCTTATTGATGTCGAGCTGGAGGAAGTAGTGACTTAACCATGACTGGATGTCAGGCTATCAGTCTGTCACACAGCACAGATGCAAGGGAGTTGTAGGTCTCATAGACAATGTGAGCTTGTTAAGATCATGTGGATGATGAAGGAGAAGCTTCAGAGAGACAGGATTCAAGGCGAAAGGGAGGCTGGGCTGGGGCAGGAAGGAGGACATCGTGGAAGCAGCTGTATGGATAGTTGTTGAAGACAAAACTTCCATAAGTTTCTCCAGTTTGGTGTATGAGGTGATAGTGGAGGTGCAAGGGAGAGGCATCTAAGGATGTGGTTAGTTATAGAAAAAACAGACATAGGGCTGATCTTTTCCTCCAGGATGATCTTAATATAGTGGATGCTTTTGCCTGCAGATAGCAAAGCACAATGCAGAAAGACTGTGACAGAGAAAGCTTTGCTAAAGCTTGCTCTGGCAAGGTTGGGTTCAAATATAACTAACCACCCGCTCGGGCTAAAAACAACAACACCAACTTGCAGTTATATAGCACCGTTAACATAGTAAAACATCCCTAGGCACTTTACAGGAGTGTTAATAAATGAAAGTTGACACCGAGCCACATAAGGAGATATTAGGCAGATGACCAAAAGCTTGGTGAAAGAGGTAGATTTTAAGGAGAATTGGAAGAGTGCAGGTATCGCAGGGGGTTGTGGGACTGGAAGAGATTACAAAAACAGGAAGGGGCGAGGCCATGGAGGGATTTGCAAATAAGGATGAGAATTTTAAAATCGAGACATTGCTTAACCGGGAGCCAATGTAGGTCAGCGAGCACAGGGGTGATAGGTGAATGGGACTTGGTGTGAGTTAGGACACGGGCAGCCGAGTTTTTGGATGACCTCAAGTTTACGGAGGGTAGAATGTGGGAGGTCGGCCAAGAGTACGTTGGAATAGTCAAGTCTAGAGGTAACAAAGGCATGGATGAGTGTTTCAGCAGCAAATGAGCTGAGGCAGGGGCGGAGTCGACCGATGTTCCGGAGTTGAACATAGACAGTCTTAGTGATGGTGCGGATATGGTCGGAAGCTCATCTCGGGGTCAAATATGACACCGAGGTTGCAAACAGTCTGGTTCAGCCTCAGACAGTTGCCAGGGAGAGGGCTGGATTCGGTGGCAAGGGAACAGGGTTTGTGGCAAGGTCCGAAGACAATGGCTTCGGCCTTCCCAATATTTAATTGAAGGAAACCTCTGCTCATCCGATACTGTATATCAGACAAACAGTCGGACAATTTGGACACCGTGGAGGGGTCGAGAGAGGTGGTGGTGAGGTAGAGCTGGGTGTCGTCAGTGTACATGTGGAAACTGACACTGTGTTTTCGGATGATGTCTCCGAGGGGCAGCATGTAGATAAGAAATAGAAGGGGGCCAAGGACAGATCCTTGGGGGACACCAGAGGTAACGATGCGGGAGCGGGAAGAGAAGCCATTGCAGGTGATTCTCTGGCTGTGATTAGATAGATAAGAGTGAACATGGTCGATAGCATAGGAAATTCATTGCCAAGAAACATAAAAAATACAATGACATGCAAAACATTTGACACTGATTAAGAGTTACATGAAGTTCTATTCAATAAATCACTGTTAGCTAGCTCAAATATATCAATTTAAATAACAATACTTGTAGTAAATTGTATTTAGTGCTAAACTAATGTGATCTGGAATAGTGCACAATCATAAATTCAAAATCTGAATTGTGAATACAAATGTAAAACAGGGAACCTTTCAGAGAGATAACCGATGAGAATATGATTCCCTTCCATTGAAACTTTGTAAATGTCATGTATCTTCAGATTCTATGTGAAGAGCTTTGACAGGAGACTTTAGTGGAGATATATATTGTGTCATACTCAACAAGGAATGGCCCACTAGAATCAATGTCATTGAATAATATCTGAATATTACTCTCAGGTCTTGCGTTGACTCCTTGCCGGTCTGAATAGTAATGCAGTGTAACTGGAGCTGTCTCATGGATGAGAGAGACAATCTCCTAAAACACCGGCATTAAAATAAATAGGTTTAATGACATGCATTAAAATAACATGCAACGGGACTTTACATAAATGTCTTAAGCAGCGTGCTACCAGAGAAAGTATTTTTTACTCGTTCATGGGATGTGGGCGTTGCTGGCAAGGCCAGCATTTATTGCCCATCCCGAGTTGCCCTTGAGAAGGTGGTGGTGAGCCGCTTCCTTGAACCGCTGCAGTCCTTGTGGTGAAGGTACTCCCACTGTGCTGTTAGGGAGGGAGTTCCAGTAGTTTGCCCCAGTGACAATGAAGGAATGGCTGACATATTTCCAAGTCAGGATGGTGTGTGACTTGAAGGGGAACTTGGAGCTGGTGGTGTTCCCATCCGTCTGCTGCCCTTGTCCTTCTAGGTGGAAGAGGTCGCGGGTTTGGAAGGTGCTGCCAAAGAAGCCTTGGCGAGTTGCTGCAGTGCATCTTCAGGATGGTACACACTGCAGCCACGGTACGCCAGTGGTGGAGGGAGTGAATGTTTAAGGTGGTGGATGGGGTGCCAATCAAGCGAGCTGCTTTGTCCTGGATGGTGTCGAGCTTGTTGAGTGTTGCGCTTCTTTATTGGAATAGTGGGGGATGAAATTGGACAACAGCAGAAGCATAACACGAGCTGATAGCAAATAGGCAGCCCATTTTAAACCACGCCCGATTTTCTTTTGCCATCAGTTCGCTTTGCGCGACAGCCGTTGACCAATTTCACTCCCATGTTGCATAACCTCCGACATATTGGAATGACTTTCACATCTTTCATGCTCTGGGACAATTGCTGGGGAGATGAATGGGACATTTTTGTGGATTCTAGCCCCCGTGACCTGTGCTGCCCCTATGAAGGATACGCCTGCGATAGGTTATCTCCCGCTGACTAACTGCGCGCGTACGTGTTTATTCCTCGCAGGACTCTGTTGTCCATCTTCTGTTTCCAGACCTTCTCCAGTCACACAAGACCCTTAATGTGACGCATAGAGCATGGGCAGAGACCTCCTCCTCTCGCTGCTTGCTGGTATTCAGACTATGAGAATGAAGGTGTAACTGGATGGTGCAAAATAAGGAGAACAGGATTTCTTTGTAGTTTATTCTCTTTATACTGCGACTGATTTCACTGGAAGTAAATTACTTGAACTTGTGTTTAATTTCTTAGCTTGATTATTAATTTATGCTGCAGGTACCTCGAAATGTTGTTGCTGGTGGTAGGCACTTAAATTAAGTGTCATTAATACCTAAGGAGATGCTGGCACTACTGTGTCCAGAGGTGGGGGCACTACCAGCTCTGGAGAACTGGCACTACTGGCACTACTGGCAATATTGCCTCGGCCGATACTGGTGCTACAGCCTCTGCAGGTGCTGAGAGGAACCTAAAGGGATGGTTTCTCAGGCACCTCCAGAGACAGTAGCACCGGAGCAACAAAGCACTTGCTGCCTACTAGTGGCTGCACCTGTAAGATTATCTGAGTGCTCAGCCATTCTATTTAGTCTAACAATACAGCTTTCCCATCATCGCGTCTACAGCACAGAAACAGGCCATTCAGCCCAACTGGTCTACACCGGTGTTTAAGCTCCACATCATGCCCGTGCAGAGCTTCTCCATCCATCGGAGAGAGTTATATCCAGAAATTAGAGTTCTAAAAACTAACGTTCAAGCAATGGTGCCCAGGCAATCTGACGCATGCACATGTGCTTGATTCTGTTCTTCCCTGCAACGTAATGAGGGTGAATTCCACAGCACCGACTCCTGAAGGGTATCACAGAAGTGCATCTACTTGAAGCAATTCAGGACCATATTTAGAATTTTTAAAAGTAGTCAGCCTCTACAGAATGAAAAATCTCAACCCTTCACTCCAAATAAGTGAGGCACCTCAATAAACCACCTTTAACATTCATTCCCTCCACCACCGGTGTACTGTGGCTGCAGTGTGTACCATCTACAAGATGCACTGCAGCAACTCGCCAAGGCTTCTTCGGTCGCACCTCCCAAACCCACGAACTCTACCACCTAAAAGGACAAGGGCAGCAGGTGCATGGGAACACCACCACCTCCAAGTTCCCCTCCAAGTCACACACCATCCTGACTTGGGCATATATCGCCGATCCTTCATCGTCGCTGGGTCAAAATCCTGGAACTCCCTCCCTAACAGCACTGTGGGAGCACCTTCACCACACGGACTGCAGCGGTTCAAGAAGGCGGCTCACCACCACCTTCTCGAGGACAATTAGGGATGGGCAATAAATGCCGGCCTTGCCAGCGATGGCCACATCCCATAAACGAATAAAAAAAACAGCCGTGCCGATACCTGCCGGCCATTTTAATTCACTTTGATGTCTTAGTCTGAATAGTCCACAACATACAAAAGGCAATTAAACCTCACACCATGAGCTGTTGTGCATCTCTCCATTTTGTTGCGCGTAACGAAGCTTGAGTGGCATCTGACAGAGGCGCAGTTGTTACTCATCTTTTTATGCGATATGACCGAATTGCTGGATGCTGCCAGACATGCAGCAAAAGAGAAGTGGCTATCGATTCACAAATGAGAGTTCACTTTAAAGTGGGGAGTTGCGTGTGTTTTCCAAGCTGAGATAAGAGGCCATTCGTGAAGTACTGCAGTCTGAGGCTGCACCAGCCCAAGGCTGCTAAATGATTTGTTTCACATGCCGAGGTAGAACTGAGAAAGTCTACCTGTTAGTAGATGTTCCTCTGAATGCTATCCATTAGCACTGGTTTATTTGGCAAGGTTTGCAGAGTGGAGGTAAGGGTTAGGGTTAGGGTTAGGGTTAGGGTTAGTAATCTGGTAGTGATGATTCTCTGACCCACACTCTCTTCACGTGTGGCTCCCTACCCACCCACCCTGCTGGGAATTCAGAATCATCAACCCAGAATTTGCGGCTGTAATGATGGCAACACTGTCAGCGCTCGCCGTCATTACTGTATAAAACTGACAGGAGCTTCTGGCATCCGCACATGCGCAGCTAAATGCAGAAATTCGGAAGTTGTTGTCAGCGATACCCTGATCCTCCACAGGGTGCGCTGTAGCAGTCTTCACTGGTTCAATCAACACAGAATCAGTGACTTGACGTGAACTTCAACTTTTTACGCACTGTTCTCACTGTAAAAGCCAATGAAAATGCTAAGCCTTGTTTAATCATGTGTAACTGAATTTTTAATGGCGAACTAAGTTATAATTACTGCTGAACAACCGCTCTGGCCATGAAAAACTAATTTTACAAGTGTGGAGTCTCAGTCCTTCAGAAGAACATTGGAAAATTGCATGATTGTTAAAATAATAATAATTTTTTTTAAAGTTTGTTTATGATACTTCCACTTGTATCTTAAGCCCATGTGCATGTCCCAATCTTTATTTCACTTTCTATAGATTGACTAAAATGTGAATTATAATCCCTGCTTTTTACTTCCTGCCTTGCTGTCTGTGAGAATTCTTCAATCTGATTGGTTAATCAGCCGGCCTGCTGCCTTCACTGCCACAGATAGCAACAAATTCAAAGTCACAACAGAAGAAAGGAAATCCACGCTCTGGAGCCTGCTAAATCTTTTTGGGCAGCTTTTCTCAAGGTCAGCGGCGAGCGCCGTCCCTTCGCTGCTGACTGCAAAATCTGGACCATCGACTTTAGCCTTGAATGTTTCACAGCAGTTGTCAATTTCAAGCGGATCAACCACATTCACTTGAATTCCACACCCCTCCTGCCCATGTTCCTGCCTGTCACAGGACCAGGAGCCAGTAAGCAGAGCTGAATGACAAAACACTTCTTAAAAATTGATGCCTACAGTGTATAAAAAAAGACCATATACATAATTAATGGTACTAAGAATTTTTATTAATAAAAAAAATAATAATAATCAACTTTATTGTCATTGTTAGTGCACAAGTGCAGTACAACGAAATGTAGGCTTGCAGCTCCCGAGAGTGTACATTTTGATTAAGACATTTAACATTCAACATTCATTTGGCTTGTAATACATAAACATAAACATAATAAAGTGCATTGGCAGATGTGCAGGCTTTAGAGTTTATTTGTAGAGTTCAGTAGGATGACAGCCCTGGGAAAGAAGCTGTTCCTAAATCTGGTCGTTCGGGTGCGAATGCATCTGTAGCGTCTCCCAGATGGCAGGGGGGCAAACAAACAAAAATATTTTACATTGAAATCATGCTGTGCAATATGCTTTGAAATTCCTATGTCTGCATTATTAACATAGCTGTTGACCTGTTTAACAGATTAATACCTGCAGACACCTTAAAACAGTAAACACAGGAATTTCATATACAGTTGTAATTGCACCATGTCATTTCAGCTCATTGGACTTATTTTAGCACTAATAGAAAAGCAAAATACTGCGGATGCTGGAAATCTGAAATAAAATCAGAAAATGCTGGAAATACTCAGCACGTCGGGCAGCATCTGTGGAGAGAGAAACAGAGTTAACGTTTCAGGTCGATAACCTTTCATCAGAACTGGAAAAAGTTAGAGATGTAACAGGTTTTTAAGCAAGTGCACGGGCAGGGAAAAGGGGGAGGGGAGGAAAGAACAAAAGGGAAGGTCTGTGATAGGCGGGAGGGCAGGAGAGATTACATGACAAAAGGGATGATGGCGTAAGGTGAAAGGAGATGGTGATGGGACAAGTAAAGAAACAAAAGATGGGTCTAGAAGAGGTGTAAATAGGAAAAGCAGAATCATCAACAGCTGCCGCCCGAAAAAATGGGGGCAGAGGTTATGATCTGAAATTGTTGAACTCAACGTTGAGTCCGGAAGGCATTACCTGTGCAGCATTGAAAAACACACACAAAATAACATTGCAATGGCATCTTTGACAAAGAAGACAGAATGGAAGAACAGATGAACAGAGAAAGCTGGCCAGTCTATGTAGCTGCAAGCCTACATTTGACTGTTCCAGCTACAGCGTTAGTTGTTCTTGGTGGCTGAAATGCTGACTTCATTCGAAGAACTAATATTAAGGTATGGGAGAGGGAAGGACTTTCAAAGCAAAATACTTCCTCCATTTACATTCCTCATGCTTAAATTTTACTAATTTAATCTCCTCTGTGCTCAAAGATATATCCTGAACTGGTCTTTACCGTCCATTTTTGGGTTGATGGAGAACGTCAACTGATATCAGCTTCTGTCCTCAAGATAGCTTACTGGGTAACTGCACTGCCTAGGGTAGGACTGAGCCGTACAGACAAGAAGTGTCATAGGTTTGATCCTCAGTCCGTGCTAAGTTAGCCGATCTCAGGGTCGCTGTTAGGGCACTGCAATTGGCCTCAGCCTGCCTGCCCTAAGGAGGAGGGAAAATAAATCAGTTAGGGTTACAGCTTTTGATCACTATCCACCAATCTTTGTTACAAAGTGTGTGCGGATGTTGGGTGAGGAAAGGATGTTGACTGAGATGCCCATGGTTTGAACAAGACCTGGACGATGCTCAGGCTTGGGCTGATAAGTGGTAGGTAACATTCACGCCACTGAAGTGCCAGGCAATGACTATCTCCAACAAGTGAGAGTCTAACCCCACCATCAACATTCTGGGAGTCACCATTGACCAGAAACTTAACTGGACCAGCCACATAAATACTGTGGCAACAAGAGCAGGTCAGAGGCTGGGTATTCTGTGGCGAGTGTCTCACCTCCTGACTCACCAAAGCCTTTACAACATCTACAAGGCACATGTAAGGAGTGTGATGGAATACTCTCCACTTGCCTGGATGAATGCAGCTCCAACAACATTCAAGAAGCTCGACACCATCCAGGACAAAGCAGCCCGCTTGATCGGCACCCCATCCACCACCTTAAACATTCGCTCCCTTCACCACCGGCACACCATGGCTGCAGTGTGTACCATCTACAAGATGCACTGCAGCAACTCACCAAGGCTTCTTCGGCAGCACCTCCCAAACCCGCGACCTCTACCACCTAGAAGGACATGGGCAGCAGACATATGGGAACACCATCACCTCCAAGTTCCCCTCCAAGCCACATGCCATCCTGACTTTGAAGTATATCGCCATTCCTTCATCGTCGCTGGGTCGAAATCCTGGAACCCCCTCCCTAACAGCACTGTGGGAGTACCTTCACCACACGGACTGCAGTGATTCAAGAAGGCGGCTCACCACCACCTTCTCGAGGGCAATTAGGGATGGGCAATAAATGCTGGGCTTGCCAACGACTCCCACATCCCAAGAACGAATTAAAAAAATTTGGAGCTACCATTGATTCTCTATCCTAATATCATTTCAGCACTATGGGTGTGTGTGTGTGCATTTAAAATATTCCCCTCTAATTGTATCTTTCCAAACTGAAATGAGCCATTGCAAGTTAAACATCCATGAAATGCTTTTATGCTGTTTCTCAATGATTACAGGCATATGATTTTACACCAAACGCCGACGTTTAAAGTCCACACCTGCCTGAAAGCATCATTGCATGTTGTGTAAATCTTTCTCTTACTACAGTTCGGACTTTGAGAATTACAAATAAGTGTAACAATGACAGACAAGTATGTGATCAATAAAATTGGTCTTAATTCACACTATAGTTCAAAATTCAAGTGTACAATCGCAAACAATATGCATCCAATTTATCCGTACATAAAAGTACTTCCCAGCAATTTACACGCTACATCTGGGTGATTTATATTCCAAGTCAACCATACATAAAAGTACCCCTTTTAACAAAATCTAAGCCTTTATCTCTGGGTGATCGGCCCAGGGAGAGTCGTAAGTCGGAACATAGACTGGCCAGCTTTCTCTGCTCATCTGTTCTTCCATTCTGTCTTCTTTGTCCCTTCTGCGTTCTGAATTTCCCGCCTCTGGGTCACTTCTGTTATAGGGCCTTTCTGCCAGCCCCACTCGTATATCACTGTCTGCCTCCCTCTGATAGGTCAGTTTCACTCCAAACCTTCCCTGATTGAAGTTCCTTCCGCATGACACGTTCATGTTCCTGTGAGGTGTGAGGGGGCGGGACTTCCTTGTCAGTCATGTTCCTCCTTCCTGTCCATGTGGCCTTACAAACAAAGGACCGTGCTGACCACCAGGCAAAGGACCCCCTGCTGACTTCCACCATTTTGTGTCTTCACAAACAAAGAACACATGCTGACTCCTACATTTTAAATCCGTCCATAACCATTTCACAATTCATTCTGAATTTCGATCTCCACATTGTAGCAGCAGTTTTATTACAATTTTTAGAGTCTTACAGTTGGTTCTGTATAACATCATTCTTTTTATGTTCTCACTTTTAATGCATGATGTGTCCCATGTCACAACATTACTTCAGCAAATATCATCAGGACTTCAGCTACAAGCCTCTGTTAAGGACATTAATAAATGTGCTTCTGTTGTAGATGTTTGAATGATTTCAGCTTACTCCAGGCCTTGGTCCAGCTTCCTATATACATTTCAAGACAAAACAAATGTATCTGTTTTATCTTCCCGTCTGCTCTCTCAGGTGGATGTAAAAGGTCCCATGGCACTATTCGAAGAAGAGCAGGGGAGTTATCCCCGGTGTCCTGGACCAATATTTATCCCTCAACTAACATCACTAAAACAGATGATCTGGTAATTTATCTCTGTTGTTTGTAGGAGCTTGCTGTGCACAAATAGGCTGCCGTGTTTCCTGCATTACACCAGCGACTACGCTTCAAAAAGTGATTCATTGGCTGGAAAGCGCTTTGGGATATCCTGATATTGTTGAAAAGTGTTATATAAATGCAAGTCTTTCTTTCTTTTACCGTTACATGCAAAACAGATTAAACTTCAATTAAATTCCTGTGTTATTAACAGGGTAACATATTCTACCTTGCCCTCTTGATTCTTATTCATAATGCTGCTTTATTTATGAATTCTACAGGTTGGAACTTACCATTGGCAAAATCATCATTAATGTAGAGGCTTTCCAAAAATGTTATTCCTTAAAATGTTCATTTCATTTCATTTCCCTGAGCTGTTAGGCTCACTAACACTCCAAGCCATCCCCTGTCCCTCAGATGTCATTAGCAGTCACTGAAGAGAACTATTCAAAGAAATTAACAAATATAGAAAAAAATTGAGAATTATGGATGAAGTGCTTTTTGCATATTAATCATTTTTGAAGGGTGCTGGTGCCCCCACAATGGCACTTATCGAATAAGTAGCTGATCATACCGATCAGGAAGGTCTTGCTTTGATCCTTGGTCAGTGCAGAGTTAGCACCGGCGTACCGTGGCTGCAATGTGTACCATCTACAAGATGCACTGCAGCAACTTGCCTAGGCTCCTTTGGCAGCACCTCCCAAACTCACAACCTCTTACACCTAGAAGGACAAGGGCAGCAGGTGCATGGGAACACCACCACCTCCAAGTTCCCCTCCAAGTCACACACCATCCTGACGTGGAAATATATCGCCGATCCTTTATCGTCGCTGGGTCAAAATCCTGGAACTCCCTCCCTAACAGCACTGTGGGAGTACCTTCACCACACGGACTTCAGCAGTTCAAGAAGGCGGCTCACCAGCACCTTCTCAAGGGCAATTAGGGATGGGCAATAAATGCTGGCCTTGCCAGCGATGCCCACATCCCATGAACGAATAATAAAAAAAGCTGATCTCACCAGGGGACCTAATCCTGGCCATTATCCAGTGGTGGATCACTATTCAGTACATGTGGTCATGAGGCAAGGGCAGTATCAGAAAGAAAGAAAGACTTGCATTTATGTAGCATCTTTCTTGAACCCAGGACATCGCAAAGCGCTTTACAGCCAATTAATTGCTTTTGAACTGTTAAGTCCGTGAATGATTTAGACACGGACTAGCAGGAATGAAAACAAACAGATGTTTACTGGTGGAAGTCCATAACGAAACTAAACAACCGAGGCTCTCTAGCGCCTTTCATACAGGGGTGGTCACTGCCGGTACTGCAGTCTGACACCAGTTATTCTCTTAAAGGTACATACACAACAATTCCTCCCCTTTTAGATAAACAGTACATAACATTCATTTAACAATTAAATGTTAACGAATTACAATCACAATTACTGTTACTAGATACAGTGGTTTAGTTTAAGCAATTATAAGTTCAGTCTTTGAGGAGGCTTCCTGATTCTGTCTGGATAACGCCTCTTTGGGGTAACAGGTTCTTCTGGCAATGTTGAGTCAGAATCAATGTCGTTGTTTGGTTCGTCTGCTTCCAATATTACCGGTTCTGCAATTGGAACGTCGATTTCATTACCAGGTGTATCAGATCGTGGTGTGGAGTTGACGTTTTCCAGTGACTCTAGAATCTGGTCAGCATGGCGTCTTACAATGCTCTCCCCAACGTCCACGGTATACATGAGAGGTCCTTGTCGTGTACAAATCGTTCCTGGCTGCCATTTCTCAGTGCGGTAGTCCCGGGCCAAAATTGGTTGACCTATCTTAAAACTCCTGGTCGGCCTTTCATTCATATTCTGAAACTGCCTGTTCTCCACATCTCTTCGGACATTTGGCTTAACCAAATCCAAGCGGCATCGTAGTCTTCGATTGAAGAACATCATGGCTGGAGTTTGGTTGGTAACCGCATGTGTCGCATTCCGGTAGGCAAACAAGAAGTTGTCCACCTTGTGTTGTAGGGGTATATCTTCATTACACATTGCCTTGATAGCCTTCTTGAATGTTTGGACAAACCTCTCGGCCAATCCATTAGTGGCTGGATGATATGGTGCAGATGTGTAATGCTTAACACCATTGTTCTTTAAGAACCTCCGGAACTCTTCAGACACAAACTGTGGGCCATTGTCAGACCAAATCTGTTCAGGCAGCCCATTCCTGGCGAATATGGTTCGTAAAACTGTGATAGTTTTTTCCGTGGTGGTTGAGGACATTTTTATTACCTCTGGCCACTTTGAATGTGCATCCACCGCAATTAAAAACATCGAGTCCATGAAGGGACCAGCAAAATCAATGTGCACCCTTTGCCATGGAGATGAGGGCCACTCCCATGGATGCAGAGGAGCTTGTGGTGGGGCGTTTTGGACCTTCTGGCATCCTGCACAGCTCTTGGTCATCTCTTCGATTTCTTTATCGATTCCCGGCCACCACACAAACGCTCTGGCTAAGCTCTTCATTTTTACCCCACCCAGATGACCCTCATGAAGCTCATTGAGCACTCTATCCGTCAACTTAGGTGGAATTACTACTCTGGATCCACACATCAAGGTTCCTCTGCACACTGACAGCTGTTTTCTTCTTGGTGAAAATGCTGGCAGCAGTGGCTCGCCATGTGCTGGCCATCCCTTCACCGTTAAATCATAGACCCGTGATAGTGTCGGGTCATTCCGTGTTTCCTTTTCTATGTTTGCATTCGTCACAGGGAGACATTCGACTATGGTCGAGTGGAATAACTCCATTGGATCCACTGCAAGGTCTTCTTCTTCCACCGTCGGCAACGGTAGATGTGACAATCCATCAGCATTTCCATGCTGTTTAGTTCCTTTGTACTCGATGTCATATTGGTGTGCCCCTAGGAAAAGGGACCATCTCTGCAGCCGTTGTGCTGTCATTATCGGTACGCCCTTCTGAGGGTTGAAAATGGAGACAAGAGGTTGATGATCGGTTAGTAGAGTAAATTTTTGACCGTGCAGATAGTGATTGAACTTCTTCACCCCCCACACTAGGCTGAGGGCCTCTCTGTCAATCTGGGCGTAGTTACGCTCGGCAGAAGTTAACGAGCGTGACGCAAAAGCTATCGGCCTCTCCAAACCATCAAGGAATTTATGTGACAGTACCGCCCCAATGCCGTAGGGAGACGCATCACACGCCAGCCTGATTGGCAGTGCTGGGTTGTAGTGAGCCAATACTTCCTTCGAAGTGATTAAGTCCTTACTCTTCTGAAAAGCACGTTTACAATCATCGCTCCATTTCCATGCTACCCCCGTTCGCAGCAGGGCGTTCAGTGGGTGCAGAATTGTCGACAAATTCGGCAAAACCTTATGATAGTAATTCACCAACCCGAGGAATGACCTCAGTTGCGACACATTTTCAGGTGCTGGGGCCTTAACAACCGCTTCAATTTTGTCAGGGGACTTATGTAACCCCTCTTCATCAATCACGTGGCCACAATACGATATCTGTTTCTTAAAAAATTCGCACTTGGGGCGGTTGGCTCGCAGCCCATGTTTCCGTAGTCTAGTGAGCACCTGTTCTAGGTTGTTAAGGTGTTCACTGTCATCTTCACCTGTTACAAGGATGTCGTCCAAGTAACACTGAGTCCCCGGAATCCCTTGCAGGACTTGTTCCATCGCTCTTTGCCATATCGCCGGAGCCGATGCTACTCCAAATACCAATCAATGATACTGGTAAAGACCTTTGTGAGTGTTTATCGTGAGATACTTCCTAGAGGACTCTTGAACCTCCATCTGCAAATATGCTTGTGCTAGGTCAATTTTTGTAAAACGCTTCCCTCCAGACAGCGAGGCGAAGATGTCTTCTATCCTTGGAAGAGGATATTGTACTGTGCGAAGGACAGGGTTCACCGTCACCTTGAAATCCCCACAGATGCGAATCTTCCTTGGCTCTCCGGACTTATTGCTTAACGTTTTCTTCATAACAGGAACGATGGGTGTCGCCCACTCGCTCCAGTCGACCTTAGACAACACGCCCGCTTTCTCCAGATTCTCCAGCTCTGCCTCGACGGCTGGGCGAATTGCATGTGGTACCGGTCTTGCTTTGAAAAACTTGGGAACTGCATTCTCTTCTATTTTTAACGAGGCGGTTACGCCTTTAAGCGTGCCCAGTTCTTGTTGAAATACCTCTTTGGCGTTAGCTAAGATTGTTGACAATCGTCCAGGAGTGACGTCGTCATCTTTTTTACCGTCCACCGTCATTGCATGAATGGAATGCCAATCCAAGTTTATCTTCCTGATCCATTCCCGTCCCAATAACGGTGGTCCACCATTTGGCAGTATGTAGAGATACAATTTCCGTATTTTCTTGCCATTGTATTCGACAGGCACCCTTATTTTTCCTCTGGGGTATACTTTTTGCCCCGTATACGTCGTCAAGACGATGGATGTCTCTCTCAAGGGTATGTGTGAAAATAGCCGCTCATAGTCTCGTCGATTCATGATGGTTAGCGCTGATCCTGTATCCAATTCCATTTTAACTTGGGACCCTGCTATCATGAGAGTGACCCAAATGGTTCGGTGATCCTCTTTTGCGATTACATTGTGAAGCTTGAGACAGCTTAGTCTCCTGTTTCCGGATTCACTATCGCTCATCTGGTCTTTGGAACTACTGTCTGTCATCTTTTGTACTTTCTTGTATGGTTCCTTAATAGCCTTTTTGTTGTCGCTGGTCTTCTTCCCAGACCTACAAACTCGTGCAATGTGGCCAATCTTCCCGCATTGTCTGCATATTTTGTCTTTGGACCAGCAGTCCTTCTGGTCATGGTTAGTTCTGCCGCAGCGATAACATTTTGCAAATCCCCGTGTCATTTCGTGGGTGCCGTATTCCTGTGGTTTTTGTTGAATTTCTGCAGCTCCCCTGGCTGCTGCTTCATACGATACTGCCACGCTGAAAGCCTTATCTAGCGTCAGCTCTTTTTCTGCGAGTAACTTCTTCTGTGTTCCTTCACTCAGGAGTCCACAGACAAATTTGTCCCGTAGGGTATCTGCCAGTCCTGCTCTGAACTGGCAGTGCTTTGATAGCTTGCGTAGTTCCGTAAGATACTCAGCATTGCTCTCATCTTTGTGCTGAGTTCTCCTGTGGAATTTAAATCTTTCTGCTATCAACAGCGGTGCAGGGTTTAAGTGCTCCTGTAGAACAGCAACAATTTCGTTAAAACTCTTCGCCTTCAGTTTGGCTGGAGTAATCAGATCCCGCAATAGGCCGTACGTTCTAGCGCCCATTAAGTTTAGCAATATTGATGCCTTTTTCCCCTCCGCTATTTCATTTGCCTCGAAATATACCTCGACTCTTTCCACATACGTGGTCCAGTCCTCTAATGTGTTATCAAAAGCAGTGATACAGCCAGTCTTCGGCATCTTGCAAATCTAAAATGGCGCCTCCCGTGCTTTGCCTTCTTCCCCGATTTAACAAAATGGCGCCTCCCGCGCTTTGTCTGCTTCCCCGCTGTTGTTAGCGCTGCTTTCCACGGTTTCTTGTGCGTATTCTTTTTCTTTTATTATTTTCCCGTCGTGGAGCGGACCCTCTGGGACACTTCCCTCCCTCTTCTGAGGTCCGAACGCTGCCCGGCTTCGAAACACCGGCCGCGCCCTGTGTGCTCCACCCTCTCTCTCTCTCCTTGCTTCCCGACTCGCTGCCCGGCCCCGTTGAAAGGCCACCCGATCGAGCTTCAGCCCGCCGCAGCCCAGGAAGGATCAGAGCACGACCTGCCACCAGCCCGATTAGCTGAGAAACCACGGACTGAGGAACCCAGCCTGGCTCTGGAAAGTCGTTCCTGCAAAGCCTTGAACCCGATGATTGACGGTCGACGCCCGTTTCTTGAGTTTCAATGGACTCTATTTTTTTTTTTCTTCTTCTTCTGGCTCCGACCTTCAACAACGTCGTCGGAGTTGCTGCCGAGTTGCAGGTAAGTACGTTTCTTACTCGTTGCCAGTGTTAAGTCCGTGAATGATTTAGACACGGACTAGCAGGAGTGAAAACAAACAGATGTTTACTGGTGGAAGTCCATAACGAAACTAAACAACCGAGGCTCTCTAGCGCCTTTTATACAGGGGTGGTCACTGCCGGTACTGCAGTCTGAGACCAGTTATTCTCTTAAAGGTACATACACAACATGAACTGTAGTCACTGTTGTAATGTAGGAAAAGCAGCAGCCAATTTCTGCACAGAACACAGAATAAATAGCGCCGTGGGATCTTTTACATCCACCTGAGCAGGTAGACCGAACGCCTTATCCTAAAGATGGCACCTTCGACAGTGTAGCACTCCCTCAGAGAGCCAGCTTAGATTTTGTGCTTAATCACCTGGACTGGGACTGGAACCCACAAACTTCTGACTCAGAGGCAAGAGGGCTACCACTGAGCTACGGCTGACACCCGACAGTGATGCTCCCTGCCTCCTCAGGACCAAATGATCGCCTGTCACTCACAGTCAAGACTGACTGGAGGGGAGTAAGAAGTTAGTCATCACCTTTGGCACCACACTCCAGCAAGGAGTCAACACCTTCAGGGGGAAAAAAAGGGAAGCAAATCAGCGAATAGGAAAAATATCCAGGCTCCTATTGTGGCGCCATCTTGTTAATGGGACCTGATGACCAACACGTGTCTTTTTTAAATATAAGTTGTTGCCTGCATAAAACAATTAAGCAGAACCAAATCACACCAGACTCTCACATCTCCAGAAATGTAACATGTTACCCAAATCTGATCAGTAGAGGGAAAGAATATTCCATTGTCAATTATGAGTACCACAATTCTGGAAAAAAAAACAACAGAACTAACTTTTTAAGAGCAGAAGCATCTGTGAAAAAGCAGAGGGGCTGCGGGTGCAGGAGTTTGGGGCATAACCCAGGTTGCCAGGTTGCCAATCCATTTGCGCTCTGTGACCTGGCAGCAGCTTGATTGCGTGTCAACGGGCGTCTCTGGGTTATCCTGGAAAGTCTGCCCAGCGCGACAATCTTAAGACCAAACATTCCCACACCTGCTGAGCGCAGGTGTTGATTTCCTACTGGGCTATCCGAAGACCCAAAAGACATTACAGAGCTACAGCAATCATTCTCAGGGGGGATTGATTACTTCCGACTGCAGTCCCTTCGGGGAGAAAATAACTAAATGAAGTCCTCCTCAGCCTGAGAAGGGCCTCTGGTGTCCTTATCATAATGCCAGGGTACTGCTCCAATTTACTGCTGGGCACCACTCTTGCACCTCTTTAGGCCCAGGCCGATTACCTCAAATATTAACACGACCCCATCCATCCATGGGATTTGGGATGGGGTCAACTGCCTCACAGTTGGCAGCCAGAATTCGCACCCAGTTGCACTACAGCAGATGGAATAGGAAGCGAAAAACTTCAGACCCTGAATTTTTAAGGAAGCAGTGTCATCCTGGTGAAGTGTCTTCCAAGACACTCACCGTGTTTATGCACAGAGGAAGGAAGGAAGATTTGCATTTATATAGCTCCTTTCACGACCACAGGACGTCCCAAAGTGCTTTACAGTGAATGAAGTACTTTTGAAGTGTAGTTACTGTTGTAATGTGGGAAACGCAGCAGCAACTTGTGAACAGCAAGCTCCCGCAAACAGCAATGTGATAAATGAGCAGGCAATCTATTTTTATTATTATGTTGATTGAGGGATAAATATTGGCCAGGACACCAGGGATAACTCCCCTGCTCTTCTTCGAAATAGTGCCATGAGGTTGGTCAATCAAGGCTTTTCCTTTTGAAGTCCATGGTGACTATTCATTATTATATTTTTGGTTTCTAGATGTTTTTCTAATTTCTCTTTTAGTAGGGATTCCATTATCTTTCCTACCATTAGAGGAGGGTATAATATCCCAATGTGCAGTTTGATTACATCAGTCATCGAATGCCTATGTTTCATCAACTAGAACATGTCCAGGGAACTATAGAGCAGTCAGCTTAACATCGGTGGTAGGAAAGATAATTTTAAAATTATGGAAGGTTTTGATAGAGTAGACACAGAGAGAGTGTTTCCACTTGTGGGGAAGAGCAAAACTAGGGGCCATCAATATAAGATAGTCACCAAGAAATCAAATAGGGAATTCAGAAGAAACCTCTTTACCCAGAGGGTGGTGAGAATGTGGAACTCGCTACCACAGGGAGCAGTTGAGGCGGAAAGTATAGATGCATTTAAGCAAAGCTAGATAAGCATATATAGGGAATAGAGGGTTATGCTGATAGATTTAGAAAAGGAAAGTTGGGAGGAGGCTCAAGTGAAGCATAAACACCGGCATGGACTGGTTGGGCCGAATGGCCTGTTTCTGTGCTGTATATACGATGTAATCTTATGTCATTGTTGTATTAAGAAAAACATTTTAGTGAGTAAATGTACTGCATTGTCATGGTATTGAATTATGTAGTGTAGGAAGGGTCGATCCCTTGCCTGTGCTAAGTGAGCTGATCAAAGTTAGGAAAACACTACCCTACAGCTTCAGCAGCCCGAGCTACAGAAAAGAAACATGTACCAAAGCTCCCACTCCTAATTATTTTCCAGCGACTCCTGCCAGAGTGTGTGTGCATGTGGGTGGGTGTGTATGTTTATGTGTATATTTGCACGCGTTTGTGTCTGCCTGTTAGCTGAAGACGAGATTTGGCTCAGGTATGATAATCCCACGGTAAAAGAGCCTGTTGATATCACTGCCTAGGCTCACACAGGGAGAATGGTCATTTGATTGAGGTACCAATGGGAAGAACCTGAGCAACCAAAACTGAGCATGAGTCAGCAACTTCAGGAGACGAGGGGAGAAAATGAAAGAATTCTGAGGTATATATATATATGCATTATAAAAATTAGTCCTGCAACAAATAAAGCTTCAGCTTAAATGTGAAGTTGTCACAGCCATCAACACAGTGTTCTTGAAGCAAGGCTTTTGGAGAAAATACATCCTGCCTTCACTGACCCAGAAACGCTCCAAAGAGCTGCCAGTACCTCTTCAGCCTGAAGTGTTTAACTGAATGAGGACAAGATTCAGTGTTCTCTCGAAGCAAAACAAATTCCGTTCTGTTTGACACGCTTGCAGTGCTTTTTGCGATCATTGAACAACAACTGCTTGAAGTTATATAGCACCTTACATCCCAAGGCACTTCACAGCGTAGTCAAAAAGAAAGTAAAAGAAAGACTTGCATTTATATAGCGCCTTTCGCGACCTCAGGACTTCCCAAAGCACTTTACAGCCAATGAAGTACTTTTGAAGTGTAGTCACTGTTGTAATGTAGGCAACGCAGCAGCCAATTTGTGCACAGCAAGCTCCCACAAACAGCAATGTGATAATGACCAGATACTCTTGTTTTTAGTGATAATGATTGAGGGATAAATATTGGCCAGGACACCGGGGACAACGACCCTGCTCTTCTTCAAAATAGTGCCATGGGATCTTCTACATCCACCTGAGAGAGCAGACGGGGATTCTGTTTAACGTCTCATCTGAAAAACGGCACCTTCGACAGTGCAGCTCTCCCTCAGTACTGCACTGGAGTGTCAGCCTAGATATTTATGCTCAATTCTTTGGGGTGGGACTTGAACCCACAACCTTCTGACTCAGATGTGAGGCTGCTACCCACTGAGCCACAGACAAAAATTGAGTAAGAATGGGACATTAGGACAGGTGACCAAATGCTTGGTCAAAAAGGTAGTTTTTAAGCAGTGTCTTAAAGGAGGAGAGAGAGTTGGAGAGGCAAAGAGATTTAGGGGGTACATTCCAGAGCTGAGGGCCAAGACGGCTGAAGGCACAGCTGCCAATGGTGGGGCAAAGGAAGTGGGGGATGCACAAGAGGCCAGAGTTGGAGGAACGCAGAGTTCTTGGAGGGTTGTAGGGCTGGAGGCTAAGAAATGGCAAGGCGATGGAGGAATTTGAACACAAGGATGAGAATTTTTAAATCCAGGTGCTGGTGGAGCAGGAGCCAATGTAGGTCAGCGAGCACAGGGGTGATGGGTGAATGGAACTTTATGCGAGTTAGGATATGGATCACAGCGTTTTGGATGAACTCAAGTTCATGGAGGGTGGAAGATGGGAGGGTAGGCATGACCAGTATTGTAATAATCGAGTCTGGAGGTAACAAAAGCATGGATGAGGGTTTTCACAGCAGATGGGCTAAGGCAGGGGCGGAGTCAACTGATAGTAAGGAGGTGGAAGTAGGCGGTCTTGGTGATCTAGAGGATATGGGGTCGCAAGCTCAGCTCTAGGTCAAATAGGACACTGAGGTTGCGAACAGTCTGGTTCAACTGTGACAGTGTCCAGGGAGGGGTTTGGAATCAGTGGCTACTGAGTGGAGTTTGTGGCGGGAGATGGAGTCAGTGGCTGAGGAACGGAGTTTGTGGCGGGGGCCAAAAACAATGAGCCCCTATTGTTTATAATAATTTAAAATGCCTCCAGCTCCTCAACCTGCACCAGCAATCGTGGTTCCAGTTAGCTAGGCCTGCATTCTTTCGCTAGCTGCTTCAGTGAAGTTCCTTCCCAGCTAATTATTTGGGAGCTACTTTCAGTAGACGTAGGCATTCATTCAGCTGGCTTAGATGTGCCTTCGGCTATATACTTGGCTTAGTTTCTTAGCTGGAGCTTTGGTCCTCGGCTGATAGTGAAGAGCTGGGAATTCCCTTCCCTAATAAAGCACTGGATAGCTGCAGGGATGCAGTAATTACCATCCTGAGCCAAGGGTCTTTGACTCTCTAGTTGGTTGCTGAAGGCAAAATGGTTTCAGCTGAGTGAGTCTCCAAAATACCGAAGTCTTCTGAATATTAATTAATAATACAAGTGTGATTGCTGTATTTTGTGCTACAACTACTCAAACGAGACCCTAATTAATAATACATTGCTAATACACATGACTGGTTTTGGCTAAGGAAACCTGGTAATAGGCTGAAGTGTAAAAAAAGAACAAATGCTTTTGCCACAATTCTAATGTATAAGTGCAGATTAATTCCACTTCAGTACGAATAAGTGGGCCTATTTCTCTCTGAGATTCATTTCACTTTAGTACTCCAGTTCCAACAGAACCTTTTACTCATTAAAGCCACAGGGTCTCAATGAGCTAAGGAAAACTTTTTTTTATTAGTTCATGGGATGTTGGCGTCGCTGGCAAGGCCAGCATTTATTGCCCATCCCTAATTGCCCTTGAGAAGGTGGAGGTGAGCCGCCTTCTTGAACCGCTGCAGTCCGTGTGGTGAAGGTACTCCCGCAGTGCTGTTAGGCAGAGAGTTCCAGGATTTTGCCCCAGCGACGATGAAGGAACGATGATATATTTCCAAGTCAGGGTGGTGTATGGCTTGGAAGGGAACTTGGAGGTGGTGGTGTTCCCATGCACCTGCTGCCCTTGTCCTTCTAGGTGGTAGAGGTCGCGGGTTTGGGAGGTGCTGTCAAAGAATCCTTGGCGAGCTGCTGCAATGCATCTTGTAGATGGTACACACTGCAGCCACGGAGGGAGTGAATGTTTAATGTGGTGGATGGGGTGCCAATCAAGCAGGCTGCTTTGTCCTGGATGGTGTCGAGCTTCTTGAGTGTTATTTGAGCTGCCCTCATCCAGGCAAGTGGAGAGTATTCCATCACACTTCTCAGTTGTGCCTTGTAGATGGTGGAAGGGCTTTGGGGAGTCAGGAGGTGAGTCACTCACCACAGAATGTCCAACCTCTGACCTGCTCTTGTAGCCACAGTATGTATGTGGCTGGTCAATGGTGACCCCCAGGATGTTGATGGTGGGGGATTCGGCAATGGTAATCCAGTTGAATGTCAAGGAGAGGTGGCTAGACTCTCTCTTGTTGGACATGGTCATTGCCTGGCACTGGTTTGGTGTGAATGTTACCTGCCACTTATCAGCCCAAGTCTGAATGTTGTCCAGATCTTGCTGCATGCAGGCATGGACTGCTTCATTATCTGAGGAGCTGTGAATAGCACTGAATACTGTTCAGTCATCAGCTAACATCCCCACTTCTGCCCTTATGATGGAGTGAAGGTCATTGATGAAGCAGCTGAAGATGGTTGGGCCTAGGACACTGCCCTGAGGAGACCTTACAGTGATGCCCTGGGCCTGAGATGATTGGCCTCCAACAACCACAACTATCTTCCTTTGTGCTAGGTATGACTCCAGTCAGAGCATAGATTTCCCCCTGATTTCCATTGACTTCAATTTTACTAGGGTTTCTTGATACCACACTCAGTCAAATGCTGTCTTGAGGTTACGGGCAGTCACTCTCAACTCACCTCTGTTAATAAAATCCATATCTATCATTTCTGTAACTTATTAAAAATGCTACATCTGCAGACACTTCCTGTCAGCTTTTCCATTATAAATCCCTATGTCCACATAAGTAATAGAAAAAAGAAAGTTTTCATAATGTAGTTGTATTCTTCCCTGGTAAAGATGCTGCAGCACCACCACTGGTGGGAGGATGTAATTACAGCATGGTAAATTTGCACAGGCAATTCCCTTTATAAATGTGGACAAAGGAATTCACTGCCTCATCCCTTCAGGCTGAATAGGGTGGTGATACAGGAACTCTTATCTGAGTCATTATGTTCAGCGGCAAAAGGCCAGTGAAGCAAAGCTAACATCATGGAATGTTAGAACAAATTTCTCGAAGGAAGTAACTGCTCCAGTAAAAATAATTTGAAGAGAAATTCAACGTGGGAGCTGAGTGAACAATGCTCTGGTTTTGCTCAGCCCTTGGCCCACCCTGAGTGCTTCCAAGCCACAGGCTCTTTCCCCTCTCATGCTACAAGTTCTTCTCGACTCAGCCCACTTTGCTCCTAAAATGCCCTGGCTCTTCCCTCTCAAGCTGCTACCTTCCAGAATAAACTCACACAGTCTCTCCTAGTGCCCAGGTGAAGAGGTACCCAGAAAAGAAGTAGTCACTCGCCCTCCCGCCTGAATTCCTCCACTTCAAAAACAGAGGATTTGACAAGGACGGCCAGCAAGCCCTGCAGTTGGACTCTGGTTTTCCGGCCCCACTTCTTGGCATAGGCCACTTCCCATTGCTTGGTAATGGTATACAATAATTAATACTGTGACTACAGATTACAGTGGTATAATGAAATACATCAAATTAGCCAATTGCTAGGGAGCCTTCTCATTTAAAATACCCAGATAGCTATTGTGACTATTTACTATTCCATCTTTATCAGTCTAATTCCAACTGAGCTGCATTGCCTCTCACGAGGTTAATAGAATGAATTCATTACATGTTTTCCTTGATCTCCCAAGAAAGTTTTGCATGTAAATAGTGTTTGAGTTCAGTAATACATTCTGAATATTTATGTCACAGAGCGCTGGTGAGACCACGTCTGGAGTACTGCGTGCAGTTTTGCTCTCTTTATTTAATGAAGGATATACTTGCATTGCAGGCAGTTCAGAGAAGGTTCACTAGGTTGATTCCGGAGATGAAGGGGTTGTGTAATGAAGAAAAGTTGAGCAGGTTGGGCCTATACTCATTGGAGTTTTGAAGAATGAGAGGTGATCTTATTGAAACATTTAAGATTCTGAGGGGGCTCGACAAGGTAGATGCAGGGAGGATGTTTCCCCTCGTGGAGGAATCTAGAACTAGGGGGCATAGCTTCAGAATAAGGGTCGCCCATTTAAAACGCAGATGAGGAGGAATTCCTTCTCTCAGAGGTTCGTGAATCTTTGGAATTCATTACCCCAGAGAGCTGTGGAGGTGGAGTCATTGAATATATTCAAAGCGGAGATAGAGAGATATTTGAGCTACAGGGGAGTCAAGGGTTACAGGGAGTGGGCGGGAAAGTGGAGTTGAGGCCAAGATCTGATCAGCCATGATCTTATTGAATGGCAGAGCAGACTCGAGGGGCCGAATGGCCTACTCCTGCTCCTATTTCTTATGTTCCTATTTTTGGTGCTGGATGGCACCTGTATAAACTTGAATTTTTCTCTTACTTTCTCTTTTCCCCTTCTAAAGGTGAAAACTTATCCAGAAATGTAATTCTGTGGGAGTAACTACAGCAACTTGCATTTATATAGCGCCTTTAATGTAGTAACTTGTCCCAAGGTGCTTCAGAGCAGCATTATCAGACAAAATTTGACACCGAGCCACAGAAACAGATATTAGGACAGTCGATCAAAAGCTTGGTCAAAGAGATAGGTTCTGAGGAGCGACTTAAAGGAGGAGAGAGAGGTGGAGAGGCAGAGAGGTTTAACAGTCCCCAGTACCTCATCCAACTGACCCAGCAAAGAACTTTGCTGCTCAGTCTACTTCTCCCAATAGAACAAGTGGGAGTCTTGGTAAAGGTGATGGATCCTGAAGGGTTTAGAGCCCTGTTAAGGGCTCAGCAGGACTCGCACCTGCTCTCAGTTAGTGTCAGTTCCTGTGAGCTTTTAGAAGGGTGGCCTCAGGAGAATTTCTGGAGTAGCCCAGTGTAGTGTATGTACCCGTCTACCTTTAAGGGAACTATTGAATGTAACCGTTCACCTTTAAGAGGACTACTTTCGGTGTGGCACTATTTGTTTGGCTTCTGTATACTGTAATACCGATAGTGACCACACCAGTATATAAGTGTTGTGGCAGGATTGCTGGGGCAGATTCGCCCGGACCTTCGAATAGTAAAGACCTGTTTGTTTGTTACTTCTGAAGTCTGTGTATTTATTAACTGCACAACACACAGACTTTACACCCAGGAACATTGACTTGGGGGGAAGGGGAGGAATGTCAGGTAGAAGATTCGTACACCCCTCACCAATTCTCTACGGGTGTTTAAATGGCTAGTGTAAACTGGGTTCTGCCACAAGTTCTTTTCTCACCTCTACCCACCCAGATGGGAACTCAATCGTGTTCCAACCTGATGTCCATGCAGTAGGAATCAGTGGATATTAAATTAGAGCAATATCTTAGATGATTTCACCCCTCATAGTCGAAAGATATTCAGACCAATTATAGTAACTCCACCATGACAATCGCTAAGATCAGCTAATTCAACGCAATGCGTAAATCAAGTCTGAAGCCTTTCTGGTCTGTATAACTCATTGGCAGAACAAGCACTGCAGTCACCCACAGAACCATCATACACTCACATTGCATTACACAGTAACAAGGCTGATGTGATGAGTTTGTATGATTGCATGGGCCTGAAAAACTTCTGTAAAAAGTTAAAAATTTTGGGGGAAAAAATAAAATTGTAGGTTGCAACTGACACAATGTAAGGCACCTGCTAATGTTTTGAACTTTTACTCCAGATAGTTCTTGATTTCATTGTGTTGGCACACTCCTGTAGGTGATCTCTTGCTCCTTATACTGAGTACCCACTATCTAAGTAACTTGTACTGTGTCCAGGGATTGCACAGAACACACTCATTATCCCATTTCAGTTTATTGGTTAGATCATGCGCCCTTGCATGATTTGTCTTGTCTTCAGAAGGCATCAGAATCAACACTTCAATAAACTGTGGCTTAGGTTATAACTGCCAAACAGATTTATTAAACAGTAAATGGCTAAGTGAGCAGTAAAAATGACATACTGTAGACTGTACAGTCATTATAAAGTGAACCATCGCTCCTTGAATAAGTAGAAAATAACAAACAGAAAATCATAGAATGGTACAGTAGAGAAGGAGGCCATTCGGCCCATTGTGCCTGTGCCAGATAGCTCAAAACCTAGTTACATCTGCTGCACTAAATTATATTGGAAGTTCTAACCTTGCATAATGATTATTTTTTTGATCACCCAAAGAACCTCTTTCTGGCCTATCAACCAACCTCTCTCTGATGGTTTCAGACAGAGTGCTTCATTTTTTAAGACAGCTTAAGAAATTATTTTTGAAATGACTGGGACAAAGTAAATTTTAAAAATTGTCTGTTAAAACTCAAGAAATGGTGCCCGTCAAACATAAATACAAAAAAGATTACATTAATTGAGTAGCTTGGCCTTGCCTTCAGGTACATGATCCAGGTAATAGCGTTTATGTTGTTAAACTGTTTGTCCAACGTCCTGTCTTGAACGACCAGCAATTTCTTCCAGTTAAACATTACGAAGACTGAGACCAAACTTGTATCGAACCCTGGTTAAACCACACTTGGGGGGAGAAATTCAGTATCGCCCTGTTTGGGGCGCCATTATCGGCCGTGCGCAAAGTTTAGCGCCTGGCGCTAATTATTGCCTCCGATGGCAAACTTGGCTTTTATCGCCCCTGGAGGTGATTGGAGCGCTAAATCAGGCCCTTCACACCTGTCTTAAGGCGCAAAGGCCGAGGAGCGAGGCGTTACCTCAGAGCGCTGGCGAAGCAAGGAAGGGCAAATCAAAATGAACCTGCAAAGTGCTGCTCAGTACCCAAAACTCCTTCACACAGCGTTGAATCTCTCCAGAAGTCTCTCTCTCTCTCTCTCTCAGAATGCGTGGTGCAAAAATGGCACCAACAAAAAAAGGCAGGAAGCGGTCGCCTTTAAATAGCGCTCCCCCAATCCCTTCCTGACTGCAAAACGCTCCCCTCAACCTGTCGTTGCTAACGGCAGGCGGTAAGGTAGGGGGCGCCACTCAATATCTGGTCCGGGGCGCTACCGGGGTACTGCACACTCGGCTGATGTCACGATCTGCCGGCGCAGGAGATCGTGGCGGTAGTGTTTAGTGCCGCCGCAAAATGTCTCGTTAATTTCGTGAGCGGCGCAAACATCGCCGCGCACGGGCGCTAGTTGCTTTGCGCCCCATTAGCGCCCTCTTAAGGCACTAATGGGAGGCACAAACAGCTGATTTTTTTCCCCCTTGGAGTACTGCGTACAATTCTGATCGCCATATTATAGAAAAGAGATAGAGGCACTGGCGAGGGTGCAGAGAAGATTTACAAGGCTGATACCAGAAATGCGAGGGTATACATATCAGGAAAGGATGAACAGGCTGGGTCTCTCTTCACTTGAAAAAAGAAGGCTGAGGGGTGACCTAATAGAGGTTTTTAAAATTATGGAAGGTTTTGATAGTGTAGATACAGAGAGAGAATTTCCACTTGTGGGGAAGAGCATACCTAGAGGCCATCAATATAAGATAGTCACCAACAAATCAAATAGGGAATTCAGAAGAAACTTCTTTACCCAGAGAGTGGTGAGAATGTGGAACTCGCTACCACAGGGAATGGTTGAAGCAAATAGTATGGATGCATTTAAGGGGAGGCTAGACAAGCATATGAGGGAGATGGGAATAGAGGGTTATGCTGATAGATTTAGATGAGGAAAGACGGGAGGAGGCTCGAGTGGAGCATAAACACCAACATGGACTCGTTGGGCCGAATGGCCTGCTTCTGTGCCATATATCTTATGTAATTCTATGTAACCATCATCTTTGCCCCTACAAGAAACTCTGTACCCTTGCCACTGATTCCATCATTCTCCCCGGCCACTGTTTCTGGCTGAACCAGACTTTCCACAACTTCAGCGTCCTTATTCAACCTGAAGTTCAGCTTCTGACCTCATATCCTCTCCTTCATAAAGACTGCTCACCTCCCCCTCCGTAACATCACCTGCCTCTAACCCTCCTTCAGCCCAACTGCTGCTGAAGCTCATCCTTATCTTTGTCACCTCCAGACTTGATTGTCCCTTACCTGCCTCCCATCCATAAACTTTGGCTCATCTGATACTCTGCTGCCCATATTCTATCCTGCAACTAGTCTCGCTCACCCATTATCCTTGTCCTTGCTCCCAGTTCCACAAGGTCTTTAATTTAAAATTGTTGAATGCCTCGTGCCAAATCTCTGCATTGCCTTGCCCCACGGTCAACAACCCCCAGAACCTTGCAATTCTCTGAACCCCTCCCTTTTCTCCAACATTTGCAGCAATGCCTTCTTCATTAATCTAGGCCCTAAGCCCTGGAATTCCCTTCCTGAACCTTTCAGCCTCTCCACCTTCCTCTCCCCTTGAACACCGTCCATAAAATCTACCACTTTGGCCGGGTTTAGGTCACCCTACCTAATATCTCCTTCTTAGGCTCAGCATCCATTTTTTGTCTGATTTCGCTTCTGTGAATTGCCTTGGGATGTTGCTCTAGGTTAAAGGCGCTATGTAAAGGAAAGTTGTAGTTATTGTTGGTTATACATTAAAATTAGCTGGGCCAATTCTGTGAGTGAGCCTCATTTTAATCTCAGATATATCATGACAGAAAAAAACATGATGATGGCCCAGAAATTCGAGTCAGGGGCTTCCCGCGGGTGCAAGCCCCTGACCTGCACTTACCTTGCGCGCCAGCCGTTGAGCTGTGGGCCCCTGTGGAATTCTGATCCGGGGCCTGGTCCAGCTGCCGGCGCGCAGTGCTTGCATATCCCAGGGGCGCAGTTAGTTCGATGCATCCCCTGGGATCACGTGGGCCATGGGGAGCCAATCGGAGCAGGGAATGCTCCATTCATAAGTCTGACAGGAAGTGCTGTCAAGACTTATAAATACTACGGCCCCAAAATAGCACTAAATCTTCAAATACATTTTTTTTAAATCACATTTTTTAAATCTATATATATAAATCGGTCGATCTGTCATTCTGTCTGTCATTCTGTCTGTCATTCTGTCATTCTGTCTGTCATCGCGTGTGCGTCTGGCGGGCTATGCACTCGAAAGTTACAGGGCGTACCTACGCGCGCGTTACCTCCAAAGAAAGCTTACGCTTCCGAGACGGTTTTAAGCGTATTTACGTTTCGGCCGGGCTAAAATCGCGCCTGCGGTATCCCAAAAACCTTCAACATTCCGCTCATTAGCATCTCATTATCCGCTCATTAGCGACAGAGTGACCTCGAGCTCGACCAATCGTACGCCGGGTTGCTGGCGTGTGCCGCCGGGCCAATCGGTGCGTGTGTGGCCGGGCCTTATCGTTCTGAACCGAGGTGAGTTGCCGCCATCTTGCTTCCAAACTTTTCCTTTCTTTTTCCCGCTTTCTGCGTCTTTAAAAAAAACGTTGCTTTTAAAACACATATTGTTTTTTAAAAAAATGATTTAGAAATGAATTAACTTATCTAATCTCATTAATTTTCCTACCTTTCCCCGTTTTTCCAGGTAGGCCTCGGAGCCTCGGCTTCTCCTCCGCACCCACGCCCGAGCTAGGCACCTCCCGGCCCCACTCGAAGGCTGGAGGGGCGGGCCTCAACCCAGCGCCGCTACCTTACTAAAGGGTGCGCGCGCAGCAGGATCTGAGACGCGGCATCTCTCTCTGGCTCGGCCAGGGGGCGGGGCTTGCTGAGCATCAATGGTTACCCTGGCAACCGGGCCCGCCGGCCGTCTCGCACAGCCGCAATCGGCGGTCTTCACCTCGGGGGGGGGGCGCGACCCCCGGGGGGCCGCGACCCTCGGGGGGCCGCGACCCTCGGGGGGGCCGCGACCCTCGGGGGGGCGCGACCCTCGGGGGGGCCCCCCGCCCTCCCTCCCCTCCCTCCCCCCCGCCATCCCTCCCCTCCCTCCCCCCCCGCCCCCCCTCCCCTCCCTCCACCCCCCCTCCCTCCCCCCCGCCCTCCCTTCCCCCCCTTCTCCCCCTTCTCTCCACCCCTTCTCTCCCCCCCTTCCCCACCTCCCCCCCTCCCCCCCTTCCCCCCTCCCTTCCCCCCTCCCTTCCCCCCCTCCCTTCCCCCCCGCCCTCCCTTCCCCCCCCGCCCTCCCTTCCCCCCCCAACCCTCCCTCCCCCCCCCCAGTCACTCTCTCTCTCTCTCTTCCAACAACAACATGCCCTCGAAAAAGCCTCGGCACCGCCGGGCACTTCAGCTAGTAAACTATAAATTACATGAAATAACTATTTTAAACAATAATTTAAATTTTTGAAAAAATAATTTTATTTTCTAATGGGGCTAAAAATAAACTTACCTTGCTTTAAAGTATTTAAAAATAATAAACCTGTGGAAAAAATGTTTTAATTTTAATTAATTCACTCCTTACCTTGTAAAAAGCAGGCCTTACGACTGCTTTTTACATTTCTAAATTCTGCAGGCTTACGTTCCCGGGATAACCTGTAAAAAAGACCAAAGTTCGATGTGCACGCGCAGCCCCTCCTGCGCAGGCGTTCAACCTCTGAACCCCTTCGTTCGGAGGAACCGACGTGCCGGTTTCCCGCGCATGCGCAGTGCATGCAGGAAACCGGCACTTCCATTGGGCCTACGGGTGAGTACCCCGTGCGTACTCACCCGTGGAGACCTGAATTTCTGGGCCGATATATTATAGACAAAAATGCCTAATTTTTTGTCAGAGCACCTTCCACGTGAACCTAAAGATTAAAGAATATTACTGGTAAGGGAAGATTCCAGGAAACTATAAAAAATAACGTAGGAGAAGGTAAACCAACCTGCTGGGCTTTTATCAAATTTCCCGATTTTTAAAAAACTGAATGCAGAATTTCAACTACATTCTCTGGATTATTCGTCAAGTAACATAACCACTACACTACTGTATGCGGTACAACAACAACAACAACAACTTGTATTTATATAGCGCCTTTAATGTAGTAAAATGTCCCAAGGCGCTTCACAGGAGTATTACTGATGCGCTATCAATTACTCATAAAAGACTGAGAGTTAAGAGGGTAACTAAAGGCTTTTATTAACAAAAGAGTGATGGTCTGCCTCGAGTGGTCGACCGGTCCAGAAATACAAAGGGCTGGGGAGCAGTCACCTTTATACTAGGACTTGTGGGAGGAGTCAGCCGAGGCATGTCCAGGCATGTACACAGTGGAATACAAACAGTGGTTTACCACAATTACCAGACAAAAAATTTGACACCGAGCCACATAAGGATAAATTAGGGCAGGTGACCAAAAGCTTGGTCAAAGAGGTAGGTTTTAAGGAGCGTCTTAAAGGAGGAAAGAGAGGTAGAAAGGTTTAGGCAGGGAATTCCAGAGCTAAGGGCCTAGGCAACAGAAGGCACAGGCACCAACGGTTGAGCGATTATAATCAGGGATGCTCAAGAGGGCAGAATTAGAGGAGTGCAGATATCTCGGGGGGTTTGTGGGGCTGAAGGAAATTACAGAGATAGGGGGGGTGAGGCCATGGAGGGATTTGAAAATAAGGATGAGAATTTTGAAGTTGAGGCGTTGTTTAACCAGGAGCCAGTGTAGGTCAGCGAGCACAGGGGAGATAGGCGAACGGGATTTGGTGCGAGTTAGGACACGGGCAGCTGAGTTTTGGATGACCTCAAGTTTACGTAGGGTAGAATGTGGGAGGCCAATCAGGAGTGCGTTGGAATAGTTGTTGTAACAGTGCGTTGGTACTCACTGATCGAGCGCAGAGCAGTCTTCTGACTTCAGGGATGTGGGGCAGAATGGAATGAGTTGTCTCTTACATCTTCTAGACCAGGAAACAGGAACAATCACTTGGGGGGGAAGGAATGACAGGGACCATCCTCCCCCAAATTCTTTTAAGTATGCATTAAGTCCCCCTCCCTTTTCCATTCCAAAATCTTGGAATTGCTCCTGATGTCCGACCCCCCCAACCCCCATTCTTCTTTATGTGGTTGTGCTGTAAGGGGTGGTGGTGGGTCAGCTTCACCTCTGACTTGTGAGCGGTTCGAATCGCTCCCACTCCCTTGGTTCTAGACCTGGGACTTATTTGGGGATAGTGATGAAAAGTGCAGCAGACAACTGAATTTTGGTGAAAGGAACAAGATCTTTATTGAGAAAGAAAATATACAACACAATAATCTTAACACTCTAAATTGGGGGAACACTTCAGAATATACGAGGGAAAATAACAATAGACAGAATACTTCACCCCTCCCAATCCCACTTCACTAGCTAAGTTGGGCTCCAGAGGGCCAGGGATGATGCTCACCAAAACGACTTCCTTTGACAGTTGTAAAGGTTCGCGATCTTGGGGTTCTCTAGATGTGTCGGTTGGGGCCTGCCATACCCCGGACATGGTAGAGGACTTCACCTGCGTGGTTGGTCAGTCTTTGCGAGTCCGCTGATGCGGTAGGGTGCGTATTGGATCTATCAGGTAAGAACGCAATTTCTTTTGGTCAGAAGTAGGGTTTAAAGTCTTTTCAGTAAAATCTTACCCAGGGGTAAGTCAGGATAGATTGTAGAGTGGAAAAACTTGCGGATCTTTGGTTTTCTTCTGAGTTGGGTTTTGTTGGTCGCGGTGGCCCAATATTACCCGGTTGCTGGTAATATTTGGTTGTTTGTTTTATGGGGCCCCGGTGTGTTACTTCTTTGAGAGGGAGAACTGCTTCGAGATGGACTTCTTGATCCCGATGTTGGTGGATCTCTTCTGGGTCGACGAATCTTAACTTGAACTCGAACGAACTCAACTCTGAACTGACTGCTGTAAAAACAGGCCCTCAATTATATCGTTTGAGGCCTGCTAATCTGCATGCCAAATCAGTTCTGTCTCTTTGTTAGTTTTGGCGGGCTCGTTAACATTGATGGGTTAAAAATTGCTTAATAGGTTTCGGGATGGTCCCATCGATCTTAATTGGTTTAAGATTGCGCGAAGTGGTTTTGGGGTGGACCCATCGATTCTTAAGTGGTTTTAAGCGATTGTTTAACCTCTTGTTTAATTGCAGTAACATTTGTCTTTTCCTGTGGGGCCCAAGGTTCTTTTGTTAGTTGGTGGCATGTTCTGCATTATGTATACTTTGGATGGTTCTGTAATTTTGGGTGGGAACTGCAGTTCCGTTGGTCTATTGTCATTATGTAAAATGACTGAGACAGTCCAGATAGTCCCCAGACAGCTTGGCTAAATGCCAATACTCAAAACTGTCCATTTACAGAGGCCAATCCCAATTCCTTTTGTTGCAGCCCCCTTTTCTTCCACAGGCTCGAACATGCTTTTAAAATAAAAACCAAAATCCTGGAGTCCTTGATTTTTAAAACTCCCCTTAGGTCCAATATTCTTATACCATTCTGACATGGTTTATTGACAGTCCAAAAATCCCTTCCTTAGGGTAATCTTCTTGGTTTTGGGGAATCTGTTGAATTTTGCGAATCTTACAGTGCTACTTGTAGTACTTGAGTCTAACAAGCGTGATTGAAGTCAGGCACTGGAATATCAGTGACAAGCATGTTCCTACCAACTCTAACTGCCCTTTTTCAACAAAGAAGTTACCTTATTTCCATTAAAACCTTTGTTAAAAATGCACATGAAGGAGTTTCATTACTAATATCTTGATTTTGATCTACACACCCCCACCACCAATAATAATGAATAAATAATCAGAAGTTGACAAGTACCCGACTTTCCTTCAATATGATACGCAGCAGTTTTTGCTCAGAAATCATGTTCAAGGTGAACCACTTTGCCATAACATCACATGGAAATAAGTGACCTCTTGCAGCGAGTGCCAGTGTGTGCTGTAGTGCTGTGCAGATTTTAATTAGATTACCCACTGACTGACTGGATAAATGGAGAGCAAAAAGATGTAAAGATTTACATGTGAATGCATTGCAGAAAAAACATGAACAGGGAAATTAGAAAAATGACTTAAACCTCAGGGCTCTTTTTATTGTTGATGTTATTGTGTCATCTTTGTGTCTTTGCCTTTCATGTGTTACTCGTGTTTCCTCTTGAGACTCGGAGAGCTGAAAGCAGTCAATAAACTGTGACAATCACAAATGATATCCAGAATTAATAGTTTGACGAAACTCCATTGTATGAGCCTTTTCATGTCCCTTCAAGTGTAGCGAACTTGAAATGACATAAAAGTGACAATGAGGTATTGGTGTCTTGTGCAAGAGTACAGGAGCATAACAGCGGTACAAGCTATGTGGTAAGATGTGATTCTGTGCCCCCAGTTTTCCATGCAGAAAGTTTTGATACTCATCGGTGCCATCGGGACAAGCACTCAGTGAAGCCCTGGGATTCTCACAAAAAAGCTAGGAGAAATCAAAGGGAAAGTCATTCCCCCCTCCTCAGGATTCTGTCACACGGTGGCTAAGTCAGTACAGGTAGACTACCCTTTATCCGAACTTCCGAAAATTGAAACCCTCTAAAAACCGAAGGTTTTTTTGTTCAGCGTAAGTCATGCGCACGACTTACGCTGAGCAGAGGGTCAGTGTAAGTCGTGCGCACGACCCCCTGCGGACCCCCCCCCGCGGACCCCCGCGGACCCCCGCCGGCCCCGACCCCCGCCGACCCCCCCGCCGACCCCCCCGCGGACCCCCGCCGGCCCCGATCCCCGCGGAACCCCCCCGCGGAACCCCGCCGACCCCGACCCCCGCCGACTTACGCTGAGCGTCAGCGTAAGTCGTGGGCACGACCCCCCGCCGACCCCCCCGCGGACCCCCGCCGGCCCCGACCCCCGCCGACCCCCCCGCGGACCCCCGCCGACCCCGACCGTAAGTCGGCATCGGCGGGGGTCCGCGGGGGGGTCGGCGGGGGTCGGGGCCGGCGGGGGTCCGCGGGGGGGCCAGTGGGGGGGTCGGCGGGGGTCGAGGCCGGCGGGGGTCGGCGGGGGGGTCGGCGGGGGTCGGCGGGGGTCGGGGCCGGCGGGGGTTCGCGGGGGGGTCGGCGGGGGGTCGTGTGCACGACCCCCCGCCGACCCCCCCGCGGACCCCCGCCGACCCACCTTCCGAAATCCGAAATTCTCCGAAAACCGAAACACGGCTGGTCCCGAGGTTTTCGGATAAAGGACAGTCTACCTGTACTGACCTTAACAAATATCTGGCAGCTGGAGGATTTTCTCCCATCTTAGTCTTGGACTGCTGCTGGAAACAGAGAGGACTAAACATTGAGAAGTAACATTTTGAAAAAGGAATGGCGGGGGAGAACAAGACAAGAGATGGGAACTGACGCGAAAGGGAGCTTGTAAAAAGAAGCTCATAAAAATTCAAATGGAATTATTCAACCAGTGATCTGTAATACTGTAATACAATCACCTAAATTCATTGACATTTAAGAAATCACATAACTGTTCAAGCCAGCCCTAATTCTCAATTTACTATGCAAACAACATCATTGGAGCCATTTATTTAATGCAAAGTATACTGTAATAAATAGGACTTTGGTGTTGGGGTTAAGTTAGGTGGTTTGGGCAGGGGGACAGTGTCTCCCTGTTTATGTTCTGCTTTATTGCTGGAGTTTCTGCTACATTGGAGTTGGCCATTTCTATTTGGCTCACGTCTTTCAGGACGTCTTGTCCTGCTTTTCTTGCCAATATTTGATTGTTTTAACTCCTGACTGGAGTTACGGTATGTGACGTTGGCCCTGGTCCCCGTAACATTATGGCTTCCAATCTTTGAGTTGCTTGCTCTAGGGATGCAGTTTATTTAATCTGGAAATGACCTGGCTCCTGAGTGAACCTCCTTTGCTAAACGTGGTTTAACTACGGAAGACACCTTTTGTCTTCCTGTATTCCAGTTTTCAACTTTAAAGGTGATGAGCAGTACATCCTAGACAGCATTCTTATTGCTCTGCATTGCTGGCCCAGTGCATGTGTGAAATCCTGTGCCACATTATGAATCCCCACACGTAAGAATCATGCTACAGTTGCCAATCCAGGTTTAGTATTATCGATAGAGTTACAGAAGGGTTGGATATTTCCTCATTTTTGTAACTGAGGTAGGAATGTAAGTTAAAAGTTCTGTAAAATAGTATCCCTGATACCAACAGCTGGAGTTATCTCTTAACATGTACCCCTGGGATTACTTTGTGATACCTACCATTTGGAATTACCTTTTCACATTAGCTTCCACATTAAATGCTCTGACTTTGAGAGCTGCAAAATTATGCAATATAAAAGACCAAATCCATTTTCTTTTGAACGCATTCCGTGGTTTTGTGAACTGATTGAATGTGACTTCACCACATATTGCACTGCACATCCATAGAAGTTTACACAAAATCAGTATTGAATGTAATGTAAAAGATATCTGCATCTTGGAATTGAAAAAGTCCTTTAAATAGTGTAAGAGTTAAATGCGCTATTTAAGTTGGGTTGGAGAGTTTGTTAGTAAAACAAAATGAAAATATTTTTCAAGATATTATTTTTGAAATATCAAAACCACCCCTCAGACTGGAATGTAATATTTCAAGCATTACTGATCTGAATATATATTTTACAACTCAACATTATTAAGGGAAAATGAACATTTTGGACACATATTTCTCAATTCCATGAATTCCAATGATCTGAGTGGCTGACAAGGCTCCAATATATTTATAGTTTCATTTCTGGATGTCCTATTAAACACATCTCAGTTATTTTTGAGAAGCCCATTTACATCTGCACTGCAGATCAAAATGAAGGGCCAAGTGCAGGTTTCAACATTTGAAGCGAGTAAGAGAGAAGGCAAGACAATCAAGAAATGTATATGTGATCCCAAACTTGTTTTTTTTTAAATTCGTTCTCAGGTTTTTGACATTTACTGTTAAGGCCAGCATTTACTGCCTGATGTAAAAAGACTACTAAGCATTTGGTTTGAGTATAAAACAAGGCTTTAATCAACTGTTTCACAACCATGAGTTTCTAGTTACATCACTAGTTCCTGGTTACAGAAACATCCTGAGCAAGCTGGGCCCACGCCCGCGTATTTATACTCCTTGGACGGCGCCACCAGCTGGCCGCCCAGTGTTACTTCATGAGTCATGATAAGATTCATGACACTGCCCATCCCTAGTTGCCCTTGAGAAGGTGGTGGTGAGCATTTTGCTTGAACCGGGATCCTCTGGTTCCATGGGCATCCTTGTCTGGATAGACCATTGCAATGCTTTCACCTTCTTAATGCATAGAAAGAGGTGAGGGTCCTGAAAGTAATTGCCTTCAGACACTAACAGGACTCTGGACGGCAAGACTGGCAAGGAAAGGCTGCCAAAGCTGAGGGAATGTAGAAAAAAAAATCTCAGGACAACTCCCAGACTGCAGGGCTGATGTTCCACAGCTTTAATAGTCCCAGGTTGTTGACATGGCGCAATAATGGCCTAACTCACTTATGCCATTATTTCCTGGAACTTTTATCTTTCAATAATGGTGCACACCATTCCTGCATCATTGCTATGGAGCAAGTTTCGAGCAACGTCCGGCCCTAGGTTTTAGAAAAGATTTGCTGTCATCTCACTGCATAAGTAAATGTCTGCATTGCTACTTAGTCTGGCAGGGTTTCAGGTCTTACTGCGTAGTAGGTGAAGTCTTACACAAAAACAAGAAGTGTTCAAGTGTCTGCCTCTATTCAGTCAGATTGTTATTATTTAATCAATCAGTACTTAGCTAGCAGTTGTATTATTAATTTTGTCTTTGTTGAATAACGATTTTTAATTGAAATTTTCAACCTGCTAATGAGATTGTAAGAACATGAGCTTTGGAAATGTGTTGGTCCCGACAATATAATTGTGTCAGCAGGTGTGAGCATGAAAATCAGCAAATCACAATCCCACCTGTAATAATGATCCTTTAACACTTCTCGAGCAGCAAGCAGGCCAATGAACTGTTAGAACGGTCAGAAAGTTTACGAATACTTCCCCCTATCTGGGATGGCTGTTCCAGCACCTCTCTGTGAGGTACATAATTTGGATATGCAAAATGGACTTGCGGCAAATTTGAAAAGCCTGATTTACAGACCAGGCCCCGTGTGCACTGGTAACCACTGTCATGCAGTGATGTGGGCAGAATCTTGGTAGGGAGAATAGTCCCAAAGTAATAAAAGGAAGCTGCAGTGTGGCAGGAAGCCATAGCAAGCTCAGCACAGTGCTGATAAATCTGAGGACCTGGCTAGTGGCCTAGAAGAAGTTACACAACTTAAAAAAAAAGCATAAAAGTACATGAAGTGGAAAAGCATGTACTGCAGGAAGGAATTTCCAAATGCCAAAACACCCTGGCCTAGATTTTCAGTGTGCTGTGAGACGGGCTTTTAGGCGGGCGGGGGGCAAAAATCCCGAATTCGGGGGTCCCGACACCATCCCGCCCAAAACCCGCCTCCACGTAAGTTTCAGAGGAGGCGGGTACCCACCCCGCACTGGGACCCGCCGACCCGAGGCGGGAAGGGATTAGTGCCAATTAACTGCCTGTTAACAGGTAGTTAACAGGCAGTTTTTAGCCTAATCCCTATTTTGAGGGGTGTCGTGTGGGATTCCCGACGGCTCCAAACCGCGCCAGGTTAGAGCAGGCGGGTCGTCGGGTTGAAGGACTTGGAGGGGTCGCGATATCAGTGTTCAGGTGAGTGATGGGTGCATGAGTGCAAAGGTAAGAATTTTTTGCATCTGTTTTCACTATGGAGAGGGACGATGTAGACATAGAAATAGGGCGGGGGGACTGTGATATGCTCGAACACATTAACATCGAGAGGGAGGAGGTATTGGCGGTTTTAGCAGGCCTAAAAATGGATAAATCCCCAGGCCCGGACGAAATGTATCCCAGGCTGCTGTGTGAGGCAAAGGAAGAGATTGCGGGGGCTCTAACACACATATTCAGAACCTCTCTGGCCACAGGGGATGTGCCAGAGGACTGGAGAACCGCTAATGTAGTTCCATTATTCAAGAAGGGGAGTAGGGAAAAACCGGGGAACTACAGGCCAGTGAGCCTAACATCATTGGTGGGAAAATTATTGGAAAAAATTCTGAGGGACAAAATCAGTCTCCACTTGGAGAGGCAAGGATTAATCAGGGATAGTCAACATGGCTTTGTCAAGGGAAGATCATGTCTGACTAATTTGATTGAATTTTTTGAGGGGGTGACTAGGTGTGTGGATGAGGGTAACGCAGTGGATGTGGTATACATGGATTTCAGTAAGGCCTTCGATAAAGTCCCGCACAGGAGACTGGTCAAGAAGGTAAGAGCCCATGGAATCCAGGGTGCCTTGGCACGTTGGATACAAAACTGGCTTAGTGGCAGAAGGCAGAGGGTGATGGTCGAAGGTTGTTTTTGTGACTGGAAGCCTGTGGCCAGTGGGGTACCACAGGGATCGGTGCTGGGTCCCTTGCTGTTTGTGGTCTATATTAATGACTTGGATATGAATGTAAAAGGTATGATCAGTAAGTTCGCGGATGATACAAAAATTGGTAGGGTGGTAAATAGCGAGGAGGGTAGTCTCAGTCTGCAGGACGATATCGATGGGTTGGTCAGATGGGCGGAACAGTGGCAATTGGAATTTAACCCGGAAAAGTGCGAGGTGATGCACTTTGGGGGGACTAACAAGGCAAGGGAATACACAATGAATGGTGAGACCCTAGGCAAGACGGTGGGTCAGAGGGATCTGGGTGTGCAAGTACACAGATCCCTGAAGGCGGTGGAACAGGTGGATGAGGTGGTAAAAAAGGCATATGGGATACTTGCCTTCATTAGCCGAGGCATAGAATATAAGAGCAAGGAGGTTATGATGGAGCTGTATAAAACACTGGTTAGGCCACAGCTGGAATACTGTGTGCAGTTCTGGTCGCCACACTACAGGAAGGATGTGATAGCTTTGGAGAGGGTGCAGAGGAGATTCACCAGGATGCTACCAGGGCTGGAGCGCTTCAGCTATGAAGAGAGACTGGGCAGATTGGGTTTGTTTTCCTTGGAGCAGAGGGGGCTGAGGGGGGACATGATTGAGGTGTACAAAATTATGAGGGGCATAGATAGGATGGATACTAAGGAGCTTTTTCCCTTAGTAGAAGGGTCAATAACTAGGGGGCATAGATTCAAGGTAAAGGGCGGGAGGTTTAGAGGGGATTTGAGAAAGAACTTTTTCACCCAGAGCCTGGTTGGAGTCTGGAACTCACTGCCCGAAAGGGTTGTGGAGGCTGGAACCCTCACAACATTCAAGACGCATTTGGATGAGCACTTGAAATGCCATAGCATACAAGGCTACGGACCAAATGTTGGAATATGGGATTAGATTAGACAGGGCGTGATGGCCGGCGTGGACACGATGGGCCGAAGGGCCTCTATCCGTGCTGTATAACTCTATGACTCTATGACTCTATGTAAGTGTGTTTGGTGTGTCTAAATTGTGTAAAGAAGTTTAAATTACCTGTACTTACCTTAACAGCCTTTCTTCCTCTAGGTTTCGGGAGTCCATCACACAGCCGGCACTGAAAGCAAAATTGCTGCGATCTGTCAAAAGTGACAGCCTTCAGCTTTTAGTGCCGGTGAGAGTTCTAACTGAGTCTATGTAGAAGGACTCAGGTTAGGAGTCAGACTGTCAGTGTTTGATAGCTTCAAACAGCTGTGAAATGCTGATATTTCATCTGTCAAGACCTCTTGACAGATGAAATTTCAGTCTGTGACATCACCTGTTGCCGGGTGGCCCTTAATTGGCCTGCTGAGCCTGCTGGGCGGGCTCAACAAGGTCAATCAAGGGAAAATCGCGTGGATTGGCCGCATCTCGATGTAGGCGGGCCTAAAACCCGAACGTTGTAGTCCCGCCTCCTTCCCGACAACTTAATGCAAATCGACCCCCCTGTCTCAATCCTCACTGCACTTATCTTTGATGGCAAAACTTGCATATAACAGGAGTCACAACATGGAACAGTTGATGAACTCTACAACATGAAACATCTGACTTCTTATGAGGCTATGTTGAACTTTTTAAAAATTTGTTCATGGGATGTGGGCGTTGTTGGCAAGGCCAGCATTTATTGCCTATCCCTAATTGCCCTTGCAAAGGTGGCAGTGAGCCGCCTTCTTGAACCGCTGCAGTAGCAGTTTAGTACAACTGAGTGGCTTGCTAGGCCATACCTGCTTGGGATGGAGAGCTTGGACCAGAATGGAGAACTCATAATATAGACCACATTATTCAGTCTATGATTTTCTTGCCATGAACACAAGAGGAGAGTTCAGCAAAACACTGATCAGAATAGCATTGTTAATATGAAGAAAAGCAAGAAGAACTGTGATGGAATGAAAGATTGAAGGTGAGAGGTGAGGGAAGGATTGCTGTTGGACACCAAACTGTATCACGTCCACAAGTGTGAGAGAGGTGCTGGAACAGCCATCCCAGATAGGGGGAAATATTCAAATCTGAATAGATGTGAAGGAATAAGCAATATACCTATTCAGAAAAATATACCATTCTATGAAGAATTCTGACTTTATTAAAACATGACAAACTGGGCTTGAAAATCTATAAACCTAACAATGGAGAAGCTGTAAACAGCATACAAGCTATTGAGATAAGATAAGTTGTTGACACTGAATCAATAGCCTTATTGAAACAGGAGGTTGGAGGTTCCTGAAAGTCTGAAGCCTTAGACAGAACACAATGGTATACCCTGTTAAGGTGTTTTAAAGTACACTTTGTAAAGAAACACATAACATTAAGAAACATATGCCTTCGTGGGGATGGCATCAAGTGGGGGAGGCACCAGCTGTCACATTGCTTTTGTGTTGAACTTGGAACACCTAGGAGGCACGAGTCTGTGTGGCAACCAGTTGAGGTAACTAAGAAGACAATGGTGCACCCGGTTGAGGTGTTTTTAATTTACACGTTGTAAAAAGACATAAATAGAATACTTTGGTAAGAATGACATCAAATAGATGCACCTGCTCCACGCCATTTTTTATGATACATTCGAACATCTAAAGGAGAGACATGAGTCTGCAA
Organism: Somniosus microcephalus; assembly: GCF_052327205.1. NCBI lineage: Eukaryota > Metazoa > Chordata > Chondrichthyes > Squaliformes > Somniosidae > Somniosus > Somniosus microcephalus. The sequence goes on along the minus strand of NC_141012.1, from coordinate 37,886,412 downwards.
TGCTACAAGCTGATCTAACTGTAAAAAAAGCAGGGGTCAGCAGAAAAATGATGAGATAATTAGCTTACATCAGCAGAAAACTTCAAAGGAAATGCCACTGAGAAAGTGTATAAAAGTTGAACTTTCAAATGGGAAGACAGATTCGCTTGAAGGGGCAAAGCGATTCTCGGCTTCAGAGGCAAGCTTTGTAAGTCTACAACTCTTTGAGTCTCGGGGGTCAACGGTATTGTATTTGATTTTGGTGGATATCCTGGAATAAGACTAAGCAATGTAAAAATGTAATGAAGTTAAGATTTGAGAATAAGGATCTCTGATAATAAGAATTGTAAGCTTTTTGTATTTGGAACTGTTAATGTTGCGATTGAAACACCAACTGTAAATTACATGTCGGTTCTTTAATAAATCTATATATTTTTAGAATTGTCTCACTTCTGTATCAAACTTGCAAACTCAATCTCTGTACACTCTTTGGTGAGGAGTTGCAGAATTCTGGGGGAGTTTTCTGGACCCTCATAATATCCGGAATGTTACAGTCTAGCTAAACATATTAAAAGTGCTATCTGGAGGATGGTAACATCTTCAGATTGTTCCTTTCCTTTAGGGAGAGATAGTCCGGACCTTTAGACCCAATTAAGCGTCTTTAGGATGCGGCTACCTCTAACTTTAGTTGAAAGTGAACGTCTGGGGAATACGCTTGATCCGGGGTAGCCCTAAAGGGGCTACGACTAATAATTATCCCTTCATAGACAGGCTTTATAGAATGTTAAGAGCCTTTGAGGAGTAAAGAGATGGTTGGCATGAAAGAGGCCACCAATGTTGCTGAAGGGAGCTTTAGCAATGGAGGAGCTGTGACAGATCCTGAGGTCAAGCGCATCAATAGATGAAGAAGGAGAAAGGGGTGAGAAATCAAAAGTAAAAGATGATGTGGATAACTTTCAACTTCAGTGGGGAGTAAAACTGGTGGTATTGGATCAGCTGCCTGTTATAGACCCTGTCCAATCTTCCTTTCTGCTGACTCCTATTTAGATTTGCGCATGTCGTGAAGAAACATTTAACATACATCTATATGTACGATCTCAGAAAAGGGCCTAGGAAATATGCATTAATCTTGACGCCAGCTTGTTGTGGTGTATTGGGTGATGCTTCTCTTCCTATATATTAAACCCAGGTCAAGTTTTCAACCATCATTGAGTGTTAAACCCCTAATAGTTATACATTTTAAGTGAAGGAGCCTTCCCTCAAACATCAGATGGCGCCAATATGCTGCATGAGAGTTGCTGGATGCAGATCTACGTTTGCAACCTTTTGCAATGAGTTCTTCTTCTTAGACAGGGCACTGAGGGGGTGATGCCAGTTGAACACAGCTGAAATGGAGGGGAAAGACAGCTCCACACTCACATCCCATTAGTATCTGATTCATGGTCGCTTTGACATAGGAATGGGAGCAAGTTGGATGGCTGTTTTTTTCTGCTGGGGATAATGGGGGTGACATTTGTCCTGGGCAATAGCCTGCAATCGGGCAGGGTGTAAAGTGGGTGGCTGATTTGCTATTGCCTGTTTTGTGTTTCCGCCCAATACCAATTTCACCCCTGTGAGAGTCGGGGTGAAGGGGAAATCCAAGAAAGGGACCAGGGAAAAAATGCCTCAATATATATTTAAAAATACACTATATTTGGCCCAGAAATTCGGGTCGGGGGCTTCCCGTGGGTGCAAGCCCCCGACCTGCACTTACCTTGAGCGCCGGCAGTTGACCTGTAGGGCCCCGTGGAATTCTGATCCGGGGCCTGGCCCAGCTGCCGGCGCGTAGTGCTTGCGTGTCCCAGGGACGCAGTTAGTTCGATGCGTCCCCTGGGATCACGTGGGCCATGGGCAGCCAATCGGAGGAGGGAAAAGCCCATTCATAAGTCTTGACAGGAAGCCCTGTCAAGACTTATAAATACTATGGCCCCAAAATAGCAGTAAACCTTCAAATATTTTTTTTTTTAAATCACACTTTTTAAATAATCTATAAATTACATTAAATAACTATTTTAAACAATAATTTGAATTTTTGAAAAAATTAATTTTATATTCTAACGGGGCTAAAAAATAAACTTACCTTGCTTTAAAGTATTAAAAAATAATAAACCTGTGGAAAAAATGTTTTAATTTTAATTAATTGACCACTTACGTTGTAAAAAGCAAGCCTTACGCCTGCTTTTTAAATTTCTAAATTCTAAAGACTTAACCCTCACGGTAAAACCTGTAAAAAAAACATAAGTTCAAAGCGCACACGTAGACTCCCCCGCACACGCGTTCGACCTCTGAACCCCTGCTTTCAGAGGAACGGAAATGCCGGTTTCCCGCGCATGCGCAGTGTATGCAGGAAACCGGCACTTCCATCGGGCCCACGGGTGAGTACCCCGTGCGTACTCACCCGTGGAGACCCGAATTTCTGGGCCATTACATTTTGGCAGTATGTACAGGAAGAATTCGTCTGATTGGATAGTTATTTGTTTTGCACATTCGGTCAAATAGAAACAAAAATCAGATTTGTAATTAGATATTTTGAATTTAAAAGACAGTTTGCAGATTGACGGGTTAATCAATCCTAGGATTTAAACAAACTACAATGGCTGGAGGAACTTCCCCTCCCGGTCTTACCAGAGACCGTTGGCCTAGAAATTGGGTATAGCCCCGCTTGGGGCGTTAGAATTGGCGGAGCGCAAATTTTATAGCCAGACGCAACTTATCGACACCTCGTGCGATATTGGGTTGCAGCGCCCCAAAGGTGATTGAGGCGCGAGTTCAGGCGTTACACAGGGCACCTAAGGCGCTAACATGCCGGCGCAACCCAATATCGGGGCGTCCAGCCACAGCGCAGGTGCTCTCAATTACCCATGACCATGAGACTTGCAGGCACCGGCCAGCTCTTAAAGGGGTGGGTCAGGCAGCTCCAGCATCCACACTCTGCGCCTTGTAGGCCTGCAAATCGGCGCAGGCCCTTCTCTGGCGCAAAAAACTTGGAGCATATGGAGAGGGTGAGGCAGAGAGCAGAGCGCTTCACCAATGAGTCTCTGGAGGAATTGGTGGCCGTAGTGGAGCGCCGCCGAGATGTCCTCTACCCCGACAATGGCATAGGCCTAATCATAAGGACTACCAACGAGCTTGGAGGGATGTTTCTCAGAGGGTCAACTCCAGCAGCATGGCGACCAGGAGCCCTGTGCAGTGCAGGAAGAAATTCAATTACCTCACTCGGGTCGTGAGGGTGAGTGGAGTTAATGTAAACTTATGCATCCCTGCATTAGCACCTGACTTTATGGCTACAGGGTGTGCTATGCCCCACTGGCCATCTGTCAGCAAGCACCCATGGCCCTTTCTGGTCACACACATGCACAATTGACTCAGGGCATCATGTAAGGGCTGGTCCACCATGGGGGGCATGAGATGATAACCCAGGGCATCATGTAAGGGCTGTTCCACCATGGGGGGCATGAGATGATAACCCAGGGCATCATGTAAGGGCTGTTCCACCTTGGGGGGGCACGAGATCATCATTCAGGGCATCATGTAACATCACTTCCCGTCCTTTGCCCTGCAGGCCAAGCTGGCGAGAAACCACAAGGAGCAGCTTCGCACCGGAGGAGGCTGTCCTCAACTGGAGCCTCTGACGGATCTCGAGGAGAGAGTCCACCAGATTGTGGGAGGACGTCTGAGTGGTCCTGTCACCACTGCAGCTGCCGACCCCATTGTCCACAGCGATGGTAAGGTTCTCTACTATTACAGCTGTCACCTTCCAGTTGTTTCCCCCGCCAGCATGCTTTCTCAATGTGGAGCCATGTCATAGCATTGCCGCACTGTTGCATCCCTTGCTGCCAAACTGTCCTTTTGCTAAAGCCACTCTTCAACCTCCCTGCTTTCAGATGCTGCATCACCAGCTCGGGAGCCGGCCCCTCAAGCTGCCAGTGCCAGTGCCTCCGGAGGCGATGACCAGGAGGAAGCCGGACCATCCGTGCCAGCCTCAGGGGAGCCACCGCATCTGGAGACTGGGGATAGTAGTTCCCTTGAGGGGAGGGGGGTGTTCTGATGAGGAGCCAGTTGTAGGAACCAGCGGCCTGCAGCAATGCGCGGGGGGTAGGGACGCTCGGGTGCTGTCTCCCCGGAGGGCGAGGCAGGCCACCATGACTGCTGCACAGAGTGCAGAGGAGTGCGTAGCCTTGCCGAGATGAGCACCCAGGCCCGGCTCAGGCACACTGAGCAGATGGCTGCAGTGGGGAGGATGCCTGAGTTGATCGACACACTGGCAAAGAGTGTGCTGGGCTTTGGGGCAGCAATGGAAAGGACTGTCCAGGGCTTTGGCCCTGCAATGAAAAGGTCTGTCCAGGGCTTCGGCCCAGCAATGGAAAGGTCTGTCCAGGGCTTGTCTGATGCAGTGGAAAGGTCTGTCCAGGGCTTGTCCGAGGCAGTGGAAATGTCTGTCCAGGGCTTGTCCGAGGCAGTGGAAAGGTCTGTCCAGGGCTTGTCTGAGGCAGTGGAAGGGTCTGTCCATGCCTTGTCTGAGGCATTGGAAAGGAGTGTTCTGGCCTTGTCCGAAGCAGTGGAAAGGACTGTCCATGGCTTATCCGAAGCACTGGCACCTGCCACGCAGGTCCTCACTGCTGCCACGCAGTCACTTGCTGGCCTCGTCCACACGCAAATTGAGGCCACGTGATCACTCTCTGCTGCCACCCTAGCTGCATCAGGCAGGATCACCCCAGGCCCTTGCAGCACCACCACCATGAATCTGTGGAGCAGTCGATTGTGCCATATGATCCTGTGCGGCCCCGTCAGAGTGCTAGTGTTTCGGCCGACCACAGTGCAGGTGTCCTCTCTCTGCATGTGAGCAGTCCTGATGCCACCGCTGGCACGTCAGCAGAGCAGCTGCCACCACCTGCGCGGCAGACTGCTAGCAGACATGCCCAGTTGGAGCAGCCTGCTTGCGGGACCTCCAAGCCCAGAGGTCGTCCAGGCCGTCCCTCAGGGGCTTCAGCGCTTCCAGACACTCAGCAGGCGTCCCCCAGCCTTGACGCAGCCACTGGAGTCCAATTACGGAGGAGCTGCAGGGAGGGAAGTGGCCGACCTCGTAAGAGGAGTCGGTCTCCATCAAGGGGTCACCAGTAGAGGGAGGTGCTAAGACGTCTCTTTTTCCAGATTTAAGGCCGTCCACACCTGCTGTGTTTGTTTGTTCTGGTTTGGTTAGTTTCGCCGGGTTGCCAGACAGTTATCTGTTAGTTTGTTAGTGATGATTTCTGTTACCATTACGTTGTCATGCTGGAAGGAAGCACTTGTTTGAAAATAAAGAAAACTTTTTATTTACAATCGACCTGTACACTATTTACATTCATCGATGCCTTCATAGGCTTACAGCGAACCGGAGGGTGCTGTTCGATTCACAGCCACCATTCCGTCCGAGGGGCCTAGAACTGAGTCCTTATGAGCCTCTGACGAACGGCCCTTCCAGTTTCTGGAGCCCTCCCATCTTCCTCCTCCTCCTCCTCCTCCTGCTCCTCCTCGCCCGCATGCTCCTCCTCCTCCTCCTCCTCCTCCTCCTCGTCCGCCTGCTCTGCTGGACCTTGAGGGTCGGCTGGCATTGGCTGGGTGCGTCGAATGGCCAGGTTGTGGAGCATGCAGCAGACAACAACGATGCGCGCCACACGCGCCGGCGAGTACCGTAGGGCGCCCCCCGAATGGTCTAGACAATGGAAACGCTGCTTCAGCACACCAATTGTGTGCTCCACAATGTTCCTGGTGGCCTGATGGCTGTTATTGTAATGCTCTTCTGCCGGGGTGCTGGGCAAACGGAGCGGGGTCATGAGCCATGGGCAGAGAGGATAGCTCTTGTCGCCCAGAAGCCAGCCTCGTGGGTGAGCCGGGGCCTCATAAAGGTCAGCCACTGAGGTCTGCCGCAGGATGAACGCGTCATGGCTGCTGCCAGGGAATTGTGCGTTCACCGCCATGATCATCTGCCGGTGATCACAGACCAGCTGCACATTAAGGGAGTGGAACCCCTTTCGGTTACGGAACTCCTCCGGATTCTGTAATGGCGCCCGCAAAGCCACGTGTGTGCAATCAATGGCCCCCTGCACCATGGGGAAGTCCGCAATAGCCGCGAAGCCCTGTGCGCGCTCCCCCTGCTTCTCCAGGGTCACAGGGAAGGTGATTAAATCACGCCTCCTTTTGTAGAGGGCAGCTATCACTTGCCGGATGCAGCAATGCACCGCAAATTGAGAGATATTTGATATGTCCCCAGCTGCTGCCTGAAACGATCCGCTGGCGTAAAAGTTGAGCGCAACAGTGACTTTCACGGCCACCGACAGAGAGGTCCTGCACCGTATCCGCGGCTGCAGATCCTCAGCAAACAGGTGGCACAGCTCAGTGACAACATCCTTACCAAATCTGAGCCTTCGCAGACACTGCTCCTCCGACATGGTAAGATAGGAGACCTGCTGCTTGAAAACCTTGGCAGCGTATGGTCGGATTTGGCAACGTCCATTGGCCCTCCTCCTTCTGGCCAATCCCGGCCCTCTCTCCCTCCGTCTCTGTGCCCTTGCCAGTTGTTCAGCAAGGATGACGTTCCCCTCCAAAGCAGCTCCCATTATTCTGGCCGACGAGTAAAACGCAGTCAGCTTTCTGGATCCAACTGTTCTGGCCAGGGCTGAAGGTCCCAAGGCTCCTCTGGCTCAATAAGAACAAGTCTGTGTAACTGAAGGTCTGCAACGCTCTCCAGCAGCGAGCAGTATGGCTAGGCCATATGGCTGCCGCTTTTATACTAGTGCTGTCCCCTTTAAAGAGTGCCCCCCGAGCCCGAGAAGGACCTGGTAACGTTCCATCCAACTGTCACTAATAGCGCCAGGCGGAACGGAGGGGGGTGCCACTGAATTTCCGGTACGGGGCGCCAAAAATGCATTGCACAATGAAATGACGTCATTATCTGGCTGCGCCCGTGAGCGGGCGCAAAGACTTAGCGCCGGCGCTAACAGGCTACTCAATATGGCAGGATGCGCTAGGATCACTGCGCACGTCCGAAAATTGGGTAACGCCCCAAATCTCGGGCTCTTTAGGCGCTAATCGCTGGCGCAACCAACCGAATTTCTAGGCCGTTCATGTTTATAAATTCACCTTGATTTTTATAACATGGGCTTCTGCAAAGAACATGAATGAATGGTTTGTCCTTCACTCCTGTGGTTTTCTTTCGCTACATTCACCCAATTTTCAACTTGAAAAGATGGCAAAAACATTCAAAGCACAAATCCATTTAAATCTGAGGTGTCTCATTTAAAATCCAACATGTTTTTTTCTGATGAATGGCATCTACTCTTCTATGACAGTTTGTAATAGTGCTCTTCATTTGTTCTATGTTTAGTCCACATTCCATCTTTTTATATCATTTTACAAATCACTCAAATGCCACTGTCAATACAATGACTGGAAGCAATATGCTTGATACTGTTCTACATCCTTGGCTGGTTTGAGTGAAGCATATTAAATAGCACTTATGCCAGGCAGGTTATACTCAACACAAACTCAAACAAATGGTTCGGAAGAATCCTGAAATATCAACCTTTCTTAAGATGCAAATGGGAGTGCTTTGTATTTCTATTGTTCTGTGTTTTTATTTCAGATTTCCAGCATTTGCCAGTGTTATGTTTGTCCCTAAAAAATTTTATGCTCCTGGAATCATAGAATATCCAGTACAGAAGGAAGTCGCTTGGTCTAAGACACCTGCGCTGGGGGTATCGCTTCAGGTGGACACGTATACCCCAATCCCATTTCTCTGCCCTTTGTCTGTTTTTATATTCTTCCTTTTCAGCTACTTATCCAATTCCTTTTTATATGACGCTCTGTCTCATTACCACTTCTCATAAAGCGTTTCATGCTCCGACAATCTTCTGCATGCTAGAGTTTCTTCTAATTTACCTCTTCATTTTCCAGTTGTAATCCTCAGTCTATGTCTCCTCTCTGTGTATTTGCTTGCTCAAAACCTTTCGTAGTTTCGAAAACCTCTCAGATCCTCCTTAACCTTCTCTGTTTCAATAAAACAAGACCCAATTTTTCAAGCCTTTCATCATAATGATAACGCCTTCATGTTCCTTGTGCCATTCCAGTTGATCTTCACTTTAACTTAAGCATCTTTCCAAGAATGGGGTGCTCAGAGCTGCATACAGTACTTCAACTTTGGCCTAACTACAGGAAGCTTTGTGATATCCGGCACCGATGGGACCGAGCTGTTGCTGTTCCCTCAAAACTGCCGGACACACCAGCGCTAATGTTGAAACATACGGAGATTTTGAGCTCCGTATCTGGCAACAAACCCTGTTGCTTAGCAACAGCTTCTAAACAGTCGGCCGTACCTTGCAAGCGTCTCTGTAGCGTCTCTGTAGCTTAGCAACTGCTTCAGCGAGACCTTGCAGAGCTTGACTGTTGAGAAAAAAGCAACGAAAAGAAAAAAAAACTACCGAAACGGCTCCTGATTTTTGCCGGATAAACCAAAGTTTCCTGTAATGTCTTATAGAAGTTCAACATCATATTGATGCTTTTATATTCAATGGCCCCTATGTATAAAAAACAGAATCATATTTGCCTTTTTTATGGCTGTTTGTACTTACACTCCCATCTTTAGAGATCTTTGTATCTGCACCCCTAAATCTCCATGTTCCTCTAATCTTTAAAGAGTTTTACCACTTAGAGTACACTTTCTTTCACTGGACTGAACTGCAGCTGTGCATGCAAGTTGTGTTGTTGTGGTGCAGTGCTTTTGGTAAATGTCCCCTTGTCCTTGCAATTCTAAACTCCACATTAAAATCCATCCCCTCTTCTCCACCAGCTGTACGAGTCTGACACAAAGTGGCTTTAGGCAATGTTAACCTAGTTTCTAGTAGACATGGGTCCACAATGCAAAATGTACTCAAATCAGCATAATTAGCAACTTCAGAGGGCGCACAGGATGGCTGGTGTGTACAAAGGAGAATTCACCCAGGGGCAATAGGGAGTGCTCTTCTTAAGTCACATCATTAGCGCTGAGGATTTTTCTTCTGCATCTGATCTGTGCTACAACTGATCTGAGTTTGTTAAAAAGCTGTTTCTATGACATACAAGGGTAGGTTTTGATTTTCACCGGCCGGGGCAGTAATCTGACAGAGCGGATCGCTCGCCCTTCATAGAATCCTCCAAATTTTCAAACCGTTTATTTCAATGGCAGGAAAATTGGGCGGGTTCCATAGGGGGCGCGGGTGATCTGCTCCACCAGAGGACGAAGACCTACCTCACGATTCGTAAGTAAGTGTAAAGGGGATAAACTATGAGTAAAGATTTGAGAAACTCTACAGCCTGAAGAGTAGATTAAGAGGAGACTTCACTGAAGCACACAAAGTAGTTAATCACATAGATAAAGTAAACCCAGAAGGCCAATTTTCCAACATTGCGCTGAGTGAGAGATTCATAAATTAATTTTAACTCTGTCATTGGTGTAATAATGTCTCTTTAGGAAGTAGAAGTTATCAAACACCTTACTAACAATGAAAAAGATTTATTTTTTCCACTGAGCCTTTTAGCTGGTAAGTATGCAAGGTGTTTGATGGCACACTATGTAAACATACTAAGTTTCTGTGTCAGAGGCTGGTAGGATCGAAGCTCTGTGCCCATGATTTGCATGAGAGTGAGTTCTCAATCCAGAAGAGAAAGAAAATACATATATGTATAAAACAGGGAGCAAAGAGTACTCATGTGAGGTTAAAGGACAGCCATGGGGAGGTGTTGAGTGGAATACCACAGTGCTTGGACTCTTGTAGTGTATTATTTACAACATACAATCTGGATGAAGAAGCAAGCTGTAAACTTGTTAAATTTACAGACAACATTCGAATAGGATGAGCAGTCAGGGCAGAGGGTGCAATTGACAAATTGCAAAAGGAGGTAGACCAGTTATGCAATTGGATGGCGAAATGGCAAACTAAATTTCATAGCACCAGTAAACTATTGCACTTAATGAAGAATGGAGTGACACAGGGATACAGTCAAAAAAAGCACAGGAAATTTAATGTCAAGACACTATGGAGAAGGAATTAAAAAGCAAATTGAATTCTGGAATATAAATCAACAGAGATTATGCCGAGGTTCTAGCATACACTGGTCAGACCTCATTTCGAATGCTAGGGTAGATTTTCTGACTGATGGGATTGTTCCCACTGGAGTGATTTTGTGGGTCAGAGCTGGCATACGCCAGGCGCAAAGCCCTCTGTGTAGCACCCCAAGAGAGCAAATGACCAAATCTAGACTACTGCTGTTTACAAATGACACTTCAAAAAGGGACGTATATGCACTGGGGAAGGTGAAGAGAAGTGATACACAAATGATTCCAAGTATAAAGTAGATGAGCTTTAAGAAAAAATTAGGGGAGTTTATGCTTTACAGTCTGAAGATAAGATTAAGGAGTGATTTCATTGAGGTACATATTAAATATGGTATCAGCCGTGGCTCAGCAGGCAGCACTCTCGCCTCTGCGCCACAAGGTCGTGGCTTCAAGCCCTACTCCTCAACCTTGAGCACAAAATCCAGGCTGACACTTCAGTGTAGTATTGAGGGTGGCCTGCACTGTCGGAGCTGTTGCCTTTTGAATGAGACATTAAACTCGTCTGTTCTCTCAGGTGGACGTAAAAGATCCCATGGCACTATTTTGAAGAAGAGCAGGGGAGTTATCCCCGGTGTCCTGGCCAATATTTATCCCTCAACCAACATCGTTAAAGCAGATTATCTGGTCATTATCACATTATGGGAGCTTGCTGTGTGCAAATTTACTCCTGTGTTTCCTACATTTCAAATCTGACTACACTTCAAAAGTACTTCATTGGCTGTGAAGCACTTTGGGACGTGCTGAGGTCATGAAAGGCGCTATATAAATGCGTTGTTCTTTCTTTATTCTTTGCAGCTTTAGTTCTCTTTTCTATATCTCTCTCGCTCTCTATCTCTCTCTCTCTTGCTCCCTCTGTCTATCTTTAGCTACTCAGGGACATCATTTGCATAGAACTGGCTAAGCCACAAATCAGGTATCAAAGACAACATTATGAATTCCACAGAAATTCAAAACTAAAAGTTTCTGTGATGTTCTACTTATTAATATGAATTCCCTGGGCCAACTGCATATCATTATTAATTTGAGGATGCTGCTATCAAATTACATCCACCAGGATCTATTGTCTGTGCTGGATAGAGGCTGCTAAGTATTCGGATGGTGTTTCTAATGAGCTTGTCGCAGACTGATGTGAAAACTCCTCTGACCTTCCTTTCGATATTGTAGCCTCGAGTCAGCAGTCTATCAGAAAATAACTGAAAATAAGAAGATGGAGGAAGTAACTGAAGGAAGACGAAATGGAGAAATTTAACTGAAAATGAAGTGGACAGTGAGACAGAGTGGGAAATGGAGCGAAGAAACTAGGAGGGACGCCTATGAGGAAAACAAGCAGGGGAGGAAAAAGCAGCTTTTCTTCTGCCTGTTATGTGATGTAAACACAGTGCACAGTACGAGACAGCTACAGAAAGGTCAAGTAAGTTACAGATTACATAGAATTACATAGAATCTATAGCACAGAAATAGGTCATTCAGCCCAAACAGCCTATGCTAGTGTTAATACTCTACACAAGCCTACACCTACGCTAATTACCTCTTTCCACCCTGCCCCCCCGCCCAGTATTCCCTTCTCCCTCATGTGTGCATCAAGCCGCCCTTTAAATGTATCAATGCTTTCAGCTTCAGCCACTGCATGTGGCAGCAAGTTCCACATTCCCACCATTCTGTGTGTAAAGAAATTCCTCTTAAATTATTTATTTGATCTATTCGTGGCTATCTTATATTTATGCCCCCTTGTTCTGGAGTCACTCACACACAAGTAGAAACAGTTTCCCCACTGCCAAGTTGAAAGACGAGAAGGGCTTGGAGAGATTGTACCAGAGATGATAGAATAAGACGTATGACTATCGAGAGAACAAATCAGAGGTTTCCCGTTTACTACAGACCACTGCAACCCTGGTTCAGGAAGTGATGATTAACTCCGCACTCAGGCTACTGTGTACAGTAACAAAATCACAGATAACGAAAGATCTCCACAGGCAGGCAAAATACTTTGTGAAGCTTTGCCACCACTAGTCCAGGATGTCTTTTGCCGTTGTTTAAAACACTGGGATATAGCTGCAGCAGCAGAGGGTATGATTTCAGTGCCAGCAACTCCTGCTGTACCAGTTACACTCCTGTAGAGGGCGGGCAGCTCAAGCAACCCATTTAAACGGCCAACCCTAAAAATGAAGCAGGCCGAGTTCAGAGCTTCAAGTGACGAGGGCACATATCTGGAATTTGGATGAGTGCCCGGGATTTGGGATCTGTGCTATTTTCCATTTATTAATGGAAATAAATGGAAAATCACACAGGTACAGGCCTGAATTTCTGACATGCACTCCCCTCACTGAAAGCCCTGCTCTGCATTGATCAGCTGAAGTTTACCTCAGAGCCTTCCTTAAGATAAGAAAGCTGCTGATAATATGTGAGACTGAGCTTTCTAGAGGATGTGCAGATTCCCCCATGTTTTGACCATCTATTTTCCCCAGATGAGTTTGGATAGAGTTACCAATCTTGCGCGTAACTGAAGATCGTTTTATTATGATTTCTCACTCAGTGACTGAATGGACGATGAATCTGGCCCACATCCCATCATTGATTGGAGATGGAAGGGAAATGCAATGTTCCATTTGGTCCCATAAAAATCTTCCCACCTGCTGCCAGCCACAGTGCCCTCTTCAACATCAACAACAACAACTTCATATAGCGCCTTTAACGTAGTAAAATGTCCCAAGGCGCTTCACAGGAGCGTTATTAAACAAAATTTGACACCAAGCCACATAAGGAGAAATTAGGGCAGATGACCAAAAGCTTGGTCAAAGAGGTAGGTTTTAAGGAGCGTCTTGAAGGAGGAAAGAGAGGTAGCGAGATGTGGAGAGGTTTAGGCAGGGAATTCCAGAGCTGAGGACCCAGACAGCTGAAGGCACGGCCACCAATGGTGGAATGATTATAATCAGGGATGCTCAAGAGGCCAGAATAATAATAATAATAATAATAATAATAATCAACTTTATTGTCATTGTTAGTGCACAAGTGCAGTACAACGAAATGTAAGCTTGCGGCTCCCGAGAGTGTACATTTAGATTAAGACATTTAAACATTCAACATTCATTTGGCTTGTAATACATTAACATAAACATAACCACAATAAAGTGCATTGGCAGATGTGCAGGCTTTACAGTTTATTTGTGGAATTCAGTAGGATGACAGCCCTGGGAAAGAAGCTGTTCCTAAATCTGGTCGTTCGGGTGCGAATGCATCTGTAGCGTCTCCCAGATGGCAGGGGGGTGAACAGACTGTGGCTGGGGTGGGTAGGGTCTTTGATGATGGTCCGTGACCTCCATAAACAGCGTTTCTGGTATATGTGCTCTATGGTCGGTATTAGAGGAGCGCAGATATTTTGGGGTTGTGGGGTTGGAGCAGATTACAGAGATAGGAAGGGGCGACGCCATTGAGGGATTTGAAAACAAGGATGAGAATTTTAAAAATGAGGCGTTGCTTAACCAGATGCCAATGTAGGTCAGGGAGCACAGGGGTGATGGGCGAGCAGGACTTGGTGCGAGTTAGGACAGGGGCAGCCGAGTTTTGGACCTCAAGTTTACGTAGGGTAGAACAAGGGAGGCCAGCCAGGAGTTCATAGGAATAGTCAAGTCTAGAGTCAACAAAGGTATAGATGAGGGTTTCAGCAGCAGATGAGCTGAGGCAGGGGCGAAGTTGGAAATAGGCGGTCTTAGTTATGGCGCGGATATGTAGTCTGAAGCTTCGACCCCCCTCCACCTGCCAGGTTTGCCTCCCCCCTTTAAAAGTTTATTACCAGCCCGGCTCCACAGAGAAGACACCGGATTTCCCATGCACCCCTCTCGATCGCTAAGCTGTCGCTATTTATTCCACTTGTGAAGGAGACTTACATCACTGACTCAAGACTGTCACTCCAGTCATGTGGAATAATAATCTTCAACACTTTTCCATGTAGTATCCCTCTGATATTTGAACTTAAATTCTGCATTTATAGCAACATTAAAATTTGGCACGTTTGACAAGTCGTATTCATTATTGCTGACATCCTGAATAACTCTCACATTCTTTAGTTTCACATCATAACTGATCCCTAGCTGATCAAATCTCACTCAGTCCTAATTCATACACCTAACCTGCACACTGAACTCCTGTCAGGTCCAGATTAACCTTGTCGTTGTTGTGGACATGTTGTATCAGGTGCAGTGATGGGGGTGGAGTTAAAATCAATCATTTTGACAACTTTACTGAGCTTGTTATGTTTGAGATTAGAACATTGACTGCAGAGCTCACTGTCACTGTTTTGTAATGATATAGATAGAAAGAAGGAGGAAAGAAAGTAAGAAAGAAGGAAAAAAGAAAGAATGATCCCACAAAGAGCAATTAAATAAATGACCAGATAATCAGTTTTAACTGTGGTTGAGGGATAAATATTGGCCAGGACACCAGAGAGAAGTCCGTCAGTACTATGCTGGAGTGCCAACCCAGATTTTGTGCTCAAATTTCTGGAGTGCAACTTAAATCCGCAACCTTCTCACCCAGCATTGAACAAAGGTTTTCTACCCTTTAACTGGGTGTAAATCTTTTGGATGGGTAAAAAAATATTTGGCTTCATTGTTAAGAAAATATACAAGCACGATACTCGCGTTGCACTCAGTACTGAAGAACAATTTGACCTGAGGTACAAGTAGTAATTGCAGTGGTTGCTGCACCATTGTTCATTTGCTATTGGACCATCTGTTGCTGTTAATGTGCACAACGTATGCTCATTAATTAACTGACATTTTACAACCTCATTTCGTCAAAATATCAACTAGAGGAACTTAAATATCATCGGTGTTTTCAAGGAGAAAGATAATTCCCCAAATTGCAGGTGTAATTGTTAGGACTTCAAAATCATGAGGGGTCTGGACAGAGTAGATAGAGGGAAACTGTTCCCATTGGCAGAAGGGTCGAGAACCAGAGGACACAGATTTAAGGTGATTGACATAAGAACCTAAGGTAACATGAGGAAAAACCTTTTTAACGCAGTGAGTGGTTAAAACCTGGAATGCGCTGCCTGAAAGGGTGATGGATTCAATCACGGCTTTCAAAAGGGAGTTGGATAAGTATCTGAAGGAAAGAAATTTGCAGGGCTACGGGGAAAGGGCAGGGGTGGGTGGGACTAGCTGGAGTGCTCTTGCAGAGAGCCAGCACGATCTCGACGGGCCGAATGGCCTTCTTGCGTGCTGTAACCATTCTATGGGTCATAGATTCTATGATTCTATGACCCATTCACCAACTCCCAAACACACACCAATTCAATCAATTACTGCAGAATCAGAGATATCTCTGTCATTCGAGACTTCTCAACAGCATCAAAAGACTTGTTTATGGGACACTAAATCAGATTTACACTTTGTGCTTTAACCTCTAGGACATGGGACTGAATTCAACTCACAGATAGAATAAAATTTTCCTCTTTCTGCCATGGATCCCATGTGAAATAATTTGGGGAAAAATTAAGTTAAAATGGATGGACAGAAAATCCCAGTGTCATCCAAGACTCAAATACCAAATGGCACTCCTGGCAGTGAAGCTCAGTTCTAGTAATACAATCTACAATCTTCATAAATTTACCCTTATATTGGTGTTTATGATGTGCAGGTCCCAACGAACCCTAGGATATATACAACAACAACTTGCATTTATATAGCGCCTTTAATGTAGTAAAAACGTCCCAAGGCGCTTCATAGGAGCGTTACCAGACTAAGTTTGACACTGAGCCACATAAAGAGATGTTAGCACAGGTAACCAAAGAGGTAGGTTTTAAGGAGTGACTTAAAGGAGGAAAGAGAAAGTTAGAGATGCGGAGAGGATTGGGGGGGGGGGGGGAAATTCCAGAGCTTGAGGCCTTGGCAGCTAACGATGATAGATTGCAACCCTTCCTGTCCCATTGAAGAATATGATCATCAGCAGAGCCTGTTGTACAGAAATGCATACAAAATGTAACTGGGTTGCATTCATGAAGTGGCCAAGTCAATTTTCAAAGCCTGGTCTCTAGGTCGGCTGATACACGATCTTTGAAGCTGGGTTTTGGTCACAGAAATCCAAGAGGGCAAGATTCAAGGGTCTGCTTTGCTGCCAGAAGACCAACGGATGTAGCCATGGACACTGACCCTGGGGTCAGCATCGTTAGTATGTTCAGGACGGGTGCGTTACCGATGCTGCCGCTATCTGCTGACCGAAAGATAGCGCAGCACATAACCATTCCACTGAGGTCCCATCCTGGGCCAAAGAAAAATTGCTCCAACGGATCTATTGCTTAGGCCTTTTAAGGACAGAATCCCTAAAGTAGCCCAGGAACATCCCATGAAACTACCCCTGAAACACCAGGTAGATTCTGGAGGTGGGGAGGAAGATTTGCCCATGGTGCTATCCCACAGAGTATAACCAGAGCTAAAAAAAAACTGGAGTGGAATCCAGACACAACCAGGTTCTGTCTATTTTCCAATCCCTTGCCCAGAGATCTAGGAACGTAGAATAGGCCATTCTACCCCTCGAGACTGTTCCACCATTCAAATAGATCATGGCTGATCTGTACCTCAGCTCCTTCTAACTGCCTTGGGGAAAAATTCAGTATCGCCCCGTTTGGGGCGCCATTATCGGCCTTGCGCAAAGTTTAACGCCTGGCGCTAATTATCACCTCCAACAGCAAACTTGGCTTTTATCGCCCCTGGAGGTGATTGGAGCGCTAAATCAGGCGCTTCACACCTGTCTTAAGGCGCAAAGGCCGAGGAGCGAGGCACTACCTCAGAATGCTGGCGAAGCAAGGAAGGGCAAATCAAAATAAACCTGCAAAGTGCTGCTCAGTACCCAAAACTCCTTCACACAGCGTTGAATCTCTCCAGATGTCTCTCTCTCTCTCTCTCTCTCAGAATGCGTGGTGCAAAAATGTCACTGACAAAAAAAGGCAGGAAGCGGTCGCCTTTAAAAAGCGCTCCCCTAGTCCCTTTCTGACAGCATAACGCTCCCCTGAACCTGTCGTTGCTAGCGGCAGGCGGTAAGGCAGGGGGCGCCACTCAATATCCGGTCCGGGGCACTAACGGGGCGTTGCGCGTTCGACTGACGTCACGATCTGCCGGCACAGGAGATCGTGGCGGTAGTGTTTAGTGCCGCCGCAAAATGTCTAGTTAATTTCGCGAGCGGCGCAAACATCGTCATGCCCGGGCACTAGTTGCTTTGCGCCCCAATTGGCGCCCTCTTAAGGCGCTAACGGGATATGCAAACAATTGAATTTTCCCCCCTTAATATCCTTACCTAACTGGCCCAATTGTATCTTTGCCTGGGCCAGAATTTCAGGCCCCTTGTTTTTAGAACAGGGAGTGTGGGGAAGGAAAGAGAATAGGTAGAAAATACAAAAGGGTGAACAGAATATTTAAAATATTTTATTTTCAATTAAAATTGTGTTTTTAATGTTAATCTTAACTTATTGCTGTTTGCTTCTGCATTGGATTGAGCTGAAAATTTGCCAAATTGCTGGCCTACGGAGATAGTCATTTCCCTGGACCTGTCAGTGACCAAAAGTTTATTAAATTCTCTCATACTTTTGTAGATCATTGCGCCTTGGGACGTCAAAAGTGCTATATAAGTGTAAGCTGTTGGTGTTAAGAACATAAGAACATAAGAAATAGGAGCAGGAGTAGGCCATTCGGCCTTTCGAGCCTGCTCCGCCATTCAATAAGATCATGGCTGATCTTCTGCCTCAACTCCATTCACCGGCCCTATCGCCATATCCTTTGATGCCCTTACTAGTCAGAAATCTATCGACTTCTGTTTTGAATATATCCAATGACTGAGCCTCCACAACCCTCTAGGGTAGAGAATTCCAAAGATTCACCACGCTCTGTGTGAAGAAATTTCTTCTCATCTCAGTCCTGAATGGCCTACCATTTATCTTGAGGCTCTGGCCCCTGGTTCTAGACTCCGCAGCCAAGGGAAGCATTCTCCCAGCATCCATCCTATCAAGCCTTGTAATAATTTTGTATGTTTCAATGAGATCCCCTCTCATTCTTCTGAATTCAAGAGAATACAGGCCTAGTTTACTCAATCTCTTCTCATACGACAGTCCCGCCATCCCAGGAATCAATCTCATGAACCTTCGTTGCACTCCCTCTACGGCAAGTATATCCTTCCTTAGGTAAGGAGACCAAAGTTGTACACAGTACTCCAGGTGTGGTCTCACCAAGGCCCTATATAATTGGAGTAAGACTTCTTTACTCCTGTACTCAAATCCTCTTGTAATGAAAGCCAGCATACCATTTGCCTTCCTAATCACTTGCTGCACCTGCACATTCACTTTCAGTGACTCATGTACAAGGACATCCAGGTCCCTTTGAGCATCTGCATTCCCCAATCTTTCACCATTTAGGAAATACTCTGTCTTTCTGCTTTTTCTGCCAAAGTGGCTAACTTAACATTTATCCACATTATATTCCATCTGCCATGTTCTCGCCCACTCACTGAGCCTGTCAAGATTCCCTTGAAGCCTCTTCACATCCTCTTCGCAACTGACACTGCCACCTAGCTTTGTATCATCAGCAAATTTGGAAATGTTACATTTAGTCCCCTCATCCAAATCATTGATATAGATTATGAATAGCTGGGGCCCAAGCACCGATCCTTGCGGTACCCCACTAGTCACAGCCTGCCATCCTGAAAAAGACCCGTTTATCCCTACTCTTTGTTTTCTGTCTGTTAACCAATTCTCAATCCATGCTAGTATATTACCCCCAATTCCATGTGCCCTAATTTTCTTCACCAGCCTCTTGTGTGGGACCTTATTGAAGGCCTTCTGAAAATCCAGATACACCACATCTACCAGCTCCCCTTTGTCTACTCCACTAGTTACATCCTCAAAGAACTCCAATAGGTTTGTCAAACAGGATTTCCCTTTCATAAATCCATGTTGACTTCTGCCCAATCTTACTATTAGTTTCTAAGTACCCAGTTATTGCAGTTACAACATTGTTGTTCTATCGGATTAAAAGGTTTGGTACCATGCAGCTGTGCAGGTCTCAGCATCAACCTCTATTCGATGGTTTATTGAACTGAATGCAGTATTCCAGATGGGGGCTGACCAAGGCCCTGTACAACTGAAGCATCACTTCCTTCCCTTTGTATTTCAGCCCGCTTGGCATTGGTACAAATGGTCGACAACTCCCCTATGATACACATATATATGTGTGCCACTGTCAGCTGTTATATGGTATATTATGATTACAATTCATAGAATAGAATCATAGAATCATAGAATGGTTACAGAACAGAAGGATGCCGTTTTGCCCATCGAGCCCATGCTGGCTCTCTGCAAGGGCACTTCAGCTCGTCCCACTCCCCCGCCCTTTCCCCGTAGCCCTGCAAATTTTTTTCCTTCCTTTTGAAAGCCATGATTGAATCTGCCTCCACCACCTTTTCAGGCAGTGCATTCCAGATCATAACTATGTAAGTCTTGCTGTCCTATTCTCAGGCTTATATTTATTTTTTTCAACCGTGAATTACAAGGGAAATAATTAATGAATCATCCAAAAGCTCTTAAGTTAAATAAGGTTGTTTATTAAAGGAAAAGAAAAGAGAAATGAAAACAAGAACGTTTATAGATTTAAATGGCAATACAAAGCCCTTCTTAGTCTACTTGGCAATACAAAGCCCTTCTTAGTCTACTTGGCAATACAATGCCCTTCTTACTCTACCCTTAGCAATAAAGATGCTCTAGCAAAACAATGGCCCAGAAATTCGGGTCGGAGGCTTCCAGCGGGTGCAAGCCCCCGACCTGCACTTACCTATCACGCCTGCTGTTGTGTTATGGGCCCGTGTGGGATTCCGATCCTGGGCCTCCTCCAGCTGCCGCCGCGCAGTGCTTGTGTATCCCAAAGGCGCAGTTAGTTCGAAGCGTCCCCTGGGATCACGTGGGCCATGGAGAGCCAATCATAGTAGGGAATCTCCATTCATAAATTTGACAGGAAGACCTGTCAAATCTATGAATAGAGATCGGCCCCAAAACCTAACTAAAACTTCAAATAATTTTTTTTTTAAATCACATTTTTAAAATAACTATAAATTACATAAAATAACTATTTTAAACAATCATTTAAATTTTTGAAAAAATTAATTACAGTTTTTAACGGGGCTAAAAATAAACTTACCTTTCTTTAAAGTATTTAAAAATAATAAACCTGCAAAAAAATCGGAAGTTCCAGGCGTACCCGCTGCCTCTCCAGCGCACGCGTTTGACCTGTGAACCCCTTCCCTCAAGGGAACGGAAGTTCCGGTTTCCAGCACATGCGCAGTGCATGCACGAAACCGACACTTTTGTTGGCCCTACGCGTGAGTACACAGCGCGTACTTACCCGAGGGGACCCGAATTTCTGGCCCATTGCCCAAATATGTTCTAAGTAAATGGTCATACAATCACCCCGAAGTGGCCAGCTCTTGTTGACTGCAGCTCTCTCCTTCCGACGATCAGTCTCGTTCCCTTCTTGTTGACTGCAGCTCTCCTTCCGACCCCTTGACTGCAGCCTGATCCTTGTAGGCGAGATGACCGGCAAGGCCATCTCCTTCCGACTGCAGTAACGAAGTTACCTTAACAGCCTCTTTTATATCTTTTCCTTTCAATGGTGGACAGGATGTTACATCGTCAAGGCCTCACTGACCTAGCGATGATAGCCTTAGGTCATGATAACCAATAATATATCATGATTTTTGTTTAAAAACTTAAAGTTAAAGCCTGCATGTGAAGACCACAGTAACAGTTGATTGGCTGGATAGCTCACGCAAAGCTCAACTGTTTAGCTAGCAAACTTCCTGATAAGGATGGTTTATTGAAGAGGCCCATTGAATTCTGTGTTATCTCATCATGGCCTAATTCCTCATTGTTTACACAGACATCTCCTTTAGCTACACAATGGGCTGGATTTTCTCAATGTAGGCGAGTTGGAGGCGGGACAGCTGCTTGTCATGTCAAGGTCCCACCTCCATCCTTGTCTGACCAACCAGAGGGATTTTCCCCTGATTGAGCTTGTTAAGCCCACCCTGGGGGCTCAGCAGGCCAATTAGGAAGGAAGTCACTGACAAAGCATGTCAACGTCAGACGTGCTATCTGTCAAGACTTCTTGGAAGAAGAAATGTAAGCATTTGACAGCTCTGTGAAGCTGTCAAACACTGACATTCTCTGTAGTTTGATGAGTACTTGTGTTCAGGACTCATCAAACCTTTCAACTTTGTCGATTTCAGATGACTGTTGGCTTGGAGGATCCAACAACCAGTCTGTGAAATTGACAACGAGGATGTCAGGTCTCCCAATCCAGAGCGATGCCTCCCTTCCGGAGGAGCTTAACAACTTCTACACTCGCTTCGACAGGGACAACATGGAGCCGGCTACCAAAGCCTTGCCACCCCCGGAAGACCAGGTGCTCACTCTGTCGACCTCCGACGTAAGGGGTGTTCTACGCGGAGTGAACACACGAAAGGCTGCTGGACCAGAGAGCATCCCTGGACGGGTACTCAAGGAGTGTGCTGATCAGCTGGCTGATGTCTTCACCGCCATCTTCAATCTGTCATTGGCCCAGGCAGTAGTCCCTACATGCTTCAAGACCGCTACCATTATTCCTGTGCCAAAACAAACGGCTGTGACGTGCCTGAGTGACTATCGACCTGTCGCACTCACACCCATCATAATGAAGTGTTTCGAGAGACTGGTCTTAGCCCACATCAAAGCCAGTGTTCCTGCCTCCCTTGACCAACACCAGTTTGCCTATCGTGCAAACAGATCAACGGAGGATGCAATCACAACTGCCCTACACTTGGCACTGAATCACCTAGATGGTAAGGAGACCTACATCAGAATGCTGTTTATAGACTACAGCTCAGCATTCAACACTATCGTCCCCAACAAGCTGGCCACCAAACTCCAAACTCTTGGCCTGAACACTTCCCTCTGCAACTGGACCCTGGACTTCCTAACAAACAGGCCCCAGTCTGTCAAATTAGATAACCACACCTCCCCTCCCCCGACCCTGAACACGGGGGCCCCACAAGGATGTGTGCTGAGCCCCCTCCTCTACTCCCTCTTCACCCACGACTGTGTGGCTGTTAATGGTTCCAACACCATCATCAAGTTTGCAGATGACACCACGGTAGTAGGCCAGATCACCAACAACGATGAGTCAGCCTACAGGGAGGAGGTCCAGCATCTCGTGAAGTGGTACGCCGATAACAACCTGGCCCTTAACACCAAGAAAACAAAAGAAATCATTGTGGACTTCAGGAAGTCCAAAGGCGGAAGTCACCCCCCCATCCACATCAATGGGGCTGTGGTGGAAAGGGTGGACAGCTTTAAGTTCCTCGGAGTCCACATCACGGAAGACCTCTCCTGGTCCCTCAACACCTCCTCTCTGGTGAAGAAGGCCCAGCAGCGCCTATATTTCTTAAGGAGGCTGAAGGGATGTAATCTGTCACCCCTGATCCTCTCTAACTTTTACCGCTGCACTATTGAGAGCATCCTGACAAATTGTATCACAGTATGGTATGGCAGCTGTAGCTACTATGACCGGAAAGCCCTGCAGCGGGTAGTCAAAACTGCCCAACGCATTACCGGCACCCGGCTACCGACCATAGAGCACATATACCAGAAACGCTGTCTACGGAGGTCACGGTCCATCATCAAAGACCCTACCCACCCCAGCCACAGTCTGTTCGCCCTCCTACCATCTGGGAGATGCTACAGATGCATTCGCACCCGTATGACCAGATTTAGGAACAGCTTCTTTCCCAGGGCTGTCATCCTACTGAACTCCACAAATAAACTCTAAAGCCTGTACATCTGCCAATGCACTTTATTATGGTCATATTTATGTTAATATACTACAAGCCAAATGTATGTTGAATGTTTAAATGTATTAATCCAAATGTACACTCTCGGGAGCCGCAAGCCTACATTTCATTGTACTGCACCTGTGCACTAACAATGACAATAAAAGTTGATTTGATTTTGATTTGATTTGATGAAGGCTGTAGGAAGAAAACAAGGTAAGTGAACATTTTTTTACACTTATCACTCACCTTACATACTTACCACTCCACACTTGCACCCATCACTCACCTCTACATCTTATTTCCAGGTGCCTCCGACAACCGCAGACCTCCTTCACGTCTCCTCCAACCCGGCGGGGTTCTCTGAGGTCGGGAAGCCTTCATCTGTGAAGGTAAAATGGCACAAATCCTTTTTTCTGCCTGTTAACTACCTGTTAACAAGCAGTTAAAAGTATTTAATGCCTTTCCCGGCTCCAGGAGACGGGACCCGAAGCAGCACATCTTCCTGCATCCTGGCAAAAGGGCACGGAGGCGGGATGGGGGCGGGTTTGCCATCCGCCCCCACTTTCTGCTACTTTACAAGCAGTCCCGCCTCCATACCCGCCTCCTCGGGGCTTGGAAAATCCAGCCCAATGTCTTTGTTCCTTATTAATAGCACTGTCTGGTTTCGCTGTTTTGCCACAGTCCAGCTTGAAAATTGTGTCAAAAATGGCTTCTCTTCAGACAAATACTCGCTGCGTAAAAAAGTTTTTCCTTACGTCGCTTTTGGTTCTTCTGCCAATAACCTTAAATCTGTGTCCTCTGGTTCTCACCCCTTCTGCCAATGGGAACAGTTTCTCTCTATCTACTCTGTCCAGACCCCTCATGATTTTGAACACCATAGTTGAACACACAATAAAAAAAAGCCTCATTATAGAATGGTAAAAAAAATCCCCTGTTGTTTATGTACAGTGCTGTGAGTATGAGGCATGCGGTGGTTCTTTTAATTCATTGTGTGGGTTTGATCTGTGAAGGAATTGAAATGCAATTTCAACAGGTCGAGAGATGAGTGTTATTGTCAGCACTCTGCACCTGCTGAGTGCCAGCAACCTGTTATTTCTGGACCCCTACAAAGAGAGTAAGAGCTGCTCAAGGCATCCCATCCCGATCAGATGGTATATTGCAGTCGTGTTAAGAGCAGTTGAACCCATGTATAGGCACCTTGCCATATTGCTCCCATTTTGAACCACTTCTGAATGAGCTTCATACAGTAAAAGAAAACACTCAGGATCAGAAGATGTCACCATTACTTATTCCTAGGAGGTCACTGTTCTTGTATTCTAAAGGATCCCTGTCACAAATCTGCAAAATGGCATTGAAAACAAACCGCAATGAATTAGGGCAAAGATGATTAACCCCACCCGAGCGTACCGGTAGAGAGCATCTCGAGTAAATCAGAATTTCCTTCTGTGCAAAGTTTTTATTTGCAGAAGCTGTTTCTTTGTTTCTGTTTTCAATAACTGAGTCAGAAAGGGGCTTATAGATTTATTGTGCTGTCAAATTGAATGTGTCAATTATATAAAATGAAATATTGATTGGGTTGTAGTCAGTCAGCTGGAAGTACTGACCCTGTCTGTAAACAAGGATGATTTTAAATATAACCTCTTCCCCGAGACAATTTTTCCAGCAGACTAGAACACACATCACAGATCTGGACGGCAGCCAGATGAGGAGGCAGAGCACCTGTGCACTCCTGGCTTCTGTTCCTGTTATATAATGTGCCGGCTTTATAAATACACACTTAAAACATGAATACATCCTTCTCACGTATCCACCAGGATTCATGGGGCAAACGTAACTTCCGAGTTTGATCCTTTTTACCTCATAATCTTTCATTTTCAATATTTGTGAATTGAGTCATAAACACTCAATTTAGAAAAAATCAGACATAAGGAAAAAACACGCAGCTCATTGAAACTCTGCATTAACTGCCCCAGCATAGCATCGATATTTGGATTAGCCCCAATGTCTTTGCCCCTACTACTTTACTCTTAGATTAGTCCAAACATCTAGCACTCTCATGATAAAGTCAGCAGGCACACCATTCCTCATTTACTATTACACTGACTTTTTCCAGTCCAGTTATCGACTGGTGAAATTTCACCCCCTTTTCAATAAAAGTGTTCATTCTTCGGAATTCTCTACCCCAAAGGGCTGTGGATGCTGAATTGTTGAGTATATTGTAGGCTGAGATCGATAGATTTTTGGACTCGAGGGGAATCAAGGGATATGGAGATCGGGCGGGAAAGTGGAGTTGAGGTCGAAGATCAGCCATGATCTTATTGAATGGCGGGGCAGGCTCAAGGGGCCGAATGGCCTACTCCTAATGCTTATGTTCTGACATTAATGAACTACTTTTCACTAATTTCCATTTATGTCCTCAGGTCCTACTTCCTCGCTGTCGTTTGTAGTCATTATTGGTAGTGATTGGTGACAGGCTACCCAATCATAAAGGGGACACTGCTGAGCCTGGCTATCCTCTCACCTTCACACACATGACTTTTGCACAAAAGTCACTGAAACAATGTCAGTAGTGGGAAACTTGATGGATTTTCTCCTTTCAAACCCAAAGATGTCGAGGCCATTTGACTTGTTCCTACCACTGTTCAAGCTGTGATTAGCTCACAGATTAGAGATGGAACCTGCTTTGTTCAGCTACTCACTGGATACACCACCAGGGGAGCCTCAACATTTAACTTACATCGAGATTTTCAAAGTATTAAAAATGTCTGAAATATTCCTGGAATTTCAATAAAAGGTAATTATTTAGAAACTAACTGGACTTTTTATTGAAGCTCTTTATTAAAATCTCATGTGGCTGAGCCATAAAGACCAGCAATATGACTAGCTTCAGTTCCCAGTCTGTGTTAAGTGAGCTTATCTTAGCTTGGCCAAGATTGGACACTTTATAATTTACTTTGCTAGTTGAGGTAGGGGAGGGAAACAAGCAACCAGGTTTCCAGTATTAGACTGCTAGCCAGTAATGAGTATTGAGTGTGTGTATGGTGAGGGTGTGTGTGTGTGTATGGTGAGGGTGTGTGTGTGTGGGTGTATCGTGAGTGTGTGTGCTCTGTGTGTGTGTGTGTGGTGAGTGCATGTGTGCTCTGTGTGTCTATGGTGTGTGTGTATTGTGTGTGGGTGTATGGTGTGTGTGTGTGCTCTGTGTGTGTATGGTGTGTGTATGGTGTGTGCATGTATGGTGAGTGTGCATGCTCTGTGTGTGTGTGTGTGTGGTGAGTGTATGTGTGCTCTGTGTGTGTATGGTGTGTATGTATGAGTGTGTGTGTGTATGGTGTGTGTGTGTATGGTGAGTGTGTGTGTGTGCTCTGTGTGTGTATGATGTGTGGGTGTACGGTGTGTATGTATATGGTGTGTGTATATGGTGTGTGTATGAGTGTGTGTGTGTGGTGTCTGTGTATATGTGTGTGTGTATGGTGTGTATGGTGTATATGTATGAGTGTGTGTGTGTGGTGTGTGTGTATGGTGTGTGTGTGTATGGTGAGTGTGTGTGTGTGCTCTGTGTGTGTATGATGTGTGGGTGTATGGTGTGTATGTATATGGTGTGTGTATATGTGTGTGTGTATGGTGTGTATATGGTGTATATGTATGAGTGTGTGTGTGTGGTGTGTGTATATGTGTGTGTGCGTGTAGACATCAGGACTGAGCTCAGCCATGCTTTATGATGCCATGGTTGCACTCACTGCCGAGGCTCAAACTTGAATAGTGGTTATTTGGGAAAGGGCTAAAGGATGACCAGTGCTCAAAAGAGGAGGGAGGCGAGAAAGTTGTCTACAAAGAAAATGAAAGGTTTTGTCGTGACATTTTTATTTAAGGTACTACAAGATTTTAAAAATATGACTCGTGTTTTCTGCACATATGGTAATGGAATGTGCCTCCTCTGTGCATAATGTTTAATCTGGAAGTTATTAAGAGACTACTCATACATGGTCTCAACTCACAGAGAACTGCTATGTGCCATGACAGGTGCCTCACTGTTAGTCCTGAGTGGTTTTACTTTTAATCTTCTTTTCATAATTATATTGAGCTGCTAGAGATAGTTCCCCTTTTTAAACAAATCCCTCAGCAAACAGCTTACTCCTCAAATCCTGACAGTTAACAAGTCTCTTATTAAAACTGGGCTGCAATGTTGAAAATCCTGAATTAATACTGCACATTCACCAACTAGTGGAAATAACCTATCACTATTTACTCTCTCAAATCCATTCAAAACTTTGAACACTTCACTTAGCTTCCTCTGTTCCAGTAGATACAATCCACGTTTTTCAAATGTCTCTTCATAACCATGTTCACCACAATCCAGCTTTTGGAAGAAATGTTGAACCGAGGTCCCATCTGCCTGTTCAAGTGGTTGTGAAAGATCCCGTAGCGTTCTTTTGACAAGGAGCAGGGAGTTTCTCCCAGTGAAAATACATTTTGGGATACAGTATATGAGTATTTTGAGACCTGACCTATAAGTGTAGCATGCTTGGGCGGAAGAGGTGACTTGGGACCTACGGTTCCCAATGCTCTCCACCACTGGGGTTTTCCCCGGATCAAATCTGGGCCTGTTGTGGACTAATTGATAGAGATTGATTGCTGTGATTTGTCTACAACTCCATTATTGTTGTAGAGGATGAACTAGATGGACCTTGGTCTTTTTCTCGTCTAGCAATTCCTGTGTCCTGGCCAAAATTCCTCCCTCAATTAACACACCCAAAACAGATTAACTGGTTATTCACCTTATTACTGTGTGCTGACCCTTGCTGTACTGATAAGGCTGCTGCGCTTGTCTACAAAACAACAGTGACGGCACTTCAATATTAATTTATCGGCTGTGGAGCATTGTGGGATATCCTGAGGGTGTGAAAGATGATTTACAAATGCAAGTTTGTTGTTTTATATCCTCTCGCCCCCTGATATCATCCTTATGAATCTATGTCACACTGTTTCCATAGTTCCAATCTCCTTTCACTCGTGGGATGTCCAAAACAGCACACAGTACTCCAACTGTGGCCTGTTATGTGATCTTGTTTTATATATTTGCTTACATCATATTATTTTCACTACTTGACCTTACACAGAAATGAAGAGCACTCACTTCAAAGACTCTGAATGAGATAAATGAACTGTTTTATTTTAAATACTTAATATTAGGAAGAAGTTAAAGACCCAAACACAATCTCAAAGTTTCCACAAAGCTGGTAAATGGCTGCTGCTCTGCTCTTGTGGTTTAGCACATCATCGGAAGTGAATGGTCCTGTAATTGCAAAGATGTCAACTCTACATCGAAGGTCACAGGTCATACTTTCACCTCACAGGCCAATTAAGCTGACTGCCACTGGCAGCATTATACGATAACTAACAGGGAAGCTTGCTAATGAAACATTTTGCCTGATTAGGAATTTGTGCCAGTTCATTCTAATAGGCAGCCAGCTGATTTACAAGGGTGCTTTAGGCAAGGCTTGCTGTCTTCATAGTCCTCATTCTTCAACTACAAATATCCATTGCTGGATTAGCACATGTAATTAAAACAGTAGCCAGAGTTCTATTAACATGTAATTAATTAACAACTGTGACCCTTTGTGATGAAAGATGATTCGGTGTTTCACAAACAAATGAGATGCAGCCATAATGATTGAGAAGATCTTGCCTAACCTGCTGCCGCCATTTTGTGGACACAGTGCTAGGCAATTCTATCAACAGGTATAACCAGTCTTACTAGCAACTGCTGTCCTCTAGAGATGGGGTAGTAGAGTTAAAGTGCGATTAAACTACATGTATGGGTTTTAGGTCAATGCCATACCTTAGAGTGATACACAGCCAGTATACTAGCTCTCCAGTCAAGGAAACTGAAATCATTTGCAAATGTGCTTAAAATATGTGTACAGCTTCACTCACTGTCACTAGGTTGCTGGTTAACTGATAATGTTAGCAAAGAGATGACGAGTTAGGATTTGTTACAAATGTTACAGCGGTGTCAGAAGTGGGATCACAGGTCACACACACAGATTACCCAATGGGACTTAGGAGTCATAGGTCACTTTATTAAGGAGTGGCAGTTTAAGTTAAGTACAACACGCAATCAAGATTGACATAGTCGACACACGACCGTGACAAGCAGCCGGTACCAGTCCTGATCGGACAGACGGCTGGCGTGCGCAAACAGTTCTTCCCCTCCCTTCACCGTCTGTGCTAAAAGCTCTTTAGATATCTCTTCTACTCTCTTTTTAGGGGTGGGCCTAGGCTAGATTATCAAAGATACAGTCAACAACCTTTCTAGCACACAAACAGCAGACAGCGAGTCTGGAAACAAGGTCACCGCCACGGTGCAGAATGTTAGAACATCCGCAGGGAACCAAGAACATCAGCAGATTCTAAGCGTCTATCCAGTTATTCTAACACCAGTCTGAAGAGACCTTTTTTTGTCTCAAGTTATTTCTTCCAATTCACGATTTCTTACAGCACCCAAATGATTACATTGAATACTAATGTTTGCAGAAGTACATTTCGAAAATGAAGTACAAACAAAAGAAGGATATTTTGCAGTTATTTTCACTAATGCCTACTTGCTCAGTCAGATAAAGTTGAAGAGAAACAGTGATTATGAAGTACTCCTGGCCAAAGCATGAGTTAATTGACATGATTGAGAACATAAACATAATTCAAGATCTTGTCTATTGGTGTCGATCTGAAATTTAGCTGAAAACTCTGAAAGATTAAACCCGACGAAGGATGAAAGAAATTGATCAGACTGGAAGGCCAAATCAAAACTAATGTTCAACTTTTTTTGTTTTGTTCTAAAATGTGGGCAATGCTGGCAAGGTGGCATTTATTGACCATGCCGAGTTGTCCTGAAAAGTGGTGCTGGGCCTTTTCCTTGAACCACTTCAGCCCTTATGGTGATGGTGCTCCCATGGTGGCATTGGGTGGGAATTACAAAATCTTAACCCAGTAACGCTGGAGGAGCGGCAGTATATGTCCAGGTTAGGATGACTTGGAGAGGAACTTGCAGGAAATAGCGTCCTATGATCTTGCTTTACTTGCCCTTCTAGGTGATAGGTGCCAAATTGCTTGTTGGGTGGTCGAAGCAGGCTTGGTGAGATGCTGCTGTGCACCCTGTAGGCAGTATATACAGTAGCTACAGTGCACTAGTGGTGTCGAGGGAGAATGCTGAGCTCAGCTGCAGGGGTGCTGATCAAGAGAACAGCTTTATCCTGGACGTTGGTGAGCTTTTTGAATGCTGTTGCGGCTGCAACCATCGAGGCAAGTGGTAAGCACTCCTAATTTCAGCCTTGTAGGTGGTGGAGTCAGGAGCTGAGCCACTCGTAGCAGGGTACCCAGCCTTTGCCCTGTGCGTGTGGCCATCATGTTGATATGGCTGGTCCAGTTAAGCTTCAGTTCAATAGTGACTCTCAGTATGTTGATTGTGGTGGGGGGGTGCTGGGGGGGCGGTGGTGTGGTGCTCAGCAATGGTGGCGTCGTTGAAGATCAGGGGAGGTGTTAGGCCTTTTCTTCTTGCAGTTGTTTATTACCTGGTACTTATGTGGTATTGTAGGAATGGCTAGATTCCTAACCAAAGGACTGAGGTCGAGTCAGTCTATCAAACAAACAATGTTTAATACTATTCAACAGAGTTTAACATGAAAACACAGGAGAACTAATTTACAGGTCTGTACTCTTTGCTGGCTCCACGAGGACTGGCTAGGGCGGCTCCCCAGCCTGACATCATGAGGTCATCACGTTTTCCCGCCGCTGGAGGATCATGTGATCAACGTGATGACGTCATCGCATTTGGTCTCATACTTAAAGGGACCGCGCTATGTACATGCAATAATATGAACAAAGATACAGATTCATTCTGTAGCTAATAATTTGTTAAAGATAATTATATACATTAGATCAGAGTCCCCTGGTGGCTCTGCCACAATATAACTGTTACCTGGCACTTGTTGGCCCAAACCTGGATATTGACCAGATCCTGCTGCAAGCTGGCATAGGCTGCTTCATCACTGGAGGAGTTGTGAATGGAGCTGAACACTGTGGAATCATCAGAGCAGAGCCCTACTTCCTGACCTCATGATTTAGGGAAGGTTATTGATAAAGCATTTGGTAATCATTCAGTTAAGGATGCTGCTCTGATGAACTTCAGCAGTCCTGGGGCCACGATCTCTGATCTTCAACAATCACAGCCATCCTCCTGTGTATCAGGTATGATCCCAGCCACAAGAAGGTTTTCAACTTGACCCCCATTGACTTCAGTTTTATTAGGGCTCCTTGATGCCTTGCTCGGTGTAATGCTGCTTTGATGCCATGTATAGTTATTCTCACCTCTCCTCTTGCATTTAGCACTTGAGATTAAATAGTGACATTTCTAAAATGAACTGCATGTTCAAGATAAGATTGTTTTTAAAAGAGACATTGTTCTAAGAGACTTAGGGGGAAAAATTCAGTATCGCCCCGTTGGGGGCGCCATTATCGGCCGTGCGCAAAGTTTAGCGCCTGCCGCTAATTATCGCCTCCGACAGCAAATTTGGCTTTTATCGCCCCTGGAGGTGATTGGAGCACTAAATCAGGCTCTTCACACCTGTCTTAAGGCGCAAAGGCTGAGGAGCAAGGCGTTACCTCAGAGCGCTGGCGAAGCTCATGTGATGTCAGTCAGCAATGGAACACAGACACACTGGCGCGGCCAGTTCTTAAAGGGGAGTTCTGACGAAAGGTCATCGACCTGAAAAGTTAACTCTGTTTCTCTCTTCACAGATGCTGCTTGACCCGTTGAGTTTCTCCAGCATTTTCTGTTTTTATCTTAAAGGGGGGTGTTGATTTTGCTCTTCATCCACACCCTGCTCATTGCAGCCTTGAATCTCGGCCTGGAGAGACCTGTACACCAAATCTGCTGGAAAGAACAATGGAAAGACCCAGGGAAAGAGCTCAGAGTGCAGCCCCCACAGTCTCTTCTAAATCGATACAAGGAAGGGCAAATCAAAATGAACCTGCAAAGTGCTGCTCAGTACCCAAAACTCCTTCACACAGCATTGAATCTCTCCAGAAGTCTCTCTCTCTCTCTCAGAATGCGTGGTGCAAAAATGTCACCAACAAAAAAAGGCAGGAAGCAGTCCCCTTCCTGACTGCAAAATGCTCCCCTCAACCTGTCGTTGCTAGCGACAGGTGGTAGGGCAGGTGGCGCCACTCAATATCTGGTCCAGGGCGCTACCGGGGCATTGCACACTTGACTGATGTCACGATCTGCCAGCGCAGGAGATCGTGGTGGTAGTGTTTAGCGCCACCGCAAAATGTCTAGTTAATTTCGCGAACGTCACAAACATCGCCACGCCCGGGCACTAGTTGCTTTGCGCCCCATCAGCGCCCTCTTAAGGCACTAATGGGAGGCACAAACCAACTGAATTTTTCCCCCTTAAGGTCGGAGTTGGTCCAGCCATATTGAGATTGAAGGACGTTTGTGCAATGTGTTTCTACTGCCCTGGCAGGAAGGCTGAAATCAAAGGTTAACCCTAAATGGTGAGACGTGGGAAGAACATCCGCCCCAGCTTCAGTGCACCACCTCTATTGTAATTTGATGCCAGCCTCATTGTCATGATGTGGGCACACGTTCTGTATGGAAAACACCTGTAATTAGGAGATTGTCCCTTGGTGGGTGGGGAAGCTGTTGTTGCATTAGGATTTAAAGGCAAATAATTTGCAGATTCCCAAGTCAGCAAACGGCTTTGGGAAAAACCCATAGAGCGTAGCCCAGGAAGAATAGACAGAGTTGGTGGCTCGGGGCATCAGGAAGCAATGACAAAAGAATTCAAACGATCCCAGCAGTGAGAATTTACTGTAATCTTCCATTAATGCAGTACACTAAACTTGTATTGTTGAGTCTGTGTTTTCAAATGTAGTTATGCTGAATAACAGGACACAGACTACAGAAATAATTAAACAGGTCTTTAGTGATTGAGGGTCAGGGCTGAACTGAGATACACTTTGCTCCGCAGGGTTTATATACCGGCGTGGTCACCACCGGTACTACAATGTACAGGGGCCATCAAAAAGTAGTCCATCACCTTAAGGTATCCTCTTAAGGTAGTACAGGCTACATGCACTACATGTATGGTACTTATAATTACCCCTCCACACTGTCTGAGGATGCTGTCAATCTTTACCACGAATGCTTGTTATGCAACAGGGCTCACTTTGCATTCAGCATATAAAGAATCTTCCCATCTATCAGCCATCACACCCACTAAGGGCTGTATGCTGACAGTCTGATGCTATTGCATGTCATCTTGACAATTGGAACTTCTCACTTCTCAACACTGTTTACAGGAGGAGACAGCCCATAAAATGGAGAGAGAATACTTAAAGGAGAAGGACTCTCTTACATTCATCCGCTAGCCCCATAGGAAGAGGAAGCCCGATGCATACTGGGAAGGCAAGCTATCGAGGGTGCTGGACATGGGGAAGTAGGAAAACTGTCGCAGCTTGGGACTTATCATAACCTTCTGATGCTCTTCTCATCCTATTCTCGAATTAATTTCCTGGTAGCGAAGCATATACTTAAGCATTTTACCAGATCACTCCTTCTACTGAAATCTGTATATGAAGGTTGCTCACAAAGACTGTAGTCTCTCCTCCTCCTCTCTTTCCCTTAGTGGGCCTCAGGAAGACAAGCCAGGCACCAATATATCTGGGCACTTCACAGCACACACTGTCACTCACACTATCCTTTCCAAGCTCCAGTTTAGATACATCTACCCCAGTGAACACTAGGTAAGACACACAGGGTGAGCAAGCAGGAGCAGGTGGTGGTGGTGTTAGTGGCAAAGGAGAAAGAGGGGCCTGCTGACCACAGCATCATTTTGTGCCACACCTCAATGGATTAGCAAGGGGGTTTGGAACGTATGAGATCTGGTTTTAAAAAAAAGTTGCTTTCTGAGCATCACATTTTGTTCCAGTCGTCGGAAACTATGCAAAGCAGCATGCTGTAGATGGTGACTTGGGTGGAGAAGTCCACTAATCGCATAAGCACAGCTTTGCTTGACAGTCCACAACACTGCTGTCTACCATGGAACATACAACAACTCAGGCACACGCGCAACAATTGCTCCCATGTCAGAGATCATTTGGGCAGCCAATTCTTCCATGGATGCTCAGACTGTTCCTCCTATAGATGCCCGGGGTTCTAGCGCGGACCAATCTATCTACAGGAAACTTTGGTTTACCCGGAGGTTAACTGTCCAGAATGCTCGAGCCACTGGCAAAAATCAGGAGCTGTTTTGTTAGTTTTTTTTTCTTTTTGTTGCTTTTTTTTCACCAGTCAGTCTCCGCAAGGTCTCGCTGATGCTGTTGCTAAGTTACAGAGACGCTTGCAAGGTACGGCCGACTGTTTAGAAGCTGTTGCTAAGCAACAGGGTTTGTTGCCAGATACGGAGCTCAAAATCTCCGTATGTTTCAACATTAGCGCTGGTTTGTCCGGCAGTTTTGATCTAACGGCCCCAGCTCGGTCCCGTCGGTGCCGGATACCAGAAAGTTTCCTGTATTCTAGCTTCAACAAGTTCAGGGATTCGTAAGAAAAGACCACTAGGCGGGGCTTCATTGATCCCGTTGGCGCAATTAGTTCTGCGGTAACACGAATAAGTGGCCATGGTGAATTTGTGCCCAGTAGCAGGGCACAGCAGAATGGGCCAATGGTGTTGCCTCGTAGGAAGGCAACACATCCAGACCCTCCTGCCATATCCCTCCAGTGCCTGCACTTGTGGCAGAAAGTGGCCAGAGAGCTACGAAAGTGGCACAGTCAGGAACTGGTTCATCCCGGGGCAAAGCAGCAGTGCCGGATCATTGCGTTCATTGTTTATGGGGAAAATAAGAGCAAAAGGAAGTGAAATTCAGTGTGCAACCTTATTAGCATAATTAGCACTGGCCAGAAGTGCAGCTACCCTTTGCTTGCAGAGTTTCTTCGCTTCAAAATGCAGCGTGCTGTGAATCAGCCTTGGCACACTTACATCTTCATTGGAACAAAATCGAACAGCATGATGCGCAGTCACTTACTGACACAGATGATGAACTGCAGGTTGGATATGACTTATCACTATGCAGGTGTCCTTCAACTTACAACAGCTCATAATTACTACAATGATTGCATGACAAGGTGGTAGAGAATACCAGGGGCCAAACCCAAATTGCTGGAGGACTGAGAAATGATAAATCTTTTACTCCCCTGCAGGAGGCCCCGCTGTATATTCTTGCATATAAGAACATAGGTGAAGCAGGTCAAGTCAAAGTCACAGTGCAGGCTAATAAAAGGATCATTCGCACTTATATCTGGTTCTTCTTCAAACTCATTTCCACACAAGCATACACAGGCTGTCCCAAGCATCCCACTCAGTTGATATCTTGGAGTGTTAGCTCTGTTGGAAGGTGTGTCTTGGAACCAGGCTTCTAACATTTGTCCCTTTTCTACCATCAACGGCTTGAAACAGGAGAAACTAGGACTTGTAGTGGCTCAGGACAAGACGGCACCTCCCTGGCCCTCTGTTGCTCTGGTTAATGTTTGAAAGCAGGAACACTGCTACACACATCCTGGGGGATACAGTTACTGAGCTTAGGAAGTTAACACATGGGTGAGTCACAGTGCAGTGGTAAGGAGCAGCAAGTGGTGGTACCACGGGAGGATCAGGAACCTGCTGCCTAGGATGGCCATATGGCTGCGATCATTGATCCCTTCATTATGGGCCAGCAGATTGGCAGATACAACAATAACAACTTGCTTTTGTGTAGGTGCCTTTAACATACTGAACTGGCTCAAGGCGCTTCACAAGAATGCTATCAAACAGAATTTAACACTGAGCCATATAAAGAGATATTAGGACAGGTCAAAGAGGTAGGTTTTAAGAAGTGCCTTAAAGAAGAAGAGAGAAGTAGAGAGGTGGAGAGGTTTAGGGGGGTTTGGAATTCCAGGGCCTAGGCAGTTGAAGGCATGGCCGCCAATAGTGAAGTGATGAAAATCGGGGATGCACAAGAGGCCAGAATTTTTTTTTAAATTCGCTTATGGGATGTGGGTGTCACTGGCAAGGCCAGCATTTATTTCCCATCCCCTAGTTGCCCTTGAGAAGATGGTGATGAGCCACCTTCTTGAACCACTGCAGTCCATGTGGTGAGTGGTTAGTTACAACTGAGTGACTTGCTAGGCCTTTTCAGAGGGCAGTTAAGAGCCAACTACATCGCTGTGGGTCTGGAGTCACATATAGGCCAGACCGGGTAAGGACGGCAGATTTCCTTCCCTACAGGGCACTAGTGAAACAGGTGGGTTTTTACGACAATCCGATAGTTTCATGGTTACCATTACTGATACAGGAAACTTTCATTTAACCGGAGGTTAAAAGTCCGGAAAGCTCTATCTACCGGCAAAATTCAGGAGCCGTTTTCTATAAGTTTTTTTACTTCTCGTTGCTTTTTTTTTCCCAGTCAGGCTCTGCAAGGTCTGTAGCTAAGCAACAGCTTCAGCTGGAGACGCTTGCAGCTGCAGCCGACTGTTTTGAAGCTGTTGCTAAGCAACAGGGTTTGTTGATTCACACGGAGCTGAAAAGCTCTGTATGTTTTAACATTGCCGCTGGTTTATACGGCAGTTTTGATCTAACGGCACCAGCTCTGTCCCATCAGTGCCGGATACCAGAAAGTTTCCTGTACTAGCTTTTTATTCCAGATTTATTTAATTAACTGAATTAAAATTCCCCAGCTGCCGTGGTGGGCAGGAGTGCAGTGATCTCAGAAACCTGTAGGGCTATAGGAGTTTACAGAGATAGGGAGGGGCGAGGCCATGGAGGGGGAGGGGGTGCGAATGATCCTTTTATTAGCCTGGAAGGAGGTGCAAACAGTTAAGTTGATGGCAGTGGTGACTTTACCTGGGACTAGCACTGCTGTCCATATAGATGTGCCCTGATGGCACAGAGCTTATGGAGCCAGTCATCTTCGATGTTACCAGGTTGCTATTCCAGTCAGGTGCAGGGAACCTGACTCTGATGCCAGTTGACTTCCATAGCATGCCTTATTTTATCTGTTCCTATTTCAACTGGGAAAGCAATGCAATCAGAGTG
Source organism: Somniosus microcephalus (assembly GCF_052327205.1). NCBI lineage: Eukaryota > Metazoa > Chordata > Chondrichthyes > Squaliformes > Somniosidae > Somniosus > Somniosus microcephalus. The sequence goes on along the minus strand of NC_141012.1, from coordinate 37,849,296 downwards.
CTTTAAAAATAACCCACATCAATAAATTTAAATTGTTCTGTTAACCAGCAAGGGACTCTACAGTGTGCTTGCTTGTTGCTCCCTGAGCTGGAGTGAATGGTTGCATTTTAATAGCCCCTTTTCCAATTTTGTTCTTTTATTATTTCCTGTTTTGCTGAACACTTGTAAGTGCTTCAATTACAGTAATCTTCCTGGGGCTTTTACAAACAATATTCAGCTTTATTTATGGAGACATAAATATTCCAAATATGTTCCTATATAACAACAGCAATTTGAATTTGTGCAGCGCCACAAAATGTCCCAAGGCGCTTCACAGCTGTGTAATCAGGCTAAATAGTGCCAAAAAAGAAGATATTAGGAGGTGTGACTAAAAGCTTGGTTAATGAAATATGGGGGAAAAGTTCGGATGGTTTGCGCCTCCCGTTAGCGCCCAAAGAGGGGGCTAATGGGGCACAAAGCAACTAGCGTCTGGGTGGGGTGCTGCTACCGCCTCCTGTGAAATTCAGGGGGCAGTTAACGGCGGCGGTAACCGTTAGCGCCCCACGGCCCTGCACCTCCGGTGATGACGCACCGGCCGTGATCTTTGGTACCGCCACCTGACTTACCGCCGGACGCTATGTCTGACAGGGTCAGGGGGCATACGTGCGGTTGGGTCGGCGCAAATTAAAAGGGGAGGTGCAGGGCGGCCATTTTTGTTGCTGGCCGCCTGCCAGCACCTGCCCCCAGCTGGGCCCAGGGTTGCGCTGTGCTAGGCCCCTCCCCTTTAATAAGGGGAGGAAGGCCTGCAGTACCGCGGCATGTAGCGCCGCGATATTCACTCGCAGCGCCCCAAGAGGGAGGCGGGGCGCTTCCAGTAGGGCCGCGCCTCTCTCTTGGGGCGCTACCAGTGAATTTCGGGCGCGGGGGCGGAAGTTAGCACCCCAAAGGGGGCGCGACCCAATTTTGCCCCCTTAGGCTGCCGAGGTTGTCAATAGCCTGGTTCAACTTGAGGCAGTGGACAGAGAGGGGGTGGAATCGGTGACAATTTATAGAAAATGGCTTCCCAGCGTTTAACTGGTGGAAATCGTACCTCATCAAGACTGGATGTCAGACAAGCAGAAACACAGAGAAATACAAAAAAAATTGCAGTGAAAATAGAAAACAAATCATTATAAATGCCACTGCCCCTTTAAGAACTCCCTAACACACAGAGCTGTATTCTGCTTACAAGAGATAAACAGGCTGAGTGCATAACGGGAAATCAATTACATTCTAATTTTTATATATTCAGTATTTTAGTTATCTACTGAAGCTCTTGTGCAAGATGTGAGAGAGCAATCTATGCAGATGTTAAGCCTCATTGCTGTGGGGGTCGTGCCTCCAGTTGCCTGGGCCCTAAGCTCTGCAATTTGCTCCCTAATCCTCTCCGCCGCTCTCCCGCTCTCTCCTCCAATAAGACCCTCCGTAAAACCAACCTTTCACCTGTCCCATATCTCCATACGTGGCTTGGTGTCAAATTTTGTTTGATAACACTCCTTGAAGTGCCTTGGGACATTTTAATACATTAAAGGAGCGATATAAATGCAAGTTGTTGTTGCAGTTGCTTGATTGCACTGGAGAAATGCTGGGATCGGTATTGCCAGATGTCTTATGCTCCATTCACCCCAATCACGCCTCTGAGAATGATCCCACCAGCTGGACAATATAGCCCACAGTGACTTATGGTACATACTCATACAGATACCATTTACTGATTGACCTGCTGAGTGTCGCCAACATTTTCTGTTTCGGTTTAGTGTTACATAGAATTTACAGCACAGAAACAGGCCATTCGGCCCAACTGGTCTTCTTCTTCCTAGGCAGTCCCTTTGAACCGTGGATGACTTGCTTCCACATTAAAAATTAGTCCGCAGGTGACTGATGAGTCCAATGCGGGACCTACAGTCTCTGTCACAGGTGGGGCAGACGGTGGTTGAAGGGGCGGGTGGGTGGGGTGCTTGGGTTGACATGCACTCCTTGCGCTGCTTGCGCTTGGCTTCCGCTTGCTCCCGGCGAAGAGACTCGAGGTGTTCGGCGCCTTCCCGGATGCTTCTCCTCCACATTGTGTGGTCTTGGGCCAGGGATTCCCAGGTGTCGGTGGGGATGTTACACTTTTTCAAGGAGGCTTTGAGGGTGTCCTTGAAGCGTTTCCTCTGCCCACCTGGGGCTCTCTTGCCGTGTCGGAGTTCCGAGTAGAGCGCTTGTTTTGGGAGTCTTGTGTCGGGCATGTGGACAATGTGACCCGCCCATCGGAGCTGATTGAGCATGGTCAAAGCTTCGATGCTGGGGATGTTGGCCTGAGCGAGAACACTGACGTTGGTGCGCCTATCCTGCTAATGGATTTGCAGGATCTTGCGGAGGCAGCGTTGGTGGTACCTCTCCAGTGTTTTGAGGTGCCTGCTGTACATGGTCCATGTCTCTGAAGCATACAGCAGGGTGGGTATCACAAGGTTTATGCTCCACACGAGCCTCCTCCCACCCCTCTTCATCTAACTCTATCAGCATATCCTTCTATTCCTTTCTTCCTCATATGCTTATCTAGATTCCCCTTAAATGCATCTATGCTATTCACCTCAACTGCTCCTTGTGGTAGTGCGTTCCACATTCTAGCCACTCTTTGGGTAAAGAAGTTTCTTCTGCATTCCCTATTGACTACCTTATATTTATGGCCCCTAGTTTTGGTTTACTTCACAAGTGTAAACATCTTCTCTACGTCTACCCAATCAAACCCCTTCCTAATTTGAAGGACCTCTATTAGGCCACCCCTCAGCCTTCTCTTTTCTAGAGAAAAGTGCCCCTGTTTGTTTAGCCTTTTCCTGATAAGTATAACCTCTCAGTTCTGGTATCATCCTTGTAAATCTTTTTTGCACCTTTACCAGTGTATCTATATCATTTTTATATCATGGAGATCAGAGCTGTGCACACTCTAAGTGTGGTCTTACCAAGGTTTGATACAAGTTTAACATAACTTCTCTGTTTTTCAATAATTTCCCTCTAGAAATGTAGAAATGAAATAACAATGCAAAGAAAAGCAATGCTATCACTACAAAAAAAAGGGTTTTATTAGCATACAGAAACAGGAATGATTATGCTAATAAGTCAATAAATAGAGAAATCCAATGGCAGACAGAAATACCATCCGATAACCTCGAGGATCCTATGGGATCCTCTCGAACACCACCTTAATACTGGGGATCCCAGTATAAAAACATATGATCTGTAAGGTCAGCGTGGGAGGTGACCTTGGATTTCTGCACCTCAGGCAACATTTGATGGCATATCTGTCAAAAATCTCTTGTGTGATTCACCTCCCATGCGCACATACTCTACATTATATTTGTACCGCAATTTCCTTCAGCTAACGTTTTGCTCGCAGCTACATGACTTTATCGTTCCAATTCAGTTAGGAAATATAGTAAGTAATTGCTAACTCCAGTGCTAAGATGAGCATCAGGGGTTGTATGATCTCTAAATGTGATTTCAGGCTGCCAATATTTGCTCGTAACTGACAAGTAAAGGAGCAACAAAAATGATTGCCCCTGGTTACATAAATTTACATATTGCAATGTGTTGTTTTCTTGCAATCAGCCAGTGAAAATCATCAATTTGGAATTGTTTTCTGTAAGTCGATCTTTTTGCAACTCGCACAAGGCAAGGCAGCCTTCGCATTAATATATTGATAGCAGGAGCCACAGGATGACAAAGTGTCACATGCGACTGAACAATACAGGAACTCTTACAGTTACACCCAGGAGGGTGAGCAGCCAGCATGATGAAAACTTCCACTCTACATACAGTTTGAGTTTGAAAGACTGGCCGGCGGAGAGAAACCCAAGGGCTTCATGCTGGCTGGGATCAGCTCCATTTTCTGATGCAGAAAATGGATTCTTCTCGAGACTTGGATCTGAAATTTATTTTGGGCTGGTGCTGGGATAAATGAGAAGTGGTGAATATATTTGCATAGATCAGGAAACAGGAATTTTTTTTTTTTGTCTCCGCCAGCCTGTCTTTCAAACCCAAATTGTATGTAGAGTGGAGGCCTTCATCATGCTGGATGCTCACCCTTCCTGTATTGTTCGGTCACTCATGACACTCTTTCATCCAGTGGGCCCTGCTGTCAATTCATTCATGTGAAGACTATCTTGCCTTGTGCTAGTTGTAACAGAAAAATTCTTTTTCTCCACATATTTTTTTCCCATAGGCACTGACTCAATGGGCCAAATGGCCTCCTGCTCTGTGGTAAATTCTACGTATTGTTGCACTCGATGTATGCATCCAGAATTTATGTTAATGTAATGAGATATAAAACCAGTTCACTGCACTGTAAGACATTCTGATTGTCTGACAGTTTATAGAGTTCCGACTCGTGGAACACACAGCACAAAACCCAATGAATCTGTGAAACTTATTTTACTTAAAAATCAAGAGGTTACAAGTAATTACCATAATACAAACTGTACTCAATTCATGTACTTATTACAAACAAGCACCTAAAATCATTTACTTTAAGCTCAGGTTGAAGGGATAATTACAGTCCTAGCCCTTTTGGGCTATCCCAGACCAGGCGTATTCCCCAGGCGTTCACCCTCAACTAAAGTTAGAGATAGCTGAATTCCATAAGATGCTTAAATGGGTCTAAAGATTCAGGCTATCTCTCCCTAAAGGAAAGGAATGACTGAAGATGTTACCATCCTCCAGATAGTACTTTTAATAAGTTGAACTAGTCTGTAACCTTCCGGATATTATGAGGGTCCAGAATACCCCCCAGAATTCTGCAACTCCTTACAATAGAGTGTACAGAATTTGGGTTTGCGAGTTTATACAGAATTACTCTTTGAGACAATTCTAAAAATATATAGTTTTATTTAAGAGCCAACATTCAGTTAACAGCTGTTGAATCAGTCACAACATTAACAATTCAAAATACAATTAGCTTACATTTCTTATTTCTCAGAGATCCTTACTCTCAAATCTTAACTTCGTTACATTTCTACTTTTCTTACTTATTTCTAAATCCAGAACATCCACCAAAATCAATTACTTTGACTTCCCGAGACTCATAGTTAAAGACTTACAGAGATGCCTCTGAAGAGTTGAGAAACATTTTGCCCGTTCAGCGAGTTCTGCCTTTCTGTTGAAAAGGTCTATTTTTATACTCTCTTGGCAGTGGTTTCTTCTTTGATGTTCTCTGCTGATGTCAGCTAATTGTCTTTATTGAGACCTCTGCTTGAATGCTTTCTATTGTTACTGTCAATTCAACTATTGCTTGCATAATTATTTCTCTACCTTTAGGTGTTCCAAAAACTATCATAAAAACAATGACAGCTATGGTTTCTGTTTGATGTCTTTCTTACAAAATGATTTCCATTTAATTCTTAATATTGGCTTTACTGGTTTTTAGCAGAAATTGTGACTCTCCTTACTGCTCCAACTTCAATACAAACACAATGCAATTTCTTGGTGTCATCTATTGAAGTCATATTTTCAAAGCCTTCCTGTTGCTATTATATTTACAATATGTAAATCAAAACCACTTTAACTGTGTGTTTACTTGTTTTCTAGCTCTCTCAATTGGTTGCATATTTAATCTTATGGTTCCTGTCATCCAAGTTTAACATAAAAACTATTTGACCAGCAGATGTTTCTTTACTTGATGTCATCTGTTCAAAGGCACTTGCCTCTTTTAATGTTTGTGTTTCTGTTTTATGTGTTATTTGGTAACACCTTAAACTGGGTCTTTTCATTGTGTTACCTCCAAACTCTAGACCATTCGGAAGCACCAATGGTTTGCTTCAATCTTTCATTGTTTTAGTATATTTAACTAATTCACATTTCTAAGCTTGTTTACAACTTTGTTATCAACTGACCTTTATCTCAGAAGCCTGTTCTCTGTTTACAGCCTATGTCTCTGAGGTTTTACATTTTTAAACCCAGTATATCATGTATTAATAATATTAGAAATCTGTTCATGGTATTGTGTATTTCTCTGAATCATGGCTATTCCTTCACAAGGTGATTATAAGTAAAACCACATACGTTACTATTCACCAGATGAGAGGTTAATTCAATGATGAACTAGACGTATGGCTAACTTTAACTGGCAACTGACCAGGTCACCATCGACTATAGCCCCGACTGCAGCACCGAATGTTTTGAAACAGTACCTTTTATACCCCAAAATTTGGCAACCCTCCCACAGTGTACGTGTCCCTAATTATACGGCATAATGGTCGGCAGTTGTTTCCCAGACCCTCTTATCACTAGTCCATTAGGCAACTGTGGGCCTTCAAGGCTACGTACATTCCATAGTCTGAAGATGTTTCTGCTATTGCACTGATTTCACAGTCAATAGTTTGTCCCCACAGAACTTCGATAAGCTTGTTTTCCATATCTGTTGAAAGACAATTGGCAGCTTTTACAGCTTACAAGAGAGTTTATTTTGCAAAGTTCTCGCAGCAACCAGTCTTTGTTCTTGTGAAGCTTGATGGTAAAATTTGGTCACTTTTAGGGCGCGATCTTGCCAGCCCTGGGGATGCGGGTATGGAGGCGGGACTACCGGAAAAATGGCAGAATTTGGGGGCGGGTGCCCAACCCGCCTCCGTGCCATCTTGTCAGGATGGGCGGGCTTAACAAGGTCAATCAAGGGAAAATAGCGTGGGTTGGCCAGAAGTTGATGGAGGCGGGACTGGAACCTGGCAAGTGGGAGCCCCGCCTCCAAAAGCTCCCCATTGGCAAAATCACTCCCTTAGATTCAGTCAAATGGTGATTCAGTCAAGTTTATCATGACAGTGTTACAGCACATACCTCATATTTAGGCATGATGGGCTTGAATTTCCCAGGGCCATGGAGGTGTTAAAATTGCAAAAAGTGGTGGGTGGGCCTCCATCCCGCCTCCATCCCGCCTCCAAGCAATTTTCAAGAAATCGTGTTTCCTGCTCCCGTCTCCGCCCCGCCTCCAAGAGAGAGAGCGAAAATGAACATCTTGTAGAGGCCCATCAACCAGCGGCAGCATTACGCGAGAACATTGCTGCCCGGGATGCAAGGAACGCATTCATCTGGGCCAGATTTGCTTAGCCTAGCCAATCAAGCACTTTTGCCTCACAGCTTGTTACCAGAGCTTCGATAATGGCCAAGAACCAGCGGATTCCTAACAATTTGACCACCATACTGACAATTGCAAGTAATCCTAAGCCCTCAATGTGGAAGCCCCATTAGCAAAATGACACACGCCACAACTGCAGCAGTAGCCATCAGATTTTTTATTTACAGTAAGCATCTGATGGCTTTTTAACATTAAACATCAAATTTCACCCAAGTAACTACCCTTGTGACTATTTGTGCAGTATCTTTCTCTTACGCGTGCTCCTACGTGGTGCTTCCCCTGTGGCTTCAGCAGATGTGGTGACCCCTTGCTCACTTTCTTGCTGCTCCTGTCTCGACACCTTTGGCGGACATCCTCTGGGGTTGCGAACCTGTGAGGGCTCGCCAACAGTCTGCTGCTCCTGCGGCTGTGCAGGGGTTGAGACGCTGATCTCAGTTGGGTGTGGACTCTGGTGGGGCTCTGACAGAGGGCTCAGCAGTGGCATGGAAGTGTAAGCACTTGGAGAGGAGCCCCCACTTCCTTGATGTCTGCCACCAACTTCCCTCTCATGGCTCAGATCCCCCTCAGCGCTTGCAAGTGGCTTGAGAGCACCTTGCTGCATATCAGGCGGGCCATGGGGACCCATATCTGCACTGGCAGTCCTACTCAGAAGGACTTCCATGAAGGTCTGGCTTCGCAGTTCAGTAGATGACCATCGCTCCTCCAGAGATGTCATTCTATTCAGAACACTCACCATGTTTTCTGCACTCTGGTGACTTATCACCTCCATGGAGGTTGCCATCCTTTCCATGGTGATGCGTTCATGCGCCAATGATTCCACAAAGGCTCTGCTCATGTTCGCAATGGACGCCTCCATTTGCTCCACACTCGCAGCGAACCTGGAGACAAAACCTGCCAGAGACTCCTGCACCTGTTCCTGGAGTTCCAGCACTGCTGATCTTATGGATGGACCCAGAGGCAGAGGGTCAGCATGCAGCTGAGCCGAGCTGGGAGATTCCTGCGCCCTCCGACTAGGACTCTCCACTGCTGTCCCTGTCTCCACAATCTGCTGATGCTCACTTGTGAGCTGTGATTCACCAGGTGACAACACTGAACTATCTCGCGAAGGTACCACCGAGGTGTGAGTGTCTGCACTGGTGCTGGGTGTGCTGAATTCTGCTGACGCTGCACCCTCAGAGGTTGCAGCTTCCTCTGAGGAGTCTGGATGGTCAGGCTCTTCCTCCTGGCTAGTGGGGACAAGTGTTTGCGATGGTCATGTGGGGGAGTAAAGGTCAGAGATGTGAGGCCAAGGTTACATGCACATTGCACATTGCAGATGATCATAAGTCCATCTGTTAGATCTTCAGAATCATTATCAGTTACTCATGCAATGTCAATGAGAGAGATGGAAAACTATTCTGTCACCAGCTTGCTGTGATGCGCCCGTCTGTCCGTCCCCCACTTGTGCATCGTCCTCCACTCCCACAATCTCCAGGGCCACCTCCTCCCAGGGGTGAGCTGGGCAACTGAGGGTGGCCCTCCTCCTTTCCTTGCTCCTTCCCTCTTATTGTGAGCTCTCTTTTCCTGCAATGAGGGAGACAAGTGGAGGCTGAGTGAGAATGAAGGAGTGAGTGTAGAGATTCCATAGCATCGATACTTAGTAGGAGACAACGATGGAGTGAGGTTGCAAGACCAAGGGCCCTCCCAGTGTGTTGTAAGTTGTTTTCATAGCATCAGAGTGATAGGGAGTGTGAGGGCTGCGTAGTCGAATAGATAGGTGAATGTGAGCATAGAGAGAGAGGGAATGGGTAAGGGTGCATGGATGTCAGTGTCAAGTGGGATGTGGAGGAAGAGATTTCTAAAGCTGAGTGCTGGTGAGGACAGGCAATGGGGATCAGATTGAGGGTGATGGGAAAGACATACTCACTTTTCCAGTGCGCAGAAGGTCATGAAACCTCTTCCTGCACTGAAGCCAGGTTATGCAGGTTATCAACAGAGAGTTGACCTCCTGGGCCACCAGGATCCATGCAGCCTTGGTCTGCTGGGGAGGCTTCTTCCTCCCTGAAGAAGGGAAGAGCACCTCTTTACTGGCGCTTGCTCCCTCCACTAAAGCCTGCAGGGCAACGTCATCAAACCTGGGAGCAGACCTAGGTCTCTCGCTGGTCATTCTGCCTCCAGGTCCCTCTAACATGAAAAGCCAAAATGTTGGCAGTCTGCAGAAGAAGCAAGGCTTCTTGCAGACCTTAAATGCAGCAGCAATGATGACGTCATTGGAGGCGAGTTTCAGACTGAAAAAACTAATTGGGCCATGGGTTCCCACACGCTGGAACTCAATTCCCCACTTAAGTTAAAATCGTATCATTGTCCTACATCGATTTAGAATCGGGTGGCTAACACGAAAAGCGGATTACACGACCCCAGCCCACCCCAGTGACAAAACCGAGCCCGATGTCTCCATAATACATCAGTATAATACATACACTCATTTAAATAAATACATTCTAAAAGATAGCAAAGCTAATTGACTGCCAATGTATTAGCCTTAATCAATGGATTATTGCCTTTTCTGAGTGTGACTTATGCCAACAAATGATGTGGGAATGTATTGTGTTGCTGAAGTTAATTGAATCTGTCCAATAAGTGGCCAAATGAATGTTCTCAATTGAAAACACGGCCATGTTAAACCTCTGTTGGAATTTGAAAATTCATATTATTACTGCCAACTGCAGCCAAATGCTTAGATTGGCAGTTACCACATGCCAGTAGGTCGAGAGGAGAATTACTGCTCGTCAGGAAATCACCCCAAGGTCCTGATTGGGAACCATTTCTTTTAAAAGCGATAACAGACATCCGCCTCTTGACCGTCTCATTTTTAGCCTGGTAACTTGTAACTTAAGGCACAGCTGTCCATACCTTATGAATTATGATTGCTTCATAACATTTTGCTACAAACATATATTTTGGTATTGTCTTGTTACTTGCACGCATATCTATCCAAAATGAAAATGCATCATCAACTGAACGAGTAAAACAATCAATTTTCCACAGAAATATGCTTATATTTGGGTGATTATTTTCCCTGCTAATCAGGTGATGATGTCAATGCTTGGAATGCAGTTTCTTTCACCATTAAGTGCTCCTAAGGTCAAATAACTATAAACTGCATCAATGGGCTAGATGGGTGACTGTAAATTGGATTCAGAATGCTCAAGTTCATTTTTCCTTACAGCCACATCAGAAGCATATTTCATCCCATCAACCCAGATTGGATTCGAGCCCAGATTCCCAACTGCAAGCAACTACAAGAGAACACAGGCAGGTTAATAGATTGAGCAGATAGATTTCACATGAAATTTAATGCGAGGTGTTACATTTTGGGAGGAAGAATAAGAAAAGGAAGTGAAAGAAAGAAAGAACTTGCATCAGTGCACAATCTCTTACGGCTTCAGGGCTTCACAGTGCGTCACAGCTAATTAAATACTTTTGAAGTGTAGTCACTGTTGTAATGTAGGGAAATGAGGCAGTCAATTTGTGTGCAGAAAGTTCCCACATACATGAAATAAATGACCAGATTATCTTTTTTTTAGTGATGTTGGTTGAGGGATAAACATTGGAGAACATCGGTGCTCTTCTTCCAATAGTGTCACGGTGTAAGCCCTCACCCCTGAGACCTACAGGTTATTGGTTCATGCTTGAGATTTACGAGGAATTACACAAGACACATGAGTTCCGTCTTTAAGATTTTATTGTCCTTAAGACAGATTCAAAACTCCTATTCGAGCAGTACAACAATAATGTTACAAGAGATCATACTTACAATCACCCGCAGATGATCAGTTCAGCTTTGATTGTAGGTCCTCGTAAAGGAGATGACTGGCCAGGCCACCTCCTTCCGACTGCAGCGCTGATATCTTTTATAGTCACTGCCTTTTATACAGTCCTTGTTCTTCTCTGTACATTTCTATCAAGCAGGGGCTGTGAGAGGCATTCCTCCAATGTTCAGCTTAAGTTGTTTGAGCTGTGAATCTCTCAAACATACACTTCCCGTGTCTACCGACCGTTTGGTCACAATACACGCTGTGCAAAACTCGTTAACTTGTGTCCTGTTTTGCAGACCTCCCAAGGTCTGTCTTCTCCCTTCAGCTACAGGTGTCTCCTTTCATGACCCTGGGGCCCCAAGGCCGTTCACACCATTTGCCTGAAGATGTTGCTGTCTTTGTAATGCCCAACAGTTTGTTCCTGCTCAGGGTCTGTCGCTTCCTTATCTGATTAACAGCTTGTAGTCTTCACAGTTCACAGTCGCAGCAGTTTATTTTACATTTGTTCAGCAGAAAAACTCTTGGTCAACTTTTAAGTTTGGTCAAGTTACAGCGAACTTTTACAGTAAAAGATTACGGCACATGCTTATATTCTTACAATGGGATCTTACATATCCACCTGAGAGGACAGATGGAGCCTTAGTTTAACTTCTCATCTGATAGACGGCACCTGCTACAGTGCAGCGCTCCCTTAATAATGTACTGGGGTGTCAGCCTAGGTCACATGCTCAAGTCTCTGGCGCGGAACTTGAACCCATGACTTTCTTCACTCAGCGGTAAGGGTGCTATTGTTGAGCCAGGGCCACACTAACTGGTAAAACATTAACACGTGTAGAGGAGTTGATAAACCTGCGGGTTCAGATACGCAAATCTTCAAAAGTTGGAACACAAGCTGATAGAGCTGTAGAAAAAAAATATGGAATCCTATATTCTATATATAGGAGTCCAAAAGCAAATAGGGAATGCTAAACGCATACAAATTATTGGTTTAGTCACATATTGTGTATAGTATACAGGTTGAGTGTCCCGAATCCGGCAACCTCAGGACTAAGGCTGAGCCGGTTTTCCAGTTGTTCCGGACTTTGGAACGTGTTCCTGATGACCGAAGTCTGGAAACGCCCCAGGCCAGTTTGCGATATTTCCGGACTTCGGACATCAGAAACACGTGCCGAGTCCGGAAATGCCTGGGCCCAGGTTGTGCTATTTCCGGTTTTTGGTAAGCCTCCCTCAGGGTGTCCGGATTCCGGAACATTTGACGGATTCCGGACCCCTGTCACCAATCATCCCGGAGTCCGGATTCCGGAACTCCGGATTTGGGGGGACGCTCAACCTGTATTGTTTTTTTGTCACCTTACTTAGAAATGATGTCAAGGCCATTGAGAGGGTGCAGAAGGTATTCACTAAGATGATACAAGGCATGAGATGCTTTCAATAATTATGATAGAACAGAGAAACTATTGTTAGAACAAAGAAGACTAAGAGGAGATCTGCGGGAGGTCTTCAGCATTATGAGGGGTTTTGATAAGGTGGATTGAGAAAAACCATTTCCACTGGTCAGTGGGTCGTAACTAGAGGGCATAAATTTAAGATAATCACTGAAGACTGAGGGAAGAGGCTAAGACAATTTTTTTATGCAGGCAGTATGGGGAATGTCCTACCACAAAAAGTTTTTTTTTAAGCAGAATCCACAATAGCTTTTAAAAGTGAATTGAATAAATATTTGAAATAGAAAAATGTAAAAAAGATAAGGGGAAAGGGATTAAGTGGGTCACTCTTTCAGAGAGCCAGAACAGACATGTTGGATCAAATGGGTCAAGTATTGGAATGTTATTCATGCAAGATCTTGTTCTAATGACTTATGACATAGACTTCTGAGCTCCATGTCCAGCAATCTTTACACCTCACGATTGTAATGATCAGTAACATGTCATTCTAGAATGGCACACTAGGTGGAGCTGTATGTTTAGTAGTGGGCTACCCACAAGGCAGTAGTCAAGATGGATGCCGGTACATTAGTCCACATGCCTGAATAAATGACTAGCTCAAGCTAGCTGTTCATAATGAAAACGTCTATTTATTTATGAACATAACATGGTACCAGGATTGGTAATATCTGCTGAATATTGTGAAACGCGACATGGAGAATTTGAAGCCACCGGAGGGTTTGAAACTCACGGGGAATGTTGACTGCAATTGGCGGACTTTCAAACAACAATTCGAACTCTACATTGCTGTCATCGGGTTCGGTACGAAGCCAGATGCAAGGAAAATAGCGTTACTGCTCACAGTTGCAGGCCCGCAGGCAATAGAGGTATTTAAAATGTTTGGATTTGATTAAGAGGACAGAGAAAAAATGGACGATGTGCTAAACAAGTTTGATACACATTGTTCTCCCAAAAAGAATGAGACCTATGAGAGGTATGTGTTCCGTTCACGGACACAGCAGCAAAATGAGACTTTTGATAGCTTTGTGACTGATCTGAAACTGAAAGCACAGACATGTAATTTCTCTGAACTGAAATCATCCATGATTCGTGACCAGATTGTGTTTGGTATTCATGATAAAAAGGTCAGGGAATGTTTGTTGAGAGAAACTGAACGAACATTGGAGAAAGCTGTGAAAATATGCCATGCCAGTGAGCTAGCTCAACAGCACGCAAAGACTTTCAGTGAAATTAATAATAATGCGACTGTAGTAAGGGATAGTGCTGCTGTCGGTGCTGTGTCCGACAAGGGGAAGAAACATGGGCAGAACAGAAATGCAAAGCAATCGGAGGATGGAATTTTTAATTGTAAACGCTGTGGTTACCAGCACCAGTCAAGACAATGCCCAACGTTTGGGAAAATGTGCACAAAATGTAATGGAAAGAATCACTTTGCCAAACAATGCTTTTCAAAAGTAAAAACAAAGAAAGGGCAACAAGTCACTGTGATTGAGGACACTGATTTAAGTGAGACATTTTTTGTAGGAATGGTGTCATGTGACAATATAGAAAAGGATACAGAAAATGTGCAGCCCTCAGGAATGGACAATGCTGAACAAAAAGTTAATGCAGTAAAAGAGGACAAATGGATGATGCCACTGCAGGTAAATGGAGCATTAGTTACATTGAAACTAGACACTGGGGCAAAAGCAAACTTAATCAGTATGAGTGACATTAAAAATATGAAAGAAAAGCCTAAAATACAGAAAAAGTCAGTACTACTGAAGAACTATAATAGACAGAAAATAGATAGCTTAGGTGTATGCACACTTAAAGTGACAGTCAAAGACAAAGTGCATCATCTCATGTTTTCTGTTGTGGCTGGAGGACTTGATTCACTACTAGGTGACAAAGCTTGTGAGGACTTAGAACTGGTCAAGAGAGTCTACCGTATAAATTGTGCCATAAGCAGACCAGATGACTCAGTGGATTCTGGAGTGAGTAATTTCCAGGATGTCTTCAAAGGATTTGGAGTTCTACCATTCACTTACAAGATCCAGCTAAAAGTGGATGCTCAGCCAGTGGTACATGCTCCATGGAGAGTTCCAGCACCCCTGCATGACCGGCTCAAGAAAGAACTGGACAGAATGACCACACTAGGAGTCATCAGGAAAGTCGAAGAGCCAACAGACTGGGTTAACTCCATGGTATGTGTAAAGAAAAAGAACAATGATCTAAGAGTATGCATGGATCCAAAGGACTTAAATGCAAACATAAAACGTGAACACTACCAGATTCCCAAGCGAGAAGAAATCACCAGTGAAATGTCAGGTGCCAGATACTTCACAAAGCTCGATGCCTCACAAGGATTTTGGCAACTAAAACCGGATGAAGAGAGCACCAAATACTGTACCTTCAACACACCATTTGGCAGGTATTGTTTCCTCAGAATGCCTTTCGGGATAATATCTGCATCTGAAATCTTTCATAGAGCGATGGAACACATAATTGAAGGTCTGGAAGGAGTTCGGGTCTATGTTGATGACATCATCATCTGGGGCTCCACACTGAAAGAACACAATGAAAGACTGATTAAGTGCTACAGAGCATACGCCAGAATGGACTGAAGCTCAACAAAGCCAAGTGTCAGTTTGGCATCCAGGAAGTCACTTTCCTAGGAGATAATCTATCTGGTAAATGAATAGAGCCAGATATGGAAAAAGTAAACGCCATACTCAACATGGCCCGACCCACTAACAAAAAAGGAGTGCTACGCATCATGGGGATGATACACTTCATTGGAAAGTTCATTCCTAACTTGTCAGCCAAGACAGCCTGTCTGCGAGACCTGCTACATAAAACAAATGAGTTCGCATGGACAGAAAGACATGAACAAGAGTGGATGAACCTCAAAACAGTGCTGACAACCACACCTGTACTCACCTTCTTTGACCCAACAAAGAGAATCAAAGTGTCAACGGATGCATCAAAAGATGGCCTAGGCGCGGTCTTGCTACAAGCAGAGGGTGAAGATTGGAAGCCTGTTGCCTATGCCTCCAGGTCTATGACTGATTCTGAGTGTCGATACACCGAGATTGAAAAGGAATGTCTAGGCTTGGTAGTTGGACTAGAAAAGTTCCATGGCTACATATATGGACTTCCCACCTTCACAGTTGAGACAGACCACTGCCCACTGGTTGCCATCATAAAAAAAAATCTGAATGAGATGTCTCCAAGGATTCAACGACTCATGATGAAGCTGCAAAGATATGACTTTGAACTGATCTACAAACCAGGCAAACACATAGGGCTAGATTTTCAGTATAGACAGTTTTGGGGCGCTAAGCTTAGCGCCCGCCCGAAGTTATCGCCCGCCCCAAAGTAGCGCCCCGTTGCCGGAAATTCAGTGGCTTCGCCCTAAGAGGTTGGTGGAGCGCTAAAAGAGGCGTTCCACTAGTATCTTTAGGCGCTAAGCCGGCGGTGGAGAGCGCAACACCCGAGCTCGGGCGCAGCGCACGGCAGACACTCTGGTGCCAGTGAGCTCTTAAAGGGGAAGGGTGCATGTATTTTTTTCAAATGCAAAGTCTGGGGAGAAACGGGAGGAGGAGGAGGAGGAGGAGGAGGAGGAGGAGGAGGAGGAGGAGGAATGATGATTGGTGCCCGGAAACATAAATAGTCCGTTCAGAACAACACACAGCTTACTTCCACACAACACATGCAGAGTGCCTTTTGTACGAGTGCCCTTTAATTTGCGCTCCCCAGGGTGTGTTGCGTTCCATTTTACAAACGCTCTGGACGCCAGGCGCACAATGGGGCGGTCCGACTGAAGTTTGGATTCGGGGCGGCCAAAGGGCGTTGCACGAGGATGTGACATCATTTTCTGCGCGCGCATCCGGGCGGCCGCTAAACTTTGCGCCGGCGCTAACGGGCAACTTAATTTGGGGCGGGGCGCAAACTGCGCTGCGCCCAGGCGCTACACGCATAGCGCCCGAAAATCACTTCTCTTAAGGCGCTAACTGCTGGCGCAAGCAACTGAAAATCTAGCCCACTGTTTATTGGCCTGGCATAAATAAGGACATTGAGAACATAATAGGCATATGTGAGACATGTCAGAAACACCAAAACAAACAAGCAAAGGAACCAATGATAGTAGCTGACTTACCAACAGCACCATGGCAAAAGGTTTGTATGGACCTCTTTCATTTGAATGGTAAAGACTATCTATTAGTGATTGACTGCTATTCTAACTATCCTGAGATGGCGCTGCTCTCAAGCACATCAGCAACCAGTGTCATAATGCATATTAAATCCATCTTCGCCAGACATGGAATTCCCAGGATTGCCATTAGTGACAATGGTCCGTGCTTCAACTATAAGGAGTGACAACAGTTTGCAGCACATTATGACTTTCAACACATCACATCCAGTCCTCTGTATGCTCAGTCGAATGGCAAGGCAGAGAAAGGTGTTCAAGTTCTCAAACAGCTACTGAAGAAAGCAACAGAAAGCAAGTCTGATCCTTATCTTGCCCTGCTGAGCTACAGAGCCTCCCCTTTAGACTGTGGTTCTTCACCTGCTGGACTCCTAATGGGTCACAAGTTGCGCACCACGCTACCCTGCTGTGCAAAAGAAAAGCAGAGTAAGGAACTGAGACAGAGACTTCAACTGTTAAAGCTGAAACAGAAATCACACTATGACAAGTCATCCAAAACTCTGAAACCATTGACAAGGGATGATGTTGTCAGGATTGAGGATCCAGATGCATGGAACAGGAAAGCTACAGTTCTTGAGGAAGTAGGACCAAGGTCATACACTGTTAGAACTGAGGAAGGACAGATTCTCAGGAGGACCCGCCGTTTTCTCCTGAAAACACAAGAAACTATCCAAGAGCAAATCGATGACAATGCCGCAACTGAATCTTGTCACTCACCACCAGAACAATCTAACACAAACACACATACAGGCTCTCATGCAAACACATCAGACTTACCTGTGCTGAGAAGATTCACATGTGAAGTAAAAAAGCCTGATAGACTTCATCTTTGAAGACAGAGAAAACTATAATAAAAGAATGAAAAGCTTAGAGTTCATAAAGTAAAGCTTTGAAGATGTGTTGACTGTTGTGAAGATGTTTATGTCGTTATGGTTGATTGATATTGATTGATATTGATTTTGTTTAACCTCAAAGGAAGGGGGATGTAATGATCAGTAACATGTCATTCTATAATGGCACACTAGGTGGAGCTGTATGTTTAGTAGTGGGCTATCCACAAGGCAGTAGTCAAGATGGATGCCGGTACACTAATCCACATGGCTGAATAAATGACTAGCTCAAGCTAGCTGTTCATAATGAAAATGTCTATTTATTTATGAACATAACAACGATGATCCAGGAATAAAGGCTGGGATAATTGGGTGCAGTTAAGACAACTGTATAAAGCACAGACATCTCACAGATTGTGACACTTGCAGAAAGCGTACCAATGGACAAGTCATAGATCTCCTCTGGCTTGGTGTAGGCACTGATGCTTGAGACAAGAAGCAGAATCCCAGCAGTAACATTGCCTGGGAGAGCGTTCCAGGGCAGGAGAAACTGTGTGTGAAGTTTCAGTGCAGCTGGTCTGTGCACACGCTGTGGATCAATACCGAATGTTCAGGTGCAGCTACAGCTGTGCTCGAGCAACTCATCTGGGTCTGCTCTGGTCATAATCCCCTGGAAGGCTGACAGTTCAGTTACATCTTTCTGATGTTGTAGAGGGTGAACTCTGGCATGGCGTAGACCACCCTTATCAAGTTTACTGATATTCTATTGAAGATGATATTTGCTTCGGTGAACACTGAAGTTGCTGATGGTGAAAAGTTAACCCATACTTGCTTTAAGATTCCTACTTATTTACCAGCAGTTGAAATAAACCTTCCCATTTGTTTTCCCTACAATAGATCAGCTATGGTTACCAAGCCCTTGATCTGAATATTTATTTCTGATAAGAGAACAGGAGGGTGGACAGTTTCACATTCGCTTTTTCTTAACACAGTTGTTAACTTTCTTTTTTTAACACTTACTGCACCATTTGTTCCAGGTACTGTTCAATTTGATCCATATTTATTCAATCGTTCCTTATCTTTCAGATTCTGATACAGAGTTAAGCATTCTGCAGAAAGGAATGCCGCATTTGATCATATTTAAACCAAATAATTGAACAGAATTGGGTGCAGCATGTGGGATCATCGCAAAGATGGTGCAATGAGAAGGTAAATGTCCATTTATCACATTGTGGTACAAAAGCAAAACACTGCGGATGCTGGAAATCTGGAAAAAAAAACAGAAAATACTGGAAATACTCAGCAGGTCAGGCAGCATCTGTGGAGAGAGAAACAGAGTTAACGTTTCAGGTCAATGACCCTTCGTCAGAACTGGAAAAAGCTGGAGATGGAACAGGTTTTTATGCAAGTGCAGGGGCAGGGAGAGGGCGGAGGGAAGGAAAGAATAAAAAGGAAGGTCTGTGATAGGATGGAAGGCAAGAGAGATTAAGAAACAGTAAGAGAGATTAAGAGATGGTGCAAGACAAAAGGAGATGGTAATGGGACAAGTTAAGAACCAAAAGATGGGTCTAGATGAAGTGTAACTGGCACTGGCAGAAAGAAAGACAGCTGCCATGTGGGAGAGAAAAAAAAATGTATAAAATAAATGAAAAAAAAGGATAGGGACAGAGGTTATGGTCTGAAATTGTTGAACTCTATGTTGAGTCCAAAAGGCCGTAAAGTGCCAAGTCAAACGATGAGGTGCTGTTCCTTGAGTTTACGTTGAGCTTCATTGGAACAATGTAAGAGACTGAGGATGGTGAGGTCTGAGTGGGAGTGGAGCGGAGAATTAAAGTGACAGGTGACCAGAAGCTCGGGGTCACCCTTACGGGCTGAACGGAGGTGTTCCACAAAGTGGTCGCCCAATCTGCGTTTGGTGTCCCCAGTGTAGAGGAGACTGCATCGTGAGCAATGAATACAGTATACTAAATTGCAAGAAGTACAAGTAAATTGCTGTTTCACCTGGAAGGAATGTTTGGGGCCCTGGACAGTGGGAAGGGTGGAGGTAAAAGGGCATGTGTTTCATCTCCTGTGCTTGCATGGAAAGGTGCCGGGTGAAGGGAAGGGGTGTTAGGGGTAATAGAGGAGTGGCCAGGGTGTTGCGGAGGGAGTGGTCCCTTCGGAATGCTGAAAGGGGAGGTGCTGGGAAGATATGTTTGGTGTTGGGATCACGCTGGAGGTGGCGGAAATGGCAGAGGATGATCCGTTGAATGTGGAGGCTGGTGGGGTGAAAGGTGAGGACAAGGGGAAACCTATCGTGGTTCTGGGAGGGAGGGGCAGGAGTGAGGGCAGAAGTGCAGGAAATAGAACGGACACGGTCAAGGGCCATGTCAACCACAGTAGAGGGGAATCCTCGGTTGAGGAAAAAGGAAGACATGTCGGAAGCACTAGTATGGAAGGTGGCATTGTCAGAGCAGATGCGGCTGAGACGGAGAAACTGGGAGAATGGAATAGAGTCCTTACAGGAAGCGGGGTGGGAAGCAGTGTAGTCCAGGTAGCTGTGGGAATCAGTGGGTTTGTAGTGAATGTTTGTCAATAGCCTATCCCCAGAGATGGAGACAGAGAAGTCGAGGAATGGAAGGGAAGAGTTGGAGATAGATCATGTGAAGGTGAGCGAAGGGTGGAAATTGGAAGCAAAGTGAATGAATTTATCTAGTTCATGGCGAGAGCAGGAAACAGCGCCGATGTACTGGAAAAAGAGGTGAGGGAGGGGACCTGAGTAGGACTGGAACAAAGAATCTTCCACATATCCCACGAAAAGGCAGGCATAGCTGGGACCCATGCGGGTTCCCATAGTAACACCTTTAATTTGGAGGAAGTGAGTGGAGTCAAAGGAGAAGTTGTTCAATGTGAGAACAAGTTCAGCCAGGCGGAGGAGGGTGGTGGTGGATGGGGACTGGTTGGGCCTCTGCTCAAGGTAGAAGCGGAGCGCCCTCAGGCCATCCTGGTGGGGGATGGAGGTGTAGAGGGATTGGACGTCCATAGTGAAAAGGAGACGGTTCGGGCCAGGAAACTGTAAACTGTAAAAGTGGCGGAGGGCGTCGGAAGAGTCATGGATGTAGGTGGGAAGAGACTGGACAAGGGGAGAAGAAATAGAGTCGAGATAGGAAGAGATAAGTTCCATGGGGCAAGAACAGGCTGAATCAATGGGTCTACCAGGCCAGTCCTGTTTGTGGATCTTGGGAAGGAGGTAGAAGTGGGCTGTGCGGGGTTGGGGAACTATGAGGTTGGCGGCCGTAGAGGGAAGATCTCCAGAGGAGATGAGGTCAGTGACAGTCTTGGAAACACATGTATCACATTGTGGTGTTTGTCGGTGGATTATCGAGTGAAAGAAAGATAGTGTGAAGCTCTTCTTTTTATTACATGGGAGATTTTTAATTTTCATATGTTTATGACTAAATCAGATCATTTAGAAACAGTTCAAAATAAGCAAATTTGCAGTGGATCTCTCCCAATGGGTAAATGCACCGTGCACCGTGGTGCCGACCCATGCTGGACTAGGAAGGCCCCAGGTTTGATTCTTGCTCTGGACTCATTGGTTTGAACTCTTACTGTGGTGGGGATTCAACAAGTGACCTTGTTGTCTGTAAGCTATCTAGACAGGATTGCCGTTCCTGATGGCTAGCCGATGACTCTTGCTGGAAAGCATATATGGACATCAGGCAAGGGTCGAATTGAAATGAGCTGCAGTGTCCTAGCATGATCAAATAGGCCTGCTGACTGTCTAGCTTCACAGATAAAGAATGGCCACTTAGGGCAGGTTTACATACATAGGATTACATAGGATATATGGCACAGAAACAGGCCATTCGGCCCAACCAGTCCATGCCGGCATTTATGCTCCACTTGAGCCTTCTCCCGGCTTTCCTTATCTAACTCTATCAGCATAACCCTCTATTCCCTTCTCCCTCCTATGCTTGTCTAGCCTCCCCTTAAATGCATCTATACTATTCGCTTTAGCCACTCCTTGTGGTAGTGTGGTATTCTCACCACTCTTTGGGTAAAGAAGTTTCTTCTGAATTCACTATTGAATTTCTTGGTGACTATCTTATATTGATGGCCTTTAGTTATGCTCTTCCCCACAAGTGGAAACATTCTCTCTGTATCCACTCTATCAAAACCTTTCATAATTTTACAGACCTCTATTATGTCACCCCTCAGCCTTCATTTTTCAAGAGAAAAGAGACCCAGCCTGTTCATCCTTTCCTGATATGTATAGCCTTGCATTTCTGGTATCATCCTTGTAAATCTTCTCTGCACCCTCTCCAGTGCCTCTATATCCTTTTTATAATATGGCAACCAGAACTGTACGCAGTACTTTAAGTGTAGTCTAACCAAGGTTCGATACAGGTTTAGCATAACTTCCCTACTATTCAATTCTATCCCTCTAGAAATAAACCCTAGTGCTTGGTTTGCTTTTTTTATGGCCTTGCTAACCTGTGTCGCAACTTTTAGTGATTTGTGTATTTGTACTCCGAGATCCCTTTGTTCCTCTACCCCACCTAGCCTCGCACCATTCAAGTAACGTGACCTCCCTATTCTTCCTACCAAAATGTACTACCTCACATTTATCTGTGTTGAACTTCATTTGCCAATTATATGCCCATTCTGCAAGTTTATTAATGTCCTCCTGTAATTAGTTGCAGTCCTCCTCAGTATTGGCTAGCCACCCCAAATTTGGTGTCATCCACAAATTTAGAAAAATAATTTTGATTCCAAAGTCTAAATCGTTAATGTAAAGTGTGAACAACAGTAGTCCCAGCACTGACCCTTATGGAACACCACTATCCATCTTCTGCTACTGTGAATAGCTACTCTTTACCCCTACTCTCTGTTTTCTGTCTTGAAGCCAGCTAGCTATCCATTCTGCTACTTGTCCCCTGACTCAGCATTCTCTGACCTTGTTCATCAATCTATTATGGGGTACCTTATTGAAGGCCTTTTGAAAATCTAGATAAATTACATCTACTGCATTACCCTTGTCTACTCTCTCTGTTACCTCTTCAAAAGAGTTCAATGAGGTTGGTCAAGCAAGACTTTCCCTTTTGAAATCCATGCTGACTATTCCTCATTATATTTTTGGTTTCTAGATGTTCTTCTATTTTCTATCAGGATGCGGGGGCTGCTGACAGTAAAATGGTCTCCCAGCAACAGCCAGCTCCCTCCAGGAGAAGAGGGAAAAATTACAGAGGAGTCATGTGTATTCAAAGGAATTAATAACTGAAAATGTTGTGTAGAATGGTTGACTGCCTTAAAAGAGCTTTCGTATCTTCAGTTGTTAATGACAAATTATTCACTCATTTTATGTGGAGGTGTTGATTTCCTTGCTACACGGTGCTCATGATTATCAGACTTTTCACCTTTGTTTTGCTGTACAAATCTGACATCTTCAAAGTCATAAGGATTGGCTTTGTTCCATTAATTGTTCCCCACTTCAGCTGTCAGTTTTAGAGGCAAATTTCATATTTCTGAAGGGATTACTGAGTGCAAGATGTTTATGTATTAAAGGCAATTGGATGGCGTTATCAAAACATCCATCGTCTGATACCCATGAGGCTAGACCTGATTGGCTGGGAATATCATTATTATGTGCAAAGTGTATTCTGAAAATGCTGAAATAATCATTTGGTTATCGAAGGATAACAATTTTAAATGAGTGTAAAACAGCTGTTGATAGGAAGTGTTCACTCATAACGCTGTTCAAACCCCATGAATATTCACGCTTTTGTTCAACTCCAATGTGACTTTGAGAAAGAAGCAGTGAAAGGGAGAGCATTCTCTAACAAAGCTGAATGACACTCATTTCTGTGGCATACTGTTCCATGTGACATTTACAAAATTGTTAACAGGGAGTGACTGGAGATGGAAAAGAATTCAAAGCAGAGTCAGGGGGTTGTAACTAATCAACCCAAAGGGTGAGAGAGCTACGTACTTCCCAACATCATAAATTAGCTGATTTTTGACATTCCACTTCACCCAAGTTGGTAACCGTGTTTGTACAATTAATTATTTAACAGTTGGAAATAATAGCGCTAGACAAAGATCTTTTGACATCACCCTGATTACTTCCAGGTTAAAAAAGCCAACTGCCTTCTGCCATTTCAGATGCATGAGAACCTCTAACACAACACATGCTATTGACAGCTTCTGTCACAATAGGGCAGAGCGAGCATTTTATTTCAGCCAAGTTCTGCATTTTCACTGCTTTCACTGTCTCCAGGAGTTTTTTTTAATCTTTCTGTCACTTAATGGTAAAGCATTTACTGCTTTTTCCTGAATAGATTCAAACAAACAACAACAACAACTTGTATTTATATAGCACCTTTAACGTATATAAAATGTCCCAAGGCGCTTCACAGGAGTGTTATCAAACAAAAAATTTGACACCGAGCCACATGAGGAGATATTAGGGCAGGTGACCAAAAGCTTGGACAAAGAGGTAGGTTTTAAGGAGTGTCTTAAAGGAGGAAAGAGAGGAAGCGAGGCGGAGAGGTTTAGGCAGGGAATTCCAGAGCTTAGGGCCCAGGCAACAGAAGGCACGGCCACCAATGGTTGAGCGATTATAATCAGGGATGCTCAAGAGGGCAGAATTAGAGGAGTGCAGATATCTCGGGGGGTTGTGGGGCTGAAGGAGATTACAGAGATAGGGAGGGGCGAGGCCATGGAGGGATTTGAAAACAAGGATGAGAATTTTGAAATCGAGGCGCTGCTTAACCGGGAGCCAATGTAGGTCAGTGAGCACAGAGGTGATGGGTGAACGGGACTTGGTGCGAGTTCGGACACGGGCAGCCGAGTTTTGGATGACCTCAAGTTTATATAGGGTAGAATGTGGGAGGCGAGCCAGGAGTGCATTGGAATAGTCAAGTCTACAGGTAACAAAGGCATGAAAGAGGGTTTCAGCAGCGGATGAGCTGAGGCAAGGGCGGAGACGGTCGATGTTACGGAGGTGAAAATAGGTGGTCTTAGTTATGCTGTGAATATTTGGTTTCAGGGTCAAATATGACACCAAGTGTGATTCGATGTACAGGATGGATTATGATGTACTAAAGTGAACAATTCTCATTGCTTTAGACATGTCATCAGAAGTGTACAGACATAAGTGTAAAATGTTATGGAAAACTCAGGGTAGTAATTGCAGAGATCTGGCAATAGAAATGAAAATAGTGCAGGAAACTCTCTTTTAACCGGCACCTAACTAACCGGAAATCTCTGTTAACCGGCAAAATTCAGGAGTAGGTTCAGGTAAGTTTTACTTCATATTAGTGGCAGTTCCTGGATCTGTGGCTGTGTAACTGGGGTTCGTGCACTTGTTGCTAAGCAACAGGGACGCTTGGTCTGTGGCCGGAGTTCCTGCACATGTTGCTAAGCAACAGGGAAGCCTGGATTTGTTGCTGTGTACGGAGCTCTCGTACCTTTTAAACTATACCTCTCTGTAATCCGGACTTGTTGATAAACCGGCACCACGCCGGTCCCGTTGGTGCTGGATAATAAAGGGTTTCCTGTATTGTAGTTGTGGTTAGAAGAAAAGAATATATGACTAATAATGAACTGTGTGAATGAATGTTAAGAGATTATTTACTGGAAGTCATTCCGGATGATTTCAGGGTACGGTTGCTCAAAAACCCCAGAATTTGGAGAGATGAGCATTTTGTGGTTTCCAGGGTGTCGAGAAGTTGGTGTATGAGTAGGACAACCAAGGTCACAGGCCAATCGGCTGGCAGTAGATCTGTTGACACCACGTGAGCAGGAGACCATTCAGCTCAGCAGATTACAGAGTTGTACTTCTGGGGATTCTAAATGTTGTAGATGCAACAGCATGGGGTAAAAGCAGGCAATTGTCTGTTGCGAGGAGGAACCCGGGGCACAGAGAGGGAGAGGGAGCGCTACCCTGAGACAAGGAAGGATGTTCCCGATGGCGGGGGAGTCCAGAACCAGGGGTCACAGTCTAAGGATAAGGGGTAAGCAATTTAGGACTGAGATGAGGAGGAATTTCTTCACCCAGAGAGTGGTG
Organism: Somniosus microcephalus; assembly: GCF_052327205.1. Taxonomy (NCBI): domain Eukaryota; kingdom Metazoa; phylum Chordata; class Chondrichthyes; order Squaliformes; family Somniosidae; genus Somniosus; species Somniosus microcephalus. The sequence continues at coordinate 37,823,862 of NC_141012.1, read as the reverse complement.
AACCTGTGGAATTCTCTACCACAGAAGGCAGTTGAGGCCAATTCATTAAATATATTCAAGAAGGAGTTAGATATATTTCTTAAGGCTAAAGGGATCAAGGGATATGGGGAGAAAGCAGGGACAGGGTACTGAATTTGGGTGATCAGCCATGATCTCATTAAATGGTGGAACAGGCTCAAGGGGCTGAATGGCCTACTCCTGCTCCTATCTTCTATGTTTCTATGTTTCTAAGACATTGCCAGAAGCTGTATGGCAGCACCAAATCCATGGAATGTAATGCACACCCAATCACTGTAAGCAAGGAGCTATGTTATGGGACATAGGCCTAGAAATTCAGTATAGCCACTTTTGGGGCAGTAAAGTCGGGCGGCCGCTAAAGTTTGCGCCTGGCGCAAAGTCGCGCCACCTTCGCCGATATTCAGTCGCATCGCCCCAAGAGGTTGCTGCTGCGCTAAAACAGGCGATGCACGACTATCTTTACACGCTAAGCCGTCGGTGCTGAGCGATACCCCCGAGGCCGGGCGCAGCGCCGGTGCGGCGAGTTGTTGATTGACGGCAGACACTCTGGCGCCGGTCAGCTCTTAAAGGGGGAGGGTGGATTTGTTTGCCTGCCACGCCCTGCACACTGCAGCCCTCAACCTAGGCCTGACCACTTCAGCTTCACCTGCACAACGCCCAGGGCTATGGAGAAGGCCAGGGAGAGAGCGCAGCGCTTCAGCGACAGTGACCTGAGGCTGCTGGTTGGCGGACTGGAGCGCAGGCACCATGTTCTGTTCCCAGAAGGTGGCAAGAGGCCGCTGCCCAGCGCCTACCGGAAAGCCTGGAGGGAGGTCTCAAACAGGGTGTCTTCCAACAGCGTGGTTGCCAGGACTCCTGTGCAATGCTGGAAGAAGTTCAACTACCTCACTCGGGTTGTCAGGGTGAGTACCCTTTCCAGTGTCCTCCTCATCCTTGCATGTGCACCTCACTTTATGGGCAAAGGGACCTGAAAGCCCTAATGGCCAGCCCTCATCCAGCAGCTATGGGACTGTCATGAAAATCACTTGCACATTCAGCACTTTACACACTGTACAAGCTATTCGACCATGGGAGGCATTGCAGACAAGATCAGGGCTACACACTGTACAAGCTATTCGACCATGGGAGGCAGTGCAGACAAGATCAGGGCTACACACTGTACAACCTATTCGACCATGGGAGGCAGTGCAGACAAGGTCAGGGCTTCACACTGTACTTAGAGGCCGTCCTTTCTCTTGCAGGCCAAGGTGGCGCACAACCGGCGGAAATGAACTGACACCGGGGGAGGCCGTCCTGACGTCAAAGAGCTCTCCGACCTCGACCAGCGTGTGGAGCGCATTATGGCAGGCCGGCTGATTGGCCCCGTCGCCACTGGAGATGCCGACCCTGTTCTGGGCACCAATGGTGAGGGCATCACCTTTTTGACCTCTCTCGTTACACTTGCGCCTCAGATCAGCATCCTTTGCCACTGTCCGACCAATGCAGTGCATGGCAGCACTCATGCCTCCCTCGCTGCCACCCTGTCCTCACTCTAAAGCTACTCTTGTGCCTTCCTGCTTTCAGATGGTGAATCGCCAGGTGAGGAGGCGGGCCCTCAAGCTGCCACTGTCAGCGCTTCCGATTCCGAGGAGGAGGAAGAGGAAGCCGGCCCATCAGTGCCACCCTCAGCCGCGCCAGCCCATGGCGAGGAAGGGGACACGTCTTCCCTGGAGGGGAGCCAGGGGGAAGGGTCGGAGGAGAGTGAAGCTCCGGGGCCCAGCGGCCTGCAGCAACGCGGGAGGGGTGGGGAAGCTCGGCGGACTTCTCCCCAGAGGGTGAGTGCGGCCTCCAGTCCTGCGACGGTCAGCGCAGAGGAGGTGCGGCTCCTGGAGGAAATGGCCGTCCAGGCTGAGCGCAGGCACAATGAGCTCATGGCTGCAGTGGCAAGGATGCCTGACTCCATTGAGTCTTTGTCAAGGAGTGTGCAGCAATTTGGAGCAGCACAGGCCAGGAGTCTACAGGACTTCACGGCAGCACAGGTGGCTTCGAGCCAAGTGCTCAGTCATGCCGTCCATTCACTGGCTGTTGTCATGCGGACACAGACCAGGGCCACACGGGCACTAACTGCTGCCACCCTCGCTGCATCAGCCAGGCATCGCCAGGGCAGCCCAGCAGTCTGTTCTTCAGCTGTTTGCTGCGCATGCTGCAGTGCTGGCCCGTGCGAGTGCCAATGTCTCAGGCGACCAGCGAGCACCTGCGATCTGCCAGGTTGGCACCATTCCTGCAGCCGACACTGCCACTCCGCCATTGCAGCTGCCACGAGCCGCTGGACAGACTGCTGCCGCCCAGGCAGAGTTGGAGCAGTCAGCAGCCGGCCCCTCCAAGGCCAGAGCTGGTGCAGGCCGACCCCCAAGGGCATCTGCCGTCTCGCCATCTGACCCTCAGCAGCCTTCCCCCAGCCTTGCTGCAGCCACTGGGCTCCCATTGAGGAGGAGCTGCAGGGCGGGCAGGGGCCAGGCAAGGATGCAAAAGGCATTGCCCTCACAGGGCAAAAAGTAGAAGCTCTGCACAAATGCCTGGTGCATTTTTTAAGGCCGAGATTGGTGTAGTTGTGTTTTTGTAAGGCCGAGACTGGTGTCTTTCTTTCTTTTTGTAAGGCCGAGACTGGTGTAGTTGTGTTTTTGTAAGGCCGAGACTGGTGTCTTTCTTTCTTTTTGTAAGGCCGAGACTGGTGTAGTTGTGTTTTTGTAAGGCCGAGACTGGTGTCTTTCTTTCTTTTTGTAAGGCCGAGACTGGTGTAGTTGTGTTTTTGTAAGGCCGAGACTGGTGTCTTTCCTTCTTTTTGTAAGGCCGAGACTGGTGTAGTTGTGTTTTTGTAAGGCCGAGACTGGTGCCTTTCTTTCTTTTTGCAAGGCCGAGACTGGTAGTTTTGTGTTTTTGGGGGGGCTTCTCCACATGAGGTTGTAATGTGGGAAGGGCAGAGGTTTGCAATAAATGATTGTTCTTAAATTGCACTGTGCATGGTTTTTTTGTCAAGTCCTGGTTGCCCTGCTCGGCTGAGGGCTTGTGGAGCGGCTACATTCATCTGCTGACATTGGCACAAGCCATTCCCTGAGAGGGGGCCTAGAAGTGACGTTCAATAAGCCGGCGACGGGCGGCCGTTGCACTTTCTGCCTCCCTCCTGTGCTGGCCCTCCTCCTCCTCCTCCTCCTCCTCAGGTGGTCCTCCAATCTCTGGTGGCAGTGGCTGAGTCCTGCGGATAGCCAGGTTGTGCAGCATGCAGCAAACGACCACGAAATGGGAGACTCGCTCTGGCGAATATTGTAGGGCTCCACCGGAACGATCCAGACAGCGGAACCGTTGCTTCAGGACGCCGATTGTTTGTTCGATGATGTTCCTGGTCGCTTGATGGCTTTCGTTGTATCCCTCTTCAGCAGGGGTGCTGGGCGCACGGAGCGGGGTCATCAGCCAGGTACACAAAGGATAGCCTTTGTCCCCGATAAGCCATCCTCGTGGGTGAGGCTGGGCCTGGAACATGTCTGCCACAGAAGTCTGTCGCAGGATGAAGGCATCGTGGCTGCTGCCTGGAAAGCGGGCATTGACAGCTAGGATGAGCTGCCTGTGGTCACACACCAGCTGGACGTTGAGCGAATGGTAGCCCTTCCGGTTGCGGTAATCCTCGGCATTCTCCAGAGGTGCCCGTAAAGCCACATGCGTGCAGTCAATGGCGCCCTGCACCATGGGGAAGCCCGCGAATGCTGCAAAGCCCATTGCACGCTGTTGCTGCTTGGCAAGGGCCATGGAGAAGGAGATGAACTGACATCTCCTTTTGAAAAGGGCATTGGTCACCTGGCGGATGCAGCAATGCACAGCGAACTGGGAGATGTTGGAAATGTCCCCAGTGGCGGATTGGAAGGAGCCGGTGGCATAGAAGTTGAGAGCCACCATCACCTTCACTGCCACCGACAGAGACGTCCTGCTCCTCAGCTGTGGCTGCAGATCACCGCCAAGCAGGTGGCAGATCTCTGTGACCACCTCCCTTCGGAATCGCAGCCTCCGAACACACTGCTCATCAGACATGTTGAGATAGGAGAAATGCTGGCGGTATACCCTGGGTGGGTAAGGCCTCCTTTCCCGACGCCTGTTGCCCCCTCTCTGTCTAGCCAGGGCTGCCACTCTCTCACGGCGTCTGTGAGCCCTTTGGATGCAATGGAGAAAGCCAGCGTTTGCACCCATTGCAGCCCCCATAATATGTTAGCAAAGAATGATATGTCAATGAGGCAAAGACAAGTGGAAAGCTGTGGCCTGAAGCCGCAAGTACCTGTCCGAGTGTTGAGCCAAAGCAGAAAGCTCTCTACCTTGGTCTCTCTGCAAAGATCCGTCTCTCAAGAAGGAGTGCTGCGAAATGGCAGCCTTTGCTAGTGCAGGAGGAATGCCCTTTAATTTGCGCCCCCCGCGCCCCGCATCGACTGAGCACCGTTCCACTCTACCAGTCGCTAGGGGCGCCAGGCGCACAATAGGGCGTCGCGACTGAATTTCCGGTTGGGGGCGCACAAAGGGCGTTGCACGAGGAAATGACGTCATGATCTGCGCGCGCAGCTGAGCGCGCGCAAAGACTTTGCGCCGCCGCTAAATCTCTAGTGAAGTTGGGGAGAGGCGCAGTTCGCGCTGCGCCCGGCCGCTAGCCGCCTAGCGCCCGACATCCACTCCTCCTAAGGCGCTACCGGCTGGCGCAACCAACTGAATTTCTATGCCATAGTCTGATGCTGGTCCACCCACATTTGTTGTGGACCAATTAGCTTTTAGATAAGAGAGGTATCTACATTCATGGTATTTTGGTGGTGAGAGATGAATCCTTTGTCAAAACATGGCTAGGGTCTCCATTTTCGACAGGTGAAAAGCTTGTTTTAGTGCCACTGTTACGAAATAATTTAAATGTTAATGCATTGAAATGTTTGCAATTACTCGGAGTTTGGAGTTGCTGGCAGTTTGTACAGGAGCAGGGGCTCTACAAAGCTCAACCAGGTCAAGGGGTGACAGTGTCTGGGGGCAGGGGATCCACTGTACTATCTCCAGGCATGGTGCGGGGTGGTGGGAATGCATGCAATGAGACAGTGAGTTACCTGCAGTTGCTGTTCAGGGCGGTCTATGAAGCCCAGTGGGGCTGGTACAGGTCTAGTACATTGACCCTGCGCACGGGATCATGTGGAAAGAGGCCACAAGCAAAGATTTCGCAGAGTAGTCTGAACATATGGGGCTGTCTTCTCCAGGGTACAGGATGTAATATGATAATGGGTCAACATCATAACTTGGCAATGATAAGTTAGCATTATGGGCCATGTCTGCTCAAGGGGAGGATGCAGGGGGGAAAATCGTTGATTCTAAGAGCAAAGCAAGTCTCTTGGTGGGCAAAGTTGCTCCAGTTAAACATTGGGCTCAGAGACAGCAGAATGCTGAGGCAGTGCGAAACTTTCAGCCATAGGCATGTTATCTCACACCTGGCACAAATAAGTGTACAGGTTTTGGATCTTAGGAAAATGCACTAGGGTCAGTGTTGAGTCAGTCAGACGAGTCCCACCGTACCACACTGTTGATAGCGCAGGAGAGGAAAACCTAGACTTACGAATTCCTCTTTCCAAAGCTATTTTCTGCCTCTCCCGAATTGGATCTGCCACGCCTAATTCAGAGAGGGAAAGTGGTGATCTGCTTCCTGGCCCTTATAGATGCCATTCTGAACTTGGCCACAAACATAGAAACATAGAAACATAGAAGATAGGAGCAGGAGTAGGCCATTTGGCCCTTCGAGCCCACTCCGCCATTCAATGAGATCATGGCTGATCATCCAAATTCAGTACCCTGTCCCTGCCTTCTCCTCATATCCCTTGATCCCTTTAGCCTCAAGAAATATATCCAACTCTTTCTTGAATATATTTAATGAACTGGCCTCCACCGCCCTCTGTGGGAGATAATTCCACAGGTTCACCACTCTCTGGGTGAAGAAATTCCTCCTCATTTCAGTCCTAAATGGCTTACCCCTTATCCTTATACTATGACCCCTGGTTCTGGACTCCCCGGCCATCAGAAACATCCTTTCTGCATCTAGTCTGTCCAGACCTGACAGAATTTTATAGGTTTCGATGAGATCCCCTCTCAATCTTCTAAACTCCAGTGAGTATAAGCCCAACTGACACAATCTCTCCTCGTACGTCATTCCTGTCATCCCAGGTATCAGCCTGGTGAATCTTCGCTGCACTCCCTCCATGGCAAGAACGTCCTTCCTCAGGTAAGGTGGCCAAAACTGCACATAATACTCAAGGTGCGGTCTCACCAAGGCCCTGTACAGCTGCAGCAAGACATCCTTGTTCTTGTACTTGTTCTTGTACGAGAGCTGTATGAGAGAGACCCAGGGTGTTCCTCCCTCCAATATTTTTTTCTTTATCGCCTGACCTTTGATGCTTCCTTAAAGTGTTCTAAAATCAGGACCTCATTAATGTGCATGATTTGTGGGTGTAAACCAATCTCCCACCACACTGCTAGGACGCCATGTGTGTTGTCACTCTGGTGCTTATCGCGCTCAGATTATTAGAAGTCCACGGGCCTCACTCACCCTCAGAGTTGTCTAAGCGAGGATACTAAATAAATATTGGCCAGGTGCTCAACAACCAAACTTAAAGGACAGGAAGAGAAACTATTACAATGAATGAGCTAACCGATTGCTGGAACAAAGACTTTTCATACTTTCAAGCATTTCACCCTTTTAAACCGCAGAGTTTCCGCTTTGTGTGCAATCAGCAATCTGGACCCAAATTGAGCTCAAAATTGCGTTGGGTTTCCGAATTAATTTTATGCTTCAAGTTTCCACTCAAACTCATTTGCATAGTCGCGAACATAAAATCGCCCATGAACTAGTGCAATCGGGCGGCGTTTTAGAAAGTAATTGTTTTGGATTTTTTTCTTACATTACAAAATATTCCTGGTGCAGTTTTATTACTGCTCTCTACTTTCTGTCCCTTAGCCAATTTCGTGTCCATGCTGCCACTGTCCCTTTAATCCCATGGGCTTCAATTTTGCTAACAAGTCTATATTGTGGTGCTTAATCAAATGCCTTTTGAAAGTCCATCAACTGCACTATCCACATTAGCCCTCCCCATTACTTCATCAAAGAACTCAAACAAGTTAGTGAAACACAATTTGCCTTTATCAAATCCGTGCTGACTTTCATTTATTAACCCATACTTTTCCAAGTGCCAATTAATTTTATCCTGGATTATTGTCTCTAAAAGTTTCCCCATCACTGATGTTAGACTGACTGACCTACAGTTGCTGGGTTTATCCCTCTCCTATTTTTTGATCAGTGGTGTAGCATTTGCAATTCTTCAGTCCTCTAGCACCACTCCAATATCTAAGGAGGATTGGAAGATTGTGACCAGAGCCTCTGTAATTTCCACCCTTATTTCTCTCAGCAACCTAGGATGCATCCCATCTGGACTGGGTGACTTTTCTACTTTGAGTACTGACAACTTTTGAAATAATTCCTCTTTGTCAATTTTTATCCTATCCAATATCTCTACTAACTCCTCCTTAAATTGACAGCATCCTCTTCTTTCATGAAACAGGAACAAATTCATCTTACCAATTTTTGATAAGTTACTTTACTCCATGTGTTTTGTATCATTAATTGATACATTTTATAGGGGTCAATTTACTTAATGATGGATTGAATAGTAAATGAGAGTATTTTCCCTTTTTTTTAGCTCCTAACAAATCTAGGAGCTGGATCTAATGTAGACCTGAACAGTCAGCTAGAGAAAGCATGAAGTGTTCCTCTTTTTGTTGAACCAAATTAACTGTGAATTAACTGTAACTTAATCAAACTTTAACTAAAACTTAACAAATTAAACTAAAATTTGGTTTGCCGGGGTGACGATGCACACCAGTCCCCACGGCGCCCACCGGTCTCGGAAGGCCTCAGGTGCACCAGCGGACATCGCGTGCTCCATCTCCAGGGCCACCCAGGTGCGAATATAGCCGCGGAAGAGAGGCAGGCAATCGGGCCGGACGACCCCCTCGATCGGCCGCTGCCTGGACCTATTAATGGCCACTTTGGCCAGGCCCAGGAGCAGTCCCACGAGGAGGTCCTCCGACCTGCCCGCTCAAGCATGAAGTGTTGATGCCATGTCACCTCTCTAAAAGGCACGTATTCACTATAAATAACGCCCTGTGCATCATTCCAGCTCAGAGGTAGGTCTGCTTTACTGCTTAGGATCCTCAGATCATTGTAGAAAGCATGAGAAATTGGAGAAGGACCAAGTCATATGAGACGCAGCTACTAAACAGAATGTGCAACAGGTGCGGAAGGTCACTATGGCCTTAACCACCTGTTGTATTTGGAAGGATGTGCAGAAGAAGGTGTTCATGTTGAAGAAGAATAATGTTCAGATAAGCAATGAGAATCACTGTCATTAATCTCATACTGTGATATAATGGTATGACTGTTAATTACTTTACGTTGCTATATAAGGATAGGCGTGTCAATTATCTTACATTGCCTGAAATTCCACACAAGGATATTGTTAATCATAATTTAGCTAGTACCTTATTGGAAATAAAGCAGCTAATTAACGCACAAACTCTGTTTCTCCCTCCGCAGATGCTGCCTGACCCGCTGAGTGTTTCCAGCATTTTCTGTTTTTATTAAAGATATGAATCAGCTACTTATACATAGATTAACATTTAAAACAAAGGTGAAGCTTTGGTTCTTGCCAATTTAAAACTGTTCTCCGACAATTGTTCCAATAATTGTTATTATTTGCAAGTGTGAAGCTGATGTGCTCTTCTGTAATATTGCGCTTTCATTTCAAATTGCCCTCAGTAAATAAAATAAGCCTCATTTTTCCAATACCCTGACAACACCAAATTCATTTATTTTATCAGGAGACTCGTCTTATGAAGTCTGATTTTTTTTTTCCGCTAACGATAAAGCTTCAACCAACTCTACAATGCAGCATAGAGTTTGCTGCGGCCTGCATCAACTGTGCTGTTGCCCCAAGTTCTTACAGTGTGCCTTTGTTTTATGCTCATTGCACATAGCTCTGTGTGGTAAGTTGATAAATGAGTTTACAAGTCTTCACTTCCAGGACTGTATCTTTCTATCACAGCATTGTGTTATTTTGTGGAAAATCCTTCCTCAGTCCAAGTTTTAATCCTTCCCATTTGCGTATTTGTAGAATATATTCCATTATCTAAATTCCTGTATGTTATTATATACAAAAATTGGCGTGCAGTTCCACCATGTTTCTCAATCGGTAAATCATTTTTCTGTTGCTGGAAGTGTTTATCAGTCTTCCAAAGTTGCTTTTTGCAATTTCTCTTTACTCTTCCCAGCAGTCAATCACTTTGCATTGCCAGTAATAAAACTGACTGGGTGGTTGCTCAATGCTGGCTGATCTCTGGGCTGTGTCGTATATATTGCGTAAAACTGTGAATGTTGCTTGAACGAAATGAAATGTTGCAAATTAATGGTGATTGTGACAGATTACTAATCTAAAGATACTGCATCTGCTGCATAAAAATGCTTCCTCCTGTGGATTATAAGCAGGAAAATTCACCGTTCATACACTGAGCTTCCACAGTGCTCAGTCAGAATGATTTAAGTCAATAAACCAACACAGCCCTAGTGGGCAAAGGATTCTTGTAATGACGCAGTGCGCCTGTTATACATTCATCATTTTAATAGGATCTTTTCTCAAGTACCTAGGAAGAAGATGTGAAAATTCAATTCAAAAGGGTTTAAGCCAAGATCCTTTGTTGCTTTACACTCTTTTATATCCCATATTATAGGCCCCTGATATAGCGAAGTGAACCCAGAAGTAAGTTCAGCGCGTCTGTCAGTGACTGTTTAACTCAGCCAGCTCATTAGCATTTTACTTCCGGGTTTGGCATCCACTGTGCGGCAGCGGGTGTGATGAGGGACCCGCATAACGCGATCTCAACGCCAGTATTTAAAGGGCTAATCCGAAGATGGGATTTGGAGGAGTTTGGTGTTGGAAACAACAGAGGAGGAAGTTTAAGAATGGATTCCAGACAGTCATTGATACCTCGCTTGATGTGCTGCTGGGGTCAGTGAGGAGCCAGAGAAAGATACTCTTTCCCAGCAATGGGAGGAAGAAACCTTCTGCTGACACCAAGAAGGCGTGGCTGGAGGTGGCCCAGGAGGTCAGCAGCAGGAGCGTAGTGCCACACTCCTGGATTCAGTGCAGGAAGCTCTTTAATGACCTAACCAGGTCAGGAAAGGGGAGTACATTTGCACATTCACCGACATCCTGCTGTGCGCATCACCCCACCCCCTCACTCTGCCTACTCCATTTCATCACTCCTCGTGCCTGCCTTCCAAGTGCACCCATCCCTCTCTTCCTATGCACTTCATCACATCCCCATCTATCCATCCACCATTGCCACTACCCATGATGCTTAAGCTATTTCATGCCTCTCCCTGATAGTCACCCTCACCATACACTGCATCCAACGGGTGAACACATGCCATTACACTCATTCATTTGTCTGTCATTTCCCTCCTTGCAGGAGAAGAGAGCACAGAACACGAGGGAGAGGGAGGGACCTGGAGGTGGGCTCCCACAGATTTCCTAGCTCACAAGTGCAGAGGAGAAGGGGCTGGAGATCAGTGGAGTTTCAGTGTCGCTGGCTATTGGAGATGGGGAGACGAGGACCTCCCAGCTACCTGGTGACAGAATTAAATATCAACAACCCACATGTCATACAACACTTAATCATGTTGACTTGATTTCAACAGCGAGTGAAATATGATCATCTTCATAATGATAACTTGCCAGTACTAATTCATGCCTTCACACATGCAGCAGATGTTTGTGGAGGACACGGACGACGATTCCTCAGAGGAGCTGAATCCTTCTGAGGGTGCACCATCACAGGACTCGTGTACACCATGCACCAGCTCAGATACTTGCAGTTCGGTGGGACCAGTTAGAGAGATAGTTGGGTTTTCACCAGCAGACTCACACTTCACAAGTGAGCAAGAGCAGATGGTGGTAGCAGGGACAGCAGAGGAGAGTCCGCATCCTCTCCAAGCTCTGCTCAGCTGGGCACAGGTGCTGTACCCCAGAGGGGCCATCGGTTAAAAGGAGACTCATTGAGCAGCAGCAGAGAATGTGCGATACACTGACAGGCTTTTGAAGCACACTAACCATGATCGCAGAGAGAATGAAGGAGTCCACCTCAAGCATGACTGGGTTGATATCAAAGGGCATTGCGATGATGTGTTCGCCCATAGATAGAATGGCCAGCTCCGTGGAACATCAAACACTCCAATCAAATGAGTCCATGCATGTCTTAACCACAGCTGTGCAGACTCTGGATGACAACATGTCTGCCACCTTAAGTAGGATGACAGATACCTTAGCCTTGACCTTACAGCGCCCCAGTGATCTGCACCAAAGTGCTCCCCAGCACAGTGGTAGCAGTGAACTGTGTCTGGGTCATGAGAGGGATGATGGAGAAAGAGGACATGGACGTGTCCACTCAAAACGTTTCCTCTTCTCACCCATTGCCCCCTCTCCCTCAGTCAGTGCCCGACATGCTGCCTCATCTCCCGATGGCCGAGTCTGCCCCCACACAGGGGCAGGTGGAGCAGTCTTTGGCGGGGCCCTCGTGGGCTAAACAACCCGGAGGTCATCAGCCAAGATCATCTCAGCAGTCAGAGCAGGGATGGGAGCAGCCTGCCCCTTCCTCTGCTGAAGCCACAGGGGTTACATCAAATAGGAATGGAAGGAAATAGAGAGAAGCTTTGTAATTGCTGAAGGATATGCACATGGGTGTATGATAAAAAGTAATGTTGTTTAAGTTTCTGTTGTTTAGTTAAAGCACATAAATGTTATTCTTTTGCACCACTTTCTTGGTTGTTGGGTGGCAATTCACCTTTTAACTTGTTTGATGATCAATTAAAGACATGAAATAATGGGGACCAATGGGGGGGCTGCCGGGGAAGGCCGGTTATTTGCAGGACTGTTTTGTGTTTGGGGCATTGGGAGTGGTGGGAACAGTGGCCGTTGCATGAGCTTCTGACATCGGTCCCCTGGTGCAACCTAACTAAACCTTACATTAATAAGGGCACCCCTGGCATCCTGGGCAGCAATGTGAGCAGTTGGTGGTGCATTGCTCTCATCATTTTCCTCCCCCTCGTCTTAGAAACATAGAAACATAGAAGATAGGAGCAGGAGTAGGCCATTCGGCCCTTCGAGCCTGCTCCGCCTTCAATGTGATCATGGCTGATCATCCAAATTCAGTACCCTGTCCCTGCCTTTTCCCCATATCCCTTGATCCCTTTAGCCTCAAGAAATATATCCAACTCTTTCTTGAATATATTTAATGAACTAGCCTCCACCGCCCTCTGTGGCAGAGAATTCCACAGGTTAACCACTCTCTGGGTGAAGAAATTCCTCCTCATTTCAGTCCTAAATGGCTTACCCCACCTCCTCCTCAGAATTGTCAGAAGAGGATCTGAGTTCTGCGTCTTATTCCACCTGCAGGTCCAAACCTCGCTGCTGAGCAATGTTGTGCTGAGAGCAGCACACCACGACCGTTCCACCCTGGCTGGTGTGTACTGAAGGGCATAGCCAGATCTGTCTAGACACCTGAAGCGCCGATGGCTTGTTCGAGCACATATCTGGTGGTCATATGGCATTCATTGTCGTGCTGTTGAATTTCATTGGTCGGGTTTCTGACCAAGTTTGAAGTGGGTATCCCTTGTCTCTTAGTAGCCACCACTTAAGTCTGCTTGCAGGTCCGAAGACGTCAGTATTATGTCTGACATTGGTGATAGGTACTCGATTGCCTTGGCCTGAGCACATAGAGTTTGATAGTGCTGTTATCATTGCATTGTGTATAGGTATTCGATTGCTTGTGCCTGGAAGTGTGTGTGTGTGTGGCAGCCATTATAAAAGCAACATGAACTGAACTCTGCTGACGGTCTCTGGATTATCTTTGCAAACGCAACAATCAGGGAGCTTGGGTTGCCACAGGATGAAAGCATCTTGGCAGCTCCCTGAGAATCTTGCACGCACCTGCATAAATACCTTTTTGTGGTCGCACACCAGCTGCACATTGATGGAATGGAAGCCCTTGCGGTTCATGAATACTCCTGGTTGATTGGTGGTGCCTGTATTTCCACCTATGTGCAGTTGATGATGCTCTTCACCTGTGGGAAGCCAGCCAGAGAAGCAAACCCAAGCACTCACCCACTCTGGCTTGTGCCATCGCAGGCAAAATTGACATAATTGCCGGGTCTGGCAAACAAGCCATCAGTCACCTGTCTTATGTATTTGTGGACCGCCCCTCCGTTGCTGCCTTCTCTGCTGCTCCCCGCTCTGCTGTCCAGCTACAGGTCTCTGAACAGCAGGCTGCTGCTGCTGCTGGTGCTGAACACACTGGTCCTCCTCCAAGGTCCAATCTAAGGCAGCCAAAGCGCCACCTATCCTGCTGTGATTCAGAAAACCTCCAAAGTGTAAAAAGTAAGCTGTCAGCAAAAGTACTATGAACAAACCCTTTCCCACTAGTAGGTAAGAAAGCAGCTGTGAGTACTGAGTGTTTCCATGAGATTTATTCCGCCCCCTCAATTGCCATTTTGTTCTCATCTTGCCGTCTCTGGCAAGTTTCAGGAAGCCGGGGAAATCCATGGATGCGCCGATTAAATTTAAAAGTGAGTAAAAATATCGCTCCAATTGAGCGATTAGCATATGTTAATAGGCAACCCGTCTCTCCCGAGGGGGTTGCACGCAAGCAGCCTAATGTGCTCAAGTTAAACGTGAAAGTTGGTGGTTTGGAGCCTGCTTCCTGACGCACTGGCATTTTTGCTGGTATTCAGCCCCCTTCCCACTCCCAAACTCACGCACTCCTCCAGATTAAAACTCCCCCATAGTCACTGTGGTGATTATGTTCACCTTGGAATGGGACAATAGGAATTGAATGTTCTCTGTTAATTTACGCTTCTAGGCGTGGTAATATTAATTGTGTTCTTGCTGAAAGATTACCAAATTGTTAAAAGAAGTGTTATTGACCGTTAACATCTAACAACTGCACTTTTCTGGTGAATGTTTTGGAGGGAACTGCATTCAACTTAAAATTCCTCCATACATTTAACTGCAGGAATGTGCATTCCTATATTTGAACAGATCATCCCTACTGCCTTGCCAGCTAACTCAACACAGACCGAGGTTCAAAAATGGGACCATTTTTTCTGGTCCCATCTGGGCAGATGCCGTAATCAACACAGCCATTGGAGGAGCTACCAATTAAGCTTCATCATTCATCTGCCCTGTACAGTAAATAAGTAAAATAAGGATATTTGCACTTTGTTAGAATAGCCCTTTATTGTGTTAGAGGCATCACCAGCAGGCCTTTACTCTGTTAGTGAAATTAGATACTGCAAGTGTTTCATGTCTTGAAGCCTTAAGTTTACTGTTGAGCTGACTGAAGTATCTTGAACTAGTTACAGCAAAAATAGAAAACATTCTTTTGAAGATGGTCCAAGCTAATAGGACAGTTCTAAGATGGTACCGAAGATGGTTGTCTTTTATTACCTGAATTTCAGCCCTTCAATGTGATCATGACTAAAGATAAAAGATGTGCTTTTTTTCTCTCTCTCTTTCTTTCTCTCCAAGTACAGTCATTTCTTGAAATGTGAGTATCATGCATAGAGGATAAAAGGCTCTTCCAGGTGCTTAGTTCTGAAGGTTAGAATCCATGGAGAACAGAAATGTCATTAATGGAGTGATTCTATTCAGATCCTCTTGAAAGTTAAATCTTAATTATGGTGCTAAACCATGGCCATATGCACAGTTGTCATCTCCCATTTGCCACCTTAAATGTCATGAAGATTGAGTTAAACTAAACTTTAGGGTTTCTTTTTATTGGGAAGAATCAAGGTCCACAGTGGGGCACCAGCAATGTTGAAAGGTGGAATTCCACCCCCTCCCCCCACCCAACCCTCTCCGCCTCTCTACCTCTCTCTCCTCCTTTAAGACGCTACTTAAAACCTACATCTTTGACCAAGCTTTTTGTCACCTGCCCTAATGTCGCCTTATGTGGCTCGCTGTCCAGTTTTGTTTGACAACGCTCCTGTGAAGCGCCTTGGGACGTTTTACTCCGTTAAGGGCGCCATATAAATGCAAGTTGTTATTGTTGGAAAAAGAACAGGAGAGAAGATGAGTTCAATCAAGAATTAGTGGTGAGGTGATGCCAAGCTCAGGTTTTGAAGGCCTGTAGATTGGAGGAGGAAGGGAACATTGAGGCAGGTGAGAGGTTCTGATGTCCTGGGAATGAACACGCTAGTGTACAGTCAGTGTATTCCAAAATTCAAAGTTAGTATATGTAGGCCTAGAAATTGAGTTTGCGCTGCGCCAGGGCTTTAGCGCCGGAAGTTAGCGCCGGCGCTAAAGCCCTTTGCGCGCGCCAAAAATTCAGTAGCGCCGCGCCCAAACGGCTGCCGGCGCTACTGAAGGGTTTTAGCGCCTGAAAACTGGTGCAACGCGCCGCATTGTGGCGCTATTCCGGCGCTGCGGCGCCCGCTGCGGTGCGGCAGGCTCGGGAAGTGCAGGCCTCCTCCTTCCGTTAAGGAGGAGCTGCCTGCACCCGGCCGCGGCCCGCGCAAATCTCATCAAAAATGAGCCCGGCACCTCGGACAAGTGCCGGGCTTGCATCTGTTCCGGGGGGGGGGGGGGGAGAAGTCCGGGGAGGGAGCTGCGGGCAGGCGGCCGGCGGGAAAGCGGCCGGCCGCCGCGCCTCCTTAAAGCGCCGGCGCAGACTCCGGCAACACTCGTTTGCCGGAGTCTTAGTTGCGGCTGCCACTGGCGAGGCGGCCGCAACTGAATTTCGGCTTGGGGCCGGGTTACCACGGCAACCGGGACGCTGCGCACACCGATGACGTCATCGGTGCCGGCGCAGCGCTACCGGTCTACCGCCGCGGAAGGGCGCCAGGCAATTTAGGAACCGGCGCCAATTGCAGCGCTAGGCCCTCTAGCGCCGCAAAATCGGTGCTAAGGGCACTGAATTTCTAGGCCGTAACATTTTATCCTGCCACCATGATGGTAATGAATATCAAAGCAATGGCAACCAAAAAGCATGCCATTGCCATGTGATTTGCTCTCTCCCACCCCAAGCCCTTTCATTCCTGCCCATGTCCACCTGAGTTGGCATTAGGACCACTTGCCGGTGGAGACCTGCTTGTATTTGGTGGGAATGAGTAACATTTCTTTAGGCTGCTGGGCCGTTCACAGTTTGCATTTAATAAAAGATTTGATTATTCCTCTAGATTTTAAGCAGTTTGGCCCAGGAGCCAAGGCCGTCCTAAAAACCGTATCGTTCGCGGAGACGGGTAGTAGAGCTTGGGGCAGGCAGGAGTCTTTTGGGAATGTTTTAGAGCTGTATCTTTCCCCGCCTTGCTGGTGGAAATGAAGACTATAAACAGAAGAAGTTGCCAGCAGGAGGCCAGAACTGTCACCGTATTATAAATAAACATGTTATGGCTCCAAGGATTAAACCCACAGAGATCATAATAATTGTCATCTAATCGGCAATTTCAAATGTAAAATAGTACCAGCTAAGAGAAACAAACACTGATTACTTGTATTAATATTGTGAAATCTTGACTAAGTGAATTATCTAACCTGCTACACAAAGCTATATTTTAACATTACAGACAGAAAAATAGCATTACATATTAATAAAGCACTTTATGTTCCTCACTAACACGTCCAAACACTTTTTATATGACGGAAATATTTGGAAATACAGTGACTGTTATGTAGGCAAACACGGCAGAAAATTTATGCACAGCAACATCCCATAAACCAGCACTGGGATAAGTAACAAGTTACTCTGTTTTAGGTTCAGGAGAAGCGTGAGGGTCAATGATTGGCTGTAAATCTTTGCTGGACTGTTCTGTGCCCAGAAGCTTCCAGTGAGGACTTACCTGTAGGTGTGGGGCCTAGCTTCGCCATCAGCCTGCAGTTACCAGAGAAACTGAGCAATTGGGACTTCATAAGCAATATTTTGCCATGTAAGAAATTAACCACTGATCATTGTATGTTGAGAGATAGCTTTTGGGTAGGTCTGATCAGTGACATCAAATCTAACGATAGGTCTGGTCAGTGACATCAGACATATGTAATATGGAATATTGAGCGTAAAACCCCAAAACACAAATCTCCCTTGTGTCTCGCTAAACAGACTGGACACAGGTTGTGATCTGACCAGTGAAAAGCCCATTTTAAGCATAACTCCATCATGCTCGACTGTTCTGAATGCAAGCACCGCCAACTCAGTATTCCTGTCCGTGAGTGTGCAAAAGGTGTGGCATTGACACATTCACACCAGGCCCAACCTGAATTTCTTTCTGGGCTGCCATTCAACACTATGGTTTTTAGTAGGTGAAGTGCTTGTGCTCATTTCATGTGTGAGTCTCAATAAGGTCATAAACTTAATGCCAAAGTATTTAAAGGAAATTTAATACAATTCAATTCCATTGCGTTTGCTCTTTTTCGGTCGTGCACCCATTGTGACTGGGAAATAGGCAAGCTCCATATGTCTTTGTATGGAATTTTTGCATTAGAATACCATTTTAGTGATTTTTTTCCCCCGCATAACTATATTTTTATTTATTTTTCAGAAATATTTTGGGGGGGTTCAAGTTTTTTTTTACTTGTTATGGCAAGTTTGTTTTTAAAGTGCCTCAAAAAAATATTTTGTGATTGCGATGGTATGAGACGAGAGGAGATCAGCAGCCCCAGGCCACATCTACTGACCTTGTCACACTTATGAGGCAATGCCCCCCAAGACAACTTCCTCAGCTTGCTCTTGTTCTGTAGAACACAGTTTTGACGTCTGCAATAAGGGCACCTACAGCATAGGGGCAGCATTGCCAGTAGTTGGCAAGATTGGCACTGCCCTAATTTGATATGCCTATGGTTCATTCTAGGCTAACACTGCAATTTCAAGCATGAGAATGCATGCAACGCAATGAAAACATTGTACGGCTGAGCAAAGGCCTGGCATGGGAGCAAATAAATATGGAACAGGTTGACAGGCAACATTTTGAGAGATGGAATCTTGTTCCATCTATCTGCTACATGACACTGTTAGCTCGATTTACCTTGCCAGCGTCCTTAAAGCATGTTGTTTTCTTTTGCATCTGTTGCCAGATGCTGGGGACAGAGATCAGTGTGACTACGGACAGGCATGGGGCGCTGGCATCCTCTGGGGAGAATGCCCTGGAGTGGTAAACAGCCGCCTCGTGCAGCAAAATAGCCGCTCATCAGCCATCAGACAAGAGTTGTGCTGTACTGCTACTTGCTCACAGTCTGCGTTTCCTGCCTGAATGTTGGGTTGGGAATCCTTCAGCCTTGCCTGTCATTTCGTCCCTTCCACACCGTCCCTGCAAAGACTGCTAGCTTTTGACAATTTTTTTTTTGAGCCTTTAAGAAGGTGTCACACATTTTCATCCGATTAAATATTAGGCCTTTGATTTTGTGCTGTAGCCCTTTAAGCGCTGCAGCACCCTGATATCCTGTGGCGTCCCCGTCATCAGATCCCCCGCAAGCTGCTGCCACCGAACCCTTTTCTCATGATTCCACAACATCACAGACATTTGCTTCTAAGAGGCTGAAACAGGAGCCTGGCGGTTTCAGTCTCAGAAGACATCAGCAACGCTGTGCTCTCATCCTTTCATGGTTCCACAGTAACATTGGCCAAACGTTGCTGAGAGACTAAAGTGAAAGCAAGCCGTGACTGAGTCAGTGTACAAGCTGCAGAAAGAGAGCCAGGTACAAACCATAATGACTAATGCATAATTTATGATTGATAAATAGAATCAAAGATGGTTAGTTATGAACAATATAGCTATGGTTCAGTTGAGAGGACGAGGTGATGGCACAAGACAGGAGCACATATCACAAGTCATTCACGCAAATCATGAGAAACTCAGGGAAACGAAAAGCTTTTTTATAATCGCTGCCCACTATCCATCATTTTTGTCTTGTACAGAGGCACAATAACATCAAAGCAATGCTGACATCAGTTGAAAGCATTTCAGAAGTAATAAAAAGCGTGAAGTTGCAAATATTGGAAACCGGAAACAAAAATGGAAAATGCTGGAAGCATACAGCAGGTCCGTCACTATCTATGGAGAGTACAGAAAATCCCTGGGATCGATTTTCCTAACTCCTCACCTGAAGGCTATTGGGTCACCGGAGTGCAGTGAACACAAGACAGGGACAAGCACCCGCCTGTACCTAGGCGATCCAGTAGTCCCAGTAAATCTATCCCAATGACTCAAGCCAGGTCCTTCAGAGCTTATTGGAAGCTTTGTTGATCAAAGAGTGTGAGCGGCTATCGCGACATTCTCAATGTAGCAGAATATTGCTCTGTGATTGGCAGAAGGATATCTAAAGGAGTTCATTTTAAATTAACTCGCCAGGGGAATGGTGGGGGGGGGGAACCCCATGGGATTGGGTGGAATACCGGTTTTACACCCCGCACAATATTACTCTCCAGTGACTTCAATGGGGAGTAAAATTGGGCGAGTGTAAAACCAGCATTGCACCTGTTGTGTATGTACCTTTAAGAGAGAACTGCTTTTATACTGTAGTACCGGCAGTGACCACACCTGTATATAAAGCCGTAGCAGGCTTCTGTACTTTCAGTTCCAGCATACCCTCTGTTCAGTAAACACCTGTAATTTTTGTTCTCCTGCAGTCCGTGTGTTATTGATACGCGGGCATTACACTGGCGACGGGCAGGTTCGAACTCACCTGCAGTACTGCATCACCTCACGGGGATCCATCCCTGAAACGAAGCTTCTTGGAGGCCGAAGTCAGAGCAACGGGCGTCAACCGCGGGCAACCGCCCAGTGATCCATCGAAGTTCAGAGAATCGCAGGGGAGGCTGTGGCGAGCTGGGCTTGGCTCCCCAGTCAAGGTGTTCCAGCAAATCATGCTGATAGCAGGTAGTGTGCTGACCCTTCCGGACTGCAGCGGGCTTGAGCTCGATCGAGCAGCTCTGCAAAGGGGCCGTGCAGCGTCGTCGGGAGGAAAAGAGAGAGAGAGAGGGTGGAGCGCACAGGGCGCGGTCGGTGCTCAAGAACCGGGCAGCGTAGAGAAAATAAAACGAGGGGAAGGAAAAGAGAGACGCGCCGAAGCCGCGGGGCGCCGCCATTACCCTTTAGAACGCTAGGAGCAGCATTGGCAGCAAGGGGAAGAAGGAAAAGCGCGGGAGGCGCCATTTTAAACCACCCAAGATGCCGAAGAGTGGCAGTATCACTGCTTTCGACAACGAAATAGAAGACTGGACCACGTATGTGGAAAGAATTCAAGTGTACTGCAAGGCAAATGAGGTGGCCGATGGAAAGAAGGTATTATTAAATTTGATGGGCGCGAGAACGTACGGCCTATTGCGGAATTTAATTACCCCAGCTAAACCAATGGAGAAAAGTTTTGAAGAGATTGTCAATGATATACCTATCATTTCATCCAATGAAAAGCGACGAGTTAAGATAGTAACTATAGGTTTTTATTGGCTAAATGACAGAGCCCACCCTCGTGGGTGATCGGGTCCAACAAGGAGGAATACCAGCCAGTCAACCACCTTTATACCTGGGCAAGCAGGCGGAGCCATGGGCGGAGTCAGCTGTGGTCAGCCCAGGTATAACAGCGTGACAAGAGGTGACCTTGTGTAGTGATACAACAATGTAAACAGTGATAACCATAGTGTAACGATATAAACAGTGATAACCATAGTGTAACGATAGTGAACGATAAAAGTGGTTTACCACATTCACCCCTTGTTTAGATTTGAGTCCGGCGGGGTGAAGTGTACTACCAGTTCGGGTATGTCAGTCTGTCCGGAGGCCTCGTAAGTCTTTCTGATCGGCGCAGCAGCGGTGGCGGTGATGCAGTATCCGATGTTAATGCTGGTGTCTGCGTGGTCGGCGAAGGCTCGTGGGGTTCCGGCATGCCGTCTACCTGGGCTGGATTTGGGGGGGTGGTGGGGGATAACGGTGGTGTCTCAGGGGTGCCCGAGGATGCAAGGTCTCGTAAGGAGACTGTGTCCTCCCGCCCGTCTGGGTATGCCACATAGGCGTACTGGGGGTTGGCGTGCAGGAGGTCCACCCTCTCGACCAGGGGGTCCGTTTTATGGGCCCTCACGTGCTTTCGCAGCAAGACGGGCCCCGGAGAAGTCAGCCATGTTGGTAGCGAGGTTCCCGTAGTCGACTTCCTGGGGAAAACAAACATTCGTTCATGGGGGGTGGCGTTAATGCCGGGAGGACTTCCTGCCAGCGAGAGGTTGGCAGGCCCTTAGACTTTAAGGCTAAGAGAACGGCCTTCCAGACAGTCGCGTTCTCTCTTTCCACCTGGCCGTTCCCTCGGGGGTTGTAGCTGGTGGTCCTGCTTGCAGCAATGCCTCTCGCTAGTAGGAACTGGCGAAGTTCCTCGCTCATGAAGGATGAGCCCCGGTCGCTATGTATATAGTTCGGGAACCCGAACAAGGCGAAGAGGTCGTTCAGGCATTTGATGACCGTGGTACTGGTCATGTCTGGGCAGGGGAAGGCAAAGGGGAAACGGGAGTACTCATCAATGATGTTGAGCAAGTACACATTACGGTCAGAGGACGGGAGGGGCCCCTTAAAATCGATGCTCAAGCGCTCGAAGGGGCGGGTGGCCTTGATCAGGCTTGCTCTGTCCGGCCTAAAGAAATGCGGTTTGCATTCGGCACAGGTTTGGCAGTTCCTGGTCATGGTCCTGACCTCCTCGATGGAGTACGGCAGGTTGCGGGCCTTAATGAAGTGGTAAAGTCTGGTGACCCCGGGGTGGCAGAGGTCGTTGTGGAGGGTCTGCAGTCTATCAATTTGCGCGTTGGCGCATGTACTTCGTGATAGAGCATCTGGGGGTTCGTTCAGTTTACCAGGCCGGTACAAGATATCATAATCATAGGTGGAGAGCTCGATTCTCCACCTCAAGATCTTGTCGTTCTTGATTTTGCCCCTCAGCTTGTTATTAAACATAAAAGCGACCGAACGCTGGTCGGTGAGCAGGGTAAATCGTTTGCCTGCCAGGTAATGCCTCCAGCGTCGTACTGCCTCCACGATCGCCTGGGCCTCCTTCTCGACCGAAGAGTGTCGGATCTCAGGGCCCTGGAGGGTCCTTGAGAAGAAGGCCACGGGTCTCCCTGCCTGGTTAAGGGTTGCAGCTAGGGCGAAGTCGGATGCATCGCTCGCCACTTGGAAAGGGATAGACTCATCTACCGCGTGCATTGTGGCCTTAGCAATGTCTCCCTTTATGAGGGAGAAGGCTGCGCACGCTTCTGCCGTCAGGGGGAAGGAGGTGGACTTCATGAGGGGTCTGGCTTTGTCCGCATAATTCGGCACCCATTGGGCATAGTAAGCGAAGAGCCCCAGGGTTCTCTTCAGTGCCTTTGGACAGTGGGGGAGGGGAAGCTCCATGAGGGGGCGCATTCTTTCGGGGTCGGGGCCGATGACTCCGTTCTCTACTACGCAGCCGAGGATGGCAAGACGCGAGGTGTTAAACACACATTTCTCCTTATTGTAAGTGAGGTTCAGCCGTTCGGCCGTATGGAGGAATTTCTCCAGATTAACATCGTGGTCCTGCCGGTCGCGGCCGCAGATGGTGACGTTATCTAGATAAGGGAACGTGGCCTGCAGCCCGTTCTGGTCAACCATCCGGTCCATCTCCCTTTGGAAGACCGAAACCCCGTTGGTGACGCCGAAGGGAACCCTAAGGAAGTGGTAGAGGCGGCCATTCGCCTCGAAGGCGGTATACTGGCGGTCCTCAGGGCGGATAGGGAGTTGGTGATAGGCCGACTTAAGGTCGATGGTGGAGAATACCCGGTACTGTGCAAACTGATTGACCATATCAGATATGCGGGGAAGGGGGTATGCGTCCATCTGGGTGTACCGGTTTATGGTTTGGCTGTAGTCGATGACCAGGCGGTTTTTATTGCCGGTCTTAACGACTATGACCTGGGCACGCCAGGGGCTGTTGCTCCTCTCGATGATGCCCTCCTTCAGGAGACGCTGCACCTCAGAGCTAATAAAAGCTCTGTCCCCGGCGCTATACCGCCTGCTCTTGGTGGCGACGGGTTTACAGTCGCGGGTGAGGTTAGCGAACAGGGAGGGGGGCGGGACCTTGAGGGTGGATAGGCCACAGGTGGTACGCGGTGGGTGGTTTAAAGGCTGCTGGTTGTTGACTGTGAGTGGGGGGAGGGGTCCACCGTATGCCAAAGTGACACTTTGAAGGTGGGATTGGAAGTCCAGCCCTAGTAGGACGGCAGCGCAGAGCTGGGGCAGGACGAGGAGTTTAAAATTTTTATACTCCGTGCTCCTAACCGACAGGGTCACAACACAGTAGCCGCTGATGTCTGTAGAATGGGACCTCGACGCCATCGAGATCCGGTTGCGCGTTGGCCGGACAGTGAGGGAGTAGTGGCTCACCGTGTCTGGATGGATGAAACTCTCCGTGCTTCCGCTGTCGAACAGGCAGGTCGTGGCGTGGCCGTTTACTTTGATGTCCATCATGGACTTGGACAGGTGACGCGGGCGAGCTTGGTCCAGTGTGACGGAGGCTAGTGTATGGCTGAGTGAGCTGCTGTAGTCTGCGGGTGAGGCGGTGGTCGGGTCTGGAGACAAGGTGGCGGACGAGTGTGGTGGACAAAATGGCGGCGCCCACGACGTTGAATAAAATGGCGGTGAAGATGGCCGCCCCCACAACTCACATGAGGCCCCGCTGGCGTCGGTGGCCTTGATCAAAGATGGCCGCCCCCACTACTCACACGAGGGGATACTGGCATCTGTGGCCTTGATGAAAGATGGCCGCCCCCACAACTCGCATGAGGCACTGCTGGCGTCTGTGGCTCTCCCCCTGCAGGCCTTCGCGAAGTGGCCTTTCTTGTGGCAATCGGAGCATGTCGCGTTTCTTGCAGGGCAGCGCGTCCTCGGGTGTTTCGCCTGGCCACAGAAGAAGCAGCCGGCGGCCCGATCACGGGGCTCCGATGTCACAGCCGGTACCGGGGGTGGCGGTCCCAATCGGTTCTGGGACGCCGACGCTGAGGTAGGTCCCAGAGGCGGCGGTGCGAGGGGTATTGCGGCCGGGGTCGGGCCCGAGTCCCAGGGTCGCACAGCACAGTACCTGGAATACGCCTCGAGGTCCCGATGGGCCACTTCCAGAGAGCGAGCGAGGGCTGCAGTTGTATTCAGGTCGAGGTCCTTTGATTCGAGCAGTCTTTGCCGTGAGTAGTCGGACCGAAGGCCTTTCACGAAGGCATCGCGGATATTCCCTTCAGTATTTTCTGCCGCCGTTACAGCTTTAAAGTCACAGTCCCTGCCGAGTGTTTGTAGCGCCCGTAAAAATTCATCTACAGACTCTCCTGGCTGTTGCGAGCGGGATCTTAGGAGATGTCTGGCATACATAGAATTTACCGGGCTCCAGTACTGCTCTTTCAGCAGATTGAGGGCGTCCTCGTATGTAGTAAGGTCCTGGATGAATGCAAATACTTTAGGGCTCACTTGGGTGGTCAGAACTCTTAGTTTGGATCCCGGAGGCACGCCGGATTCTCCCAGGTAGGATTCGAAACAGCTCAGCCAGTGTTTGAAGTCGAGGGCTGAGTTCGCTGCCTGTGGGTTTAGCTCCAAGTACGGCGGTCGGAGGGCTCGCAGCCAGGCCGGCTGCTGTGGCTGTTGTAGCTGGCCGTTTGGCTGGTCGTTTGGCTGCTCCGGTCCACTCATTTCAAAATTTAGCCAATAAAATTGATATACCTATCAATTCATCCAATGAAAAGCGACGAGTTAAGATAGTAACTATAGGTTTTTATTGGCTAAATGACAGAGCCCACCCTCGTGGGTGATCGGGTCCAACAAGGAGGAATACCAGCCAGTCGACCACCTTTATACCTGGGCAAGCAGGCGGAGCCATGGGCGGAGTCAGCTGTGGTCAGCCCAGGTATAACAGCGTGACAAGAGGTGACCTTGTGTAGTGATACAACAGTGTAAACAGTGATAACCATAGTGTAACGATATAAACAGTGATAACCATAGTGTAACGATAGTGAACGATAAAAGTGGTTTACCACAGTCAATATCTTACAGGAACATCTAAACCCTAAACCGCTGCTGATAGCAGAAAGATTCAAGTTCCATAAAAGAAACCAGCACAAAGATGAGAGCAATGCTAACTATCTTACGGAACTACGCAAGTTATCGAAGCACTGCCAGTTCGGAGCAGGACTGGCAGACACCTTATGGGATAAGTTTGTCTGCGGGCTCCAGAGTGAAGGAACCCAGAAACGACTACTTTCGGAAAAGGACCCGACGCTAAAACAGGCTTTCAGCGTGGCAGTATCCTACGAAGCAGCAGCATGAGGAGCTGCAGAAATACAACAGAAACCACAAGAATATAGCGCTAACGAAATGGCATATGGAGCAGAAAAGTGCTATCGCTGCGGCAGAACAACCCATGATCAGAAGGACTGCTGGTTTAAGGACAAAGTATGCAGGCAATGTGAGAAAGTGGGACACATAGCAAGAGTCTGCAGGTCGGGAAAGAAAACCAACACTAAAAGAACTACTAATGAAAATTACAAGAAAGTAAAAAAAATGACAGACAGTAGTCCAGAAGATCAGGAGAGTGATAATGACTCCGGGAGCAGGAGACTAAGTTGTCTAAAGTTACACAACGTGATCGCAAAGGAGGATCACCGAACCATTTGGGTCACCCTCATGGTAGCAGGGTCCCAAGTAAAGATGGAATTGGACACAGGATCAGCCCTAACTGTCATGAATCGACGAGACTATGAGCGGCTATTCTCACACATACCCTTGAAGGACACGTCCATTGTATTGAAGACATACACGGGGCAAAAAGTCTACCCCAGAGGAAAAATAAGGGTGCCCGTTAAATACAACAGCAAGGAAACACAGAAACTGTATCTATATATACTACAAGATGGAGGACCACCATTATTGGGACGTGAATGGATCCGAAAAATACAATTGGATTGGCATTCCATTCAGGCGCTAACTGTGGCTGACAAAAAGGATGACGACGTCACACCTGGACGACTGGCAAAAATTCTAACTGATGCGAAAGAGGTGTTCCAACAAGGACTTGGGACTCTAAAAGGAGTAACGGCAACGATAAAAATCGAAGATAACGCAAACCCAAAATTTTTTAAGGCCAGACCAGTACCATACGCGATCCACCCAGCCGTTGAAGCAGAGCTGGAGAGTCTGGAGAATTCGGGTGTGCTGTCCATGGTGGACTGGAGCGAGTGGGCCACACCCATCATTCCTGTAATGAAGAAATCATTGAGCAGCACGCCTGGGGAGCCGAAGAAGGTTCGCATCTGTGGGGACTTTAATGTAACTGTGAACCCAGTCCTGCACACAGTTCAATATCCACTTCCACAGATAGAAGATATTTTCGCCTCACTATCTGGAGGGAAACGCTTTACGAAGATTGATCTGGCCCAAGCGTATCTACAAATGGAGGTGGAAGAAGCATCTAGGAAATACCTCACGATAAACACTCACAAAGGTCTTTACCAGTACAAGCGACTGGTATTCGGGGTAGCATCAGCCCCGGCTATTTGGCAGAGGGCAATGGAACAAGTCCTGCAAGGGATCCCGGGGACCCAGTGTTATTTGGACGACATCCTGGTTACGGGCGAAAATGACAGTGAACACCTTGCCAACCTGGAGCAGGTGCTCACTAGATTACAAGAATATGGGCTACGAGCCAACCGCCCCAAATGTGAGTTCTTCAGGAGACAAATCTCGTATTGTGGCCACATGATTGATGAGGAGGGGTTACATAAGTCCCCAGATAAGATTGAGGCAGTAGTCAAGGCTCCAGCACCGGAAAATATGTCACAACTGAGGTCATTCCTCGGGTTGGTGAACTACTACCATAAGTTCTTGCCGAATTTATCTACAATTCTGCACCCACTGAACGCCCTGCTGCAAACTGGAGTAACATGGAAATGGAGTGATGAGTGTAAGCGTGCCTTTCAGAAATGTAAATGCCTAATCACTTCAAAAGAAGTATTGGCCCACTACAATCCAACACTACCGATTCGGTTGGCATGTGATGCGTCTCCCTATGGCATTGGAGTGGTGCTGCCACACAAATTCCTTGACGGTTCAGAGAGGCCAATAGCCTTTGCGTCACGCTCGTTAACCTCAGCCAAGCGTAACTACACCCAGATTGACAGGGAGGCCCTCAGCCTGGTGTGGGAGGTGAAAAAGTTCAATCACTATCTGCACGGGCAGAAATTCACCCTACTGACTGATCATCAGCCTCTGGTCTCCATTTTTAATGCAAAGAAGGGCATTCCGGTGATGACGGCGCAACGGCTGCAAAGATGGTCCCTTTTTCTAGGGGCACATCAATACGACATAGAGTACAAGGGTACGAAACAGCATGGAAATGCTGAAGGGCTGTCGCACCTACCATTGCCTACGGTGGAGGAAGCACCTGCAGTGGACCCTGTTGAGATATTCCATTCGACCATAGTCGAATGTCTACCTGTTACAAACTCAAGTATAGAGAAGGAAACCCGAGATGACCCGACACTCTCTCGGGTCTATGATTTGACGGTGAAGGGATGGCCAGCACATGGCGACTCACTGTTGCCAGCATTCTCGCTAAGGAGAGAACAGCTGTCAGTGTGCCGGGGGACCTTGATGTGTGGATCCCGAGTGGTAATTCCACCCAAGTTGAGAGATAGAGTGCTCAATGAGCTTCATGAGGGTCATCTGGGAGGGGTAAAAATGAAGAGCCTAGCCAGGGCATTTGTGTGGTGGCCGGGAATCGATAAAGAAATCGAGGATATGACCAAGAGATGCACAGGATGCCAGAAGGTCCAAAATGCTCCACCACAGGCCCCGCTACACCCATGGGAGTGGCCCTCATCTCCATGGCAATGGGTACACATTGATTTTGCTGGTCCATTTATGGACTCAATGTTTTTAATCGCTGTGGATGCACATTCGAAATGTCCAGAGGTCATCAAAATGTCCTCCTCCACCACGGAGAAAACTATTGCTGTCCTATGGACCATCTTCACCAGGAATGGCTTGCCAGAACAGATTTGCTCTGACAATGGACCACAGTTTGTGTCCAAGGATTTCCGGAAGTTTTTGAGGAATAATGGGGTGAAACATTACACATCTGCCCATATCATCCAGCCACAAATGGGTTGGCTGAGAGGTTTGTTCAGACCTTTAAAAAAGCAATAAAGGCGATGTATAATGACGACATACCACTACAACACAAGGTGGATAATTTCTTGTTTGCTTACCGGAATGCGACACATGCAGTCACCAACCAAGCTCCAGCCATAATGTTCTTCAACCGAAGGCTAAGATGTCACCTGGATTTGCTCAAACCAAACATAAGACGAGATGTTGAGGATAATCAATTCCAGCACATCAATGAGAAGCCAACCAGGAGCTTCAAGGTAGGGCAACCGGTCTTGGCCCGCGACTACCGAACAGAAAAATGGCAGCCAGGAACAATATGCACACAGCAGGGACCACTAATGTACACAGTGGACGTTGGAGAGAGCATCGTGAGATGCCATGCTGACCAGATTCTAGAGTCACAGGAACAAGTCAAACCCATACCATGAGCATGCACACCTGGTGATGAACCCGAAGTACAGATTGCGTCTACCTCAGAATCAGTGGTATTGGAAGCTGATGAACCAACCAATGACAATGAGCCAGAATCGACTCCGCCGCAAGAACAGGATACTCGAGAAAGGCGCTATCCAGTCAGGATCAGAAAGCCTCCTCAAAGACTGAATTTATAAATGATTACTTCAGTTGATGTATATAGTACAGAGAAAATTGTAATTGTAATTAGTTATTATTTAATTGTTAAATGAATGTTATGTACTGTTTATCTAAAAGGGGAGGAATTGTTGTGTATGTACCTTTAAGAGAGAACTGCTTTTATACTGTAGTACCGGCAGTGACCACACCTGTATATAAAGCCGCAGCAGGCTTCTGTACTTTCAGTTCCAGCATACCCTCTGTTCAGTAAACACCTGTTACTATTGTTCCCCTGCAGTCCGTGTGTTATTGATACGCGGACACTACAGCACCCAATCACAACAATTTCCCAACTGGTGGCTTAGGTTAAAATTGCCCCCATAGTTGCAGAATCTGTAGAACTTGAATGTATTAAACATTTGGAAGCAGTTTTTCTTACTAGGATCAGAGTATAACAATTATCACTGGCACTTACAAGAGCTTAAACGACCCCTTTCTTGTCCTGTGATCTTTGTTCTGACACAAAGCATAATTTTTTGACTGTATTAATGTAATACAGTAAAATAAACCTTCATTGCAGCAATGTCACCCTTCAAGAAAATGTATGAATACAGCATGCATCTGGGACACTGTTTCTTCTCTTGAATTTAGTTGTATTATTTCCATTGCAATAAATTTTCAATAAGTATTGACAAGCTAATTTGGCAATTGGAATTATTTCTTTCTGCACCTAAAGGAACATGTGTTATACTGTTGCTCCAGATGAACAAGCAGACCTTTCAGAACTATGAAGTGATGGTAACCATGGAAACAATGAGATTGTCATTAATAGGATTTGGGAGTAAGTGAGGTCACTACCCTGGTGAAGCTGGCTTTGCAGAATAGGGAGGGAGGCTTGTGCTCGTGATTTCCACACACGCTGACTCCCTGACCTCAGCCAATTCATCAGGGATACAAGCAAGGTGTGACTCGACACTTTGTCACAGAGGGAGTGAAAATTTGAAGGAGGTTTCTCACCTAACAACTGGTTACAGACTGTCATTTGCAGAGGCTTAGGAGCATGTCAGCTCCGCACCTCCTTAGCTGCAGCAAGGTAGATTGGGGAGAGGGTGATGTAAGAACGTGAGTACATTTTCGAGGACTAATTCTTGCTCGAACGGAATGCATATTGGAGACCGGGGTATTGAATCAGTGCCCTAATTCGCTGACCCACCTCCCTGATAAAAGAAAGACTTGCATTTATATAGCACTTTTCACAACCTCAGGATGTCCCAAACGGCTTTACAGCCAATTAAGTACTTTTGAAGTGTAGACACTGTTGAAACGTAGGAAATGCGGGGGCCAATTTGCGCACAGCAAAATCCCTCAAACAGTAACGTGATAATGACCAGATAATCTGCTTTAGTAATGTTGGTTGAAGGATAAATATTGGTCAGGACACCGGGGAGAACTCCCCTGCTCTTCTTCTAAATAGTGCCATGGGATCTTTTATGTCGACCTGAGAGGGCAGATGGGGTCTTGGTTTACCGTCGCTTCCGAAAGACTGGAGTACAAGGGTGTGGCATGAGCTGTATGCTCTCCCGTTAGTGTAACGTCCTGTTTGGGGAAAATGGTAGAATAACCAGTGTGCTTTTACGTGCTTCAGTTTGGCTAGAAAGCCAACAGAATGTAGCAAGAACTTTGAGAGGACCAGGCTAAGCCTGTAGGAGCATTCTGCTAACTGGAAGCCCAGCATTGCGAATCGAACCCTGCAATCTGCTATGCAATGTTGTAATATGTAAAGATTGCTGAGTGACATGTGTAGGATAGTGCACCATGACAGGTTAAATGGCTTGGAATAGGCATAGAGCATGATGGGATAGTTAGCAGATAATGTGAAGGAACAAAGTGTGCACTTTCAGCAGCACAAGAAATTAACTCATGTTAATTGACAGGGAAACTGAGATAAAACAGAATAAGAACAGCTGGTGTAAAGTGTTACTAACTGCTTAAGTATAACTAACTGGTAGATAGGGCTAGAATGATTCTTTGGTAATCTTAGAATTAGGTTTAGATAATTATAAGATGAACAACGTGAAGAGAGGGTGCCAGAGCTGGTTAAGTAAATATAAGATTATATGGAGAAATATTGAGAGATGAGTTCAGTACAACAAGGTAAGGAATGCAGGATTCAGCAGCCTCGAAGACTGGCATAGATAAGACTTGGGGTCCCAGACCACATCGATTACCCTCATCTTTCCATGGTTTCCACAGCTCTTCTGACAAAGTTACAACAGGCGAGATGGGAGAACCCCCATTAATTTCACTGTCTGTCCTCCACGCCATTCAAACCTGACACAGAGGGTTATGTTGCATATGGACAAAACCACCAAATTGATAAATTTATGAATGTAAACAACTTGCCTTTATATAGTGCCTTTAACATAGTAAAACATGCCAAGGTGCTTCACAGGAGCATTATCAAACAAGATTTGATACCGAACCACATAAGATATTAGGGCAGAACGAGGTAGGCTGTAAGGAGGAAAGAGAGGTGGAGAGGTTTAGGGAGCGAATTCCAGAGCTTAGGGCCTCGGCAGCTGAAGGAATGGCCACCAATGGTGGAGTGATTAAAATCGGGGATACTCAAGAGGCCAGAATTGGAGGAGCGCAGATATCTCGGAGGGTTGCAGGGCTGGAGGAGGTTGCAGAGATATGGAAGGGCGAGGCCATGGAGGGATTTGAAAACGAGGATGAGAATTTTAAAATCAAGGTGTTGCTTAAACAGAAGCCAGTGTAGGTCAGTGAGCACAGTGGTGATGGGTGAATGGGACTTGGTGTGAGTTAGGATACGGGCAGCAGTGTTTTGGATGATCTTAAGTTCATGGAGGGTGCAAGATGGGAGACCAGCCAGGAGTGCATTGGAATAGTCAAGTATAGAGGTAACAAAGGCATGGATGAGTGTTTCAGCAGCAGATGAGCTGAAGCAAGGGTGGATACAGGCGATGTTATGAAGGTGGAAGTAGGCGGTCTTAGTGATGGCGTGGATATGTGGTCGGAAGCTCACCTTGGGGCCAAATATGAGACCAAGGTTGCGAACAGTCTGGTTCAGCATCAGACCGCTGCCAGGGGCAGGGATGGAGTCGGTGACTAGAGAACGGAGTTTGGGGCGGGGACTGAATACAATGTCTTTGGTATTCCCAATATTTAGGAATCCATAGTGGGGATATTCTTGGGAGTGCGTTTGCAATTTTGTAAAATCAGCTATCAAATGTATACCATAATCCTTATGACCCAGGTCCATTAACCTACAAGTCATAAGGTGACCATTTACATTTAATATTTTTTCTGATTTCTTGTAGATAACATCAAAAATAAGAAACCAACAAGTGTTCCTCTTTGTAAGGGGGCACAGTTACCAAAATAGCAGGTACTTTCAAACTTCATGTGTCTGGTCTGGATCTCTCCCCCAATGTTGGGACCCACTTGAACGACATTTCTCTGAATGTACCAGCCTCCAGACTTACATGAGTGCTAACTAAGGTCACAAAACCAGAAACTCACAACATAGGGAATCCTCTCCTCCTCTGATCAGGGAACCACATGTGAAATGTATGGAACCCCAAAGCAAAGTCCTCCCCCACCACCTCTGCCCCCCCCACTCCCCCAGATACTTCGAGCAAAGGCTGAGACCCAGCGTGACCAGTCCTGGCCTATTTCCTAGGCCTTCACATGGATATCCATACATCAATGTTTGATTCCATAGTACTTGCTGTAATCCTAGGAAACCCCTACATAAAAGAAAGGGAACATGTATTCCTCTTGTTTTAGTGAACATCATTTATTCAAGCCTATCTTGGCACTTTTCCAGAGTCCTGCACCAGTTCTGTTCATTACATCATGCCATGTACAGTGAGTCTATTAGGAGGGTTCACTCACTTTCCTCAGCACCACCTTTTACAACAGGACTTCCAGACTGTTCAGTCAGGGGCAGTTTTTGCACCTCTTCTTTTAACAACAGCCAGCTTCCACCCAAAGATTCCCTTCTCTTTAAATGCAGCAACCCTTTAAGAGCTGCTGTGCTTTGTATTTCTTGTTTCCCGGTGAATCAGAGCTCTCTGGGGATGTAAAAAATGGTTAGGAAGCTTAGATACATGTACATAGAATCCAACCTTCATGGTGCAACTGGAAGCACCTGGAGCATGGGCCACTCTTTACCATGATTAGGAGTTGAATTCTTTTTCTCATGACCAGGGCATACTCTGCCATCAACAAAGTAAGTCAAGGAATTAGATTTATTCAAGTGTAAAGAAGCAAAGAATGGAAAGATGGTTGTTACAGAATGTTTTAGGAATTAATAATGTTCATTAAAAAAATGCATGTTTGCTGAGAAATTAAGTTACACAGTCATTCTATTATGCTGAAAATGTTGTATATGGTTAAATAGAACGAAGAATTTCTTTATCAATTTAGTAGAATTTGCCATTTATAAAGCAATTGTTTGAACCAAGATTAACTGGAGCAAATATCAATTGAAAATTAAACTTCACTCAAACAAGGACTCTCTGATTATAAAACGCAGTTACTCTGCATTTATATGTTAAACAGAACGCAACCAGAATACTCAATCACTTATCTATCAGACTAATTTTTTCTCAATTACAATGCAGTGTGCTACTTTTATCTGAGTATTAGGATTGTAACAAGAGAAATTCTCCAAGTTCTGGTCCCCATACTTATCTACGACAAGTGGCAGACTCTCCCTATCTACATCCAACAGCACCAAAGTTGGGGGAATTTCTATAGCCAAATGTCACATAGGAGGGAAACATCAACTCTTCTGATTCTGGACACTCGGAAAGCTTTGTCTGCTGAACCAACAATCCACCAGCAATGAGAGAATAGCAAATATAGCAGTAACCCCAAATACAACTGCCACTTAATAGAATGGGTTGCCAGATTGTTTCCACAGCTTTTTTTTATTCGTTTATGGGATGTGGGCGTCGCTGGCAAGGCCAGCATTTATTGCCCATCCCTAATTGCCCTTGAGAAGGTGGTGGTGAGCCGTCTTCTTGAACCGCAGCAGTCTGTGTGGTGAAGGTACTCCCACAGTGCTATTAGGTAGGGAGTTCCAGGATTTTGACCCAGCGACGATGAAGGAGCGGCGACATATTTCCAAGTAAGGATGGTGTGTGACTTGGAGGGGAACTTGGAGGTGGTGGTGCTCCCATGTGCCTACTGCCCTTGTCCTTCTAGGTGGTAGAGGTCGCGGGTTTGGGAGTCATTGTCAAAGAAGCCTTGGTGAGTTGCTGCAATGCATCTTGTAGATGGTACACACTGCAGCCACGGTACACCGGTGGTGGAGGGAGTGAATGTTTAAGGTGTTGGATGGGGTGCCAATCAAACGGGCTGCTTTGTCCTGGATGGTGTCGAGCTTCTTGAGTGTTGTTGGCGCTGCACTCATCCAGGCAAGTGGAGAGTATTCCATCACACTCCTTACTTGTGCCTTGTAGATGGTGGAAAAGCTTTGAGGAGTCAGTAAGATAGTAATGAGGGGCACAAATTTAAGGAAATCACAGAAGAATTAAAGGGGAGTTTAGAAAATAAATTGCACAGAGGGTGGTTAAAATGTGGAATTATCCGCCACAAACTATTGTTAAAGCAGAGTCTGTAAATTCTTTAAAAGGGAATTAGATCGGTGCTTGAACAGAGGGTATTAAAGGGTGTATGGACAAGCAGCAGAGTGGGATAGACCTGGCGACATGTGGAGAAAATCAATGGCACAGACTTGATCAGCCAGATGACCTATTTCTAGAGAGTGACATTCTATGATTCTGCTACAGATAACGTAGAAAGAAAATAATCACATTATTATTGGGGGAAAGTAAAGGAAGCTTTTGTCAACATCTTGTCCAACAATCAGTGACTTACTGCACTCCAGCAGTTCAAGGCACCGATAACATCTCAGTGACTCAGAGTTATATATTCTGGTGAAGGAATCAATAATCAGATGTCTGATCGAGTTTCTGGGTTTTCACTCGAGCTATTTCCCCCTAGTTCAGAATTTCAGACCACTCCTGTAGGCGAGCCTTGCTTTCTGTGACATTGCTTTGCCTGTCTAATACCCGGGTAGTTTATACCGAGCACAGGGACCAAATTGTCACCAGGAATTTCCTTTGGCAGAAACACGAACATAAATGGGTTTCCACAAAACTTCCGACGAAGCTTGGGGAAACTCCAAGGAAATGCCAGCATGTATCTGAGCCACGGGTTAAATCATATGCCCTGATGTGATCTTCCTCAATATCAAAAGTTAGTAATTTGTTAGACCGTGGCTTTGGCTATAAGCTGCCAAGCAGATTTATTAACTGATAAGTGAATATACTGTAGGCTATTTACAGGTGTAACTATGCATTCTCAAAAGATTAACAAGTTGTGTCTGCTGTATTACAGCACAATGTAAACTGATCTAGATAGAAGATCCCTGAATATTGAAGGTCTATTGTTGGCATATCTCAATTTCTCTTGTGGCTTTAGATTGATTATCCAATTTGAGCAAGGCAGACTGAGCATTACTTTTCAAAACATGATCATAGAATCATAGAATAGAATCATAGAATGGTTACAGCACAGAAGGAGGCCATTTGGCCCATTGAGCCCATGCCTGCTCACTGCAAGAGCACGTCAGCTAGTCCCACTCCCCCGCCCTTTCCCGGCAGCCCTGCATTTTTTTTTCCTTCAGGTACTTATGCAATTCCCTTTTGAAAGCCACGATTGAATCTGCCTCCACCACCGTTTCAGGCAGTGCATTCCAGATCCTAACCACTTGCTGCTTAACAAAGTTTTTCCTCATGCTGCATTTGGTTCTTCTGCCAATCACCTTAAATCAGTGTCCTCTGGTTCTCGACCCCTCTACCAATGGGAACAGTTTCTCTCTATATACTCTGTCCTGACCCCTCATGATTTTGAACACCGCTATCAAATCCTCTCAACTTTCTCTGCTCTAAGGAGAACAACCCCAGCTTCTCCAGTCTATTCACGTAACTGAAGTCTCTCATCCCTGGAACCATTCTTGTAAATCTTTTCTGCACCCTCTCTAAGGCCTTCACATCCTTCCTAAAGTGCGGTGCCCAGAATTGGGCACACTACTCCAGTTGAGGCCGAACCAGTGTTTTATACAGATTCATCAAGACAAATCAAGACAAATTAAATTTCAATATGTGTCTCTTCAACTCAAAGAGCGAATATACAAATAAAACCCACAAGATAACTGTGTTTGAATTAAATAGCCACGTATTTGCTATTGCAACTGTTTCAACTCACTTATTTCAGCATCTTCAGTTATTATCTATCTAAGAAAAGCAACATTTTGTCTTTCTTGTTGCATTCCAAGGGTAAGGCTTCTTTGAAAATATGTTACCAGATGTCACGGTCAATATATGTGAACTTCTTAATCATCCAGGACATTTGTGATTGCTGTCTTTTTCCCCTCACAAACTAATACCTGATCTTCTGTTCTCATGTAATCCCAAGTATCCTTTGGAGACACCACTGATGAAATGTTTCAATTCTGCTTTCCTTTGCTTGATTGAAGGTCAAAGTTCCAATCCTCTGCAGAAATGTGCAGAGAGCTGGTGGATTCGAGCATGATTGCCCATCACACATGAAGTGTTGAAAATATATTTTCTGTGTAAAGTGAATCTCTTTAATTACCACAAATGATTTCATTAGGGAAATGTAACTCAGTTGGATTATAATTAACCTCATAAAATTAGAGATCTTTGAATTTGTTATTGGCTCCATTTTATCAGAAAATATTAATGTGATTTAGGAAGAGGAATGTTACATAGAATTACAGAGAAATGGACAGCACAAACAGGTCATTCGGTCCAACTGGTCCACGCTGGTGTTTATGCTCCACATGAGCCTCCTCTTACCCCTCTTCATCGCAACCTATCAGCATACCCTTCTATTCTTTTCTCCCTCGTGTGTTTATCTAGCTTCACTTTAAATGAATCTATGCTATTTGCTTCAACTGCACCTTGTGGTAGTAAGTTCCACATTCTAACCACTTTCTGGGTAAAGAAGTTTCTCCTGAATTCCCTATTGGATTTATTAGTGACCATCTTATATTTATGGCCCCTAGTTTTGAACTCCCCCACAAGTGGAAATATTTTCTCTACATCTACCCAGTCAAACCTCTTCATAATTTTAAAGATCTCTATAGGTCACCCCTCAGACTTTTCTTTTCAAGTGACTGTCTGCAATCAGAAAAGAAACAGATTTCTTAATTTATTCTGGGGCGAGAATTATATAATATAATGCCTAAAGCAGTGCCTTCACAGCAAGAAACAGTCATCTGATGCTTCAGTTCCGACACTGAACACTATCACCCCGTGCAGCTGAAAGAGATCCTGGGAGTAGCTATAGCTTTGTTAATTGACTTGAAGTACAGTTTCCCCAGAGGCCTGGTGCTAAATAAACTGCATGGTTTGGTACTGAACCCCACAGGCCTGCAGGTCCTGGGTTTGATTCCTGGTCTATGTTGAATTAGCTAATCTTGGCTGGGGCAGCCATGGGGGCACTATAATTTGCCTCAGGGCTGGTGAGCTAGTCGGGGCTCCCTTTCCTGATTACTATCCAGTGACCCCTGGTGGAAAGTGTATGTTTGTGGATGCTGACTGGAGATAGGCTCAATGATGTGGTGTCCTCAGTGGTCAGATAGCCTGTACACACTCACTAGCTACAACAATAACAACTCATTTATACTTATATAGCATCTTTAATATTAAAAATGTCCCAAGGTGCTTCACAAATGTAGGTAGATAAGGAAAATGGAGATTGAGCCAAAGAGATAGATATTAGAAGGGTTGACCCTAACCTTGCTCAAAGGTATAAGTGCTCAAAAGGTTTTTAAAGGATGAGAGTGAAGTGAAGGGATTTAGAAAGAGAATTCCAGAGAATGGGTGGAAATGGCTGAAGGCTGAACCACCAATGGTGGGGTGATGGCAGGCTGGGCACACACAAGGCCAGAGGCAGAGGACTAAAGGTTGTGAGAGGGGATACATATGGCTGGAGGAGTTTGTAGAAATCAGATGCAGAAATTTGAAGACAAAGGGCTAGATTTTCAGTTGCTTGCGCCAGCAGTTAGCGCCTTAAGAGAAGTGATTTTTGGGCGCTATTCGTGTAGCGCCCGGGCGCAGCGCAGTTTGCGCCCCGCCCCAAATTAAGTTGGCCGTTAGCGCCGGCGCAAAGTTTAGCGGCCGCCCGGATGCGCGCGCAGAAAATGATGTCACATCCTCGTGCAACGCCCTTTGGCCGCCCCGATTCCAAACTTCAGTCGGACCGCCCCATTGTGCGGCTGGCGTCCAGAGCGTTTGTAAAATGGAACGCAACACACCCTGGGGAGCACAAATTAAAGGGCACTCCTCCTGCACTATAAACGGCAGTCTGCATGTGTTGTGTGGAAGGATCCAGTGTGTTGTTGTGAACGGTGTATTTATGTTTCCGGCCACCACCACCACCACCACCTCCTCCTCCTCCTCCTCCTCCTCCTCCCCCTCCTCCCCCTCCCCCTCCCCCTCCTCCTCCTCCTCCTCCTCCTCCTCCTCGTCTCCCTACTGTTTTGTCCCCCAGACTCTGCCTTTGAAAAAAACACATGCACCCTTCCCCTTTAAGTGCTCACTGGCACCAGAGTGTCTGCCGGGCGCTGCGCTCTGCACCGCCGGCTTAGCGCCTAAAGATAGTAGTGGAACGCCTCTTTTAGCGCTCCACCAACCTCTTAGGGCGAAGCCACTGAATTTCCGGCGACGGGGCGCTACTTTGGGGCGGGCGCTAACTTCGGGCGGGCGCTAAGGTTAGCGCCCCAAAACTGTCTATACTGAAAATCTAGCCCAAAGAGTTTTAATATGTTTAGGGACAGGGAGCCAATGCAGGTCAACGAGGATGAGATTGATGGTGTGCTGTCCTTGGTGGTCAGATAGCCTGTACATACTCACTAGCTACAACACTTAGTGCGAGACAGGATACAGGCAACTACATTTTGGACAGGTTGGAGCTTGTGGAGGATGGGAGGTTGCCAAAGAGGATTTGGTTAGGATTTGGAATGCACTGCCTGATAGGGTGGTGGAAACAGATTCAATAGTAGCCTTCAAAAAGGAATTGAATAAATACTTGAAGGAGAAAAAATTGAAGGGATCTGGGGAAAGAGCGGGGGAGTGGGGTTAACTGGATTGCACTTCGAAAGAGCTGGTGCAGACTTGATGGGCCGAATGGCCTCATTCTGTGCTGTACTATTCTATGATTCTATGAAGGGCATAGGAGTAATCGAATCTAGAAGTGCCAAAAGCAAGGAGAAGGATTTCAGCAGCACAGAAGCTGAGGTAGGGGCAGAACCAGGGAATGTTGCACAGATGGAAATATTGTGTTGCTCAATAAACATTAACCTTGTAGGATTGGCATGGTTTTCCGTGTTGGAACAGGTCCGAGGTTGGCAAACTGTCCAAAGGAAGATTCCAAGAAAAGCACTGGCTTCCCATCGCGTGCCAGCACGACTGTGTGGGGAATAAGAAATGCACCTGGAAAATATAGTAAAGGAAAGCTTTAAAAAGATTGAATGTTAGATTGACCAGGTTTATTCTAGCAGATTTAAAGCAGATGTTATATAACTAAACAATCCATTTCATATTAACACAGGAACTAAGATTGCCATTGAGTAAGTCGGTGGGAAAAACTGTTGCAAATGGAGTTCAATGTGGGGAAGTGGGAGGTCATCCACTTTGGTTCACAGAAAGAGAAATAGGAATATTTTCTAAATGGCGAGAAATTAGGAACTGCAGGTGTCCATGTACACAAATCACTAAAAGCTGGTTGAAACTTACACCTAAAGAATGGCTACTTCGGTGAGGGCACAACAAAACGTTAAAGGACATGATGAAAAAGTTCCACTGATTCAACTCATCCTTCTAATATTTCAACTCACCCATCCAACTGCATCGTGAGCTCTTCAAGCATTGTTGGCCACCAACACCTTAATAAATAATTCATTCGATAATGTCAATCACCCTTTGAGCAAAGAATTTTTCTAAGATCTGTTTTCTATTTACTTTTTTCTCATCTAAATGTCTTCCTGTTTTGCGGGCTTGACTGACCAAATAAAAAATGTAATAACTTCACATACTTCAGTGCGGTCATCGCCGAACCTTTTCTCTAAATTGTATAGCTCAGCATCTTTACACCACTCTTTAGCAGCATGCTTATTGTTCCTCACTGCATCCTCTTCAATGCATGAATGCCTCTTTTGAAGTATCATTACCAGAATTGGACACAAAGTGAAAGTGCTCCTGGGCACACAACTCCTGAGGTGCTGCATGCAACAAAAACAACAACAACTTGCATTTATATAGCATCTTTAATATAGTAAAACATCACAAGGCGCTTCACAGGGGAGTAATCAAAGAATTTGACACTGAACCAGATAAGGACATATTAGGGCAGAAAGAGATAGGCTGTAAGGAGTGTCTTGAAGGAGGAAAGAGACGTAGAGAGGCGGAGAGGTTTAGGGAGGGAATCCCTGAACTTAGGGCCTCGGCAGCTGAAGGTACGGCCGCCAATGATGGAGCGAATAAAATTGGGGATGTTCAAGAGGCCAGAATTGGAGGAGTGCAGCTACCTTGGGGGGGTTGTAGGGCTGGAGGAGGTTACAGAGATAGAGAGGGACGAGGCCACAGAGGGACTTGAAAACATGGATGACAATTTTAAAATCAAGGCATTGCTTAACCAGGAGCCAATGTACATCAGCGAGCACAGGGGTGATGGACGACTGGGACTTGGTTTGAAGAGACCTCACACAATAATATGAGTTCGGTTCTTATAAGTATTTTTTTTGGGCACTACCGGCACAAAGTATGTGATGCAATGGAATCACCGCCTTGCGTGGCGGTCAGAATGTCAGCTGGCAGCAGCCAATGAAGAGCTGCTATTCTATTTTTGAATCTATTTAAAATGCAATCACTGCATTCAGCATTTAGCTATTGGAGCCCGAGGAAATGCAAAGACACAAATGTTGGACGGTCCTATTACATGGAGATGATTTGAATTTTAAACTCACTCACTGCTGAGCCACTCTAGTTGCATTGTGGAAAAAGCTTTTAATTTAAATAGAGTTCATGGTCTTCATGAGTCTTGTGCACAGTTGGTGAGCAGGCTTCTATCACACTAGGCACCTACCATCACGTTTACAACCTTAGTGTGCCAACTGGGATCTGACTGACTGATTATAAAGCCTCAGCATAACTTCTGTAGTTAGTAGAGACTTGGAACCCACTGCCTGACTCTATTTGTATTTAATTGATTCCTTATATTGTTTTCACCATGAAATGATGAGTCTGCTGTCACTCACAGGCCCCCTGAAAGTGCGGTGGAAACAAATTCAATAGTAACTTTCAAACGGGAATTGGATAAATACTTGAAGGGGAGAAAATTGCACGGCAATGGGGAAAGAGCGGGGGAGTGGAACTAATTGGAGAGCTCTTTCAAAGAGCCAGCACAGACACAATGGGCCGAATGGCCTCCTGTGCTGTAAGATTCTCTGATTTTGTAAAGTTAACCTGTTCTAATTCGGCTCCCTTCATTGAATACCTATATCATGCATTCTTTCTTCCAATGTGCAATACTTTGCATTTGTCAGTATTACTATTTAAGAAAGGAGGGTGAGAGAAAACGTGGAACTGCGGACCAGTTAGCCGGACATCAGTAGTAGGAAAATGCTAGAATCTATTATTAAGGACGTGGTAACAGGGCACTTAGAAAATAATAATAGGATTGGGCAGAGTCAACATGGATTTATGAAAGGGAAATCGTGTTTGACAAATCTGTTAGAATTTTTTGAGGTTGTAACTAGCAGAATAGATAAGGGGGAACTGTGGATGAGGTGTATTTGGATTTTCAGAAGGCATTAGATAAGGTGCCACACAAGAGGTTATTAAACAAAATTAGGGCTCATGGGATTGGGGTTAATATACTAGCATGGTTGAGGATTGGTTAATGGACAGAAAACAGAGAGTAGGAATAAACGGGTCATTTTTGGGTTGGCAGGCTGTAACAAGTGGGGTACCGCAAGGCCTCAGCTATTCACAATCTACAGGTACATCAATGATTTGGATGAGAGGATCAAATGTAATGTATCCAAGTTTGCTGATGATACAAAGCTGGGTGGGAATGTAACTTGTGAAGAGGATGCAAGGAGGCTTCAAGGGGATATAGACAGGCTAAGTGAGTGGGCAAGAACATGACAAATGGAATACAGTATAATGTGGAGAAATGTGAAGTTATCCAGTTTGGCAGGAAAATAGAAAAGCAGAGTAATTTTTAAATGGTGAGAGATTGGGAAATGTTGGTGGTCAGAGGGACCTGGGTGTCCTTGTACACGAATCACTGAAAGTTAACATGCAGGTACAGCAAACAGTTAGGAAAGCAAATTGTATGTCTTACTGCAATTATATAGGGTCCTGGTGAGACCACACCTGGAGTATTGTGTACAGTTTTGTTCTCCTTACCTAAGGAAGGATATACTTGCCATAGAGGGAGTGCAACAAAGGTTCACCAGACTGGTTCCTGGGATGGGGGGATTATCCTATGAGGAGAGATTGAGTAGACTAGGCCTATATTCTCTAGAGTTTAGAAGAAAGAGAGGTGATCTCATTGAAACATAAAAACATTCTTACAGGGCTTTACAGGGTAGATGCAGGGAGGATGTTTCCCCTAACTGGGGAGTCTAGAATCAAGGGTCACAGTCTCAGAATAAGGGGTCGGTCATTTAGGACTGAGATGAGGAGAAATTTCTTCACTCAGAGGGTGGTGAATCTTTGGAATTCTCTACCCCAGAGGGCTGTGGAGGCTCAGTCGTTGAGTATATTCAAGACAGAGATCGATAGATTTTTGAATATTAAGGGAATCAAGGGACATGGGGATAGTGCAGGAAAGTGGAGGTGAGGTAGAAGATCAGCCTTGATCTTATTGAATGGCGGAGGAAGCTCGAAGGGCCAAATGGCCTCCTCCTGCTCCTATTTCTTATGTTCTAATGTCATTTATA
Organism: Somniosus microcephalus; assembly: GCF_052327205.1. Lineage (NCBI taxonomy): Eukaryota > Metazoa > Chordata > Chondrichthyes > Squaliformes > Somniosidae > Somniosus > Somniosus microcephalus. The sequence goes on along the minus strand of NC_141012.1, from coordinate 37,780,924 downwards.
TGCCCAAATGCATCACCGATCTAAATCCTCCTGCAAACTCTTAACGGCATCCACTGTCCCTACTCCACTCCACATTCTCGTGTTGTCTGGGTCATAATATGGGGATACCTTCCACAGAAATGCTAATCATACTAAGCTTTACTTCTCCACCAGTTCTCTCAACTCGTCAGACATCAAGGCCTAGAAATTCAGGTGGCTGCGCCACCCGTTAGCACCTTAAGAGGGCGCTAAGTGGGTTGCAAGCCACTGGCCACGCCTCCCGCCAAATTCAGCGGGACGCTAATGGTGGCGCTAGCCATTAGCGCTGCGCCGCTACCGATGATGTCATCGGTGTGCGCAGCGCCCTGCTGACGCCCCAGCCGCGATATTAGGAAGTGCCCCCTGCTTTACCGCCGGACGCTGTGTGCGACCGGTTCAGGGGGGCCTACCTGCGGCGGTAGAGGCGCAAATTAAAGGAGAGGTGCGGGGCGGCCATCTTTGTTGTTGGCCGCCTGCCAGCAGCTCTCTGCGCTCCCGTCCCCGGCCTCCTAACCCCCACCCCCGCGGAGTGCCGGCTGCGTTGCAAGAGCCCGGCACTTCTCCTCGGTGCCGGGCTCTTTTGCCAGCACTCGCGATCCTTGGTGGCCCAGCTGGTCCCCAGATCGCGCAGAACAAGGCCCCTCTTCTTTAAGAAGGGGAGGAAGGCCTGCAGTACCGCAGCACGACGTGCCATAGCGTGTGGCGCTGCGGCATGTTGCGCAACGATATTCAGTTGTAGCGCTCCAAGAGGTATGTGGGGCGCCTCCAGTAGCGCCGCGCTTCCCTTTGGGGCACTCCAACTGAATTTCCGGCGGGCGGCCGCCAATGCTTCCGGGGCGCTACTTTTAGCGCCCTGGCGAGGCTGGCGCCCCAAACGGGGCGCTACTGAATTTCTATAGGCCTAAGACTTGGATAAATCACAATTTTCTCCACATAAACATTGGGAATATAAAAGCCTCATCTTCAGCCCCTCCACAAACTCCATACCTTCATCATCAAATCCATCCCCCTTCCTGACCACTGTCTCAGATTGAGCCATCCAGTTCACAAATGCAGTGTCCCACTTGACCCTGACCTGAGCTTCTGCTCACATATCCTCTCCATCACCAAAGCTACCTGCTTCCACCTCGGTAACAGTGTCCATTCCACCCCACGTCTGTTTATGTGCCGCTGAAACTCTCATTCACGCCTTGGTACCTCCAAACTCGATTATTTCAATGCTTTCCTGGCCGGCCTCCCATATTTTACCCTCTGTAAAATTCAGCTCATCTAAATCTCTACTGCCTGTATCCTATCCTGCTCACCAATCACCCCTGTTCTTGCTGATCTCCATTGGCTCCCAGTCCCCCAGTACCTCAAATTTGAATATTAAATCCATCCATGGCCTTGCCCCTCTTTATCACTGTCACTTCCTCAAGTGCTGCAACAACCCCCCACACTCTCCGTTCTGGCCTTTTGTGCATCGCAACCTTCCTTCACTCCACCATTAATGGCCCCGTACCCTGGAACTCCCTCCCTAAACCATTCTACTTTTCACCTCCCCTTCTTCCTTTAAGAATGTCTATAAAAGCCATGTCTTTGAACAAGGTTTCGGTTACCGCTCCTAATATTCTCTGGCTTGGTGTCCATTTTTTTGTGTGTGGAATGCCTTGGGATCTTTTTCAAGGCATTAAATAGATATGAGTCGTTCTTGCTGTTATCACTGTCTGTAAAGTGAACAACCTTACATTGGTTTCTACATCCAAGTCATTTAGGTAGATACAAAACAACAAGGATCCAAATGCTGACCCCTGCGGTACCCCACTCAGTACTTCCCCGCTCGTCTGATTCTAGGCCTTTCATGCGGCCTCTCTATTTCCTATTATTGTTCTATTTCCTTCTTAGCCTGTCCCACCTTCTACCCTGGATTGCCATGTACCAAGGGCAGCTGGTGCCTTTGAAACTGTCCTTCATTGTAAGTCAATACTTTCAGGGTAAAAAGAGACAAAAATAGGAAGATAAAATTACTGAAAAGCTGGGCCCAGCTATGCCACCCAAGCTAACTACTTTTTTCACCCCCCCTTCACTCGGTGGCTCGAAATCCATTCCTCAAACTTAGCTTTCAGACAGGCATGGAGATACAGGGCAGCTGATACAATGAACTTTGTTTACTGCAGGTAGCTCCTGCAATTATCAGGTAAACCAGCAGCTGAAAAATGACCATTGTAAGATTCGCAAAATTTCCACATTTCCCCAAAGGTTACTATTAATAAAAGGGACCCTGCATGGACATTTTAAAAAGGGTACCGAAAGATGGCATCCGCACCTCGTGACCAAAAGCCTGCAAGTTTTAAAAGCTTGGACTCTGTGGCACAAGCAGCTTCTGGGGAAATCGAAACCTAAAATGCAGTTTCTGTGAAGAAGGACTTTTGTGTTTTGAAAAGCAGACAGAACTCTGAATATGCATTAAGCCAAATTGTAGACAGACCAAAACCAGTTAGGCCTATACTTGAGGCCATCAAGTTGTTTGCATAAATAATCGGAAACAGCTTAAGGAAGCCATCGAGGCTGGACAGGCCGATTAAGATGCATTAATAACAATACAGCTCAGACATCAGGCCAGTAGGTGCGATCAACGGCCATCTAAAAACAGTTAGTTTAGATTGCTACAATTATTTAAACTAGCCCGCCAAGATTGGGACAATGAACTAACCTGATTTGGCGCTCAGATAAGAGCCATCCGAAGGAGTATAATTGTAGGCCCACCGACAACCGACGTTCTCTTGCTCTTGCTCCTTGCCCTCGTGGCTGCTGCTCCTTTTCCGCTCCCGCGCTTGCCGCTGCCCGTGCCTTTCCCCACTCCATCAGGGACGCCCGGCATTGTACCAGGCGAACACGGGCAAACCAGGCCAGACGAGGTGGGATGAGACGAGATGAGGTGAGGTGAGATGAGACGAGACGAATTGGGAGACGATTGAAGAACGCTTCGAATAATCGGGCCTTCAATTCAGCCGACCTGCGACTATCTTCATGCAAACTCCAACTGCCGCCCGAGGAAGAGGAACCATCATCCCTGCAAGGTAAAGTACCCAAGCAAAGACTTTAACCTTGGGGTACTTTTGCCTGGACGATGCCCTTGCAGCGCCCTGAGACCACGTGACGACGGCAGGCCCCAGAGAGCACAAAGAGCGAACCCCAAGCCCCACCGCTGTTTGAACTCAGCAGATTTTGGATTGGTGAGCATGAATTCTGGCCCCTCATAGCTTAATCTAGTTAGGTATAGGGGGTGGGATAAGGATAAGGGGATTGTTAAGATAGTTTGTTTTCCCTCGATGTGCCGTGTGTTCCCCATTCCCTGTAAAAGTATAGTTATTTTGTATTTGCCTGTAATTTTATACTAGTAACTTCTCGTAAGACTGTGTTATTTCCTATTTCAATAAAATGTTGGTTTTCTTACATCCAAACCACTTGTCTACTCGAGTCTTTTCTGTATCGCCGCCTGTACCTAAGTCCGGTGTCTAGAACCCAGGGGCGTGGGAGCGATTCGAACCACTCACAGGCAGTCAGGGGCATAACTGACTGGGCGCACACGCCAACCACACCACCCCCGTTACACCATATAGGTAAATAATTAAACCATTTAAATAAATAAATTGATGGACAGAAAGATGCTAATTTGACCCTGTTATGGAAGGCTATGAAAGGCGGGTAAATGGAATTGAGGTACAGATCAGCCATGATCTAATTGAATGGTGGAACAGGCTCAAGGGTTGAATGGCCTTCTCCTGTTCATAGGTTCCTATGAAATATGATTTATTTTTCTTTTAATGTTTCAGGCCCATTAAAAGAAAAATCATACTTCACTCCCCACTCATGGCCTCCATATTTCAAACACCAGGAGACTCATTAATTATAAATTCAATGGTATAATTTCCACTTCAAATGACCAAATATTTTACCATCACTTAAAGATCCTTGTACACCTTCAGCAGTGATTGAACGTCTGTGTCTCCACTTCAAAGCTTTCCATATGCCATTATAAACCTTTAAAATCTGTATACTTAAGGGATATATGTCAGAGCCACTGAGCTTGCAAGGCAACAGATGGTTAGTGCATATTTAAGAAAGATAGGCCTAGAAATTCAGTAAGGCGCTGCAAGGTTTGCACCCAGTTACCGCCTAAAGAGGGCTTCTGCGCCAGTAGAGGAGGTTGCGCTGATATTGAGCTCGGCAGTAATGGCGGCGGTAGCCGGTAGCGCTGCGCCGGCACCGATGACGTCATCGGTGTGCGCAGTGCCCCGTTTCCGCCCCGATGCCAGCCCGACGCCCATATTCAGTTGCCGCCGCCTCCTCCATGGCGGCCGCTACTAACATCCGGAGACCAGGGCCTTACTGCAGCTTTAGTGGGGCGCATAAAGGTGGAGGTGCGGCTGGCCGCTTTTTCGGCGGCCGCCTGCCCGCACCTCCTTCCCCGGCCTCCTCCACCACCCCCCCCCGGGGCATTGCCGGCTGCTTTCCACGAGCCCGGCACTTCTCCGTGGTGCCGGGCTCATTTGCCGGCACAATCCAGCGGCGATCTCCCCGTTGCAGGCACCTCCACCTTAAGAGAAGGAGGAGGCCTGCAGTACCGCAGCCTGCCACACCACATCGGGTGGCGCAGCGGCACTTAGAGTGCTGAAATTCTGTTTCAGCGCCCCAAGCGGGGGCGGGCACACCCTGGAATAGCGGCCGGTTCCGACTTGGGGCGCAAAAAGTGAATATCGGACGGTCGCACATGGCTCCGCGCCCAGCGCTAACTTTTGGCCGTTAGCCAGCTGGCGGGGCCATAGTGAATTTCTAGGCCATAGACTTTAAATTACTTTTAAATCATTCGAACTCCTATGGTGTAGCCTTCAGTTGAAATTTTTTTTTAAATGGTATCTTTACTTGTAACTGACTTGATTAATCCCATCTCTCTCATTCTTTCCCGTTCCTCTTGCTCTTTCCCATTCTCTACTACTTTTTGTATTTCTATTTATTGTCCAACTGATCTTTATTTCTCTGGTTCTCTCACACTTTTCTTTTTGTGGAGTCCATCTCTCGAATTGTCTCCTATGTTTTTGCGCACTGTTTTACTCTTGTATAAGTCTCTCCTTTGCATCACTCTTGTCTGCCTCCCAATTTCTCTTCATGGCTGCCAGACATGTTTCTTTATTGATGTGCTCAATGTCTCTATCTGACATTTTGTAACATTCAGATAGCAGCAAGCTGGCAGCCAAGATTACCTGGTTGGGTTCAGGTGTAGAGAGGCTGCCTGGAAGGTGGTGAAACATGCACGGCCATGGGGAGAAAGTGGGGATGTGGGACGAATTCAATAGTTTTCAAAGAGCTGAAACAGGCATAATGGGCTGAATTATATCATTCTGTGCTGTAAGGTTCTATGATTCTATGGGCTGGATTTTAATTCAGGGGCGGGTTGGGGTCGTGTAATCCGCATTTCGTGTTATCCACACAAATCTAAATCGATGTGGGAGATTGATGCAAATTTAACTTAATTGGCCAATTGAGTTCCAGCGTGTGGGAACCCATGGCAAATGAGTTTTTGCAGTCTGAAAGTCGCCTCCAATGACGTCATCATTGCTGCTGCTGCATTTAAGGTCTGCAACAAGTCTTGCTTCTTCTGCAGACTGCCAACCTTTTGGCCTTTGCTGCTACAGGGACCTGGAGGCAGAATGGCCAGTGAAAGACCTAGGTCTGCTCCAAGATTTGACGACGTTGCCCTGCAGGCTTTAGTGGAGGGAGCAAGAGCTCATAAGGAGGTGCTCATCCCTTCATCAGTGAGGAAGAAGCCTCCCCAGCAGACCAAGGCTGTGTGGCTGCAAGTGGCAGAGGAGGTCAACTCCTTATCGGTAACCCGCAGAACCTGGATACAGTGCAGGAGGAGATTTCATGACCTTCAGCGCACTGGAAAAGTGAGTATGAATTTCCCATCACCCTCAATCTGATTGCCTCTCCTCACCAGCACTCAGCTTTAGCAAACTCTTTCTCCACATCCAACTTGACACTGACATCCATTCCATCTCTCTCTATGGTCACATTCACCTAACTATTCGACTATGCAGCCTTCACACTCCCTATCACTGTGATGCTATGAAAGCAACTGACAACACACAGGGAGGGCCCTTGGTCTTGCCACCTCACTCCATCTTTGTCTCCTTCTAAGTATCTATGCTATGGAATCTCTACACTCACTCCTTCATTCTCACTCAACCTCCACTTGTCTCCCTCACTGCAGGAAAAGAGAGTTCACAATAAGCGAGAAAGAGCGAGGACAGGAGGAGGGCCACCCTCAGTAGCCCACCTCACTCCCTGGGAGGAGGCGGTCCTGGAGATCGTAGGACTGGAGGACGATGTGCAACTGGGGGACAGACAGAGGGGTGCGTCACAGCAAGCTTGAGACAGAATAGTTTTCCATCTCTCTCATTGACATTGCATGAGTCACTGATAATGATTCTGAAGCTCTAACAGATGGACTAATGATCATCTGCAATATGCAATGTGCATGTAACCTCGGCATCACATCTCTGACTCTTTCCTTTACTCCCCCACAGGACCATCACAAGCACCCGTCCCCACTAGCCAGGAGGAACAGCATGAACATCAAGACTCCTGAGGAAGCTGCAACATCTGGGGGCACAGCGTCAGCAGAATTAAGCGCACCCAGCACCAGCGCAGACACTCACACCTCGGTGGGACCTTCGGGACATAGAGTAGTGTTGTCACCTGGTGTATCACAGCTCACAAGTGAGCATCAGCAGATTGTGGAGACAGGGACAGCAGTGGAGAGTCCTAGTCGGAGGGCGCAGGACTCTGCTAGCTTGGCTCAGCTGCATGTTGACCCTCTGCCTCTGGGTCCATCCATAAGATCAGCGGTGCTGGAACTCCAGGAACAGATGCAGGAGTCTCTGGCAGGTTTTGTCTCCAGGGTCACTGTGAGTGTGGAGCGAATGGAGGAGTTCATTGTGAACATGAGCAGAGCCTTTGTGGAGTCATTGGCACATGAACGCATCACCTTGGAAAGGATGGCAACCTCCATGGAGGTGATAAGTTGCCAGAGTGCAGAAAACATGAAGAGTGTTCAGAATAGAATGACATCTCTGGAGGATCGATGGTCATCTATTGAACAGAGAAACCAGACCTTCATGGAAGTCCTTCTGAGTAGGACTGCCAGTGCAGATACGGGTCCCCATGGCCCCCCTGATGTTCAGCAAGGTGCTCTCAAGCCACTTGCAAGCGCTGAGCGGGACCTGATCCATGAGAGGGAAGTTGGTGGCAAACATCAAGGAAGTGGGGGCTCCTCTCCAAACGCTCACACTTCCATGCTACTGCAGAGCCCTCGGTCAGAGCCCCACCAGAGTCCACACCCATCTGAGATCGGCGTCTCAACCCCTGCACAGCCACAGGAGCAGCAGACTGTTGACGAGCCCTCACAGGTTCGCCACCCCAGAGGACACCCGCCAAAGGTGTCGAGACAGGAGCAGCAGGAAAGTGAGTAAGGGGCCTCCATGTCTGCTGAAGCCACAGGGGAAGCACCACGTAGGAGCACACGTAAGAGAAAGATACTGCACAAATAGCCACAAGGGTAGTCACTTGGGTGAAATTTGATGTTTTATGTGTAAAAGCCATCAGATGAATAATGTAAATAAATAAATCTGATGGGTACTGCTGTAGTTGTGGCATGTGTCATTTTGCGAATGGGACTTCCACATTGAGGGCTTAGGATTACTTGCAATTGTCAGTATGGTGGTCAGAATGCTAGGAATCAGCTGGTTCTTGGCCATTGTCGATGCTCAGAAAAGAAGCTGCGAGGCAGAAGTGCTTGAGTGTCTAGGCTAAGCAAATCTGGCTAAGATGAGTGCGTTCCTTGCATCCCGGGCAGCTATATACTCGCATACTGCTGCCACTGGTTGATGGGCCTCTGCAAGATGTTCGTTTTCGCTCTCCTCCTCCTCCTCTTCCTCATCTGAGGAGGATATGTGAGGAGCCACTTGGTCCTCAGGAATCTGCAAGCCACGACGCTGTGCCATGTTGTGAAGTGCACAGCAAACCACGACGATTCTGGAGATCCTGGCTGCTGAGTACTGCAGGGCTCCACCTGATCTATCCAGGCATCTGAAGTGCATCTTCAGCAAACCAATGGTTTGCTCAATTATGGCTCTGGTGGACATGTGGCTGGAGTTGTAGCTCTCCTCACCTTCATTGGATTGCCTCCTCAACGGCGTCATTAGCCATGTCCTCAGGGGATATCCCTTGTCTCCAAGTAGCCATCCGTTAAGTTGGTCTGGTGGACTGAATAGCAGAGGCACACTAGACTGGTGCAGTATGAAGGAATCATGGCAACTGCCAGGGTACTTGGCACAAACATGCAAAATTTCCTTCCTGTGGTCACACACCAGCTGAACGTTGAGGGAGTGGAAGCCCTTGCGGTTGACAAAAATACCTGGATTGCGATGGGGTGCCTTAAGGGCCACAGGTGTGCAGTCAACGATGCCCTGCACCCTTGGAAAGCCTGCCAGATTAGCTAACCCAACCGCACGCGCCGTGACACTTGCTTGACCCTTGGTGAAATGGATGTGATTGTGCGCGATGGCAAAGAGGGCATTGGTACCTGCGTAATGCATTTGTGTGCGGCCGCCTGGGAGATGCCGCTGATGTCTGCTGCTGATCCCTGGAAGGAGCCTGAGGCAAAAAAGTTGAGTGCGGTGGTGACTTTGATGGCCACTGGTAAGGGTTGTCCACCTGGTCCTCTGGGCTCCAGCTCTTGTTGCAGCATTGCGCAGATGTCACCCACTACCTCTCGCGAAAGTCGGAGCCGCCTTTGGCACTGCTGCTCAGACATAGTGAGGTAGCTGACCCTGTGTCTGTAGACCCTGTTTGGGGGGTATCTCCTGCGCCGACGGGCTTCCATGCGCTGGCCCCTTCTGGCCTGTGCATCTTCAGGTGGGTGAGCAGCAGCTTGGCGCTCCTGCTGGTGCTGCTGCTGTTGGTGCTGCTGTTGTTCCTGGTTCTGCTGGTGCCGCGGCTGGTCTTCGTCCTCATCTAATGCCCAGAAGGGAAGGAAATCAATGGCTCCCATGCTTCTGGTATATGCCTCAGTTGAGGAAGCGATCAGTGAAGTTGACGAGAGGGGTTTCCCAGGAGGTCATACTGGAGATGGGTGTCAGGCTCCAAACTTCCACAGCTGTGGTTATGCCTTCTACAGAGACTACAAAGCCCTCCACCTGCAAATGATGGCTGATCAAATCTACTATTTAATGTTTGACCTGCAGCTGAGAGTCAACAATCCAACTGTGCTCACGCCAGGTTTCACCATCGTGTTTCAGAACAGGCGTGTTTCACGTGGGGAAAGGGTTAAAATCGCGAAGGCATATCAAAATGGCATTATAGAGCCAATTTAGTGCTTGTTAAGGGCCTTAACGGCCTATCTCGCCTCGGAGGCGGGACGGAGTCAGGACCACTAGACACAAATTACTTAAAATTGCTTGGAGGCGGGATGGAGGCGGGCTTGGGCCCGCCCGCCAGTTTATGCGATTTTAACCCCCCACACGCCTCCAATCCTGCCTCCATGGCCCAATGAAAATCCAGCCCTATGTGTGAGTAAGGGACACAATGAAGGGCTTGGAGGAAGGGAAAGGCTGGGAATCAGCATGTGGAGGGACTGAGTGTGGCTTACTCATAGAGAATCGTGTCTGGGGAATCTAGGGTCCAAGGCTTGAGAGCAGTAAGTAACTTGGGAGGTAGCAGATGGAACCTGGAATCACTCAATGTGATGGAGGGGGAGACTGTGGTGTGGAGTTTGAGAGTACATTGATGGTAAAGTAACATTGTGTAAGAGACTGGGAGCACTCAATGGCTAGGTCTAAGAGCACACTGGAAGCTAAAGTCGTGAAGTACTCGTTGGGCCCAGTCTTAAAGCACTGGAAATGTGAGAGCACTTGAGGAAGAGCTCAATGAGTGCAATTAATGAGGGAGTGAGAACATTGCTAGTGTTCAGGAACACTTGGTGTGATCTAACAGAACTGGAAAGTGTGGAAGCATTGGGATAGCTGCGGTTTGTAGAACTTGGGGAGGCAGGGTACAGCTGAGCCACCAACCACAAAGATAGGAGCCGTAACTATACAGGGACCAGCAATAGCAACCATGGGATCCATGGCAAAACAGATCATGTCAGTTGTTATTCGAGAGTCAAGAGGGGGCTGAGACAGGAGAGAAACAGCTAAGGAGCAAGAAGAAGGAGCCAGGTAAAACCATTAAGGACCAGATTGTAAGGTTCCATCCCACCGTGGTCTTTAATATCTTAATTGTGTATCTCTTGAATATTGACAGTTTATAGGCAACTGGTCAACATTTACATTTTTCAAGCTCTATTTCAAAATTTTCAAAATGGATGATAATAGGACAACATCATCAAATTAATACTACATTATTAGCTTTATAAATCCAACTTTTTTTTAAAGTTGGACCTGTGACAATGACCTTGTTTAGTTTTTAGCCAATTTTCTCTCCTGCACTCCTGGAGTTGGGGTAGTTCCAGGTGCACCAACAACCTTCCAGAATCTCACCCATGTGTGAACCTCGTCGGGAACAATTAGCAGGCTAGTTGTTTCTGGAGAGCAGGCCAAACCCTGCTTGAACCCAGTGTCCCGAAATCGGGCACTGGATAAAGAGGAGGAGCATAAACTGCGGTTATTTTTTTACCTTCCTAGCCCAGAGGCACTGAGGCCAACTGTAGCAATCTTACTACCAGCATAACTGTGAACCCTGATGGATCTGATTGACATGTCTTGCCATAATACATAAATAGGTAAACACTCCAGCTGAGAGTAAGAAACACGGCATTAGCCAGCGAGACTAATAGACCTGAGACTTTTTTGGTTTGGTGGCTAACCTGCAATTCCCAACTGAGCCATTGTGGTGCTGTATATTTCCTACCTTAACATCCCAAAGCCTTAGTGTTAAATTGTCTCTAAATATAATTTCTTCTGCCAGGTCTGGAATCCAATGCTGAAACCTTAAGTATCTTCTATTTTCCCTTGTTCCATTTACCGCTGCCGGCAAATGCTTTGTTATCAGCACAGGGGATTAAGGAATTGGATTAGTCAAGTGTGAAAGAGTGAAGATGGGGAGATGGTGACAAGAATGCCAAGACTTTTATAGGTGAAAGCGGGGGGTGGTGAGGAGGGCGGAGGTGGGTGATGTTTTTTCTTGGAAGGAATGATTACATTGTGAAATGATTTTTTATGAAAGAAGTGCACATGACCAACATTCAAAAGAATTTACTCTCAGCTATTTTCACACTGTCAACTGTGCTGAAGATGCGCCGTCAAGTTTAATTTAACCTGTTGTATTCTTTTGACTTTCACACCACTCAGTAATCAATTAAGATTATTTTCCAGATTGTATTGCTTCTGTTTTAAGTCTTTAATATACTAGTGCCTAATGTCTTCTGGTGAAACTGATCAGAGAGAGTCAGCATGGACTTGTAAAGGGTAAATCATGTCTAACGAGCCTAGTTGAATTTTTTGAGGAGGGCACTGGTGTGGGGAATAAGGGAGTGTCTATGGATGTTATTTATATGGACTTCCAGAGACATCCGATAAAGTTTCAAAACAAGAAACTGTTAGCAAAAACGAAAGTGCATGGAATTGGAGGCAAGCTATTGACATGGGTAGGAAGTTCTTTAAATCCATTCATGGGATATGGGCATCGCTGGCAAGGCCACCAATAATTGCCCTTCAGAAGGTGGTGGTGAGCCGCCTCTTTGAACCGTTGCAGTCTGCGAGGTGAATGCACTCCCACAGTGCTGTTAGGGAGGGAGTTCCAGGATTTTGACCCAGCGACGATGAAGAAATGGTGATACATTTCCAAGTCAGGATGGTGCACGATTGGAGGGGAACTTAGAGGTGGTGGTTAGGAGGTAGGACACAGAGTAGAGATAATGGGTATGTACTCCAATTGGCAGGATGTGACCAGCGGTGTCCCCAAGGACTGTACTGGGGCCTCAGCTTTACACTATATCTATAAATGACTTTGATGCAAGAATAGAGAGCCATATATCCTAATTTGCTGATGATGCTAAGTTAGGTGACGGTGACGGGAATGGTAGCATAGTGGTTAGCTTACTGGACCAATAATCCAGAGGCCTGGACTAATGATCCAGAGACAGGAGTTCAAATCCCACCACGGCAGCTGGGGAATTTAAATTCAGTTAATTAAATAAATCTGGAATAATCACTAGTGTCAGTAATGGTGATCATGAAACTATCGGATTGTCGTAAAAACCCATCTGGTTCACTAATGTCCTTTAGCGAAGGAAATCTGCCGTCCTTACCTGGTCTGGCCTATATGTGACTCCAGACCCACAGCAATGTGGTTGACTCTTAACTGCCCTTTGAAATGGCAGAGCAAGTCAATCAGTTGTACACAACCACTACGAAAAACAAAAATAAGAATAAAACCGGACGGACCACCCAGCATCAACCTTGGCACCGGCTTCGGGCATGACAACAGCACACCTAGCCCAGTCGACCCTGCAAAGTCCTCCTCACTAACACCTGGGGACTTGTGCCAAAATTGGGAGAGCTGTCCCACAAACTAGTCAAGCAACAGCCTGACATAGTCATACTCACAGAATCAAACCTTTCAGCCAACGTCCTAGATTCCTCCATCACCATCCTTGGGTAAGTCCTGTCCCACCGGCAGGACAGAACCACCAGAGGTGGCAGCACAATGGCATACAGTCGGAATGGAGTGGCCCTGGGAGTCCTCCACATTGACTCCGGACCTCATGAAGTCTCATGACTTCAGGGCAAGCACGGGCAAGGAAACTTCCTGCTGATTACCACCTGCAGCCCTCTCTCAGCTGATGAATCAGTACTCCTCCATGTTGAACAGCACTTGGAAGAAGCACTGAGAGTAGCAAGGGCATAGAATATACTCTGGATGGGGGACTTCTATGTCCATCACCAAGAGTGGCTCGGTAGCACCATTACTGACCGAGCTGGCCGAGTTCTGAAGGACATAACTGCCAGACTAAGACTGCGGCAGGTGGTGAGAGAACCAACACAAGGGACAAACCAACTTGACCTCATCCTCACCAATCTACCTGTCGCAGATGCATCTGTCCAGGACAGCATTGGTAGCCCTGACCACCGCACAGTTCTTGTGGAGACAAAATCTCGTCTTCACACTGAGGACACCCTCCATCATGTTGTGTGGCACTACCACCGTGCTAAATGGGATAGATTCAGAACAGATCTAGCAGCTCAAAACTGGGCATCCATGAGGCGTTGTGGGCCATCAGCAGCAGCAGAATTGTATTCCACCACAATCTGTAACCTCATGGTCCAGCATATCCCTCACTCTACCATTACCATCAAGCCAGGGGATCAACCTTGGTTCAATAAGGAGTGTGGAAGAGCATGCCAGGTGCAGCACTTAGGCGTACCTGGGGAATCTGCAACACTGGACTATATACATGCTAAACAGCGGAAGCAGCATGCTATAGAGAGAGCTAAGCGATCCCACAATCAACAGATCAGATCAAAGCTCTGCAGTCCTGCCACATCCAGTCGTGAATGGTGGTGGACAGTTACTCAACTAACAGGAGGAAGAAGTTCCAGGAATATCTCCATCCACAATAATAGTCAAGCCCAGCACGCGAGTGTAAAAGACAAGGCTCAAGTGTTTGCAGCCATCTTCAACCAGAAATGCAGAGTGGAAGATTCATATCGGCCTCCTGCTGAGGTCCCCACCATCACAGAAGCCAGTCTTCAGCCATTTCGATTCACTCCACGTGATATCAAGAAAGGGCTGAGTGCACTGGATACAGCAAATGCTATGGGCCCTGACAACATCCTGGATGTTGTGCTGAAGACTTGTGCTCCAGAACTAGCCACGCCTCTAGCCAAGCTGTTTCAGTACCGTTACAACACTGGCAACTATCCAACAATGTGGAAAATTGCCCAGGTATGTCCTGTCCACAAAAAGCTTGACAAATCCAATCCGGCCAATTACCGCCCCATCAGGCTACTCTCAATCATCAGCCAAGTGATGGAATGTGTCATCGACAGTGCTATCAAGTGACACTTACTCATCAGTAACCTGCTCACCGATGCTCAGTTTGGGTTCCGCCAGGACAACTCGGCTCCAGACCTCATTGCAGCCTTGGTTCAAACATGGACAAAAGAGCTGAATTCCAGAGGTGAGGTGAAAGTGACTGCCCTTAACATCAAGGCAGCATTTGACCGAGTGTGGCATCAAGGAATTCTAGTAAAATTGAAACCATTGGGAATCAGGGGGAGAACTCTTCACTGGCTGGAGTCATACCTAACACAAAGGAAGATGGTTGTGGTTGTTGGAGGTCAATCATCTCAGCCCCAGGACATCACTGCAGCAGTTCCTCAGGGCAGTGTCCTAGGCCCAACCATCTTCAGCTGCTTCATCAATGACCTTCCCTCCATCATAAGGTCAGAAATGGGTATGTTCGCTGATGACTGCACAGTGTTCAGTGCCATTCGCAACTCCTCAGGTAATGAAGCAGTCCATGCCCAAATGCAGCAAGACCTGGATGACATTCAGGCTTGGCGGATAAATGGCAAGTAACATTCACGCCACACAAGTGCCAGGCAATGACTATCTCCAACAAGCGAGAGTCTAATCACTGCCCCATGTCATTCAATGGCATTACCATCGCCGAATCCCCCACCATGAACATCCCCGGGGTCACCATTGACCAGAAACTTAACTGGCCCAGCCACATAAATACTGTGGCATCAAGAGCTGGTCAGAGGCTGGGCATTCTGTGGCAAGTGTCTCACTTCCTGACTCCCCAAAGCCTCTCCACCTCCTACAAGGCACATGTCAGGAGTGTGATGGAATACTCTCCACTTGCCTGGATGAGTGCAGCTTCAACAACTCAGGAAGCTCGACACCATCCAGGACAAAGCAGCCCGCTTGATTGGCACCCCATCCACCACCTTTAACATTCAATCCCTGCACCACCGGTGTACCGTGGCTGCAGTGTGTACCATCTACAAGATGCACTGCAGCAACTCGCCAAGGCTTCTTCGACAACAACTCCCAAACCGCGACCTCTACCACCAAGAAGGACAAGGGCAGCAGGCACATGGGAACACCACCACCTCCAAGTTCCCCTCCAAGTTACACACCATCCTGACTTGGAAGTATATCGCCGTTCCTTCATCGTCACTGGGTCAAAATCCTGGAACTCCCTACCTAACAGCACTGTGGGAGTACCTTCACCACACAGACTGCAGCGGTTCAAGAAGGCGGCTCACCACCACCTTTTCAAGAGCAATTAGGGATGGGCAATAAATGCTGGCCTTGCCAGTGACGCTCACAACCCAGGAACGAATTTTAAAAAAGTGGCACAGTAAGTTATGTAGACAGGAGCAGAAAGATACTAAGAGATATTGATAAATTAAGTGAGTGGGCAAAACTGTTGAATATGTAGTTCAATGTTGGGAGTTCAGTGTGAGGTCACCCACTTTGAACCGAAGAAATATAGATCAGAATATTTTCTAAATGGTAAGAAGCTAGAAACTGTGGAGGAGCAGAGAGATTTAGGGGTCTAAGTACAGAAATCACAAAAAGCTAGTGGACAGGTACAAAAACTAATTCACAAGGCTAATGAAATGTTAGCCTTTCAGACCACATCTGGAGTACTGCATTCAGTTCAGGGCACCGCACCTCAGAAGGATATATTGGGCTTGGGGCGGGTGAAACACAGATACACTAGAATGATACTGGGGCTAAAAGGGTTAAATTATGAAGACAGATTGCATAGACTAGTATTGTATTCCCTTGATTGATTTCCTATCTGTCATCTAATGGCTCGGTGGTAGCACTCTCACTTCTGAGTCAGAAGGCTGTGGGTTCAAGTCCCACTCCAGAGAATTGAACACATGGTCCAGGCTGACACTCTATTGCCGTACTGAGGGAGTGCTGCACTGTAGGAGGTGCTGTCTTTCAGATGAGACAATGGCCCAGAAATTCGGGTCTCCACAGGTGAGTACGCACGGGGTACTCACCCGTAAGCCCAATGGAAGTGCCGGTTTCCTGCATGCACTGTGCATGCGCGGGAAACCGGCACTTCCGTTCCCCTGAAAGAAGGGGTTCAGAGTTCGAACGTGTGCGCAGGAGAGGCAGCGCGTGCGCATCGAACTTAGGTTTTTTTTCCAGGTTTCTCCGGGAGGGTAAGTCTCCAGAAGTTAAACATATAAAAAGCAGTCGCAAGGCCTGCTTTTTACAAGGTAAGTGGTGAATTAATTAAAATTAAAACATTTTTTCCACAGGTTTATTATTTTTAAATACTTTAAAGAAAGGTAAGTTTATTTTTAGCCCCATTAGAAAATGTAATTAATTTTTTCAAAAATTTTAATTATTGTTTAAAATAGTTATTTCATGTAATTAATAGTTTATTTTAAAAATGTGATTTAAAAAAAAATGTATTTGAAGATTTAGTGATGTTTTGGGGCTTATAGTATTTATAGGTTTGACAGGTTCCTGTCAAACTTATGAATGAAGCATTCCCTGCTACCATTGGTTCTCCATGGCCCAGGTGATCCCAGGGGATGCATCGAACGAACTGCGCCCCTGGGATACACAAGCACTGCACGCCGGCAGTTGGAGGAGGCCCAGGATTGCAATTCCACGGGGGCCCACAGCTCAACGGCCGGCGCGCAAGGTAAGTGCAGGTCAGGGGCTTACACCCGCGGGAAGCCCCCGACCCGAATTTCTGGGCCATTAAACCTAGGCCCTGTCTATCATCTCAGGTGGACGTAAAAGATCACGTGGCACTATTGGAAGAAAAGGAGAGTTCTCCCAGTGTCCTGGCCAATATTTATCCCTCAACCAACATCACTAAAGCAGAAAATCTGGTCATTATCTCATTGCTGTTTGTGGGACCTTGCTGCGCGCAAATTAGGCCGCCACTTTTCCCACGTTACAACAGTGAATACACTTCAAAAGTACTTTGTTGGCTATAAAGCGCTTTGGGACGTCGTGAGGTTGTGAAAGGCACTGTATAAATATCATTTCTTTCTTTCTGTTCTTTATCAGAACTGTAAAGAAGTTTAAAGATATTTTTGTGAATTGTTGGCCTGTATTTTCCGATGCCTACGGGTGGGTACGAGCTGTGTACACACCTGTAGGGACATTGGAAATGCCGGTTTCAGGTATGTGAAGTGCATGCGCAGAAAACCGGCATTTCCGATCTGCCAAGAATGCTCTTGACAGATCGGACGCCTGCCCTGGAGAAGGGCCTCTGCGGGGGGAGAGTTCCACTTTCTACAGAACCTCCGCCCGCTGAAAGCCCTTAGAAATCTTACGCCTGGTAAAAGCGTAAGGCCTGCTTTTACCAGCATAAGAGTTGAAAAAATTAAAAACTTAAATTTTTTTTTCACTCATTTATAATTTAAAAATACTTTTAAAAAAGGTAAGTTTATTTATAACCCCGTAAAAAAAACTTCAATTATTTTTTCCAAAAAATTAAGTTTTTGTTTAAACTATTTAATTTATTGTAATTTTAACTTATTTTTAAAAAGAGGTGGTTTTTAAAAAAATTTATTTAATGTTTTAGTGTGTTTTTGGGGTGATCTCCACTCATATATTTGAAGGGTCTATCTGTCAAATGTATGAAGGGAGATTCCCTTCTCCTATTGGCTGGCCTGGTTCACGTGATCCCAGGGACGCTTGCGAACCGCCTGCGCCCCTGGGATACGTGGGCCCTGCGCAATTCGACTGTGGAGAGGCCCAGGAGCGGAAGTGTCCGGACCTCGGGAGCCCCCAGGTAAGTTCGTAGATTTTTTTCCCGATAGGAGGCCTCCGCACGCATTGAAAATTGCTGTCAACTCTAAATCTAATGCTGGCAGTAACAAAGCAATATTGAACAGCAATTTAGTGAGTGCCCGTTAGCCCATTCAATAATTGCTCTTAAGTTCTGGCAGAACAAAAGTTGGGGCCTGAGTGCTCCAGCACTCTCAATGTGCATTACAGTGATTAAGGTCATGATTGTCATCATGATAGATTATTAAGAGTTCAGTGCACTTTGGAAAGGGAAAGCATCGCATATGTGGTAAATTATGAGCCGTCACCGTTATATTTTTGGGTCGTTTACTCTTTTTTTTACAGAGGTGGTGGGGGGTATTCAGTATCTCCGAACATTTCTGTGGTTGAGCCCTCACTCCCTTTGTTCAAGAGAATGTTTTCAACAGATATCTGGGTAAAATTTGTAATGTTCCCAGGAACAAAATAAGGACTGACATGAATCTTGTCATTCATGTGGAAATGACATATGAAGTAATACTGGGCGGCCTGCTGGTGGTGCTGTCCAGGGAGAGTATAAATACTCGGGCATGGGCCCAGCTTGCTCAGGACATTCTTTAACAGGAACTAGTGAAGGACACAACTAGATCTCCATGTTGAAAAACAGTTGATTAAAGCCTTGTTTAATACTTAGACCAAGTGCCTCGTACTTTTCTTACGTCAAGGGCTGTGCTGTAACATTTTAGGACAATTTTCCATCGCAATAGGCATACATTTTTTATCACAAATCAAATGCATCAACACTATGGGATTGTGTTCAGAATATATCATAAATGCAATCCCGTATAACTACTGATGTAGCTCCTGCAGTGCCAAGATGATGCTTAAACATTCTTTTTCAATCACTGAAAACCAAATTCTCTTGACAGTATCTTGGTGACTCAGATAAATGATTGGCTGTTCCTCTCCACGACAGCAATGATGTCCAAGTCCAATGCCTCAGGGAGGACCGTGAAAACTCGGGATAATCTGAACTTGCTGGCACAGGACATGCACGAAAGGGCATCTTTCAGCTTTACAAAAGTACTTTCCACATCAATGGAGTAAGTCACTTGCTTGGGATTCACCTTCCATGTCAAATCAGTTAATGGCTTGGCTGGATTTCTATTGCTAGGAATGGACTTGAGGTAATAGCTGGCCAATTCAACGAATGCCTGTTTCTTGGTTATGGGGCTGACCCAGTGCACAATGTGAGAAGCTTTGCTCAACTTGTAATGCTACTAATTCTTCAATGACATTTCCATCTTCTTTCTCTGGCATGGCTTATCCATCCTGGTCATCGAGATGGATGCTGAAGCTGCCTTTCAGGGAGATGACAGTTACTGTGGAAACCTTTCTTAGGGGGTCGCGGGGGGAGTTTGTACTGTAAGGTTGCCCCTGCTCAGTTCAAACAAGTGTAAAACTGTTTCAAGATACCAAGGGTATATACTTTATAATAATTCTGGTTGTAGCATGAGCTTCATTGAACCTGTGCTCCTCTTCTGTCCATAGTTGGTGCATGACTGTCATGATGAATGGCTGCATAATATAACCTTGATCTCCCAGGTGACCTTGTTCTACTTGTCTTCTCCTTTAAATAAGGGGGTTAAAGATGATTATCTTAAAATGATAGTCATGCAGTAATTCCAGGTAAGCAGGCATTGCCCGCCAGGGTTTCTGTGCTGTGGTCACAAACCAGGTGCACACTGAGATTCAGGTCATATAGGGCACAGTATCGTACATAACGCCCTGAATGACAACATGATAATCTATTGGACTCTGCGGAATCCAGCTGTTTAGCAGAATTATGCTAACATCTCATATTGTTGCTGTTTGTCATGAATAAATTAATACAGTTGTTAGCCCTGCTAAATAACGTATCTATAACCTTCCTGACACCAATGGGCAGCAAAGGGGCTGACATGGCAAATGTCCCCAATGCTAGCCTGGAAGAAGCCCAATGCATAAAAATTGAGAATGACAATGACTCTGACAGCCACTGTCGGTGCCATACTGATATCACATGTTGTGCAGAGGTCATTGCAAAGGCACAATTCTGTCAGAATGCCCCTGGTGAAGCTAAGCCTCTTCGGTTCTTCTGTGTTGCCATTGCCAGGGAGCTATGTCTAATAAAGGACATTGGCTGTTTAGCAGAGTGGTAGGACTTGACTGTACACTAAAAATGCCGCCTGACATCATGGGTAATCTTTTCTGCGCTTGCTGGTCCGTCTCTGCCAACTCCAGCACTGCCAATCCCAGTTGTGGTGAAAGTCCTAGAATGTAGGAAAAAAAGGAATCTACTTTCCTTTAAGTGAAGACCATGGGATAACATTTCCGTGGAGTTTCTCCCAATCTCCTGCCGTAAATTTGGCCAAAGATGGAAGGAAACGCCAGGGAAATGCCTCCTTATCTAAGGAAGGATATATTTGCCTTGGAGGCTGTGGAACAAAGGTTCACTAGATTGATTCCTGGGATGAGAGGGCTGTCCTATGATGAGAGATTGTGTAGAATGGGCCTATACTCTCTGGAGTATACAAGAATGAAAGGTGATCTCATTGAAAGATACAAGATTCTGAAGAGGATTGACAGGGTAGATGTATTATGTCCGTGTATAATTGAGACACGGACTGCAGGAGTTGGTTATAACAGGTCTTTACTGAATGGAGGCAACCTGGAACCACTATGCAAATGTTACTACACAGGCTTATATACAGGGGTGGTCACTACTGGTACTGCAGTATACAGGGGCTGCAGAATATAGTTCCTTCTGCAAAGTACATACACTACAATTCCTCCCCTTTTAGCTAAGCAGTACATAACATTCGATTAACAATGAAATAACATATTTACAATTACAGTTGCTAGCTACATTAGTTGAAGTTAAGCAATTATAAATTCAGTCTTTGAGGAGGCTTCCTGATTCTGTCTGGATAACGCCTCTTTGCGGTATCAGGTTCTTCTGGCAAAGTTGAGCCGGGATCAATGTCGTTGTTTGGTTCGTCTGCTTCCAATATCACCGATTCTGAGGTAGATGCAATTGGTACTTCGGTTTCATCACCAGGTGTATAGGATCCTGGTGTAGATTTGACGTTTTCCAGTGACTCTAGAATCTGGTCAGCATGGCGTCTTACAATGCTCTCTCCAACGTCCACGGTATACATTAGAGGTCCTTGCCGTGTGCAGATCGTTCCTGGCTGCCATTTCTCTGTGCGGTAGTCCCGGGCCAAAACTGGTTGACCTATCTTAAAACTCCTGGTTGGCCTTTCATTCATATTCTGAAACTGCCTGTTCTCCACATCTCTTCTGATGTTTGGCTTAACCAAATCCAAGCGGCATCTTAGTCTTCGATTGAAGAACATCATGGCTGGAGTTTGGTTGGTAACCGCATGTGTCGCATTCCGGTAGGCAAACAAGAAGTTATCCACCTTGTGTTGTAGGGGTATGTCTTCATTACACATTGCCTTGATAGCCTTCTTGAATGTTTGAATGAACCTCTCGGCCAATCCATTAGTGGCTGGATGACATGGGGCGGATGTGTAATGCTTAACACCATTGTTCTTTAAGAACCTCCGGAACTCTTCAGACACAAACTGTGGTCCATTGTCGGAGCAAATCTGTTCAGGCAGCCCATTCCTGGCGAATATGGTTCGTAAGACTGTGATAGTTTTTTCTGTTGTGGTTGAGGACATTTTTATTACCTCTGGCCACTTTGAATGTGCATCCACATAAATGGACCAGCAAAATCAATGTGCACCCTTTGCCATGGAGATGAGGGTCACTCCCATGGATGTAGAGGGGCTTGTGGTGGGGCGTTTTGGACCTTCTGGCATCCTGTACAGCTCTTGGTCATCTCTTCAATTTCTCTATCGATTCCCAGCCACCACACAAACGCTCTGGCTAAGTTCTTCATTTTTACCCCTCCCAGATGACCCTCATGAAGCTCATTGAGCACTCTATCCTTCAATTTGGGTGGAATTACTACTCTGGATCCACACATCAAGGTTCCTCTGCACACTGACAGCTGTTCTCTTCTCGGCGAGAATGCTGGCAACAGTGGTTCGCCATGTGCTGGCCACCCCTTCACCGTTAAATCATAGACCCAGGAGAGTGTCGGGTCATTTCGTGTTTCCTTTTCTATGTTTGCATTCGTCACAGGGAGACATTCGACTATGGTCGAGTGGAATATCTCCACTGGATCTACTGCAAGTTCTTCTTCCACCGTCGGCAACGGTAGGCGCGACAATCCATCAGCATTCCCATGCTGTTTAGTTCCTTTGTACTCGATGTCATATTGATGTGCCCCTAGGAAAAGGGACCACCTCTGTAGCCGTTGTGCTGTCATTATCGGTATGCCCTTCTGAGGGTTGAAAATGGAGACAAGAGGTTGATGATCAGTAAGTAGAGTAAATTTCTGACCGTGCAGGTAGTGATTGAACTTCTTCACCCCCCACACTAGGCTGAGGGCCTCTCTGTCAATCTGGGCATAGTTACGCTCGGCTGAAGTTAACGAGCGTGACGCAAAAGCTATCGGCCTCTCTGAACCATCAAGGAATTTCTGTGACAGTACCGCCCCAATGCCGTAGGGAGACGCATCACACGCCAGTCTTATCGGTAGTGATGGGTTGTAGTGAGCCAATATTTCTCTTGAAGTGATTAGGTCCTTACTCTTCTGAAAGGCCCGCTTACATTCATCGCTCCATTTCCATGCTACTCCCGTTTGTAGTAGGGCGTTCAGTGGGTGCAGAATTGTGGACAAATTCGGCAAAAACTTATGGTAGTAATTCACCAATCCGAGGAATGACCTCAGTTGCGACACATTTTCAGGCGCTGGAGCCTTAACTACCGCTTCAATTTTGTCAGGGGACTTATGTAACCCCTCTTCATCAATCACGTGGCCACAATACGATATCTGTTTCTTAAAAAACTCGCACTTGGGGCGATTGGCCCTTAGCCCATGCTCACGTAGTCTAGTGAGCACCTGCTCTAGGTTGGCAAGGTGTTCACTGTCATCTTCACCTGTCACTAGGATGTCGTCCAAGTAACACTGAGTCCCCGGAATTCCTTGCAGGACTTGTTCCATCGCTCTTTGCCATATCGCCGGAGCTGATGCTACTCCGAATACCAGTCGATTATACTGGTAAAGACCTTTGTGAGTGTTTATCGTGAGATACTTCCTAGAGGATCCTTCAACCTCCATCTGCAAATATGCTTGTGCTAGGTCAATTTTTGTAAAACGCTTCCCTCCAGATAGTGAGGCGAAGATATCTTCTATCCTTGGAAGAGGATATTGTACTGTGTGAAGGATTGGGTTCACCATCACCTTGAAGACCCCACAGATGCGAACCTTCCTTGGCTCCTCAGACTTATTGTTTAACGTTTTCTTCATGACAGGAACGATGGGTGTCGCCCACTCACTCCAGTCTACCTTAGAGAACACGCCTGCATTCTCCAGATTCTCCAGCTCTGCCTCAACGGCTGGGCGAATTGCATATGGTACCGGTCTTGCTTTGAAAAACTTGGGAATTGCATTCTCTTCTATTTTTATCGAGGCGGTTACGCCTTTACGACTTCCCAGTTCTTGTTGAAATACCTCTTTGGCGTTAGCTAAGATTGTTGACAATCGTCCAGGAATGACGTCGTCATCCTTTTTACCAGCCACCGTCAGTGCCTGAATGGAGTGCCAGTCTAAACTTATCTTTCTGATCCATTCACGTCCCAATAACGGTGGTCCACCATCTTGCAGTATGTACAGATACAATTTCTGTATTTCCTTGCCGTTGTATTCGACAGGCACCCTTATTTTTCCTCTGGGGTATACTTTTTGCCCTGTATACGTCTTCAAGACAATGGATGTCTCTTTCAAGGGTATGTGTGAGAATAGCCGCTCGTAGTCTCATCGATTCATGACGGTTAGAGCTGACCCTGTATCCAATTCCATTTTGACTTGGGACCCTGCTATCGTAAGGGTGACCCAAATGGTTCGGTGATCCTCTTTTGCGATTACGTTGTGAAGTTTGAGACAGCTTAGTCTCTTGTTGCCGGATTCACTATCGCTCATCTGGTCTTCGCGCACTTCCCCCCGCGCTGCTGCTAACGCCGCTCTCCGCGGTTCCCGTGGCAAACTGCAGCTCCTCGCTGCTTTCTGCGCGTTTAATTTTTCTTCTTTCCCCATCGTCGGAACAACCCTGCGGGACTCTTGCCTCCCTCTTCTCGGGTCTGTACGCTGCCCGGCTTCGTAGCACCGGCCGCGCCCTGTGTGCTCCACCCTCTCTCTCTCTCCTCTTCCCGACAACACTGCTCGGCCCCGTTGCAAAGCCACCCGCTCGAGCTCTAGACCGCCACAGCCCAGGAAGGATCAGTGTACTACCTGCCACCAGCCCGATTTGCTGAAGCACCATCGACAGGATATCCAAGCCCCGCTCTCGACAGCCTCTCCTGCAAATCTTCAACTCCGCTGACTCAGAGGCGGATGCCCACGGTCGACGCCCGTTTCTTCTGTTTCTTTCTTCCTCCTGGCCTCGACCTCTGATAACTTCGCTTCAGGGATGGATCCCCACGAGGTGGTGCAGACTGTAGGTAAGTTCGTATCTGCTCGTCGCCAGTATTATGTCCGTGTATAATTGAGACATGGACTGCAGGAGTTGGTTATAACAGGTCTTTACTGAATGGAGGCAACCTGGAACTACTATGCAAATGTTACTACACAGGCTTATATACAGGGGTGGTCACTACTGGTACTGCAGTATACAGGGGCTGCAGAATATAGTTCCTTCTGCAAAGTACATACACTACAAGATGCTGAGAGGTTGTTTCCCCTGGCTGGAGTGTCTAGAACTAGGGGGTATAGTCTCAGGATAAGGAGTCAGCCATTTAAGACTGAGATGAGGAGGAATTTCTTCACTCAGAGGGTTGTGAATCTTTGGATTTCTCTGCCCCAGAGGGCTGTGGTTGATGAGTCTTTGAGTATATTCAAGGCTGAGATCGATAGATTTTTGGACTCTAGGGGAATCAAGGGATATGGTGATCGGGCGGGAAGGTGGAGTTGAGGTGGATGATCAGCCATGATCTTATTGAATGGCGGAGCTGGCTCGAGGGGCCATATGGCCTACTCCTGCTCCTATTTCTTATGTTCTTAAGTTCTTAAATGGCGTTAACGTTTCTCTGGGCTTTCCACCGATATTCTCTCCATGTTATGGTGGGACATTGGGAGAGAACCCCTGTGGATATGCTACTACTCCAACCTTCTCTCTGCTGCCTATCCATTAATGCCTGGCCCACTTGGAGAGGGTAATGCATTGTACCAGTGATGTGTCACTGCAGTCCTCCTCAACTATTCAATTTGGCCCCACCAATTGCTGTATCATCTGATCTGGGTGCATTAGCACCCGGGCGCCATTTCTAGACTCCAGCAATGCTGTGCCGCATTTCTAACTTTGTTGGTCCCTGTCCACTCAAATACGGAGTAATGCTTTGCACCAACAGCAATTTCTAGGCTATACCCAGGAGACCGAGTTTACCATTAATAAAGCACAGGTTATTTCCCAATAAATTTGCAGTAATGATGTTGTGATCATGAATTCTTCAATGCGAACCTTGTAATGCATCAAGACACAGATCATGGTGACACAGTGCCTGTATCTAGCGCTTCGGCCAGCATGAAAACGCAGCATAAAGCACTAAACAAAACATAAAAATAGGACACCAGGGAGTGATTTAACGGCAGTAATCTAATCTTGGGTTTCAGTTAATAGTCATCAGCCACTTTGCTTTGCTCATGTGATTTATAACATCATCTAAACCTTTCTATGACATTGCTGCCTTTAAATCACGCTGAGATAGCCATTATTCTCCGCTCACTGGGCATATTTCAGCTGTCCACCTATTAAAGGGATTTATTAGTAATTATCAAGATGCTTACATATACCGTGAGTGGAAGTGGCTGTAACAGGGACAAACCAATTATTTACATGCTGTCTGTAAGTCTCTACTTTTCACAGCATCTATCACAGCCCCAGAACGTCAGCACAGTGCCTGCAGTGTCCACCTGGGCAATGGTCACATTTGGAAGTAGGCCATTAAGTGTTGGTGGAGTGAGATTGGACTTAATGCTCAGGCACTGGCCTGCCCGTGGAGCCTTTGGCTATTCCAATACCGCACCACTACATTCGATCGAATTACGACATTTCTTACAGAAGTAATGGCTCAGGGTGTGAATGCACTGCTCTGTGTTGTATTAAACCACATGCAGGAAGTCCCAAGCTTTGGTCCCTAACCTGGATGAGGTGCCCAGGTGGTGGCATATTTTAGGTATTGTTGGGAGTAAAGGGAATGTTAGTTGAAAAAAATTAAGTGATGGAGAGAAATGATACAGAAATTGAAATTAATGTAATTAATAAATTATTTTAAATTGATATATAGAAGAGTTGTAAAGGTTTATGAATAAAAA
This sequence comes from Somniosus microcephalus, assembly GCF_052327205.1. Classification (NCBI taxonomy): domain Eukaryota; kingdom Metazoa; phylum Chordata; class Chondrichthyes; order Squaliformes; family Somniosidae; genus Somniosus; species Somniosus microcephalus. The sequence continues at coordinate 37,754,616 of NC_141012.1, read as the reverse complement.
GTTAAAATAAATGAATATGAAAAATATGAATTGGTGCATTACAATGAATTTATGTAAATAAAGTAATCTTATCAATGCAGAGTAAACATTTTTATGTAAAGTATGTTTTCAATTTAGGAGCTGAAATTTCCTTCCAGGCTACACTGGACAGAGTGATTATAGAAACTTGGACATGGGGAATGGGAAACAGGGAGCAGAAGGAATGGGACAGAGTGACTGGGAATCCAGATATAGAGAAAGTTATTTGAACCAACTCGCCCGGCGATAACTGACGGTATCAGATTGGACACCTGTTTTACACCCCGCCCAAATTTATTTCCATTGAAGTCAATAAAAGGTAAAATTGGGCAGGGCGTAAAGCAGATGGCTGATCTGATTCCATCAGTTTCATGCTGGGCAGCTTAGGCGAGGAAGGAAGAATGGGCTGCAGAGGGAGTGGGAAATGGGGTTGTGGAGGGAATGGGGAATGTGGTGTGGAGTGAATGGGAATGTGGTGCAGAGGGAATGGGAAATGGGGTTGTGGAGGGAATGGAGAATGCGGTGTGGTGTGAATGAGAATGTGGTGCAGAGGGAGTGGGAAATTGGGAAGTCAGCATTTCATCAAGGTGTTCATGATTGCAGGCAAAGGACGCCCAAAATAAAAGGGGGCGTTTGAGAACTGGAGGGTTTACACCAGATCTCAAGACATCCACACACCTTGAAGAACTGACCTTGGGCATGGTGGCCATTCACTTCATGGGCCCACTAATGAGGAGTCTGCAAGTGTTGCTTCTTTGTTCATGACTATGAAACTCCTCTTCTTCCTCAATCTCCCTAAAAACAAGGAAAATTCACAAAGGGATGCCCATGCTATCTGTAGGGCTTAGCAAGGACACAACCCCCCCCCACTCCATAATATTAAAGCGACTGAAGAGGCTTACATCAAGGACTGGTGTTGTCTCCCTGCACTCCCAGCACAGATCCATCAGAAAATCTGGGACAAGTGCAAAACTGATGATCAAACTCTGCTTCTTGTTTCCCATTCTGTCTGCTTTCATTTCATGTGACAACAAAGTTCTGCCACCTGCAAATGATGATTGATGAAAACTCCTTTTTAATGGTGGAGCTGCAGCTGTTAGTAAGCAGTCCACTTGTGAGGCCGCCAGGATTCACTGGCGTGTTTCAGAGGAGACGTGCAGAACGTGGGAAAAGTGGTAAAGTCAGAAAGGCCTCTCAAAATGGGATTATAGAGGCAATTAAGTGGTTGTTAAGGGCCTTAAGAGCCTATCCCGCCTCTTGGAGGTGGGATGGAAACGGGGTCAGAAAACACGCATTTGGGAAAATTGCTCGGAGGTGGGATGGAGGCAGGATTGGGCCCGCACGGCATTTTTTGCGATTTTACCACCTCACACGCCTCCAATCCCGCTTCCTCGGGCCCGGCAAAATTGAGCCCATGGTGTACACAACTAATGATGGCTATCTACACTGTTGCCCCGAGGGTTCTGATGATCTTCTGCCAAAGTTACAAGAGGAGATCGGGAGAAATCCTGCAAAAATTCAAGACCAATTGTCTTTATGTGTTTGTTATGTTAGACAGTTGGGTTTTGAGGTGATTTTCTGAATATGGGCTGCCGACTAAGAGCCTCGCCCACCACCACTGCACATCAGTGATCCAGATGTGCATCCTTTGCCCCTTCCCCCAATTTTATGTCCATTTTTAACAGATGGAAACACACGAGAGGCATGTCCGCAATTTCCCCAAATGCACTTCTGGTTGGTGAAGTTCTGCACCAGTGGCGCAAGTTTGACGACAATCCTCCAAGGCGACTTTTTAACAAAACAAAATTTTAGACGGTGTGACAAATATTGTGCGGTGAAGATATTTTCAGTAAGTGCTTTGAGCGGTTTCATTGTCCGTGCCTCTGCTCTCTTATTGGTAGACGTTTGCAGGCTGCTGATTGTTAATTTGTTCGGCACATTGGAATTGCGGGACGAGGAAAGCCCACCGAGTTCGTCTTTTGCCAACCTGGTAGTCACATGATACAATGATAATGGAGTTTCTGTTCTCAAGTAAAATCCTTTGCCCCTGCTAATGGGTCAGTACTGTTAGGATTCTGATTAGTAAGTCGCAAAGTAGTTAAACTGTGATTTGTTAATGTTCTTTGAAATTTGAGAGAATTTAAGCCAATGAGGTAAAAGTGCAGCATAGACAGACAGTTCGTGCCTGAGGTGTGACAGACTTAATGTAAATGGAATGTAATGAAATGGACTAGAAATGTAATATGACTGGTATAAAATGGTACAACTGTATATAATCCTTTAATATCATAAATAAATACACGGACAGATCAATAGATAAATATAATTTACAACACAAAAGTTGTCAGGCGTGTAATTGTCACCAGAGGCTCATTGAACCGCCACACACACCAAGAAAATGGTTTATACAGAGAACTGACAAAACTGGGAATGTTGAAAAGTAATTCGAAGCACCTTTTTTTAGGCTGCTGAGTTATAATTGTCTGGGGTTTTTTCCTCCATGTTCAATTGCCTTTAATTCCATCGTGGCCATTTACTGAGCCACTAACAGCATGGTGACAGGAAGCACTTTGTAGTGCGTGCTTTCTGTCATGGCTGCCTTGTTCATGCATCCCAGTCAGATTGAATTTATCTACAGTCCACTAGTACTAAAATAAACTGCTCACCAACCATGTGTTGCAAAATAATTGACAGAATTTATTAATACATTATCTAATTAAAACCACACTTGGAGGGAAGCAGTCATCAGGTTAATTAAAATTCAATTACATTCAAACTCTATTATGTGAAACTCCATTGCAAACACATTAAATGCAATCATTTGAAATTGCAATAAAATCACAATGTTAAAGATCAATTTCATTATATTTTAAATTAGACTTTTAAATATATGCAAAAGTTGAAAGTTTGTGTGAAATATTCAGTTTGTCTCTATACCCCTCTCTGTGCTTTTCTGTCTCTGGTTCTGTTGTGTAGTTCGCTTACCTCTTCCTCTCCATCGTTGCTTTTGAGAGTTTAATCTCTTCCGTTATTTTAACTCCATTTTCTCTTTGCAAAGTTCTACTTTGTTTCTGTTGCTCATGCTTTTCCAATTTATTTTTGCTACATTTTCACAAGATAAACTCGATGAGGAAGGCTGTTCACCCACCTTGGTTTGTACATCTAGAAAAAACTATAGGGGACAATTTTGATTTTGCTTTCCTCCCTTTTTTCCAGCGGGAACCGACTGGTAGTGAGACCAGAGTCACTGCGAAGTACTTCCTGCCCTGTCCCTGTTCAGGAAATAGTCATCTGGTGTTCCAGCCCAATAACCGATGGGAACCTCATTGATCGAGGGTGTTACGATGTATGTAGAACAGTTTTAGTGTTCCAATGCATGTGCTGCACAAGCTCTGCCCAGCGGAACTCAATGTAGAGCGGCCTAAGTGGAGGGCCTTCACGGGATTGCTTCTAATGTCTTTTGTGGGGCCAGGAGGAGCGTGAAGGTTGGATTCAACCCCTCCTCCCACTCCACCCGACTAGCAAACTGCCCTTCAGTGCTTAAACCTGTGGATGGCTCACCGAGAACATTCTAAGAAGCCTGACCATGTAAGGCGGGCATTCTGTAAAAACGACGCAACTCCGTTGACGCCATTTTTTCAGAGTTTCCAGAGCTCTTCTGAAGCTAGGGTGGACGAGCTGGAGAATCTCCGCAGAAATTCACAGCCAATATATTTTTCATTTCAAAAAAGTCTTAGCTTTCTTGATAGCTGAGTTGGGTAGTGGGCAACTGAGCCAGTCCGACCTGGTTCAATTCCTGATCTGTGCTGTGAACTGGTCTCAGTTAGGGCAGAGATGGGGCACTACCCTTGATCTCGTTGCCCCAGATTAGGGACATGAAAATCAGCCAAGGTTCCTGAACGTGCACTTGTGTGAATGTTGGGAAAGGATCAGATGCGATTGGCTGTGATGATTCCCACAGATGGATAGCCTGCTGAGAGGAAAGCTGGAGTGACCCAACCCCAGAAAGCTCTCACTTGGTAGTACCCAGCTGTTGGTGTGCTTATGCAACTCTGAATTGGTTTGCAGATGGGCCTGAAGATCCAACCCCATTGAAGTAGTGAATGGAGCCACTTCAGGGTTTAGGCAGCCCTTTCCCCTAACTGACAACCTGGGACCAACTGCAGAGAAGGGGACTCAAAAAGGCAGGTCTTTGTTAGGCAAACATTTCAACAACATATATACCTGGCAAAACACACATTTATAAGAATGTTTATTCACACATTGGGGGAAAAATTCAGTTGTTTGCGCCTCCCGTTAGCGCCTTAAGAGGGCGCTAATGGGGTGCAAAGCAACTAGCGCCCGGGCGCGGCGATGTTTGTGCCGCTCGCAAAATTAACTAGACATTTTGCGGCGGCGCTAAACACTACCACATGATGTCCTGCGCCGGCAGATTGTGACGTCAGTCGAGTGCGCAACGCCCTGGTAGCGCCCCAGACTGGATATTGAGTGGCGCCCCCTGCCTTACCGCCTGCCGCTAGCAACGACAGGTTGGGGGGAGTGTTTTGCAGTCAGGAAGGGACTGGGGGAGCGCTATTTAAAGGCGACCGCTTCCTGCCTTTTTTTGTTGGTGACATTTTTGCACCACGCATTCTGAGAGAGAGAGAGAGAGAGAGATTCAATGCTGTGTGAAGGAGTTTTGGGTACTGAGCAGTACTTTGCAGGTTCATTTTGATTTGCCCTTCCTTGTATCGATTTAGAAGAGACTGTGGGGGCTGCACTCTGAGCTCTTTCCCTGGGTCTCTCCATTGTTATTTCCAGCAGATTTGATGTAGAGGTCTCTCCAGGCCGAGATTCAAGGCTGCAATGAGCAGGATGTGGATGGAGAGCAAGATCAACCCTCCCCTTTAAGAACTGGCCGCCGCCTTTGTGTCTGTGTTCCATTGCTGACTGACATCACATGAGCTTCGCCAGCGCTCTGAGTTAGTGCCTTGATTTTCGGCCTTTGCGCCTTAAGACAAGTGTGAAGCACCTGATTTAGCGCTCCAATCACCTCCGGAGGCGATGAAAGCCAAGTTTGCCGTCGGAGGCGATAATTAGCGCCAAGCGCTAAACTTTGCGCACGGCCGATAATGGCACCCCAAACGGGGTGATACTGACTTTTCCCCCCCCGTTATTTCTACAGTCAAGAGAATAAGAGGTAAACAGTGGACCCTTGTCTATTTGTTCAGTCATTTACCCAGGCAAGGCCTAAAACACATTGGAATTTTAACTGGCGAGGCACTCCTTGGGTAGCTGCAGCAATCAAAGACAGTAAGGTAAGCACTCCACATAACTCATGTCCCTGGGCATGAGTTATGCGGAGTGCATTTCTAGTGGGGGAGGAAAGCCAATGACTGCTGCAGATCTGGGTGGCCTGCTGAAGTGGTAATGGCCACAGGCTGCAGGGCCTCCTGGCAGAAGGCCTCTAGCCCTGTAAATTGGCCCAAACGAGGTTGTTTTCTTCCCTCCCAACTGTCAATGTTGCACGCATTAACAATTTAAGGACAAAAAGTAAACCAGCTAAGCTAGGCACCCTTGCCTTTGGCGACTCAGATGTTTTAAGATACCTTGGTGTACTGTGATCCTAAGGACCACGTCAAAGTATCTCTTTAAAAGAATACAGCAACCTCAAATCTACTTTAAATTCACAATATTTTGATCGATCTAAAGTTTGATAAGAGAAACGTACTGAAATGTCAGTGTATGAGGCTTGCTGGAGCTTTGCTTCACTCAATAGCTTTTGTAAAAAAATTCCCTCACCCTACAGCCATGCAACTAATGGAAAACTTTTAATTATATAGATAAATACAACACTGATGTTGCCATATCATGCAAATCCTCATTAGTCCTTGTGCAAATAGGGCTAGCTGTATTGACATAGGAAGAGGTTTAGCTCTTATTAGTGACCCCTTACAGTTCAGGACGCTTTGCTTTTCCTCTGGCATTTTTTGTTCTGTTGCTCAGTGAACACTTCCCCGTGCAGCTGAAGTGTTTCTTGAGTCACAGCATGAGCAAATTCCACTCTAGTCCTTGTATAACGAATCATCCCCCTGGTCCCCATCCAATTTTTGAAGCCTGCTCACCTTCAGGCCTTGGATGCCGTGACCTGATAATTGACTCCTTCAGCACAACCTCCCTTGAGCTCCAGCGCGCTCCGCTGCAATAGTCACACTTCAAGAACACCTCCGGGGCAGGCATTTTATTTGTACCAATGTGTGCAGCCAGAGGAACATCAGGTCATGAAAGGCAATTAAGAAATGTCCTGCTCAAGTGTGGAGCTACCCGCACCAGTCACATGCTGTGACCAATTCAGCTGAGTGGATTTTGAGGGTTATTTTCTACCTCAGTTACATTAATTAAAAGTCCTGCCGTGGTTACATAAAAAATAATGGAAGAATTTTATTCATAACTTATCCAATTAAAAATCTAATTCACATAGAGCAATGTTCATATTAATTGAAGCAAAATTTTAATTTGTTATCCTATGATCAGAAACTGCATCACAGTAAAATTGCAATATTAAAGATCAGATAAAATATTGGCTACTTTCGACAACTATTCTTTAAAATCTGTTTTTCTGTTGGAACTTTTGAGCATAGAGTTTCTGATCGAGAATATCCACCTCTTGGGCGTTTCCATTCAGAAAACCGGATGGACATCCTTTATGCCAAATCCCTGCCCATTTTGCCTTGGCTGCAATTATCTGATCGGGTTTTGACTCAAGGAAGCCCCTGCCAGTTTGGGGATAGATGCATGTAAATGACATTATACACTCAAAGGGCTGGATTTTCCCAACCCTGAGGAGGTGGGTTTGGAGACGGACCTGCCGGGAAAATGGCAGAAACTGGGAGCGGGTTACAACCCCGCTCCCAACCCGCCTCTGTGCCATCAAGTGGGGTACCGCAGGGATCGGTGCTAGGACCCCAGCTATTCACAATATATTTTAACGATCTAGATGAGGGAACCAGATGTAATATCTCCAAGTTTGCAGATGACACAAAGCTGGGTGGGCGTGTGTGCTGTGAGGAGGATGCAGAGAAACTCCAGTATGATTTGAACAGGTTGGGTGATTGGGCAGATGCATGGCAGATGCAGTATAATGTGCATAAATGCAAGGTTATCCACTTTGGTGGCAAAAACAGGAAGACAGATTATTATCTGAACGGTAATAGATTGGGAAAAGGGGAAGTGCAACGAGACCTGGGTGTCCTTGTGCACCAGTCGCTGAAGGTAAGCATGCAGGTGCAGCAGGCAGTTAAGAAGGCAAATGGTATGTTGGCCTTCACAGCGAGAGGATTCGAGTACAGGAGCAAGGATGTCTTGCTGCAGTTGTACAGGGCCTTGGTGAGACCACACCTTGAGTATTGTGTGCAGTTTTGGTCGCCTTATCTGAGGAAGGATGTTCTTGCCATGGAGGGAGTGCAGCGAAGATTCACCAGACTAATATGTGGGATGGCAGGAATGACTTATGAAGAGAGATTGAGTCAATTAGGCTTATATTTGCTAGAGTTTAGAAGAATGAGAGGGGATCTCACCTCACAGCCTCACCTCACAGAAACCCCACAGTGCAGATAGAGGCCATTTCGGCCCATCGAGCCTGCACCGACACATATCCCACCCGATCCCCGTAACCCCACGTATTTAACCCCCTAACACTAAGGGTCAATTTATCATAGCCAATCAACCTAACCCGCACATCTTTGGACTGTGGGAGGAAACCGGAGCACCCGGAGAAAACCCACGCAAACATGGGGAGAATGTGCAAATTCCACACAGACAGTCGCCCGAGGCCGGATTCGAACTTATAAAATTCTAATAGGACTAGACAGATTCCTGGGACTAGGGACAGGGTCACTGGCAAGGCTTGGAAGCTAAGCAGAGCCAGGCCTGGTTAGTACCTGGAGGGGTGACCATCAGGGAAGACCAGGTGCAGAAGGTCACGGAAGGAGCCCCGAGGAGGGGCGGTTGGTGAGAAGGTCACGGAAGGAGCCATGGGAGGAGCGGCTGGTGAGCAGGCCCGGGCGGTGGGCTGAAGATTGTTGGACAGGAGGAATGGTGGAAATGGAATGGCGGCGCGTACCGACGCAGTGGCTTTGCTTCTCCCAGTCATGGGAGCTTGCAAGATCACATTTCGTTGTTCATGTACTTGTGCAATGACAATAAAGTTGAATTATTATTATTATTAGATGCAGGAAGGATGTTCCCGATGGTGGGGGAGTCCAGAACCAGGGGTCACAGTCTAAGGATAAGGGGTAAGCCATTTAGGACTGAGATGAGGAGGAATTTCTTCACCCAGAGAGTGGTGAACCTGTGGAATTCTCTACCACAGAAGGAAGTTGTGGCCAACTTATTAAATATATTCAAGAAGGAGTTAGATATATTTCTTAAGGCTAAAGGGATCAAGGGATATGGGGAGAAAGCAGGGACAGGGTACTGAATTTGGATGATCAGCCATGATCTCATTAAATGGCGGAACAGGCTCGAGGGGCTGAATGGCCTACTCTTGCTCCTATCTTCTATGTTTCCTGGGAGGTGGGTCCCTGAGTAGCGCAGGGACCCATCTCCTCGAGGCGGGAAGGGGATTAGAGTCAATTAATTGCCTGTTAACAGGTAGTTAACAGGCAGTTTTGCGGCTTATCCCCATTTTACGCCTGAAATTGCGGGCTTCCTGATGGCTACGAACCTGTCCAGGGTCAACGAGGTGAGCAGTGGGTCTGCGGGCGTGAGAGGGGTCGAGATGTCAACTGTAGAGGTGAGTGATGGGTGCAAGTGTGGACAGGTAATTATGAGAGGTGAATGTAAAATTTTGGAAACATTTTCCATACCTTTGCTTCTTCCTGCAGGCTTCAACCTTTGAGGATCCGGAGGTGCCTCATCTTAACAGCAGAGATGACAGAATGGCTGCTGAATTCTCAGATGCAGCAGCCATCTGCTTTCTGCTGAGGAAAGAGGTCTTGGTGAACCTTCAGTGCAAGTGCTCACCTTAGAACAGAGATTGTCAGTGTTTGACTGCTTCTCAAAGCTGTCATACGCTGACAATTCATCTGTCAAAAATTTTCGACAGATGAAGTCTCATACGCTGACGTCATCTATCACCAGCTTTCCCTTGATTGGGCTTGGTAAGCCCACAGGACGAGCTTACCAAGGTCAATCAAGGGAAAATAGCGTGGGTTGGTCAGACATCACGAGGGGTGGGACTGAAACCCAAAAACCAGCAGTCCCACCCCCAACGTGCCTTCATTGACAAAATCCAGCCCAAAATTTTGTAAGTTCTGCCCATTTAATGCAGATTCCTTGACCTGACAATATAAACTGTCCATTCAGGGTTACCAGGTATGTTTCTCTAACTGCAAACCAGTTTCAAGAAACTAAAAAAGAATGAACTTTATATCGCACCTTTCACAACTTCTGAAGTACTTTAGAAGTATAGTTATTATGTCCGTGTATAATTGAGACACGGACTGCAGGAGTTGATTATAACAAGTCTTTACTGAATGGAGACAACCTGGAAACTGAAACTACAGAAGCCTGCTAGGGCCTTTTATACAGGGGTGGGCACTGCCGGTACTGCAGTCTGAGACCAGTTATTCCCTTAAAGGTACATACACAACAATTCCTCCCCTTTTAGATAAACAGTACATAACATTCATTTAACAATTAATAATAACTAATTACAATTACAATTACGGTTGCTAGATACATTGGTTGAAGTTCAGCAATTATAAGTTCAGTCTTTGAGGAGGCTTCCTGATTCTGTCTGGATAACGCCTCTTTGGGATATCAGGTTCTTCTGGCAAGGTTGAGTCGGGATCAATGTCGTTGTTTGGTTCGTCTGCTTCCAATATCACCGATTCTGCGGTAGTTGCAATTGGTACTTCGGTTTCATCGTCAGGTGTATCAGATCGTGGTGTGGAGTTGACGTTTTCCAGTGACTCTAGAATCTGGTCAGCATGGCGTCTTACAATGTTCTCCCCAACGTCCACGGTATACATTAGAGGTCCTTGCCGTGTACAGATCGTTCCTGGCTGCCATTTCTCTGTGCGGTAGTCCCGGGCCAAAACTGGTTGACCTATCTTAAAACTCCTGGTCGGCCTTTCATTCATATTCTGAAACTGCCTGTTCTCCACATCTCTTCTGACATTCGGCTTAACCAAATCCAAGCGGCATAGTAGTCTTCGATTGAAGAACATCATGGCTGGAGTTTGGTTGGTAACCGCATGCGTCGCATTCCGGTAGGTAAACAAGAAGTTATCCACTTGTGTTGTAGGGGTATCTCTACATTACACATTGCCTTGATAGCCTTCTTGAATGTTTGAACAAACCTCTCGGCCAATCCATTAGTGGCTGGATGATATGGGGCGGATGTGTAATGCTTAACACCATTGTTCTTTAAGAACCTCTGGAACTCTTCAGACACAACTGTGGTCCATTGTCAGAGCAAATCTGTTCAGGCAGCCCATTCCTGGCGAATATGGTTCGTAAGACTGCGATAGTTTTTCTTTGGTGGTTGAGGACATTTTTATTACCTCTGGCCACTTTGAATGTGCATCCACCGCAATCAAAAACATCGAGTCCATAAAGGGACCAGCAAAATCAATGTGCACCCTTTGCCATGGAGATGAGGGCCACTCCCATGGATGTAGAGGGGCTTGTGGTGGGGTGTTTTGGACCTTCTGGCATCCTGTACAGCTCTTGGTCATCTCTTCGATTTCTCTATCGATTCCCGGCCACCACACAAACGCTCTGGCTAAGTTCTTCATTTTTACCCCTCCCAGATGACCCTTATGAAGCTCATTGAGCACTCTATCCTTCAATTTGGGTGGAATTACTACTCTGGATCCACACATCAAGGTTCCTCTGCACACCGAAAGCTGTTCTCTTCTCGGCAAGAATGCTGGCAGCAGTGGTTCGCCATGTGCTGGCCATCCCTTCACCATTAAATCATGGACCCAGGAGAGTGTTGGGTCATTTCGTGTTTCCTTTTCTATGTTTGCATTCGTCACAGGGAGACATTCGACTATGGTCGAGTGGAATAAGTCCACTGGATTCACTGCCAGTTCTTCTTCCACCGTCGGCAACGGTAGGCGCGATGATCCATCAGCATTCCCATGCTGTTTAGTTCCTTTGTACTCGATGTCATATTGGTGAGCCCCTAGGAAAAGGGACCACCTCTGTAGCCGTTGTGCCGTCATTATCGGTACGCCCTTCTGAGGGTTGAAAATGGAGACGAGAGGTTGATGATCAGTCAGTGGAGTAAATTTCAGACCGTGCAGGTAGTGATTGAACTTCTTCACCCCCCACACCAGGCTGAGGGCCTCTCTGTCAATCTGGGCGTAGTTACGCTTGGCTGAAGTTAACGAGCGTGACGCAAAAGCTATCGGCCTCTCTGAATCATCAAGGAATTTATGTGACAGTACCGCCCCAATGCCGTAGGGAGACGCATCACACGCCAGTCTTATCGGTAGTGATGGGTTGTAGTGAGCCAATATTTCTCTTGAAGTGATTAGGTCCTTACTCTTCTGAAAGGCCCGCTTGCATTCATCGCTCCATTTCCATGCTACTCCCGTTTGTAGTAGGGCGTTCAGTGGATGCAGAATTGTGGACAAATTCGGCAAAAACTTATGGTAGTAATTCACCAATCCGAGGAATGACCTCAGTTGCGACACATTTTCAGGCGCTGGAGCCTTAACTACCACTTCAATTTTGTCAGGGGACTTATGCAACCCCTCTTCATCAATCACGTGGCCACAATACGATATCTGTTTCTTAAAAAACTCGCACTTGGGGCGATTGGCTCGTAGCCCATGTTCACGTAGTCTAGTGAGCACCTGCTCTAGGTTGGCAAGGTGTTCACTGCCATCTTCACCTGTCACTAGGATGTCGTCCAAGTAACACTGAGTCCCCGGAATCCCTTGCAGGACTTGTTCCATCGCTCTTTGCCATATCGCCGGAGCTGATGCTACTCCGAATACCAGTCGATTATACTGGTAAAGACCTTTGTGAGTGTTTATCGTAAGATACTTCCTAGAGGATTCTTCAACCTCCATCTGCAAATATGCTTGTGCTAGGTCAATTTTTGTAAAACGCTTCCCTCCAGATAGTGAGGCGAAGATATCTTCTATCCTTGGAAGAGGATATTGTACTGTGTGAAGGACTGGGTTCACCGTCACCTTGAAGTCCCCACAGATGCGAACCTTCCTTGGCTCCTCAGACTTATGGTTTAACATTTTTTTCATGACAGGAACGATGGGTGTCGCCCACTCGCTCCAGTCTACCTTAGATAACACGCCTGCATTCTTCAGATTCTCCAGCTCTGCCTCGACGGCTGGGCGAATTGCATATGGTACCGGTCTTGCTTTGAAAAACTTGGGAATTGCATTCTCTTCTATTTTTATCGAGGCGGTTATGCCTTTAAGAGTTCCCAGTTCTTGTTGAAATACCCCTTTGGCGTCAGCTAAGATTGTTGACAATCGTCCAGGAGTGACGTCGTCATCCTTTTTACCAGCCACCGTCAGTGCCTGAATGGAGTGCCAGCCTAAACTTATCTTTCTGATCCATTCACGTCCCAATAACGGTGGTCCACCATCTTGCAGAATGTAGAGATACAATTTCCATATTTTCTTGCCGTTGTATTCGACAGGTACCCTTATTTTTCCTCTGGGGTATACTTTTTGCCCCGTATACGTCCTCAAGACAATGGATGTCTCTCTCAAGGGTATGTGTGAGAATAGCCGCTCGTAGTCTCGTTGATTCATGACGGTTAGAGCTGATCCTGTATCCAATTCCATTTTGACTTGGGACCCTGCTATCGTGAGGGTGACCCAAATGGTTCGGTGATCCTCTTTTGCGATTACGTTGTGAAGTTTGAGACAGCTTAGTCTCTTGTTCCCGGATTCACTATCGCTCATCTGGTCTTCGGAACTACTGTCCGTCATCTTTTGTACTTTCCTGTACGGTTCCTTAGTAGCCTTTTTGTTGTCATTGGTCTTCTTCCCAGACCTGCAAACTCGTGCAATGTGTCCCATCTTTCCGCATTGCCTGCATATTTTGTCCTTGGACCAGCAATCCTTCTGGTCATGGTTTGTTCTGCCGCAGCGATAACATTTTGCAAATCCCCATGTCATTTTGTGGGTGCCGTATTCCTGTGGCTTTTGTTGTATTTCCACAGCTGCCCTTGCTGCTGCTTCGTACGATACTGCCACGCTGAAAGCCTTATCTAGCGTCAGCTCTTTCTCTGAGAGTAACCTCTTCTGGGTTCCTTCACTCAGGAGTCCACAGACAAATTTGTCCCGTAAGGTATCTGCCAGTCCTGCTCCGAACTGGCAGTGCTTTGATAGCTTGCGTAGTTCCGTAAGGTAATCAGCATTGCTCTCATTTTTATGCTGATTTCTCCTGTGGAATTTAAATCTTTCTGCTATCAGCAGCGGTGTAGGATTTAGGTGTTCTTGTAGGATAGCAACAATTTCGTTAAAATTCTTCGCGTTCGGTTTGGCTGGAGTAATCAGGTCCCGCAATAGGCCGTACGTTCTTGCGCCCATTAAATTTAGCAATACCGATGCCTTTTTCTCATCAGCTATTTTGTTTGCCTCGCAATATACCTCGACTCTTTCCACATACGTGGTCCAGTCTTCTATTGCATTATCGAAGGCAGTGATATCGCCAGTCTTTGGCATCTTGAAAATCTAAGATGGTGCCTCCCGCGCTTTTCCTTCTTCCCCGCCGAGTTAAGATGGTGCCTCCCGCGCTTTCCCGCCGCTGCCGCTGCTGTCAACGCTGTTGCTGGCGATTATATTTATTTTACTATCCTGTAATGGCGACGCCCTATGGTCTTCGCGCCTCCCCGATCGCTGCTGCCAACACCGCTTTCCGCAGTATTTTATTTTTCTATCGCGCTTCAATATTTGCTCCGTTAATTGAAGAACCGTTCCCGTCGTGGAGCGGACCCTCTGGGACACTTCCCTCCCTCTTCTTAGGTCCGAACGCTGCCCGGCTTCGAAGCACCGGCCGCGCCCTGAGTGCTCCACCCTCTCTCTCTCTCTTTGCTTCCCGACTCGCTGCCCGGCCCCGTTGCAGAGCCACCCGATCGAGCTCTAGCCCGCCGCAGCCCAGGAAGGATCAGTGCACTACCTGCCACCAGCCCGATTAGCTGGGAAACCACAGACTGGAGAACCAAGCCTGGCTCTCGACAGTCTCTCCTGCAATTTTTTCAATTCGATGATTTGGAGGGCGGTTGCCCACAGTCGACGCCCATTTCTCGAGTTTCCTTGGATTATTATTTTTTTTTCTTTCTTCTGGCTCCGACCTTCAATAACGTCGTCTGAGGTGCTGCCGAGTTGCAGGTAAGTTCGTTTCTTACTCGTCGCCAGTATTATGTCCGTGTATAATTGAGACACGGACTGCAGGAGTTGATTATAACAAGTCTTTACTGAATGGAGACAACCTGGAAACTGAAACTACAGAAGCCTGCTAGGGCCTTTTATACAGGGGTGGTCACTGCCGGTACTGCAGTCTGAGACCAGTTATTCCCTTAAAGGTACATACACAACAATAGTCACTCTTGTAACATAGGGAAATATGGCAGCCAATTTATACCCAGCAAGATCCCATCAAAAGCAATAAAGTTAATGGCCAGATATTCCGTTTTAGTGCTGTTAATTGAGAGATAAATATTGACTGGGCCTTCAGAAGAATTCCCTTACTCTTCTTTGAATAGTACCAATGGATCTTATACGTCCACTTGAGGAGGCAGATGTTCAATGTCTCATCCAAAAGACAACACCTCCAACAGTGCAGCACTCCCTCAGTACTGCACTGAAGTCTCAGCCTAGATTATGGCTCGTATTTTGTCGTCAGTGGGGAAGTGAATGGTGACCGCCGTTCATTACGCTTACAGCTGCCCATGGGATTTTTGTGGGCTTTTGAGCAGCAAATTACAGTCACCGGGCATCTGATACAGCATGGCACCGTCCACAAGGCGTCTGTGACATTGTGTGAACAGGGCAAGCAACACCGTGCCTTGTCAACGTGAGTCTATACCAGTGTAAAATCATGCACAGAAAGCAAAATAAAGAGAGGGAAAAAAAGACAGGATTAAGAGAGAGAGAGATAAAAGAGACAGAAAGAAAAAGTGTTTTAAAAAAATTATTTTAATTTTACTTTCTTTAAATCTCCAACAATAATTAAATTCTGAAAGAATGAGACTCCACACTTGTAAAAGTTAATTTTCATTGTCACAAAGGGTGTTGGGCAGTAATGAAAACTTATTAAAAAATTCACTTACACTTGAATGGGCCAGCCCTAACTTTTTCTGGCGTGTTTAGTGGGTATCTAGTGGGTAAGTACCGCAACTTCACGCCCTTACAGGTATTTCAATGCCGAATATCTCGGCGAGGTCCCAGTGTAGCGCAGCTTGAGGAGGAACAGGGCAACTCAGACAGCAACTTCCCGATTTCCACCTTTTACTGCGTATGTGCAAACGCCAGAAGTTGCGGTCAGATTTACTCCTTAACAATGGTGAGCGTTGATAGCCTCACTGTTATTCTTACTGCAAAATCTGGGCTTATGTGCTTAAGTCTCTAGAGTGGAACTTGAACCCACAAGCTTTAGACTCAAAGGTGAGATTGTTATCACTGGGCCAAGGCTGACACTGGTACTGAAAATGCGACATTGTTAGGCTGTTATTGAAGATTTATGTCTTGTTTTTTTGTTGTGGTAGTTGTTGCTGCGAAGAGGTGTTTGATAAACCTCTGTGGCCGCTTATTGCCTTATTTCTACTCTTGTTCCATTCAGTTACAATGGCTCTCCCACTTGGAATTCTCCGATAGCGCTGCTTTTTGACGGGAGAGAAGAGAAACAGCAATGGCATGGCAGGTCACGTCAGGCTACAGCTGAGGCCAAAGCCACCCACTCTCTGGTCCCCCTACATACACAGGCCAAGCTGCACATATGTTTCCTTGTCTCAGGAAGCTCAGATTCACCAGGGACTCTTTCACAGAGTTATACCACATGCTGCAAGCAGACTTGTAGCCAATAACCTCTGCAACAACAGCGGTGCCAGGGGCTGTTAATGTTACAACTACACTCAGCTGTTACACATTGGAGTCGATTGCAGCTGCCACTGGGGACATTGTGATTACCAGCCAGTTAGCACTGCATAGAATTGTGAAGCAAGTGACCTTGCTGAGTGCAATTTGGCTGTCACATTTGCCTACATAACTACAGTGACTACGCATCAAAGGTTCTTGATTGGCTGTGGAGATCCTGAGGACACAAAAACATTATATAAATGCAAGTTCTTTCTTTTTATCTATATAAATCCAATCTTTCTTTCTTTCCTAATACAGAAAATGGTGCAACAAGACTTCCTGATCACACCTGTGTTGCCCCTTTAAGTAAATATATACGGGCCAATTTTCAGTGTGCATATTCGCAGTGTGGAGCCTCATAACCTGAGAGTGCACAATGGGAAATCACAAGCACATTACATATAGGCCCAGAAATTCGGGTCGGAGGCTTCCCGCCGGTGCAAGCCTCCGACCTGCACTTACCTAGCGCACCAGCCATTGTGCTGCGGGCCCGCTTGGGATTCCGTTCCTGGGCCTCCTCCAACTGCCGGCATGCAGTGCTTGCGTATCCCAGGGGTGCAGTTAGCTCGAAGCGTCCCCTGGGATCATGTGGGCCATGGCGAGCCAATGGTAGCAGGGAATCTGTATTCATAGATTTGACAGGAATACAATTCAGCCCCAAAATATAACTAAAACTTCAAATAAAAATTTTTTAATCACATTTTTAAAATAACTATAAATTACATAAAATAACTATTTTAAACAATAATTAAAATTTTTGAAAAAATTATTTACAGTTTCTAACGGGGCTAAAAATAAACTTACTTTTCTTTAAAGTATTTAAAAATAACAAAACTGTGGAAAAAATGTTTTAATTTTACTTAATTCACCACTTATCTTGTTAAAAGCAGACCTTGCAACTGCTTTTTAAAAGCATAGCTC
This sequence comes from Somniosus microcephalus, assembly GCF_052327205.1. Lineage (NCBI taxonomy): Eukaryota > Metazoa > Chordata > Chondrichthyes > Squaliformes > Somniosidae > Somniosus > Somniosus microcephalus. Next base: position 37,737,571 of record NC_141012.1, on the reverse strand, counting down.
CTGGAGACTTACCCTCCCGGAGAAACCTGCAAAGAAAAACGAAAGTTCCAGGCGTACGCGCTGCCTCTCCGCGCATGCGTTCAATTTGTGAACCCCTTCCTTTAAGGGAATGGAAGTTCTGGTTTCCCACGCATGCGCGGTGCATGCACGAAACCGGCATTTCGTTGGGCCTACGCGTGAGTACCCAGTGAGTACTCACCCGTGGGGACCCGAAGTTCTGGCCCATAATTTTCTGGCTGAATAGGAGCATGCCCTTGATTTTCCAATATGCAGTCCTGTTCGGTGAGGCTCTACTCCAGGAGGACACATTCAACAACAACTTGTTGTTTACATAGCGCCTTTAACATAGTAAAATGTCCTAAGGCACTTCACAGGAGCGTTAGCAAAGAAAATTTGACACTGGGCCACAGTAGGATATTAGGACAGGACAGTGTCAACCGTGGCTCTGATGGTAGCACACTCACCTCTGAGTTAGAAGGTTGTGGGTTCAAGTCCCACTCCAGGGACTTGAACACATAAATCTAGGCTGACACTCCAATGCAGTGCTGAGGGAGTGTTACACTGTTGGAGGTGCCATCTTTCGGATGAGACATTAAACTGAGGCCCCATCTGCTCTCTCAGACAGACATAAAAGATCCCATGGTGCTATTTTGAAGAAGAGCAGGGGGGTTATCCCTGGTGTCCTGGCCAATAATTATCCCTTAATCAACATCACTAAAATAGATTATCTGGTCATTATCACATTGCTGTGTGCAAATTGACTGCTGTGTTTCCCAAATTACAACAGTGATTACACTTCAAAAGTACTTCATTGGCTGTAAAGCGCTTTGAAACGTCCGGGGGTCGTGAAAGGTGCTATATAAATGCAAGTATTTCCTTCTTTCTTTTTCAGGTGACCTGGTGAAAGAGGTAGGTTTTAAGGAACTTCTTAAAGGAGGAGAGAGAGGTAGAGAGGTGGAGAAGTTTAGGGAGGGAATTCCAGAGCTTAGGGCCTAGACAGCTGAAGGCATGGCCACCAATGGTGGGGCGATGAAAATCAGGGATGTGCAGGAGGCCAGAATTGGAGGAACGCGGAGATATCCTCTGAACAGTAGTCCAGTAATACCAATTGTAGTGTATGTACATTTAAGAGAGAACTACTTTTACAGCTCCTGTATACTGTAGTACCGGCAGTGACCACACCTGTATCTAAGCCTTGAGCATGCCTCTTTACTGTTGTCTTTAGACTACCCTCCTCCAGTAAACACCTGTTGATTGTTAATTTACAGCTTCCGTCTAGTTATTGGAAAACATCATACTTTAAGAATCACGGATTCAACAGTGGCAACGAGGTCGATTCGAATCTACCTGCAACTCTTCATTTCCTTTCAAGGATTCGCTCCGGGAGGACGGTGGAAGAAAGTCGAGGCCAGAAGCACGGGCGTCGACCACGAGCAACCGCCCAGGCATCCGGCATAGAGTGAACACTGCAGGGGAGGCTGTTGAGAGCTGGGCTTGGTTCTCCAGCCACGACGATCCAGCAACAGACTGGCAACAGGTACAGCGCAGACCCTTCCCGGACAGCGGCGGCTGGAGCCGACCGACGGCACAGAAAAGGCCAAGCAGCATCGACGGGGTAAGAGAGAGGGTGAAGCACACAGGGCGCAGCCGGGGGTTGAAAACCGAGTGGCATCGATGGAAAACAAAAAGAGGGAGAGGGTAAAGCAGCAGCCGGGTTCAGGACCGAGCGGCAGCAACGAGAGAGGCGCACGGGAGAACGTGCAGAGCACAGCCAGGGCTCAAGGGCTGAACAACGTCCGCGGGGGAAAGAAAGGAAGCGCGGGAGACGCCATTGAGCCGCGGAGAAGAAGGGAGAGCGCGGGAGACGCCATTTTAGAAGCCGCAGCGGAGAAGAAGGGCGAGCGCGGGAAGAAAGGAAAGCGTGGGAGGCACCATTTTGTGCCAGCGGAGAAGAAGGGAGAGCGCGGGAGACACCATTTTAGACAGTTTAATCACACCCAGGGTTGCCGAAGAGTGGCAGTATCACTGCGCTCGACAATGAAGTCGAAGATTGTGCGACATATGTGGAACGCATTGAGGTGTACTGCAAGGCGAATGAAGTGCCAGATGCTAGGAAAGCACTGGTTTTGTTCAATTCCATGGGTGCAAAAACTTATGGCTTACTGCAAAACCTAATAACCCCAGAGAAGCCAGTGGATAAGAATTTCGAAAGCGTAGTGGAAATCCTACAGGACCACTTAAACCCCACACCGCTGCTGATAGCAAAAAGATTTAAGTTCCACAAATGGAACTAGCATAAACACGAAAGTAATGCTGAGTACTTAACGGAACTGCGCAAGCTATTGAAACACTGCCAGTTTGGATTGGGACTAGCAGATACGTTAAGGGACAAGTTTGTGTGTGGGCTTCAAAGTGAAGGAACCCAGAAATGGCTTCTATCAGAAAAGGATCTTACGTTGGACAAGGCTTTCAGCATGGCAGTATCACATGAAGCAGCTGCACGGGGCGCTGCAGAGATACAACGGAGACCGCAAGAATATGGCACCAATGAAATGTCATATGGAGCTGGGAAGTGTTATTGCTGCGGCAGAACAACACACGACCAGAAGGATTGTTGGTTCAAGGACCAAGTGTGCAGACAGTGTGGAAAAGCAGGACACATAGCAAGAGTCTGCAGGTCAGGGAAGAAAACCAGCAGCAAGAAATCTCCACAGGAGAAGTACAAAAAGGTACATAAGGTGATGGACAGTAGTTCAGACGAACAGAAAAGTGATACAGACTCCGGAAGCAAGGAGCTGGGTTGTCTGAAACTACATAAGGTAATCAAAATGGAGGATCACCAGACTATCTGGGTCATGCTCAAGATAGACGGAGTCCAAGTGAAAATGGAATTGGACACAGGATCAGCCCTAACAGTCATAAACCAAAGGGACTACAAGCGGGTATTTTCACATATACCCTTGAGAGATACAGAGATTGTCTTGAAGACGTACACGGGGCAAAAAGTCGACCCCAAAGGAAAAATAAGGGTGAACGTTATATACAAAGGCCAGGAAATACCCAAAATGGACCTATATGTATTGCCAGATGGAGGACCACCACTACTAGGACGTGAATGGATCCGGAAGATATAATTAGATTGGCATTCAATACAGGCACTGAAGGTTGAGGCCAAAAAGGATGACGATGTCACACCTGGATGACTGTCAAAAATGCTAACTGACGCACAAGAAGTGTTCCAGGAGGGACTCGGAACACTAAAAGGCATAACAGCGACGATTAAAATAGAGGAAAATGCAAGCCCAAAATTTTTTTATGGCCAGACCGGTGCCTTATGCGATCCGACCAGCCGTCGAAGCAGAGCTGGAAGGGTTGGAACGTTCAGGAGTACTGTCCAAAGTGGACTGGAGCGAGTGGGCTACACCCATTGTTCCTGTAATGAAGAGGTCGTTGAGTAATACGCCTGGGGAACCAAAGAAGGTCCGCATCCGTGGGGATTTTAAGGTGACAGTGAACCCAGTCCTTCACACGGTACAATATCCACTTCCACGGATTGAGGATATTTTCGCCTCGCTACCTGGAGGTAAACGCTTCACCAAAATTGATCTGGCCCAGGCGTACCTGCAAATGGAGGTAGAAGAAGCCTTGAAACAATACCTCACGATCAACACTCATAAAGGTCTCTACCAATACAACCGGCTGGTGTTCGGGGTAGCATCGGCTCCGGCTATTTGGCAAAGGGCAATGGATCAAGTCCTGCAAGGGATTCCAGGGACCCAGTGTTATTTGGACGACATCCTGGTCACGGGCGAAAATGACAGTGATCACCTCGCCAACCTGGAGAAGGTGCTCACTAGATTAAAGGAATATGGGCTACGAGCTAATCGCCACAAGTGCGAGTTTTTCCAGAAGCAGATCTCGCATTGTGGCCACGTTATTGATGAAGAGGGGTTACATAAGTCCCCTGAAAAGATTGAGGTAGTCAAGGCTCCAGCACCGGAAAATGTGTCACAACTGAGGTCGTTCCTTGGGCTGGTGAACTACTACCATAAGTTCTTACCAAATTTGTCTACAGTATTACACCCACTGAACACCCTACTGCAAATGGGGGTACCATGGAAGTGGAATGACGAATGTAAACGAGCTTTCCAGAAGTGCAAAGAATTGATCACATCAAAAGAGGTGTTGGCCCATTTCAACCTAACACTACCAATTCGGTTGGCATGTGATGCATCACCCTATGGTATTGGAGCGGTGCTGTCGCACAAATTCCCAGACAGGTTGGAGAGGCCAGTAGCCTTTGCGTCTCAGTCACTAACCTCAGCCGAGCGCAACTACGCCCAGATCGACAGGGAGGCCCTCAGCCTAGTATGGGGAGTAAAAAAATTCAACCACTATCTGCATGGGCAGAAGTTCACCTTGCTGACTGACCACCAACCACTTGTCTCCATCTTTAATCCAAAGAAGGGTATTCCGGTGATGACTGCACAACGGCTACAAAGATGGTCCCTTTTTCTAGGGGCGAACCAATATGAAATAGAGTATAAGGGCACGAAACAGCATGGAAACACTGATGGGCTATCATGCCTGCCAGTGCCTACTGTGGAGGAAGCACCAGCAGTGGACCCTATCGAAATATTTTATTCGTCGATAATTGAACGAATGCCAGCAACCAACGCGGATATAGAGAAGGAGACCCGCAATGATCCGACACTGTCTCGGGTATATGATTTGACGGTGAAGGGATGGCCAACACATGGCGACTAACTGTTGCCAGCATTCTCATCCAGAAGAGAACAGCTGTCAGTATGCCAGGGGACAGTGATGTGTGGATCCCGAGTGGTAATTCCACCCAAGTTAAGGGAGAGAGTGCTCAATGAGCTTCACGAAGGCCATCTGGGAGGGGTGAAAATGAAAAGCCTTGCTAGGGCTTATGTGTGGTGGCCGGGGATCGATCAACAAATCGAGGACCTAACAAAGAGCTGCTCAGGATGCCAGAAGGTCCAAAATGCACCACCACATGCCTATCTACACCCATGGGAGTGGCCCTCCTCTCCATGGCAACGGGTGCATATTGATTTTGCTGGTCCATTCATGGACTCAATGTTCTTAATAGCAGTGGATGTGCACTCGAAATGGCCTGAGGTGATCAAAATGTCCTTAACCACTACAGAGAAAACGATTGCAGTCCTATGGACCATATTTGCCAGGAACGGCTTGCCAGAGCAGATTTGCTCTGATAACGGACCACAGTTTGTGTCCGAAGAGTTTCGGAAATTTATGAGAAGGAATGGGGTAAGGCATTACACATCCTCCCCGTATCATCCAGCCACAAATGGATTGGCTGAGAGGTTCGTACAAACCTTTAAAAAGGCGATAAGGGCCATGTGCGATGATGAAATTCTACTACAGCATAAGGTGGACAATTTCCTGTTAGCCTACAGAAATGCGACACATGCAGTTACCAACCAGACCCCGGCCATGATGTTCTTTAACCGAAGGTTGAGATCTCGTCTGGATTTGTTCAGACCAAATGTGCGAAGAAATGTTGAGGATAAGCAATTCCAGCACATCAATGAGAAGCCGACAAGGAGCTTCAATGTAGGACAACCAGTCTTGGCCCGCGACTACCGAACAGAGAAATGGCAACCCGGAACGATATGCACACGGCAGGGGCCATTAATGTACACAGTGGATGTCGGGGAGAACATTGTGAGATGCCACGTCGACCAGATCCTAGCGTCACAGGAACGAGTCAACCCCATGCCTCGCGTACCTGGGGATGAACCCGACATACCGGTAGCATCTACCTCAGAAACAGTAGCAGCAGAAACTGATGAACTAACCGACGAAAGGGGGCCAGAATCGCTTTCGCACCAAGAACAAGAACCTCAGGAAAGGCGCTATCCAGAAAGGATCAGGAAGCCGCCCCAAAGACTGAATCTATAAATGGACTATTTCAGTTTAATGTTGCATGTTAAAGTGTTAACTGTTATTTGAATGTTATGGGTACTGTTAATCTAAAAAGGGAGGAATTGTAGTGTATGTACCTTTAAGAGAGAACTACTTTTACAGCTCCTGTATATTGTAGTACCGGCAGTGACCACACCTGTATATAAGCCTTGAGCATGCCTCTGTACTGTTAGTCTTTAGACTACCCTCCTCCAGTAAACACCTGTTGATTGTTAATTTACAGCCTCCGTCTAGTTATTGGAAAACATCATACTTTAAGAATCACGGATTCAACACCATCCCTCTGGTGTTCAACCCCCTCTGTCCCCTCCCTTACCAGTTTTTTGCACATTCATTAATGTCACTGGCGTTCTCAACTGGATGCAGTATTAACGGTGATGTAATGTGTAGTCTTAACTTATCTGCAATAATCAACAAAGATCGATTGGATCTTTAAATGCAGCACAAATGTCCTATATCTTAATAAAATCTCGAAGTTAACCATATCGCTAAATTGATGCAATACTTCTCAAATTAATTATCTTTCAAAACGAAATGATGCTTAAAAACGTGTTGTACAAAAGGCAGGCATGATTTTCCGGATCCCTTGAGTCACTTAAAGCAGAGCAGATAGTCTAACATAATCACAACATCAGCACCCTGCTTCAAAACTAAATTACTCGATACATTATCACTTTTTCATCTCTGTATTTTGTTAAGCAGCTGAAGTGTAATCAGTTCAAAATGAAAATGTGGCTAAATTTCTTTATAATTTTCCTGGATAAAGCCCGCTGGGCATTGTGTGAAGATTTTAATTAATCCATGAATTTAAATGAAATGCAAACTGTTAGCAGAAGCATAGTCCTGCTCTCCATATTATAAAAAGGATATAGAGGCACTGAAGAAGGAGCAAAAAGGGTTTCCAAGGATGAAACCAAAGCTGAGAGTTTATAACTATCAGGAAAGACTGAACAGGCTGGGGCTCTTTTCTCTAGAAAAGAGAAGACTGTGATGTGACAATAGGGCCTCGATTTTCATTGAGCCGTGGAGTTGGGATTGGAGGCGTGCGGGGGGTTAATTTCCCGAAATCGGGGGTCCCGACCCCATCCCGCCCCCAACCCACCTCCATGCCAATTTCAAAGGAGGCAGGTACCCGCCCCGCACTGGGACCCGCCTACCCGAGGCGGGAAGGGATTAGTGCCAATTAACTGCCTGTTAACAGGTAGTTAACAGGCAGTTTTTAGCCTAATCCCAATTTTTAAGCTTGAACTGTGGGAAACCCGACGGCTCCAAACCACGCCAAGTTGGAGGAGTCGGGCCGTCGGGTTGAAGGGCTTGGAGGGGTCGAGATTTCGGTGTTCAGGTGAGTGATGTGTGCATGAGTGCAAAGGTAAGTGTGTTTGGTGTGTCTAAAGTGATTAAAGAAGTGTAAATTACCTTTTCTTCCCTTTTCAGCCTTCCTTCCTTTAGGTTCGGGGAGTCTCTCATCTCACCGGCACCGAAAGCAGAATGGCTGCGATCTGTCAAAAGTGACAGCCTGCAGCTTTCTGTGCAGGAGAGATTTCTAACTGAGTCTGTGGAGAAGGACTCATGTTAGAACTAAGACTGTCAGTGTTTGACAGCTTCAAACGCTGTGAAACACTGATATTTCATCTGTCAAAACGTATTGACAGATGAAATTTCAGTCTGTGACGTCACCTGTTGCCGAGTGGCCTTTAATTGGCCTGCTGAGCCTGCTGGGTGGGCTCAACAAGGTCAATCAAGTTAAAATCGCGTGGATTGGCCGCATCTCGATGGAGGCGGGACTACAACCCCGAAAGTTGTAGTCCCGCCTCCTTCCCGACTTCTGAATGAAAATCACCCCCTTGGCGTCTTTAAGATTATGAAAGGGTTTGATGGGGTAGACATAGAGAAAATGGTTTCACTTCTGGGGAGTCCAGAAGTAAAGGCCATAAATATAAGATAGTCAACAATAAATCCTATTAGGAATTCAGGAGGAACTTCTTCACCCATAGCGTGGTTGCAATGTGAAACTCGCTACCACAAGAAGTAGTCATGGAAGTAGCCAAGAATGAGAGGTGTGCAGAGTTGTTTTCTAGATCAATGTATTTTTCCTTTTAATAAGGAAGGAGGCAGTGCTGGACTGAGTTGTATGAAATGAATTGGGGACTGTAGTTAAAGTAAGATAAGGTAAGACCACCCTGCCCGGACCCAACTTAAGGATGAACAATGCCTCCTGATGAAGTACCCGAGGACAGCGTGTGCCCCTGGAACTGTACCTCACCATGAGTCAGTGCCTGCAGAAGAGGAGGCGTGATATAGATTCAGATAGTAGGGCGGTGAGTAAGCATATGACCTGCATGCTGCAGAACTCGCCAAAGTATTTCAGAGCCTGATGGTCAAGAAGAGCCCAAATAGAACTGATGTCCTAGGGGGAATGTTTGCTCGTGCTCTGGGGGAGGGTTTAAACTAAGATGGCAGGGGGTTGGTAACCTGAGCAGGGGGACAGAGGAAAGGAAAACAAGGATAAAAGCAAAAGAAAAGAAGGAGAAAAACAAAAGTGTCAGTCAGAGAAATCAACGGTTTAAATCAAACATAGCCACAGTAAATAATAATTCTAATAGTTCTAAGAACATTAAAAAAATAAGCCTGAAGGCTTTGTGTCTTAATGCGAGGAGCATTCGTAATAAGGTGGATGAATTGTTCAAATAGAGGTAAACGAATATGATTTGGTTGGGATTACGGAAACATGGCTCAAGGATGGCCAAGGCTGGGAACTCAACATCCAGGGGTATTCGATATTCAGGAAAGATAGGCAAAACGAAAGGGAGGTGGGGTAGCATTACTGGTTAAAGAAGGGATTAACACAATTGTAAGGAAGGATATTAGCTCTGATGATGTGGAATCAGTATGGGTAGAATTGAGAAATACCAAGGGGCAGAAAACGTTAGTGGGAGTGGAATATAGACCTCCAAACAGTAAGGCGGAGGTTGGGGATGGCATTAAAAGGGAAATTAAAGAAGCGTGCAATAAGGGCACAGCAGTCATCATGGGTGACTTTAATCTACATAGAGTTTGGGCTAACCAAATCAGTAACAATACTGTGGAGGAGCAATTCCTGGAGTGTTTACGGGATGGTTTCCTGGACCAATATGTCGAGGAACCAACCAGAGATCAGGCCATCTTAGACTGGGTATTATGTAACGAGAAAGGATTAATTAGCAATCTTGTTGTACGAGGCCCCTTGGGTCGGAGCGATCATAATATGATCGAATTCTTCATTAAGATGGAGAATGAAGTAGTTGACTCAGAGACTAGGGTCCTAAATTTAAATAAAGGAAACTACGATGGTCTGAGGCACTAGTTGGATGGAATTAATTGGGGAATGTCACTCAAAGGGTTGACGGTGGATAGGCAATGGCAAACATTCAAAGACCGCATGGATGAACTACAGAATTTGTTCATCCCAGTTTGGCATAAAAATAAAACAAAAAAGGTGACTCAACCGTGGCTAACAAGTGAAATTAGGGATAGCATAAGATCCAAAGAGAGGACATATAAATTGGCCATAAAAAGCAATAATCCTGAGGATTGGGAGCAATTTAGGATTCAACAAAGGAGGACAAAGGGATTACTTAAGAAGGGGAAAATAGAGTAAGAGAGTAAGCTTGCAGGGAACATAAAAACTGACTGTAAAAGCTTTTATAGATATGTGAAGAGAAAAAGATTGGTGAAGTCAAGCGTAGGTCCCTTGCGATCAGAATCAGGGGAATTTATAATGGGTAACAAAGAAATGGCAGACCAACTAAATACATATTTTTGTTCTGTCTTCACAAAGGAGGACACAAATAACCTCCCAGAGGTGCCGGGGAACATAGGGTCTGATGAAAGGGAGGAACTGAAAGAAATCAGTATTTGTAGGGAAATGGTGTTAGGGAAATTGATGGGATTGAAGGCCGATAAATCCCCAGGGCCTGATAATCTACATCCTAGGGTAATTAAGGAAGTGGCCCTAGAAATAGTAGATGCATTGCTGATCATCTTCCAACATTCGATGGAATCTGGACAAGTACCCATGGATTGGAGGGTAGCTAATGTTACCCCACTATTCAAAAAAGGTGGTAGAGAGAAAACGGGGAATTACAGACCGGTAAGCCTGACATCGGTAGTGGGGAAAATGCTAGAGTCCATTATAAAAGATGTAATAGCAAAGCACTTGGAAAACAGCGACAGGATCGGACAAAGTCAACATGGATTCACAAAAGGTAAATCGTGCTTGACTAATCTACTGGAATCTTTTGAGGATGTAACTGGTAAAATAGATAAGGGAGAATCAGTGGATGTGGTGTAGCTGGACTTTCAGAAGGCTTTCGATAAGGTCCCGCATAAGAGATTAGCGTGTAAAGTTAAAGCACATGGGACTGGGGGCAAGGTATTGACTTGGATAGAGAACTGGTTGGCAGACAGAAAGCAAAGAGTTGGAATAAATGGGTCATTTTCCGAGTGGCAGGCAGTGACTAGTGGGGTACCGCAGGGATCGGTCCTTGGACCCCAGCTGTTCACAATATATATTAATGATCTAGACAAGGGAACTAGATGTAATATCTCCAGATTTGCAGACGACACAAAGCTGGGTCGGCGTGTGTGCTGTGAGGAGGATGTCGAGAAACTCCAGGATGATTTGGACATGTTGGGTGATTGGGCAGAAACATGGCAGATGCAATATAACGTGGATAAATCTGAGGTTGTCCACTTTGCTGACAAAAACAGGAAGGCAGATTATTATCTAAATGGCAATAGATTGGGAGAAGGGGAAGTGCAACGAGACCTGGGTGTCCTTGTGCACCAGTCGCTGAAGGTAAGCATGCAGGTGCAGCAGGCGGTTAAGAAGGCAAATGGTATGTTGGCCAAGTAGCGAGAGGGTTTGAGTACAGGAACAAGGATGTCTTGCTGCAATTGTACAGGGCCTTGGTGAGACCACATCTTGAGTATTGTGTGCAGTTTTGGTCGTGTTATCTGAGGAAGGATGTTCTTGCCATGGAAGGAATTCAGCGAAGATTCACCAGGCTGATACCTGGGATGGCAGGAATGACGTATGAGGAGAGATTGGGTCGATTGGGTTTGTACTCGCTGGAGTTTAGAAGAATGAGAGGTGACCTCATTGAAACTTATAAAATTCTGACAGGACTGGACAGACTAGATGCAGGAAGGATGTTCCCGATGGCCGGGGAGTCCAGAACCAGGGGACACAGTCTAAGGATAAAGGATAGTCCATTTAGGACAGAAATGAGGAGGAATTTCTTCACCCAGAGAGTGGTGAACCTGTGGAACTCTCTACCACAGAAGGCGGTGGAGGCCAGTTCATTAAATATATTCAAGAAGGAGTTGGATATATTTCTTAAGGCTAAAGGGGTCAAGGGCTATGGGGAGAAAGCAGGGACCGGGTACTGAATTTGGATGATCAGCCATGATCAAATTGAATGGTGGAGCAGGCTCGAGGGGCCGAATGGCCTACTACTTCTCCTATCTTCTATATTTCTATGTTTCTATAACATCTGTGACATTGTTTTGGAGTAAAACGTTGGTCAATTTCATCCCGCGACTGAACCCAGCCGTATCTCGTTTATTATATGTTCAATGTCAATCCCCTTAGAATGGTAAGTGTTTGAGAAAACTCCCCTGTCACAGCAGACGTAAAGGATACTGGACTTAATTATTAGCAAATTTAATTTATTGGTACTTAATGCTTTCCAGGTAAAGACTGTAACATTGAGAATGCTTTGCACATAAATATTTCTTCAGAGTCCTGGATGTATTCTTCAGTTTATCTAAATTACACTGCAGACTTATAAATTATCCATATTTCACATTTCACTCTCTCCTGCAGAAAGCCCTAACCAGGAGAGAGTTTGTGTAATTTTACTGAAAGTATCCAGAGATTCTTTTGAGGTTTTAAACATTCAAAGCTTGTCTATTTTCACTTCCAAAGTAGTTATCTGTTAGTGAAACCTGGCATTATAATTAAAGATTGAATAGCATTTTGTGTCTCGTAGGATCTTCCAGTATCTGCAGGCAACAGCGAGCATCCATTTGAACTGACAGAAAATTAATGGTAAATGTACTGTTTAAATATTTAATTGGCTGTTATGAAGTTGAAATTTGTATTAAAGTATTCAAAGGCAAAACTATTAATGAACTCTCTGCACTAATATACTTCCAGTCTCACTGCAGGTTCTGTCCTCTAACTGCTGCGGGGCTGATGTATGTCTTGTTGCTCCAAGGAATGTTGGCGCCTGAGTTTTGGGGGTGGGAGTTGCGATTCTCTGATCCATTGAGCTCCCAATCTCAGCTGTGTCAGAGTGGCAGATGGACACTATCCTGAACAGGAAGTAGGAAGAGTTACACCAGGACAGTCAGGTAGTGCGCCTCCTGGTGGCTGGCTTTAGAGCAACATTATCGGGTGCCTGTCAGCAGGGCATTATGTCTGGTGGCTGGTGTCAACCGGGATTCAAGATGGAGTCTCACCATGCATACACCTTTATAAAAAATTGTTTACAAAGAATTATGATTGAAGGTGAAACTATACTGCTGGCACCACTTTGGCTCAATTCGCAACATTATCATTTCTGAGTCAGATGGCTATAGGTTCAAGATCCATTGCAGGATTTGAGCGCATAGTTTAAGCTTATGTGCAGTACTGAGGGAATACTGCATTGTCAGAGGTGCTGTCTTCTGACTGACATGTTAATCCAAGACCTTGTCTGGCTGTATGAAAAGCAGGGAGTTCTCTTGGTGGCCTGGCCAAATTTCTGACTTTCCTCACTCAACCAAATGGGTCATTCATTTAATTTTGGGGTCTTGCTGTGCAATAATTAATTGTCGTGTTTACCTACATGGTATCAGCGACTGCATTTCAAGAATAATTCATTAACTGCGAAGCAGTCTGGGATGTTCTAAGGATGTGAATGGTGCTATATAAATGTGAGTTCTTTTCTTCATTACCTATTTGAGATAGACTCATGCTGGGAGCCACATGGGGCTCCTACTCTTATTTCAACCATATTTTCAGGTTCCAAGATTGAATGAAAATGGAAACAATTTTATTAAGGTTTAAAATGGGAGTGGCCGTTGATTTAAAACATGGGCTCCCTGACTTGCATGTGGGCCACCTGCCCAAACAAGCTCGCCGGTGCGGAGGGGGGCAAAGGTCGTCGGCCTCACAGGGACCCGGCCTAAGTATGGAGGCCTGTACACTGAGGGAGAAGAGGCGTGCCAACCCCCTGAAGGGTGGAAGTAGGCCCCATTGGAAGTAGGCCTCACCTGGAGCTGGGGTCCTGGCCAGGAATTTGACCTGAATCCCTGAAGATGATGAGATCAGTTTCCTATTTAGTTTTTGTGGCTGCAGTCTTCTTACAGTGTGAAGTCTCCTCTTTCAGTTCACTGAGAGGTATCGGCTATTACCAAGGCCACTGATAATGAGGTTTTAAAGGGAAAAAAGAGCAGAATTACAGAGGAAATCCCAAAACACTGGTTAAAATCTCACACAATACAAATGGAATTTGATTGATTCATCACTGTGAAGCGGTGGCTCTGGGTATTGTCCCTGATAGTGTCTTTCTTTCTTACTCGATACGATTTCCTTTGTACTTTTTAAATATTCCAAATTGAAGGTAATGAGGCAATAACTTGCTGCTAGTGATGGTTGCAAGCATTTGGCATCCCTGCATTGCATTCCTCGAGCCATAATTTTAACAGAGGTATTAATCTGTTTAAAATAAATGGGTAAATGCATCCACTATAATAGGTTCCTGCTAATATGATGTAGGACTTCAAGGGATATTGGTTTCAAGATATTTCAACAAATTTGGCTTGGCAGTGAATTAAACAATTAAGGTGTCAGCCTTGGCTCGGCGGTAGCATAATTGCTGCTGAGTCAGAAAGTCATGGGTTCAAGCCCAGCTCCAGAGACTTGCGCACATATTCCAGGCTGTCACTCCAGTGCAGTACTGAGGGAGCGCTGCACTGTCGGAGGTGCCATCTTTCGGATGAGTCGTTAAACCAGGTGAACGTAAAAGATCCCATGACACTGTTCGCAGTAGAGCAAGGGACACCTCCCAGTGTCCTGGCTAACATTGATCCCTCAGCCAACAGCACTAAATTATCATAATAACAAAATACTGCGGATGCTGGAAATCTGAAATAACAACAGAAAATGCCGGAAATACTCAGCAGGCCAGGCAGCATCCGTGGAGAGAGAAACAGGGTTAAGGTTTCAGGTCTGGGACCCTTCATCAGAACTGGAAAAAGCTGGAAATGTAACAGATATTAAGCAGGTGCAGAGACGGGGCGGGGGGGGGGGAGGTGGTTAGGAGGGGAGGAAGGAATTGAAAGAACATGCTGTGAAAATGTTGCAAATGGGAATGGCAAAATCATACTGCATAAAAAATGGGGGCAGGGATTATTATCTGAAATTGTTGAACTCTATGTTGAGTCCGGCAGGCTGTAAAGTGCCTAATCGAAAGATGAGGTGCTGTTCCTCGAGCTTACGTTGAGCTTCATTAGAACAATGTAATAGGCCGAGGACAGAGAGATCAGAGTGGGAGTTGTTGTGTCTGTGTATAATAAGACACAGACTGCAGGAGAACGGTACAACAGGTGTTTACTCAACGTGGCTCACACTGGAACTGATCTGTACAGATTACTACTCAGTGCTATATACAGGTGTGGTCACTGCCGGTACTGCAGTATACATGAGCTGTAAAAGATAGTTCCCCCCTTAAAGGTATATACATTACAATTCCTCCCCTTTTAGATTAACAGTACCTTAACACTCATTTAACAATTAAATATCAAACCAATTACAATTAACACTTTTAACATGCAACATTAACTGAAAATAGTCTATTTATATATTCAGTCTTTGGGGAGGCTTCCTGATCCTTTCTGGATAGCGCCTTTCCCGAGTGTCTTGCTCTTGGTGCTGAGGCGTTTCTGGCCCCCTGTCGTCGGTTGGTTCATCAGCTTCCGATGCTACTGTTTCTGGGGTAGATGCGACCTGTACGTCGGGTTCATCACCAGGTACGTATGGGCGAGACATGGGGTTGACTTGTTCCTGTGGCTCTAGGATCTGGTCAGCATGGCATCTCACGATGCTCTCCCCAACGTCCACTGTGTATATTAGTGGGCCCTGCCGTGTGCATATCGTTCCTGGCTGCCATTTTTCTGTTAGGTAGTCGCGGGCCAAGACTGGTTGCCCTACATTGAAGCTCCTTGTTGGCTTCTCATGGATGTGCTGGAATTGCTTACTCTCAACATCTCTTCGTATGTTTGGTCTGAGCAAATCCAGGCGAGATCTTAACCTTCGGTTAAAGAACATCATGGCTCCTGGTTGGTGACTGCATGTGTCGCATTCCGGTAGGCGAACAGGAAATTGTCCACCTTGTGCTGCAGCGGAATGTTGTCATTGTACATAGCCTTTATTGCCTTCTTAAAGGTTTGTACGAACCTCTCAGCCAATCCATTTGTGGCTCGATGATACGGGGCGGATGTGTAATGCCTTACCCCATTCTTTTTCAAGAACCTCCGGAACTCTTCAGACACAAGCTGTGGTCCGTTGTCGGAGCAAATCTGTTCTGGCAAGCCATTCCTGGCAAAAATGGTCCGTAGGACTGCAATAGTTTTCTCCGTGGTGGTGGAGGACATTTTGATGACCTCAGGCCATTTCGAGTGCGCATCCATGGCTATTAAAAACATTGAGTCCATGAATGGACCAGCAAAATCAATATGCACCTGTTGCCATGGAGATGAGGGCCACTCCCATGGGTGTAGAGGGGCCTGTGGTGGTGCATTTTGGACTTCCTGGCATCCTGAGCAGCTCTTGGTCAGGTCCTCGATTTGTTTATCGATTCCCGGCCACCACACATAAGCCCTGGCTAGGCTTTTCATTTTTACCCCTCCCAGATGACCCTCATGAAGCTCATGGAGCACTCTATGTTCTGGACATTATGTGACATTCTGGACATTTTTACATGCAGTAGCGCCCTCTGGTGGTGGTTATTGTGTTAGCAGTGTGTTTGTATGAAGCAGAGGTCATTTGACCTTTGTTCCTTTCTGCCTGTATGAGGTCATTTGACCTTTGTTCCTTTCTTCCTGTGAGAGGTCAATTGACCTTCGTGCCTTTCTTCCTGTGTAACACAGGAAGTAGAATTCCAGGAAGAACCTGGCAGTAATGGAGGATTCCATAAGGGTTTCACAATCCAATGTAATCTGATTTCATATGTTAGGCCAAGCACAATATCTGTGAGTATCTTTGTTTCTTAGCATAATAGCAACATTGTCAGAGTAGTATTTTGATAACACTATGTTTATAAAAGGTTAATATTTGACAGTTATAGAAGTTAGTCCAAATGTTAGTTAGTTATACAATTAGTCTATTCTACTGTTGTAAATATGTTTATATCTTATGTAATATCGAATATATAGTACTCAGTTTATTTACAAAACATTCTTTATCTTTGTTTACAGTTTCACAAATTTGTTCAAGTAAAGCTTCAAAACAGCAAACGGCTTCACGAAGAATTATTTTTGAATAAGTGTTTAACTTGCTGGATAACTAGGTAGGAGCACGTCTAGCGCGGCCAGTACAGTGAAAAGATATCAGTGAAAAGATATCAGTGAAAAGATATCAGTGAAAAGATAGCAATACGGCTAGCTGTGAAGAGCGGAGCAGGAGGAACCCAGAGTAAGCCTTAACCTCGTAGAGCACATCTACCTCACATCAACATGTCAGAAGATAATAACGAAAATGCTTTGCAGCAAGTAGAAGACCTTAAACAGGCAGACGGAACTGTAGAACGTGACAATCGGTCTATAAGCTCCGGTTACTACAGATCGCAAGTTGGTTCACGGTCATCGGGTGGTTCTAGAGTAAGCATAGCCATCGCCAAAGCATGGGCTAAGCTAGTAGCAGCTCAAGCCAGAGCTGCGCATGCGGACAGTGAAATAGAAATAAAAGTAAGACAGGCCCGTCTCCAAGCTGAATCACAAGCCGAACAGGCCCGACACCAAGCTGACCTGGCCCGTCACCAGGTTGAACGACAAGCTGACCTGGCCCGTCACCAGGTTGAATGACAAGCTGAACAGGCCCGTCTCCAAGCCACATTAGACGCTCAGCAGCAACAAAAAGAGATAGATGCTGCATTAGCCGAGACACAAGTATTCGAGGCAATTTTGGAGGGAGCTGTTCCCGAGACAGCTTACAAACCTTTAATTCCCGTTCCGTGGCAGAGTCCACGACAGCGCACCATAGATTACGTGAGCGACCATGCCGACATACAGTTTACAGGAGAAAGGGATGGAGGCCCGCACATCTCTATAGACGCAAGCACTTCGTATAACATGCCACAAGTTGCCAACCAAGGTCAAAGCAGACGGCGTGCCTCAAGCCGCAGAGTCTCCCCCAGCAGAAAGGAAGACACGGTGCAAAGGAATAGGACGCCGAATAGAGAAAGTCAGAGGCAAATCCCCTCTTGGTTCCTTGAGACCCCCAACAGAGCCCCTAGCCAAGGCAACCCTGGCACAGGTCCCAGCACCTACGACCTCGCCAAATACCTTGCACGCACCCAGCTGGTGACTTCGGGGTTAATTAAGTTTGATGACAGGCCGGAGAATTATCGGGCTTGGAAGTCCTGCTTCCACGATGCCATATCGGGCTTAGACCTGTCGGCAGGAGAAGAGCTCGGCCTCCTTATCAAATGGCTCGGCCCAGAGTCCGCCGGACAGGCCTGCAGGATAAAAGCGGCCAATGTG
This sequence comes from Somniosus microcephalus, assembly GCF_052327205.1. Classification (NCBI taxonomy): domain Eukaryota; kingdom Metazoa; phylum Chordata; class Chondrichthyes; order Squaliformes; family Somniosidae; genus Somniosus; species Somniosus microcephalus. The sequence continues at coordinate 37,719,811 of NC_141012.1, read as the reverse complement.
GGACAGCTGCCAGAGGGGTTGAAGAAGGCTTGGGCGAGGCTGAAAGAAAGCTACGGCTCACCCGAAGCCATTGAAAGGGCTCTCTTTGACAGGTTGGAGAACTTTCCGAGGTTGACGAGTAAGGAACCCCAGAAGCTCCGCGATCTTGGAGATCTGCTGTCGGAACTCGAAGCCGCAAAGCAGGACGGCTACCTACCCGGTCTATCGTACTTAGACACTTCCAGAGGGGTAAGTCCCATCATTGAGAAGCTTCCATTTAACCTGCAGGAGAAGTGGATAACGTTTGGATCAAAGTTCAAGCTAAAGCACAACGTGGCGTTCCACCATTCTCTGCGTTCGTTAAATTCATCCGTAAAGAAGCCAAAGCCAGGAACGACCCCAGCTTCAACTTCTTCTCCGTCCACCCAGCACTTGCCAGAAGAGACAAGTTCGACAGACATGGAAAGACACCAATATCTGTCCACAAAATGCAAATGTCCTCAACTGAGAACACAAAAATTCAGAAGAAACCTGAGGATATGAGCAAACAATGCTGTTGTGTATGTACCTTTAAGGGAATAACTGGTCTTAGACTGTAGTACCGGCAGTGACCACCCCTGTATAAAAGGCCCTAGCAGGCTTCTGTAGTTTCAGTTTCAAGCTGCCTCTTGTTCAGTAAAGAACCTGTTGAACTGTTCTCCCAAAGTCCGTGTATTATTGAGGCGCGGACTTTACAAATGCCCTATCCACAACAAGCCCCATCCTTTAAAGAAGTGCAGAGGCTTCAGGGAGATGTCCCTGGAAGATCGGAAACAATATCTTAAAGAGAACTCTATACATTTCAAGTGCTGCTCTTCCACGAGCCATCTCGCCAAGAACTGCAAGGTAGATGCAAAATGCACTGAATGTGAAAGTGATCGGCACGTTTCAGCACTACACCCAGGCTCAGCTCCTTGGGAGTCAGAGTCGCCTCCTCCCGCTTCAGAGCACGGCGGGGAGAGAGAGGGAGCTGCCAGTCCGGAGATTACATCCAGGTGCACCGAGGTGTGTGGAGAAGGAGTGAGCGCAAGAACATGCTCCAAGATATGCCTCGTTAATGTGTACCCTGTAGGACGTCGCACACTAGAGAACAAGCCATCTCAGGTGAGCACACCCAAGACTTCCATCTTGGAGAAGGGTCGTCCAAGCTACCTTATCCCACGCAGTAGTCAGATCCGCGTGGTGTTTGACTCCAGTGCACCATATCAGGGAGTCTCTCTCAACGACGTACTCCTCACAGGGCCCGATCTTAACAACAGCCTCTTGGGAGTGCTCATGAGATTCAGGAAAGAGCCCGTCGCCATCACTGCCCATATCCAGCACATGTTTCATTGCTTCGTGGTGAGAGAAGACCATAGAGACTTCCTCTGCTTCCTGTGGTATCAGGACAATGACCCCAATAGAGACATTGTGGACTACAGAATGCGTGTCCATGTCTTTGGGAATAGCCCATCCCCTGCTGTCGCCATATACGGACTAAGGAGGGCTGCCAAGGAAGAAGACGACGACTTTGGCAGTGATGTGAGAGGGTTCATCGAACGAGAGTTCTACGTCGACGACGCACTGAAGTCATTCCCGACCGAAGCAGAGGCCATCAGTACCCTCGGACGAGCTCAGGAACTACTTGCACTATCCAACCTCAGGCTGCATAAGATAGCCTCTAACAGACCAGCAGTGATGGAGGCATTCCCCCCTGAAGATCGTGCTAAGGACGTCAAGGACCTAGACCTCTTCACTGATGACCTCCCCTTACAGTGTAACCTAGGGGTGTCGTGGAACATAGCAGCAGACACGTTCACGTTCCAAGTCTTAGACGTCAAGAAACCCTTCACACGTAGAGGAGTGCTCTCTACAGTCAACAGCCTATACGACCCTCTCGGCTTCTTAGCCCCTGTCACCATACAAGGCAGGCTGCTCCTCAGGGAACTCTCCACACGCGCTGAAGAGTGGGATTCACCTCTCCCCGAAGAGATGGAAGCAGAGTGGGACAGATGGAGAGACTCACTCCAAGGCTTACAGGAGATCCGAATACCTCGCTGCTATTCGTCTTTCTCTCCCTCAAATGCCCAATTCAAAGAACTTTGTGTCTTTGCAGACACATCCGCTAAGGCCATTGCAAGAGTAAGTTATCAGAAGGTCACCACTCAAGAAGGACAAAGCAAATTCGGCTTCGTCTTTGATAGAGGCAAGTGGCGCCCCAGCCAGACCTCACCATACCCAGATTGGAACTGTGCGTAGCAGAACGCAACCTACCCCCTCACAGCAGTCTACGGAAGCTGCATCCTATCATCAACACCGACGAACCGTCTCCGAGGTGGTTCTCTTTTGTCGCCAGAGGACCCCAGTGACAAGTAGAGCTCGGACTATGTGGAGTCATTAATGACCCCAGACGGGGAGTGTTCTGGACATTATGTGACATTCTGGACATTTTTACATGCAGTAGCACCCTCTGGTGGTGGTTATTGTGTTAGCAGTGTGTTTGTATGAAGCAGAGGTCATTTGACCTTTGTTCCTATCTTCCTGTGTGAGGTCATTTGACCTTTGTTCCTTTCTTCCTGTGAGAGGTCAATTGACCTTCGTGCCTTTCTTCCTGTGTAACACAGGAAGTAGAATTCCAGGAAGAACCTGGCAGTAATGGAGGATTCCATAAGGGTTTCACAATCCAATGTTATCTGATTTCACATGTTAGGCCAAGCGCAATATCTGTGAGTATCTTTGTTTCTTAGCATAATAGCAACGTTGTCAGAGTAGTATTTTGATAACACTATGTTTATAAAAGGTTAATATTTGATAGTTATATAAGTTAGTCCAAATGTTAGTTAGTTATACAATTAGTCTATTCTACTGTTGTAAATATGTTTATATCTTATGTAATATCGAATGTATAGTACTCAGTTTATGTACAAAACATACTTTATCTTTGTTTACAGTTTCACAAATTTGTTCAAGTAAAGCTTCAAAACAGCAAACGGCTTCACGAAGAATTATTTTTGAATAAGTGTTTAACTTGCTGGATAACTAGATAGGAGCACGTCTAGCGCAGCCAGTACACTCTATCCCTTAACTTGGGTGGAATTACCACTCGGGATCCACACATCAAGGTCTCCCGGCACACTGACAGCTGTTCTCTCCTTGTCGAGAATGCTGGCAACAGTGAGTCGCCATGTGCTGGCCATCCCTTCACCGTCAAATCATATACCCGAGACAGTGTCGGGTCATTTTGGGTTTCCTTTTCGATACAAGCGTTAGTTACTGGTAGGTATTCAACTATAGTCGAATGGAATATTTCGACAGGATCCACTGCTGGTGCTTCCTCCGCAGTAGGCAGTGGCAGGCGTGATAGCCCATCAGCATTTCCATGCTGTTTCGTGCCCTTATATTCAATCTCATAGTGGTGCGCCCCTAGAAAAAGTGACCATCTTTGTAGTCGTTGCACAGTCATCACCGGAACGCCTTTCTTCGGATTAAAAATGGAGACAAGAGGCTGGTGATCAGTCAGCAAGGTGAATTTCTGCCCGTGCAGATAGTGATTGAACTTTTTCACTCCCCACACTAGGCTGAGCGCCTCCCTGTCAATCTGGGCGTAGTTACGCTCGGCTGAGGTTAGTGATCGTGACGCAAAGGCTATTGGTCTCTCTGAGCCGTCCGAGAATTTGTGCGACAGCACCGCTCCAATGCCGTAGGGTGACGCATCACATGCCAACCGAATTGGTAATGCTGGGTTGTAATGGGCCAATACCTCTTTCGATGTGATTAGTGTTTTGCTCTTCTGGAAAGCTCGTCTACATTCATCACTCCACTTCCATGGCACCCCAGTTTGCAGTAGGGTGTTCAGTGGGTGTAGTATTGTAGACAAATTTGGCAAGAACTTATGGCAGTAGTTTACCAGCCCGAGGAATGACCTCAGTTGTGAAACATTTTCCGGTGCTGGAGCCTTGACTACTGCCTCAATCTTCTCTGGGGACTTATGTAACCCCTCTTTATCGATAACGTGGCCACAATACGAGATCTGTTTTCTAAAAAACTCGCATTTGGGGCGGTTAGCTCGGAGCCCATATTCCTGCAATCTAGTGAGCACCTGCTCCAGGTTGGCAAGGTGATCACTGTCATTTTCGCCCGTGACCAGGATGTCGTCCAAATAACACTGGGTCCCTGGGATCCCTTGCAGGACTTGTTCCATTGCCCACTGCCAAGTAGCCGGATCTGATGCTACCCCGAATACCAGCCGGTTGTATTGGTAGAGACCTTTATGGGTGTTGATCGTGAGGTATTTTTTTGATGCTTCTTCTACCTCCATTTGCAGATATGCCTGGGCCAGATCAATCTTAGTGAAGCGTTTCCCTCCAGATAGCGAGGCGAAAATATCTTCAATCCGCGGAAGTGGATATTGTACGGTGTGATGGACCGGGTTCACTGTTACCGTAAAGTCCCCACAGATGCGAACCTTCCTTGGTTCCCCAGGCGTGCTGCTCAATGACTTTTTCATCACAGGGATGATGGGTGTAGCCCACTCGCTCCATTCTACCTTGGACAGTACACCTGAACATTCCAGACTCTCCAGCTCTGCTTCGACAGCTGGGTGGATCGCATAAGGTACCGGTCTGGCCTTAAAAAATTTTGGGCTTGCGTTTTCTTCAATTTTAATCATCCCTGTCATGCTTTTTAGTGTTCCGAGTCCTTGCTGGAACACTTCTTTCGCGTCAGTTAGGATCTTTGACAGTCGCCCAGGTGTGACATCGTCATCCTTTTTGTCAGCCACAGTCAGTGCCTGTATGAAATGCCAATCCAGTTGTATTTTCCAGATCCATTCACGTCCCAGTAATGGTGGTCCTCCATCTTGCAATACATACAGGTCTAGTTTTGGTGTTTCCTTACCGTTATATATAACGGTCACCCTTATTTTTCCTTTGGGGTAGACTTTTTGCCCCGTGTACGTCTTCAAAATAATTTTTGTGTCTCTCAAGGGTATGTGTGAGAATAGCTGCTCGTAGTCCCGTCGGTTTATGACTGTTAGGGCTGATCCTGTGTCCAATTCCATCTTTACCTGGACTCCTGCTATCTTGAGAGTGACCCAAATGGTTTGGTGATCCTCCGTTGTGATCACATTATGTAGTTTCAGACAACTCAGTTCCCTGCTTTCGGAGTCATTATCACTCTTTTGTTCGCCTGAACTATTCTCCGTCATCTTATGTACCTTCTTGTACTTTTCTTTGGTAGGTTTCTTATTGCTGGTTTTCTTTCCCGACCTGCAGACTCGTGCTATGTGTCCTACTTTTCCACACTGTCTGCACACTTTGTCTTTGAACCAGCAATCATTCTGGTCATGTGTTGTTCTGCCGCAGCGATAGCACTTCTCTGTTCTATATGACATTTCGTTTGTGCCATATTCTTGCGGTCTCTGTTGTATCTCTGCAGTGCCCTGTGCTGCTGCTTCATATGATACCGCAATGCTGAAAGTCTTTTCCAGCGTAAGGTCCTTTTCAGATAAAAGCCGTTTCTGTGTTCCTTCACTTTGAAGCCCACACACAAACTTTTCCCTTAAGGTATCTGCCAGTCCAGCTCCAAACTGGCAGTGTTTCGATAGTTTGCGCAGTTCTGTTAAATAATCAGCATTGCTTTCATCCTTATGCTGGTTCCATTTGTGAAACTTGAGTCTTACTGCTATCAGCAGCGGTGTGGGGTTTAAATGTTCCTGTAGTATTGTTACTATGTCTTCAAAACTCTTTTCCATTGGCTTCGTTGGGGTTACTAGATTTCATAATAAACCATACGTCTTTGCACCCATTAAATTTAACAATACCGACGCTTTCTTGTCATCTGACACCTCATTTGCCTTGCAGTACACCTCTATTCGTTCGACATATGTAGTCCAATCTTCGACTTCATTGTCAAATGCGGTGATACCGCCACTCTTCGGCATTTTGGGTGTGGTTTAAAATGGCATCTCCCAATGGCTTAAAATGGCGTCTCCCGCGCTTTCCTTCCTCCCCCGCTGCTGCCAACGCCACTCCCGGCGGTTCTCGTGGCAATGGCAGCGCCCTGTAGGTTTCGCGCGCTTCTCCTGCGCTGCTGCCAACGCCGCTCTCGGCGGTCCTTGTGGCAATGGTGGCGCCTCGCGGGTTTCTGCGCGTCTCTCTCTCCCCCTCTTCGACGCTGCTCGGCCCCTGAACACCGGCTGCGCCCTGTGCGCTCTGCCCTCTCTCGCTCCCCCATCGACGCTGCTCAGCCCTTTGCTGTGCCGCTTGGTCGGGCTCTAGCCCACCGCTGTCCGGGAAGGGTCTGCGCACTACCTGTTGCCAGCCCGTTTCACTGGACCACCTTGACTGGAAAGCCAAGCCTGGCTCTCGACAGCCTCCCCCGCAATTCTCGAGTCTCTGCTGGATGACTGGGCGGTTGCCCGTGGTCGAAGCCCGAGTCTCTGGCCTTGACCTCCAATCCACTGATCTCCAGGAATGAATCCCCGGGAGTTGATGCAGAGTTGCAGGTAGGTTCGAACTTGCCTTGTCGCCAATGTTGTGTCTGTGTATAATAAGACACAGACTGCAGGAGAACGGTACAACAGATGTTTACTCAACGTGGCTCACACTGGAACTGATCTGTACAGATTACTACTCAGTGCTATATACAGGTGTGGTCACTGCCGGTACTGCAGTATACATGAGCTGTAAAAGATAGTTCCCCCCTTAAAGTTATATACATTACAGGAGTGAAGTGGAGAATTAAAGTGACAGGCGACCGGAAGCTCAGGGTCACCCTTACGGACTGAACGGAGGTGTTCCGCAAAACGGTCGCCCAATCTGCGTTTGGTCTCCCCAATGTAGAGGAGACCGCATTGTGAGCAGCGAGTACAGTATATTAAATTGCAAGAAGTACAAGTAAATCGCTGTTTCACCAGGAAGAGGTGTTTGGGGCCCTGGACAGTGGGAAGGAAGGAGGTGAAAGGCATGTGTTGCATCTCCTGTGCTTGCACGGGAAGGTGCCAGGTGAAGGAGAAGGGCTGTTGGGGGTGATTGAGGAGTGGACCAGAGTGTCGCGGAGGGAGCGGTCCCTTTGGAATGCTGAAAGGGGAGGTGAGGGGAAGATGTGTTTGGTGGTGGGATCACGTTGGAAATGGCGGAGGATGGTCCATTGAATGTGGAGGCTGGTGGGGTGAAAGGTGAGGACAAGGGGAACCCTATCATGGTTCTGGGAGGGAGGGGAAGGGGTGAGAGCAGAAGTGCAGGAAATAGAATGGACACGGTCAAGGGCCGTGTCAACCACAGTAGAGGGAATCCTCGGTTGAGGAAAAAGGAATACGGGAAATAGCACTAAATTGTCTGGCCATTTATATCATTGCTGTTTTTGGGATCTTGCTGTGTATAGATTGGCTGCCGCCTTTCCTACACTACAACAGTGACTACACTTCAAAAGTACTTCATTGGCTGTGAAGCGCTTCAGGACAACCTGAGAATGTGAAAAGAGCTACAATATATAAATGCAGGTTGCTTTCTCCTCTCTAATGGTCTCACATTTATGAAATCATGACCTGTGGTTGCATCAGTCTACCCTTCCTTCTATTCATCTTTCTTTCCTTTTGTCTGGCATTTGACATCTCCACAACAGCTTTAGAAATTGTTATAAGTTTTCTCTTGCAAATGTCAAGCGCCATTAAGAGCTGTCACTGCAACACAAAAGGGATCGGTATTAACGTTGTAACAGCTGGATTCCTGGCTTTATAATTTGAAATTTTTTGAAAGAAACAATTGAATTTGGTGCAGAAATAGCAGTCATTTCTCTATGTGCTGCAGTGAATAAAATACCTTTTCCATCTGAATCTAATGGCACCTTTAGGCTGGCAGCAGTTCTGCGTGGTATTAAGGCAGGCGCGGCTCTGGCTTTGCCCTGCTTTTATTAGGGGCTGGACTTCACAGCGCCAACTGCAGCCCTGAGGCAACAGCGTCGGCACGAGGTGGCGAGTGCGCAGTTGCTCGGTTGCAGCTTTACCGTGACTTACACACACGTGATCGTCCGCATCCACAGCTGCTTCCACGTCTTGTCTTGCGCTTTACACTTGGACCGTTTCCAACATTGGGGAGAGAGGTCTATACAGACCAGTTACCCAAGGACGCTGCCATTGGCCAATGCAGCCTGTGCATAGAACAAAATAGTGGCAATGTGGCACCCAGTACTCATTTTGGTAGGAGGTTTCTGCAGGCAGTGCCACCTCCCCCCCCCACCGGCAGTGCCCTTGAAATGGGTCCTCATGCCACTGGAGGGATTAGGTCTGTTTCATTAATAATACGGCAGAAAAAGTCAACTACGCACAAACCAGAGCAGCAAACAGTGCCACATAGCTGTAGCCAGGCATTTGAGATGAAGCTGTTTTTACTGTGATAGCTGATGGTGGTAGAGAGATGACAAAATTTTGCCGTTTTTTCAACTAATTTCTCCTCAAGCAAATGCAATCCATTCAGAACAGGTGACATTGGATTCTGTTCCTGAGTTAACGACAGCAGGGTATAATTAATCTGCCCGCTGCAGACGGTGAAGCATCAGGATGATGTCATTCCGTTTAGAGTTACCAAAGCAGATAGAAAAAAAGGGACACTTTCGCCGGGAATTTGTTTGGGAGGTGTCGGGTTTGGCTGACGTGACTTTGGCAGTAGGTCAACAGAAACCTGTTTTATAGGGTGTGCCCGTTTATGTGGCGTGCCCATTTATCTGGTGTGCCGGTTAATGCAGTGTGCCGGTTTATACGGTGTGCCCGTTTATGCGGAGTGCCCATTAATGCGATATGCATGTTTATGCGGTGTGCCGGTTTATGCGTTGTGCCCGTTTATAGAAACATAGAAACATAGAAGATAGGAGCAGGAGTAGGCCATTCAGCCCCTCGAGCCTGCTCCGCCATTCAATGCGATCCTGGCTGATCATCCAAATTCAGTACCCGGTCCCTGCTTTCTCCCCAGACCCCTTGATCCCTTTAGCCTTAAGAAATATATCCATCTCCTTCTTGAATATATTTAATGTATTGGCCTCTACTGCCTTGTGTGGTAGAGAATTCCACAGGTTCACCACTCTCTGGGTGAAGAAATTTCTCCTCATTTCTGTCCTAAATGGCCTACACCTTATTCTTAGACTGTGACCCCTGGTTCTGGACTCCCTGACCATTGGGAACATCCTTCCTGCATCTAGTCTGTCCAGTCCTGTCAGAATTTTATAAGTTTCAATGAGATCCCCTCTCATTCTTCTAAACTCCAGTGAGTACAAGCCCAATCGATCCAATCTCTCCTCATACGTCATTTCTGATATCCCAGGTATCAGCCTGGTGAATCTTCGCTGAACTCCTTCCATGGCAAGAACATCCTTCCTCAGATAAGGCGACCAAAACTGCACACAATACTCCAGATGTGGTCTCACCAAGGCCCTGTATAACTGCAGCAAGACATCCTTGTTCCTGTACTCAAACCCTCTCGCTACGAAGGCCAACATGCCATTTCCCTTCTTAACCGCCTGCTGCACCTGTATGCTTACCTTCAGCGACTGTGCACAAGGACACCCAGGTCTTGTTGCACGTCCCCTTCTCCCAATCTATTGCCATTCAGATAATAATCTGCCTTCCTGTTTTTTCCACCAAAGTGGATAACTTCGCATTTATCCACATTATATTGCATCTGCCATGCTTTTGCCCAATCACCCAACCTGTCCAAATCATACTGGAGTTTCTTGGCATCCTCCTCTCAGCACACACGCCCACCCAGCTTTGTGTCATTTGCAAATTTGGAGATATTACATCTAGTTCCCTTGTCTAGATCATTAATATATATTGTGAAATAGCTGGGGCCCAAGGACCGATCCCTGCGGTACCCCACTAGTCACTGCCTGCCACTCGGAAAAAGACCCGTTTATTCCAACTCTTTGCTTTCTGTCTGCCAACCAGTTCTCTATCCAAGTCAATACCTTGCCCCCAATCCCATGTGCCTTAACTTTACACGCTAATCTCTTATGTGGGACCTTATCGAAAGCCTTCTGAAAATCCAAATACACCACATCCACTGGTTCTCCCTTATCTATTTTACCAGTTACATCCTCAAAAAATTCCAGTAGATTAGTCAAGCACGATTTACCTTTTGTAAATCCATGTTGACTTTGTCTGATCCTGTCACTGTTTTCCAAGTGCTCTGCTATTACATCTTTTATAATGGACTCTAGCATTTTCCCCACTACCGATGTCAGGTTTACCGGTCTGTAATTCCCCGTTTTCTCTCTACCACCTTTTTTGAATAGTGGGGTAACATTAGCTACCCTCCAATCCATGGGTACTGTTCCAGATTCCATCAAATGCTGGAAGATGATCAGCAAAGCATCAACTATTTCTTGGGCCACTTCCTTAAGTACCCTAGGATGTAGACTATAAGGCCCTGGGGATTTATCGGCCTTCAATCCCATCAATTTCCCTAACGCCATTTCCCTACAAATACTGATTTCTTTCAGTTCCCCCCTTTCATCAGACCCTATGTTCCCCGACATCTTTGAGAGGTTATTTGTGTCCTCCTTTGTGAAGACCAAACCAAAATATATAGTTAGTTGGTCTGCCATTTCTTTGTTCCCCATTATAAATTCCCCTGATTCTGAATGCAAGGGACCTACGCTTGACTTCACCAATCTTTTTCTCTTCACATATCTATAAAAGCTTTTACAGTCCGTTTTTATGTTCTCTGCAAGCTTACTCTCATATTCTATTATCCCTTTCTTAATTAATCCCTTTGTCCTCCTTTGTTGAATCCTAAACTGCTCCCAATCCTCAGGTTCACTGCTTTTCCTGGCCAATTTATATGTCTTCTTGGATCTTATGCTATCCCTAATTTCCCTTGTTAGCCACGGCTGAGTCACCTTTTTTGTTTTATTTTTATGCCAAACTGGGATGAACAAATTCTGTAGTTCATCCATGTGGCCTTTGAATGTTTGCCATTGCCTATCCACCATCAAACCTTTGAGTTACATTCCCCAATCAATCCTACCCAACTCGCGCCTCAAACCATCATAGTTTCCTTTATTTACATTTAGGACCCTAGTCTCTGAGTCGACTACTTCATTCTCTATCTTAATGAAGAATTCAATCATATTATGATCGCTCCGACCCAAGGGGCCTCGTACAACAAGATTGCTAATTAATCCTTTCTCGTTATGTAATACCCAGTCTAAGATGGCCTGATCTCTGGTTGGTTCCTCGACATATTGGTCCAGGAAACCATCCCTTAAACACTCCAGGAATTCCTCCTCCACAGTATTGTTACTGATTTGGTTAGCCCAATCAATATGTAGATTAAAGTCACCCATGATGACTGCTGTGCCCTTATTGCACGCTTCTCTAATTTCCCTTTTAATGCCATCCCCAACCTCCGCATTACTGTTTGGAGGTCTATATACCATTCCCACTAACGTTTTCTGCCCCTTGGTATTTCTCAGTTCTACCCATACAGGTTCCACATCATCAGAGCTAATATCCTTCCTTACAATTGTGTTAATCCCTTCTTTTACCAGCAATGCTACCCCACATCCCTTTCCTTTTTGAATACCTTTCCTGAATGTTGAATACCCCTGGATGTTGAGTTCCCAGCCTTGGCCACCCTGGAGCCATGTTTCCGTAATCCCAATCAAATCCTATTCGTTTACCTCTATTTGTGCAGCTAATTCATCCACCTTATTACGAATGCTCCTTGCATTAAGACACAAAGCCTTCAGGCTTGTTTTTTTAACGCTCTTACACCTATTAGAATTATTATTTACTGCGGCCATGATTGATTTAAACCGTTGATTTCTCTGACTGCCACTTTTGTTTTCCTCCTTCATATCTTTTGCTTTTATCCTCGTTTCCCTTTCCTCTGTCCCCTTGCTCAGGTTCCCAACCCCCTGCCATTTTAGTTTAAACCCTCCCCCAGAGTACTAGCGAACACTCCCCCTAGGACATCGGTCCCGGCCCTGCCCAGGTGCAAACCGTCCAGTTTGTACTCGTCCCACCTCCCCCAGAACCGGTTCCAATGTCCCAGAAATTTGAATCCCTCCCCCTTGCACCATTCCTCTAGCCACGTATTCATCTGAAATATCGTTCTATTTCTACTCTGACTAGCACGTGGCACTTGTAGCAATCCTGAGATTACTACCTCTGTGGTCCTATTTTTTAAGTTACCTCCTAACTCCCTATATTCCGCTTTTAGGACCTCATCCTGCTTTTTACCTATATCGTTGGTACCTATATGCACCACGACAACTGGCTGTTCACCCTCCCCTTCCAAGATGTTCTGCAGCCGCTCTGAGACATCCTTGACCCTTGCACCAGGGAGGCAACACACCATCCTGGAATCTCGTTTGCGGCCACAGAAATGCCTATCTATTCCCCTTACAATAGAATCCCTTATTACTATAGCTCTACCCCTCTTTTCCCTCCCGTCCTGTGCAGCAGAGCCACCCCTGGTGCCAGGAAGTTGGCTGCTGCTGCCTTCCTCTGGTAAGCCATCCCCCCCAACAGTACTCAAAGTGGTGTATCTGTTTGAGAGGGGGATGTCCACAGGGGACCCCTGCACTACCTGCCTGTGCCTAGTACTCTGTCTGTTGGTCACCCATTCCCTTTCTGCCTGTCCAACCTTTGCCTGTGGTGTGATCAACTGATCAAACGCGCTATTGACAATGTCCTCAGCCTCGCAAATGGTCCAGTATGAATCCAATTGCAGCTGCAGCGCCGCAATGCGGTCTGCCAGTAGCTGCAGCTGCACACACTTCCTGCACACATAGTTGTCAGGGACACAGGAGGTGTTCCTGAGTTCCCACATATCGCAGGAGGAGCATACCACGGCACCGGGCTGTCCTGCCATGACTTACCCTTTAATTAATTGCAATTAAATTAAATCAAATCAATCCCACCAATTACACTACCGTTAAATAGTATATTTAAGGGCCCTGGTTTATAAACAGTCACCGCTACACCACAGAGACTTTAGAAACTTTAACTCTGTGGTTTATAGTTTAAAAAGAGAGAAATACTCACCAACCAATCACTTACCTGCTTTCTGGTGACGTCACACTTCGATTACTTTTTACTTCTCTCCCTTTGATATTGGAGATTTGTAAACCTACCTGGTCTCTTGGAGCCTCAGGGTCGCTTTTAAACACTGCCGCCGCCGCCGCTTCCCACACAGGTCCGCACTGATGCTGCTCCGGGACCTACCTGGTCTCTTGGAGCCTCGGGGTCGCTTTTAAACACTGCCGCTGCCGCCGCTTCCCACACAGGTCCGCACTGATGCCGCTCCGGGGCCTACCTGGTCTCTTGGAGCCTCGGGGTCGCTTTTAAACACTGCCGCCGCTGCCGCTTCCCACACAGGTCCGCACTGATGCTGCTCCGGGGCCTACCTGGTCTCTTGGCGCCTCGGGGGCGCTTTGAAACACTGCTGCCACCGCCGCTTCCCACACAGGTCCGCACTGATGCCACTCTGGGGCCGGTGTGCCCGTTTATGCGGTGTGCCCGTTTTTGCTGCCCGTAGCTGAATAGCAGCCACCGTTTGGGCTCACACAAGGGGAATGGCTGCCAGCACACGGTTCCTCACGGTGGCTGGTGCCCGGCAAATCGTGCCTCAAGCAGAGCTCAAATCTTCAGGCGAGGAGGGGAGAAAGCGCAGGGGGGCAGGGAGGAGAGATTCAGAATAAAAGGCATTTTTACCAGATGTTTTGAACGATTTGGGTTGGAATTGTGCTAAGTGATATTTGTAACATCTACGCCAACATCTTCATGTCAAATTCCTTTGCCCATTATTTTAACAAAATCATTAAAATTAATAGATTTGGACCAAGAAACCTCATATGAACACATGAACATGCCTTTTATTAATAGCGCACAGTTCCAAACCAGTTCAATCTCTGTATTGTGATTAATGAACGGTCCTTTGATTTCTCAATGTTTAACAACAATAGGATATGATATTTACCCTAAATGTAAATGAGTTTCTGTTTCGACTTCCTAGAAATTACCTTATTACTGTCGATGTTGCACTACGAGTAAAACTAATCAAAGGAACCTCTATAAATTATACATCACTTCAATCTTAAGCATTATCTCCATCTCTCGCTCGAATATATTTTTCCTTCCCTTGATATTTTGTTCATTAAAATACATTAGTTTACTCTTCTGCATTTCTGAATTGGTGCCATGTTTTAATTCTCTGAAATAAGCAGTAAATAATCTGCAGTCTAGTTCACATTTATTTTTGAAACAAACTAAAAGTAGTTCAGTATTGAATTTGCTTTCTTTGCTAAACTAACCCACCATGTCTTGCTGTGAGTTGTGATTAAAGATGGGACAATGAATAGTTCCCCACTGGCTATGTTCTTACTGGGGAAGCTGTGACTCGGTCTGGGGGCTTTAGGAGGATTTTGATTTGCTTTGATGCTTGCACCTCGGATGAGATGCTAATTAAAAGCTTGTTTTTCCAATTTGTTTCACCTTCATCTCGAAGGGCGCCGACTCTTGCGAGGGTATGGCTCCACCTGTACCCCTCGCGTGCCTCACCCAAGTGGCAACTCTGCCTGTGTGAGCCTGTCAGCGGGCTGTTCGACCGTGCAGAGCATCACATCCGAGCTTGTTCCTGTCCTCACCTGCTGCCCGCACAAGCACGTTCCTGCCGACGTCGCTGGATAACAATCAGCCCTGGGAGTCCTGGATGAAGGTTCCCTCTCTAGTCCAGGGTTTAAAGACTGTTTACACTTCATCTAGAGCCATCCTTTGCCTCTTTACCTGTCCTATTACCATCTTGTCTCGCCTTGAATATCTCTTAATGTCTCTTCACCTCCCATGGACCTTCCCTTTTGTTCTTTCATCCCCTCCCCCATTTCCCAGCCCCCAAACTTGCTTTTTAATCTGTTTCATGTCCTGCTTTTTTCTCAGTTCTGACGAAGGGTCTTCAACCTGAAACATTAGCTCTGTTTCTCTCTCCACGGATGTTGCCTGGCTTGCTGAGTTTTTCCAGCGTTTTCTGTTGTTATTTCGGATTTCCAGCATCTGCAGTATTTTGCTACTGTTAAAGGCTGTAACTTTGCATAAGATCAACTAACTCAGCACAGACAATATACTGATCCTGTGACCCCCCCAGCATGTAATCCTTAGTACCGTGCCACACAGTGCGCTTAATGTAAAGAAAATAATGGGAGTTGTATGCTATCTTAAATATACCAGCAGTCTACCCAACTCTGCTGCAGGCCTTATGTATATTCAAATAAACATTCATACAAGGCCTTCTCGCTTCAATACCCAGCCGTGGCAATTAGAATTTAGAATGAAAGGGAATGACAATGGATTGTAAAGGTTTGGGCTGCCGGCGATATTGGACTTCAGATTATGCTGCTTGATGTTATTTCGAACAGGATAACACCTTCGTTACAAAGGCCCCCGGGGAATTTTCCACAATGATATAAACACTTTCGGCACGAATGTCACATAGCATGGTTTCGAGCCATTGGGGGGGGTTGATATTCATCGAGAAACAAAGGGGAGAAAACAAGCTTTATGACGGTTTTCTCAGTGCTAATGAGATCGCAGGACTGCATGGGATCCCTGTGTACCCACTGTCAGAAAGGAGCTTCTGTAACTGGAATGAATAAGTAGCAGCGAATCACAACGCTCCTGCAATAATGATCTTTTCATACTTATGAAGCAAATGGAGCACCATTTGACCCCTAGATAAATCAAACAGTCCAAGAATTACAGTTGTAAATGGCTGCACACCAGGATGCTAAGACCAGATGTGCACTGCCGTCTCTCATATGAGCTAGGTAATGTCTTCCCATACCTCTCACCTGCTCCACATTGAGCAGGCCAGCATATATATTTGTAGTAGAAAACCATCATCTCTGTGACCTCCTCCAGCCTTACAAGCCTCCACGATCTCTGCGCTCCTCCAATTCTGGCCTCTTGCGCATCCCCGATTTTATTCGCTCCATCATTGGTGGCCGTGCCTCCAGCTCCCTCAGCCCCAAGCTCTGGAATTCCCTCCCTAAACCTCTCCGCCTCTCCAACTCTCTCTCCTCCTTTAAGAGGCGGCTTAAAACCTACCTCTTTGACCAAGCTTTTGGTCACCTGTCCTAATATCTCCTTATGTAGCTCGGTGTCAAATTTTTATAGACTCATAGGACGGTTACAGAACGGAAGAGGGGCATTCGGCCCGTCGAGCCCGTGCCGGCTCTCTGCAAGAGCACTTCAGCTAGTCCCACTCCCCCGAACTTTCCCCGTAGTTTGATATTTTGTTTGATAACACGCCTGTGAAGCACCTTGGGATGTTTTACCACATTAAAGGCGCTATAGAAATGCAGATTGTTGTTGTCTCACTATCATGCAGTGAAAGGCCCTGCATTCCTGGCAGCTGGCCAGCATGTTATCGTTCTTCTTGCAGAGATGGGGAACAGTGTATGACAATATACACCCTTGCCCATCTGTCCCGTGACCAATAGGATGCAATGCTTTTTATGATCTGAATTTTTCACAGACCTTGGAAAGAAATTTGCTGCGAGCACACGACAGATGGGAATCTACTGCGCTGTCATGGGAGGAAAACACATCAAGCTCATGATACCACTCGTACTGCACATCTGAATTAAATTAATTATTTTTCAATAAATCTTGCCATTCTTTGATTGTGCAGAGAATTAAACGTCAGTTGTCCAAAAGCAAAATAAACCAAACACATGCAATATGCAGCGAAAACTAAAGCGAGAAGGCAAATATTAATTCTGACATTGTAAATATGTCCGTTCGAAAATAATGGTGCTCAACTGCAGAGCTCGCTTGAGAACTGGGTTCCCCTGGCATCTGGCCAGTGTGCTGCTTCTGGTGGCTCTGAGGTGTATGCAATTGGATACGTGACAATACAAAGCTTCAGTTTCCTCCCTAATGGAGCGAAGGTGCTGATTCCCATGATGAACAAATTAAAAAAAAATGTACCTCGTGGGTTGTCTCAAGAGGTCCCTTTGACATATATTTTTTATTTGCTTATGGGATCTGGGCGTCGCTGGCAAGGCCAGCATTTATTGCCCATCCCTAGTTGCCCTTGAGAAGGTGGTGGTGAGCTGCCTCCTTGAACCGCGGCAGTCCTTGTGGTGAAGGTACTCCCACAGTGCTGTTAGGGAGGAGTTCCAGGATTTTGACCCAGCGACGATGAAGGATCGGCAATATACTTCTAAGTCAGGATGGTGTGTGACTTGGAGGGGAACTTGGAGGTGGTGGTGTTCCCATGAGCCTGCTGCCCTTGTCCTGCTAGGTGGAAGAGGTCGCGGGTTTGGGAGGTGCTGCCGAAGAAGCCTTGGCGAGTTGCCGCAGTGCATCTTGTAGATGGTACACACTGCAGCCACGGTACGCCGGTGGTGGAGGGAGTGAATGTTTAAGGTTGTGGATGGGGGTGCCAATCAAACGGGCTGCTTTGTCCTGGATGGTGTCGAGCTTCTTGAGTGTTGTTGCAGCTGCACTCATCCAGGCAAGTGGAGAGTATTCCATCACACTCCTGACTTGTGCCTTGTAGATGAGGGCAGTGGTGACCTTCAGTGCCGCTGGTACTGCAGTGCCAATGACTGATAGGCCCTGAAAGTCTTCATGGAATGGAAACCACTGCTCAGTTACAACCACACTGGTCATCACCATTGCGCCTCTGCTGTTCTAAGGTAGTTGACTCTATTGCAATATATCTGCTGCCTGGGATACTACCTACTGCAGGGCCTGATCTTTCAATGGGCTGCACTCTCTTGGCCGTCCTCGCTTCCTTATCCATGATAGCACACTTAGTGATAGTCAATAAAACCATGCTCTTGGGCAGAAAACTTGTAGGGGGACAAATTCGGTATTGGCTATTTTAGGGCACTAACATCACCCGGGCGCAAACTTTAGCGCCCAGCACTAATTACCTCCAACGACCACAAAATTCAGTTTTAGTACCCCAAGAGGGAAGTGGAGCACTAAATCAAGCGCTACACACTCCTCTTTGGGTGCTAATATTGGGGAGCAGGGCTCTACCGCAGAGCGCTAATCAAGTTCCGCCGCTGTCAATTACAAGTACTCAGACAGACCGGCGCCTTCCAATTCTTAAAGGGGAGGTTCAATCATGCTGCACAGCCTCACCCTGATCATTGCTGCTTGTGACCTGGGCCTGCAAGGAGCTGCAATCCATCAACCACCAATCTCATGGCTGATCAGAGGCCCAGGGAGAGAGCTCGCCGGTTCAGCGACCAGGCTTTGGAGGCTCTGGTTGCAGCCGTGGAACACCGATGGGCAGTGCTGTTCCCAGACACTGGCAGGAGGCCACTGCCGCAGGAGTTCAGGAGAATGTGGTGGGAGGTAACCCAGTATGTCTTGGCCAGAAGCGTGGTCCACAGGACTCCCACCCAGTGCCGCAAGAAGTTCAATGACCTCACTCGGGTGGTCAGGGTGAGTAGCTGCTTCAAAAACCTCTACATGCCACCATCTCAACCTTACTCTGTGCACAGACGGTATAAACCACCAAATCCCCAACTCTCACGCATCAACTACGCCCATCTACTAAAAGTCACATCCACATCTCACACCTTGCATACATTAACAGCTATTCAACTATGGTAGGCACATCTGCCAAACACATGGCTGCACACTCACTCACACGCTGTCCTTTTTCTTGCATGCCAAGCTTGCTCATAACAGGAGGGAGCAGCAATGCACGGGAGGAGGTCAGGCGGAGCTGCACCCCCTTACAGACATGGAGGAGCGAATGCGCAGCATCATCGCGGCCCAGGTCGTGGGTGCTGTGGCAGTCAGAGCAGTCGATCCCCTTCTCTTTATACCACTTCCCCCTCACAACACAAGCCCTTCCCACTTTCCATCTAAGTATACTGTCTCCCTTCCTGCACCCCTCCCCTGATGTTAAACCCACTGTTGTGCCTTTATGCTTTCAGGTCATCAGCCACCATCTGACCAGCCTGTCCCTCAGCCTCCCAGTGGCAGCGATGCGGGAGAGGAGGAGGAACACCAAGCCGGAGCCTCAGTGCCTGTGTCTCCCAAGGGCGAGACATCCGATAATGGGCCATGCAGTCGCTGGAGGGGAGCAAAGGAAATGGGTCTGATGTGGATGAAGCTCCTGGACCCAGCAGGCTGCAGCAATACTATGGGGAAAGGGAAGCTTGGGGGCCATCTCACTGGAGGGTGAGTGCGCGCATGAGTTCTGCTGCACAGGACTCAGATGAGGATCTCGATATAACGATAATACTCAGGCTCTGAGCATGCATACTGAGCTCATGGGTGCAATAGCAAGGGTGCCCGAGAGCATGGATGCACTGGCTAGGAGCATAGAGGAGTCCGCCTCCAGCATTGTTCTCATCTCTGCGCAAACCTTCGAGCCCATCCTTAGCACTTTGCAGAGGATGGTTGACTCGCAGAGAGACCGTGGGGCATGCCATGTGTCATGGGTGAGGCGGCAGCAGCTGTTTCAGCACAGGCCGAGGCTGTCGCAGGCTGAATGCATCGTGGCTGCTGCCAGGATAGCGGGCATTGACGGCGAGGATGCACCATCTGTGGTCACACACCAACTGCACATTCAGAGAGTGGTAGCCTTGGCGGTTGCGGAACACCTCTGCATTTTAATGAGGTGCCCGTAATACCACGTGGGTGCAGTCAATGGCGCCCTGAACCATGAGGAAGCCCGCTATCCTTGCAAAGCCACATGAGCGTTCACGCTGTTTGTCTCTGGTCATGGGGAATGAGATGTACTCCCTTCTCCTTCTGTACCGAACATCTGTCGGATGCAGCAATGGACGGCGAACTGTGAAATGTTTGCAGTATCCCCTATTGAAGCTTGGAAGGAGCCGCTGGCGTAGAAATTGAGAGCGACTGTGACCTTCACTGCCACTGAGAGAGACGTCCTGGTCCTGAGCTGAGGCTGGAGCTCTGGTTACAGGAGGTGGCAGAGCTCTGTGACCACCTCCTTGCTGAAGCGGAGCCTTCTAAGAGATGAATGTAGGAGAATTGCTCCCCGAATACCCTGGGAGGGTAAGGCCTCCTGTTGAGAGCCCTGTTGGCCCTCCTCCCTCTGGCCACGTTTTCCAATCTTTCTCTCTGCCTCCGCTGCCTCCGACGGTGAAGCTGGAGGGCGAGGTCCCGTGCCAGTACAGCCCCCATCAAGTGTTGGAAATGTTGCAGTATCAAAAGTAAGACAAACAAACCTGATAAATTTTTGTCAGGAGCAAAACTCCTTCAGGCAGGAAAACCACAAATGGGTCAAAGCGCCTGTCTGCTTCTGTCAAACTGACAAGGCAGCATTGTTTGGCGACTAAAAACCGGAAGTTCACGCCTTTAACTGGCGCTCCTGCAGCTCCCAGCTGACTGCAAACCGCCTCCTCTACCTCTCGTTCCTAACGGCAGGCGCTGAGGCAGGGGGCGAGAATGAATTTCTGGTCCGGCGCGTTACCGGGGCGATGCGCAGCTGGATGACATCACGATCCCCGGGCGCAGGAGATCGTGGCGTGAGAATGGTTAGCGCCACCGCAAACCGGCAGGTGAATTTCGTCGGCGGCGCTAACATCGACGATAAGTCATTAGCGCCCCCCAAAGGTGCTAACGGGAGGCGCTAACCAACTGAATTTCTCTCTCGTGGGGTTTACATTGGATTTTACACCCAAATTTGCTTCTGGGGCTAGACAAGTACAGTAGTGCCGTGGTTACGTTACTGGAGCAGCAATGTTGAAACCTGGACTAATAACCCAGTAAAGGTGAGTTCAAATTCCACCACGGCCGTTTGAGAATTTGGATTCAGATTTTTTTTTTTAAATCAGGAAATTGAAAAAAAAAGCAGGACCGGGTATCAGTAAAAGTGATCAATGGGGTCAATAATGTCCCCATGGAAACTTCCCGTCCTTACTAGCTTATATGTGACTCACTCTTGGCAAGCCACTTAGTTGTATCAAACTGCTTCCACGACCTTCTCAGGGCAACAAGGGGTGGGCACTAGAGCTCAGCTCCCCAGCAACACCCACATCCAGAGAATGATTATTTTTTTAATTCAGCAGTCACATGGAACATGGAATTTACTTCATTCGAACATTATTCCGGTATGTACTGAGACTATCACAGGGACTCGCTGTTCTAACTTCTGAGAGACAGTATCCAACTCAAAGGAAACTGCTTCTGTTTCATAAAATATCCATTATTATTATATGGCAACAGAAGTAACATGCGACTCAGCAAATACAGAAAAATGTAACAAAACGCATCGATGGGGGAAAAATTCGGAAGCATAGTCCCTCCTGTTAGCGCCTCCCGTTAGCGCCTCCCGTTAGCGCCTCCCGTTAGCGCCTCCCGTTAGCGCCTCCCGTTAGTGCCTCCCGTTAGTGCCTCCCGTTAGTGCCTGCCGTTAGTGCCTCCCGTTAGTGCCTCCAGTTAGTGCCTCCCGTTAGTGCCTCCCGTTAGTGCCTCCCGTTAGTGCCTCCCGTTAGTGCCTGCCGTTAGTGCCTCCCGTTAGTGCCTCCCGTTAGTGCCTCCCGTTAGTGCCTGCCGTTAGTGCCTCCCGTTAGTGCCTCCCGTTAGTGCCTGCCGTTAGTGCCTCCCGTTAGTGCCTCCCGTTAGTGCCTCCCGTTAGTGCCTCCCGTTAGTGCCTGCCGTTAGTGCCTCCCGTTAGTGCCTCCCGTTAGTGCCTCCCGTTAGTGCCTCCCGTTAGTGTCTCCCGTTAGTGCCTCCCGTTAGTGCCTCCCGTTAGTGTCTCCCGTTAGTGCCTCGCGTTAGTGCCTCCCGTTAGTGCCTCCCGTTAGTGCCTCCCGTTAGTGCCTCCCGTTAGTGCCTCCAGTTAGTGTCTCCCGTTAGTGCCTCCTGGTAGTGCCTCCCGTTAGTGCCTCCCGTTAGTGCCTCCAGTTAGTGTCTCCCGTTAGTGCCTCCCGTTAGTGCCTCCCGTTAGTGCCTCCCGTTAGTGCCTCCCGTTAGTGTCTCCCGTTAGTGCCTCCAGTTAGTGCCTCCCTTTAGTGCCTCCCGTTAGTGCCTCCCGTTAGTGCCTCCCGTTAGTGCCTCCCGTTAGTGTCTCCCGTTAGCGCCTGCGGTTAGTGCCTCCCGTTAGTGTCTCCCATTAGTGCCTCCCGTTAGTGTCTCCCGTTAGCGTCTCCCGTTAGCGCCTCCCGTTAGTGCCTCCCGTTAGTGCCTCCAGTTAGTGTCTCCCGTTAGTGCCTCCTGGTAGTGCCTCCCGTTAGTGCCTCCCGTTAGTGCCTCCAGTTAGTGTCTCCCGTTAGTGCCTCCCGTTAGTGCCTCCCGTTAGTGCCTCCCGTTAGAGCCTCCCGTTAGTGCCTGCCGTTAGTGCCTCCCGTTAGTGCCTCCCGTTAGTGCCTCCCGTTAGTGCCTCCCGTTAGTGCCTGCCGTTAGTGCCTCCCGTTAGTGCCTCCAGTTTGTGCCTCCCGTTAGTGCCTCCCGTTAGTGCCTCCCGTTAGTGCCTCCCGTTAGTGCCTCCCGTTAGTGCCTGCCGTTAGTGCCTCCCGTTAGTGCCTCCCGTTAGTGCCTCCAGTTAGTGCCTCCCGTTAGTGCCTCCCGTTAGAGCCTCCCGTTAGTGCCTCCCGTTAGTGCCTCCCGTTAGTGCCTCCCGTTAGTGTCTCCCGTTAGTGCCTCCCATTAGTGCCTCCCGTTAGCGCCTCCCGTTAGCGCCTCCCGTTAGCGCCTCCCGTTAGCGCCTCCCGTCAGTGCCTCCCGTCAGTGCCTCATGTTAGTGCCTCCCGTTAGTGCCTCCTGTTAGTGACTCCCGTTAGTGCCTCCCGTTAGTGCCTCCCGTTAGTGCCTCCCGTTAGTGTCTCCCGTTAGTGCCTCCCGTTAGTGCCTCCCGTTAGTGCCTCCCGTTAGTGCCTCCCGTTAGTGTCTCCCGTTAGTGCCTCCCGTTAGTGCCTCCCGTTAGTGCCTCCCATTAGTGCCTCCCGCTAGTGCCTGCAGATGGTGCCTCCCGTTAGTGCCTCCCGTTAGTGCCTCCCGCTAGTGCCTGCAGATGGTGCCTCCCGTTAGTGCCTCCCGTTAGTGCCTCCCGCTAGTGCCTCCCGCTAGTGCCTCCCGTTAGTGCCTGCCGTTAGTGCCTCCCGTTAGTGCCTCCCGTTAGTGCCTCCCGTTAGTGCCTGCCGTTAGTGCCTCCCGTTAGTGCCTCCCGTTAGTGCCTCCCGTTAGTGCCTCCCGTTAGTGCCTCCCGTTAGTGCCTCCCGTTAGTGCCTCGCGTTAGTGCCTCCCGTTAGTGCCTCCCGTTAGTGCCTCCCGTTAGTGCCTCCCGTTAGTGCCTCCAGTTAGTGTCTCCCGTTAGTGCCTCCTGGTAGTGCCTCCCGTTAGTGCCTCCCGTTAGTGCCTCCAGTTAGTGTCTCCCGTTAGTGCCTCCCGTTAGTGCCTCCCGTTAGTGCCTCCCGTTAGTGCCTCCCGTTAGTGTCTCCCGTTAGTGCCTCCAGTTAGTGCCTCCCTTTAGTGCCTCCCGTTAGTGCCTCCCGTTAGTGCCTCCCGTTAGTGCCTCCCGTTAGTGTCTCCCGTTAGCGCCTGCGGTTAGTGCCTCCCGTTAGTGTCTCCCGTTAGTGCCTCCCGTTAGTGTCTCCCGTTAGCGTCTCCCGTTAGCGCCTCCCGTTAGTGCCTCCCGTTAGTGCCTCCAGTTAGTGTCTCCCGTTAGTGCCTCCTGGTAGTGCCTCCCGTTAGTGCCTCCCGTTAGTGCCTCCAGTTAGTGTCTCCCGTTAGTGCCTCCCGTTAGTGCCTGCCGTTAGTGCCTCCCGTTAGTGCCTCCCGTTAGTGCCTCCCGTTAGTGCCTCCCGTTAGTGTCTCCCGTTAGTGCCTCCCGTTAGTGCCTCCCGTTAGTGTCTCCCGTTAGTGCCTCGCGTTAGTGCCTCCCGTTAGTGCCTCCCGTTAGTGCCTCCCGTTAGTGCCTCCAGTTAGTGTCTCCCGTTAGTGCCTCCTGGTAGTGCCTCCCGTTAGTGCCTCCCGTTAGTGCCTCCAGTTAGTGTCTCCCGTTAGTGCCTCCCGTTAGTGCCTCCCGTTAGTGCCTCCCGTTAGTGCCTCCCGTTAGTGTCTCCCGTTAGCGCCTGCGGTTAGTGCCTCCCGTTAGTGTCTCCCGTTAGTGCCTCCCGTTAGTGTCTCCCGTTAGCGTCTCCCGTTAGCGCCTCCCGTTAGTGCCTCCCGTTAGTGCCTCCAGTTAGTGTCTCCCGTTAGTGCCTCCTGATAGTGCCTCCCGTTAGTGCCTCCCGTTAGTGCCTCCAGTTAGTGTCTCCCGTTAGTGCCTCCCGTTAGTGCCTGCCGTTAGTGCCTCCCGTTAGTGTCTCCCGTTAGTGCCTCCCGTTAGTGCCTCCCGTTAGTGTCTCCCGTTAGTGCCTCCCGTTAGTGTCTCCCGTTAGTGCCTCGCGTTAGTGCCTCCCGTTAGTGCCTCCCGTTAGTGCCTCCAGTTAGTGTCTCCCGTTAGTGCCTCCTGGTAGTGCCTCCCGTTAGTGCCTCCCGTTAGTGCCTCCAGTTAGTGTCTCCCGTTAGTGCCTCCCGTTAGTGCCTGCCGTTAGTGCCTCCCGTTAGTGCCTCCCGTTAGTGCCTGCCGTTAGTGCCTGCCGTTAGTGCCTCCCGTTAGTGCCTCCCGTTAGTGCCTCCAGTTAGTGCCTCCCGTTAGTGCCTCCCGTTAGTGCCTCCCGTTAGTGCCTCCCGTTAGTGCCTCCCGTTAGTGTCTCCCGTTAGTGCCTCCCGTTAGTGCCTCCCGTTAGTGCCTCCCGTTAGTGCCTGCCGTTAGTGCCTCCCGTTAGTGCCTCCCGTTAGTGCCTCCAGTTAGTGCCTCCCGTTAGTGCCTCCCGTTAGAGCCTCCCGTTAGTGCCTCCCGTTAGTGCCTCCCGTTAGTGCCTCCCGTTAGTGCCTCCCGTTAGCGCCTCCCGTTAGCGCCTCCCGTCAGCGCCTCCCGTCAGTGCCTCCCGTCAGTGCCTCATGTTAGTGCCTCCCGTTAGTGCCTCCTGTTAGTGACTCCCGTTAGTGCCTCCCGTTAGTGCCTCCCGTTAGTGCCTCCCGTTAGTGTCTCCCGTTAGTGCCTCCCGTTAGTGCCTCCCGTTAGTGCCTCCCGTTAGTGCCTCCCGTTAGTGTCTCCCGTTAGTGCCTCCCGTTAGTGCCTCCCGTTAGTGCCTCCCATTAGTGCCTCCCGCTAGTGCCTGCAGATGGTGCCTCCCGTTAGTGCCTCCCGTTAGTGCCTCCCGCTAGTGCCTGCAGATGGTGCCTCCCGTTAGTGCCTCCCGTTAGTGCCTCCCGCTAGTGCCTCCCGCTAGTGCCTCCCGTTAGTGCCTCCCATTAGCGCCTGCAGATGGGGCCTGCTGATGCAGTAGCACCAGGGAGGGGCCAATCCACCGCCATACACCAAATCCCGCAAGCCCCCCCCCCCCGCAGCACCGCTGCTAACAGTCATCACCGGGAGCATCAACTCTCCAGGCGATAACTGGAGGAGGAGGAGGAACAGGAGCGAGGGAGGAGGCAGCCACTCAATCGGCCTTCTGGAATGGCGATCCATGACCGCCTCATGAACTGCGGCTCCAATGAATTAAACCCCAGCCCCCCGTTGCTCACCACATCCCCATCATTCCATCACTGTCACAGGCCATATCACAGTGCAAAGCTGAAATGAGACACACCACAAAAGAATTCAAAATTTATTAAAAGTCAGTGGACACATATTTACAACAAAAATATTAACTATTCACCCTTGTGCAATCCCTTAGTGCATCTCGTTACTGTGCCTTTGCCTGCTCTAGTGCTTGTATGAAGTGTTGGCCCCATGCAGTGCTGGTGGATGGCTGCTGAGTGTCCATGCGGGAGATTTCAGATGGCCTTGCAGGACGCCCTTGACCAGCTCTAGGCCTGGAAGACCTGGCTGTAGACTGCACAACCTCAGCATGGGCGGCAGCAGTCTGGGCTGGCTGGATGACAGGCAGCGACAAGGACAATGGCGGGAGCAGGAATGCAGTCATCCTGAGAGAGGACAGCAGGTTCCTGCTCCAGTGACCCATGCCACTCCCCCAGGGCAGCACCCCAGCATCCCTACCAATCTGTTGGAGCACAGATTGCTGGCTGTAAAGTCTGTGGGTTGTACAGTTAATAACGACACAGACTTCAGGAATAACAAACAAACAGGTCTTTACTATTCGAAGGTCAGGGCGAATCTGCCCAAGGAATCATGCCACAACTCTTATATACCGGTGTGGTCACCGTCGGTATTACAGTATACAGAAGCCAAACAAGTAGTGCCACACCTAAAGTAGTTCTCTTAAAGGTGAACGGTTACATACAATAGTTCTCTTAAAGGTAGACGGGTACATACACTACAATCCTCCCTTTTTAGCTTATTACATACAGAGTCCCCATTAAACATAACATATCTTCAACTTCATATAAAACAATTTACAGACATAGTCTCGGTAGGAAACAATTCCCAGATTCAGTCTCTGATCTTGACTCGGTCCGAACAACATCTCTTTGGTGTAGATGGTTCACATTGCTAGCGTGACTCCTCCATATCCTTTTCTTGACGTAACAGCTTGAACTTTCGTTCTGCTAACCAGCAGTGTTGACTTTTACAACAACTGGGTTGCCTTGATATTTTCCTACTTCCCAACTGATTTAACTCCTTTCGTAGGGTCCACGCATGATCTGGTAGAAGTGATAATATTTGCGATAGTTATCATCTTCTGCTTCTTCTTTTTCTTTTCTGCTTTTTGGAGACTCTCGGGGCTCCCTTATCAGCTGCCAGCAGTAGCGCCACCAACTCTCTATGTTCCTTCGACTTTAAGTGCTTCATCCTGATTTCGGCACTTTGGGAGTTTTCATCACAAACTGGGCAGACCACATCCTCGTAATATTCAGTGTCACTCAACAGGTCATGGTAATATTCGGGTTCGTCCTGAGTTAGGCCAGCGAGAGGGCCTTCTACTTCCTCCTTACCCATCTGGACGTTAGCTGACTGTGGTTCCTTCCCTAGACATCTTTCTTGAAAAGACTTCTTCATGCATTCATCTTCATCCCGCTCTTCCTGGGTTTCCTGCAAATCCTTCACTAATGACCTCATTTGTGATTTCAACACTTCCCCTTCCCTCGGGGATTGATTGATCGGGCTATTCAATCCTTCTACTGGAGCAGCTGTTTCAACATTCTGTTGTTCACATAGACGTGATTCAGCGTACTTTTGGCATCCCAGTAAAGTCTGTTTTGCAACGTCAGCTATTTCCCAAACTTTTGAGAGCTCCGAACTCCTTCCCGTTGAAGATTGAAGCTCGTATTCAGATTGTTCCCATTGCAAAGTCTTTTCCCTCAGCATATGAAGGAGTTGGCTGACCGTTAACTCTTCCACGGGAACACTGTGGATCAGAGTCTTCTCCATTTCATCCACCTTTTCCTCCAATGCTTCCACCTTCTGTTCCTCTTGTACTTTGGCTTTCAGCGCTCGGAAAAGTTGTGCCCTGATGCTCTCTAGCTCATGTTCAGGGACCATTCTTACAGTCTCTGTGTTTCTTACAGTTTCCTTTTCTTCCACTGAAAGGATTCCCAGTTGAATCTGTTCTTCAAGTTGTTGAACCTCGGTCATTGCCGCCTCATATTTGTCTTGGGTTTCCTTCAATATTTTTATGAGTTCTTGGACATCTTGTCTTTCATGTTCTACCATGTCTTTCACCTCTAATTTCTCATCTATGGATGGAACTTCTACCGATGAGTCTGTCTTGGCCTTGAGCTCATCAAGAATTTCCTGCAGCCTTTGGACTTCTTGCTCATGTTCAACCTTTAGTTGTTCATATGCTTCTACTGAAACTAGCTTTTCGGAGGTTGCCGAGTTAACCCCCTCCAGAATTGTAGCCTGGGCCTGTTCATACTGTTCTTTCAACTTCTCACACTCTGCTTGTAAGGAGTCGTAGAGAAGAACTGGAATAACATCCTGGCTTCCTGAAGATTCCTCTTCATTTGCTTCTTTCGCAATTTCCTGTTGGAGTTCAGCCAAGGCTGCTATGCTATCTGCCTCTCGAAGTCTCACTGCCATCAAATCTTCTTTATTCTTGCAGTCTATCTCAGCCATTTTCCGTTTACTTTCATTTAACTGAGTGAGTAGTCCCTTATTCTGGGCTGAGAGATATTGCACCTTCTCATGTAGACCATAGCACTCCTTCTCTGCTCGACATAGCTGGTTACTGCTGATTTGGTTCTGTGTTTCAAGTTCCAACATCCTTTGCTTAGCTTCTTTCAGTTTCGCCCCTATAAGCTCCTCTTGCAACATGGCCACATTATTCACATCAGGTAAAGAAGCGTTTCTCTTTTCCATGTCCAAGATTTTTTTCTGCATATCTTTAAGTGCACACTGCGATTCAGCTTCTCTTAACCTTGCCTGCACTAGCTCCGTCTCCAATTGCAGAACAAAATCCTCAGTGTAGCGTGGTTTGCCTTTATGCTGTATCTCTAGATCATGCAAATATTCTAACTCCTGAACATCATAAGGGAGATGTGATCGGTACTTGGTCACGATGGCTCTATGGTCGCTCTTTGCTTGAGCTAGCTGCCTCTGCTGTCTTTCCAGGTTCTCCCATTCGGTGTCCCAGAACTTTTCCATTGTTTTCATCTCTTGTACGAGACGGTAACTCAACTGTTCTAATTGTTGTCGTACTTTGAAATAAGTTTGAGTCCGAGTTCGGTGTTCTTCCGTCGTGGATAAGTCCTTAACTTGAACAGGCCAGAATTCTCTGTCAAACTGGAGTTCTGCTCTGAAGCTTTATTCTTCTCGGTAGCATAAGCCTTTATGCATGTCTTCGTTTTCTCCACCATAGTCGGCAAGTTCATTTTAGCCTTGTCTTCCATATTTGAGTTGGTCTTATCGTCATCCGTTTCAGAATCTGAGCTGATAGCTTGCACCGAGTCCTCACTCATTATGGCTTTTAGATAGTGCCATTCCATGTCTATTTTCTTGATCCACTCTCGTCCTAGAAGTGGTGGTCCTCCCTCAGATAATACGTACAAGTTCATTCTTGGGTGTTCTTTACCCCTATCTCTCACCTTGACTCTTATCTTCCCCATGGGGTATACCTTATGCCCCGTGTATGTCTGCAATACGAACTTGGTATTTCTTAAGGGTATGTGAGAGAATAGCCGGTGGTAGTCCCTTCGATTTATGACTGATAGAGCTGATCCAGTGTCCAACTCCATTCTTACTTGGACTCCAGCTATTTTTAGTATGACCCAGATAGTTTGTAGGTCAGCTTCCTTACTCACATTGTGAATTCTCAGACTACCCAGCTCCTGGCTGTTTGGGTCTGAGTCTGAATTCTGTTCGTCTGAACTCTTCTCAGCCACCTTGTGTACCTTGTTGCACTTTTCTTGTGGTGGCTTCCTTTGGTTGTTGGTCTTCTTCCCTGACCGGCATACCTTAGCGATGTGACCCAGTTTGCCACATTTCCTACATTCTTGGTTCTTAAACCAGCATTGATTCTGGTCGTGTGTTGTCTTCCCACAACGATAGCATTTTGTTGTCCTCGAGGTAATTTGGTCCGCCCCGAGTGCCGCCGCCTTTAGCTGCATTTCCGCCGTTCCTTTCGCTGCGGCTTCGTGCGATGCAGCTATAAGGACAGCCCTGTCTAGTGTGAGGTCGTTCTCTTCCAGTAGTCGCTTTTGCGTCCCTTCTTTGGACAATCCACATACGAACTTGTCTCGCAGTGCCTCTGTCAGATTCCCTCCGAACTGGCAGTGTTCCACTAGCCTACGCAGTTCGACCAAGTATTCCGTGTTGCTTTCGTCTTTCTTCTGCGTTCTTGCATAGAATTTGGATCGTTCAGCCAGTATCAACGGTGTGGGGTTCAAGTGATCCTTCAGCACTGCTACAATATCATCGAAAGTCTGATCCGCCGGTTTAGCTGGTGAGAGAAGATGCTTCAACAACCCGAATGTTTTCGCACCCATCATGTTAAGTAAGGTTAAAGCTTTTTCATCCTTAGCTATTTTGTTAGCCTTACAATGTATCTCAATACGTTCCACGTACGTGGCCCAGTCTTCTATCTCAGAATTAAAATTGTTGATGTCCCCCCGCTTAGGCATCTTCCTTTCCTTGGGTACAACACAATTTTTATTTACTTTTTTTTCCTAAGATGGCGGCTTTTCCCGCGAAAATGGCGGTTTCCCACTCTTTCCTTCTCTCCCCGCCCACTTCAATGGCGGTTTCCCGCTTCTGTCGTCTTCGCCGCCTAATGGCGGCTTCCCGCGTTTCTTCCCTGGTGGAAGGGGTACGCTTTCCCCACAACGGACAGGTTCAGCCGTTGGGCTGGCTCTCGCACAGCTCCCCTTACTCGGCTCTGTCTTTCTCTCTCCCGCACGTTCGGTTCTACCGGCGCTGGGTACCCCGTTGGTGGAGGACAGTTCAGCCGCTGGACTGGCTCTCGCGCAGTCTCTCTCCCCTTGCTCGGCTCTGTCTCTCTCTCTCCCGCACACTCGGCTCTACCGGTGCTGGGTACCCCGTTGGTGGAGGACAGTTCAGCCGCTGAACTGGCTCTCGCGCAGCCTCCTTTGGTCGGCTCTGCCTCTCCCACACGCTCTGTTCCCGTTCACCTCCCAGCCCTCACGCAGTCCAGTGCTTCCCTCCCCAGCTGCGGCTGAGTTTCTCTCTTCCCGCGCCAGCTCCCGGTCTCAGCGCTTCGTGGCTTCGGTCGCTGCCCGGCTTTTTCCCGCCGATCGCGGTCCGGCTGTCTCACGACGCCGTTGGACCCGACTTTCTGACCGGCTCCGCTCCCCCTCGACCGTGGTCAAGTGCACAGCCCTTATCCTCCGGATATTCTTTACACTTTCCCCTACTCACAGTCTCCGCGGCCGCCTTGTTTCCTGCTGATCGGCTCACTCCGCACCGTGGTAGAAGGGTAGTCAGTGCCTGTTGCTGATGGAAGCTTTTGTTGCTAAAGTCTTCCTCCTTTCTATTGCTGCAGCCTCGTGTTTTCTTCCAGCAGAACGACGAGGGCGGTTGCCTCTCTTCGACGCTCTTTAGTTGCTTTGGTAGTCTTGCCGCAGGGTACGATCGGTCTCGTCGCCACTGTAAAGTCTGTGGGTTGTACAGTTAATAACGACACAGACTTCAGGAATAACAAACAAACAGGTCTTTACTATTCGAAGGTCAGGGCGAATCTGCCCAAGGAATCATGCCACAACACTTATATACCGGTGTGGTCACCGTCGGTATTACAGTATACAGAAGCCAAACAAGTAGTGCCACACCTAAAGTAGTTCTCTTAAAGGTGAACGGTTACATACAATAGTTCTCTTAAAGGTAGACGGGTACATACACTACACTGGCCTGCTGCGACACCGTGAAAGCCCCGGTCGACGGTGGTAGACCGAGCCATGATGCCAGCAGTCGGAGCTTGCGTGGCATTGAAGGGGTTAAAAGTTAGATGAGCAGCTTAACTGACCAGCTGGCTGATGTAATAAAGGAGAAGTCTGGCAGAACAAAAATAATTGGAAAAAGTATATTACATGATGATTGGGGGAGTAAAAGAATCCAGGAGGCCATACATTGAACAATGGGCTGCCAAGATGTGATTTGCGAAGATGAGGTTAAGCGTACGTAAATTGATAGAACAATGGCAGATGTGGAAACAGGGCAAATGAGATAAACAAGATGTGTTTTGTGAAGATGTGATTAAGTGTACATGACTTAGACAATTAATTGTCCAAGTCATGTCCAAGTCCCGAAGTTGTGAAGGAAACAAGATGTAAGATTGTATATAAGCCAACTGCTCAAATGTAAAAATTAGACTCCCGTCTCAGCTCAGACTGAGAGGGCCTCTCCCTGCACGTGTTTGAATAAAGATCGCTTGGAACCAGTACACGCTCGTCTCCATCTGCTTTGGGGCAGAGAGAAATCCCACAACAGCATCAAGATAAGACTGCATGAGAGCAGGCTGAGATTAGATACAACCAAACATAGACTGTATTACAGCACTAAGACATTACGTCGCTTCTGCCTGCGCTGCAATGGAAGCTGCCAGATCGCCCATCACACGTGGCATCAGGTCTGGGCCACCACGGTCTGTCTGGGAGTCTACCATCCTTTGCAGATTGGAAATGATGGGCTCCATAGTGTGCGCAGAGCCTTGTGCAATGTTGGAGTCGGGCTACTCCACACTCCTTATTATTGCCAAGAGGCTCTCAGGCACCCTTGCCATTGCATCTATCATCGCCGGGTGCATGCCCATCACCCTTCTTCTAAATGCCTCCCCATTGAGGTCCTCATCTGACTCCTGTGCAGCAGAACTCGTGCACGAACTCGCCCTCCAGGAATCTGCCCCCGAGCTACCCTTTCCCCCTGGCCGTGCTGCAGCCCACTTGTCCCCGGTACATCACCCGGTGCAGATCCCGCTACTATACTAGCCTCTAAAGAAAGCGTAGTGCCAGTATCTGAGCTGGTGCCTGTGGGTGAGAGATGCAGTGATGCGGTGTGTTCTTCCTCATCCTCTCCTCCCACCTCGCTCTCTACGGTGCCCTCAGGGAAAGGCTGCTCAGATGCTTGCTCATTATCTGAAAGCATAAAGGCACAAGAGTTGGGTTAAGGCGAGGGGAGGGGGGCAGGAAGGGAGAAAGGCATGGAGACAGCATGATTAGCTGGAAAGTGCGAAATGCTTGTGGGGTGAGGGGAAAGTGGGATGTGAGAAGAAGGAGTAAGGATGAATGTCGCTGGTGGCCACGGCGCCCACCACCTGGCACCCAATTTTCTCCAGCAGTCTATTTTCCAGTGCAGACAGTGGTTGGGTGTTAACTTGTCACCCACCTGTGCACTCCTGCTCCCTCCTGTTGTGAGCCACCTTGGCCTGTAAGAGAAAGGAAAGTGTATGAGTGAGTGAGGAGCAATGTGTTTGGGTGATGTTCCTGCCATAGTTGAATAGCTGTCATTGTTTGCAAGGTGTGGAGATGCCGGAGTTGGACTGGGGTGGACAAATGTAAGAGATCACACAACACCAGGTTATAGTCCAACAGCTTTATTTGAAATCACAAGCTTTCGGAGCGCTGCTCCTTCTTCAGGTGAAGTGGAGAAATGCATAAAGACACAGCTTATATAGTCAGAGAATCATGTCAGATGTTTACAGGTAACCTTTCCAACTGCCATTTATCGCACCTCGGCAGGGAGATAATCACAGCAGTCAAAGGTGTGAATGGTGTCCAAACAGGTCAGTCAGGGAAACATTACATCAAAGAACAATGAGGTGGGGTCACAAGGGGTCAAATATTGCAGATGCTGGGGTCTGTATGAAAAACAAAAAAACAGACAAGAAACATTTTTTTTGGCTGGAAATCACAGCAGGTCCAGCCGCATCTGTGTAGAGAGAACAAGCCAATGTCGACTCGAGTCTGGATGACCCTGCATCAGGTGGGGTTACATGTAGCGTGACATGAACCCAAGATCTCGGTTAAGGCCATCCTCATGGGTGCGGAACTTGGCTATCAGTTTCTGCTCGACGATTTTGCGTTGTCATGTGTCTCGAAGGCCACCTTGGAGAATGCTTACCCGAAGATCGGAGGCTGAATGTCCTTGACTGCTGAAGTGTTCCCCGACTGGAAGGGAACACTCCTGCCTGGTGATTGTTGCGCGGTGTCCGTTCATCCGTTGTCGCAGTGTCTGCATGGTCACGCCGATGTACCATGCTCCGGGGCATCCTTTCCTGCAACGTATGAGGTAGACAACGTTGGCCGAGTCACATGAGTATGTACCATGTACCTGGTGGGTGGTGTCCTCACGTGTGATGATGGTATCTGTGTTGATGATCTGGCATGTCTTGCAGAGGTTGCTGTGGCAGGGTTGTGTGGTGTTGTGGTCGCTGTTCTCCTGGAAGCTGGGTAATTTGCTGTGAACGATAGTCTGTTTGAGGTTAGGCGGCTGTTTGAAAGCGAGTAGTGGAGGCGTGGGGATGGCCTTAGCGAGGTGTTCGTCGTCATCGATGACATGTTGAAGGCTGCGAAGAACATGGCGTAGTTTCTCCGCTCCGGGGAAGTACTGGACGACGAAGGGTACTCTGTTGGTTGTGTCCCGTGTTTGTCTTCTGAGGAGGTCTATGCGATTTTTCGCTGTGGCCCGTCGGAACTGTCGATCGACGAGTCGAGCGTCATATCCCGTTCTTACAAGGGCGTCTTTCAGTGTCTGTAGGTGTCCATCGCGTTCCTCCTCGTCTGAGCAGATCCTGTGTATTCGCAGGGCTTGTCCATAGGGGATGGCTTCTTTAACGTGGTTAGGGTGGAAGCTGGAGAAGTGAAGCATCGTGAGGTTGTCCGTGGGCTTGCGGTAGAGTGAAGTGCTGAGGTGTCCGTCTTTGATGGAGATTCGTGTGTCCAGGAATGAGACTGATTCTGAGGAGTAGTCCATGGTGAGTTTGATGGTGGGATGGAACTTGTTGATGTTATCGTGTAGTCTTTTCAGTGATTCTTCGCCGTGGGTCCATAGGAAGAAAATGTCGTCGATGTATCTGGTGTATAGCGTTGGTTGGAGATCCTGTGCAGCGAAGAAGTCTTGCTCGAACTTGTGCATGAAGATGTTTGCGTATTGGGGTGCGAATTTTGTTCTTTGATGTAATGTTTCCCTGACTGACCTGTTTGGACACCATTCACACCTTTGACTGCTGTGATTATCTCCCTGCCGAGGTGCGATAAATGGCAGTTGGAAAGGTTACCTGTAAACATCTGACATGATTCTCTGACTATATAAGCTGTGTCTTTATGCATTTCTCCACTTCACCTGAAGAAGGAGCAGCGCTCCGAAAGCTTGTGATTTCAAATAAAGCTGTTGGACTATAACCTGGTGTTGTGTGATCTCTTACAATTGTTTGCAAGGTGTGAGCTCTGGGTGTGAGTTGGTATGTAGAGATTGTTGGTGGGTGAGTGGTGGGGGTGTGGTGCTTTGGCCAGTGTGTGCAGACTGTGCAGATGGTGGTATGCAGCATTTGTTGAAGCATTCACTCACCCTGACCACCCGAGCACCGCCCTCCGTCTCTCCACAGCGGACTCCAATTCCTCCAATGCTTGATCGCAGAATCTGCGGGCTCTCTCGCTGGTGCATGGATCTGCCATAAGTACAGCAACTTCAGTCCTCCAGCTCCTTCGCCTTGATCTGCTGTTGCTTGCTGAGGCAGCAGCACAGCCAGCAATGCTGAGAATGATATTCTGCAGCATCAATGAATCTCCCCTTTAAGAACTGGAAAAAGCCTGTGGCAATCATGACTTGCGATTAGACTGCACCTGATATTGGTCCACCCTTTGATTGTAACGCCAATGAGCTTGGGCTTTAATGCTTGATTTAGCACTCCAATCATTTATTTGAGCAGTGAGAATGAATTTTGCATGCAGTCTAAAGCATTAGCGACTGGCACTAAATCTGCAACTTTTCTAATGATACCGCCCATTCCTGGGCTATAATGAATTTCTAGCCCCTGAGATACATTGGGGTCAATTTTCATTGACACGTGGAGTTGGGATTGGAGGCATGCGGGGGGGTTAAAGTCCCAAATTCGGGGGTCCCGACACCATCCCGCCCCCAACCCGCCTCCATGAGGCGGAAAGGGATTAGTGCCAATTAACTGCCTGTTAACAGGTAGTTAACAGGCAGTTTTTAGCCTAATCCCAATTTTTAAGCTTGAACTGTGGGATTCCCGACAGCTCCAAACCACGTTAGAGGAGTCGGGTTGTCAGGTTGAAGGACTTGGAGGGATCGAGATGTCGGTGTTCAGGTGAGTGATGGGTGCATGAGTGCAAAGGTAACTGTGTTTGATGTGTCTAAAGTGTGTAACAAAGTTTAAATTACCTGTACTTACCTTTTCAGCCTTCCTTCCTCTAGGTTTCGGGAGTCCATCATCTAACTGGCACAGAAAGCAGAATGGCTGCGATTTGTCAAAAGTGACAGCCTGCAGCTTTCGGTGCTGGTGAGATTTCTAACAGAGTCTGTGTAGAAGGACTCAGGTTAGAAGTAAGACTGTCAGTGTTTGACAGCTTCAAACAGCTGTGAAACACTGATATTTCATCTGTCAACACGTCTTGACAGATGAAATTTCAATCTGTGACATCACCTGTTGCTGGGTGGCCCTTAATTGGCCTGCTGAGTCCGCTGGGTGGGCTCAACAAGGTCAATTAAGTTAAAATCGCGTGGGTTGGCCGCATCTCGATGGAGGCGGGACTACAACCCCGAAAGTTGTAGTCCCGCCTCCTTCCTGACTTCTGAATGAAAATCACCCCATTGTGTTTGGCGCCAGATGGCAGATCCTTGTGTGGATCCCAGTTTGAAATCTTTGCTCTATACCACCAATTTTACCTTTTTTGTTATGAATAATAATAAATACAAAAATCAAGCCATCGCCTGAAAAATTCAGATTTTGCAAAAGCTTTACAGTGCACGTGCAGTTCTGTGTTTTTATTCTCACTATATTCAATTTGCTCTAAATTGATTAATTCTGTATCCAGACCGTGTAAAAAAACATTACCCACTCTCGGTCAGGCATTCGCTGCAGTTATCAATAGTCTGGCGAGAAAAAGACGTGGAGGAAACAATTTTTTTCAGCTAATCCTCTGGAGGTACAGATGGGAACCATCAAAAGTAATTCAAATTTATAAAATAAACCGTACAACAAGCGGGAATGGTTCTTGAGAAAAAAAGTTGGAATTCCTTTGCTGATCCTGAAAATTGAAATGTGACAAAGACAAAGGCAAAGTTTTCAACCTCCATCAGTGATGGGCCAATTACTCATCCTCCAGTAAATCTAACTGCTGCCACTGGGGGATTCTAAATTCCAAGCTCTCTGCCTCTCAGTTACATCCCAAGGATTTGTATTTCAAGGCGGGTTTTGACCAACACATTCATCATTATTAAATCATGAATAAAATTACCTCAAAAAAAAAATTCACTAATAGTTAGGTATAAAGTAGATTAATCATTAGACCCAAACTGGAGGTTTGAACCTGGGCTAGTTGCCTCACTATTAGAATCAGCATCTACGATAAGTAAACAGGGAATACTGGACATAAGGAGTGATTACAGAGCTGTTTTATCATTAGGAAATTCAGTTCAGACATTTAAAAGGCTTTGCTCTCGGTACGAAACCTTTCTCAATGTGAGTGTAGATGGAAAAAGCAGATGCAAAAAATCAATTATCTGGTCGAGAGTCATGCTGTGCCCAATTCTCCAACACTTGATCTCACCTAGCACCTTGTACTGTTTCCCTTACAAACTGCAAGTCTATTCACTTCAGTTAATGAAAAGTCATTTGAACCTTGATATCAGGTAATAGCCCTCAACTCAGTTGTCAGTCAAAGATCGATAATTGTA
The DNA here is from genome assembly GCF_052327205.1 of Somniosus microcephalus. Lineage (NCBI taxonomy): Eukaryota > Metazoa > Chordata > Chondrichthyes > Squaliformes > Somniosidae > Somniosus > Somniosus microcephalus. The sequence goes on along the minus strand of NC_141012.1, from coordinate 37,682,504 downwards.
GAGCGACCTGTTCTACAGCTGTGGGTTGCACTGTCGGCTACAAGGAAGCCCTGGGACTGTGTGCCTAGACACATGCCCAGAGCCTCACTCCTCAGTCAGATAGGGCCTGAAAATCCTCTGCGGTGGAACTGCGTCTTCAGAAGCCCAGCATGGAAATGCTGGGCTACCGCCCAGGAGGATCCTGGCAGGCAATTTGTCCAGGGATCTGGGCTAGGCAGCACATCTCTCCGGTCCAAACATGGCCTCTGATGTTAGAGGTGGTGCAGCCAAGGTGATGAATTTCCCACATCAAGAATTCCCTTGGCTCCCGCCTCCATTTCGCCCTACAATCTGGATGCTGGGATGAATCCAGTGTACAGAGGAGCTAAGGGTTGGGAGTGTGGTCTACGTGGGGTTCCAAGCCTGAGTCCTGGCAAGGACAACCCCCTCCCACCTCCCCCCCCCCACCCCGGCCCACTCCCCCAAGAAGAATGTCAGCATGCAGTGATATTGGCCCCTTGGCAGGAGCAATAAACAGCTGATCTGGGGCTGACCTCCGGAGCAGCTTTGTAGCATTGACTAGAGATGCCACAGGCCAAGTGACGGCAGGAAACACCACAGTAGAACTCAAGGCTCTCCAAGCCCAACATCCCCACGAGTTCTTCCAGCAGGGGTCTCTGGATGGTGATCGTAACTCGTTACCCAGAAGTGCTCTGATGCTCTGAGCAAGATTAGCTAACGCAGTACAGGAATCAAACATAAATTCATTCTGGTGTGTACAGTTGAGCTACTAGCTGCCTATTTGCTGAGCCATTAGGCAAAGCTGGCAGCTGATATTCTGATTTAATTCCCTTTCAGTATTAATATTCAGGTCTGGGAGAAACTGTGGAAATTGGGATAACACATTAGTTTGTATTTTGTAGAAAGCTGGTGCTTTTGGATAAAAACAAACAGCTTCAAAACCTGTTAATGTGGACAGTCTTATTAGACCATCATCTAGTGTTTTATGAAGAAATACCTCCCTCAGCAACATATAGAATAACTGCTGACTGGGACTTTCTTGGAACACAATTGTGGAGATCAGATGGCATCATCTGATCCCTGAGATTCTATTATAACCTTCAACTACATTGACAGTCATTTCTTACCTTCTATAAAAGACGTAGGTTCATTTCTAATGTAATGAGAGATCACTGTTTTGATCCTTTGTGAGCGGACTCATCCACTTTGATGTCTATCTTCATTAGTTAAATGGAAATCTTGGAGGACATTAGGCTGTCTTACAGTTACAATAGGTGTAGGACACTTAATAATATATTCCTGAAGCAGAACTGGCTTCTACCCCATTTTAATCACTTTAGCAAGAGAGTGGGTGGCACTGTAAGCTAGACCATTGCCTTTATCCCTCTGGGACTTGAGTTCAAACTGAGCCCAAAGTGCTGGGATGAAAGTCTAACTTCTGTCAAATGGCTGTACGATTCTTAAGTGTAATCATTTTGGGAGCGATCAACTTAGTTCTTCAGGGGCAAATGTACACAGCGGAAAATTGCTACTAATTGGCATTAAGTGGCATTAAGGAGAAGCCATGAGGACATGATACATTTCCATTAGGGAGCACTCTTTGAATTACCCTAATGATTTTATTCCTTGTGTGGGGAATTGCACTTTTTACATATAGTGGTTAGAGCGTAATAGTAAGGTAAATGGGAGGCTCCTTAAAGTGAGAAAGCACACAAGCCCTGGAAGGAAATTATTATAAGGCACCAAGGTACCTAGAGGCAGACCTGTATTCCGTGTATTCTGTTCCAGTTTAATCGAGGATTACATCATGTGGTAAGCGTGAGAGATGATTGTGGAAGATTAGCTGTTTAAATTCAGATGATATACAGGGAGCTGGTGCTATCCATTGTCTTACTTCGTGTAGCGATATCTTAATTTTCAGACAACAGAAGGAAAGAAAGAAAAAGCTTTGGATAAATATACATATTGGCCCAGAAATTCGGGTCGAGGGCTTCCCGCGGGTGCAAGCCCCCCACCTGCACTTACCTTGCGCGCCGGCAGTTGAGCTGTAGGGCCCCGTGGAATTCCGCTCCGGGGCCTGGCCCAGCTGCCGGTGCGCTGTGCTTGCGTGTCCCAGGGGCGTAGTTAGTGCGATGCGTTCCCTGGGATCACATGAGCCATGGGCAGCCAATCGGAGGAGGGAAAAGCCCATTCATAAGATTGACAGGAAGACCTGTCAAAACTTATAAATACTACGGGCCCCAAAATAGCAGTAAACCTTCAAATACCTTTTTTTTTTAAATTACACTTTTAAAATAAACTATAAATTACATTAAATAACTATTTTAAACAATAATTTAAATATTTGAAAAAAATAATTTTATATTCTAACGGGGCTAAAAATAAACTTACCTTGCTTTAAAGTATTTAAAATTAATAAACCTGTGGAAAAAATGTTTTAATTTTAATTAATTGACCACTTACCTTGTAAAAAGCAGGCCTTACGCCTGCTTTTTAAATGTGTAAATCCTGCAGGCTTAACCTCGCGTGAAAACCTGCAAAAAAAACCTAAGTTCAAAGCGCTTGCGCAGCCTCCCCTGCGCGCGCATTCCACCTCTGAACCCCTTCGTTCAGAGGATCGGAAGTGCCGGTTTCCCACGCATGCACAGTGCATGCAGGAAACCGACACTTCCATTCGGCCTACGGGTGAGTACCCCGTGCGTACTCACCCGTGGAGACCCGAATTTCTGGGCCCTTGTTTTTTTCCCAAGAATGACAATTCTTTTCATAAAGTTATGAGAGAGACTGCTTATCACCACAGTCGTAAGAAACCTCACTCAAGAAAAGTTTAGTTCTATTAACATTTATAATGCAATGTATAAAATATTATACGACTTTAAGCCTGTAAGTTATTTGTTTATTTTGCAGTTTAGCAGGAAAGGACAGAGCAGTCTGCTGATCAGCACCTCAGCCTGGACTCAATGTCTACCCCTGCCACCCCCGCAACATGTACTATCTCCAGGATACACTGCAGTAACTCACCAAGCTTACTTCGACAGTACCTCCCAGCCTGCAATCTCTAGCACCAAGAATGACAAGAGCAGCAATATCACGTGAACACCAACTCCTCCAAGTTCCTCTCCAAATCACACACCAGCCTGGCTTGGACATTTATCACCATCCCTTCCTTGACACTGGGTTAAATCCTGGAATTCCCCGCCTAATATCGTTACTAGTGCATCACCACCGTGAGGTCTACAGCGGCTCAAGAAGCAGATCCACCACCACCTTCTCAGGGCAACTAGGGATGGGCATTAAATGCGCCCTTTGCCAGCACTGCCCACAATATAAGATTCTGAAAATTGTAATAAAACCGCTGCTACCATGTGGAGATCGAAGTTCAGAATGAATTGTGGAATAGTTATAGATGGATTCAAAATATAGGAAGTCAGCATGTGTTTGTTTGTGAAGACACAAAATGGCGGAAGTCAGCAAGGGGTCCTTTGCCTGGTGGGCAACATATAGTCCTCTGTTTGAAAGGCCACATGGACAGGAAGGAGAGACATGACTGACAAGTCCCACCCCCACACACCTCACAGGAACATGAAAGTGTCATGCGGAAGGAACTCCAATCAGGGAAGGTTTGGAGTGAAACTGACCTATCAGAGGGAGGCAGACAGTGATATATGAGTGGGGCCGGCAGAAAGGCATTATAACAAGTGACCCCTAGGTCGGAAATTCACAACACAACACAGAAGGAACAAGAAGACAGAAGTGGACAAACAGACGAATGGAGAAAGCTGGCCAGTCTATGTTTCGACTTACGACTCTCCCTGGACCGATCATCCAGAGATAAATGAGTATGTATGAAAGTCGGACATAAAGCTTAGATATTGTTAAAAGGGATACTTTTATCTGTGGCTGACTTGGAATATAAATCGCACAGAGATAGCGTATAAATTGCTGGGAAATACTTTTATGTGAGGATAAATTGGGCGCATATTGATTGCGACGTACAATTGAATTTTGAGCTATAGTGTGAATAAAGACCAATTTTATTGATCACATCCTCGTCTGTCATTTTTACTCTTATTCGTAATTCTCGAAGTCCGAACCACAGTAAGAGAAAAGCTTACAACATCTCGAGTACAAATAACATAATACACTTAGATTTGTTGCCTTGCATATATTATAGTCCAGTCTGCTATGATGCTTTCAATATCGAAAGCATCTTCAGTAGAATACTAAATGAGACAAAGAAACTAAAGTGAGCTCAGAAGCAAATAAAACGGTGACAGCGATGAAGAACCAATATAACAATCACTCCCACAATCTCATCAAAGGAATTGAAATTCTTGGAAAAGTAACGTGTGAATTTGTCCATATAATGGCCCAGAAATTTGGGTCCCAATGCGTGAGTACGCATGGAGTACTCACGCGTGGACCCGATGGAAGTGCCGGTTTCTTGCATGCACTACGCATGCGTGGGAAACTGGCATTTCCGATCCTCTGAACGAAGGGGTTCAGAGGTCGAACGCGTGCGCGCGGGAGTCTGCGCGTGCGCGTTGAACTTCCTTTTTTTTACAGGTTTTTCCATGCGTGAAGGCCTCTACATTTTACACATTTAAAAACCAGGCATAAGGACTTCATTTTAAAAGGTAAGTGGTCAATTAATTAAAATTAGATCATTTTTTCCACAGGTTTATTATTTTTAAATACTTTAAAGTAATTTTTTAAAGTATTTTTAGCCCCGTTTTTTTATTACATTATTTTTTTCAAAAATTTAAATTATTGTTTAAAATAGTTATTTAATGTTATTTATAGTTTATAGCTGGGGGGAGCCCGGCTTTGCCAGGGCTGTTTTGGGGTGGGCGGTTTAAATCGAGTGCCAGGTTTTGGGGCCCTGTCTGTGTCCCTTTGTGAATCTGGTGCCGGGCAACATTTTAAATCGAGTCCCAGGCTTTTGGGCCCTGTCTGTGTCCCTTTGTGAATCTGCTGCTGGGCAACATTTCTACGTTTTAATACCTTGAAAGATGAAAGTGAAAGTACTTATAAAACGTTTTTGGTAAATCTTATGTTATTTTTAAAAGAGAAACTAACTTTTTCAAAGCTGGATAAGGAGAGTAGTTTGAGCTGCAAGCAGTGAAACAATGGCTGGCAGATCCCTGAGATGAAAACGATTAGTCTCGCCCACACACACACTGAATACCTTGAAAGATGAAAGTGAAAGTACTTATAAAACATTTTTGGTAAATCTTATGTTATTTTTAAAAGAGATACTAACTTTCAAAGTAGTTTGAGCTGGAAGCTGAAGTCATGGCACTGAAACAATGGCTGCCAGATCCCCGAGATGAAAACGATTAGTTCCGCCCACACACACACACACCGATTGGCCAACCATCAGGGGACCGTACTATAGGATTGGTCAATCGTGACGGCACAGGATTGGTCAAACCTTGACGTCAGTCAATCAATGCTAGCAGATAATGAGTTTAATTTTGAAGGTTTTTTGCATAAGGCGCGAACAATTTTCGTCCAACCGAAAAGTAAATATGCTTACCAGCGTCCCGGAAGCGTAAGCTTTCTTCGGAGGTAACGCGCGCGTAGGTACGCCGTATAACTTTCGAGCGCATAGCCGGACAGACGCACACCCGAGGACAGACAGACAGAAGGACAGACAGACAGAAGCACAGACAGACAGAAGGACAGACAGAAAGAAGTATCCGTTTATATATATAGATTTTAAAAGTGTGATTTTTTAAAGTATTTATTTTAAGGTTAAGTACTGTTTTGGGGGCCGGAGTTTTCATTAGTTTGACAGTTCTTTCTGTCAACCTCATGAATGGGCTTTTCCCTCCTCCAATTGGTTGCCCATGGCCCATGTGATCCCAGCTGACGCATCGCACTAACTACGCCGCTGGATCACACAAGCACAGCGCGCCGAGAGCTGGACCGGGCCACAGAGAGGAAATCCACGCAGGCCCAGGCCTCAACTGTCGGCGCACTAGGTAAGTGTAGGTCGGGGGCTTGCACCCGCGGGAAGCCCCCGACACGAATTTCTGGGCCATTAAGTAAAAGAACATTTCAAGAGTAGAAATGATATTCTTAGCAAAGAAGTATGGTACTTACACCATTTGTCTATGGAAAAAATAAGGGGAGAAAAAATTGGGTATCACCCATTTTGGGGCGCTAATATCGGCCAGGCGCAAAGTTTAGCACCTGGCACTAATTATCACCTCTAACTGCAAAATTCACCTCCATCGCCCCTGGAGGTGATTTGAGCGCTAAATCAGGTGCTACACACCTCTCTTAAGGTGCAAACGTTAGGGAGTGAGGCGCTACCTCAGAACGCTACCGAAGCTCAGGCGATGTCCGTTACCATGGAAGCCAGACAGACTGGCGACATCCAGTTCTTAAAGGGGAGGGGCCATCTTGCTGACCAACCACATGCTGCTCATTGCAGCCATGAACCTCAGCCTGGCGAGACCTCTGAAGCAATTGTGTTGGAAGCACCAATGGATAGGACCAGGGAAAGAGCTTGACGCTTAGGAACCTCAAAAGTGGTGCTGAGGGCCAAAATTCCTTAGGACAGCGTTAAATCTCTCCAGACGCCTCTCTCCGTCTCAACCTGTGTGTACCAAAAATTTTGCCAACAAGAAAAGGCAGGAAGTGCCCGCCTTTAAATAGTGCTCCCCCAGCCCCTTCCCGACTTGAAAACATTCCCCTCTACCTGTCGTTCCTAGCGGCAGGCGCTAAGGCAGGCGGTGCGACTCAATATCTGGCCTGGGGCGCTACCGGGGCATTGCACGCTCGATTGACATCACGATCTGTGGGTGCAGGAGATCGTGGCGGTAGTGTTTAGAGACTGGGGAATTAATAATGAAGAACGGGGAAATGGCAGAGACTCTGAACAAATATTTTGTATCTGCCTTCACGGTAGAAGACACTAACAACATCCCAATAATGGATAATCAAGGGGCCACAGGGAGGGGGTAACTAAAGACAATCACCATCACTAAGGAAATAGTACTTGGTAAAATAATGGGACTAAAATATGACAAGTCCCCTGGACCAGATGGCCTGTATCTCAGGGTCTTAAAAGAAGTGGCTGCAGAGATGGTGGATGCATTGGTTGCAATATACCAAAATTCCCTGGACTCTGGCGAGGTCCCAGCGGATTGCAAAACCGCAAATGTAACACCCCTATTTAAGAAAGGAGGGAGACAGAAAGCAGGAAACTATGGACCAGTTAGCCTAACATCTGTCATTGGGAAAATGCTTGAGTCCTTCATTAAGGAAGCAGTAGCAGGGCATTTGGAAAATCATAATGCAGTCAAGCAGAGTCAGCATGGTTTTATGAAAGGGAAATCATGTTTAACAAATTTGCTGGAGTTCTTTGAGAAGGTAACGAGCAGGGTGGACAAAGGTGAACCAGTGGATGTGGTGTATTTGGATTTCCAGAAGGCATTCGATAAGGTGCCACATAAAAGGTTACTGCATAAGATAAGAGCACATGGAATTGGGGGTAATATATTAGCATGGATAGAGAATTGGCTAACTAATTGAAAGCAGAGAGTGGGGATAAATGGGTCATTTTCTGGTTGGCAAACAGTAACTAGTGGAGTGCCACAAGGATCGGTGCTGGGGCCTCAACTATTTACAATCTACATTAATGACTTGGATGAAGGGACCGAGTGTAATGTAGCCAAGTTTGCGGATGATACAAAGATGGGTGGGAAAGCAAGTTGTGCAGAGGACGCAAAGAACCTGCAAAGGGTTTTAGACAGGTTAAGTGAGTGGGCAAACATTTGGCAGATGGAGTATAATGTGGGAAAGTGCGAGGTTATACACTTTGGCAGGAAAAATAAAGAAGCAAATTATTATTTAAATGGAGAGAGATTACAAAATGCTACAGTTCAGAGGGACCTGGGGGTCCTTGTGCATGAAACACAAAAAGTTAGCATGCAGGTACAGCAAGTAATCAAAAAGGCAAGTGGAATGCTGGCCTTTATTTCAAAGGGGTTGGATTATAAAAGCAGGGAAGTCCTGTTACAACTGTACAGGGTATTGGTGAGACCATGCCTTGAGTACAGTTTTGGCCTGCTTATTTAAGGAAGGATATATTTGCATTGGAGGCAGTTCAGAGACGATTCATTAGGTTAATTCCAGAGATGAGGGAGTTGACTTATGAGGAAAGGTTGAGCAGGCTGGGCTTATACTCATTGGAATTTAGAAGAATGAGAGGTGACCTTATTGAAACATATAAGATACTGAGGGGGCTCGACAAGGTAAATGCAGAGAGTGTAGCGGAGCCACTAAAGGACTCAGATCATTTGTATATAATTCCCTTTAACAACATGTTAGCTACAGCCTGAGTCTGTATCTTTATTTATACTGTTTACTTGTACAGAGCGTGATTACTTTAACAGCATGGGTAAACGCGATGACGTCACGCCGTACAGCACGTGATCCCCCACTGGCAGGAAGAACGTCATGACGTCAACCACGGGACCAGCCAGCAGTCCTCGTGGAGCCTCCAAGCTGAATAGACCTACGCTCGATGTTCTCCTGCAGTTACTTGTTTAAACCTGTTAGTTTCCATTAAACTTAATTTTGTTTGAGCGCCTGAGTGGACCTCAGTCTTTGGATAGAAACTAGACATTCCTACATTGGTGACCCCGACGTTTGCGAACAGTTTTCGCAGAAGATAATCAACATGGAAACGAACGCTGTTACCTTGAAGCTACCGCAGTTCTGGGAGCAACAACCAGCTGCGTAGTTCATCCAGGCTGAAGCCCAGTTCGCCATCAGGGACATTGTTGCAGATCAGACCCGTTATTATTATGTGGTCTCCGCCCTCGACAGCGCCACAGCCTCGCGGATCGTCAGCCTACTCGGTAGTCCGCCTACTGATCGCAAGTATGACACCTTAAAGGCGCGGTTGCTGCAGGTCTTCGGGCTCACGAAGTCAGAGCGCGCCCGCCGGCTGCTCGCTATGCCCAGCCTCGGGGACTCCAAGCCGTCCGGGCTCATGAGCCAGATGCTCACGCTCCTCGGGTCCGAGCCGGAATGCTTCCTCTTCAGGGAGCTATTCCTCAGCCTACTCCCAGAGCAAGTTCAGGGTGCCCTAGCCAGGTCCGAAGTCACAGACTGCGCGGAGCTTGCTGCCGAAGCGGACAAGATTTTCACGGTGACACAACAGCACTGCGCGGCCATGAGGCGCCCATCCCCCACAGACGCTGCTCCAGCTCCTCAATCAGCGGGGTTGTGCTTTTACCATGCTCATTTTGGCGTGAAAGCAAGATGCTGCCGCCCTCCCTGCAGTTTTCGCACAAAAAAAACCCATCTACAGCCACCCTGGCGAAGGAGGACTGGGTCTAAAGAGCGCCCCGCGGCTGCGATGGCCATCGGAGATTCAGGGAAGCTTCTCTTCATCACCGACTCCCTACCTGGTCGACGTTTCCTTTGCGACACACGGGCGCACTGCAGCATCCTACCTGCGTCAAATCTCGATATACTAGCTGGGGGCCACGGCCCCGCCCTCGCGGCAGTTAATGGCGCGGCCGTTCGGACCTTCGGAAAGCGGCGGGTTCAGGTGTGTTTCAGCGGCCAGCGTTTCCACTGGGAATTCATCACGGCCAAAGTCACGCAGGCCATCCTTGGGGGGATTTTTTGTGCGCCAACGGCCTCCTGGTCGATGTCAGGCACTGCCGGTTGATCAATGCGGCCACGTTCCACTCCATCCCGTGCCACCGCCGTAACGCCGTGCCACGCACTGTCTTCTGTACATTCCCACCTCCAGACGACTTCACTCGGCTCCTCGGAGAGTTCCCAGATCTGACCAGGCCCACTTTCTCCTCCTCGGCTACAAAACATGCTGTGGAACATCACATCACCACCACCGGTTCCCCGGTTTACGCACGGGCCCGACGACTTGAACCCGGGCAAGCTCGCGGCTGCGAAAGCGGAGTTTGAAACGATGGAGCGGTTGGGGATTATTCGCCGGTCGAATAGTCCCTGGTCTTCGCCTCTCCACATTGTTCCGAAAACCAGTGGCGGATGGCGGCCATGCGGCGACTACCGACGCCTGAATGACGCCACTACTCCTGATCGGTACCCGATCCCGCATATCCAAGATTTCTCGGCCTATTTGGCGGGAAATACCATTTTTTCAAAAGTCAACCTCGTCCGTGGTTACCACCAGGTCCCCATGCACCCGCAAGACATCCCGAAAACCGCAGTCATCATCCCATTCGGCCTGTTCGAATTTCTGCGGATGTCGTTTGGCTTGAAGAACGCTGCACAGGCTTTCCAGAGCTTGATGGACTCCATGCTTCGGGACCTGAAGTAAGATATTAAAAATTGGATTTAATAAGGTAAAACAAACCAGGATTCATCTATAACACCAATATATAAAATGGAGGGAATAGGTTAATTTGTGCTCTGAGTTGAACAATAGAAGTCTGTAAAAATTGTATGAACCCAGATAAGGTTTAAACAGGACTATGGGTTAACTGCGGAGAGATTAAAACTGTCAAAACAACCCCTTAGAAAGAGGGAGAGATATATGGGTTCGGCCACGCGAGTCGACACCCTTGCACTTAAGGGTTTGTTAAGTGTGAAGCTCAATAGGGTTCTATTCTTTTAACTAACTAAAGTGTTTTTGCTCTGTAGAAATAATTCAAGAGAGAGAGACAGAAAGTCTGCGGATTGCCCGCTTTGGAAAGATCTACTATCTTAGAGAAATACTTAGAAAGACCAAGCCATCTGACAACAGCAAATGGACGATCGTAAAGTAATAAAATTGAGGCCCGGGTCATGAGAAAGTAACAAGACCAACTGATAACGAAATGTGAGATTTGTAAGCGACTGGAAGAATGGAATGTCATGGTTTTATAATTACAATTTAACTATAATTCTGTATATGTTAATAAGCTTATCCCCGCCTTTAGGGCAGGGCCTTAATTTTTGTATAACTGTGAGAACCTCAAGAGATTCAGTGGAGTCGGAGCCTTGTGTTGGGACGCAAGAGCCATAGCTCCCCAGGCCTGAATAAACCGTTTTTACTTCAATTATTGGGTTTGTCTTTCTTATAACAAGCCAGTGTTGTTGACTTTGTATATCACTTAGTCCACACTTTGGGGGCTTACATCAATTGGCGACGAGGATGGGATGGGCGTTCTGAACCAGACTCTCGGACAGCGTTAACCTAAGACGGGTGAGTATGTTTTAATTACCACCTGTAAAATTAGGGGTTAACTGCTGGCGAGACGTTGAGTCAGAATCGACGTATAAAAGAACTATAAAAAGAAAGACACCTTTAATTGAAGGCGGTTAAAAAGTAAACTGCAGTAGGGGTAGGGGCAGGTAGTTCCCTACCAACCTTTGGGACAGGTAGTTCCCTAAGGACCGTGAGGCGGGAAAACCTCGGTAGGGACAGGTAGTTCCCTACCAACCTTTGGGACAGGTAGTTCCCTAAGGACCGTGAGGTGGGAAAACCTCGGTAGGGACAGGTAGTTCCCTACCAACCTTTGGGACAGGTAGTTCCCTAAGGACCGTGAGGCGGGAAAACCTCGGTAGGGACAGGTAGTTCCCTACCAACCTTTGGGACAGGTAGTTCCCTAAGGACCGTGAGGCGGGAAAACCTCGGTAGGGGCAGGTAGTTCCCTACCAACCTTTGGGACAGGTAGTTCCCTAAAATCCGTGAGACGGCGAAATCTCAACAATTGAATGAATGGGTGCACCGTGGTGAGTGAATGAGATAAAACCCTACGGTCATAAAGAGGTTAGAACGGACAAGGGTGAGGTCTGTCCCCAGCACCTAGCCTGAGCCTGAATTAAGAGGACAGTAGTCCCACGTGACGGCCAGGATCAAGTAGGACGCCGGGAGCTACAGACCCCACAGTACCGAAACCTCGGAACTAAAGGGTTGGTGTGTGTCTAACGAAACGAAGTGACTAACAGAAAGCAAGAAATTAACTAAGGTGACGCTATAGGGGCGAACAACGTAGTGTACAAACCTAATTCACCAATACCGTGAATTAAGCATTAAACGTAGCAGTTAGTTATGACTAAGAGGGTGGAAGAAGAATCCTCAAGGGACCTGGATTCTATAACCCGACTCCTGGAAAATAAAAAGAAACAGTGCAGAGAGCCAAAGGCTTGGTGGGGAGGAGCTAAAGATAAAGAGGCAACAGATAATGTAAGGAATTGAAACAGAAGGGAGAGATAAAGAAGGAAAAAGATCTAATTTGCAGGCGAACCAATTTGAAACCCCAGCAAAAAAAAAAAACAAACAAACAGGGATTTGGAAACTAGGGAAAGCTGTTGAGTCACAGATTTAAAAAGGAAGGAAAAGATAAACTTAAAGCTTTACCAACATGGAAGTTATTAGCATCTGTACCAAGACAAGTAAAACACGAGATTTGCTGAGTGAAAGGAACCTTAGACATATGCTGAAATTACAATTTGTATAAAAATGTGTGAGTGTGGATGTTTTCCTGATTAGGAATGTTTAAGAGGATTCAATATTCCTTTGTCTGAAAATCTGTCCGTTAAGAAAAAGAAATGTCTGCTGTGTGTTGTAGCTCCACCCACTTCTCTGTGTTAAAGTAAAAGCATTTAACCCCTTTGTCTTGTCGGGGATTTTGGAAGTTTAAGAATGTGCAAATAAGATTGTGCCCTCAGAATGAAGAAACCTATTACAATTTAAGTTAAGCTGAAGTGTAAAAACTGAGAAGAGCAACAAAAAGTTTGTTTAATGAAAGATTAAGTTTCAGTCTAAGATCTAACCTTGGAGTTATGAGGTAAATTAACCTATTAAAACCAGACTTTCATTGTGGCCACAGTGAAATTCTGGTTGATGTAAATTGGTGTAGTCCAAATTGAATAAGATAACTCAACTCCGCAAGAATATCTGATAGTGGCAGGTCCCTCTACAATATTTAATTGACTATGGTACTGGAAGCCTTATAGAAGGCGGGACTAGAGTTAAACCTTAGAAAGGTATAGGTAGGGAAGGATGAAGTAGTCTACCTAGGATACATAGTGACACAAGGGAAGAGACAAATGCCCAAAAACAGATGGGAGGGGCATTAGGACTGGCTGCGTGCTTTGATTGCTCGCAAGCTTCTAGGGATGGCAGCAGGAAGGGACCGCGCCAGAGAGGGGAGGGGGATCCGAGGATGTTTGTTGATGCATTGGTAGGGGGCCGACAGTGCAAAATGTTAATAGACACAGGAGCCACAATCTCATTGACAGACTTACCCTTGCCCCGAACGAAACTTTCAGTTAGTATAGCAGGAATCGGTGGACGAAGAATCAGGGCTTATAAGGGCGAAACAGTCTTACTAGAAATTGGATGTATAATAATACCTACCCAGTTGTGGGTATGCGAGAACACCGAAGGAATAATCCTAGGGATAGATATACTACGAGAAGTAGGAGCTTTAGTCGACCCTAAAGCGAATGAAGTGTACTGGCCCCCAGATTATAAGTCAAACAAACAGGCAGGCCCGGGAAACAAAGTAGAAATGGCCCAGCCTATACAGGATTTGATCAAAGGGGGGTAGCCAAAGGAAAATGTGTAAACCTATATAGATAGTCGGAATGCCTTTGGGGTGGTGTCTGATTACATGATAGCGGGAGTAGGCAGGGATATATGACACCAGGAGAAGACCCGTAAGAGACAAGAATATAATCAAAGAATTAGTAGGAACCTCTCTCCTACCCAAAGAGTCCGTAATAATAAATTAAAGCACACAAGAGGATGGGCAGCTAAACGATCAACTGAGAGAGGGAATCTGACCAATGAAGCCCAAATGTTCATGTTGAATCAAAGTGTGAAACCACAACTGTCTTTCAGTCAGGGATGTTTTTTTGGGTTGCGTGAAGTGACGCAATAATGTTTAGCTCCACCTTCAAAAGCCTGCGAAGGAGTTAACCCTTTCCACTGACAGCTGTTTGAGTTCACCAAGCAACAACTTCAGTATTACTGAATAGAATTTAAAGATATTGGACATTATTAAATTTAAGTTTCTTAATGTTAAGCTGATATTTCCCCACAGTGATAGAAGGAAAATTAGGATTTGATAAATGGAAGTTATCTTATAAACTAATTGCAGCACCGTCTCAAACGGCCGGGAGACTGCTGGGGAGGCTGTCCGGTTACCCAAAGATAAATCTGGACAGATAGTTAGAGACATGAGGCCAAAGACCAACAGATTATACGGGATCGAGAACAGGATACGCGGGACGACCAGAAGAAGGTCTTAGCAATAGATAGCAAAGTGATAGCAGAAATAATACCAGCCAAACCAGGGCTAGCACCCAGATGGTCAGGACCTTATGAAGTATTAATGAATAATGACACGTGCTCATGTAGATGGGTCTGGAACGGGTAAAGGAAGGTGGAAACACTGGACCCAGTTAAAAATATATAAGAAAGACAATGAGTAAACCAGAGATGGTGCCCTTTTTGACAGAGTGAGGAGTATACTAGAAGATATAAAGAATGGGAAGGGGAGTTACTACATATATCAATGATAGGGCTGTGTATGATGATAATAGGCTGTGTATGATGATATTATATGCCATAGTTTGCATCTTCAGGTATGTCTGGGGACAGAGCCACAGAACAAGAAATGAACCAGATGTACAGCATTTAGAACTGATAAAATGGATAAGAGCAGAATAATTCTAACTGGCTGGTGACGACCAGCCCCCTTTTTGTAATTACAGGAACATTGGACGTCCGGAATGAGATGGAGCGTCCTCGCCTTGATTCTAGGGATAAATATAAGTATTGCCATTATCGAGGGGGATTAGTAATAAGGAGAACACAGGATGAGGTGTATTCTAGTGTAGCACATAGAGTTACTAAGCTTGCCATTAATATGAGTACTTTTGAGATACAAAACAAACCTGGAACTCCCTGTGGGTAAAACAATTAGAGGATCCACAAAAAAAAACCTATCTTACAAAGATGTAAGAAACGGGGAGTATTGGAAATGACCGGAGCAGGGTATGCGGCCGGGTTAGCAACAGTTAATAGCTTGGACATAGAAGGAGTAAACGAAGGAGTAGAAGAATTACAAGCAAAAATAGAGAAGTTACTAAAACAAGCTACTGGAAATAGCCAGCAATTGACATTGGCAGGGAAACCAAACAATAATGCAATTGTCGGGGGTGGAAGAGATAGTAGCCCCCCATGCAGAAACAATCAATACAATTATTGATAGACTTAATAATGCTTCTCACCAAACCGATAAGGAACTAATATGTGCCACGTAGGGCTCATGGCTATTGTTGAATGCTCAGCATAACATGAGGCAAATAAATAATGAACAGATCCCTGATTGGATTACTAATAAGGATCTGGAACCTTGGATTGACACAAATAAAAGCCTATGTAAGGAATGTAAAATGGGACAAGTACACCGGGTAGGTGATTGTCTGACCCCATGGACTAAGATGATTGGCTTTGTACTGGCCATCCCACAATTCCCAGAAGGGGGACAACTCCGATACGACGTGATTAATATAGGAGAAGTACAAAGGGAAAGTGGGTTAAATATCATGATGTCCCTACCAAGGTGCTTTGGGAAAGGGATGAAGATAATAAACAGAAGAATGAAACCTAAAGGGGGGTGGTAGTGGACGGGTGCCACCACAAGGGAAGGACATGGGTGTGCACACACCCCCCCACCGAGGGAGACACATCCGAGTACGGATTTACGAAAATTACCAATTGCACCCTCGAGGTTCACCCAAGGGGATACACTGGACCTGGGTAGCATCAAGGAACAATGGGACCTGTTGTGTCACCACAATTGAACAGAAATATGAATATCAAGATATGGCTTATACCATTCCCCAACCAAACCGTTGTTTTGGTCTAAAGATACCTACACAGATAGGAAAACCTGGTCATTTGATAATATGGGACTTACTAAAAAGGGTTGAAACTTATGTCATACCAGAGCCAAAGGCAATTCCTAAGTTAGAGGAAGCTTGGCAGAAGTTACGGCAGGAAACGAAGGAAATTTTAAGTACTATCATAAAATAGAAGAAGGCTTAAAGAAACAACAGAAAGACATTAGTGCAACATTAGAGGAAACTCACCCACTTCCTCATATTTTGACAATTGGGGATCAGGATGGTCGGGGACTTTGGGCGCCTCGGTGGTACAAGGCATAATGATATTCCTCTTGATTGTTATTCTGATATATTGTGTATTTTTATTTCTCCAGTGCCTTTGTGCCAGAATGAGTAAGGCCGAAATTGGTGCAGTGAAGGAAGTAGAGCCTGAGGAGGGGCAGGTAGCGATGTTAAGAATGGACAACTCCCCTGCCTCTCCAAGGCAAATGGTGTGAGACGCGATGGGAAGCCCTGAAATTATGTGGGATTAATTGGGCATGGTAATTAAAGACCGGGCCGGCCAACCGTAAGATGGAGGTGGCAGAAGGAGGGTGGCAGAAGGAGGGTGGTGAATGAGGACTGGTGTGTGATGACAGTCTCGAATTGGCACATCACACACCCCACGTGGGAATGAGGGACAGGCTTGAGCAGGAAAGCCTCAACCATTAGTGTAGGGTCTAAGGGGCCCCGGGAATGGTTACACCGGACGGAGTGCATAAAGGAAAGCCCACCCTAAAGGAAAGACCACCGTAAAGGAAAGACCACCATACCACAAGGGGGGGAAGTCGGCCTCCAAATTGATAAGCTATATATACATGTATAACCTAAACTGGTAGAAGGCCAGGGAGTGCACGCTCTGGCAGACACCAGGAAGTGGAAATACACGTTGACCTGTTTGGAGCAATTGTCCAAAGGTCAAAAGGGGGGACTGAAGTAAGATATTAAAAATTGGATTTAATAAGGTAAAACAAACCAGGATTCATCTATAACACCAATATATAAAATGGAGGGAATAGGTTAATTTGTGCTCTGAGTTGAACAATAGAAGTCTGTAAAAATTGTATGAACCCAGATAAGGTTTAAACAGGACTATGGGTTAACTGCGGAGAGATTAAAACTGTCAAAACAACCCCTTAGAAAGAGGGAGAGATATATGGGTTCGGCCACGCGAGTCGACACCCTTGCACTTAAGGGTTTGTTAAGTGTGAAGCTCAATAGGGTTCTATTCTTTTAACTAACTAAAGTGTTTTTGCTCTGTAGAAATAATTCAAGAGAGAGAGACAGAAAGTCTGCGGATTGCCCGCTTTGGAAAGATCTACTATCTTAGAGAAATACTTAGAAAGACCAAGCCATCTGACAACAGCAAATGGACGATCGTAAAGTAATAAAATTGAGGCCCGGGTCATGAGAAAGTAACAAGACCAACTGATAACGAAATGTGAGATTTGTAAGCGACTGGAAGAATGGAATGTCATGGTTTTATAATTACAATTTAACTATAATTCTGTATATGTTAATAAGCTTATCCCCGCCTTTAGGGCAGGGCCTTAATTTTTGTATAACTGTGAGAACCTCAAGAGATTCGGTGGAGTTGGAGCCTTGTGTTGGGACGCAAGAGCCATAGCTCCCCAGGCCTGAATAAACCGTTTTTACTTCAATTATTGGGTTTGTCTTTCTTATAACAAGCCAGTGTTGTTGACTTTGTATATCACTTAGTCCACACTTTGGGGGCTTACATCAGGACCTAAAATTCCTCTTCGTCTACCTCAACGACATCCTCATCGCCAGCCCTAGCAAAGAGGAGCACTTCTGCCATTTGCACACCCTCTTCACATGCCTCAGTCAACATGGTTTGATTATCAACCCGGCCAAGTGCCAGTTCGGCTTGCTTTTTTGGGCCACCGCATCACATCAGACGGCGCAATTCCCTTACAGACGAAGGTCGAGTCAGTTACTTCTTTCCCGCGCCCGCAGACCGTCAAGGCCCTACAGGAGTTCCTCGGGATTGTCAATTTTTATCGCCGGTTTGTCCCTAAGGCGGCTCTGCTTATGCAGCCCTTGTACGAGGCCCTCAAGGCCAAGTCCGGTAAGGATCTGATCAGCTGGATGGCCGAGATGGACCGGGCATTCGTCGACACCAAAGGCGCCTTGGCCAACGCAACCATGCTGGCGCACCCACTTCCAGGTGCCACCATTGCCCTTACCACCGACTTCTATCTAACAGAAGGCAGAGAGTTGGGATAAATGGTTCATTCTCAGACTGGCAATCAGTAACTAGTGGTGTTCCGCAGGGGTCAGTGCTGGGTCCCCAACTCTTTACAATCTATATTAACGATTTGGAGGAGGGGACCGAGTGTAACATATCAAAGTTTGCAGATGATACTAAGATGGGGGGGAAAGTAGTGAGTGAGGAGGACATAAAAAACCTTCAAGGGGACATAGACAGGCTAAGTAAGTGGGCAGAGATTTGGCAGATGGAATACAATACTGGAAAGTGTGAGGTTATGCACTTTGGCAGGAAAAATCGTAGAGCAAGTTATTATCTTAATGGCAAGAAACTGGAAAGTACTGAAGTACAAAGGGATCTGGGGGTCCTGGTGCACGAAACTCAAAAGGTTAGTATGCAGGTGCAGCAAGTGATTAAGAAGGCCAATGGAATGTTGGCTTTCATTGCTAGGGGGATAGAATATAAAAATAGGGAGGTATTGCTTCAGTTGTACAAGGTATTGGTGAGACCGCACCTGGAATACTGCGTACAGTTTTGGTGTCCATACTTAAGAAAGGACATACTTGCTCTCGAGTCAGTACAAAGAAGGTTCACTCGGTTAATCCCGGGGATGAGGGGATGGACATATGAGGAGAGGTTGAGTAGATTGGGACTCTACTCATTGGAGTTCAGAAGAATGAGAGGTGATCTTATTGAAACATATAAGATTGTGAAGGGGTTGGATCGGGTGGATGCAGGGAAGATGTTCCCGGTGATGGGTGATGTGGTGTATATAACCTGCTCCACCTTAAGAGAACTTAAGTCTGTTCCACCTTAAGAGATGTATTACTTTCCCTGGCTGCTGTATACGTAATACCGGTGGTGACCACCGGTATATAAGTACTGTGTAGTGATATTGTATTTAGTATAGTCCTGACCTCCAACTAGTAAAGACCTGTTGAACTTTATTCTTGTAGTCTGTGTCAGTAATTAATCTTAATACAACTGGAACACACAGACTTAACAGTGGCGACGAGTCCGATTCTTACCCTGCGGCAGTTTATATCCACGGCGGCTTCGTCCACAGAACGGACGTCGAAGAGAGGCATCCACCCTCATCACCCTGCTGGAAGACACGTCGCGGGGCAGGCATCGAGAACCCGGAGTGCAGAAAACATCCTGAACTCGAAGCCTCCATCAGCGGCAGTCAGCTATCTTCTTTCTACCTCGGTGGTGGGTAAGCCGGTCAGCGACGCGAGCAGAAAGTCGGCCGCGTTGGCTGTACAGACGGGGGGAGGAAGACGGAGGAATAAGGGCGGTGAGATCGATCGCGACCGGAGATAAGGGCCGGGCCACATTCGGGCCGAAAGGCGCAGCGCGGGGACATCGATCGCGGCTGGTGATAAGGGCCGGGCCGCTTTCGGGCCAAAAAGGCGCAGCGTCTGGGGCGACTGAAGGCGCGAGAGCCGCGGTGAAGGCGAACGCAGCCGGTGCTAATAACCGGGCTGCAAGAAGGGCTGCGAGGCGCGACATCGGGGAAGCGTGAATGCCCGAGGGAGCCGCGGTGAAGCGGAGACAACGTCGGGGGAGTTACTAACCGCTGGGAAAGGGGAGCAGCAGCGGCACGCCAAACGCCATTGCAGCCAGTGGGTGAAGACCGCCAAGCGCGGGAAAACCGCCATTTTGTAGGCGGAGGACGAAGACAAGAGCGGGAAGCCACCATCTTGGGATAAAATAAATTGCAACGATGCCTAAACATGGGAACATTGATACCTTTGATAGCGACATCGAGGATTGGGCCATGTATGTAGAACGCATACAAAATTATTGTAAAGCAAATCAAATCCCAGATGCAGAGAAAGCACTAACTTTATTGAACTTAATGGGTGCAAAGACATACGGGCAATTGAAACACCTTTTATCACCAGATGAGCCGGCGGATAAGACGTTCGAGGAGATTGTTACTGTCCTGAAAAATCATCTAAACCCCACGCCGCTGATGCTAGCGGAACGATTTAAATTTTACAGCAGAAGGCAGCTGAAGGATGAAAGCAATGCTGAATATTTAATGGAATTGCGTAAGCTAGCAAAGTACTGTCAGTTTGGAATGGGACTGACAGAAGCGCTAAGAGATAAATTTGTGTGTGGATTATTAAAAGAAGATACACAAAAGCGACTGCTCGAGGAGAATGAGCTGACGCTTGAGAAAGCGGTCACTATGGCAGCAGCACACGAAGCCGCAGCGAGAGGCACGGCAGTAATGCAGCTACGGTCACTGGAACTCAGTACAAATAAATTGGGTTTGAGTACTGTAAAATGTTATCGTTGTGGAAAGACAACACACGATCAGAACCAGTGTTGGTTTAAAAACCAAGAATGCAGAACGTGTGGCAGGCTTGGCTACATAGCTAAAGTATGCCGGTCAGGAAAGAAGACCAGCAACAAAAAGTCACCGCAAGGAAAATACATAAAGGTGCACAAGGTGACAAAGACCAGTTCGAACGAACAGAAGTCAGATTCAGACGCTAGCAGTAATGAACTGGGTAGCTTAAGAGTACACAACGTTGGTAAGGATGCAGATCTCCAGACAATTTGGGTCACTCTTCAGATAGCAGGAGTCCAAGTAAAGATGGAATTGGACACTGGATCGGCATTGACGGTCATGAATAAGAAAGATTACAAAAGGTTATTCCAACATATTCCCCTACGGGATACGGAGATTATATTGAAAACATACACGGGGCAAAGAGTGTACCCCATCAGAAAGATAGAGGTAAAAGTGGTCCACAAGGGCGAAGAAAGCCAAGTAATGGACTTATATGTGCTACCTGAAGGAGGTCCACCACTACTGGGACGGGAGTGGATTAGGAAAATGAATATGGACTGGCACTCCTTAAAAGCACTAACGGTAGATTCCGGGGAAACAGATGTCAAACCTAAACGATTGTCCAAAATATTGGATGATGCTAAAGAGGTGTTCCAGCAAGGACTGGGAACACTGAAAGGAATTACGGCAAACATCAAGATTGATGAACATGCACAACCAAAAATTTTCAAAGCCAGGCCGGTACCCTATGCAATACGACCTACTGTAGAAGCGGAACTGGAAGCGCTAGAATGTTCAGGTGTACTGTCTAAGGTAGATTGGAGTGAGTGGGCTACGCCCATTGTTCCCGTTATGAAACGTCCTTCGAGCAACAAGCCAGGAGAACCAGGGAAGGTTTGCATCTGTGGAGATTTCAAGATCACCGTTAATCCGGTGCTTCACACGGTGCAGTATCCGCTTCCGCGGATTGAGGATATTTTTGCTTCGTTGTCTGGCGGGAAACACTTCACCAAGATAGACCTGGCGCAGGTGTACTTGCAGATGGAGGTTGAAGAAGAGTCACGCCAGTACCTCACGATCAACACGCATCGAGGTTTGTACCGGTATAATAGGCTGGTTTTTGGAGTGGCATCGGCTCTGGCAATTTGGCAGAGGGCCATGGAGCAGGTATTACAGGGAATTCCAGGCACACAATGTTACCTGGACGATATTCTGATTACAGGTGATGGTGATGAAGAACACCTCGCAAACTTGGAACTGGTGCTCAACAGACTGAAAGAGTATGGACTTAGAGTTAATCGGCAGAAATGTGAGTTCTTTCAGAAGCGGATCTCGTACTGTGGTCATGTCATTGACCGGGAGGGGCTTCATAAGTCTTCTGACAAGATAGAGGCAGTTGTAAAGGCTCCCGCTCCGGATAATGTCTCTCAGTTGAGGTCATTTCTGGGATTGATTAACTATTACCATAAGTTTCTACCGAATCTATCCACGGTACTGCACCCACTGAACGCTCTTTTACAGAAGGGGGTACCATGGGAATGGAACGAAAACTGTAAGAAGGCATTCCGCAAAAGCAAAGAATTGATCACCTCAGAGGAAGTGTTGGCTCACTTCAACCCGACACTGCCTATTCGGTTGGCTTGTGATGCTTCTCCATATGGTATTGGGGCAGTACTCTCACACAAGTTGCCAAATGGCACGGAAAGGCCAGTCGCGTTTGCATCCAGATCATTGACCTCCGCTGAGCGCAACTATGCGCAGATCGATAGGGAGGCTCTCAGCCTTGTATGGGGAGTGAAGAAGTTTAATCATTACCTGCAGGGCCAAAGATTCACACTTCTGACAGACCATCAGCCGTTGGTATCCATTTTTAACCCTAAGAAGGGTGTTTCGGTGATGACAGCACAGCGACTCCAGAGATGGTCCCTTTTCCTAGGGGCACATCAATATCAAATAGAATTCAAAGGTACAAAGCAGCATGGCAATGCTGATGGGCTGTCGCGCCTGCCACTACCTGAAGCAGAAGAAACGACGAAAGTTGACCCTGTTGAGTTATTTCATTCGACCATCATCGAGTGTTTACCAGTCACCAATGCAAGTATTGAAAGAGAAACCAGGAACGACCCGACACTGTCCCGAGTTTACGAGGTGACAGTGAAAGGATGGCCAACACATGGTGATCCTCTGTTACTGGCATTCTCGGCAAGGCGAGACCAGCTGTCTGTCTGCCATGGTACTTTGATGTACGGGACAAGAGTGATTATTCCTCCCAAGTTACGGGAAAGAGTTCTAAAGGAACTGCATGAAGGTCATCTGGGGGGAGTTAAGATGAAAAGTCTTGCTAGGGCTTATGTATGGTGGCCGGGCATTGACCAACAGATAGAGGAGTTGACAAAAAGCTGCGCTGGGTGCCAAAAAGTGCAAAATGCACCTCCGATCGCACCGCTACACCCATGGGAATGGCCTTCAGCCCCATGGCAACGATTACATATTGACTTTGCTGGTCCATTCATGGACTCCATGTTCCTAATTGCGGTGGACGCACATTCCAAATGGCCAGAAGTGATCAAGATGAATACCACTACTTCAGAAAAGACAATTGCGGTGTTAAGATCAATTTTCGCAAGGAACGGATTGCCAGAACAGATATGTTCAGACAACGGACCACAGTTCGTGTCGGAAGAATTCCAAAAATTCTTAAAGAAGATTGGGGTGAAACATTATACCTCTGCCCCATATCATCCGGTGACAAACGGGTTGGCCGAGAGATTTGTCCAAACATTCAAAAAGGCAATAAAGGCCATGAACGATGATCAGATTCCGTTACAACACAAGGTGGACAATTTCCTAATGGCATATCGAAGCGCCGCTCATGCAGTGACTAACCAAAGTCCTGCCATGATGTTTTATAACAGGAGGTTGCGGTCCAGGTTGGACTTGTTAAAACCAAATGTGCGGAGGGAAGTGGAAAACAAACAGTTCCGGCATATTAATAACAAGTCCACTCGAAGTTTCGACGTAGGACAACCAGTGTTGGCAAGGGGCTATGGAAACGAAAAATGGCAGTCCGGAACAATTCGGGCCAGACAAGGACCTCTGATGTACACAGTAGATATTGGTAACAATGTGATAAGGCGTCATGCGGATCAACTGGTAGAATCAAGAGCAAGGGTCGAACCCATGGTTGCGACAGAGACAACTGTGGAAGACGTTAATGAACCTGAAGCATCTACCTCGGCAGGGACTGTACCTGATGATGACGTCCAATACATAGGAAACGAACAAGAAGAGTCACCTCAGCAACAAGAATCAGAGACCACTGAAAGGCGTTATCCAAACCGAATCAGAAGGCCTCCTGAGAGACTGAACCTTTGAACTGTTTATACCTGAAGTTATATATGTATATATGTTATGATGTTATGTTAAATGGGGATATGACTGTTAAGCTAAAAAGGGAGGATCGTGGTGTATGTAACCTGTTCCACCTTAAGAGATGTACTACTTTCTCTGGCTGCTGTATACGTAATACTGGTGGTGACCACCGGTATATAAGTACTGTGTAGTGATATTGTATTTAGTATAGTCCTGACCTCCAACTAGTAAAGACCTGTTGAACTTTATTCTTGTAGTCTGTGTCAGTAATTAATCTTAATACAACTGAAACACACAGACTTAACAGGTGAAACTAGAACTAGGGGGCATAGTCTTAGAATAAGGGGCTGCTCTTTCAAAACTGAGATGAGGAGGAACTACTTCACTCAGAGGGTGGTAGGTCCATGGAATATGCTGCCCCAAAAAGCTGTAGAAGCTACATCATTACATAAATTTAAAACAGAAATAGACAGTTTCCTAGAAGTAAAGGGAATTAAGGGTTACGGGGAGCGGGCAGGAATTTGGACATGAGTCTAGGTTCGGATCGGTCATGGCCCTGTGGGTAGCGGAGCGGGCCCAGGGGCCGTGTAGCCTGATCCTGCTCCTATTTCGTGTGTCTAATTCTGTTAGATTCAGGAGATGGTTCTGTGATAGTGGATTGGCGGTTAGGATCAGATCAGCCATGATCTTATTGAATGGCGGAGCAGGCTCGAGGGGCCGATTGGCCTACTCCTGCTCCTATTTCTTATGTTCTTATGTTCTTATACACAATCGGCGCATTGCAGGGACAGTGGGTGAATGGGACATGGCAACCGCTGGAGTTTTTCAGCCGTCAACTACGGAGAAATGAAAGAAAATACAGCACTTTCAACCGGGAGTTGCTGGCCCTTTTTGTAGCCATCCGCCATTTCCGGTTCTTAGTAGAGGGACGTCTGTTCACGGCTTATGTGGACCACAAGCCACTAACGTACGCTATGGCCAAGACCGCCGAACCGTGGTCAGCTCGGCAACAACGTCACCTGACGTTCATTTCAGAATTCACCACGGACATTCAGCATTTGTCCGGCAAAGACAACCTGGTGGCGGATTGCCCCTCCCGCGTGACTGTGCACGCAGTCCAACTCGGAATCGACTATGCCCTCATGGCTGCAGATCAAGCCTCGGACCCAGAGGTCCAAGCATACAGGACCAGCCCCTCTACCTTCCAAGCGGCCGACGTCAAATTCCATGCCGCAGGCACCACGCTACTTTGCGATGTCTCCATGGGAGCTCCCCGTCCTATCGTTCCAGTCGCCTGGTGCCGAAAAGTGTTCGACGCCATACACGGGTTGTCACACCCTGGCATGAAGGCCTCGCAAAGGCTGATGTCATCAAAATTCGTCTGGAAGGGTATGCACCTGGATGTCCGCGACTGGGCCAACACCTGTGTGGTCTGCCAAAAGGCCAAGGTACAGCGTCATGTAAAAGCTCCATTGGCCACTTTCGCTGTTCCGGAGCGTCGATTCGACCACGTGAATGTGGACCTCGTGGGGCCGCTTCCACCTTCTCAAGGTTTTACACACATCCTCACAATGGTAGACCACACCACTGGATGGCCAGAGGCAGTTCCTTTGGTTTCCACCACTTCAGCAGACGTGGCCAGAGCTTTCATCTCCTTTTGGGTTGCTCGTTTCGGGTTACTGGCGGACATCTCTTCCGGTCATGGACCGCAGTTTTCCTCTGAGCTCTGGAATGCTGTGGCTCAGGGGCTCGGCACCAAACTACATCGCACCACCGCCTATCATCCACAGGCGAACGGCCTGTGCGAGCGATTCCACAGGTCGCTTAAAGCCGCTCTGCGGGCCAGTCTTCAAGGCACGGGATGGGTGGACAGACTTCCCTGGGTCCTTTTGGGTCTTCGTACGGCGCCCAAAGAAGATTTACAATCGTCCTCGGCAGAACTCGTATATGGCCAGCCACTACGAGTACCAGGGGATTTCCTCCCGTCTCCAACAGAGCCATGGTCCACATCCCAGCAACTCGTCAGCCACCAGGAAGCGGCCAGATGTTTTGCTCCAGTGCCTATGTCACATCACGGCTTACAGAGCTCCCACGTCCCAACTGAGCTGAAAAGTGCCGAGTACGTGTTTATCCACCACGACGCTCACCGGGACCCACTCAAGCCTCCTTCCACTGGTCCCTTCCATGTCATAGAGCCGGGAGACAAAACCTTTTCGGTCGATATCGGAGGTAAGCCGGACCATATATCGGTTGACCGGCTGAAGCCGGCACACTTAGATCTGGACCGTCCAGTCAAAATCGCTCAACCGCCAAAACGGGGCAGACCGCCCACAGTCGCCATGCCAGATCCACCACAACCGCCCGCCAGCTCGACCACCGTCCATCAGCTTCCACTTCAGGGTTACAGAAGTCGCTTGGACAGGCTTGTCAGGCCTCGTCGCCGTCTCACTTTTGCTGTTAAAGACAATTCTGGGGGGACGCATGTGGTGGAGCCACTAAAGGACTCAGATCGTTTGTATATAATTCCCTTTAACAACATGTTAGCTACAGCCTGAGTCTGTATCTTTATTTATACTGTTTACTTGTACAGAGCGTGATTACTTTAACAGCGCGGGTAAACGCAATGACGTCACGCCGTACATCACGTGATCCCCCACTGGCGGGAAGAACATGATGATGACGTCAACCACGGGACCAGCCAGCAGTCCTCGTGGAGCCTCCAAACTGAATAGACCTACACTCGATGTTCTCCTGCAGTTACTTGTTGAAACCTGTTAGTTTCCATTAAACTTCGTTTTGTTTGAGCGCCTGAGTGGACCTCAGTCTTTGGATAGGAACTAGACATTCCTACAAGAGGATGTTTCCCCTTGTGGGGAAATCTAGAACTCGGGGGCATAGTTTCAGAATAAAGGGTCGCCCTTTTAGAACTGAGATGAGGAGGAGTTTCTTCTCTCAGAGGGTCGTAAATCTGTGGAATTCTCTGCCCCAGAGAGCCGTGGAGGCTGGGTCATTAAATACATTTAAGGTGGAGATAGACAGATTTTTGCAAGGTAAGGGAGTGAAGGGTTATGGGGAGCAGGCAGGGAAGTGGCTTTGAGCCCAAGGTCAGCATGATCTTATTGAATGGCGGAGCAGGCTCGAGGGGTCAGGTGGCCTGTTCCTGCTTCTATTTCTTATGTTCTTAAAATTATGTCAATTTTGCAAGCAGCGCTAATATCGACGCGTTCAGGCGCTAAGATCCTAGCGCCCCGTTAGCACCCCCCAGGCGGTGCTAACGAGAGGTGCTAACCAATTGAATTTTCCCCCCAAGGTCTCCTACAATCAAGTTTTTGTGTTGCATGAAAAAATGGATGGAAAAACCTCAGGAACAATCTTGGAAACTCACGTAATATAAAAAAGGAATTTGACTTTTTCAGTCACAGCAAATCCTGCCTAGTGAAAATCAAACTCTAGATAGCAATTGTAGGGGTTCGCAAAATCCCCTCAGCCCGTGAAGATCGGGAAATATTAATCCACATCGTGGATGAAGACTTGTGTGATTTAAACAGTCTCTTGGTTGGACAATGTTTTAAAACATACCTGGAACTGAAAAAAAGGCTGTGTTAAAAAAAAAGCTCGTAAAAGAGCAGCGCTTGGACACTGGAATCAAAGAACTTTGTGAAAATCGCACACTTTAAGATTGTACATTTTATTAAAAGATGTACTCTTGAGTTTTGAACGGTTTAAATTGCCCAGAGATAACAATGGCCGTCAGAAAGCATGGCCAAGGACAAAGGACTTGGAAGCAGCTCGTGGGTGTCTGTGAAAAGGGGAGGATCAAAGATGGCTGACTAAACTGCCAATCAAAGGCAGTTCGGGAGTTCCCTCCCTGCAGAGATAATCAATTTGTTTACAGAAATGTTTGCACAAGGGATTAAACCACTTGACTGCGGTTTCGGGTTGACCACAGGATAATGACTTTCTGTTTACAATGCCATCAAGGCTGTTTACTCAAGCAAGCAAGGAAATGGACACATTCAAATCACTGCAGCTTTATTGGAAAGCCCATTCACATTTAAGTAAGGCACATTTAAACTGAAAACAAAACAGTTTAAACAATGGGTTTGGATGAATCACCCATTACTGGACAATGGGGACAGTTGGATCCCTTTTGTTTTAGCCCAGAAACCTCCGGATCTGGGCGGGAACATTTCGGCCCCAAAATTGTGCTATAAGAGATAGCTTCTCAGAGGCATCTCTCTCTCTCTGGCTTGCCTCCGTGTGCCCTCTACAGTGTGGAGTCTGTCTGAAGAAGTAAAACACCAGGGCCTAGAAATTCAGTTGGTTGCGCCAGCAGTTAGCGCCTTAAGAGAAGTGAATTTCGGGCGCTATGCGTGTAGCGCCCGGGCGCAGCGCAGTTTGCGCCTCACCCCAAATTAAGTTGACCCTTAGCGCCGGCGCAAAGTTTAGCGCCCGCCCGGCTGCGCGTGCAGAAAATGACGTCACATCCTCGTGCAACGCCCTTTGCGCGCCCCGATTCCAAACTTCAGTCGGACCGCCCCATTGTGCGGCTGGCGGCCAGAGCGTTTGTAAAATGGAACGCAACACAGCCGACGCGGGCCCCGGGGAGCGCAAATTAAAGGGCACGTACCCTGCAGTATAAAGGGCAGCCATTTTGCAGCAAACACTCTTGTGCAACGGATTTCTGGACACACAACAAGGAGGAGAGCTAACTGGTTTCGTGCAGCAATAGCTCAGGTATTTTTGGACTCAGGCCAAAGCGCTGCAAGTGCCCTGTTGGAAATTTGACTGTTTGCCAGCATTTGATGGGGGTTGCATGGGGTGCCAACGCGGAGTTTCAGCGCCATGTGCGTAGGGCTCGCAGACACGGGGTCAGAGGGGCAGCCCTGGCTAGAGGCAGAGGGGGCAACAGGCGTCGGCAACATAGGCCTTACCCAGTCAGGGTATACCGCCAGCAGCGCTCCTACCTCACCATGAGTGGCGCGCGATGTGTAAGAAGGCTGAGATTCCGAAAGGAGGTGGTTGCAGAGATCTGCCACCTGCTTCGCAGAGATCTGCGTCCAAAGCTCAGGTGCAGGACGTCTCTGTTGGTGGAAGTGAAGTTGACGGTGGCATTGAACTTCTATGCCACCGGCTCCTTCCAATCCGCTGTTGGGGACATAGCTAACATATCCCAGTTCGGCGTGCATCGCTGCATCCGCCAGGTGACTGATGCCCTTTTCAGAAAGAGATGCCAATTCATCTCCTTCCCCATGGCCCTGGAGAGCCAGCATCAGCGTGCAGTGGGATTTGCTAGACTCGCGGCCTTCCTCTTGGTGCAGGGCGCCATTGACTGTACGCATGTGGCTTTGCGGGCACCTCTGGAGCATGGCGAGCTGTATCGCAACCGGAAGGGCTACCATTCTCTCAATGTGCAGCTGGTGTGTGACCACAAGCAGCGCATCCTGGCTGTCAATGCCTGCTTTCCAGGCAGCTGCCACGATGCCTTTATCCTGCGGCAGAGTACTGTGCATGACATGTTCGAGGCACAGCCTCCCCCAAGAGGATGGCTACTCGGGGACAAAGGCTATCCTTTGTGTACCTGGCTCATGACCCCGCTCCGCGCGCCCAGGACCGCTGCTGAAGAGGCATACAATGAGAGCCATCAAAGGAGCAGAAACATCATCGAGCAAACTATTGGGGTCCTCAAGCAGCGGTTCCGCTGCCTTGATCGTTCCGGCAGATCTCTGCAGTATTCGCCGCACCGGGTCTCCCAATTTGTCGTAATTTGCTGCATGCTACACAACCCGGCTCTCCGCAGGATTCAGGCACTGCCACCTGACGTTGGACCACCACCTCAGGAGGAGGAGCAGGAGGAGCAGGAGGAGGAGGAGGGGGAGGAGGAGTACGTTCCCAGGAGGGAGCGACAAGGTCCAAGGGCCGTCCGTCGCCAGCTTATTGAACGTAACTTCTAAGCCCCCTGTCAGGAAATGCCTTGTGGCCATGAAGCAAGATGAATGCAGCCGCTCCGCAAGCCCTCAGCCAGCGAAGGCAACAAAGACTAACAAGAACAACCATGGACACTCTGAATAAAGATAAATTTATATTTGACAAAAATGAAACCCCTTCCCACATGAATCCCAAAAACAATCAACGGCCCCCACAAAAAGTGCAACAAACGACTCACTCCCACAACCTGGGGAGGAGTAACTCCACATTTGAACAAACCAGGCCTCAACCTCGGCCTTAACGCAAAAAACATACCCATAAACAAAACAACCATGGGCAAAATAAAGATGTCCACCGCCATATAAAATGAAAGCTGGCCACACCCTCTACTTAGTGGCCCGCGAGGGCGAGACCTTGTCCAGCCTTTTGGCGCCCCTGCCTGGCCTGCTGCTCCTCCGCAAGCTCTGCCCAGTGGCTGCTGCGAGGCTGGGGGAAGGCGCCTGAGGGTCAGATGTCCTTCCGCCAGATGGCCTTGGGGGGCGGCCTACACGGGCTTTGGGCCTCGAGGGGCCGGCTGTTGATTGGCGCACATGTGCATGCCCACCATCAGCTCCAGCCGCTTGCCGTTGACGCTCCACTGGGGGAGTGGCGGCGACGGATGGCGCAATGTGGGCAAGCTGGCGTATTGGAGGCGCTGGCTGGTGATGTCGCACGCTGGCACTCACCCGGGCACGCACTGCACGATCTGCACCAATCAGCCGAAGGGCGGATCGCTGTGCTGCTGCAGCGCGGCGGGTGTCCTGGCGATGCCTGGCTGAGGCAGCGCGTGTGGCAGCAGTGAGTGCCCCTGTTGCCCTGGTCTGTGCCCGCATCACATCCGCCACTGACTTGACGGCATCAGCCAGCGACTCCATCGCCGGAGGCATCCGTTCCACTTCCTCCATCATCATCCGGCCACTCTCGGCATTTGATGCCCCAAACTCCCGCACACTGGTCGCCAGCGACTCGATGGCCTCAGGCATCCGTCCCACCACCTGCATGAGCTCTGTGTGGTGGCGGTCTGAATCCTCGGCCATTTGGTCCAGCTGGCGCACCTCCTCCGAGGTGAAGGTGGCCGGACTGGAGGCGGGACTCTCCCGCTGGGGAGCAGAGTTCCGAACTAGGCGACCCTTGGCACGTTGCTGGCGCCGAATGTCCACAGCAACTGCACTCCCCTCCGATCCTTCCCCCCTCTGGGGGGAAGGCCGCGGCCCACCCGCAGCCCTCCTGGGTGGCTGGACGCCACTGGTCCCAACAGCTGCACTCCCCTCCGAAAGTTGCTCCAGGCTCTCGTCCAGGGAAGATGTGTCCAACACTTCGCCCTCTGCTGCGGGACCTGAGTCCTCCCCTGATGGTCCGGGTTGCTCTTCCTCCTCCTCCTCCTCCTCCTCCTCCTCCTGTTCGGAGGGGCTGTCACTGGCAGCTTCAGGGAGCTCTTCGTCACCAGCTGAAAGCAGGAAGGCACAAGAGTAGCTTCAGAGTGAGGAGAGGGCGTCAGTGAGGGAGTCATGACTGGTGGCATTCAGTGCATTGGTGGCACAGTGGCAAAGGAGGTAGCTCAGATGCGCAAGTGCGACAAGAGAGGGCCAAAAGGCGAGGTCCTTACCATTGCCGGGCAGCGGAGGGTCGGCTTCTCCGCATGCTCTGGGCACAATCACGCGGCCTCCCATGAGGGCACTCACGCGCTCCTCCAGGGGAGTGAGCTTCTGGAACTTGGCGCGGCCTCCCCCGGTGATGTCGCGGCGCTTGCGATTATTCGCAAGTTTAGTCTGCAAGAGAAAGGACGGGCTCTAAGTACGGTGTGTAGCCGTGACGTAGTGTGCACTGCCTCCCATGGTGGAATAGCTTGGCCAGAGTGTAGCCCTGATCTAGTGTGCACTGCCTCTCATGGTGGAATATCTTGGCCAGAGTGTAGCCCTGATCTAGTGTGCACTGCCTCTCATTGTGGAATAGCTTGGCCAGTGTGTAAAGTGCAGAATGTGCAATTGATGCTCATGACTGTCCCAAAGCTGCTGGCTGAGGGCTGCCCATTAGGCCTTTCAGGTCCCTTTGCCCATCATGTCAGGTGTACATGCAAGAATGAGGAGGAGAGTGGAAAGGGTACTCACCCTGACAATCCTGGTCAGGTCATTGTATTTCTTCTGACATTGCACCTTGTCCTTGGGGGCATCGCCGTAGGACGACACCCTGGTGGCGATCTCCCTGCAGGCTTTGGTGTAGACGCGGTGGGTGGGATTCCTGCCATTGTCTGGGAACAAGATCCTGCGCCTCTTCTCCAATGCTGTCAGCATGATATCCAGATCATGCTCTGAGAAGCGCAGGGCATGCTCACGGGCCTTCTCATGCGTTGCCATGGCTCCTTGGGCTCAGCAGCAGTGTTGAGGCCTAGTTTGAAAGCTGCAGTGTGCAGGGCGTGGCAGCAGACCAAATCGTCCCTTCCCCCTTTAAGAGCTGGCCGGCGCCACGGGGTCTGCTGTCAATCAAAAAATGACCGCACCCGCGCTGCGCCCCACCTCGGCGCTATCCCTTTGCACCGCCGGCTTAGCGCCTAAAGATAGTCGTGTAACGCCTCTTTTAGTGCTCCAGCAACCTCTTAGGGCGAAGCAACTGAATTTCGGCGAAGGGGGCGTAACTTTGGGGCGGGCGCTAAAGTCGGGCGGGCGCTAACGTTAGCGCCCCAAAACTGGCAAAACTGAATTTCTAGGCCCAGCAGTTTTTCTTTTAAAACACTGGGGTTTCTTTACTTCAGGGCAGTGAAGATCTCGTGGGGCACGGAGCTGGCATTGCAGTGGTGAGCATATATTTTTCTGGCCTTCCACAAGGCAACTTAGGGTAGGATTAGGGGTGGGAGTAAAGTGGGGATTTCATTAGAATTGTATTTTAGTCACTTTCCTTCGTTGTGTCCATTTTTCCTCCCCTATTTAAGCAATTTTACCGTGATTACTTTGATCGTGTGGTGTAGTTTCTTAGTTGTATTAAAATTTGACTTTCTTGCATCCAGACCATTTGTCCGTTTTAATATATCATTAATTATAAGTTCCTCCAGTCAGAACTGGAAGGAGGGTTTAGCGATTCGAAGCCGCTGATTGGAATTGGTCACAGTGCAGTGGCAAAAAGGCTGCCTGACCAGGTAAATTACCGTAAACCAGGTAAAGGATGCCCCCCTACACAATGTCTGATTAAAAAGACAGCACTACCAATGAACAGGGATGGGCCTTTGTGCTGACACTAAGCAAATGCTCCTTTGCCATAACCAATGTCCACAAAAAGGCTGGGATGAGTCTTGAAGAAAATTTGTAGAAAAATCCAATTATTTAGCTGAGGCTCGAATACTCTAAATGTTAACTACAGACTCAAATCTTATTCATGCCTATAACAAGATTTTATATAATCAGACTAAATATTCACTATTTCAATCACAACTATAAGTGTTACATAAAACCCCTAATAAATATAGTGATATGAGTCAGTGGAAAGACAGAAATTAGCTTTAATTAACTATAATACTGTGTAACTAAAGTAAATAGCTAATCCTATTTTATAACTGCAGCTTTTAATGTCATTCACAAGTAAACCAGCAGTATATTATGATGTAGACTTTACTGTAATGTAATGTAATCACTTTCATTCTTGGATGGTTATATGCAAGAACAAAAGTCAATCATTTGCCCACATGTTTTTTTTAATCAATTTACTGGCCAGCGGCGCAGAACTTCCAGCCTGCAGAAAACGTTATGAAGGCTCAGCCAATTGCTTGAAGCACGAAGATTGGTAAAAATTGCCCAGAATTTTTAGCCCCCCGTAATCTCTGGGTTATCATAAATCTTTAATTTATTTAATCAGTTTAATTGTTCAGAAGTCAGGGCGAATCGAAAGGTTTAATAGAAAGAAAGGAAAAAAGAAAAAAGAGGGAAAGAAAATGAGAAAGACTTACATTTCAATAGCGCCTTTCACGACCTCAGAACATCCCAAAAAGTACAGCCAATGAAGTACTTTTGAAGCGTAGTCACTGTGGTAATGTAGGAAACGCAGCAGCCAATTTGTGCACAGCAAGATTCCACAATCAACAATGTGATCATTGACAAGATGATGTTGGTTGAGGGATAAATATTGGCCTGGACACGGGGCAGAACTCCCCTGCTCTTCCTCCTCGAGTAGTGCCATGGGATCCTTTACATCCGCCTGAGAGAGCATTTCTATAAATTCAAAGAAGTCATTTTTTTTTTCAAATCATAACAAAACTTGCTTTTCCAGGGAGTCATCATTGATATCGAAGAAGACAGTTGGAATATCATCTCATTTGTTGCAGTCAGTTCTTTGGTGACTGATGAGACCTATTTTTGCTGGGAATGAGTGTCCGCAGACTGAACAGTGGATCCTGATACATCAGGTTGGGGATCTTGATTTTTCAGCCGAGATTTCCTCAGCTGGTGTTTGCATTCAGCACTAACAGTGTGATTGCCTCATAGCAGGAGGTGTCTTTATGGATGGGCTTTGGCCATGCTTTCTTATCTTGAGTAAGTCCATAGAATCATAGAATAATGAGCACAGTAGGAGGCCATTGGGCCCATTGTGCCTCTGCCGGCTCTTTGAAAGAGCTATCCAATTAGTCCCACTCTTCTGTTCTTTCCCCGTAACCTTCCAAATTTTTACACATCTGTTACAACAGTAAAAGGTGCAGGCCAGCCTTAAAAGTTGAACGATGGTTGGCATCTTTGTGTAATGACGGAATGCTTTTTGATTGAGTAACTATTGTAAGCTGCTATACACATAATAAAAACAACTGCTACCATGTAGAGATCGAAATTGCAAACAAATTGTGAGATGATAATGGACGGATTCTGTGTGTGATCCTTTGTTTGTATGGATTCAAAATGGAGGAGGTCAGTGTGTGATCCTTTGTTTGTAAGACCACATGGACAGGAAGGGGGGACACAGGGTGAAGAGGAAGTCTCGCCCCCCCCCGCCCCCACACACATCACAGGGACATGAGCGTATCATGCAGAAGGAACACCAATCAGGGAAAGTTGGGAGTGAAACTGAACTATCAGAGGCGGGCAGCTGGAAAAGACACACAGGACCCATGCAGGAGAACATCATAAATGGAAGAGAAGTAGTGCAAAAATCCAGGACAGGGGAAGCTGGACAGACGACTTTTGAAGCCTACCACAAATTTGGACTGACCACCCGAGGAGGAGCGTATGTATGAAATTCAGACATAGAGCATATATATTGTTGGGGAACTGTTTGACTTATTAAACTGTGGGCATATACATTGCCAGGGGTACTTTTACATATGCATGAATTAATAAACTGTGGGGCATATATATTGCCAGTGTTTCTCAAATTTCTCTCCACGGATGTTGCCTGACCTGCTGAGTTTTTCCAGCATTTTCTGTTGTTATTTCGGATTTCCAACATCTGCAGTATTTTGCTATCGTACTAGTTCTTTGTACGCATGAAGTAATAAACTGTATTGTGAATAAAGATAATTTTATTTATAACAAACTTATCTGTCATTGTTATGCTTATTTGTAATTCTTGAGGTCCGAACGGTAGTAGGAGAAAAGCCAACGCTATGGGGGAAATTTTTCAGGGAGTCAGTGGTGTCGGATCGGGTGGGAATTTTTTTTCTGAACAGACCTGACACACAGCAGCGGGGGAGGCAATTGAGCCAATCATTGGCTTGTTTAGAAGCCCTTAATAGTGATATTTTACTCGCCTTTTAGCTTTACCAGGTCGCCCGCGGATTTCACTTCGCTCCTGGACTCCGTCTGTTCAATTGAGGCAGAGGTTGAGTGGCCATTGAAGCAGATGATTGGTGACAGCATTAAAACTTGTATAAAACCTCACAATTTACACCTGCACACTTTCCAAACCCAGAGACTCTTTGGTTTCTCCCCTTGGAAGACAGATTGTGCTTTATGCAGGCTGCAAGTTTTGTAGCACACTCTCCAGCCAGGCTCACTTCATTGCAACAATCTCTCTCACCTTTGACGGAGTGCTTCTGTCATCCCACCTGCAACTGGCATCTACTCCATCAGGGTGGGAACCATTTCCACCCTTGTCACCTTGGCCCTCAGAATCTGACACCAGCAGCACCAGGCACACCAGCAGCACCAACAACAACACCAACCTTCTCCACAATCAACTGATGCTGCACAGGACACAGGGCATCAGCACCCGAGCACATTGTTGCTTGGGATGCCAGGGATGGCCTCACCATGGCCAGATTTACTTCACTTGACGCTGTACACCCTGGCTGCCAGGTGATGCGCCAGGTTGGCACCACCCCATACCAACACCATAAAGCATCCCTACAATGTCCAAACCATTCCTTTCACACTCATCACCATTGCGGGGGGTACCGTTATGTCTCACCATTCACTGCAACTCGGAAAACCACTTCCAAAGGTGCACACAGATCTGTCCATGACTGCAAATTGTTTAAATAAAGGTTTCAATGTTTGTCAATAGAAATTGATAGAAGTTAATAGAAGTTAATAGAAACTTTACATGAATATTGTATAAAACACCCAAGTGGCTAACCTTACCTGTTAGTTGGTATGATTGGACTAGGATGAGGGTGAGTGTGAGGGATGGCTGGTGAGATGGGGAAGTGATAATGTAGATGGAGAGGGATGGGTGGAGGTGCAAGGTAAGTTGGTATGAGTAAGGATGTGCAGGAGTAGGGTAGGGAAGGCAGAGTGATGGGGATGTGATGAGTGGCGCAGGAGGATGAGGTTGAGTGTGGCTTTGCAGTAACATTTTGTGATCTAGTGAGATCATTGAAATGTTTGTGCCACTGCAGCCTGGTCCTCCTGACCACATCCCTGCTTGTGTCCTCCTGTGCAATGTGCAACCAGGCTGCATTGGTCTCCTGGGGAGGTCTCTTCTGCCCATTGGAAGGGAAGAGAACCTTCCTGCATGCTGTGGAGGGAGCTATGGGAGAGCCTGGGTGCAGCCGTGCACCTCTGTGCAGTGCTTTTCAATGTTTGCAGCACCTCAATGCTGTAGAACACTAACAGCACAACTGTCAAAATCAATTTGGCCATGGTCCCTTCAAGGAAACGGCTGATGACACGTCATCAAATGACGTCACCAGACCCGCTTCGTTCAATTGGCCGGCAAATGCACTGGGCGGGCTGAACAAGCCAAATCATCGTAAAATCATTTCACAGAGTGGGCTGGAGCCAGCAGCGGGGTCAGGACCTGCCACCGATATCACCTGCACGTGACCCGCTGAGGCAGGGGAAATCACGGCCTATGACTCAATTAAGGGATCCATTATTGATTAGTTATAACTCTGAATTTGTGACTACACTTTGGTGAGAATTGGTCATCAGTTAATGAGAGACGTGAGCCTAGATATTAACAGGGGTGGGCTGCGTAGGCGGGGGGTGGGGCCGAGTATGGACAGGAAACCCGGAAGTCCCGGCATGCTGTGGTATTTTAACTCCACAGCGTGTGTCTTTTCTCCTTGACAGGTTCCCTGCCCGGAAGTCAGCCTGGTTGACAGGCTTGGCTTCCAGTTGGGCGGGCTGGACACTGGAGTAGGCCGCAGGAGCAGATAGGTCCAACCCCGACACCAGAGTGGGGGGAGGGGGGGGGATGGTTACTGATCCTGGGGGGTGTTCTGATCCCTGACCACAGGGGTCTTTTAATGGGGGGGCTCTGATCGGGGGAGCTTGGGAGGTCGGGGGCAGCACTCCTGCTTCTCCTGGCCCACAAGCAGTGCTGTAAAGGCACTTACCATCTTCCCGAAGCTGTCCTCGCCTCCCTTGAGCTGCCAGGTTTCCCGAGGCCTGGAAAACCCAGCCGGACACTCTTTAAACCAGAAGCTGCCAGCCTCATTAAGATATTTAAATTACCAAACCGCCTCTGGGAATGGGTTGGCTGCCCGCCCCTTATCCCGCCTCTGTTAAACTCGGAATTAGGCAGATTGGAGGCGGGATGGGGTCGGGTTTGAGATTTTAAACAGTTTAATATCTGATCTGATTTCAAACCACCCGTTCTTGGCTGTTAAAATTCAGCCTGTGGCCTGTGTTGAAACCAGAAATGACAACAGTCATTCATTTGGAGAGCCAGTTATTCAAGTGCCTGAACTAGCAGTAATTGTTTCCCTCCCGTTAACCAGCACTGGAATTGGGCCTGAACTGCTTTGACCTCATTCTTGTTATCTTGTAGAGCTAAGAACAAAGGAGCCTATCAGTTGGGAAACATACTTCACAATGCTCACTGAGCATAGAACTTGTCAAGGACGACATCTTGGCTGATCAGCTACACTTGGTTATTCAGAGCATCACGTCCAAAGAGACACAACCACACTCCACAAATTAGTCTCGGATGAACTGAATGGAGGTTGCATTTAAACTAATTTCTCTGAAGTATCGATTTCTTCTCACTGAGAATATTTTCGGAACCAGAATCTAAGCCTCCATGTCATTACTTTAAGGTTCCATCTGACAGGGTAAAAATCCTCTTTCAACCTGATGGATCTACTTCCTTTCGAGACTGGCCAATATTGTACGGTTTGCCTGCAGGATCAAAGGAAATGTCTTAAATTAGGGTAAGTTTTATGAGTTGTGGCCCTGACATGGTGTCAGAAGGACAAATCCGAGAATCCCTCTTGTTAACTAAAGTTAAGGGATATGGGCAAAAGGCAGGTATGAGGAGTTAGGTCGCTAATCAGCCATGATCTCATTGAATGGTGGAACAGGCTCGAGGGGCTCAATGGCCTTCTCCTGCTCCTATGTTCCTGTGCTCACTCACAGAGATCATCAGCATCCTAATTCTGTGATCCACATTTCAACTGAGTGAGGCTCCATGCTGGGCTCTCACAAAATTTACCCTAGAATTTGAAAGCAAGTCACAGGAGCAAAGAAGGTTAAGGGGAGATTTAATGGCGGTGTTCAAAATTGTGAAGGGTTTTGCTAGGGTAAGTAAGGAGAAACTGTTTCCACAGGCATGAGGGTCAGTAACCAAAGGACACAGATTTAAGATCATTGGCAAAAAGTCCAGGGGGGAAATCAGCAGATATTTTTTTAACGAGCAAGTTGTTCTGATCTGGAATGCATTGCCTGGATGGGTAGTGCCTCTATATATTCTGCCATGTATGGATTAGTGCAGCCCTGTTCTAACAATTAAACCCAAATTGAGTAAATTGTTCACTAGCCAATACATGGGATGCCTGCCCTGTGCTTCCATCACCTCAGAAGGTACAAATATATCACATCATTAACCCACAGGATATTGGCTAAAACTGCCTATCCAGATTCATTTACAGATCAGATA
The DNA here is from genome assembly GCF_052327205.1 of Somniosus microcephalus. Classification (NCBI taxonomy): domain Eukaryota; kingdom Metazoa; phylum Chordata; class Chondrichthyes; order Squaliformes; family Somniosidae; genus Somniosus; species Somniosus microcephalus. The sequence goes on along the minus strand of NC_141012.1, from coordinate 37,643,442 downwards.
ATGAACAGAAGGATAGCAGCAGCTTGGATTTATATTGCACCTTTAATGAAGAAAAAACATCCCAAGCTGCTGCACATAAGAGTAACTAAATGGACCCAAACCTTTGTGAGTAATTCTCTGACCTGTGCTTCTGACACCATGGGGGGAAATTTTCTCAACCCTGAGGAGGCGGGTATGGAGGCGGAACTGCCAGGAAACTGGCAGAATTTGGGGGCGGGTGGCAAACCCGCCCCCAACCTGTCTCCGTGCCCTCTTGCCAGGAGGTGGGAAGCCGTCCCGCCCCAGGTCCCGTCTCCTTGGAGGTGGGAAGGGATTAAAGCCTATTAACTGCCTGTTATCAGGTAGTTAACAGGCAGAAAATAGGATTATCCCCATTTTTCGTCCTGAAGTGCGGGCGTCACGACCTGGGGGAACTCCGCCGTGGTTTAAGAGGCGAGTAAGAGGTCTGCAGGGGTTGGAGGGGTCTGAAAGTGCGATGGAGTGGTAAGTGTGTGAGGTGAGTGTAAAGTGTTAGAAAATATTAACTTACCTTTGTTTCTACCTACAGCCTTCAGCCGCTGTGGAGCCGGAGTCCCTGACATCTCCATTGTAGAGATCACAGACTGGCTGTTGCATCCTCTGATACAACAGTCAGCTGGTTTCTGCAAAGTAGATGAGTCCTGAACACAAGGACTCATCAAACTATACAGAATGTCAGTGTTTGACAGCTTCACAGAGCTGTCAAATGATGACATTTCTTCTTTCAAAAATTCTTGACAGATGGCAGGTCATACGTTGACGTGATCTGTCACTGACTTCCCCCTAATTGGCCTGCTGAGCCCACCAGGCGGGCTTAACAAGGTCAATCAGGGGAAAATCCAGCTGGTTGGCCAGAAGCTGATGGAGGCGGGACTGAAACCCAACAAGTGGGAGTCCCGACTCCAAAAGCTTCCCATTCAGAAAATCCAGCCCCATGTCAGGGCCACAACTCATAAAACTTACCCTTATTTAAGAAATACATCTCGTCTCAAATATGTTCTTTTTTAACCAGCCCAGTTTCTAACACTCAATAACAGAGGGTACATTTTTAGAACATAAAAACATAAGACATAGGAGCAGGAGTAGGTCATTTGGCCCCTCGAGCCTGCTCCGCCATTCAATAAGATCATGGCTGATCTGATCTTGGCCTCAACTTCACTTCCCTGCCTGCTCCCCATAACCCTTGACTCCCTTACCATTCAAAAATGTGTCTATCTCCAACTTAAATATATTCAATGGCCCAGACTTCACAGCTCTTTGGGGAAGAGAATTCCTAAGATTCACGACCCTCTGAGAGAAGAAGTTCCTCCTCAAGTCCGCTTTAAATCAGTGCCCCCTTATTCTGAAATTATGCCCCCTAGTTCTAGATTCCCCCCAAGGGGAAACTTCCTCTCAGCATCCACCCTGTCAAGCCCCTTCAGAATCTTATATGTTCCAATAAGATCCCCTCTCATTCTTCTAAACTCCAATGAGTATAGGCCCAACCTGCTCAACCTTTCCTCATAAGACAACCCCTTCATCTCCGGAATCAACCTCGTGAACCTTCTCTGAACTGCCTCCAAAGCAAGTATATCCCTCCTTAAATAAGGAGACCAAAACTGTACGCAGTACTCCAGGTGTGGTCTCACCAACGCCCTGTACAGTTGTAACAGGACTTCCCTACTTTTATACTCCATTCCCTTTGCAATAAAGGCCAACATTCCATTTGCCTTCCTAATTACTTGCTGTACCTGCATGCTAACTTTTTGTGATTCATGTACAAGGACCCCCAGATCCCTCTGTACCTCAGCATTTTGTCATCTCTCCCTATTTAAATAATAATTTGCTTTTTTATTTTTCCTACCAAAGTGGATCACCTCGCATTTTCCCACATTTACTCCATCTGCCAAATTTTTGCCCACTCATTAGCCTATCTATACCCCTTTGGAGATTCTTTGCGTGCTCCACACAATTTGCTTTCCCACCTATCTTTGTATCATCAGCAAATTTGGCTACATTACACTCGGTCCCTTCATCCAAGTCATTAATATAGATTGTAAATAGTTGAGGCCCCAGCACTGATCCCTGCGGCACCCCACTAGTTACAGTTTGCCAACCTGAAAATGACCCATTTATCCCGACTCTCTGTTTTCAGTTAGTTAGCCAATCCTCTATCCATGTTACCCAGTGAGCTCTTATCTTGTGCAGTAACCTTTTAGACAGCTATGACTGAACGAAGGTTATATAAAAGTGGGAAGGATTCCATGGAATTAAACCAAGGGCTATGTTTACATGAGCAAGGCACGGACCGAAAGAATGGAAGAATGTATTTAGGACAAAGGTTCCCATTGAATAAGTTGACATGTGTAATTGTAATGCAACCAATTTTGTATACTAGCTACTTACATACTGACTTTGTCAAAGAGCAAAGGAGATGTTCTACAAACATCCCAGCTGGTTGATGCTATTTTTAATTCAAACTTACCCTTACTATCTAAAATCATATAAATTAAAGAGAGGAATTCTTATATATTCATCGTGATGATTTTAGGACTGAGGTGAGGAGAAATTTCTTCACTCAGAGGGTTGTGAATCTTTGGAATTCTCTACCCCAGAGGGCTGTGGATGCTGAGTCATTGAGTATATTCAAGGCTGAGATCGATAGACTTTTGGACTCTAGGGGAATCAAAATTTTGAACTCTAGGGGATATGGAGATCAGGCGGGAAAGTGGCGTTGAGGTCGAGGATCAGCCATGATCTTATTGAGTGGCGGAGCAGGCTCGAAGGGCTGTATGGCCTACTCCTGCTCCTAATTCTTAAGTCCTTATTCAGTATTTTTTTTTGCTTTTATTTCATTTTATCCTCTTCTATCTCTTCTCGCATAGATGCTGACTCATGTTGGGGTACAAGTCCTCACGTTCCCAATATTTCTCATGTGTGAGGTTTGACTGTGAATGTCAGCAGCCTATAAGGGAGTATCGCACCCAATTCCAGTCCTCTTCACACTGGTTAAAGAAGGTTATTCTTTTCTGAGAAGATGTTAGTCAGGTGGACTGCTAACTGACAGATTTAACTAATATGTGCAAAGGAAGCCTGATGCTAAAAATCACACCAGCAATCGAGAAACATGGTCTCTGATTTTAGTTAGAAGAAGCATCTGAGCTGTTCAGGCTGCTCTGGCAGCTGAAGGCTAGATGGACACATTTTTTTAATATCATCCACAATATTAATGCCAAACATATGCCACAGGGATTGTAAGAAAACAGAAATGCATTAGGTAATATAAGTCTCACAGATCTATGAATACTTAGCTATCTGTTTAATAATAGAAGTGACATTATCTTATCCTAACACTAGCCAAGAAAAAGTACCTGATATAAATAATATCATTAATATTTAACATGGGTCTCTTTTATGAGGAAATGGAAAAGCAGTAATATATTTTTTTCTTAAGCAAATTGACCTTATTCAAGAGTGTCTTGGTGGAATGAAGAATCACAATGATTCTATATTGGAATGTGCTGCGATGAATGTTTTACATTGCAGCAGCCTAGTACCTGAGCACCTTTCATATTTTACAATAACAGCATTCTTCTAAGAACATTACCACGCATAAAATATGCAGGCAGAACGTATAATCTGCCGTACTTCACTCAGTGGGCTGAAAATTTCCTAATAATGTGGTGTCACTGTTACTAATGCACATGCGGCACTTTACAAACGGGCTGTTGAGGTATCTGAAACTCACTGAAAATCTGATTTTCCCCGGGACGGTTATCTTTGGATCTCACATGGGCGAATGGAGGATAATCAAGAGGATAATCATAAAGGATCGATCAACTTTTCACTTTAGACGAAAGGTTGAAATCAGAACTTGGTTCTAAGCTGGTCTGCAATGATCTTTCCTGGTCCCGTACCTTCCTATGTAAGGTCAGAGGTTACGTTGGGATTTATAGAGCAAAATAGTTAACAAAACTATAGCATGGAAGCTTGGGGTTCAGTAATTCATAAATTTTTTGCATGAAATCAGAAAACGCTTAAAACACACAGCAACTGGGATGGGAAGAAGAATGGTAAATTTGGGGAGCTATCCTATCCCAGCTCAGATGCTGACTGACCTGCTGTTTATTGGCAGTATTTTTTAATTTTTAATTTCACCATTTACGGGTTTTTTTCTTTCTCTTAAATGCTTTTGGCTAGTTTATGGGCCGTATATTCCGATGCCTACACAGCACATACACACCCATAGGGACATCGGAAATGCCGGTTTCAGGCATGCCAGGTTGCACTGTGGGGTCCTCTATAAGGAATCCATTCCATATGTTTCAGTTCTTCCAAGCATTTCGCCATCGGTCAACAAGGCCGAGGGGAGATCGCTGAAGGGTTTCGGCGACAGGCAAAATTGCCTTCTAGATTTGAGACGGTTTGGTGGTAGGTTGTACAAGTTGGCCTGGATCGGCATGTCTTTGCTGGTGTAGCAGTTGTATTTTCTGGAGACTGCATGTTCGCGGCGTAGGTGTGGTGGTGCGATGTTTGCAAGCATGGGCAGCCAAGTTGGTGTTGGTAAAAGCATACCGGTGATAACTCTCATAGAGATCAAAGGATTTGACATGCGGACTCGATAGCCATGCCGGAGAGCAGTACTCTGCTGTAGAGTACACCAGGGTGAGTGCTGCCGTGCGGAGGGTTTGAGCATCTGCTCCCCATGTGGATCCGATGAGTTTCTGGATCAAGTTGACCCTACTCTTTAGTTTCTTCCCAAGATTCTGGAGATGTTGGCCTAGAAATTCAGCTGGCGCCGCGCCAGGGCTTTAGCGCCGGAAAGTTAGCGCCGGCGCTAAGTCCCCTGCGCGCGCCAAAAATTCAGTAGCGCCGCGCCCAAACGGCTGCCGGCGCTACTGAAGGGTGTTTGCGCCTGAAAATGGGCGCTACCTGCCGCTTTGCGGTGCTATTCCGGCGCTGCGGCGCCCGATGCGGTGCGGCAGGCTCGGGAAGTGCAGGCCTCCTCCTTCAGTTAAGGAGGAGCTGCCTGCACCCGCCCGCTGGCCGGTAAACTCATCAGAAAAATGAGCCCGGCACCTCGGGGAAGTGCCGGGCTCGCAGCCCGGAAGCATCTGTTCCGCGGGGGGGGGGGGTGGAGGAGTCCGGGGAGGGAGGTGCGGGCAGGCGGCTGGCGGGAAAGCGGCCGGCCGCTGCGCGACCTTAAGGCGCAGGCGCTAACTGATGTAAGACTCTCTTGCCAGAGTCTTAGTTGCTGCTGCCACGGGCGAGGCGGCCGCAACTGAATTTCGGCGCTGGGGCCCGTCGGCATGGCAACCGGGGCGCTGCGCACACCGATGACGTCATCGGTGCCGGCGCAGCGCAACCGGTCTACCGCCGATTCTAGGGCCCCAGGGAATTTCTAAACTGGCCATAACTCCGGCGCTAGGCCCTCTAGCGCCTCAAATGCGGCGCTAAGGCTACTCAATTTCTAGGCCGTTGTCTATATGACAGGGTGCGATCGAGCATGACTCCTAAATAGGAGGGTTTTTTGGCATGGATAACCTCCACGCCGTAAAGGGAGACTTTCAAAGCTTGGTTTGCTTGATGGGTGTTGAGGTGGAATGCTGAGGTGATGGTCTTTCATGGGTTTGGCCAAAGTCGCCATCGGTGGAAATAGGCCTCCATCCTTTGTAAATCACTGGTCAGGGTCTCTTCGGTGATGGGCTGATTCATGTTTTGCATGGCAATATCATCAGCAGCATATACGAACTTGCGGGACTCTGTTTCGGGCTGGTCACTGGTGTAAACGTTGAGTAACATGGGTGCCAGTACAGAACCCTGTGGGAGTCCGTTGTTCAATGTCCTGTATCTGTTCTTCTGGTTGCCAGAGTACACACGGAAGCGTCGGTTGCTAAGCGTGGAGTTGAGAAGATGGATCCTTGTTCTGCAGGGTAAAATGGTGGAGAGCTTGAAAAGCAGTCCATGCTTTCATAATGTGTCCCACACTGGCAGGTCCAGAGTGCTACGGTGGCCTTGAGTTGGCGCTGGAAGCCTGCTTTAGTGTGCTCCAGCATTACAAGAATAAGGACCCAACCTTTTCTAGACAATCTGGAATAGGCATTTTTCACCCCTATCTTGCTGTTCCCACCTTTCCTGTGGCTACCCTGTGACTGAAGTGTGTAATACAGTAATTATGTCGATAGACTCACTGACTCCGCTTTTCCTTCCCCCATGCAGGCCAGGGCTCTACATATCCTAAGTGCACTGCCCTGAGCTAACCTGACCTCGCTTGTTCTTCAGGTTCTGATCGTTAGCTTGGTCCTGACATACCCTCAGCACAATCTTGCCCCCTGGTAGGGACTTACACTCGGATATTGGGGGTGGGGGGTGGAAAGGCAGCTGCTGTTGCAGCATCTCAAGGCTGCAGCAGTGATAAAAGGGCTGTAGGGCCTTTTGGCTGGGAAACAGGAAGTGCTTCCCTCCAGTCTGAGGGGAGTTGGGCACAGGTCAGCTTCTTCCAGAGGAAAATTAAGTGGGAGGAGCTATTCATCCCTCCCCCTCCCCTTAATTCCCATACATTACTATACCTGTGCCAGTTGAAGGCACAGGCATTTTGATCCTTTTCGCAAAGGGAAGTAGAAGTCCCAGGACAATGGAAAAGGGGGGCAATGCAAGTCTCAAGCTCTTTTTCCTCCCCAGCACCTAGATTGTAATCTACTCTCCAGTAAAAGCAATGCAAAAAAAAAATGCATTGCAAATGCATCGATGTGGAAACCTTTGTACAATTTTGTTGTCAAGAACTGGAGCCTTTTTTAAAAACAGTAAGGATCAGTTAACTTTAATTCCTGCCAAAATATTTGAGAAGCAAATTTTGAAGCGGAAGGCAGAACAAAATGAGCACCTCACAATCCTGTTATGTTTCTTCCACAGCTGAGAATAGAGTTCAAATTGATACTTAGAAACAGGGTGAATATAAAGCAACTTGAATGCCATCAAGGTTTCTGCAGCACTTCATCATTAGCATGTATGAGATGCAAAGCTAAACTGATATCCTAACTTTTGTTATTCCAGATGTTTGGAGGTAGAATTTGAAGAGGAGACATGGAATCCAGGGGAATTAAGAGAGATGTTGAATGACTCGATGACTTCCAGAGGTGAGTTTGGCTGCAGTACTTGGAGGGGACCTTCTGGAAAAAGTGAGTAATGTTTTATTTTATTTGTTTTTATGGGATGTGGGCATCGCTGGCAAGGCCTGCATTTATTGCCCATCCCTAGTTGCCCTTGAGAATGTGGTGGTGAGCTGCCTTCTTGAACCGCTGCAGTCCGTGTGGTGAAGGTACTCCCACAGTGCTGTTAGGTAGGGAGTTCCAGGATTTTGACCCAGCGACGATGAAGGATCGGCGATATACTTCTAAGTCAGGATGGTGTGTGACTTGGAGAGGAACTTGGAGGTGGTGGTGTTGCCATGCGCCTGCTGCCCTTGTCCTTCTAGGTGGAAGAGGTCACGGGTTTGGGAGGTGCTGCCGAAGAAGCCTTGGCGAGTTGCTGCAGTGCATCTTGTAGATGGTACACACTGCAGCCACGGTACGCCGGTGGTGGAGGGAGTGAATGTTTAAGGTGGTGGATGGGGTGCCAATCAAACAGGCTGTTCTGTCCTGGATGGTGTTGAGCTTCTTGAGTGTTGTTGCAGCTGCACTCATCCAGGCAAGTGGAGAGTATTCCATCACACTCCTTACTTGTGCTTTGTAGATGGTGGAAAGGCTTTGGGGAGTCAAGAAGTGAGACACTCGCCGCAGAATACCTGGCCTCTGACCTGCTATTTTTGCCACAGTATTTATGTGGCTGCTCCATTTAAGTTTCTGGTCAATGGTGACCCCCAGGATGTTGATAGTGGGAGATTCTGCGATGGTAATGTCGTTGACTGTCAAGGGGCGGTGGTTAGACTCTCGCTTGTTGGAGATAGTCATTGCCTGGCACTTCTGTGGCGCAAATGTTACCTGCCGCTTATCAGCCCAAGCCTGAACGTTGTCCAGGTCTTGTTGCATGTGGGCATGGATTGCTTCATTATCTGAGGAGTTGTGAATGGTGCTGAATACTGTGCAGTCATCAGCAAACATCCCCATTTCTGACTTTATTTTGGAGGGAAGGTCATTGATGAAGCAGCTGAAGATGGTTGGGCCGAGGACACTGCCCTGGGAAACTCCTGCAGCGATGTCCTGGGGCTGTGATGATTGACCTTCAATCACCACAACCGTCTTCCTTTGTGCTAGGTATGACTCCAGACAGTGGAACGTTTTCCCCCTGATTCCCATTGACTTCAGTTTTACTAGGGCTCGTTGATGCCACACTCGGTCAAATGCTGCCTTGATGTCAAGGGCAGTCACTCTCACCTCACCTCTGGAATTCAGCTCCTTTGTCCATGTTTGGACCAAGTAATGAGGTCAGGAGCCGAGTGGTCTTGGCGGAACCCAAACTGGGCATCAGTGAGCAGGTTATTGGTGAGTAAGTGCCGCTTGATAGCACTGTCGATGACACCTTCCATCACTTTGCTGATGATTGAGAGTAGACTGATGGGGCGGTAATTGGCCGGGTTGGATTTGCCTTGCTTTTTGTGGGCAGGACATATCTGAGCAGTTTTCCACATTGTCAGATAGATGCCAGTGTTGTAGCTGTAATGGAACAGCTTGGCTAGAGGCACGGCTAGTTCGGGAGCACAATGTGTCCAGAAAATAGATGAAATCAAGGTAACCTCATCCTTTTCTGTAACATCAAGTACTGCATGTTTTAGATTTAGAAATATTGTAATATGAGGAGGAATCGACGAATTGACTCAACAATAATTCTTGCCACTATTTGGTAACACATACTATTGCATTACTAACTGTGTTTAATCCATTTTCGGATACTCCATTCACTTTTGAATAGTTTGTAATGGAGCTAAGGATAGACAAACATCCAAAATGTCACTTGACCACGATCACATAAAACTATTGGATTGCTGGTACACCTCAGGGAGAGCAAATGCCCCATGAAGATGTCAAGAAACTGAAGATACAGAAATACAGTGGACCGTGGCTTTTGTGTTTTATGATAGTTGTCTTCTGGTTGTTCTTATTGTGCTGAAGAATTCTCATTCACTCAAGCAGCTATATGTATAATAATAAGGTCACCAAATGTGACAATATTCTATGTGGAGACAGGGCAATTTTTGAAAATTATTGATGTACATCACCCTCTTTGTTTTCCCTGTCCTTGTTTGTGTTCCTTCTTGATCCAAGAGACTGCACAGCCTGACCATCTCAGAAGCATTGGAGGTGTCATTTTTGCTTCAGTTGCTATGAGATTCTGAGGGTAGTACTTCTCTCTCATATGATATTCTTCTCCTTCCTTTAAGCTCTGCTGTTCACCTTTACTTGGTTCTCTGCCTCCTGATCCATTTTAGGATTGACAGCTTGCTATCTCACACATCAGCAGGGGATGAGACCTGAGCCCCAATGTTACACTATCACATCCCATATAAGCAAATCTTCGAAGAGAGAAACTGATCTGACAATAATAGAGCAATTTGATTCAGTTTTGGAGAAACTTATCTCATCTCAGTCGCTGCGCATTCATATAGTCTCAAAGCTATTGCAGTGCAAAATCGCATCATTTTGAAGAATGGCACACAATAAAGAAATAGATGAAGCAAGCAGACTTAAATTCCATCAAATACAAAGCGAGGAGCTCAATACCTGTGGGACAAAAGAAAACCATACCTCTCTCAAATGTGTTTTCTGCTGGTTATACCTGTCCGTACAATAGCTTCATCCTGTAGAGGTACTTAATAGCAGAGGTAAAGCAGAACATTTAAATTCATAACTATTTTCAGAGTGTAAAGTCATTTTAAGCAGCTTTGTGTCTGTAACCACATACCGTTACCACCCAACCAATCAGGCTACTTCTGCTATTCTAACTCAGCCCAGAACCTCAAAACATGGAACTCCTTTCCAGCCTCATTCGTGATTTCCTCTGACAATCTTCAGGGCTTTAAAATTAAACCTTGGTGATTAAACCCAATCGCCACTCCTTAATTTACCTCTTTTTATTTATATGGTCCTTTTCTTTTCAATCTTGGCGGCATCTGAACCTTGAGTCTTCATCTTGGTTTCTCAATTTTAACAAAAAAGATGTTCATTGAAATTATTCAAAGACAACACCTTAACGGGCACAGATGAGCCACTAAACTTACACACATGCAGTGTTATTATGCTGGTGGCAGTAATAAAGCTGGGGCAATGGCAGCATAGACGAGGCAAAGGATGACCACCTTTCACAGACATGGAACTGTTTGCATTAGTTGCAGGGTATGAAAGACGGAGGATGCATTCTCTGAAAGTGCAGCCATGAGTAATACAAAATGGACTCACCAAAGTCACGGGCATTACTGATAAAAAGGTGTTCAGAATTGCAGAGGATGGTATAAAAAAGATTAATAATCGTAAAAGGATTGCAAGAGTTAAAATAAAATGCAATATGAAGTGCAAGTCGACTCCAGTGTGAAGCCACAGGGCATACTGAAAATATCTTTCAAGGCTCAAAAAGCAATTACCCCACAATTTTGCCTCCAGGGACAGGGAACTAGCACTTCATCATCATATCCTGTTGCAGAGTGTGGCGAGTGATACAACAGTGTTTACTCTTTAGTTTAGTCATTATTAAATTGCAACATAGCAATCTTCATAATGACTCCTACAATATTCATGCCAAAACCATTTGATAAAGTGTTTCAATCTGCAGCTATCTTGCCCTGTGGCCATAATCATTTCCCGTGCTACACGGTCAGATGTGCCCTCTGAACTAAGGTTGTATCTACTCTTTCAGGTGGACGTAAAAGATCCCGTTGTGGCAGAGCCACCAAGGGGACTCTGATCTTATGTACATAATTATCTTTAACTAATTGTTAGCTACAGAATGAATCTGTATCTCTGTTCATATTATCGCATGTACATAGCGCGGTCCCTTTAAGATTGAGACGCAACGCGATGACATCATCACGTTGATCACGCGATCCTCCAGCGGCGGGAAAACGTGATGACATCATGACATCCAACCAGGGAGGAGCCCTCGTTAGTCCTCGTGGAGCTAGCAACCAGTACAGACCTGTTATCCAGCTTCCCTATATTTTAGTGTTAAACTCTGTTTATTAGTATTAAACATCATTTGTTTAATAGACTGACTCGATCTCAGTCCTTTAGTTAGGAATCTAGCCATTCCTACACCGTGGCACTATTCGAAGAAGAGCAGGGGAGTTATTTCGCTGTCCTGAGCAACATTTATCTCTCGACCAACACCGGCAAAACTAATTTTTCTGGTCATCTATGGCATTGCTTTCTTTGGGACCTTGCTGTGTACAAATAGCTACCGCGTTTCCTTGCATTACAACAGTTACTCCACTTCATTGGCTGTGAAGCACTTTGGGATGTCCTGAAATCACTCCACAGATACGTGTACACATCCAGATCTACTGAATTATTCTAAGAGCCACTTACCATATCTATGGTGGCCAAAAAAGAAAACATAGTTGCTGAGAAGAAAGACATAACAGTGGAATCCCGGAATCTGAGGGTGTCACAGCAGATCCAAAGTTGAGCCACACACCAGAGGATCTATGATGGAAGACAAGGCTACACATCACCTACAGCTGACAGGTGATGGTCTGTGAGCATACCCAACATAGACTTAAAGCATGTTAATAAGAACATAAGAAATAGGAGCAGGAGTAGGCCATTCGGCCCCTCGAGCCTGCCCTGCCATTCAATAAGATCATGGCTGATCTGAGTTAGGCCTCAATGCCATTTTCCCGCCCGCTCCCCATAACCCTTGACTCCCCATTGTAAGAGTTGCAAAATTTCTGCATTTCCCTGAAGGTTATTATTATCAAAAGGGACCTGGCGTGGACATTTTAATTAAAAATGGTACCCAAAATGGTGTCCGCGCCTCGTGGCAGAAAGCCTGTGAGATTTTAAAAACTTGGACTCTGCGGCACAGGCAGCTTGTGGAGAGATCGAAACCAAAGCTGCAGTTTCTGTGAAGCGAGACTTTGCACTTTGAAAACCAGACGGGACTTTGAATTATGTATTAGATCAAATTGGAGACAAATCTAAACCCAGTTAGGCCTATAGTTAAGGCCATCAAGCAGTTTGCATAAATAATCGGCAACAGATTAAGGGAGCCATCGAGGCTGGACAGGCCCATCAAGGTGCATTCATAACAAAACAAGTCAATTATCAGGCCGGTAGATGCGATTACCAGCCATCTAAAAACAGTTAGGATAGATTGCTAACATTATTTAAAATAGCCCGCCAAGATTAAGACAAAGAGCTAACCTGATTTGGCGCGCAGATAAGGGCTTTCGAAAGGAGTATAATTGAAGGCCCCGGGTAGCAATCTCTCTCTCTCTCGCTGCTCGCTCTGCTCTTCTGCTCCTCACCCTCGTGGTTGTTGCTCTTACCCCGTCCCGCGCTTACCCCCTGGCCTTTCCCCGTGCCTTTCCCCACTTCATCTGGAATCGCCCAGGCACTGCATCGGGCGGACACGGACAATTCAGGTCAGGCGAGGTGGGACGAGGCAAGGGGGCAAGACGAACTGAGGAAGACAACCGAGGAGACGAACTGAGGAGATGAACTGAGGAAGATGACTGAAGACAGGCTTCGAATCATCGGGCCTTCAGTCTCAGCTGACCTGCGACTATCTTTATGCAAACTCATTCTGTTGGCCGAGGAAGAGGAACCATCATCCCTGCAAGGTAAAGCACCCAAGCAGAGACTTTAACTTTGGGGTACTCGAACCTGGACAACGCCCTTGCAGCACCCGGAGACCATGTGACGACGGCAGGCTCCAGAAAGCACCAAGAGCGAACCCCGAACCCCACCGCTGTTTTGAGTCCAGCAGACCCTTTTGATTGGTGAGCATAAATTCTGGCCCCTCATAGCTTAATCTAGTTAGGTATAGGGGCTGGAATAAGGATAAGGGGATTGTTAAGATAGTTGTTTTCCCTCGATGTGCCGTGTGTTCCCCATTCCCTGTATAAGTATAGCTATTTGTATTTGCCTGTAATTTTATACACTGGTAACTTCTCATAAGACTGTGTTATTTTTCCATTTAATAAAATCTTGAGTTTTGCTTATATCCAAACCACCTGTCTACTCGAGTCTTTTCTGTATTGCCGCCTATACCTAAGTCCGGTGTCTAGAACCCAGGGGCATGGGAGCGATTCGAACCGCTCATAAACAGTCAGAGGCATAACTGACTGGGCGTACGCGCTAAGCAACCACCACACGCCACCCCCTACAGAAATGGTGACCGCGGCAGGACACCGGCAACAGGGTTGCAATACAGTAGACAATGGTTCGGATGAGCAAACCATGATGGAGGAAAGGATTTCTGATTATGTGTTTAGCAAGGTGAATATCATTAAGAAGTGGATCACCACTCTGTTAAAGGCTGGGCGTCTGGTCGATGCAGCAGCTAAGTGGACAGAGGGGAAGGAACACAAGAAGTCCTTAGAGAAGGCAGTTTGGCTGATGTGTTTTAAAAAGCAGGTCCAGCTTTTGGACAGGCTTGTTGCAGCACAGGCAGTCGAGTTAAGGGAGTCAGCCCTGGAGATCCAGGATAAGGCTCTCTCAAGGGAGAAGTTATTAGTAGCTTTGCAGGCTTTGAACCAGGAAAGTGTGCATCTAGTGGGAGAACACAAGGCCCAGTTGGAATACCTACGGTGCCAAGTCACCGAGGCCAAGGGAAATGAGTTAAGGTTGCGGGAGAAAAATGCCCACTTGCAAAGGCATATTAGGGAACAGGAAGAGAAAGTGCAGGAGTTAAAAGCCGCGTACAAGCTAGCGAGTGAACAGGGGTTTGAGGAGGCAGACCACGGCCCCTGTAGAGAGAGGATAGAAAATCTGAGCCGGGCCCTCCGGAAGGCAAAAGCATGGTTTGCCTCATAAGCCCAAAGGCAGGCCAGGCAGATTTTCTGGGGAACGAGGGGAGGACAGTTCCAACGTCACCGGTAGTGCTTAGGGACGACCCGGTTGAGAAAGAGGAGACCTCACGGCCACTACCCGTAACGCCAAGTTTCAGCGAGGTTTGGCAGCAAGGGGGTGTGGAACTGGGGGTGGAACCCGGAGTGGAGCCAGAGGTGGAGGCAGAGGTAGAGCAAACCCCGCCTGAGATGTCGGAGCTGGGACCAATGTGCCCAGCACGGCATCGGAGGTTCGGCCCACCCGCCAATGGCGACAATGAGGGACCCCTCCAAAACCAATTCGTATTACCCTTTAACACCCAACAGCTTAGGGTTATGGTCAACCATATCCCGAGGCACTCCAAAAAGGGAGATCCCTCGATCCCCTTCAGGGAAATAGAGCAGACCGCCAGCGTCAATGACTGCGATGACGCTGAGAAGGCCAAGATGCTGCTATTCTCCCTGGAGAGTAGTCTCCTCCAATCCCTCTCTGATGAGTGTAAAGGGGGCAGAGCGGGTACGAGGAGATTAGCGATGCGGTTCTGGAGGCAATGGGGATGGATGAGGGAAGTCCTTTCTCCCGCATGGAGAAGACAATCCAGCTCCCTGGGGAAACCCCGCAGGCTTTTGTGGACCGGCTGTGGCCGGTGTACCAGAAGGCTTGCCCAGGGACGCCAGACCGAGCATTCCTGAACAGGGATTCCCTGGCCTATTGGCTCCGTTGCTTGGTGGCGAACAGCTTGCCACAGGTCCGGGCCAAGGCAGAAGCCTGGTTCGACCCCAAAGATCCCCAGACCACAGAACTCACGGTAATTAGGCAGCTCACTCTGGCCTACAAAAACGGTAGGGGAGCCGACGCACACCCACCCAAGGGAAAGGTGCATGAGGTAAAACCCAGACCGGGTAGGAAAGAGTGGCACCAGGAAGGGAGTAACCCCCCCAACACAAAGACCAATTGTTACGGGTGTGGGAAGGATGGTCACTGGCGGAAGGAGTGCAAAAACCCTTGGAAAGACAACAAGGGAAAGAATTCCACAGCCCCAGCCCAAAAGGCGGAGGCAGGAATCAGTCCTGCCGTGGTTGAGTCATTTTTGGACGCCATGAGGTCCATATTGACCGGCCAAGGGAGGTTAGCAGCCGTTACCGGTGCTCTGACCCCATCAGCCCCATCCAACCCACAGCCCTGACTAGAGCCAGCACAGCCTGTCGACCTGTGTCCCCTTGAAAACGATGAGGGGAACAGGCCCTGTGTTAGGATGCGGGTGGAGACGGTGCAGGGGAGGTATTCGGTGGACACTGGAGCTTCCAGCACGGTGGTCCATTCGGAAAACCCGACCAATCCACCCAGGTCTAACAAGGTCCCATTTAGCCTAATGGGATCTACAGGGAATGAGCAGGCTGGGGGAATGGCCAAACCTTTGGCCATAGTTTTAGGAGCCCTCCCTACCACGTGGGAAGATAACCAAGGGACCCACGAGGTGGCCGAGCAGAGGGCTAGGGAAGGAGAGTTCTGGGATCCCTGTAGAGCAGGCCAGGTAGCTGCAGTCCGGGACAAGGGAGGCACACAGGAGGTAGTTTTGGCCTTAGGTCCAAGCCCAAGATCCCGTCTGTAAGGCCGTCCCGGTAAGGAAAGAGAATGGGGAGTCCCTAGAAGGCCCGCTTGGAGCAGTGGACGAGGTTTTAAAACAGGCTGCTGGTTATATCCACCAGTGCAAGCTGTTTATACCTGAAAGGGGAGAGCAGCCAGTTGGGGTAAGGTCTGAGGATAAAGATCCTCAGCCGGCAGCACAAGCGAGTTCACAGACTGCACAGGCAGGCACTGTGGCTAGCTTGAAGGGAGGGACCATCCCACCCATCGATTGGGACACTCCCCCACTCTTCTGGGATCCAGACGAGGGGGAGGGACCTGAGGGCGAAAACCCCGTCCCTAACCCAGGTGTAGAGAGGGAGGGACCTGAGGTCGAAAACCCCGCCCCGGACCCAGCCATGGGACCTGAGGGCGGAGACTCTCAGCTCGCAGCAGCAGGCTGCGAAAAGTTACCTGCCCCCAGCCCAGGTTCGGGAGGGGTCAAGCCTGGGGGAGCAGTGGTTCGGGTTAAAGGCCCAGCGGCCAAGAAAGCCCCACCCGTCAAAGCCCCTAGAAGGTCCCCACAGATGCCCCAGCCGAGAAAGCCATGGTCACCAGCCCTCCAGTTACCAAGGGCCGCCCCTCGAGTCAGGGAGAGGTCAAAGGACACAGGTCCTCAGGCAGCAGCCAAGGACTGCGAGGGACCAACAGTGAAGGACGGTGCGGTCACGCCGGGGGTAGCGGCGAGCCGCAGTCCGACCAGGGATTAGCCTGGCCGCCCGGAGACGGGCGGCGGATGTATATAGTTTTAGATTAAGTTTTAGTTTAAGTAAAGTGTAATTATTTAGCTTAAGTTTGGGTGTTTTTGATTTAAGTTAAGTAAGGTGATGGGTAGTTTTATGTAAGTAGTCTGTTAAGAGTGTATATTTGGGTCGAGGTTGCGGGACCTGACCATGCTTCACCAAGCCAGAGAATCTCTTGGGGACCTGGCTGCATGTTTTTACAACTTTTTGCAGAAAGACTTTCGGGATGGAAGGGATTGTGATCCTATTCGCCCTGATTGGGATGAGCGTAGAGAGACGGGGCGACGTCCAAGACTCCCACATCTACGGGTGTTCGGGAGAAAGAGCGCCCCTAGCGATCGATGGGAGCGGTGAATGGGATGTGGAGGAAACCGCCGTTTACGTCCACGAGGGAAGGTGGCCAGGATGGCTGGGGTCCAATTCATCTCAGTACTCCAGCCAAACCGGATTCACGTACGGGGAGGCCTCCCTCCTGTGCCCCAGGGTACGGGTCGTTACCAGGAGGGTCAGTGTCACCGTTGGAAAGTGAATATGTTTGACGTGCAAAGGACACTTTCCACTGGATAGGTGGTGGTGGCTCAGAAAGTTGAGCAAGGACATGAGGAACCCCGAAGTCGAGTGGGAACGGTTGGGAAACAACAGCCATCGGATGATTACCGGGACTCATGGAGGATTAAGCGTGTGTTGGGACAAGTGGTGGGAACCGGATCAAGGGATTTATGTCTGTATGTGGGGGGTCAGAGAAGGTCTGCCCCGCAGGCATATCCATTATTTTCCACCGGCAGTGGCAAATCGCCAGGGAGGGGATGAGGTGGGATACCAGCCTGAAGGCATGCTGCAGTGCTGGTCCGTGCGAGTGCCAATGTCTCAGGCGACCAGGGAGCACCTGCGATCAGTCAGGTTGGCACCATTCCTGCAGCCGACACTACCACTCCGCCATTGCAGCTGCCACGAGCCGCTGGACAGACTGCTGCCGCCCAAGCAGAGTTGGAGCAGTCAGCAGCCAGACCCTCCAAGGCCAGAGCTGGTGCAGGCTGACCCCCAAGGGCATCTGGCATCTCGCCATCTGACCCTCAGCAGCCTTCCCCCAGCCTTGCTGCAGCCACTGGGGTCCCATTGAGGAGGAGCTGCAGGGTGGGCAGGGGCCAGTCACGGATGCGAAAGGCATCGCCCTCGCAGGGCAAAAAGTAGAAGGTCTGGCCAAATGCTTTGTGTTTGTTGAAAGGCCGAGACTGGTGTAGTTGTGGTTTTGTAAGGCCGAGACTGGTGTCTTTTTTTTTGTAAGGCCGAGACTGGTGTCTTTCTTTGTTTTGTAAGGCCGAGACTGGTGTCTTTCTTTGTTTTGTAAGGCCTAGACTGTTCGTTTTGTGTTTTTGGAGGGGGCTTCTCTCCATGAGGTTGTAATGTGGGAAGGGCAGAGGTTTCCAATAAATAAATGTTCTTAAATCGCACTGTGCATGCTTTTTTTTGCAAGTCCTGGTTGCCTTGCTCGGCTGAGGGCTTGTGGAGCGGCTACATTCATTTGGTGACATTGGCACAAGCCATTCCCTGAGAGGGGGTCTAGAACCGACGTTCAATAAGCCGCCGACGGGCGGCCCTTGCACTTTCTGCCTCCCTCCTGTGCTGGTCCTCCTCCTCCTCCTCCTCCTCCTCCTCAGGTGGTCCTCCAATCTCTGGTGGCAGTGGCTGAGTCCTGCAGATAGCCAGGTTGTGCAGCATGCAGCACACGACCACGAAATGGGAGACTCGCTCCGGCAAATATTGTAGGTGTATTGATTTCTTTGTGGGTTCAATGATGAGACATTTATGAAAGAGAATGAGTTTTTATCTAAAGTATGTTCAAACCTTTTATACAGCTTTTACAAGAGACATTATGCTGTGATGCATCTAGAACGAAACTGAAACTAAAACTAACTGCCTTGCTTGTCTCGGTCACATGACCTCTGCTGGTCAGGCATAAGTAATCAATACCTGCAATCATGCTGGTAAGGCATCATTATCGAACAGGCAAATACCATCTCTATTTGCTGATATCATTACATCTCCTTTTCTTAAAACAAAAGTATTTTACTTTTAACTAACAACTTATTTTCTTTGTATTAATCTGCATTTTAACTGTAACACTTAATGAACTTACATGATCATTATCATGATCAAGGTTTTTTAACCTTGCTTTGTGTGTTCACATGAAAACCTTGCTTTGTGTGTTCACATGCAATATGTAAATACACTAGAACTTGAAGAAAGAATAAGATAACATTACTTCCTTCTGTAACAATAGTCCTTAAATTTGCTCAATGAGTCTCTCAGGAGGCTTCACGTGTCTTGAGGATTTTCTGATTGATTGTCCTTGAATCTGAGTTGTTGCCTCAGATGATTGGTTCTCAGCTGTGTGATCAGGTTGTTCAACAGTATCAGTCTCTTGACCTGCTGTGGCTGGTCCCATGAGAAGATCTCGATGATTTCTTCTCAGAACAGCACCCTCATCTGTCTGAATGGTGTATGATCTTCGTTGAACTTCACTCAGGACAGTTCCCTTCTGAGTCCATGTGTTTGTTTTGTCTTTCAACCTTACTTGGTCACCAGTGTGGAGTTCAGGTAGGTTTTGCGTTCCTCTGTCATAGTAATACTTTTGCTTTTCTTTCTGTTGCTCTTTGAACTTCCTCACTGTAGGGGGGGCATCTATTTCCTGGTTTATGGTAACATACCTGGCCAGCAGCCTTTTTGCCTGCTGCACTGTAAACAAATTTTAACAGCGGTTCCGAATCGCTACCCCACCTTTCAGTTCTGACTGGAGGACTTACAATTAATGATGTTAAAGCGGACAATTTGTTTGGATATGAGCAAAGTCAAAATTTATTAAACTAAAGAACCATAATCAAATATAAACTATACCACACGAACATAGTAAATGCAACAAAAGTATATAACAAGGCGGTGCACACGGCAAAAATGAGGGATACAGTGGCTACAATGTTATTTAAACAATCTTAGCAATTCCCTTAAATCACCACCCCAAAGTCCTTGCTAGGTTGTCTTGTTTGAGGAGTCAGAACACTCTGCTTACCTGTGATCCAGCGAAGTAAAAAGAGACCCGATAGCTTCTTAGTAGCTATCTTTTATACCTGTTGCTGCTGCCGCTCTGTCTGGGATCCAGTACACAAACAAAAGGACTGTGATTGGTTGCTGAATTGCTTGTTTAAACATAGCCAGCCATAATCGGCCTTGGGTCAAGTGGGCAACTCCTGACCTCCCTGGTTTGATTGACAGGTCTTTCATTCTGCTGCCGTTCTGTCTGACCAGTACACAAAAAAGGGACTGTGATTGGCTGCTGAATCATAGCCAGCCATAATCGACCTCGGGTCAAGTAGGCAACTCCTGACCTCCCTGGTTTGATTGACAGGTCTTTCACACAAACACATTACAAGCTGTAAACCTCTGTGTTTGACCGGGCTCAAAAGCACAAGCCTTAAAAGATGTTCCTTCTCAATGTGTGTGAATACTTCCACGAATTTCCTCGACTCCGTTGTAGTCCAGTCCAGCAGTCTTTCGTGGCTCTGAGCATGCTTCAAAACGTTGATCTGACCCAGAGGCAATTCAAAACACATAAACCTTCGTCCACGATGTGGACCAATGTTTCTCTTGATTGTAGTATCGACTCAAAGGAGTGAACAAAATTCTCTGACCCCCTCACAAACAACCATCCCCTGTATTTACCTAATAGCCATCTGCCACTGATCCCCGTCCCGTCTATTCCCCTCAAATTCGAGAAAACCAAAACTGTGGTACGGTAGGCATCTTACATATACTTCAGTTTTCAATAAGGGGTTTCATACCCCTACACGCTTGTAAAATTATACAGTGTAAACCAAATTTACAATCACCTTTTTTTACATCATAAGTTATTACAAAATGTTGCAATCTTAGTTACACAATGTACTCAAAAATTATCGCAAGCACGGAGAGGGTCCTATGCCTCTGCTCAACTTGGAGTTGTCACAAACTGGTCCCAAGCACGGAGAGGATCCGACGCCTCTGCTCAACTTGGGGCTGCAACACAAAATACAAAAATCATTAAACAACATGCTTAAATGAACCCCGATCATCCCGTGCCAATGATGGGTCGCGAAACTCGAGTGGGTAATGCTCCTCCCACCCGGGCAGTAAATATTCCTTCCACGCCCCCCCCTTTAATGGTCTTAAACTTAAAAAAACTCACAGAATGGATTTTCCCCAACAGTCCGCTCCACCAGCCCCGAGCCGTTCCCTTGTCCCTTTGTGGAGGCAGGGTACCCCTCATGTTTCCCGCGGGCCCCCGGGTGAGTTCCTCCCTCCCCCGAATGCACCCACGCGACTCTTGGGTCTCCCCTTCCCCTATCCAATCTTTCCCGGGCCATCACCACCCACTCCCGGGGAACGCGTCCTTATTTGACCAGGCACCCGCGCTTCCCCACCATGACTCCTCCCAGCGAGGTCTCCCGCAAGTGAACTTCAGTCAGGATAGTGCTGGGTTGGGGGCCGTGCCCCACCCAGCTGGGGCCATCTCCTCCCCGTAGGAGGAGTAGGCAAGTTCCTCCGGACCCTGTCCGGTTTTTCCCGAAGATCGCTGCGGGGTCTCCTGGATTCGTCCAGTGGTGAGGTGATCCCCAACACTCTGTCTCCATATCTTCATTCGATGCCCAGCTCGGGGTGGGCGAACATGGCTGCTCCTTGGTTTTCATCCATTCTCCTGCAAAACATAAAAGGACATGCAGCCAGGTCTCTCCCTGACCTGCTGCTTTAGGTGGAGGCGTGGTCGGGTCCCTCGACCTCGGACCAAAACCCAAACATTTGGCACACTTGTAAACTTAAACTTACACTTGAACTCAAAACATTTGAAAACATTCTAAACTTAAAATACATCTTAAAAGCACGCTACGATCAAAACACAATCAATACACAGCTATAATACAAATGCCGCCCGTCTCCGGGCGGCCAGGCTAATCTCTGGCCCCGTCGCAGATTGCTGCTGGCTGCAGCGAAGCTGGACTGCCTCCTGCTGCTGGTCCCTCGCAGCTTCTGGCTGTTGAGTGGGGACCCCTGCTCTTTGGCTTCTCCCTGGCCCGGGAGACCGCCTTCCTCCACTGTAAAGTGGGTGACCATGCTTTCTTGGGCTGAGGCACCCGAAGAGACCTTCTGAGGGGCGTCTCTGTGGGGGAAACTTTGGCTGGCAGACCCTGAGCTTGGGTCACAGCCCTAGCAGGCTGGGAACCTTCTCCCCCATGTCCAAATAGCCCGCACTGTATAATATATCTGGAAGCCTGCTGGTACAAATCTCTCTCTCCTGATCCAAAACCTGGTGTCAGCTCCCTCCCTATGTCTCCTGCAAGAGGGATTGCTATCCCTGCCCCCCCAGGATCCCACATCATAGGGGGAACCATTCTAGAGGCTGGCTGGGAAGCTGGTCCCTTTAAACAGGCGAGTGCGCCTGCGTGAATCTCCTCCCCTGAGTCCCGCGGCAGAGACTGTGAAGCCTCTGTCTGCACACAGGCGGTTGCGCCTGCGCGAACCCGATGTTCAGAAGACTGGGGAATTCCTGTCTCCAGACCAGCGACTGCGCATGCGCGGGCAGTCTCCAAGCGATCTTCTGTGTAGGAATGGGCAGCAGCCTGCTGATTTCTAATCCTAGGCTGCTGTTTCTCCATTCCTAAGCCACCTAACCATTTCAAATTCGAACTTTTGTTAAAATTAGGGTCCCACTGAGGTAGGGAAGTGTCCCAATTTGTGGGCTGGACAACTTCTCCCTTAGACCAAGCCACAGCACCTGTCTTTACAGGCTGTGAACTTGAACTTGACTGGTGGGCAAACTCATGTTCCCTTCCCTGAGTGGCTTTAAATGGGGAATTTTGGACCTGCCTTTGGTCTGGGGCCAAAACTATCCCCTTTGTGCCTCCCTTGTCCTGGGTTTCTGCTACTGGACCTGCTCTACAGGGGTCCCAGAACTCTCCTTCCCTGTTCCCTGGCTTAAACAGCTTACTCTGCCCAGGAATGGCTCCTCCCCCCACACAAGCCACCGCACTTGCCTGTGAACTTGTACCTGCTGTGGGCTGAGGATTCCTATTCTCAGGCTCACTCCCAGCTGCCTGGTTGGGGTTGACTTTAAACCCCTTTCTTTCCAGTCATTGTGGGGAGGCAGAGGTGGGCGAGGGGGCTGTAGCACCACTGATGGCTGCTCCCCTTCCCTGGTTGGTCAGGAGAAACCGCATTGCCTCCAATAGCGACTCGACTGAGGCGGAGGAAATTCCTGTCTCTACCCTTTGGGCTGGGGCTGTGGCATTCCTGGCTGTATCATTTCTCCCAGGCTTTTTACAATCCCTGCGCCAGTGGCCCTCCTCCCCGCACTTGTAACAAGTGACCCTGTTCTGGGAGGGATGGCTCCCCTCCTGGCGCCATTCTTTCCTATATCGATCCCCAGGTTTAACCTCGTGGACCTTACCCTTTTGCTGGGGGCTCTCCCCATTCCTCCCGCTCCTAAATGCTACCGTGAGCTGCCGGATTACAGTCCCTTCGGTAGCTAGGGGGTCTCGGGAGTCAAACCAAGCATCAGCTTTTGCTCTTATCCGGGGCAGGCAATTGTAAGGGGGATAGATAGGAGTTTCTGTGGCCGAGACCGAGACTCCAAGATGGTATGTTGCCTCCCTGGTGCAAGGGTCAAGGATGTCTCGGAGCGGGTGCAGAGCATTCTGAAGGGGGAGGGGGATCAGCCAGTTGTCGTGGTACATGTAGGTACCAACGATGTAGGTAAAAAGAGGGAGGAGGTCCTACAAGCTGAATTTAGGGAGTTAGGAGCTAAATTGAAAAGTAGGACCTCAAAGGTAGTAATCTCTGGATTGCTACCAGTGCCACGAGCTAATAAGTTTAGAGAGAGTAAGATAGATAAGCTAAATACGTGGCTTGAGCAGTGGTGCAAGGGAGAGGGATTTAAATTCTTGAGGCATTGGAACCAGTTCTTGGGGAGGAGTGACCTGCACCAAGGGGACGGTCTACACCTGAACTGTGAGGGAGCCGATGTCCTCGGGGTAATATTTTCTAGGGCGGTTCGGGAGGATTTAAACTAATTTGGCAGGGGGATGGGAACCTAGGTAGTGGAAAAGAGGGAAGTCATATGAAGTCAGAAATAGATGGTAGAAAGGTGAGAAGCAATAAGCAAAGGAGAGAAACACAAAGGGCCAAACTAATTCATAATGAGAGTGTGAAAAAAGCAAGCCTGAAGGCTTTGTATCTTAATGCTAGAAGCATTAGGAACAAGGTGGATGAATTAGTTGTGGAAATAGAGGTAAACAAGTATGATTTGATTGGGATTACAGAAACGTGGCTGCAGGGTGGGCAAGGCTGGGAACTTAACATCCAGGGATATACAATATTTAGGAAGGATCGGCAAAAAGGTAGGGGAGGTGGGGTAGCATTGCTGGTAAAGGAGGGGATTAATGCAATGGAAAGGAAGGATATTAACTCGGATGAAACGGAATCTGTATGGGTAGAAATGAGAAATAGCAAGGGGAGGAAAACGTTAGTGGGTGTGATATATAGGCCTCCAAATAGTAATATGGAGGTGAGGGAAGGCATAAAAAGGGAAATTAGAGAAGCGTGCGATAAGAGCACAGCTGTCATCATGGGTGACTTTAATTTACATATTGATTGGACTACCCAAATTAGTAAAAATTCTGAGGAGGAGGAATTCCTGGAATGTTTTCGGGACGGTTATCTGGACCAATATGTCGAGGAGCCGACTCGAGATCAGGCCATTTTAGACTGGGTATTGTGCAATGAGAAGGGACTTATCAGCAATCTTCTTGTACGAGGCCCCTTGGGTCAGAGCGATCATAATATGATCGAGCTCTCAGTCGAGATGGAGAGTGAGGAAATTGAATCAGAGACTAAGGTCCAGAACTTAAATAAAGGGAATTACGAGGGTATGAGACGGGAATTGGGTAAGATTGATTGGGTGGTGTTTCTGGGGGGATTGACAGTGGAGAGACAATGGCAAGCATTCAAAGATAGAATGGAAGAATTCCAGAACATGTTTATACCGGTTTGGCATAAAAATAAACCTAAAAAGGTGACTCAACCGTGGATAACGAGGGAAATTAGGGACAGCATAAAATCAAAAAAAAGGGCATATCAACTGGCAAAAAAAAGCACCAGACCGGAAGATTGGGGGCAGTACAGGATACAGCAAAAGAGGACAAAGGGATTAATCAGGAAGGGGAAAATAGAATACGAAAGTAAACTTGCAGCAAACATAAAGACAGACTGCAAAAGCTTTTATCGGTATATCAGGAGGAAAAGACTGGTAAAATCCCAAGTCGGTCCCTTGCAGTCCGATTCGGGAGAATATATAATGGAGAATAAGGAAATGGCAGACCAATTAAACTCATACTTTGGTTCTGTATTCACAAAGGAGGACACAAATAACCTCCCAGGAATATCGGCAAACATAGGGACTAATGAGAGGGAGGAGCTGACAGAAATTAGTATCTCTAGGGATATGGTGTTGGGTAAGTTGAGGGGACTGAAGGCCGACAAATCCCCGGGGCCTGATAAACTACATCCTAGGGTACTTAAGGAGGTGGCCCTGGAGATAGCAGATGCTCTAAGGATCATCTTCCGGAACTCCATTGACTCGGGAACAGTACCCGTGGATTGGAGGGTAGCTAATGTTACCCCAATATTTAAAAAGGGGGGTAGAGAGAAAGCAGGGAATTATAGACCAGTAAGCCTTACATCGGTTGTGGGCAAAATGCTAGAGTCCATTATTAAGGATAAAATAGCGGAGCACTTGACAAATGGGGAAAGGATCGGACAGAGTCAACATGGATTTACAAAGGGTAAATCGTGTTTGACTAATCTGCTGGAATTTTTTGAGGAAGTAACTGGTAAAATAGATGGGGGAGAGCCAGTGGATGTGGTGTACCTTGACTTCCAGAAAGCCTTCGATAAGGTTCCACACAAAAGATTATCATGCAAAATTAAGGCTCATGGAATTGGGGGCAAAGTATTAACGTGGATAGAGAACTGGCTGGCGGATAGAAAACAGAGAGTTGGAATAAACGGCTCGTTTTCGGAGTGGCAGGCAGTGACCAGCGGGGTGCCGCAAGGATCTGTCCTGGGACCCCAGCTGTTCACAATATATATAAATGATCTGGATCAGGGAATTGGATGCAATATTTCCAAATTCGCTGACGACACTAAACTAGGAGGAGGGGTGGGCTCTGATGAGGATGTCAGGAGGCTACAGTGCGATTTGGACAGGTTGGGGGAATGGGCGGATACGTGGCAGATGCACTATAATGTGGATAAATGCGAGGTTATCCACTTTGGGGGTAAAAACAGGAGGGTAGATTATTATCTAAATGGCAATAGATTGGGAGATGGGGAAGTGCAGAGGGACCTGGGTGTTCTTGTGCACCAGTCACTGAAGGAGAGCATGCAGGTGCAACAGGCGATTAAGAAGGCAAATGGTATGTTGGCCTTCATATCAAGGGGGTTCGAGTATAGGAATAGGGATACCTTACTACAGCTGTACAAGGTGCTGGTGAGACCGCATCTGGAGTATTGTGTACAGTTTTGGTCGCCCCATCTGCGGAAGGATGTTCTTGCCATGGAAAGAGTGCAACGGCGATTCACCAGGCTGATACCTGGAATGGCGGGAATGACCTACGAAGAGAGATTAAATAGTTTGGGCTTGTACTCACTGGAGTTTAGAAGATTGAGAGGGGATCTCATCGAAACATATAAAATTATGGCAGGCCTGGACAGGCTGAATTCAGAGAGAATGTTTCCAATGGCCGGGGAGCACAGAACCAGGGGTCACAGTCTAAAAATAGCGGGCAAATCATTTAAAACAGAGATGAGGAAGAATTTCTTCACTCAAAGAGTGGTGAGCCTGTGGAATTCCCTGCCACAGAGGGCTGTGAAGGCTAATTCAATAAATATTTTCAAGAGAGAATTGGATATATTTCTGAAGGCTAAGGGGATTAAGGGTTACGGAGAAAAGGCGGGGACGGGGTACTGAACTGGTAAGATCAGCTATGATCTCAGACGAAGATCAGCCATGATCTCATTGAATGGCGGAGCAGGCTCGAAGGGCCGAATGGCCTACTCCTGTTCCTATCTCTATGTTTCTATGTTTCTATGTACACCAGGCAACGAAGCCATTGGGTCCGCTGCCGCTGGTTCAGCTGTGCTCTATCTTGTCCCCCTGTACACGCACTGTTGTAGACTGGCCACAGCCTATCTGCAAATGCCTGTGGAGTCTCCCCTTCCTGCTGCAGTGTTTTTCTTACGCGATCGAACGGATTGCCGTCGTTCGCACCCATGGCTTCCAGTATTTCCTCCTTCATGTCCTCAAAACCCTTCTGCCCCCTCTTGGCCTCATCTGAGAGGGTCTGATAGAGCTTACTATCCACAGAGAAAAGCAACATTCTGGCTTTCTCTTCATCATCACAGCCGTTAACACCAGCTGCCTGGTCTACTTGTTGGAAGTGCAGTGAGGGGTCTCCCTTTTCAGAGAGCATGGGAATGTGTTTCACCATACCTCTGAGCTGTGAGGTATCATAAGGCACGAGGAAGGTATTCTGAACAGCCCCTGGGTCATTAGCATTCACGGGCTGACCGTACCTCCGTTGTCGGAGGGGGTACACTGGCCCTGGTCCCTGCCTGCCTAGCGGGACCTGCTGGCGTCCTCCTACCACCTCGTTGTCCACCCTGTCTTGCCACCAGAGCCCCTGGAGACTCGGGGCTGTGGGCTGCGGTCTTGGGATCTCTAATTCCCTGTCCAGCCCTTCCCTGGGTGTTGCCTGTGGGATGGTTTCACTTGGGCTGCCAGTAAAATCCGGCTGACCTGCCTTCGGGCTGATCATGCAAATCATCCCCCTTGCTTTTAAGGCCATGTTCAGGCTTTCTATCTCTGCCCTACAGGGGCCATGATCTGCTTCACTAAACCTTTGGGCGCAGGCCAGCTTATAAGCTGTCCTTACTTCTCTAAACCTTTCCTTCTGCTCTTTTACTTCTGAGATGAGGCGGACATTCTCTTCCCGCAGTCTCATCTCACTATCTCTGGCCTCAGTGACGTCCTGTACAAGGCGCTCTATAAATGCCTGTCATTTTTCAAACTGGGACTCCTGACTCTTGGCCTCTTTAACCTCCTCCTGCTCTCTCCTCTCACCCTTCCTAACCCAGCCACTTATACCCCGATAGGTCAGCCTACACGCTGCCACTACCTTCCACAGGACTGCCCAAAGACTGAAAGCAAGAAAGAGAAGAGCTGATGCTTGCTGTAGATCCAAATCCCTCATCAAATCAAGAACTGCCTCCAGTCCCATCTGGGTCGCCATTTGTAGGGGGGGCATCTATTTCCTGGTTTATGGTAACATACCTGGCCAGCAGCCTTTTTGCCTGCTGCACTGTAAACCAATTTTAACAGCGGTTCCGAATCGCTACCCCACCTTTCAGTTCTGACTGGAGGACTTACAATTAATGATGTTAAAGCGGACAATTTGTTTGGATATGAGCAAAGTCAAAATTTATTAAACTAAAGAACCATAATCAAATATAAACTATACCACACGAACATAGTAAATGCAACAAAAGTATATAACAAGGCGGTGCACACGGCAAAAACGAGGGATACAGTGGCTACAATGTTATTTAAACAATCTTAGCAATTCCCTTAAATCACCACCCCAAAGTCCTTGCTAGGTTGTCTTGTTTGAGGAGTCAGAACACTCTGCTTACCTGTGATCCAGCGAAGTAAAAAGAGACCCGATAGCTTCTCAGTAGCTATCTTTTATACCTGTTGCTGCTGCCGCTCTGTCTGGGATCCAGTACACAAACAAAAGGACTGTGATTGGTTGCTGAATTGCTTGTTTAAACATAGCCAGCCATAATCGGCCTTGGGTCAAGTGGGCAACTCCTGACCTCCCTGGTTTGATTGACAGGTCTTTCATTCTGCTGCCGTTCTGTCTGACCAGTACACAAAAAAGGGACTGTGATTGGCTGCTGAATCATAGCCAGCCATAATCGACCTCGGGTCAAGTAGGCAACTCCTGACCTCCCTGGTTTGATTGACAGGTCTTTCACACAAACACATTACAAGCTGTAAACCTCTGTGTTTGACCGGGCTCAAAAGCACAAGCCTTAAAAGATGTTCCTTCTCAATGTGTGTGAATACTTCCACGAATTTCCTCGACTCCGTTGTAGTCCAGTCCAGCAGTCTTTCGTGGCTCTGAGCATGCTTCAAAACATTGATCTGACCCAGAGGCAATTCAAAAACACATAAACCTTCATCCACGATGTGGACCAATGTTTCTCTTGTTTTCAGGGGAATTTTGCGAAACTCTTACATCACTTTCTCCCCCTCTTTTGTTTTCAGGAGGTTCTCTGGGATGGGTAGGTTTGACCTTAGCCGACGTCCCATCAGGAGTTGGGCTGGTGACTTACCACACTCGAGCGGCGTTGTGCGGTATACAAGCATGCTCTGGTAGAAGTCAGTTCCACTGTCTTTTGCCTTGTACATCAGTCTTTTCACTGTGTTTGCGGGCTCTCCTGGGCCAACAGCTCTGGACAACGTGTCTGCTGTATACATCAGCTTACCCGGTGTGCACGCAACATTCAGTTCATCATAGACTGTCTCTTCTTCGCTTTCCACAACGAGGGCTCTCTTTACCAGGTTCAGTCTCTCACAGGCTTTTAAACCTAGTATGGCTTGCACATCTTTTGGCACCACGATTAATGCTAGCGTGTGCTCTCTGTCCTTGTGTGTTACTTTGACAATGCATCTTCCTTTCACTGGTATTTCAGTACCTGAGTAGCCTGTCACTTTCACTTTTATTCCATGTATCTTTGGTCTGGGTCTAATTTTCTTAAAATCAGTCTCTGATATCACATTAACTTGTGCTCCAGTATCCAATTTAAATGGAATATGTATGTCATTCACTTTTAGTGTCAACATCCAGTCTCTTTTTTCTTCTTTGTTTTCAGACACAACATCCACATTGAACGGTGGCATAGTGGTTAGCACTGTTGCCTCACAGCGCCAGGGACCCGGGTTCGAATCTGGCCTCGGGTGACTGTCTGTGTGGAGTTTGCACATTCTCCCCGTGTTTGCGTGGGTTTCCTCCGGGTGCTCCGGTTTCCTCCCACAGTCCAAAGATGTGCGGGTTAGGTTGATTGGCTATGATAAATTGACCCTTAGTGTTAGGGGGATTAAATACGTGGGGTTACGGGGATAGGGTGGGATATGTGTTGGTGTTGGTGTAGGGGTTACGGGGATCGGGTGGGATATGTGTCGGTGCAGGCTCGATGGGCCGAAATGGCCTCTATCTGCACTGTGGGGTTTCTGTGATTTCTGTGAACTCCGCTATCTCGCTTTCATCTACTGTATGGACCTTGCTTTGTTGCGCTTGGTTCTTACAGCAACGGGCATAATGGTTGTTCTTGTTGCAACTATTGCATGTTTTACCATATGCTGGACACTTTTTTGGTGGATGCTGTGTACCGCATCGACTACATGTCTTTCGATTGTCCCTTTCATTTTTGTTCGCTGGCCAAACCTCTTTTTTCACATTGGCGCTCTTTTTGTTAAACGGTTTATGTCCGTTCATTCTCACTGCATCCACGTTGCAGCTATTGTCACTGAACAGCTCCTTTGCCTGCAACTTCACAGTCTCTGTAGCCCTACACAGTGCTATGGCTTTTCCCAGGTCTAGATCTTGCTCTCTTAGCAGTCTTTCCCTTAGACCATTATCTGGAATACCACACACCAGTCTGTCTTTCATCAGCGAGTCTGTCAGTCCCCCAAATTCACACGATTTGCTTCTGTTTCTCAGTTCAGTCACATACTGATCAATAGTCTCTCCCGTTTTCTGTACACATGTGAAAAATCTGTGGCTCTCAAACGTCACGTTACATTTAGGTATGCAGTAGGCCTCAAACTGTTCCATTATTTTATCTAGCTTCATTTTGTCTCCATTAGCAGCGAATGTGAAGTTATTATACACCTCCAGCGCTTCATCACCCACGACATGTAAGAACAGTGACGATTTCCTTTCATTATTTTTCTCGTCAGCTCCGATTGCTGATAAATACAACCCCAAACGTTGTTTGAACCTCCTCCAATTTTCAGCCACATTACCTGTCAACTGAAGCGTCGCCGGTGGGAGTAAACCTTCCATTTTTCACTTCGTAAGCTATTCTCCAATGGTAAGCAACGATGTTCTCTTTCGGCTTGCTAATTTGTGGAGAGCTGATTTAACTTCAGAATTTTTTTCTCTTCATCTCTTTCAATCACTTGTGACACCATGTATTGATTTCTTTGTGGGTTCAATGATGAGACATTTATGAAAGAGAATGAGTTTTTATCTAAAGTATGTTCAAACCTTTTATACAGCTTTTACAGGAGACATTATGCTGTGATGCATCTAGAACGAAACTGAAACTAAAACTAACTGCCTTGCTTGTCTCAGTCACATGACCTCTGCTGGTCAGGCATAAGTAATCAATACCTGCAATCATGCTGGTAAGGCATCATAATCGAACAGGCAAATACCATCTCTATTTGCTGATATCATTACAGTAGGGCTCCACCGGAACGATCCAGACAGCGGAACCGTTGCTTCAGGATGCCGATTGTTTGCTCAATGATGTTCCTGGTCACTTGATGGCTGTCGTTGTAGCCCTCTTCAGCAGGGGTGCTGGGCGCACGGAGCGGGGTCATCAGCCAGGTACACAAAGGATAGCCTTTGTCCCCGAGAAGCCATCCTCGTGGGTGAGGCTGCGCCTGGAACATGTCTGCCACAGAAGTCTGGCGCAGGATGAAGGCATCATGGCTACTGCCTGGAAAGTGGGCATTGACAGCTAGGATGAGCTGCCTGTGGCCACACACCAGCTGAACGTTGAGGGAATGGTAGCCCTTCCGGTTGCGGTAATCCTCGGCATTCTCCAGAGGTGCCCGCAAAGCCACATGCGTGCAGTCAATGGCGCCCTGCACCACGGGGAAGCCCGCGAATGCTGCAAAGCCCATTGCACGCTGTTGCTGCTTGACAAGGGCCATGGAGAAGGAGATGAACTGACGTCTCCTTTTGAAAAGGGCATTGGTCACCTGGCGGATGCAGCAATGCACGGCGAACTGGGAGATGTTGGAAATGTCCCCAGTAGCGGATTGGAAGGAGCCGGTGGCATAGAAGTTGAGAGCCACCGTCACCTTCACTGCCACCGACAGAGACGTCCTGCTCCTCAGATGTGGCTGCAGATCACCGCCAAGCAGGTTGCAGATCTCAGTGACCACCGCCCTTCGGAACCGCAGCCTCCGAACACACTGCTCGTCAGACATGTTCAGATAGGAGAACTGCTGGCAGTATACCCTGGGTGGGTAAGGCCTCCTTTCCCGATGCCTGTTGCCCCCTCTCCATCTAGCCAGGACTGCCACTCTCTCACGGCGTCTGTGAGCCCTTTGGATGCAATGGAGAAGGCCAGCGTTTGCACCCATTGCAGCCCCCATTATATGTTTGCAAACAATGATATGACACTGAAGGCAAAGACAAGTGGAAAGCTGTGGCCTGAAGCCACAAGTACCTGTCCGAGTGTTGAGCCAAAGCAGAAAGCTCTCTACCTTTGTCTCTCTGCAAAGATCCGTCTCTCAAAAAGAAGGAGTGCTGCGAAATGGCAGCCTTTTCTACTGCAGGATTGTGCCCTTTAATTTGCACCCCCGCGCCCCGCATCGACTGAGAACCGTTCCCCTCTACCAGTCGCTAGGGGCGCCAGGCGCACAATAGGGCGTCGCCACTGAATTTCCGGTTTGGGGCGCACAAAGGGCGTTGCACGAGGAAATGACGTCAGGATCTGCGCGCGCAGCTGAGCGCATGCAAAGACTTTGCGCCGCTGCTAAATCATGAGTGAAGTCAGGGAGAGGCGCAGATCGCGCTGCGCCCGG
The DNA here is from genome assembly GCF_052327205.1 of Somniosus microcephalus. NCBI lineage: Eukaryota > Metazoa > Chordata > Chondrichthyes > Squaliformes > Somniosidae > Somniosus > Somniosus microcephalus. Next base: position 37,611,127 of record NC_141012.1, on the reverse strand, counting down.
CCGCTAGCCGCCTAGCGCCCAACATCTCCTCCTCCTAAGGCGCTACCGGCTGGCGCAAGCAACTGAATTTCTAGGCCTATAGGTCTAGTCTACTCAATCTCTCCTCATAGGACAATCCCCCCATCCCAGGAAGCAGTCTGGTGTACCTTCGTTGCACTCCCTCGATGGGAAGTATATCCTTCCTTAGGTGAGGAGACCAAAACTGGACACAAAAGGGATGATGGTGCAAGGCAAAAGGGGGTGGTAATGGGACAAGTAAAGAAACAAAAGATGGGTCTAGAGGAGCTGTAAATGGCAACAGCAGAACCATTACCAACACCTGCTGTCCGAAAAATGGGAACAGTAGTGACAATCTGAATTGTTGAACTCAATATTGAGTCTGGAAGGTTGTAAAATGCCGAATCAAAAGATGAGGTGCTGTTCCTCGCGCTTCCATTGGAAATGTAGGAGGCCGAGGCCAGAGGGGTAAGAGTGGGAATGGGATAGAGAATTAAAATAATTAGAGAGCGGAAGCGCAGGGCCAAGCTTGTGGACTGAACGGAGGTGTTCAGCAAAGTGGTCACCCAATCTGTGTTTGGTCTCCCCAGTGTACCGGAGGCCGCATCATGAGCAGCAAGTACAGTATAGTAAATTGAAAGAAGTGCAAGTAAATCTCGGTTTCACCTGGAAGGTGTGTTTTGGGCCCTGGATGGTGGGAAGGGAGAAGGTGAAAGGGCAGGTTTTGCATCTCCTACGCTTGCATGGGAAGGTGCAGTGGGAAGGGAAGTGTTTGTTGCTGGCAGTTGAGGTGTGGACCAGGGTGCCATGGAGGGACCGGTCCCTTCGGAATACTGAAAGACGAGGGGAATGGAAGATGTGCTTGGTGGTGGCATCGCGCTGGAGGTGGTGGAAATGGCGGAGGTTGATCCATTGAATGTGGAGGCTGGTGGGGTGGAAGGTGAGGACAAGGGGAACCCTATTGTGGTTCTGGGAGGGAGGCAAAGGGGTGAGGGCAGAAGTGAGGGAAAAGGGAAGGACACATTCGAGGACCCTGTCAACCACAGTGGAGGAAAATAAGCATATCGGAAGCATTGTTATGGAAGGTGGCTTTGTCAGAACAGATGCGACAGAGACGGAGAAACTGGGAGAATGGAATAGAGTCCTTACAGGAAGTGGGGTGGGAGCAAGTGTAATCACGTTAGCTGTGTGAGTCAGTGGGCTTATAGTAGATATCGGTTTATAGCCCATCCCCAAAAATGGAGATAGAGAAGTCGACGATGGGAAGAGTCGGAGATGGAACATGTGAAGGTAAGGGATGGGTGGAAATTGGAAACAAATTTGATTACATTTTCCAGTTCAGGTTGAGAGCAGGAAGCGGCATCAATATACTGGAAAAAAAGGTGAGGGAGGGGACCTCAGGAGGACTGGAACAAAGAATGTTCCACGTATCCAACAAAATAGCGAGGACCCATACGGGTTCCCATAGCGACACCATTTATTTGGAGGAAGTGAGTGAAGTTGTTCAATGTGAGAACAAGTTCAGCCAGGTGAAGAGAGGTCAGTGACAGTCTAGGAAATGCTTTCTTCATGTTCGGTGGTGGGGTCGTGGTCCAAGGGGAGCTAGGAGAAGGTTTCAGAGAGTTGGCGTTCAGCCTCCACAGCAACAGCACCACCCTTGTCAGCAGGTTCAATAATAATGTCGGGCTTGGACCTGAGGGAATGGAGTGCTGCAGGTTCAGACAGAGGTAGGTTAGAGTGAGCAAGGGAAGCAGAGAAATTGGTACGGCCGATGTCATGCCGACAGTTCCCAATTAAAAGATCAAGTGAGGGTAAGAGGTCAGATGGGAGAAAGGGTCCAGGTGGAATGAGAATTCTGAAGACAGGAGAAAGGGTCGCTGTGCAGCGGGGGGTGGGCGGGGGATAGACTCCCGGCCAAAGAATTGGGCGCAGAGGTGAAGGCGACGGAAGAAGACAGCATCGTGCTTTTATTTGGCATACCTTTGATGAAATCAGCCACACATATGCATACGCTATGCGTATTGCCACATAAATACTGTGGCAACAAGAGCAGGTCAGAGGCTGGGTATTCTGCGGTGAGTGTCTCACCTCCTGACTCCCCAAAGCCTTTCCACCATCTACAAGGCACAAGTAAGGAGTGTGATGGAATACTCTCCAGTTGCCTGGATGAGTGCAGCTCCAACAACACTCAAGAAACTCGACACCATCCAGGACAAAGCAGCCCGCTTGATTGGCACCCCATCCACCACCTTAAACATTCACTCCCTCCACCACTGGCGTACCATAGCTGCAGTGTGTGCCATCTACAAGATGCACTGCAGCAACTCGCCAAGGCTTCTTCGGCAGCACCTCCCAAACCCATGACCTCTTCCATCTAGAAGGACAAGGGCAGCAAGCACATGGGAACACCACCACCTCCAAGTTCCCCTCCAAGTCACACACCATCCTGACTTAGAAGTATATCACCGATCCTTCATCATCGCTGGGTCAAAATCCTGGAACTCCCTACCTAACAGCACTGTGGGAGTACCATCACCACACGGACTGCAGCGGTTCAAGAAGGCGGCTCACCACCACCTTCTCAAGGGCAACTAGGGATGGGCAATAAATGCTGGCCTTGTCTGCAGCACCCACATCCCATAAATGAATTAAAAAAAATACAAACAGCATTGCCAATAATTACAATTTTGTTAATATAAATTGCACTATTGTTTTATCTGGGTGTGATTCATCAGGAAGGAATTCTCGAACTCTCTATGCTGATGAATTCTATGCATTAAGAAAATACAAAATGAATAAATCATGAACACATTTGCAAGAGTTGGCAATGCTTTATAGGACCGATTGCACAATCCCATGCCGCAATGTCGGGTGAGGGGATGGGTGGAGTCTATGCTCACAGGAGTTCTGAGTTAGACAATCAGGGCTACAGATTTGAAGTCCTATTTCTGCCCTATACTCTGTTGTATTGCGACTTCCCCTCTGTAAGTGCAGCATCGTGCAATTAACACATGAACCTGCGAAAATGACAGGCAGGAAAAGGCCAGCTCGTCCATCAAGCCTGTCCCATACTCATGATGCCTGGAGCATCATGACTAGACACTTTCTTACCCCTAACTGCAGTCACGTGATCTCCTGCAAGAAAACAGAACGAGAAACAGGGCCAATAAAGGGGGAAGAAAAATTCTATGAAATTCCTCTCCGATCCCCTCAAGTGATCAAAACCAGTCCAGGTGATCACATTGACCGTTATATGTTCAGTCGCACCAGAAATACGCTTCTTCGCTTGTGATATTTATGTGGTTGTGTCACTAAACAATTTATTTAAAAAAAATCTCATATCCAATTCGTGCATCCTTCTCTGTATCAATTTTCCATTCCATTCCTAAATCATACTGAGATTGGAAGTTGTTGCATGGTGCAGTGCTCACAGTTTCTGCAATAATCCATTGTATATTGTGCTCTTTCATCTTGTGAGTCCTCCGCATATAGTTTGCATTAGTATATTTATAAGGAAGGTTTCTTGGTACTTGAAAAGCGGAATTTGTTTTTTACGTAACTATGTTACACTTGCAGACTGTGCCTCAGAGTCTATTTGGAAGAATTTAGAATTCAATCTAACACAAATAGGATTGTTACTCAAATGGGATGTTGCTAAAAGTAATTTATTAGAGCTTCAAAATGCATCATAGTGCATCCGTAAAGTTTAACAGTTTTTTACATAGGAAACCTGACCAAAACAATCCCAGCACCAAAAAAAATAGGCCCCCAGTGTGATTTATAGTGCCGAGTCGCGAAAAGGCTTGGAAATATCAGAAAGCGAAAGAAGATGTTTGTGTTTTTACTTCATTAGTTGTAAGTGATGGGTTCAACTCCTTTAGAAAACGGAACATGACATTAAAACTGACCAAATGACCGCTAATGCCAAGATTACCATAACATTGGAGGCCACACTTAGATAGAAGCAAAAAGGATGTTGTAACAGTGATCAGCGTGAAGTAGCTCAGTAACAATCTTCAGAACGTTACATGTTGAACTGCTCAAATGAAGAAGTGCTTCATTATATATAACGGGGAAAGGGTTGATAGAAGAGATTTATGCTAGGAGCTGTCAGGGGAAGGTAACTGTTGCAAACTTGGATTTTTTTCCCCAATTAAAAATGCAGAGCTACACATCTGTGCCACGATGCTGCCCTTTGATCCCGTAGGTTCTACCTGATGAAGTCCTGAGGATTTAGGTATTGTGCATTGTTCTCTGCACCATTGTTAGTGGATTTAGAGTTATTGGGCCAGATCTTGCTGTAGCAGCGTGCCCTATTAATTAGACTTGTTCATGCACATTTAGGTTTTCAATTTTTTTTTGCCAACAATGTTGCTGGAGGTGCGAGCTGATAACGGCACACTGAGGGCAACAGGGCATCTGGACCTTGGTGAGCAATGGGACAAACAGTGTACCTCCTTAACCAATGAGATTAAAGGATTCAGAAAAATACAGAGGAAGGACTGAGAAGGGAGGTGCACCAGAGTGGGTGAATTCAATGTCAAATCAGGTATAAATGTAAGAAGTCACACAACACCAGGTTATAGTCCAACAGTTTTATTTGAAATCACAAGCTTTCGGAGCGCTGCTCCTTCGTCAGGTGAAGTGGAGAGATGCATAAAGACACAGCTTATATAGTCAGAGAATAATGCCAGATGATTACAGGTAATCTTTCTAACTGCCATTTATCACACCTCGGCAGAGAGATAATCACAGCAATCAAAGGTGTGAATGGTGTCCAAACAGGTCAGTCAGGAAAACATTACATCAAAGAACAATGAGGTGGGGTCACAAGGGGTCAAATGTTGCAGATGCTGGGGTCTGTATGAAAAACAAAAAACAGACAAAAAAACTTTTTTTTGCTGGAAATCACAGCAGGTCCGGCCGCATCTGTGTAGAGAGAACAAGCCAACGATGACTCGAGTCTGGATGACTCTACGTCAGGTGGGGTTACATGTAGCATGACATGAACCCAAGATCCCGGTTGAGGCCGTCCTCATGAGTGCGGAACTTGGCTATCAGTTTCTGCTCTACGATTTTGCGTTGTCGTGTTTCTCGAAGGCTGCCTTGGAGAATGCTTACCCGAAGATCGGAGGCTGAGTGTCCTTGACTGCTGAAGTGTTCCCTGACTGGGAGGGAACACTCCTGCCTGGCGATTGTTGCACGGTGTCCGTTCATCCGTTGTCGCAGTGTCTGCATGGTCTCGCCGATGTACCATGCTCCGGGGCATCCTTTCCTGCAATGTATGAGGTAGACAACGTTGGCCGAGTCACATGAGTATGTACCATGTACCTGGTGGGTGGTGTCCTCACGTGTGATGATGGTATCTGTGTTGATGATCTGGCATGTCTTGCAGAGGTTGCCGTGGCAGGGTTGTGTGGTGTCGTGGTCGCTGTTCTCCTGAAAGCTGGGTAATTTGCTGTGAATGATGGTCTGTTTGAGGTTAGGCGGCTGTTTGAAGGCGAGTAGTGGAGGCATGGGGATGGCCTTAGCGAGGTGTTCGTCGTCATCGATGACATGTTGAAGGCTGCGAAGAACATGGCGTAGTGTCTCCGCTCCGGGGAAGTACTGGACGACGAAGGGTACTCTGTTGGTTGTGTCCCGTGTTTTTTGCTGTGGCCCATCGGAACTATTGATCGACGAGTCGAGCGTCATATCCCGTTCTTACGAGGACGTCTTTCAGCGTCTGTAGGTATCCATCCTGTGTATTCGCAGGGCTTGTCCATAGGGGATGGCTTCTTTAACGTGGTTAGGGTGGAAGCTGGAGAAGTGGAGCATCCTGAGGTTGTCCGTGGGCTTGCGGTAGAGTGAAGTGCTGAGGTGTCCGTCTTTGATGGAGATTCGTGTGTCCAAGAATGAAACCGATTCTGAGGAGTAGTCCATGCACAAGTTCGAGCAAGACTTCTTCGCTGCACAGGGCCTCCAACCAACACTATACACCAGATACATCAATGACATTTTCTTCCTATGGACCCATGGCGAAGAATCACTAAAAAGACTATACGAAAACATCACCAAGTTCCATCCCACCATCAAACTCACCATGGACTACTCCTCAGAATGTGTCTTTATGCATCTCTCCACTTCACCTGATGAAGGAGCAGCGCTCCGAAAGCTTGTGATTTCAAATAAAACAGTTGGACTATAACCTGGTGTTGTGTGACTTCTTACATTTGTCCACCCCAGTCCAACACCGGCATCTCCACACCAAATCAGGTATAGAGAGAGAAATAAAGAGAGGGAGAGAAAGATTGGATTAAGAGAGAGAGAGAAAAAAGAGAGCAGAATCAATGAGCTGCAACAGAAGGGAGCATGAAACCGAGTGACAAGGACACCGTGAGGAGGCAGCATGCGAGAGCAGCAATGCGCTGTGGGCAACGGAGGCAGGAATAGATGGGGCGAGGAAAGAGCCGAGGACAGGAAGAGGAGGGAGAAACATGCCCAGCAACATGGGGATGACATCAATAAGACAGAGAATGGATCCAATGACTTACTGTGAGCAGATCCACTCCTGTTTGAGAACGATCGATCTTGAGCCTTTTATGGTAGTTTGGAAATGTTACCTTGTTTTGGGGGAGGGTGTTGAAGGGAAACGTTTTAGGGCTTTCTCTTGGGAAAGCAGAGGGTTGAAGTCGATCACTGCAGGATTTGTGATGACTGCATCGTCGTGAATTTCTCGGTGGGCTATTTTAATGCATTTGATAACCCACTTAAAGTAAATGGATTAATGCCTAGGTTATAATCACTCATTATTTGATATGAACGCGCTTCATTGTGCAAGCTGCATATGAGGATAAAATAATTCAATGTTTTGCTCCAACACAAGTAGATCTGCCCACTCCTGTAGGTAGCGCACTGAAGGGAAACTACTACCACAATGAGTAGTTGAGGCAAATAGCATTGATGCATTTAAAGGGAAGCTAGATAAACACATGAGAGAGAAAGGAGTAGAAGGATATGCTGATAGGGTGAGATGAAATAGGGTGGAAGGAGGCTCGTGTGGTGCATAAATACCAGTATGGACCAGTTGGGCCGAATGGCCTGTTTCTGTGCCGTAGACTTGATCATAGAGTCAGTTATACAGCACAGAAAGAGGCCCTTCGGCCCATTGTGCCTGTGCCAGCCATCAAGCCCTGAAATTGATGTAATTCTATGTTTATGTTCTGTATACACAGTTTGTGTTTGAATTTGGCCAGAGCCTCAGGTAGGGTCCATCAGTTACTTCAGTCATCAGTGGTTGTCATCATGGCTGTCAGCATTCAATCGAAAGATTGCGATATCAGGTGTCTGAGGAAGGTCTTACAGTTTGCGATTATGTCAACGTTTCAGGAATCCATCGAACGAGTGTGGTTGGAACAATTCATTTAGCTCTTCTAAAACATATAACCAGCATTTGGACTTTGATAAAGATGGGGAGATTGAGAATCAGGAGTTTTTGGAAGATAAAATGTAACAGTTTCAAGCTATTATAGAGGTGGACACTAATACAGAGGGCAGTGATGAACAGAGAGATTCACAAAAACAAAGGCGGATGCTGCAAAGTGTATTACATCAGTTACCAGAAATGTAAAAAAGAGACAAGGGCACTAATTTTCAGTCATTTTCTGGTGAAAGGGAATCAAGATGAATTTCCTAAAAGGGGATTGCAGCTGTTGAATTAAAGATCACCCCTGACTGGACAACCAGGGAAGGATGAAATATTTATTTGAACAAAGCACAAACAATTTCATAATAAGGTAAATATACATAAAACTTCACCAGCTTGGTGCATGAACTAAATGAGAGTGTCATCCATCACTATCCTTTTTAATAAGCAAACTGCTACAACGTGTTATACTTATACTTTTTATATTTGATATTCTTTTTATTTCCTGTAATTTTTTTTTGTTTTTGATGAATATCTTAGAAATATGTTTAAGAATCTTACTTCAAACCTTGAGCTGAACACCCAACATTTCAGATTGGGCAGAAGCACTAGGTCATATGAGCTCAGTTGACACAAACAACAGACGCTGTTATGAGAGGAGCTGTGTTGCTTCATGTCCTATGGAGAAGAAAAGAACTTTCTTCCTATCACTATGTTATGAATGAACAAGCAATGGTTTTGACCCTAATGTCCTAACAATATGAGCTCAGTTGACACAAACAACAGACGCTGTTATGAGAGGAGCTGTGTTGCTTCATGTCCTATGGAGAAGAAAAGAACTTTCTTCCTATCACTATGTTATGAATGAACAAGCAATGGTTTTGACCCTAATGTCCTAACAATACCAACACCGCACCAACAAGGCAGCCTTTTCCTCAGGTTGGCTGGTTTGTCTGAGCCCAACCCAGGCTTCTCCTGAACTGGCAACATCACTGGGCACAGCCAAGCATGTACAGCGAAGCTCTGAGTTTCAGTTGGTAACTGGCATACCCAGTGTGTGCAATCTGTTTTGCCCAGCTTCACCCACATTGGAAACCTACTGACTGGTGGGGTCAACTCACGTTGTTGAGTAGTGTAGTGGCGCTTCTTACAAGTAGATTGAACTGAGTTCATTCACATTATATCAATTCCAGCTATTAGACTGGACCGAGTGAAACATATAAACATAGAAGATAGGAGCAGGGGTAGGCCATTCGACCCCTCAAGCCTGCTCCGCCATTCAATGAGATCATGGCTGATCATCCAAACTCAGTACCCTGTCCCTGCCTTCTCCCCATATCCCTTGATCCCTTTAGCCGTAAGAAATATATCTAACTCCTTCTTGAATATATTTAATGAATTGGTCTCAACTGCCTTCTGTGGTAGAGAATTCCACAGGTTCACCACTCTCTGGGTGAAGAAATTCCTCCTCATCTCTGTCCTAAATGGCTTACCCCTTATCTTTAGACTGTGACCACTGGTTCTGGACTCCCCCGCCATCGGGAACATCCTTCCTGCATCTAGTCTGTCTAGTCCTGTTAGAATTTTATAAGTTTCAATGAGATCCCCTCTCATTCTTCTAAACTCCAGCGAGTACAAGCCCAATCTCTCCTCATATGTCATTCCTGCCATCCCAGGTATCAGTCTGGTGAATCTTCGATGCACTCCCGCCATGGCAAGAACATCCTTCCTCAGATAAGGCAACCAAAACTGCACACAATACTCAAGGTGTGGTCTCACCAAGGCCCTGCACAGCTGCAGCAAGACATCCTTGCTCCTGTACTCGAATCCTCTCGCTATGAAGGCCAACATACCATTTGCCTTCTTAACTGCCTGCTGCACCTGCATGCTTACCTTCAGCGACTGGTGCACAAGGACACCCAGGTCTCGTTGCACTTCCCCTTCTCCCAACCTATTGCTGTTCAGATAATAATCTGCCTTCCTGTTTCTGCCACCAAAGTGGATAACCTCGCATTTATCCACATTATACTGCATCTGCCATGCATCTGCCCAATGACCCAACCTGTCCAAATCATACTGGAGTGCAAAAATAAATGTGCAATCATAGTCCCACTTTTCAAGAGTCTGGCCTGAAGTTTGACTGAAGTGTTTCCAGATGAACAGTGTGTTTTCTACCACCAGTTTATTGCTGATACTGGCATAAATTTGAGATGTCCGGTGGTCGTGAAAGGCACTATATAAATGCAAGTCTTTCTTTCGTTTTAAATCCAGCACTAAATTAGACGTGTGTGGGCAGCATTAAACAATCTTTCAAAGCAAACAGAGTGTAACTCAAGGAACATTGCAACCATCACTCTCTATGCATTGTTTTACCAAAGCAGCTGAAATTGTGTGAAAAGATGTTTTGTGGCACATAAATAAATTGGGAGCATAGACACTACAGTGCTCTGATGTGCAAGTAAACATTATTGACAAGAAATATAAGGCAGAAAGTGCAGCAAATGTGAAGCTGAGATAGACTAGAGAAATACTAGATTCAGAGAATCACAGTACCATTAATGGCAATAGTATGAGTGATTGGTTCAAATTATGCTGAATTGATATTGAAGATTTTGCACAAAGTGAGGTTATTGTACCTGTCTTTGTAAATCCCAGAGAACAGTTACTAACTGGATTCAATGTAATTGATGAGGTGTAGCAGTCCTTCAGTTCATGCTCACCCTAGTAATCTTCCTGACTAGTATCTGAAATATGAAGTCTGACCTTTGCTGAACCTCTGTGAAACAACATGAAGGTTCTTATCAACCTTATCAGAAACTGATTCAGATGACAGATGCAGTAGAAACTGGAAAACAAGTCATGAATATACCAACAGGGAAAACTGTTGCTTCAAGTATAGTATAAAAACTGGGCCTCCTAATTGTAACAGCTTTGATATCCAGCATTCCAGTAGATCACCAAGACTGCTGACTTCCATCTCCACACTATCAGATGCCTCTGGCCCAACCTCACACTTGACTATAGGAAGGAGGTTCTGCTGAGGGAGTATCAGGAGTTAGGAGCTAAACTTTTGACCAGTTTTGGTCTCCTTGCCATAGAGGGAGTGCAACAAAGGTTCACCAGACTGGTTCCTGGGATGGGGGGATTGTCCTATGAGGAGAGATTGAGTAGACTAGGCCTATATTCCCTAGAGTTTAGAAAAATGAGGGGTGATCTCATTGAAACATACAAAATTCTTACAGGACTTGACAGGGTAGATGCAGGGAGGATGTTTCCCCTTGCTGGGGCGTCTAGAACCAGGGGTCACTGTCTCAGAATAAGGGGTCGGCCATTTAGGACTGAGATGAGGAGAAATTTCTTCACTCAGAGGGTGGTGAATCTTTGGAATTATCTACCACAGAGTTCTATGGCGGCTCAGTCGTTGAGTATATTCAAGACAGAGATCGATATATTTTTGAATATTAAGGGAATCAAGGGATATGGGGATGTGGGGATGAGGTAAAAGATCAGCCGTGATCTTACTGATTAGTGGAGCAGGCTCAAAGAGCCAAGTGGCCGACTCCTGCTCCTATTTCTTATGTTCTTATGTTCTAATGTAAATTAAAAAACAGGACCTCAGGGGTGGTAATCGCAGGATTATTACCCAAGCCGTGTGCTAGTTGGCATAGGTACAAAGAGATCAGGAAGGTGAACGCGTGGCTAAAGGAGTGTTGTGAGAAGGAGGGGTTCCATTTCATGGGACACTGGGACTAGTACTTTTGACAGATGAAATATCAGCGTTTGACAGCTCTTTGAAGCTGTCAAACACTGACAATCTGGACACTAAGTTAATTCCTTCCTCTCAGGCTGATTTAGAGATCTCTCCAGAACAGAAAGCTGAATGCTGCAACTTTTGACAGCTCGCGGCCACTCTGCTTTCTGTGCCGGTGAGATGAGGGACTCCCGAGACCTGAAGGAAGGAAGGCTGTAAAGGTAAGTAAAGGTAAGTAAAACTCCTTTAAACACTTTACACACACCAAACACACTTACCTCTGCACTCATGCACCTGAACACCGGACATCTCGAACTCTCCAAGCCCTTCAGCCTGAAGGTCCGCCTCGCTAACTTGGCGTGGTTTGGAGCCATCGGGAATCCCACACTTCAGGAATAAAAATAGGGATTAGGCTAAAAACTGCCTGTTAACTACCTGTTAACAGGCATTTAATTGGCACTAATCCCCTTCCCGCCTCGGGGAGGAGGCTCCCAGCACAGGTTGGGTATCCGTCTCCTTTGAAACTGGCATAGAGGCGGGTTGGGGGCGGGATGGGTTCATGCCCCCCCATTTCGTGATTTTAGCCCCCCACACGCCTCCAATCCTGCCTCCACGGCCCAATGAAAATCCTGCCCATTGAGTATAAGAAATAAATTGAGTGAATTGGAGGCTCAAATACAGCTTAGAGGATATGACATGGTGGCTGTTCTGGACTTATTACATGCAGATAGCACCCTCTAGTGGTAGTTAGTGTATAGCAGTGTTATTGTATAGCAGTGTGTTATTTGACCTTCCTGTTTGACCCGGAAGCAGCATTCCAGGAAGAACCTGCTGAGTTATGAAGAAAGCTCATGCGGCAGGCATTCTAATCCTACACCATCCTTTCTTATACGCTAGGCAAGACGCAATGTCTGTGAGTATCCTTGTTTAGTAACATGATAACAACCTTGTCAGTGTAGTATTCTGACAATACTTTGTCTATAAGAAGTTATTAGCTGTTAGTTACCGAGGTTTAGCTTCAGTGCTATTTAGTTATACAATTAGTCTATTCTGTTGTCATAAACATGTTTATATCTTATGTAACATCTAATGTATAGTACTCAGCTCTATGTACAAAACATACTTTGTCTTTGTTTACAGTTTCACAAAATAAGTTCAAGTAAAGCTTCAAAACAGCAACCTGCTTCTCGAGGAATTATTTGAATGAGTGTTTAGTTGGCTGGATAACTAGATAGGAGCACATCTAGCGAGACCAGTACAGAGAAAAGACAGCATTACGGCTAGCTGTGAAGAGAGGAGATCCTCCACGTGGAGTAGCAAGGACTCAGAGTTAAGTGGCTGTCATCTAGGCGCAGAGTAAGCCATCACGACAGAGCCAGCTTAAGTCTTCACCTTGTACACCACACTTACCTTACATCATCATGGCAGAAGGTAATACCGAAAACGCTACTCAGCGAATAGAAGACCTTAAACAGTTAGATGAAACTGAAGAATGAGCAATCTGTCTATAAGCTCTCGTTACTACAGATCGCCAGCTGGTTCTAGGTCATCAGCTGGTTCACGGTCATCAGGTGGTTCTAGGGTAAGCATGGCCATCGCCAAAGCACGGGCTAGGCTAGAAGCAGCCCAAGCCAGAGCTGCTTATGCCAACAAAGACATAGAAATAAAAGATGAACAGGCCCGCCTCCAAGCTGAACTCCAAGCTGACCAGGCCCGTCTCCAAGTCGGACACCAAGTTGAACAGGCCCGTCTCCAAGCCACATTAGACACTCTGCAGGAAGAAAAAGAGATAGATGCTGCATTAGCTGAGGCACAAGTATTGGAGGCAGTTTTGGTGGAAGCTGATCCTGAGGCAGCTAACAAACCTTTAATTCCCATTCTGCGGCAGAGTCGACTACAGCACACCACAGATTACGTGAGCGACCTAGCCAACACACAGTTTACGAGAGAGAGGGACAGACTCAAGCACTTCATATAACATGCCCCATGTCACCAACCAAGGTCAAAATCGACAGCGTGCCTCAAGACACAGGATCCTCCCCCGCAGAACAGAGGACACCGTGCAGAGGAATGGAGCGCTGAAGAGAGAAAGTCAGCAGCAAACCCCCTCTCATTTCCTTGAGACCCCCAACAGAGCCCCTACTCAAGGCAACCATGGCACAGGCCCCACCACCTATGACCTTGCCATATACCTTGCACGCAGCCAGCTGGTGACTACAGGGTTAACCACGTTTGATGATAGACCAGAGAATTATTGGGCCTGGAAGTCTTCCTTCCACGGTGCCATATCGGGCCTAGACCTGTCGGCAGGAGAAGAGCTCGGCCTCCTTATCAAATGGCTCGGCCCAGAGTCCGCCGGACAGGCACGCAGGATAAAAGCAGTCAATGCGAGACATCCGCCAGCTGGGCTGACGATGGCTTGGGCGAGGCTGGAAGAAAGCTATGGCTCACCCGAAGCCATTGAAAGGGCTCTCTTTGCCAGGTTGGAGAGCTTTCCGAAGTTGACGAGTAAGGAACCCCAGAAGCTCCGTGACCTTGGAGATCTGCTGTCGGAACTCGAAGCCGCAAAGCAAGACGGCTACCTACCTGGCCTATCGTACTTAGACACTTCCAGAGGGGTAAGTCCCATCATTGATAAGCTTCCATTCAATCTGCAGGAGAAGTGGATATCATTCGGGTCAGAGTTCAAGCTAAAGCACGTTACCTTCCCTCCATTCGCTGTGTTTGCCAACTTCATTCGTAGAGAAGCCAAAGCCAGGACCGACCCCAGCTTCAACCTCTTCTCCTCCCACACAGCACTTGCCAGAAGAGACAAGTTTGACAGACATGGAAAGACACCAATATCTGTCCACAAAACGCAAGTGTCTTCAACCGAGAACACAAGGTATCAGAAGAAATCTGAGGATATGAGCAAACAATGCCCCATCCACAACAAGCCCCATCCATTAAAGAAGTGCAGAGGCTTCAGAGAGGTATCCCTGGAAGATCGGAAACAATATCTCAAAGAGAACTCTATATGTTTCAAGTGCTGCTCTTCCACGAACCATCTCGCCAAGAACTGCAAGGTAGATGCAAAATGCACGGAATGTGAAAGTGATCGGCACATTTCAGCACTCCACCCAGGCCCAGCTCCTTGGAAGTCAGAGTCGCCTCCTCCCGCCACAGAACATGGCGGGGAGAGAAAGGAAGCCGCCTATCCGGAGGTTACATCCAAGTGCACCGAGGTGTGTGGCGAAGGAGTGAATGCAAGAGCATGCTCCAAGATATGTCTCGTTAATGTGTACCTGGTAGGACGTCGCCAGGAATCTGAAAAGATGTATGCCATACTAGACGAACAAAGCAACCGTTCTCTAGCAAGATCCGAGTTCTTCGACATCTTCAAGGTCAAAGGAAGTCCGTCGCCTTACACGTTGAAGACGTGTGCTGGACTTTCAGAGACAGCCGGCAGGAGGGCCTGTGGTTATGTTGTTGAGTCAGCCGACGGGAAGATTAGTCTCCCCCTTCCTACACTGATCGAATGTAATCAAGTCCCTGACAACCGTTCTGAGATTCCCACTCCGAATGCAGCTCATCACCACCGTCATCTGAGATGCATTGCAGACGAGATCCCACCTCTTGGTCCAGACGCAGACATACTCCTGTTGTTGGGAAGGGACATCCTGAGGGTACATAAGATAAGGAAACAGATCAACGGTCCACATGACGCCCCTTTCGCCCAAAGGCTAGACCTCGGCTGGGTCGTTGTTGGAGACGTGTGCCTCAGGGATGCTCACAAGCCATCTCAGGTGAGCACACTCAAGGCTTCCATCTTGGAGAATGGTCGTCCAAGCTACCTTACCCCATGCAGTAGTTAGATCTGAGTGACGGAGAAGTTCAGTCATACGGCTCAGCCTCAGAACCCACCAGCGCTGATCTCCACAGACAGCACACAGATGATGCTCACTGGAGAGAACCCGGGTCACTCAGTCTTCTGTCGCACCGCCAATGACCACAAACTTGCTCCATCGATCGACGACATGAGATTTCTCCAGATTATGGACAATGAGGTCTCTCGTGGCAGCTCTAACAGCTGGGTTGCACCCTTACCCTTCCAGAACCCCAGACGACGGCTGCCGAACAACAGGGAGTATGCCTATAATTGTCTTAACTCACTCCGTCGCACACTAGAGAAGAAGCCAAAGATGAAAGCACACTTCCTAGAGTTTGTCAAGAAAATGCTTGTCAACGATCATGCAGAGATAGCTCCTCCACTCCAGGAAGGCCAAGAGTGTTGGTACCTCCCCTCCTTCGGAGTCTATCAGCCCAAAAAGCCGGATCAGATCCGCGTGGAGTTTGACTCCAGTGCACCATATCAGGGAGTCTCTCTCAACGATGTACTCCTCACAGGGCCCGATCTCAACAACAGCCTCTTGGGGGTACTCATGAGATTCAGGAAAGAGCCCGTCGCCATCACTGCCGATATCCAGCACATGTTTCACTGCTTTGTGGTGAGAGAAGACCACAGAGACTTCCTCCGCTTCCCGTGATATCGCAACAATGACCCCAGCAGAGACATTGTGGACTACAGAATGTGTGTCCATGTCTTTGAGAATAGCCCGTCCCCTGCTGTCACCATATACGGACTAAGGAGGGCTGCCAAGGAAGAAGAAGATGACTTTGGCAGTGATGTGAGAGGGTTCATCGAATGAGAGTTCTACGTCAACGATGCACTGAAGTCATTCCCGACCGAAGCAAAGGCCATCAGTACCCTTGGACGAGCTCAGGAACTGCTTGCACTATTCAACCTCAGGCTACACAAGATAGCCTCTAACAGACCAGCAGTGATGGAGGCATTCCCCCCTGAAGATTGTGCTAAGGACGTCAAGGATCTAGACCTCTTTACTGACGACCTCCCCCTACAGCGTAGCCTAGGAGTGTCTTGGAACATAGCAACAGGCACGTTCACATTAACAGCCTTAGATGACAAGAAACCCTTCACACGTAGAGGAGTGCTCTCTACAGTCAGCAGTCTATACGACCCTCTCAGCTTCTTAGCCCCTGTCACCATACAAGGCAGGCTGCTCCTCAGGGAACTCTCCACACGCGCTGAAGAGTGGGATTCACCCCTCCCTGAAGAGATGGAAGCAGAGTGGGACAGATGGAGAGACTCACTTCAAGACTTACAGGAGATCCAAATACCTCGCTCCTATACGTCCTTCTCTCCCTCAAATGTCCAATTCAAAGAGCTTTGTGTCTTTGCAGACGCATTCGCTAAGGCCATTGCAGGTGTGGCTTATCTGAAGGTCACCACTCAAGATGGACAAAGCAAAGTCGGCTTCGTCTTTGGTAAAGCCAAGTTGGCACCCCAGCCAGGCCACACCATACCCAGATTGGAACTGTGCGCAGCAGTATTAGCAGTTGAGATTGCAGAGTTCATAGTAGAGGAGATTGATCTGAAGTTCGGCAGCATCAAGTATTATACAGACAGCAAAGTGGTGCTAGGATACATCCATAAGCAAACTAGACGGTTCTACGTCTACGTGAACAACAGGGTCCAACGTATTCGACAGTCCACATCCCCCGACCAGTGGAGATATGTCCCCACAGACCTGAACCCAGCTGACCATGGGTCTAGATCTGTAACAGCGTCCCTTCTCAGCAGCACGACTTGGCTGTCAGGACCTGCTTTTCTTCAGGATCAGTCCCTGCACTCCTCTGAACTCAATGAGTCATTTGACCTCCTCAACCCTGTTTCTGACTCCGAGATATGCCCACAAGTCACAGCGAACGTTACTCAAATCTCTAAGGACCTGATGAGCACCAAACGCTTCGAGCGTTTCTCCAAATGGAACACTCTCATAAAGACAGTAGCACGCCTAACCCACATAGCTCATACCTTCTCCCAGCCTACACAAGAGAGTAGCTGCCATGGGTGGCACATCTGTCGTAAGAGTCCCTCTGAAGAGAAGCTCAAGAGAGCCCAAATCCTTGTGATGAAGAGCTTCCAACATGCGTGTTACTCAGAAGAGTTGAAGTGCATAGCAGCAGAACGCAACCTACCCCCTCACAGCAGTCTATGGAAGCTGCATCCTATCGTCGACACCGACGGACTTCTCTGAGCTCGTCCTTCCTTTGTTGCCAGAGGACTCCAGTGACAAGTAGAGTTAGGATTATGTGGGGTCGTTAACAACCCCAGACGGGGAGTGTTCTGGACTTATTACATGCAGATAGCACCCTCTAGTGGTAGTTAGTATATAGCAGTGTTATTGTAATGCAGTGTGTTATTTGACCTTCCTGTTTGACCCGGAAGTAGTATTCCAGGAAGAACCTGCTGAGTTATGAAGAAAGCTCATGCGGCAGGCATTCTAATCCTACGCCATCCTTTCTTATATGCTAGGCAAGATGCAATGTCTGTGAGTATCCTTGTTTAGTAACATGATAACAACCATGTCAGTGGCAATGTCCTCCTTGATACGGTGGAAGGCTAAGCGGGCCTCTGCCGTCAAGGGAAAAGAGGTGGACTTGATCAGCGGACGGGCCTTGTCCGCATAGTAGGGGACCCAATGGGCGTAATAGGAGAAAAACCCTAGGCACCTCTTCAGGGCCTTGAGGCAGTGGGGCAGTGGAAGTTCCATAAGGGAACGCATCCGGTCGGGGTCGGGGCCGATGACTCCGTGTTCCACAACACAGCCAAGGATGGCGAGGCGGTTTGTGCGGAATATGCACTTCTCCTTGTTATATGTCAGGTTTAGGAGTTGGGCGGTGCGAAGGAATTTTTCGAGGTTTGCGTCATGGTCCTGCAAGTCACGGCCGCAGATGGTCACATTGTCCAGATATGGGAAAGTGGCCTGCAACGCATTTTGATCTACCATCCGGTCCATCTCCCTTTGGAAGACGGAGACCCCGTTGGTGACGCCAAAGGGAACCCTAAGGAAGTGATAGAGGCGGCCGTTTGCCTCAAAGGCAGTGTACTGGCGGTCCTCAGGGCGGATGGGGAGCTGGTGGTACGCTGATTTCAGGTCAATGGTCGAGAAGACGCGGTGCTGCGCGATCTGGTTGACCATATCAGCTATACGGGGGAGTGGGTAGGCGTCCAGCAGGGTGTAGCGATTTATTGTCTGGCTGTAGTCGATGACCAGGCGCTGCTTCTCGCCGGTCTTAACGACCACAACCTGGGCTCGCCAGGGGCTGGTGCTGCCCTCAATAATCCCTTCTTTCAGGAGCCGCTCCACTTCGGTTTTAATGAAAACCCTGTCCCCGGCACTGTATCGCCTGCTCTTTGTGGCGATGGGCTTACAGTCGGGGGTGAGGTTAGCAAACAGTTGGGGGGGGGTGACTCTGAGTGTGGAGAGGTTGCACCTGGTGCGCGGCGGGCAGTTTGGAAGCTGCTGGCTGCGGACTGTGAGTGGGGGTAGGGGTCCACCGTACGCCATCGTAACACTTTTAAGGTGGCACTGAAAATCTAACCCCAGCAGGACGGCAGCGCAGAGGTCAGGCAGGACCAGAAGTTTAAAATGATCGTACACGGTCCCGTCTACTACGAGTGTCACCACGCAGTAGCCGCCGATGTCCGCCGACTGGGACTCGGAGGCCATAGAAATCCGCTGTTGCGCAGGCAGGACTGGGAGAGAGCAACGCCGCACCGTGTCGGGGTGGATGAAGCTCTCCGTGCTCCCAGAGTCAAAAAGGCAGATTGTATCGTGACCATTTACCTTAATGTCCATTGTGGAACTGGCCAGTTGGTGCGGTCTCGCTTGGTCCAGTGTAACGGATGCCAGCGTAGGGGTCGGTGTGTCGCTGCGGGTATCAGATGAGGCGGTGTCGGGGGCCTGCTGCGTCTCGGCTGTCGTCCAAGATGGCGGCGTCCATGATCCCCATGTGGCTGGAGGCGTCCAAAATGGCTGCTGTACCGGTGATTCGCACATGGCCGGGGAGGTCCAAGATGGCGGCCCGCATGGCCCACACGCGGTGCTGCTGGGGTTCGGGGTGGCTTTGGCCCTGCAGACGCTAGCGTAGTGTCCCTTCTTCCCGCAGCCCGAGCAGATCGCGTTTTTCGCCGGGCAGCGCGCTCTGGGGTGTTTTGCCTGGCCACAGAAGTAGCATTTCTGGCCTTGGGGCACTGCTGTCTGGCCTTGGGACACTGCTGCGGTAGTTGGGCCGTTGTTGGGGTGTGGCTGGGGTGGCACGGCGCTATGAGGTGGTCCTACCGTGTCCCAGGCTGTCATTCCCCGCGGCGTCCACGGTGCAGAGGAGTAGGCATCCATGCCCTGGTAGGCTGCATCCAACGATAGTGCGAGTTCAGAGGCCTTGTTGAGGTCGAGGTTACTCTGCTCCAACAGTCGCTGTCGGGTGTAATTGGATCTGTGGCCCGCTACAAAAGCGTCCCGGATAAGTTCCTCTGTGTACACGGCGGCCTTTACATCCTTACAACCACAGGCCCGGCCAAGCACAGACAGTGCCTGAAGGTATTCCACGGTCGATTCCCCAGGTTGTTGTTTACGACTCCCCAGGAGGTGCCTGGCGTACACTTCGTTCACTGGGCGCGTGTACTGGTCCTTGAGGAGCTTGATAGCGTCCGCGTACGAGGTCGCGTCTTGGATGACCGAGTACACTCGGTGGTTCACTTTGGAGGTCAGGACATCCAGTTTGTCCTCGTCCGATTTGATTGCTTCGGAGGCGGTCAGGAATTTTTTGAAACACTTAAGCCAGTGAGTAAACTTGGTGGATGAGTCCGCCTCCCGATGATCTAAGTCCAGGCATGCTGGTGTGAGGATCTTCTCCATTATAAAAATGTTGTTAATAAAATTGATGCGCTATCAATTACTCATAAAAGACTGAGAGTTAGAAGAGTAACTAAAGGCTTTTATTAACAACAGAATGGAGGTCTGCCTCGCGTGGTCGACCGGTCCATGATACTAAGGGCTGGGGAGCAGTCACCTTTATACTAGGACCTGTGGGAGGAGTCAGCCGAGGCATGTCCAGGCATGTACACAGTGGAATACAAACAGGACAAACAGGAATACAAACAGTGGTTTACCACATTTCTTTAGTATTTTGACGATACTTTGTCTATAAGAAGTTATTAGCTGTTAGTTACCGAGGTTTAGCTTCAGTGCTATTTAGTTATACAATTAATCTATTCTGTTGTCATAAACATGTTTATATCTTATGTAACATCTAATGTATAGTACTCAGCTCTATGTACAAAACATACTTTGTCTTTGTTTACAGTTTCACAAAATAAATTCAAGTAAAGCTTCAAAACAGTAACCTGCTTCTCGGGGAATTATTTGAATGAGTGTTTAGCTGGCTGGATAACTAGATAGGAGCACATCTAGCGAGACCAGTACCGTGGCCATTACAGAGACATGGCTGCAAGCTGGTCATGATTGGGAGTTATATATTCCAGGTTAGAAGTTCTTTAAAAATAATAGGGAACCTGGAAGAGGAGGAGTGGTAGCCTTATTGAGTAAGGATACTATTAGAACATTAGTAAGAGTAAAATAATTTGCGGAGACTCTATGGTTAGAATTGAGGAATAAGAAAGGACTTAAAACTGTAATAGGAGTTGTCTACAGGCCACAAAAATGAAGTGGCAGAATATATTAATTCAGAGATTAGAGAGGCTTGTAGCAAAAGCAATGTTGTTTTAAAGGGAGACTTTAATTTTCACATAGATTGGGACAGTATAGCTCAAGTCCGAAAGGTAGTGAACATTTTGAGTGCATTCAAGATAGTTTTCTGGAACAATATGTTCTAGAACCAACAAGAGAGAAGGCCATACTAGGTTTAGTAATGAGTAATGAGCCAGACTTAGATAAATGTTCCCTTATTGTTAGATAATTAACTAACAGTGATCATAATATGCTCAAATTCAATGTTAGGTTTGAAAAGGAGAAACTCAACAATTTCTGGTCCTGTTTGTGGAGTACCAGGAACTAGGAGCTAAATTAAAGAACAGGACCTCAAGGGTTATAATCTCTGGATTATTACCTGAGCCACGTGCAAATTGGCATCGAGATAAACTGATTAGGGAAGTAAAGACGTGGATAAAGGAGTGGTGTGGGAAAGAGGGGTTCCACTTCATGGGGCACTGGCACCAGTATTGAAACAGGAAGGAACTGTACCGTTGGGACGGGCTCCACCTGAACCAGTCTGGGACCAGGGTCCTAGCGGAAAGGATAAATAGGGCAGTCAGATGGACTTTAAACTAGTAAATGGGGGGAGGGCTCAGGCGGAAATTACAATACAAATAGAACAAATAGTAGTTCAAAAACAAACGAAAGGGAAGAGCGTAGAGTAGCAGTCAGAAATTGTACTTTAGGCACTACAGGTAAAGGGAAAACTAAAAGATGTAAAGCGATTAAACCATGAGAGAGAAATAAGAAACATGTGAATAAAGCATCAGAGCTGAAGGAGAGGTTAGGGTGTGTGGCCCAAATAAGCGTTCTTTATACAAACGCAAGGTGTATGAGGAATAAATTGAATGAACTGCAGGCACGAATTCAAATTGGAGGGTATGACATGGTAGCCATTACTGAGACATGGCTGCAGGACAGTCAGGACGGGAACTAAATATACCAGGTTATAATGTCTACAGGACAGATGGGGGAAAATGGCAGAGGGGGAGGAGCAGCCTTAGTGATTAGGGATGAAATAATTTCAATGATAAGAGGATTTAAAGAGAGCTAAACAGCCAGTGGAGATCTTATGGGTTGAATTAAGAAATAGCAAAGGATCTAAGACGATAGTGGAAGTTGTGTATAGGTCCCTGGTAGCAGCTCTGAAGTATTAGATTGTATAAATGCAGAGATTAGAAAAGCGTGTAGTAAAGGCAGGGTGGTTTTAATGGGGGATTTTAACTTTCATATAGATTGGGAGAAGCAGACTAGCACCTGTCAGAATGGTAGCGAATTTCTTGAGTGTGCCATTGATAGTTTTCTACAACAATGCCTCCTAGAGGCAACAGGTGGGCAGGCCATATTGGATTTAGTAATGAGTAATGAGCCAGATTTAGTTAACAGCCTAACTGTGTGAAAACATTTATCCAATAGCGATCATAACATGATCGAGTTCAAAGTAACGTTTGAAAGGCAGAAAGGTGAAACAGCGACTAAAAGTCTAGATTTAAGTAAGGCCGACTTTAACAGGATGAGGCAGAGACTGTCCAAAGTAAACTGGGCAAATCTGTTAATGGGTAAAATGACAGAAGATCAGAGAGAGATGTTTAAGAAAGAATTTAACGTGATACAGAACCAGTTTATACCCCTGAGGGGCAAGAGCGCTACTTGCCAAAAAAAAACAGCCATGGACAACTAAAGAGATCAGGGACAGCATAAAACCAAAAGAAAGGGCGTATAAAAATACAAAAACTAACACAGGTCTGGGGAATGAGAAAGATACAAAGAACAGCAAAGGGTCACTTAACAGATAGTAAGAGCTACAGAAAGGGAGTATGAAAAGAAACTTGCAAGGGATATCAAAATCAATATGAGCATTTTTTATAGTTACATTAGGAAAAAGAGGGTGGTCAGGAGCAATGTTGGCCCCTTAAAAACTGAAAGTGGTGATATTATCAGTGACAATGGGAATATGGCGGACATGTTGAATAATTACTTGTGTCGGTGTTTACAGTAGAAGAGGATAGCATGCCGGCAATCCCAAAGAAACTAATATTGAATCGGGGACAGGGACTCAATAAAATTAATGTAGGTAAAACAACAGTAATAAAGAAAATAATAGCACTAAAAAGTGACAAATCCCCAGGACCAGATGGTTTCCATCCCAGGGTTTTAAAGGAAGTAGGTGAGCACATTGCAGATGCCCTAACTATAATATTCCAAAGTTCTCTAGATTCAGGAACCATCACTTTAGATTGGAAAATTGCACATGTAACTCCGCTTTTTAAGAATGGTGAGAGAGGGAAACCAGGGAATTATAGACCAGTTAGCCTAACATCTGTTGTCAGGAAATTGCTAGAGTCTATAATTAAGGACAGGGTGACTGAACACCTTGAAAATTTTCAGTTGATCAGAGAGAGCCAGCATGGATTTGTGAAAAGTAGATCATGCCTGACAAACCTGATTGAATGTTTTGAAGAGGTGACTAAAGTAGTGGATAGGGGAATGTCCATGGATGTTATTTATATGGACTTCCAGAAGGCATTTGATAAAGTCCCACATAAGAGACTGTTAGCTGAAGTTAAAGCCCATGGAACTGAGGACAAATTATTGACCTGGTTAGGAAATTGGCTGAGCGGCAGGAGACAGAGAGTAGGGATAATGGGTAGGTACTCAAATTGGCAGGATGTGACTAGTGGTGTCCCACAGGGATCTGTGTTGGGGCTTCGACTATTCACAATATTTATTAACAACTTAGATAACAATTTGCCAATGACACAAAGATAGGCGGCATTGGAGGCAGTGCAGATGAAAGCATAAAATTACAAAGGAATATTGATGGATTAAGTGAATGGACAAAATTGTGGCAAATGGATTTCAATGTAAGCAAATGCGAGGTCATCCACTTTGGACCTAAAAAGGATAGAACATTCTAAATAGTAAAAAGCTAAAAACAGCGATGTCCAAAGAGACTTGGGGGTCCAGGTACATGGATCATTAAAATGTCATAAAAAGGTGCAGAAAATAATCAAAAAGGCTAATGGGATGCTGAAATAACAACAGAAAATGCTGGAAAAACTCAGCAAGCCAGGCAACATCCAAGGAGAGAGAAACAGAGTTAACGTTTCAGGTCGAAGACCCTTCATCAGAACTGGAAAAAAGCAGGAAATGGAAAGCAGGTTTAGGGGCTGGGAAAAGGGGGAGGGGATGAAAGAACAAAAGGGAAGGTCAGTGATAGGATAGAAAGCAGAAGAGATTAAGAGACATTAAGAGATATTCAAGGCAAGAGGAGGTGGAAATGGGGAAGGTTAAGGAATAAAGGATGGCTCTAGCTGAATGTGAATTGCGCTGGCAGAATGAAGGACAGCTGCCATGTGAGAGGGAGAAAAAAAAAGCCAAACAGAAAGTGTGGATAAAAAAAGAAAAGTAAATATATATATGTGATAGGGGCCGAGGTTATGATCTGAAATTGTTGAACTCTATGTTGAATCCAGAGGGCTGTAGAGTGCCTAATCGAAAGATGAGGTGCTGTTCCTCGAGTTTACGCTGAGCTTCCGTGGAACAATGCAAGAGGCCGAGGACGGTGAGGTCTGAGTGGGAATGGAGCGGTGAATTAAAGTGACAGGCCACCGGGAGCTCGGGGTCCCCCTCACGGACTGAACGGAGGTGTTCAGCAAAGCGGTCACCCAATCTGCGTTTGGTCTCCTCAATGTAGAGGAGACCACATTGTGAGCAGCGAATACAGTATACTAAATTGCAAGAAGTACAAGTAAATCTTTGTTTCACCTGGAAGGGGCGTTTGGGGCCCTGGATAGTGGGAAGGGGGGGGTAAAAGGGCATGTGTTGCAATTCCTGCGCTTGCACAGGAAGGTGCCTGGCGAAGGGGAAGGGATGCTGGGGGTGGTAGAGGAGTGGACTAGGGTGTCGCGGAGGGATCGGTCCCTACGGAATGCTGAAAGGGGAGGTGAGGGGAAGGTGCGTTTGGTGGTGGGATCATGCTGGAGGTGGCAGAAATGGTGAAGGATGATCTGTTGAATGTGGGGGCTGGTGGGATGAAAGGTGAGGACAAGGGGAACTCTATCGTGGTTCCAGGAGGGAGGGGCAGGGGTGAGGGCAGAATTGCGGGAGATAGAATGGACACGGTCGAGGGCCGTGTCAACCACAGTAGAGGGGAATCCTCAGTTGAGGAAAAAGGAAGACATGTCGGAAGCACTGGTACGGAAGGTGGCATTGTCGGAGAAGATGCGGCGGAGACAGCGAAACTGGGAGAATGGAATAGAGTCCTTACAGGAGGCGGGGTGGGAGGAAGTGTAGTCCAGGTAGCTGCGGGAGTCAGTGGGCTTGTAGTGAATATTGGTCAATAACCTATCCCCAGAGATGGAGACGGAGACATCGAGGAAGGCAAGGGAAGAGTCGGAGATGGACCATGTGAAGGTGAGGGAAAGGTGGAAATTGGAAGCAAAGTGAATTAAATTTTCTAGTTCAGGGCGAGAGCAGGAGACGGCACCGTGACAGTCATCAATGTACCGGAAAAAGAGGTGAGGGAGGGGACCTGAGTAGGACTGAAACAAAGAGAGTTCCACATATCCCACGAAAAGGCAGGCATAGCTAGAACCCATGCGGGTACCCATAGTAACATCTTTGATTTATGGAAATGAGTGGAGTCAAAGGAGAAGTTGTTCAATGTGAGAACAAGTTCAGCGAGGCGGAAGAGGGTGGTGGTGGATGGGGACTGGTTGGGCCTCTGTTCAAGGAAGAAGTGGAGCGCCCTCAGGCCATCCTGGTGGGGGATGGAGGTGTAGAGGGATTGTATGCCTTTATATATAAAGGACTAGAGTACAAGGGGGTAGAAGTAATGCTGCAGCTATACAAAACCCTGATTAGACCACACCTGGAGCACTGGGAGCAGTTCTGGGCACCACACCTTAGGAAGGATATATTGACCTTGGAGGGAGTGCAGCGTAGGTTTACCAGAATGATACCCAGATGCCAAGGGTTAAGTTATGAGGCGAGATTACACAAACTAGGGTTGTATTCCCTAGATTTTAGAAAGTTAAGGGGTGATCTGATTGAAGATTTCAGGATATCAAGGGGAGCAGATAAGGTAGATAGAGAGAAACTATATTCACTGGTTGGGGATTCTAGGACTAGGGGGCATTGTCTAAAAATTAGAGCCAGACCTTTCAGGGGTGAAATTAGGAAACACTTTTACAAACAAAGGGTGGTAGAAGTTTGGAACTCATTTCCGCAAACGACAATTGATGTTAGATCAATTGTTAATTTTAAATCGGAGATTGATAGCTTTTTGAAAACCAAAGGCATTAAGGGATATGGGCCAAAGACAGGTATATGGAGTTAGATCGCAGATCAGCCATGATCTCATCGAATGGTGGAACAGGCTCGAGAGGCTGAATGGCCTACTCCTGTTCCCGTGTTCCTATGTTCCTATTCCTATGTTCTAAGATTCTAGATTTTGGTAAGACTAACTTTAACGGGATGAGACAGAGACTAACAACAGCAAACTGGTTAGGGGCGATTTTAATCCTACTCACTCAGCAGAAACCTGACGGGTGGGCAGTTAAAATCGCCCTGGCTCTTACCTGTCCAAAAGCCGCCATGATCGTATCATCTGCAACTGTAACCTGCTCTCCTGAGCAGGCAGCAGTGACACCCGCCCAGAGCCAACAGAGGGGTCTTCTTTACACATGCATGTTGCAGCCCAATGACATAATTGAGAGCCGATTGTAATTTTAACTCAGGCCTGAGCAAATCCACCTGGAGTTAAAATCGGGGCTGTTAAAATTGTTATTGCATAAAACTACAGATAAACAGTGTTCAAAAAAGAATTGAGCTTAATACAGGACCATTATATACCTCTAAGGGGAAGGAGCTCTGCTTACCAAGTAAAACAGCCATTATCGACACGAGGTGAGAGGTCACGTGAAAATAAAGAGAGGAGCATATAAAAGTGCACAAAATTATGTAAATCCAAGGAACTGGGAGAGCTATAAAGAACAGCAAAGGAACACAAAAAAGAGAGTAAGCGCTGGAAAAAGGAATACGAAAATAAACTTGCAAGGGATATCAAGATTAACATTAAAAGTTTTCACAACTATATTAGAAGAAAAAAGGTAGTCAAGGGTAATTTGGGCCCTTTAAAAACAGATGTGGGCAATATTGCAAATGAACATTAAAAAATGGCAGCCTTGTTGAATAATTACGTTGGGCTGGATTTTCCCTGCCGAGGCGGGATGGCGGCGGGAGAGCTGGTCGGCGGGTTTCGGTCCCGCGCCTGTCTGCAGCCGCTCTCTGAAAATTATTTTCCGTAGATGGGCCTTGTTAAGCCTGCCCTGCGGGGTTCCTGGCCAATTAACACGAAGCGGGTCTGATGACGTCATTTGATGACGCGTCATCAGCCGGTTTGCTTAAAGGGACCATGGCCACATTGATTTTGACAGTTGTGCTGTCAGTGTTCTGCAGCATTGAGGTGCTGCAAACACTGACAAGCACTGCACAAAGGTGCACGTCTGCACCCAGGCTCTCCCATGACTCCCTCCATATGCTTGTGGAGGGAGTCACAGCACGCAGGGAGATTCTTGTCCCTTCCCATGGGTGGAAGAGACCTCCCCAGGAGATCAACGCAGTCTGGTTGCATATTGCACAGGAGGACACAAGCAGGGATGGCGTCAGGAGTCCCTGGTTGCAGTGGCGCAAACCTTTCAATGATCTCAGTAGATCACGAAACATTACTGCAAAACCACACTCAAACTCACCCTGCTGTGCCACTCATCACATCCCCATCACTCTGCCTTCCCTACCCTACTCCTGCACATCCTTACTCACACAAACTTATCTTGCACCTCCACCCATCCCTCTCTATGCACACTATCACATCCCCATCTCACTAGCCACCCCTCACACTCATCCTCATCCTACTGCAAACAAACCAACTAACAACACAGGCATAACAACAGAAAATGCTGGAAAAACTCAGCAGGTCAGGCAACATCCGTGGAGAGAAATTTGAGTTGACGTTTCGGGTTGGACCCTTCTTCAAAACTGGAAAGAAAAGAAACTAGATCGGAGGCAGGGCTGCGATCGGACAAAAGAATAAAAGAAACAAAAGAAGTAAAAGAGATTAGAAGCTAGACGAGATAGTAATAGGCTGGGATTAGGTGTAAAGTGTATTGGCAGGGCAAAAGATGGCTGCCAGGTGTGAGAGAGAAACAAAAGGAAAGGGGGGGGGGAAAGGAGTGGAACAATTACAAGAGAAAATGAAATGGGGGCCGAGCTTATGATCTGAAATTGTTGAACTCGATATTGAGTCCGGAAGGCTGCAGACTGCCTAATCGGAAGATGAGGTGCTGTTCCTCGAGTTTACGTTGAGCTTCCGTGGAACAATACAAGAGGCCAAGGACGGTAAGGTCCAAGTGGGAATGGAGCGGTGAATTAAAATGACAGGCGACCGGAAGCTCGGGGTCACCCTTACGGACTGAACGGAGGTGTTCCGCAAAGCGGTCACCCAATCTGCGTTTGGTCTCCCCAATGTAGAGGAGACCGCATCGTGAGCAGCGAATACAGTATACTAGATTGCGAGAAGTACAAGTAAATCGCTGTTTCACCTGGAAGGGGTGTTTGGGGCCCTGGACAGTGGGAAGGGGGGAGGTATAGGGGCAGGTGTTACATCTCCTCCGCTTTGCCTCCAATTTCCACCCTTCCCTCACCTTCACATGGTCCATCTCGGACTCTTCCCTTCCCTTCCTCGACTTCTCCGTCTCCATCTCTGGGGATAGGTTATCGACCAATATTTACTACAAGCCCACTGACTCCCACAGCTACCTGGACTACACTTCCTCCCACCCCGCTTCCTGTAAGGACTCTATTCCATTCTCCCAGTTTCTCCGCCTCCGCCGTATCTGCTCCGATGACGCCACCTTCCACACCAGTGCTTCAGACATGTCTTCCTTTTTCCGCAACCGAGGATTCCCCTCTACTGTGGTTGACACTGCCCTCGACCGTGTCAGTTCTATCTCCCGCACTTCTGCCCTCACCCCTGCCCCTCCCTCCCGGAATCACGATAGGGTTCCCCTTGTCCTCACCTTTCACCCCACCAGCCTCCACATTCAACGGATCATCCTCCGGCATTTCCGCTACATCCAAATTGATCCCACCACCAAACGTATCTTCCCCTCCCCTCCCCTTTCAGCATTCCGCAAGGACCGCTCCCTCCGAGACACCCTAGTTCACTCCTCTATCACCCCAAACAGCCCTTCCTCTTCGCCCGGCACCTTACCGTGCAAGCGGAGGAGATGTAACACCTGCCCCTATACCTCCCCCCTTCCCACTGTCCAGGGCCCCAAACACCCCTTCCAGGTGAAACAGCGATGTACTTGTACTTCTCGCAATCTAGTATACTGTATTCGCTGCTCACGATGCGGTCTCCTCTACATTGGGGAGACCAAACGCAGATTGGGTGACCGCTTTGCGGAACACCTCCGTTCAGTCCGTAAGGGTGACCCCGAGCTTCCGGTCGCCTGTCATTTTAATTCACCGCTCCATTCCCACTCGGACCTCACCGTCCTTGGCCTCTTGTATTGTTCCACGGAAGCTCAACGTAAACTCGAGGAACAGCACCTCATCTTCCGATTAGGCAGTCTGCAGCCTTCCGGACTCAATATCGAGTTCAACAATTTCAGATCATAAGCTCGGCCCCCATTTCATTTTCTCTTGTAATTGTTCCACTCCTTTCCCCCCCCCCCCTTTCCTTTTGTTTCTCTCTCACACCTGGCAGCTATCTTTTGCCCTGCCAGTACACTTTACACCTAATCCCAGCCTATTACTATCTCGTCTAGCTTCTAATCTCTTTTACTTCTTTTGTTTCTTTTATTCTTTTGTCCGATCGCAGCCCTGCCTCCGATCTAGTTTCTTTTCTTTC
The DNA here is from genome assembly GCF_052327205.1 of Somniosus microcephalus. NCBI lineage: Eukaryota > Metazoa > Chordata > Chondrichthyes > Squaliformes > Somniosidae > Somniosus > Somniosus microcephalus. The sequence goes on along the minus strand of NC_141012.1, from coordinate 37,581,440 downwards.
CAGTTTTGAAGAAGGGTCCAACCCGAAACGTCAACTCAAATTTCTCTCCACGGATGTTGCCTGACCTGCTGAGTTTTTCCAGCATTTTCTGTTGTTATTTCGGATTTCCAACATCTGCAGTATTTTGCTATCGTACTAGTGTTTGGTTCACTGCCACACCTCTTCTAGGAATGCCTACCTTGAAGAAGTTCTGCTCTTCTCTTCGACGGGATCTCCGTTTGGCTCTTCAACCTTGTTCATCTTCATTACTTTCAGTTTCCCTTCTCGTGTTTGATCAGGTATCTGCCAAGACTCGGTTTCACAACCACATCATTTTCCTCAGCAACTGTCTCCGGTTCCGACTTACTCCACGTGGATTCCAACTAAACTTCCACCCTTCGTGCTTCGGATCCACCCAGGATTACAAATATCTCCAAGATATTCATCGTTCCTCGAACTACTGCTCTCGCCGCATCCTGAGATCCACGCTCAACGCCATGCGGCGCCACATGAACACACTCGACTTCTCTCTTCAGCAACACCGGTGCACTCTATCTCAAAGCTGTCCGGGTCCACAGTTCCATTTCATCCTTCGACTCATCCGGCGCTTCAACAAAAAACTTTTCTTCTTCCTTTCCGATGTCAAGGATCGCAAGCTTCATCAACTCTTGGACACCAACGCCCCTCCGGAACATTCTTCCCCTTCACTTTCCTCTGACCCCCCTTCTCCCAATCCCACCCCCTGCTGCGTTTTCACTATCCCCTCTGACCTTCTACTCTCTGACCCTGAACGATCAGTCCTCAGCAAAGGCCTGAGCTTCATCCCTTTACGCCCCCATCTCAATGAATTTCGAGCTCGGCACGATGTTGAGCTCTTTTTCCGCCGCCTTCATCTCCGTGCCCACTTCACTGGCCAGGAGTCTTCCCCCCGCACAACTGACCCTTTCTCCCGCTTGCAGAATTCCCGTTCTACCTGGACCCCTCCCCCTGGCCTCTTACCCTCTCTAGATCTTTTCATCGCTAACTGCCGCCGTGACATTGGCCGTCTCCATTTCTCTGCTCCCCTCACTCACTCCAACCTACCTCCCTCTGAACTTGCAGCACTCCATTCTCTTAGATCCAACCCTGACATTGTCATTAAACCCGCTGACAAGGGTGGTGCTGTTGTTGTTTGGTGTACTGACCTCTACCTAGCGGAAGCTGAACGCCAACTCTCCGACACCTCCTCCTACCTCCACCTGGACCATGACCCCACTACCGAACATCAAACCACCGTTTCCAAGACTGTCACTGACCTCATCTCCTCTGGAGATCTCCCCCCTGCTGCCACCAACCTCATAGTTCCCCAACCCTGCACAGCCCGTTTCTACTTCGTTCCCAAGATCCACAAACAGGACTGCCCTGGTAGACCCATCGCTTCAGCCTGTTCTTGCCCTACAGAACTTATCTCTTCCTATCTTGACTCTATCTTTTCTCTCCTTGTCCAGTCTCTTCCCACCTACATCCGCGACTCTTCGGACGCCCTCCGCCACTTTAACAGTTTCCAGTTTCCTGGCCCCAACCGCTTCCTTTTCACCATGGACGTACAATCCCTCTACACCTCCATCCCCCACCCGGATGGCCTGAGGGCGCTCCGCTTCTTCCTTGAACAGAGGCCCGACCAGTCCCCATCCACCACGACCCTCCTCCGCCTGGCTGAACTTGTTCTCACATTGAACAACTTCTCCTTTAACTCCACTCATTTCCTTCAAATCAAAGGTGTTGCCATGGGTACCCGCATGGGTCCTAGCTATGCCTGCCTTTTCGTGGGCTATGTGGAACAATCTTTGTTCCAGTCCTACTCGGGTCCCCTCCCTCACCTCTTTTTCCGATACATTGATGACTGTATCGGTGCCGTTTCCTGCTCTCGCCCCGAACTTGACAATTTCATTCACTTTGCCTCCAATTTCCACCCTTCCCTCACCTTCACATGGTCCATCTCGGACTCTTCCCTTCCCTTCCTCGACTTCTCCGTCTCCATCTCTGGGGATAGGTTATCGACCAATATTTACTACAAGCCCACTGACTCCCACAGCTACCTGGACTACACTTCCTCCCACCCCGCTTCCTGTAAGGACTCTATTCCATTCTCCCAGTTTCTCCGCCTCTGCCGTATCTGCTCCGACGACGCCACCTTCCACACCAGTGCTTCAGACATGTCTTCCTTTTTCCGCAACCGAGGATTCCCCTCTACTGTGGTTGACACTGCCCTCGACCGTGTCAGTTCTATCTCCCGCACTTCTGCCCTCACCCCTGCCCCTCCCTCCCAGAACCACGATAGGGTTCCCCTTGTCCTCACCTTTCACCCCACCAGCCTCCACATTCAACGGATCATCCTCCGGCATTTCCGCTACCTCCAATGTGATCCCACCACCAAACGTATCTTCCCCTCCCCTCCCCTTTCAGCATTCCGCAGGGACCGCTCCCTCCGAGACACCCTAGTCCACTCCTCTATCACCCCAAACAGCCCTTCCTCTTCGCCTGGCACCTTCCCGTGCAAGCGGAGGAGATGTAACACCTGCCCCTATACCTCCCCCCTTCCCACTGTCCAGGGCCCCAAACACCCCTTCCAGGTGAAACAGCGATTTACTTGCACTTCTCGCAATCTAGTATACTGTATTCGCTGCTCACGATGCGGTCTCCTCTACATTGGGGAGACCAAACGCAGATTGGGTGACCGCTTTGCGGAACACCTCCGTTCAGTCCGTAAGGGTGACCCCGAGCTTCCGGTCGCCTGTCATTTTAATTCACCGCTCCATTCCCACTCGGACCTCACCGTCCTTGGCCTCTTGTATTGTTCCACGGAAGCTCAACGTAAACTCGAGGAACAGCACCTCATCTTCCGATTAGGCAGTCTGCAGCCTTCCGGACTCAATATCGAGTTCAACAATTTCAGATCATAAGCTCGGGCCCCATTTCATTTTCTCTTGTAATTGTTCCACTCCTTTCCCCCCCCCCCTTTCCTTTTGTTTCTCTCTCACACCTGGCAGCTATCTTTTGCCCTGCCAGTACACTTTACACCTAATCCCAGCCTATTACTATCTCGTCTAGCTTCTAATCTCTTTTACTTCTTTTGTTTCTTTTATTCTTTTGTCCGATCGCAGCCCTGCCTCCGATCTAGTTTCTTTTCTTTCCAGTTTTGAAGAAGGGTCCAACCCGAAACGTCAACTCAAATTTCTCTCCACGGATGTTGCCTGACCTGCTGAGTTTTTCCAGCATTTTCTGTTGTTATTTCGGATTTCCAACATCTGCAGTATTTTGCTAACAACACAGGCACTTGAGCGGTTTAGCCAATATTCATGTGAAGTTTCTGTTAATGTGTTGAAATCTATATTTTCAACACTTCACCTTATTGGACAGATCTGTGCATACCTTGAGAAGCGTCTTACTGAGTTCCAGTGAAAGTTGAGACATAACCCCCACCCTCTCCCACCCCCACTATTGTGATGATTGTTAAAGGAATGGCTTGGACATTATAGGGAGGCTTTATGGTGCTGGTGTGGGATGGTGTCAACCTGGTGCATCATGTGTCAGCCAGGGTGTACATCGTCAGGTGAAGTAAATCTGGTCATGGTGATGCCATCGCTGGCCTCCCAGGCAGAAATGTTTTCAGGGGCTGGTGCCCTGTGTCCTGTGTAGCATCAGGTGATCGTGGAGAAGTTTGGTGCTGTTGTTGGTGATGTTGGTGTGCCTGGTGATGTTGGTGTTGGGGCTGATTGTGGAAGGATTCAGAGGACCAAGGTGAGATTTTTTCAAGGGCACCGATGTTGCTGGAATAGATGGCAGCTGTAGTTGAGATGACAGAAACGATCTGTCAATGGTGAGAGAGGTTGTTCCAGTGAGGTGCCACTGGATATGCAGTTGGCTCTAAACACCTGCAAGCTAAAGAAATCTCTATATTTCTTACAAATGCAGTTAACAACAGTTTCTGAGCTCTGAAACTGAACATCTGCAACATGGCATCCTTTATACCACTTCTACAGCTGTCAGCTTATCAGATAAATCAAATCAGACTCAACTCACGACAGGGTGAGCTGGCGTGTTCCCCGAGCAGCGGGTAACCCATGGGGGAGCACAAAAAATTGCAAGGTAGCCTCAAAATAGCATTAAATTGGCTGTTGGTCTAACAAACCTAATTGAATTTTTTGAAGCATTAACTAAAGTAGTAGTCAAGGGAATGTCTATCAATGTATTTAGATGGACTTCCAGAAGGCAATTGATAAGGCTCCACATAATAAGAGACTGTTGGCTAAAGTTAAAGCTCACGGAATTAAAGGCAAACTATTGACCTGGTTAGGAGATTGGTTAGGCGGTAGAAGACAGAGAGTAGGGATAATGGGAATGTACTCAAATTGGAAGAAAGCAATTAGTGGTGTCCCACAAGGATCTGTGCTTCGACCTCAGCTATTCACTATATATATTAATCACTTAGATAACACAATAGAGAACCATTTATCCAAGTTTGCTGATGACGCAAAGATTAGTGGTAAACATTTATCCCTCAATCAACTCTGTAAAAAGTAACTATTGAATCTGTTTCCACCACCCTTGCTGACAGTACATTCCAGGTCACAACAACTCACTGCATAAAAAATTGTTTCCTCATGTTGCCTTTGGTTCTTTTGTCAATCACCTTAAATCTGTGTCCTCTGGTTACCGAACCTTCTGCCACTGGAAGCTATTTCTTCTCATTTACTCTATCAAAACCGTTCATGATTTTGAACAGCTCTATCATACCTCCTCTTAACCTTCTCTGCTCTACAACAAACAACTCCAGCTTCTCCAGCCTCTCCATATAACTTAAGTCCAGTGTGTAGAAATAAATCCAGTAATTCGTGTATTGACAAACTGAAATTGACTTTTGAGAGAGGATGAGCCTATTCAGTAAACACATATTGCAGCATTGAATTCTCTGTATAATAAAGTGAAAGATTATCTCCAAAACCTTAATTACTGTGGTTGGAATAACAAAATCGAAATCCACTTACTCATCACCAGCACTGAAGAAAGAGGGATGGAAATTTAAGACTTCATATTGATTTCAGTGAAATTAACAGAAAGCGCACAGCATTCACACCACTGATTCCAATAATTGAAGAACATTGAAATTCATGGTCTGAAGAACTGAGTGAAGGAAAAGCATATTATCCAAGGTTTAGTTCAAAGACAGGAGACTGCTCATCACATTAGTAGCCATAAAACACCTCAAAGAATGAATCAAAATTGCTTTTTTTCAGGATAAATGGACCAAAAGGTTTTCAGACTTACATATGAAATTCCTTGCAACACCAAGAGGTTCTGGGTGAAAATCATTGTATGCGGGTAGAGGGGACGGAGAAGGGGAGGAAGAGACGGAGAGGTGGAGGATGGGCAAAGGAGATGAGGAATAGAATGGGGAAGAGATGAGAGATGGAGGATACAGGCAAATGGATGAGGGTGGGAGCCAGGGAACTGGAGAAAGACCAGCAGTAAGGGAGGTCCTGCTCAGATTGTATGTCCTGATTCAAGGGTTCCTATCGTTCTGTTTCTGCTTCAATATAAATTTCCAAATGATCCCTCTCTGCCAACCTGTAAATGGTGTTGAGCCTTGAAGGTGAAACTGTTGCTCGGGCGCTGTAAGGTATTAATATTGGGCCGGAACTTGCAGTCGGAGGCTTCCTGTGGGCCAATGCCTCCGAACCGCCAGTAAACTCCGCACCTACCTGATGGTTCCAGTGGTTCAAATACTTGCACTCCTGGGCCTCTCCACGTACGCATGCGTAAAGGCCCACCTATCCCAGGGGTGCACGCGGTTCGCAAGTGCCCTTGGACCACGTGGGCCAGGCCAACCAATCAAAAAGGGGGATTCCCATTATACTTATGAAGATTCCATTTACGTACAGAATCTCCATAAGCAAGAATAGGAATCCCCTAAAAACACAGTTATATACCAGTTAGATAAAAATAAATCATTACATGTTCAAAATTAATTAAAATACAATTAAATTAAACATTTAAAACAAAATAAAAATTTGAAAAATAATTGTAAACATTTTAAAGGGGTTAAAAATAACCTAAACTAATTTTTAAAGTTTTTTTATGTTTAAATAATTTTTAAAAAATTATTTTATTATGTACTTAAACTCTTACACTAGTAAAAGAAGGCCCTATGCCTGCTTTTACCAGGCGTAAGAGTTTCACAGGCATTCGCTGGGCAGTAGTTGGGCAAATAGCCCGACTCTCCGCCAGGGAATGTCCATTTCCCGGGGATGCGGATGTTCTGGTGAGCTGAAACTTGACAGATCACAAGTTCTAGGTTTTCGCACCTGCGCATCGCACGTGGAAACCTGGAACTTGCGGGGCACTTCAGCGTACATGGTCATAGGCCCCGGAAAATCCAGGCCAGTGTGGTTAATTATTTGTTGTAAGAAGCTGTGAGCTTCTGAAGCAGAATCTTGAGGTGCCGTTACACCTTATGAATACATCATAAACGGTTGTTTTTGGATTTTTGTTAATGTGATCTTATCAAGTTTCATTCCATCAAAGGGACTGGGCAGTTTAAAAGGGAACACTGAAAAGAATATTGCAATTCATGTCCAAATTCTGAGATGCAGTCAGGTGAAGCGCACTCTGTAGGCTTGTTTTATGTACATCACAATTCACATATTAGTGACACTGAGACTGTACGGAGGTGGGGGGTGAGAGTGGGCGGTGAGCAAGAGGATTAAGTCAGGCTGAATCTGCTTATTCAGAGATTGTTCTTTACAAAAGACTTTGTCAGTCCTTCATAAGTCATTATGAAGGGATGTTACTGATTACAGCTACGGTTAAATCTATGCTTGTTGGTATGCGCAAAATTTTTATTCTTTACATTTACATATTATTGTAAATAAATAGTTTAGTTGCTACAGCCTAGTTAAAAAAAACTTCTGTCTATGTTTAATAGTTTACCAGTTCAAAGAAGGTGGGAGCAGACCAAGTAAGTGCAGAGTAAATTTACTCATCTCAGGTTGCCAGCAAGGACCCTCACTTAGCGAAAGAAAGGATTGGAGTTAACACTGTGGTACTGATTTTCTGACTCATGTTCCTTTGAGCACAGGAAGCGTGGGATTCCTGAATTCACCCGTATATTTAACCCAAAGCAGTGTAGTGTAAATAGGGTGTTTGTTAACCCGCAAATCATTCAACTTTATGGATCACTGAAAAGATATGGGCCCAGAAATTGGCCCACTTACCAGCATGAGTTTTCACCATGATCCGGTCTTAAAATGGAGGCCGCCACTCTCGCGCCCTTCTTTGGCGCGGGACTCAGTGGCCTCCATTTTGGTGAGGACCTGATTGCTGCCCATAGCCGCGTTGGCCCTGGAAATTAAGAGAGGGTGATGTCAGACGGCGTAAAACGCTGACTTAACGTCACCTCAGTGGACTTGGACCAAAGTGCTGAGTTCAGCGCTGGGCCCTAAGCTTGCTATGAAAACCCAACATTCAGCAGACTGACAGAGACACTGTCAGCACCTCGCAAAGGGACATATGCATCTTTCAGGTAGATGTGCATTTAAGCTTTTGGATTGGATTTTATTGAAGTAGTGGCTTGCTGCAATAAAGGTTAAAAGTTTTTTAAGTGTGCAGGGGGTGCTGCTGGATGCTTGCAAGGCCTTGGATGGTAAAGGAAGGCCTCTGAGAAGACATAAAATGCTGGAAATACTCAGCAGGTCAGGCAACATCTGTGGAGAGAGAAATATTGTTCACGTCTCAGGTCGAGATGCTGCTGAGTATTTCCAGCATTTTCTGCTTTTATTTCAGATTTCCAGCATCTGCTCGCAGAGGAAAGAGGAAGACACAGGAGAGGAAGACGCAGAAGGAAGGATGCAACCCAAACAGTCCCTTTCTGGCCAGGATATCTGGGATGCAATCATCCGCCTGTGGTACCAGTGACCACATCCCCAATTCCCCTTTCAAAGTTCGTCCCACAGCTTCCCTTCCCTCTGATATTGACTATCATAGCGTCCTCTTGGCCACAATGCTGAAATAAAAACCACCACAAAGCAAACTTTCCAATCCAACTTTAGACATCTATCCATGCAATATGACATCAAGAAATCAACTAAACACCCTTATGCATTCCCTTAGTGAATATCTTGCATGTGCCTTTGCCTATCCTACTGTTGTCACATAGTGATACCCCAGTGGCTGCAGCATGGCTGATGGAAGGCTGCTGAATTTCAGTGGGGGACACTGCAAATGGCCTTGCAGAGCGGGTGGTTCGGAGTGTGAAATGGAGCGAGGGTGCAGCTTTTTCTTCTTCTTCTTCACTCTCCTCTCCCTTTTCTTGGTCAACCACTGGCTGGGCAGTCTTCATTTCTTGGCTTTTTGAAATGAGGAAGGCACAAGGATGGAGTTGTGGTGAGGGCAGGGCGGGAAAGCAAGAGGTGCATGCCAGAAGGAGGATAACATATGAAGACACCGGCATCTTTAATCCTTTCAGCCCCGCCACTGGCCAAAGGCTCAGCCATGCCCCTTGCCAAGAATGGTCGGCACCATCTCCTCCAAGGGGGTGAGGTGAAGCTAGGAATGGGAGGTGTGCCTCGTGTTTGGTACAGATTGTTGGTAGGTGAGTCATTGGGGGTGGGGCAGTGTCATGCAATGAGCAGTGTGCGAGGCTAGCGGTGCAGTTGGTAGGAGACGGCTTTTGAAGATGCATTCACTGATCTTGACCACTGGTCTGAGGTCATGAAGCTTCTTTGGGCACTGGAGCCAGGTGGTGGGGGCAACACTGCTGGCAGTGACGGCCTCGGTGATATGGCCCCACATTGTTCTTTCTGGTGGGCCTGCTGGCCCCTGTGGGTAGAGGACCTCTCTTGCAGTGTTGACCCCCTGCACAAAGTTGGAGTGCTGCGTGCGAGACCCTGGGTGCCCCTTCCCTGGCTTGCTGAGCCATTTGTGTTAGTGCTGAAGCACGTTTCCCATTATTTTAGGTGCAGAAGGCAATTCAGCTTTAAGAGCTGAGAACTGCCAGTTGGGAATTCATTTTAATGTTAATTTTTTTCAGAAGGCAGTTGAGCTCTAAGGGCTAAAAACTGCCCATTGTGTTTTAAACCTGCGCTAATGTTCACAGAGACTGTAGGGGGCATCTTTTACCTGGTTTACGGTAATTTACCTTCCTTTACCTGGTTTACGGTAATTTACCTGGTCAAGCAGCCTTTTTGTTTCACAGACTGAGACCAAAACCAATCAGCGGTTTCGAATCGCTAAACCCACCCTTCCAGTTCTGACTGGAGGAACTTATAATTAATGATATTAAAAACGGACAAATGATCTGGATGTAAGAAAGTCAAACTTTATTAACTAAATAAACTACACCACATGATCAATGGAATCATGGTAAAATTGCTTAGATAGGGGAGGAAAAACGGGCATAACGAGGGAAAACGACTAAAATCACAATTTTAACGAAATCCCACTTTACTCCCCACCCCTATGCCTATCCTAAGTTGCCTTGTGGAAGGTCAGAAAAATATATACTCACCACTGCAATGCTACCTCCGTGCCCTGCGATCTTAGATCTTCACTGCCCAGAAGTGAAAAACACCCCAGTGTTTTAAAAGTAAACTGCTGGTGCTTTACTTCTTCAGACAGACTTCATGAACTGTAGAGGCACACGAAGGCAGGTGAGAGAGAGTGAGATGCTTCACAGAAGCTATCTTTATATACCCCAACATTGGGGCTGAGATGTTCCCGCCCAAATCCAAGTTCATCTGGGCTAAAACAAAAGGATCCAAACCATCCCCTATTGTCTGGGATGGGTTTTGAATAAAGCTTGGAGTGTATTGAATGTGTCTTCATTCTGGGGCTGGAATGTTCCCACCCAAATCCAAGTTTATCTGGCTAAAACAAAAGGGATCCAACTACCCTATTGTCTAGTAATGGGTGATTCAAACCCATTAATTCTTAAACTGTTCCTTTTCTTACTTTAAAAAGTCTCTTCCGTAGTTTTGGTGTGTTCTCATTGTGTGCTGGGCTTTGAATGGAGTTGGATTACTAGGTAAACAGAAGCCCCTTTGTCCTGCGGTCACTGAAACCGCAGCCTAAGTGGATAATCCTTTATGTCAACATAAACAAACATCGATTGCCTCTGAAGGGAAGGGAAACTCCCTTTTTGATTGACAGAATCTGACTGCCACTGCTTTGATCCTCCCCCTTTTCACAGACATCCATGAGCTGCTTGGAAGCCTCTTTGTCCTTGGCCATGCTTTTCTGACGGCCATTTTTAAACCCCTTTGCAATTTACCAAACTCAAGGGTACAAATTTTAATAAAATGTACTGTCCTAAAGTGTGCGAATTTTTCCACAAAGTTCCTCGATTCCGGTGTTGTCCACGCGCCGCCCATCTCAATGCAGCCTTTTGTGGTTCTGGGCACGTTTTAAAACATTGTCCAACCCAGAGACAATTTAAAGTCATGCACAGTCTCTGTCCACGATGCAGATTAATATTCCCGATCTTCGGGGACTGAGGGGATTTTTGTGAACCCCTACAGAGATGCGATTTACATTCGAAGTAACTTGCGCTTGAAATTTCTCGATCTTTTGCGCTGGTTTGGCCGATTTCTGATGAACTATGCTGGAAAAACCTGCTCAGCCCAGCAGAAAATCTACCCCCATATCTTTATTTGGTCATGAAGACCACTGAAACAGTTGCCATCCTGTACAGAATGCCTGTGACAGTGGGATAGCTGATAGTTTTTAGTAAAGTACTAGCAGTTCTTCTGTGGCATTGCTCAAGGTGAGGTGAACATGATGACACGAGCCATGTAATGTGCAATGCATTACTTGATTATTGAGTTGGAGGTGTGCTTAACTTGGCATATCCTTTTAAAGCCTCAAACTCTTATTACTGTAAAAATCCAGAGGTTAACTACAGGTTAATGGTTGTTGATGAGGGAAGTTTGCAGATTGGAAAGTGCTTCTAGATTTCCAATTCCTGGTCAGAAGAAACCAGTATAAAATGGCTGCCTTTCTTTCTATTTTGTTTGTAGTTTTGACATTCTGAAGCATGACATCTGAAGCGCGACATCTGAGTGTGACAGATGTGCTTCAAATTTGAATACTTATTACACATAGAGCGGTCTTAGTCACTTTTTGTTATACATCCTACCAAACACTGTTGGATAAACTATAACACTTATCAGGTGGGTTAAGAGCTAATTCGCAGAATCTATCTTGAATTCTTAGATTTATTGTTACTGTATTATTGAGTTCCAATAGATAGAGTCATGCCGATCTTTTTCGGCAGTCTTAGAACTTAATCCAATTGTTCAACTCCGCTATGACATAAAGGCTTCATGAAAGTCAAGGACAAGGCTTTTTTAAAGAACTTTTCTGGGTTGCTAAAACAAATTCATTTCCTGGTCAGTTGTTCGCCAATGCATTAAATTCATCAAGGCAACAATTTCCTGGTGACTGTAAATGTTTAGCACAGCGATGCAAGAAACAAATTAAAAGTAGACGTTTTAACAGACTTACACACACTGCCAATACAAATCAAATTGAAAGAAAGAATGAAAGAAAGACTTGCATTTCTATATCGCCTTTCACAACCACCGGATGTCTCAAAGCGCTTTACAATCAATGAACTATTAGTTGAAGTGGAGTCACTGTTGTAATTGAGGTGGATCAAGGTCCAAATTTTAAGAATGTGAGAATTGAGAATGATATAAATGAGGAAGTGTGAAATCAATAGAAAAGTGGACTGGGTATGCAACTTGCTGTTTTACTGACAAAGTGTGTATTGACCACTAGTCCATGCTTGTAACTCCCCATAGAGTAAGTTTATATTAGTGGTCTTACCCTTGAAGGATCTCACCAAGGTTATATCAACAGCACTTCCCTCTCCTGTGTCCTCCACCACCAAAAAGGACAAGCCATGTTGTGGAAACAGCGTCACCGCCAAGTCACACACCATCCTGACCACCTTGGACATATATCATCATTCCTTCATCGTCATTTCAGGCGATTCCTACTGTAAGAGTCGCAAAATCCCCTCAGCCCCCAAAGATCGGGAAATATTAATCCACATCGTGGATGAAGACCTGTGAGATTTAAATTGTCTCTGGGTTGGACAATGTTTTAAAACATACCCAGAACCGCAAAAGGCTGCGTTAAAAAGCTCATAAGCTGGGCAGCACTTGGACACTGGAATCAAAGAACTTTGTGAAAATCGCACACTTTAAGATTGTATATTTTTAAAAAAGATGTACTCTTGAGTTTTGGACTGTTAAAAATGGCTGAACAGACCTCATGGAAACAGAATTTAAAAGGACAGACAGGCTGTTAGCATATGAAACAGACAGGCTGTTAGCATATGAAAAAGCTCAGCGCTGCCCTGTAGTGGGTTTGAATGGAGCCCGAGCTGTCTGTCACCCTGTGGTATTGGGTGGGTCCGGTAACCTACAAGCTGTTTGTTTACACTGGGGAGTAGCCCGTTTGAATCAGCCAATCATCGGACAGGGTTGTTTACACACATCCATTCACTGATATTGACTCTAAGATCAAGTGCTTGAAACTGCCAGCATGAACAAAGGGACTTTGTTTGCTAAGCACTCAAAACTGTCAATCAATTGCAGTTCCAGATGACCACAGGACAATGCTTTGTTTACAAAGCAATTGAATGCTATTAGCATTTGTTTGTATATCAAGTGGACACATCCAAACTGAGGAGGAACTGTTTAAATGAATGGGAGAACACATTCAAACCATTGCAGCTTTATTCGAAAGCCATCACAGACAATGGACACATTTAAACTACAACTTTATCCAAACCCATCCCAGACAAGTGGACAGTTTGGATCTCTTTTGTTTTAGCCCAGAAACATCAGATCTGGGCGGGCCCCAAAAAAAGGGGTATAAAAGATAGCTTCCCAGAAGCATCTCGCTCTCTTCTCTTTTACTCTTTGGGCTGCAGGTGAGCAAGGCTTCTGACCCACTAGCAAGACAATCTAATGAGAAGTAAAGGGCTGGTAATTTAAGGGAACTGTTGCTAAGATTGTAAAATTAACATTGTAGCAATTTATCCCTCATTTTGCCATCTGCCTTCCCCTGTTAAGCAATTTTACCATGATTACTTTGATCGTGTGGTGTAGTTTCTTTAGTTTTAATAAAATTTGACTTTCTTGCATCCAGACCATTTGTCCATTTTTAATATATCATTAATTATAAGTTCCTCCAGCCCGAACTGGAAGGAGGGTTTAGCGATTCGAAACCGCTGATTGGAATTGGTCACAGTGCAGTGGCAAAAGGCTGCCTGACCAGGTAAATTACTGTAAACCAGGTAAAGGATGCCCCCCTACAAATTGGCGACTGCGGCATGACTGGAGGCAGTTTTTGATATGATAAGTGGTCTGGATCTGGAGAAAGCATCAGCTCTTGCTTTTCTTGCTTTCAGTCTGTGGGTAGCCCTGCAGAAGTTAGCGGCAGCGTGTAAGCTGACCTATTCTAGTATAGGTGGCTGGGTTAAGAAGGGTGAGATGAGGGTGCGGGAGGAGGTTACAGAGACCAAGAATCGGGAGTCAGAGTTTGAAAATGCCAGGCGGAGGTAGAACGCCTCATAAGAGAGGTGAATGTGGCCAAAGATAGTGGGATGAGGGTGCGGGAAGAAAATGCACGCCTCACACTAGAGATCACGAAATGCCAGGCAGAGATAGAGCACCTTGTGCAGGAAGTCACAGAGGCTAGGGACAGTGAGATGAGGGTACAGGAGGAAAATGCACACCTCACCCGAGAAGCTAGCGAGGGCAAAAGCCACGCGAGGCACAAGATAGAGTTACTAAAGTGCCAAATTACAGAAGCAAAGAGTAACGAGATGAGACTGCGGGAAGAGAATGCCTGCCTCACCTCAGAAGTAACAGAGCAGGAGGAAATGGTTAGGGAGGTAAAGGCAGCTTATAAGCTGGCCTGCGACCAAAGGTTTAGTGGAGCAGATCATACCCCATGTAACAGAAAGATAGAGAGTTTGGGTGTGGAGTTATTAAGGTCTAAAGGGATGGTATGTCTGACAAGTCCGAAGGGAAGTCCGTCAGACAGTACCAGCAGCCCAAATCAAACCGACCCACAGGCAGCACCCAGAACAGAGCTGGCTAGGGAATTAGAGATCCCAAGACCGCAGCCCACAGCTCCGAGTTTTGAGGAGCTCTGGCAGCAAGAAGGGGTGGACAATGGGGTGGTAGGAGAATGCCAGCAGGTCCCGCTAGGCAGGCAGGGACCAGGACCAGTGTACCCGCTCCGACAACGGAGGTACAGTCCGCCCGTGAACAATAATGACCAAGGGGCTATTCAGCATACCTATCTGGTACCCTATGGTACCCAACAGCTCAGAGGCCTGGTGAAACATATTCCCCTGCTCTCCGAAAAGGGAGACCCCTCAATGCACTTCCAAGAGATAGAACAGGCAGCCTGTGTTAACGGCTGTGATGACGAAGAGAAAGCCAAAATGTTGCTTTTCTCTGTAGATAGTAAGCTCTATCAGACCCTTTCAGATGAGGCTAAGAGAGGACAGAAGGGTTTTGAGTACCTAAAGGAGGAAATACTGGAATCCATGTGTGTGAACGACGGCAGTCCATTCGATCGCATAGGGAAAACACTGCAGAAGGAAGGGGAGACCCCACAGGCATTTGCAGACAGGCTGTGGCCAGTCTACAACAGTGTGTGTACAGGGGGACAAGATAGGGCACACCTGAACCAGTGGCAGTGGACCCAATGGCTTCGTTGCCTGGTGTCCAATTGCCTGCCACAGATAAAAGCAAAGGCTGTTACTTGGTTTGACCACCGAGACCCCCTGTCAACCGAACAGACTGTAATCCGGCAGCTCACGGTAGCATATAGGAACGGTAGGAATAGTGGGACCCCCCAGCAAAAGGGTAAGGTCCACGAGGTTAAACCTGGGGCTCAATACAAGAAAGAGTGGCGCCAGGAGGGGAGCCATCCCTCCCAGAACAAGGTCACTTGTTACAGGTGCGGGGAGGATGGCCACTGGCGCAGGGATTGTAAAAAGCCTGGGAGAGACGATAAAGCCAGGACCCCCGCAGCCCCAACTCAGAAGGCAGAGACAGAAACTCCTCCCGATACAGTTGAGTCCGTCATGGAGTCGATAAAATCTTTCCTCAGGGCCAATCAGGGAAAGGTAGCAGCCATCAGTGGTGCTGCAGCCCCCTCGCCCGCCTCTGCTTCCCCACAATGACTGGAGCCCGCGCAGCCTGTCTACCTGTGTAATCTCCGGTACGATGAATGGAAGAGACCGCTCGTACAGATGGAGGTAGAGAAGGTTACAGGGACTTATCTATTGGATACAGGGGCATCATGCACTGTGATCCATACGGGTAATCCCACCACCTCACCTCTGTCTAACGGGGTTCCATACATACTATCGGGAGTCACCGGTCACGAGCAGGTGGGGTTTACTCCAGACCTAGCAAGAGCCACCAGTGGGATATAGGAGACCTAATGATGGTAAGAAACTATGCCCGGGTGGGAAGTTTAGAGCCACTCTACATGGGACCCTATAGTATAGTTGATAGGGCCAGCCCCATGGTCTATGCAAAAAAACTACCCCGGTGCACAAAGTGGTTCCACGCCAAACAATTTAAATTGTATAAATCTGACCATACAAGTTCAAGTTCACAGGCTGTAATGACAGGCACTGTGGCTTGTTTCAAGGGAAAAGTTGTCCGGCCCACCAATTGGGACACTTCCCCGCCCCAGTGGGACCTAAGTTTTGGCCAAAGTTTAAATTTGAACCAGTTATTTAGTTCAGAAACAGAGAAACCGCAGCTTGAGAGTAGAAATTTGCAGGCTGCTGTGAGTTCATTCACAGAAAATCGCTTGGGGGGCTCCAGGGAGGAGCCGCCCTATGAAGAGACTGCCTGCGCATGCATAGTCGCTGGTCTAGAGACAGGAATTCCCCAGTCTTTTGAACGGTCTGTTCGTGCAGGCGCAGTTCCCCAGCCCGTGACCACAGCGGCTCCTCTTCAGTTTTCCTGCGCAGGCGCAGTCACCTGTTTGAATACAGAGGTTTCACAGCCTCTGCCGTGGGACTCCGGGGAGGAGGTTCGCGCAGGCACAGTCGCCTGTTTAAAGGGACAAGCTTCCCAGCCCGCTTCTAGAGTGGTTCCCCCTATGGTGTGGGACTCTGGGGAGGAAGGGATAGCAATTCCTCTTGCAGGGGACATATGGAAGGAGCCGGTACCAGGTTTTGGACCTGGAGAGGAAGGTTTTCAGCCACCAGCAGCGGGTGGTGAGGGGATATCTGCCCCCAGTACAGGAGTGGGTAGGGAAAAGGAGACAAACCTGGATTACTGGCAGGCTGCCAGGTATATTAAACAGTGCGGGCTGTTTGCATCAAGGGAGAAGGTTCCCAGCCAGTTGGGCTGTGACCCAGGCTCAGGGTCCATCAGCCAAAGTTTTCCCCACAGAGACGCCCCTCAGAAGGTCTCAGCGGGTCCGCAAGCCCAAGATAAGATGATCACCAGAGTACCCGCCACAAAGAGCAATCTCCCGAGCCCGGGAGGAAAGAGATCACAGAGGTCCCCAACTAGCAGCCATAAGCTGCCAGGGACCAGAAGCAGGAGGCAGCCCAGCTTCACTGCAGGCAGCAGTAATCTGTGACAGTGACACCAGAGATTAGCCTGGCCATCCGGAGACGGGCGGTATTTGTATTATAGCTTTGTGTTAAGTTACCAATGTTTATAGCTTGCTTTTAAGGTGTTTAAGTTTAAGTTTACAAGGTAACTAGTAGTTTTGAGTTTAAGTTTAAAGTTTAAGTTTATAAGTGTGCCAAATGCTTGTATTTTGCTCCAAGGTCGAGGGACCCGACCACGTCTCCACCTAAGGCAGCAGGTCAGTGAGAGACCTGGCTGCATGTCCTTTTAAGTTCTTTTGCAGGAGAGTCGACAAAGGAGCAGCCCTGTTTGCCCAGCCCGAGCTGGGCATCGAATGAAGATATACAGAATGTTGGGGATCACCTCGCCACTGGCCAAATCCAGGAGGAGGCTCCGCAGCGACCTTCGGGAGAAACCGTACAGGGTCCGAAGGAGCCTGCATACTCATCCTACGTGGAAGAGATGGCCCCAGCACTATCCTTACCGAATTTCACTTGCGGGAGACCTCGCTATTGAAGAATCATGGTGGGAAAGCGTGGGCGCCTTGCCAGATAAGGACGCGTTCCTTGGGAGTGGGTGGTGATGGCCTGGGAAAGATTGTAAAGGGGAGGGGGAGACCCAAGAGTCACGTGGGTGCGTTTGGGGAAGGGAGGAACTCACCTGGGGCCCGCGGGCAAAGTTAGAGTGTAAGTGTGGCTGGGAAGGATGAGTGGGTGGCCGGATCTGGGATCCAAGTTTGAGTGTGGGGCCAGTGAGAGCCGCCACATAGGCACCCATCATTTTCTGCAGCTAGTCGAGGGAAGACGGGAGGGGAAGGGACTGGGAGTCACGATCCCATACTCCCCAGTCTCGGTCTGTGAAACATGAGGGGTACCCCGCCTCCACAAAGGGACAAGGGAACGGCTCGGGGCTGGCGGATCAGACTGTTCTGTAAAATCCATTCTGTATGTTTTAAAGGTTCAAGACCATTAAAGGGGGGGTGGAAGGAACATTTACTGCGGGTGGGAGGAGCAATACCCACTCGAATTTTGTGACCCATCATTGGCACGTCATGTTCGGGGTTTATTTCAACATATTGTTTCAAATGTTTCAGCACTTTGTTTCAAATGTTTAATTTTTGTATTTTGTTTTACAGTTCCAAGCGGTGCAGAGGCTTAGGACCCTCTCCGTGCTTGGGATCATTTTTGATTACATTGTACAACCAAGATTGCAACATTTTGTAATATGTTATATTGTAACAAGTGGTGCAGGGGTATGAGAACCCCTATTGTAACATTTTGTAATTGATGTATCTGTAGATGCCTACTGTACCATGGTTTTTCTTGGATTTGAGGGGAATAGACGGGTCGGGGGATCAGTGGTAGGTAGCTATAGGTAAATACAGGGGATGATTGTTTGTGGGGGGTCAGAAAATTTTGCTCACTTCTTCAAGTGGATACTACAAGCAAGTTGCAAGTATCCAAGGGAGGAATGTAGGGGTCACAAAATCCCCTCCGCCCCTGAAGATCGGGAAATATTAATCCACATCGTGGACGAAGACCTGCGTGATTTAAATTGTCTCTGGGTTGGACAATGTTTTAAAACATACCCAGAACCACAAAAGGCTGCGTTAAAAAGCTCGTAAGCTGGGCAGCACTTGGACACTGGAATCAAAGAACTTTGTGAAAATCGCACACTTTAGGATTGTACATTTTTTTTAAAGATGTACTCCTGAGTTTTGGACTGTTAAAAATGGCTGAACAGACCTCATGGAAACAGAATTTAAAAGGACAGACAGGCTGTTAGCATATGAAACAGACAGGCTGTTAGCATATGAAAAAGCTCAGTGCTGCCCTTTAGTGGGTTTGAATGGAGCCCGAGCTGTCAGACACCCTGTGGTATTGAGCGGGTCCGGTAACTTACAAGCTGTTTGTTTACACTGGGGAGTAGCCCGTTTGAATCAGCCAATCATCAGACAGCAAGCACACTGGGTTGTTTACACACATCCATTCACTGATATTGACTCTAAGATCAAGTGCTTGAAACTGCCAGCATGAGCAAAGGGACTTTGTTTGCTAAGCACTCAAGACTGTCAATCAATTGCGGTTCCAGATGACCACAGGACAATGCTTTTTTACAAAGCAATTGAATGCTATTAGCATTTGTTTGTATATCAAGTGGACACATCCAAACTGAGGAGGAGCCGTTTAAATGAATGGGAGAACACATTCAAACCACTGCAGCTTTATTCAAAAGCCATCACAGACAATGGACACATTTAAACTGCAACTTTATCCAAACCCATCCCAGACAAGTGGACAGTTTGGATCTCTTTTGTTTTAGCCCAGAAACATCAGATCTGGGCAGGCCCCAAAAAAAGGGGTATAAAAGATAGCTTCTCAGAAGCATCTTGCTCGCTTCTCTGTTACTCTTTGAACTGCAGGTGAGCAAGGCTTCTGACCCACTAGCAAGACAATCTAGTGAGAAGTAAAGGGCTGGTAATTTAAGGGAACTGTTGCTAAGATTGTAAAATTAACATTGTAGCCATTTATCCCTCATTTTGCCATCTGCCTTCCCCTGTTAAGCAATTTTATTGTGATTACTTTGATCGTGTGGTGTAGTTTCTTTAGTTTTAATAAAATTTGACTTTCTTGCATCCAGACCATTTGTCCGTTTTTAATATATCATTAATTATAAGTTCTTCCAGTCAGAACTGGAAGGAAGGTTTAGCGATTCGAAACCGCTGATTGGAATTGGTCACAGTGCAGTGGCAAAAGGCTGCCTGACCAGGTAAATTACCGTAAACCAGGTAAAGGATGCCCCCCTACACTACACTTCCATACCTGATACCATCATGGGGACACCACCACCACAAGGAAAGAAGTGATTCAGGGTGAAGCCCCACCATCACCTTCTTACAGCAGCTAGGGATGGGTAATAAATGCAGCCTTGCCAATATCACCTAAATCCTGAGAACAAATTTCTTAAAAAGTAACAGATGAGTGGTGACTTCAGGAAGTGAATGAAAATCATTGGGTGAGTTATGCAGGCTGCTCATGCACTCACTTTGTTCAGACATTGTGACATTAGTGGCCATGTTTTGGGCAGACAGAGGTTCCAACCCAAACAGTTCTCCACAGATGCTGGATGTAGAGTTAGAGATCTAGAGTAGTCCACAGCCCTTCTGGTACACTCATACTCAGGTACGAAAGAGGGACTTGACCCCCACATCCTTTTGATTCAGAGGCAAAAGTGTTACCAAACAAGCCAAGCTGACACTTATAGCTCTTTCTGTGAACTTACAGCAATGATTTACTCTTTTAACGATGGAAACTTATGCTGTAAGACTAGTTATGTAGCACAAATAAAGTTATATTGCTGCCTATCCTTGTTCTGTATTTGATATAACAACAACAACAACTTGTATTTATATAGCACCTTTAACGTAGTAAAATGTCCCAAGGCGCTGCACAGGAATATTTTAAGACAAAAAAATTTGACACCGATCCACATAAGGATAAATTAGGGCAGGTAACCAAAAGCTTGGTGAAAGAGGTAAGTTTTAAGGAGCGTCTTAAAGGAGGAAAGAGAGGTAGTGAGGTGGACAGGTTTAGGCAGGGAATTCCAGAGCTTAGGGCCTAGGCAACAGAAGGTATGGCCACCAATGGTTGAGTGATTATAATCAGGGATGCTCAAGGGGCCAGAATTGGAGGAGCGCAGATATCTCTGGGGGGATTGTGGGGCTGGAGGAGATTATAGAGATAGGGAGGGGCGAGGCCATGGAGGGATTTGAAAACAAGGATGAGAATTTTGAAATCGAGGTGCTGCTTAACTGGGACCGAATGTAGGTCAGCGAGCACAGGGGGTGATGGGTGAACGGGACTTGGTGCGAGTTCGGACATGGGCAGCCGAGTTTTGGAAGACCTCAAGTTTAAGTAGGGTGGAATGTGGGAGGCCAGCCAGGAGTATTAAGTATATATAACTAGACCTACTCGACAAATACTGCCAAAATTGGGCTCTAACAGTAAATCTAAAGAAAACCAACATCATGATTTTTCAAAAAAGGCCCAGATGTCAGGAAAACAAATACCAGTTTACCCTCAGTGATACCACTATAGGACACACTATGAGCTACACCTACCTTGGTCTAACTATTACAGCATCAGGGAGCTTCAGCATAGCAGTGAATGCACTAAAATAAAAAGCCCGAAGAGCCCTATATGCAATAAAAAGAAAATTCTACAACATCCAAATCCCAATCAAAATCTGGCTCAAAATATTTGACAGCATAATCCTGCCCATTGCACTGTACGGTAGTGAAGTATGGGGCCCGCTAAATCACCAAAGCTACACTAAATGGGAAAAACACACAATAGAAGCCCTACATGCAGAATTCTGCCGAAGCATCCTTCGCACCCAAAGAAAAACGCCAACAAATGCATGCAGAGCCGAACTAGGCAGATACCCACTGATAATAAACATCCAAAAACGAGCACTAAACTTCCTAAATCACCTCAAATCTAGCTCCCCAGACACCCTTCATTTCAAAGCCTTTCAGACCCAAGAGCTAAACCCAGAAAAGAGTCCCCTGAGTCAGCTGCTACTGAAACTAAGTACTCAGCCGGACCCTGACCAGCCCCAGACCAACACAGCCGTCCAAACACCAATCCGAGTGAACCAAATCATTAAACAATGCAAAGAAACCTACCTGGAACATTGGAACAAAATAACCGAAAGCCAAAGCAGATTAGAATGTTACCGGGCCCTAAAAAGAGATTATAAACTGGCAGACTACCTCACGACCATCAGAGACACAAAACAGAGACAGACCCTCACCAGGTACAGACTAAGCGACCACCAACTGGAAATTGAAAAAGGCAGATACAAGAAATCCTGGCAGCCTAGAGAGAATAGAATATGCGATCAATGTCTGGCCGGCGAGGTTGAAACAGAAATGCATTTCCTCCTAAAATGCGAAAAATTCAACACATCAAGAAACATATTATTCAACAAGCTAAGCCAAACAACCCCAGATTTCAAGGAATTGGATGACCTGTCAAAATTGAGATTAGTCCTGGGAGAAGGAGACAGACCATACCTTGGGGCCAAATATGTAACAACATGTCACAACCTGAGGACTGTTTAAAAGTAAGACTGTTTAAAATTAATATTGAACGTACCAAATGAAGTAGAAAGACTGTTTAAAATTAATATTGTTTAAAAGTAATATTGTATGTACCCAACAAATGTCAAATCGATTGACACCTACAGAATGTTGGAAAACTGTACCTTTTTGCTATGTAAGCTTTGGCAATATGGTTCTCTGTAAACTTTCATGCCAATAAAGCATTTGAATTGGAATTGGAATTAGTACATTCAGTTCAATTTTATTCATTGCTCCTTGCCCACCAGGTGGTGCCGTGTCAGGTGATTGAATTGTATTGTGCTGTAAAGCAAGTGGTATGAAATCGTATTGTGCTGTAAAGCTCAGTCGAATTGTTGTGTACTCTGCTGTACTGCCAGCCCAAATTACAGTGCATTGTGTTGTAATGCCAGGCAGCATTAAGGGGCCACATGTTGTAATGCCAGCTAGAATGACAGTGTATTGCAATTAATAACAGGTAGAAATGTTACACATTGTGTTGTACCAGCAGGCAGAATTACAGTCTTTCATGATGAAATAGCGGGTACAATTTCTGTGTAATTCTGTGTAATGACAGGTAGAATTACTTGCTTCATGCAGTCTACCGGGTTATAATGATTTATGATTCACATATTTAATGAAAAAAATGCAAAAAATAGATACAGTAATTGATGCTGTGGTATTAATTTAATCTATTTTACATTCGATTCTTAACTCATTCCTGCCTGAAAGAATTAGGAAGTTACTGCGGCTTTATCTAAACAAAACACTCCGGGGGAGTGGGTTAACGATTTGTATTGGAAACAGCTGAGAGGAGTTTCATTGTGTATCCAATCAGTTGGTGAACTTTTACTTCTTCTTTTAAATTACCATCATTATAAAAAAAAGTTCTTGTGTTCCAAAGAGTACCATTTAATTCCCTCAGTTCTTCCAGCAATATGGAAACACGCTGGCATAATTCAGTGACTTGTCATTTCCCAGTATATTTCCCATTAACAGGACGTTACAATGGCTACCCATGCAATGTGTGCTGTATTTATCTTTTGAATTTTCAGCCGATGTCACGCAGAGTCATTATTCAGCAGTTGAAAGGCTGCACCAGTTCTGTGCCAGTAACTCTCTTGTTAGAAGGGCTTATTGTAAGAGTATGTTTTAATCAAAGTGGCCCTGTAACTGTGTACACCAGTTTAAGGGGCATTGTGTGCTTTATTTAAAGCAAAGCTAGACAGTTACACTGGGTACTAGAGTGTACACAAAAGTGAGTTCTTTGAAGCACCGTAGAGATGCTTATCACCCTGCACTGCATCAGCTGTGGCTCAGTGGGTAGCACCCTTGCCTCTGAGTTGGCAGGCTGTGGGTTCAAGTCCCACTCCAGAGACTTGAGCACAAAAATCTAGGCTGACACTCCAGTGCAGTGCTGCACTTTCGGAGGTGCCGCCTTTTGGATGAGACGTTAAACCGAGGCCCCGTCTGCTCTCTCAGGTGGACATAAAAGATCCCATGGCACTATTTCAAAGAAGAGCAGGGGAGTTATTCCCAGTGCACTGGCCAATATTTATCCCTCAACCAACATAACAAAAACAGTGTATCTGGTCATTATCACCTTGCTGTCTGTGGGAGCTTGCTGTGTGCAAATTGGCTGCCATGTGTCCCACATTACAACAGTGACTCCACTTCAAAAGTACTTCATTGGCTGTAAAGCGCTTTGAGATGTCTGGTGGTCGTGAAAGGCGCTATATAAATGTGAGTCTTTCTTTTCACTGCAATGAGGTGAATGGGCCGACAGATGACAACTTCAAGTGAATTCATTCACCACCACATCTCAACAACAATTGAAATTTGAAGTGTAGTGACCATAGGGCCAAAAACCAGCAGGTCATTGATCCTGACGTAAGTGCCGAGATCAGCTTAATGACCGTGCTGGACTGTCCAGGGCCAGGAAGACATTCCCTCACTAAAATCTCAATGGCGAGCCATGCACTTCTGGACACTCACCTGTCTGGGGAGGATGCAAAACATTGCAGAGGCTGATCTCTCTGTGCTGGGAGTGGGAGCATGCTTCATAATGAGGCTGAAAACAAAAAAGCAAGAAATTCTTCAAAGTTTCTGTGGGTCCGGGCCAAGGTTCAGGCCTGGATCCCCGATTAGGAGCTACTTTCGCCAACTGGCAGGCAGCACGCTTTCACTTGGAATACCAGCCCCAGCCTGGGTGTACCTCCCTGGCCGTGCCCTTGATGGGACTTGTTTGCAGCTAATAGAGTTTGAAAGTCAGGATTGAATCTGCCTCCACCACCCTTTCAGGCAGTGCATTCCAGATCCTAACCACTCGCTGCGTAAAAAAGTTTTTCCTCGTGTCACCTTTGGTTCTTCTGCCAATCACCTTAAATCTGCGTCTTCTGGTTCATGACCCTTCCGCCAATGGGAACAGTTTCTCTCTATCTACTCTGTCCAGACACCTCATGAGTTTGAACACCTCTATCAAATCTCCTCTGAACCTTCTCTGCTCTAAGGAGAACAACCCCAGCTTCTCCAGTCTATCGACGTAACTGAAGTTCTTCATCCCTGGAACCATTCTTGTAAATCTTTTCTGCACCCTCTCTAAGGCCTTCACATCCTTCCTAAAGTGCGGTGCCCAGAATTGGACACAATACTCCAGTTGAGGCTGAACCAGTGTTTTATAAAAGTTCATCATAACTTCCTTGCTTTTGGACTCTATGCCTCTGCTTATAAAGCCCAGGATCCCATAAGCTTTTTTAACTGCTTTCTCAACCTGCCCTGCCACCTTCAACGATTTGTGTACATATACCCATAGGTCTCTCTGTTCATGCACCCCCTTTAGAATTACAGAATTACAGAATTACAGAAACCCCACAGTGCAGATAGAGGCCATTTCGGCCCATCGAGCCTGCACCGACACATATCCCACCCGATCCCCGTAACCCCTACACCAACACATATCCCACCCTATCCCCGTAACCCCACGTATTTAATCCCCCTAACACTAAGGGTCAATTTATCATAGCCAATCAACCTAACCCGCACATCTTTGGACTGTGGGAGGAAACCGGAGCACCCGGAGGAAACCCATGCAAACACGGGGAGAATGTGCAAACTCCACACAGACAGTCGCCCGAGGCCGGATTCGAACCCGGGTCCCTGGCGCTGCGAGGCAACAGTGCTAACCACTATGCCACCGTGCTGCCTTTAATTGTAAATTGTAACCTTTAGTTTATATTGCCTCTCCTCGTTCTTCCTACCAAAATGTATCACTTTACACTTCTGTGTTAAATTTCATCTGCCACGTGTCCGCCCATTCCACCAGCCTGTCTATGTCTTCCTGAAGTCTATGACTCTCCTCCTCACTGTTCACTATACTTCCAAGTTTTGCGTCATCTGCAAATTTTGAAATTGTGCCCTGTACACCCACATCCAAGTCATTAATATATATCAAGAAAAGCAGTGGTCCTAGTACCGACCCCTTTCTGCCAACCAGTTCTCTATCCAAGTCAATACCTTGTCCCCAATCCCATGTGCCTTAATTTTACACGCTAATCTCTTATGTGGGACCTTATCGAAAGCCTTCTGAAAGTCCAAATACACCACATCCACTGGTTCTCCCTTATCCAACTTACGAGTTACATCCTCAAAAAATTCCAGTAGATTAGTCAAGCACGATTTACTTTTTGTAAATCCATGTTGACTTTGTCCGATCCTGTCACTGTTTTCCAAGTGCTCTGCTATTACATCTTTTATAATGGACTCTAGCATTTTCCCCACTACCGATGTCAGGCTTACCGGTTTGTAATTCCTCGTTTTCTCTCTACCACCTTTTTTGAATAGTGGGGTAACATTAGCTACCCTCCAATCCATGGGTACTGTTCCAGATTCCATCGAATGTTGGAAGATGATCAGCAATGCATCTACTATTTCTAGCACCACTTCCTTAAGTACCCTAGGATGTAGATTATCAGGCCCTGGGGATTTATCGGCCTTCAATCCCATCAATTTCCTTAACACCATTTCCCTACAAATACTGATTCCTTTCAGTTCCTCCCTTTCATCAGCCCTTATGTTCCCTGACATCTCTGGGAGGTTATTTGTGTCCTCCTTTGTGAAGACAGAACCAAAATATGTATTTAATAGGTCTGCCATTTCTTTGTTCCCCATTATAAATAAATTCCCCTGATTCTGACTGCAAGGGACCTATGCTTGACCTCAACAATCTTTTTCTCTTCACATAGCTATAAAAGCTTTTACAGTCAGCTTTTATGTTCCCTGTAAGCTTACTCTCATATTCT
Source organism: Somniosus microcephalus (assembly GCF_052327205.1). NCBI lineage: Eukaryota > Metazoa > Chordata > Chondrichthyes > Squaliformes > Somniosidae > Somniosus > Somniosus microcephalus. The sequence goes on along the minus strand of NC_141012.1, from coordinate 37,555,377 downwards.
ATTTTCCCCTTCTTAATTAATCACTTTGCCCTCCTTTGTTGAATCCTAAACTGCTCCCAATCCTCAGGTTTACTGCTTTTTCTGGCCAATTTATATGTCCTCTCCTTGGATCTTATGCTATCCCTAATTTCCCTTGTTAGCCACGGTTGAGTCATCTTTTTTGATTTATTTTTATGCCAAACTGGGATGAACAAATTCTGTAGTTCATCCATGCGGTCTTTGAATGTCTGCCATTGCCTATCCACCGTGAACCCTTTGAGTGACATTCCCCAATCAATCCTACCCAACTCGCGCCTCAGACCATCATAGTTTCCTTTATTTAAATTCAGGACCCTAGTCTCTGAGTCAACTACTTCATTCTCTATCTTAATCAAGAATTCTATCATATTATGATTGCTCCGACCCAAGGGGCCTCGTACAACAAGATTGCTAATTAATCCTTTCTTGTTACATAATACCCTGTCTAAGATAGCCTGATCTCTGGTTGGTTCCTCGACATATTGGTCCAGGAAGCCATCCCAAAAACACTCCAGGAATTCCTCCTCCACAGTATTGTTATGAGTTTGGTTAGCCCAATTTATATGTAGATTAAAGTCACTCATGATGACTGCTGTGCCCTTATTGCACGCTTCTCTAATTTCCCTTTTAATGCCATCCCCAACCTCCGCATTACTGTTTGGAGGTCTATATACCACTCCCACTAACGTTTTCTGCCCCTTGGTATTTCTCAGTTCTACCCATACAGATTCTACATCATCAGAGCTAATATCCTTCCTTACAATTGTGTTAATCCCTTCTTTAACCAGCAATGCTACCCCACCTCCCTTTCCTTTTTGCCTATCTTTCCTGAATATTGAATACCCCTGGATGTTGAGTTCCCAGCCTTGGCCACCCTGGAGCCACGCTTCCGTAATCCCAATCAATTCATAATCATTTACCTCTATTTGCACAGCTAATTCATCCACCTTATTACGAATGCTCCTCACATTAAGACACAAAGCCTTCAGGTTAGTTTTTTTAATGCTCTTAGACGTATTAGAATTATTATTTACTGTGGCCATGTTTGATTTAAACCGTTGATTTCTCTGACTGCCACTTTTGTTTTTCTCCTTCCTATCTTTTGCTATTATCCTTGTTTCCCTTTTCTCTGTCCCCCTGCTCAGGTTCCCAACCCCCTGCCATTTTAGTTTAAACCCTCCCCCAGAGCACCAGCAAAAACTCCCCCTAGGACATCAGTCCCGGCCCTGCCCAGGTGCAAAGCGTCCGGTTGACAATTCGCAGCCGTTTTGCTTTCTGTGCCGGTTAGATGATGGACTCCCGAAACCTAGAGGAAGGAAGGCTAAAAAGGTAAGAACAGGTAATTTAAACTTCTTTACACACTGTAGACACACCAAACACACTTACCTTTGCACTCATGCACCCATCACTCACCTGAACACTGACATCTCAACCCCTCCAAGTCCTTCAACTCGACAGCCCGGCTCCTCTAACTTGGCGTGGTTTGGAGCTGTCGGGAATCCCACAGTTCAAGCATTAAAATGGGGATTAGGCTAAAAACTGCCTGTTAACTATCTGTTAACAGGCAGTTAATTGTCATAATCACTTCCCGCCTCGGGTATGCGGGTCCCAGTGCGGGGCGGGTACCCGCCTCCTTTGAAACTTACATGGAGGCGGGTTGGGGGTGGGATGGTGTCGGGACCCCCGAATTTGGGACTTTAACCCCCTACATGCCTCCAATCCCGACTCCACGGGTCAGTTAAAATCGAGGCCTAAGAGTGCTTCATGAAAAGGGCTGGTGTAACCTCAATCACTTGCTGCTGGTTAATAAAGCCATAAAAAGGTAAACCAGGCACTGGGGTTTATTTGTAGAGGGAAAGAATTGAAAAGTAGAGAAATTATGCTGAACTTCTATTGAACCTTGGTTAGACCAAACTTGGAGTATTGTGTACAATTCTGGTCACCATATTACGAAAAGGATATAGAGGCACTGGAGAGGGTGCAATAAAGATTTACAAGGATGATACCAGAAGTGCGAGGTTATACCTATCAGGAAAGGATGAACAGGCTGGGTTTCTTTTCTCTTGAAAAGAGAAGGCTGAGGGGTGACCTAATAGAGGTCTTTAAGATTGTGAAAGGTTTTAATAGAGTAGACACAGCGGGCTTGAATTTCATCGGGCTGTTGAGGCGGGATTGGAGACGTGTGGGGGGTTAAAATCGTGAAATCGGGGGGGCACGAACCCATCCCACCCCCAACCCACCTCCATGCCCATTTCCCAGGAGGTGGGTACCCGACCTGTGCTGGGAGCCGCCTCCCCGAGGCGGGAAGGGGATTAGTGCCAATGAACTGCCTGTTAACAGGTAGTTAACAGGCAGTTTTTAGCCTAATCCCTATTTTCATCCCTGAAGTGTGGGCTTCCCGACGGCTCCAAACCACGCCAAGTTAACGAGGCGGACCGTCTGGCTGAAGGATTTGGAGGGTTCGTGATGTCCGGTGTTCAGGTGAGTGATGGGTGCATGAGTGCAGAGGTAAGTGTGTTTGGTGTGTGTAAAGTGTTTAAAGAAGTTTTACTTACCTTTACAGGCTTCCTTCCTTCAGGTCTCGAGAGTCCCTCATCTCACCGGCACAGAAAGCAGAATGGCCGCGAGCTGTCAAAATCTGCAGCATTCTGCTTTCTGTTCTGGAGAGATCTCTAAATCAGCCTGAGCAGAAGGAATTAACTTAGAGTACAGATTGTCAGTGTTTGACAACTTCAAAGAGCTGTCAAACACTGATATTTCATCTGTCAAAAGCTCTTGACAGATGAAATGTCAATCTGTGACGTCACCTGTTGCTGGGTGGCCCTTAATTGGCCTGCTGAGCCCGCCCGGCGGGCTCAACAAGGTCAATCAAGTGAAAATCGCGTGGGTTGGCCACAACTCGATGGAGACGGGCCTACAACCCCAAAAGTTGTAGTCTCGCCTCCTACACGCCTCTATTGATAAAATCCAGCCCAGGGAGAATGTTTCAACTTGTGGGGAAAAGCAAAACTAGAGGCCATTAATATAAGATAGTCACCAAGAAATCTAATAGGGAATTCAGAAGAAACTTCTTTACCCAGAGAGTGGTGAGAATGTGGAACTCACTACCACAGGGAGTGGTTGAAGCGAATAGTATAGATGCATTTAAGGGGAGGCTAGATAAGCATATGAGGGAGAAGGAATAGAGGGTTATACTGATAGTTAGATAAGGAAAGACAGGAGGAGGCTCAAGTGGAGCACAAACGCAGGCATGCACTGGTTGGGCCGAATGGCCTGTTTCTGTGCTGTACATTTTATGTAACTCTGTGTTTTTATGACTTCAGGCAAAATAAAATTAAGTCTCAATTTTTTTTGTCATCGATCTAGAGATGGTTGTCACAACAGTTACATCCTCATTCATTTATTCCCTTGTAACACATGTCAGAGATTTGAGTCAAAATGGCTTAAGACTGACTTAACCACCTCCTAAACATCCTCAAGGGATATTGATTGGCTGAAAATTCACACAACAGTTTGAAAGGGTATTGGGTATTAATAATTGAAAACCTTATGAATCATACACTGAAAGCACAATTTAACTGAATGCATACCATATGCTTTGATACACATACTCAATAGAGGAATGTATATGTTAGATAGAGATTACTTGAAATACGGACTTAATGTATAATGGAATTATTTATTCTGCTAGAGATAAATTCATTGAAATTACAGAACAGGAAGAGGCCATTTTAGCCCATCACTTTTTGTTGGTGCTGGCACTTTAACTGCAGCTACTCATCCGAGATAGGGAAATTTAAATATTGAAGATGAGAGTGAAAAGGAATAATCCAATTCTGTGTAGGGTAGATTCTTAGAATAAATTGTTTCTTTATACTTGTTAGTGGATTTCGCCATGGTAACCGTCGCAACAAAGGGTATTAGTCTGGCAACAATAACAGCTCAGATTCAGGCCCGAGTGGTTTTTATACACACAAACTTTAATATACATTGTATGAGATTTTGTTTAACTGTTCTACAGTATTATATTAAATGATGACAAGATGACTTGCAGATAATACAGAAGTGATCATGGGCTGTTTATGATTCTGCCATCCTCATTTGCAACATTTAATCTCTCCTTCCTCCTACCCTAGCACAGAATATTCCTTCAGTTCCTTCCTCCTCTCCCCTCCCCCTTTCCCTGCCTCTGTACCTGCTTAAAATCTGTTACACCTCTAACCTTTTCCAGACCTGAAACGTTAACTTTGCTTCTCTCTCCATGGATGCTGCCTGGCCTGCTGAGTGCTTCCAGCATTTTCTGTTGTCGTTGCAAATAATACAACCTGGTTCCCAGGCCCGGGAGTGATCAGTTCCGGCTCTCTAGGCTGCCTGCGTAGCTGTGGGCTTCTGACTACCTTGAGAGCACTCTGACCCCCAAGAGAACAACACAACCCAGTTCCCAGGCCTGGAGCAACCAGCTCCAGCGCTCCAGGCCATCCGTACAGCTGCGTGACCGCCCTGAGAACGCTCTGACCTTTAAGAGAAAAATCGACCATTCTTACACTATTCACCTACCTTGGGCTGTGTCTGCACACAACAGCATAGGTGCACATTTGCTAAGGCTATGTATTTAGGAGTTTACCCCACTTCTAATCCTTTGGCCTTCATCTCTGTTCTACAAGCTTTGTTTAATTTTGACTGCCTTGTAGTATCTCTTACTGTGGTATGTGGTGTCTCAGTAACTGCCCCTTATCTCGGGGCCTGATTCTCATGGCTCAGATCATTTTTGTTCACAGAGAAACAAGGGCCTAGAAATTCAGTTGGGCGCGCCAGCCGTTAGCGCCTTAGGAGGAGTAGATCTCGAGCGCTAGGCGCTTATCACCCGGGCGCAGCGCGATCTGCGCCTCTCCCCAACTTCAGGACACATTTAGCGCCAGCGCAAAGTCTTAGCGCGCGCCCTGCTGCGCGCGCAGATCATGACGTCATTTAATAGTGCAACGCCCTTTGTGCGCCCCAAACCGGAACTTCACTCGCGCCGGCCCATTGTGCACCGGGCGGCCCGAGCGACTGTGAAGTGGAACGGTACACAGGCCAGCCAGGCCGCGGGGAGCGCAAATTAAAGGGCACTTACCCAGCAGTATAAAGGCCAGCCATTTTGCAGCATTCACTCTTGTGCAACGGTTTTTTGGACAGAGACCAAGGAGGAGAGTTTACTGGTTTGGACCAACACTTGGACAGGTATTTTTGGCTCAGGCCAGAGCTTACCAATTATCTTTGCCTTCATTCAGAGCTCAGTGTTTGCCAGCATATAATGGGGGCTGCATTGGGTGGCAACGCTGAATTTCAGCCTTATGCCAGAAGGGCTTACAGACGCCGTGAGAGAGTGGCAGCCCTGGCTAGACGCAGAGGGGGCAACAGGCGTCGCCAACTGAGGCCTTACCCACGCAGGGTATACCGCCAGCAGACCTCCTATCTGACCATGTCTGCCGCGATGTGTGTTAGGAGGCTGCGATTCCGAAGGGAGGTGGTTGCAGACATCTGCCGGCTGCTTCAGAGAGATCTGCAGCCACAGCTGATGCGCAGGACGTCTCTGTCGGTGGCAGTGATGGTGACGGTGGCTCTCAACTTCTATGCCTCCGGCTCCTTCCAATCCGCTACTGGGGGCATCGCTAACATCTCCCAGTTCGCCGTGCATTGCTGCATCCGCCAGGTGACCGAAGCCCTTTTCAGAAGGAGACATCAATTCATCTCCTTCCCCATGACCCTGGACAAGCAGCAGCAGCGTGCAGTGGGGTTTGCAAGAATAGCGGGCTTCCCCATGGTGCAGGGCGCCATTGACTGCACGCATGTGGCTTTGCGGGCACCTCTTGAGCATGCCGAGGAGTACCGCAACCGGAAGGGCTACCATTCCCTCAATGTACAGCTGGTGTGTGACCACAGGCAGCGCATCCTAGCTGTCAATGCCCGCTTTCCAGGCAGCAGCCACGATGCCTTTATCCTGCGACAGACAACTGTGGCTGACATGTTCCAGGCACAGCCTCCCCCAAGAGGATGGCTTATCGGGGACAAAGGCTATCTTTTGTGTACCTGGCTCATGACCCCGCTCCGCACGCCCACGACCCCTGCTGAAGAGGCATACAACGAGAGCCATCAAGTGACGAGGAACCTCATAGAACAAACAATCGGCGTGCTCAAGCAATGGTTCCGCTGTCTCGATCGCTCCGGGGGAGCCCTCCAGTATTCGCAGGATCGAGTCTCCCAATTCGTCGTCGTTTGCTGCATGCTGCACAACCTGGCTATCCGCAGGACTCAGGCACTGCCACCTCACGTTGGACCACCACCTCAGGAGGAGGAGCAGGAGGAGCATGAGGACGACGAGGACGAGGAGTACCAGCCCAGGAGGGACGCACAAGGTCCAAGGGCCGCCCGTCGGCGGCTTATTGAACGTCACTTCTAGGCCCCCTGTCAGGGAATGGCTTGTGCCAATGATAGAACATGATTGCAGCCGCTCCGCAAGCCCTCAGCCGGTTAAGGCAACAAACACTTCAAAGATCAAACATGGACAATGTGAATAAATAAAATGCTCTATTGTACAAACTCTGGGCCCTTCCCACATGAAAACCAAAAACAGACAAAACCCCCAAAAAACACTCAAACACATTACTCGCTCCCACAACCTGGAGAGGATTAACAAAATAGGGCAACTAAAATGGCCGTCATTCTCGGCCTTCGTCAAAAACAAACATCACATCATCGGCCTTCAAAAAACAAACATCCAATTCTCGGCCTCAAGAAACAAACACAAATGGCCACACATTCGAATATTTGGCCTGCTAGGGCGATGCCTTGGCCATCTTTGGGTGGCCCCTGCCCGCCCTGCTGCTCCGCCTCAAAGTAAGGCCATTGGCTGCTGCAAGGCTGGGGACAGGCTCCTGAGGGGCACATGTCGTGACGGCAGATGCCCTTGGGGGTCGGCCTAGTCGAGGCCTGGCCATCGAGCGGGCGGCTGTTGATTGCTGCAGCTGTGGCTGGCCAGCATCAGTCACTGCAGCAGCTCATGGCAGCTCCACTGGGGGAGTGGCAGTGGCGGCTGGAGGAATGGCGGCAAGCTGGCGGATGGCAGGCGCTCGCTGGTCGCCTGAGACACTGGCACTCGCCCGGGCCAGCACTGCAGCATGCGCACCAATCTGCCGAGGGACAGACTGCTGTGCTGCTGCAGCGCGCCGGGTGCCCTGGCGATGCCTGGCTGACACAGCGAGTGTGGCAGCAGTGAGTGCCCGTGTTGACCTGTTCACTGACCGCAGCAGAGCAGCCAGTGACTGGACGGCACCACTGATCACCTGGCCAGTCGCTAACAGATCCGTCGCTGACAGATCTGCCCGGTATTCCGCCCGACTGGTGGCCTCTAAGGGCCCGAACTCGGCCACACTCCGAGAGAGGGAATCGATGGACTCAGGCAACCGTGCCACTGCCGCCATGAGCTCCGTGTGCCGGCGCTCCGAGTCCGCGGACAAGCCTTCGAGGCGTTCCATCTCCTCGGCGAAGAGCATCTCCTGACTGGAGGCCGGACTCTCCCTCTGGGGAGAAGGCCGCCGAGCTGGCCGACCCTTCCTGCGTTGCTGGAGGCCGCTGGGCCCAGCAATTGGACTCCCCTCCGACGCATCCCCCCTCTGGGGAGAAGGCCGCCGAGCTTCCACCCCCCTCCCGCCTTTCTGCAGCACGCAGGTCCCAGGAGCTCCCCTCCCCTTCGACACTTCCGCCACGCTGCCCTCCAGGGAAGACGTGTTCCCTACATTGGCCTGGGTGGCCACGGCTGAGGGTTCCCCTGATGGGCCGCCTTCCTCTTGCTCCTCCTCCTGCTCCTCCTCGGAGGGTCTGTCACTGGCAAGTTGAGGGACCTCCTCTTGACCATCTGAAAGCAGGAAGGCACAAGAGTAGCTTTAGAGTGAGGAGAGGGCATCAGTGCGGGATGCATGAGTGGTGGCATTCAGCGCATTGGTCGGACAGTGGCAAAGGATGTAGATCTGATGCGCAAGTGGGACGAGAGAGGTGCAAAAGGTGATGTCCTTACCATTGCTGCCCAGAACAGGGTCGGCATCTCCACATGCAACGGGCCCAATCACCCGGCCACCCATGAGGCGCTCCACGCGATGTTGCAGGTCGGTGAGTGGCTGGATATGGGGTCGGCCTCCCCCGGTCACAGTCCGGCTCTTGAGATTATTCGCCAGCTTGGCCTGCAAGAGAAAGGACGGCCTCTAAGTACAGTGTGTCGCCGTGATCTGGTGTGCACTGCCTCCCATGGTGGAATAGCCTGGCCAGTGTGTCGCCATGATCTGGTGTGCACTGCCTCCCATGGTGGAATAGCTTGGCCAGTGTGTTAAGTGCAGAATGTGCAATTGATGCTCATGCCTGTCCCATAGCTGCTGGATGAAGGCTGGCCATTAGAGCTTTCAGGTCCCTTTGCCCATAATGTGAGGTGCACATGCAAGGATGAGGAGGTCATTGGAAAGGGTACTCACCCTGACAATGCGTGTGAGGTCATTTAACTTTTTGCGGCATTGGGCACCGGTCCTGGGGACGTCGCTGTTGGCTGACAGCTTGCTGGCGACATGCCTCCAGGCTCTCCTGTAGACGCGGACCGTCGCCTTCTTGCCGTTGTCCGGGTACAAAACATGGCGCCTCTTCTCCACAGCAGCAAGCAGCACACTCAGATCACGCTCTGAGAAGCGCTGCGCACGTTCACGGGCCTTCTCCATGTCTTCAGGCGCTATTTGGGTCCAGCAGCAGTGTTCAGGCCTAGCTGGAGGGCTCCACTATCCAGGGCGTGGCAGCAGACACAGTCGACCCTTCCCCCATAAGAGCTGGCCGGCACCAGGGTGTCTGCTGTCAATCACGAGATGGCCGCACCTGCGCTGCGCCCGGCCTCGGCGCTATCGATCACCACCTCCGGCTTAGCGCCCAAAGAGAGGCGTCCAGCAGCAGTTTTAGCGCTCGCCCGAACTAGTAGGGCGAAGCTAATGAATATCGGAGAAGTGGCATAGATTTGGCGGCGGCCGCAAACTTTAGCGGACGCCCCACTTTAGCGCACCAAAAGTGGCGTCAATGAATTTCTAGGCCAAGAAGCTTCTAATCTTTTCTCCACATTTGTTCCCTCGCTAAAAATGCTAAAACAATGTATACTGGGATACTTTGACCAATTTAAACCATTTTAAGATATTCTAACAATACCCCATCAATCTATGCATTATTCTCCTAAATATAAAAGCAGAAATGTATAGTACTCCGATATATCCTTAATGCAGTGCCTTCCTTCACATTTTTACCATGCTCTTTCTCTCTTCTCCTAGTCTTCCCCTCTTTCCATATGGACCTCCTATTTTTCACACACAGACAAGCACCAAGATACGTCATTTATTTTTCTCTAACACACACATTGAAAAGTAATCAGATGCCTTTGATCTGGAGAAGTCCCACTGTTTCCTACAATGGGATTATCTACAGCCATTTTTGACCATTGACCATACTCATTATGTATCAGCCATTGAAATGCATCGTCTAAGTGAAATGTATTAAGGACTTTACAGAGAGCATTGTTATGCCTTCCACCAGTTATGCAGAACATGCAGTCCAGACTCACTAGTTTGGTCTGCTAAGGAAACGTTTATCTTGGGAGTAGTAGTGGTAGAGAAGGCGAGTGAAATGGATATGGATATCCTCAGAATCCTACCTCAGGATTCCAGCATCACAAGTTGTAAGTGCCGTCATAAGAATTAGGAATCCTACCCTTTAATCACACTGAGGAAATCTGTCCCTGTTTCTGCCCTGGGGAATCACTCCTAGTTACAATTCCTGGTGCTGCTGGTGCTGGGGCTCATCGTGGTGGGATTCTGAGGACCAAGGTGAGACAGTATAAAGGGCAACCATGTTGATGGAATAGATGACAGGTGAAGTAAAGATGACAGAAGCATTCAGTGGTGAGAGAGTTCTTTCAATAAGGTGATACTGGATGGAGAGTGGAAAGCCTGCAGAATCTGTGCTGGAAATGAACTGAGAAACAGCTTATGGCTGATGAAAGTGATAATCTGTCAGGTGGATATTTTACTGTACATTCGAAGCTGTTAAGTAATCAGCTGGAGCAATGGCCATTGACCTCCCACCTCAGGTTGACAGCCGTGGTCCCCGAACAGCGTGGTTCCCGTGGCCATGAAGTTAAAGTAAAAAGGTAAGTTAAAAAAGACTGTTAATGATCTGTCAACTAAATGTTAATGAGATTAATTGGGCTACCCGCCGCTGCCTGTTGGGTCTGCTCAGCGCTGACAGACCCGACATTGGGAAAGGCGTGTGGCGGCGGGTTGACAGCGGGGTCCTGATCCGCTGTCAAAAATAAACCTCCATCTCACATGACCCGCCACCAAACCCACCTGCTGACCCCCCGGAAAATTCTGGCCGAAGTCCTGGTCACTTGAACAGTGGATTCAATCTTCTTTTCAAACTTTTTTCTAGCTATTGTATTGCATTGTTTAAATAAAGAATTCTAAGCAAGTCCTCCTATGAATCAATGTTCAGAATTTCAGAACACCTGAATTATTTGAAACTCTAGCTTTTAACCTCTTAACTACTTTGAAGTCAAGTTTTCAGCTGAACTCATTGAGAATGCTACATACAAATACACAGATTAATATGCTACATAAGAGCCTGATCATTAACCAGGGAACAATGCATTTTTTGGCTGCTTAGATCCACTCAATTCTCATATGTCCACAGATGTGATTTTTTTTTAGATAAGCAGCCCTTTCAAATGATAGGAAAAATACTCCCAAGTTGTTCAATTCAACCAGCAGCAATTGAAATCAGTACACTAAGGAGATGTCGGATCAAAGATACCTCCTGCTTTTTATTTCAGTATGAAACTAGTAATTCAAAATGAATATGAATTTCCGTTACCTTGCAGCAAGTCCTCCACCCTCCTGGGTATGTTCCTCTTTCCCAACTATTCGCCTATCACTTAGCATGCAAATATTTTGCTTGTTGCCTGTAATCTCACTCAGAAAATAGAACAGTTTCAGATTGTGCAGAATGTGAGACATATATAATCTTATCCAACTGGGCCAACCTGACATTGGAATCAAACAGCATTAGAGTCCCTGAAGAGGAAGTTTCACTCTCTTTCACTTCAAAGTCAGCTTGGGCCCTCACAGCCAATTTACACTTCAAGCTTAGTGCTGGTGTGAAACAACAAATGCTAAACGTTTAGGGCAAATTCACCCTTAATCTGTTAAAAGAAAGAGCGTGCACTTATATAGCGCCTTTCATGTCGCAAAGCACGTCACAGGTAATTTATTAGTTTGACAGTCCCAGATACAGATGGAATTGTAAAGTGATATATAACATTAAGAATATGTTTGACAATGACCTCCCAAACCCGTGACCTCTACCACTTAGAAGGACAAGGGCAGCAGGCTCATGGGAACACCACTGAGTAACAATACTGTGGAGGAGGAATTCCTGTAATGTTTACGGGATGGTTTCCTGGACCAATATGTCGAGGAACCAACCAGAGATCAGGCCATCTTAGACTGCGTATTATGTAACGAGAAAGGATTAATTAGCAATCTTGTTGTAAGAGGCCACTTGGGTCGGAGCGATCATAATATGATCGAATTCTTCATTAAGATGGAGAATGAAGTAGTTGACTCGGAGACTAGGGTCCTCAATTTAAATAAAGGAAACTATGATGGTCTGAGGAGCGAGTTGGGTAGGATTGATTGGGGAATGGCACTCAAAGGGTTGACGGTGGATAGGCAATGGCAAACATTCAAAGACTGAATGGATGAACTACAGAATTTGTTCATCCCAGTTTGGCATAAAGATAAAACAAAAAAGGTGACCCAACTGTGGCTAACAAGGGAAATTAGGGATAGCATAAGGTCCAAGGAGAGGGCATATAAATTGGCCAGAAAAAGCAATAATCCTGAGGATTGGGAGCAGTTTAGGATTCAACAAAGGAGGACAAAGGGATTAATTAAGAAAGGGAAAATAGAATATGAGAGTAAGCTTGCAGAGAACATAAAAACTGACTGTAAAAGCTTTTATAGATATGTGAAGAGAAAAAGATTGGTGAAGTCAAGCGTAGGTCCCTTGCAGTCAGAATCGGGGGAATTTATAATGGGGTACAAAGAAATGGCAGACCAACTAAATACATATTTTGGTTCTGTCTTCACAAAGGAGGACACAAATAACCTCCCAGAGATGCCAGGGAACATAGGGTCTGATGAAAGGGTGGAACTGAAAGAAATCAGTATTATAGGGAAATGGTGTTAGGAAAATTGATGGGACTGAAGGCCGATAAATCCCCAGGGCCTGATAATCTACATCCCAGGGTATTAAGGAAGTGGCCCTAGAAATAGTAGATGCATTGCTGGTCATCTTCCAGAACTCGATAGACTCTGGAACGGTACCCATGGATTGGCGGGTAGCTAATGTTACCCCACTATTCAAAAAAGGTGGTAGAGAAAAGGCGGGGAATTATAAACCGGTAAGCTTGACATCGGTAGTGGGGAAAATGCTAGAGTCCATTATAAAAGATGTAATAGCAGAGCACTTGGAAAGCAGTGACTGGATCGGACAAAGTCAACATGGGTTTACAAAAGGTAAGTCATGCTTGACTAATCTACTGGAATTTTTTGAGGATGTAACTGGTAAAATAGATAAGGGAGAACCAGTGGATGTGGTGTATTTGGACTTTCAGAAGGCTTTCGATAAGGTCCCGCATAAGAGATTAGCGTGCAAAATTAAGGCACATGGGATTGGGGGCAAGGTATTGACTTGGATAGAGAACTGGTTGGCGGACAGAAAGCAAAGAGTTGGAATAAACGGGTCGTTTTCCGAGTGGCAGGCAGTGACTAGTGGGGTACCGCAAGGATCGGTCCTAGGACCCCAGCTGTTCACAATATATATTAATGATCTGGACGAGGGAATTGGATGTAATATCTCCAAATTTGCAGATGACACAAAGCTAGGGGGGAGGGTATGCTGTGAGGAGGATGTCGTGAAACTCCAGCGCGATTTAGACAGGTTGGGTGATTGGGCAGAAACATGGCAAATGCACTATAATGTGGATAAATGTGAGGTTATCCACTTTGGTGGCAAAAACAGGAAGGCAGATTATTATTTGAATGGTAATAGATTGGGAGAAGGGGAAGTGCAAAGAGACCTGGATGTTCTTGTACACCAGTCACTGAAGGTAAGCATGCAGGTGCAGCAGGCGGTTAAGAAGGCAAATGGTATGTTGGCCTTCATAGCAAGAGGGTTCGAGTACAAGAACAAGGATGTCTTGCTACAGTTGTACAGGGCCTTGGTGAGACCACACCTTGAGTATTGTGTGCAGTTTTGGTCGCCTTACCTGAGGAAGGACGTTCTTGCCATGGAAGGAGTGCAGCAAAGATTCACCAGGCTGATACCTGGGATGGCAGGAATGACGTATGAGGAGAGATTGGGTCGATTGGGCTTATACTCACTGGAGTTTAGAAGATTGAGAGGGGATCTCATCGAAACCTATAAAATTCTGTCAGGCCTGGACAGACTAGATGCAGGAAGGATGTTTCTGATGGCCGGGGAGTCCAGAACCAGGGGTCATAGTCTAAGGATAAGGGGTAAGCCATTTAGGACTGAAATGAGGAGGAATTTCTTCACCCAGAGAGTGGTGAACCTGTGGAATTCTCTGCCACAGAGGGCGGTGGAGGCCAGTTCATTAAGTATATTCAAGAAAGAGTTGGATATATTTCTTAAGGCTAAAGGGATCAAGGGATATGGGGAGAAGGCAGGGACCGGGTACTGAATTTGGATGGTCAGCCATGATCTCATTGAATGGCGGAGCAGGCTCGAAGTGCCGAATGGCCTACTCCTGCTCCTATCTTCTATGTATCTATGTATCTATGTACCACCTCCAAGTTCCCCTCCAAGTCACACACACCATCCTGACTTGGAAGTATATCGCCGATCCTTCATCGTCGCTGGATCAGAATCCTGGAACTCCCGCCCTAACAGCACTGTTGGGAGTACCTTCACCACACGGACTACAGTGGTTCAAGAAGGCGGCTCACCACCACCTTCTCAAGGGCAATTAGGGATGGGCAATAAATGCTGGCCTTGCCAACGACGCCCACATCCCATAAACAATTTTTTTTTTAAATGACCTGATTTGGCAATATGAAAAAATACAATAGAATTGTATATGTAATCTTTTACTTTTTTTAAAATTCCTCTAAATCCATTCTTTTGTTTTAAAAGTCAAACTTGGAACCTTAAAATAAGAATCAATTGAAATCATCAATTTGAATCATAACTGAAAACTATAAAGTGGTGCCCAGATGTGTGAGATTAAAAATGTCTCATATTGAAGTTCTCTTTACTCTTGTCAAATGTATTTCAGTCGGTGATACATCCATTGCTTTGCACAGTGACGTGATTTTACCATTTGATATATGTGTGTGCAAACTTTGAATTATACCCTAAATAGCCCTTCATCCATTGCAAATTGACTATAATTTGGGATTGGAGACAGATACAGATGACTTGTTTACAACTTGCCTGCTGTATTTGCTATTAGTTGTAATGCAGAACAAATTGCTTGCCAAGTTCATGACCTGTCAGGACCTCAGAAGCATTATTGTGTTAAAATGGCTCGTGGTAATCAGCTGGATGTGGTAGATTACTAAAAAAAAACAGTACACATACATTGGAGACAAATTTGCCTTCGCTCTGAGATGTTTTATAAAATTGATCATCCAAACAGCATATATTGAAAGTAAAACAAATATTACAATGGAATAGGTTTTCAAGGTATTCCAGTTATCTAAATTTTCATTACCTTCTTTATCCCCCCATCTTGTTCAATGTTTTCCATATTTGCATCACGGAGGCACTGCAACATTTGGAGAGATGTCAGAGTTAATATGGAATGTCCAGGTTGCCAATAATGCCCACTGTGGCTGAAATCAGCTTGCAAAAGAAAGTCAAGGAATGAGTTGTGTGCATTGAGGGAAGTGAAAAGACAGAGTGAAAGAGTCACAATAAAAGGGAGAAAAGGGGGGTGGGGAGAAAATGTTGGCCCTGAATTTGCTGGAGTGGGGCATCTCACGGCAAGCGGCGTGATTGGATACTTTTCCTCACCTTTCAGCTCCAATTAATTTTGCGCCGTAAATTGCTGGAAGTGCACATTGATAACAGGGTCAACGGAGCATCTGGGACCTCGGTGAATGACGAGACCAATAGTCTATCTCATTAACCAATGAAATTTAAGGATTTAGATGGTAAGAAGAGCTCTGAACTGGCAGCTTAGACGTCTGATTATTTAAACAAAGTTTTTAAAAAAAATATCACCGAATGTCATGCCTATGGAACATGACACATAAATATATGAATAAGACAGCCTACTGCTCAGGGTTCAGATTGATTTTTAATTCAGGAAATTCAGGAAATTAAGGCAGCTGCTATATATTTTATAGAGTTTCACAACAAATCAAATTTGATGATCTTCCTCTCTGCTGGTCAGAAACATTTCTTGCTTCCAGCCAACCCGTGTATTCTCAATCAGTAACATTCGCGTCCAGTGATGTACTTTCCAAACAGTGCTTTTTTTGTCTCCTTTCAGTTCTATCATTTAGTTGTATTCCCTAATGCATTTTTTTTCTCTGTGAAGGATTTACATCCTTTTATAATTTCCCCAGTTTAAATTGCATCCTGGTTGTGTGCTTTATGTGGCATGTGCTGAACAATCGTTATTAACTGCTAACTGGTTTCAAAGTGGAAGGCCTTTAGAAACATAAATCACTGCATTAACTGGGTCTTTATGCCGCAAAATAGCAGCCCTAACTTCCTGCCACGAGTTTAATTTTGTTTTACAGAGCAAATGCAGCAATTTCTTGACACTCGTGGGGAGGTTGACGGCGAGCACCAGTTTTTGCGAGGCTGACAGAATTCGTGGCGATTTGCAACTCACGGCGTAGCTCTTCCTCGCCACAAATTGCTGTTTTTTTTATTCATTAATAATGGCGTGCATTGTGAACTCGCTGTTAATTTTGCAGCAAATTCTGGTTGATGAGTCCAGTAATGGCAGAGGAAACAGGAATAATACAACGACTTGAACAGTAAACTTACTGGACAGTGCGGTGAGGCTAACATTTTCAAATATATTACCCTCTGTATAAAGAACAGCAGGTGCAAGGAGGTTGATGTAAGAAAACCACTAGGCACTTGGTCTAAGCGTTAAACAAGGCTTTAATCAACTGTTTTACAACATGGAGGTCTAGTTGTGTCCTTCACTAGTTCCTGTTAAGAATGTCCTGCACAAGCTGGGCCCGTGCCCGAGTATTTATACTCTCCTTGGACAGCGCCACCTGCAGGCCGCTCAGTATTATTTCATAAGTCTTTCTTTCATGAATGACTGATTCATGTCAGAGGTGAGCAGATGTATAGCTTTCCATCAGTCCCAACTGTTGCGATGAATTATTTTTCAATCTTTTGATTAAAAAAAAGGATATTACCATAAAGGATGTTGGCCATGAGACTGAAAACTGCCCTGATAAAAGAGATTGCGTTGCATGTTGCAACCAATGATTTGTTAGCTGCTATGGAAAGTTTTCCAACATATGTTTTGAACCTAATTTAAATGCTGACAGTTTTGTACTGTGCCCCATTTTGTGCGTGCGTGTGTGCGTGAGCGTGCATGTGTGTGCGTACATTTTTATGTGTGTGTATGTTTGTGTGGCTTTATGTATGCATGTCTGTGCAATACACTTGTAAATGTCAGTATATGTGTGTTTATTTATGTGCATGTGTACGTGTATATTTGCACGTATGAGTATATGTGTGCATCTATATGTATGTGTGTGTGCATGTGTGCACGTTCCTTATTTTTAAATACCTTTCTTCAGTTTAAATACTTTTCTTTCATATTAGATGAAATAAACATAGTGAGAGAGGAAGTATTAAGGGGCTTAGCAGCTTTGAAAGTGGATACATCCCCAGGCCCAGATGAAATGTATCCCAGGCTTTTAAGAGAAGCAAATGAGGAAATAGCAGAGGCTCTGACCATCATTTTCCAATCCTCTCTGGCTACAGGTGAGGTGCCGGAGGACTGGAGGACGGCTAACGTTGTACCTTTGTTCAAAAAGGGAGAAAGGGATAGACCAAGTAATTACAGGCCTGTCAACCTAACCTCGGTGGTGGGAAAATTATTGGAAAAAATTCTGAGGGACAGGATAAATCTTCATTTAGAAAGACACAGATTAAC
Source organism: Somniosus microcephalus (assembly GCF_052327205.1). NCBI lineage: Eukaryota > Metazoa > Chordata > Chondrichthyes > Squaliformes > Somniosidae > Somniosus > Somniosus microcephalus. Next base: position 37,538,084 of record NC_141012.1, on the reverse strand, counting down.
CAAGGACAGTCAGCATGGACTTGTTAAGGGAAGGTTGTGTCTGACTAAATTAATTGAATTTTTTGAGGTGGTAACAAGGAGGGTCGATGAGGGTAGTGCGTTTGATGTAGTGTATATGGATTTTAGCAAGGCTTTTGATAAGGTCCCACATGGTCATGAAAGTAAAAGCCCATGGGATCCAGGGCAAAGTGGCAGGTTGGATCCAAAATTGGCCAGAGGCAGGAAGCAAAGGGTAATGGTTGATGGGTGTTTTTGTGACTGGAAGGCTGTTTCCAGTGGGGTTCCACAGGGCTCAGTACCAGGTTCCTTGCTTTTTGTGGTATATATCAATGATTTAGACTTGAATGTAGCGGGGGTGATAAAGAAGTTTGCAGATGATACTAAAATTGGCTGTGTGGTTGATAATGAAGAAGAAAGCTGTAGACTGCAGGAAGATATCAATGAACTGGTCAGGTGGGCAGAACAATGGCAAATTAAATTCAATCCGGAGAAGTGTGAGGTGTTGCATTTCGGGAGGGCTAACAAGGCAAGGGAATACACATTAAATGGTAGGACACTGAGAAGTGTAGAGGAACAAAGGAATCTTGGAGTGCAGGTCCACAGATCCCTGAAGGTAGCAGGCCAGGTAGATAAGGTGGTTAAGAAGGCGTACGGAATACTTGCCTTTATTAGCCGAGGCATAGAATACAAGAGCAGGGGGTGGTTATGCTTCAACTGTATCAAACTCTAGTTAGGCCACAGCTAGAGCACCGCGTGCAGTTCTGCTCACCACATTACAGGAAAGATGAGATAGCACTAGAGAGGGTACAGAGGAGATTTACGAAGACGCTGCCAGGACTGGAGAATTTTAGCTATGAGGAAAGATTGGATAGGCTGAGTTTTTTTTCTTTGGAACAGAGGAGGCTGAGGGGAGACCTTATTGAGGTGTATAAAATTATGAGGGGGCCTAGATAGAGTGGATAGGAAGGACCTATTTCCTTTAGCAGAGAGGTCAATAGCCAGGGGGAATAGATTTAAAGTAATTGGTCGGAGGTTTAGAGGAAATTTGAGGGGAAGTTTCTTCATCCAGAGGGTGGTGGGGGTCTGGAACTCACTGCCTGAAAATGTGGTAGAAACAGAAACCCTCACCACATTTAAAAAGTGCTTGGATGTGCACTTGAAGTGCCGTAACCTACAGGGCTACGGACCAAGAGCTGGAAAGTGGGATTAGGCTGGATAGCTTTTTGTCGGCCGGCGCGGACACAATGGGCCGAAATGGCCTCCTCCCGTGCTGTAAATTTCTATGATTCTATGATTAATTTTTCTTTTCTCTACAGTGGAAACAGATGAGATATTTCAGATTAAACATCTCTGCTCATTGCATATAAGCAGGCACATGAGGATTTCCCCTGTGTGGCATTTCTAGTGAAATCGTAAGCAGGTTCTAAGCAAACACATTTCTGATTTCATTAGATCTATCAAACAGAAAGAATTTTCATAAATACATTGATGAAACCATGACACATAGAGAGCAGCAGAAATCGTACTCCTACTGAGTTGCAGATGAAGATTAAGATCTGTAGCCTGAGGTGAAAACTAGTAGAGGAACCACAGAAAGCAGAGCTGAATGGTTGCTCATTATCATTGAGTTCAAGGTGTTCCAACAACAATGCAAGAAGAGTGGACATTATGATCTCCGCAGAGAAAGGAACGGTCAGGTTTTTTAGGAGCTATGTCTACTTTTTTGATCCAGCTGCTCAGCTTATGCTACTTTCCCAGGATGCAATATATGCCAAAGGCGATGCATGCGAATCACCTGACATCGTATTAACAATAACAACAACTTGCATTTATATAGCACCTTTAACAGCATAAAACATCCCAAGGCGCTGCACAGGAACATAATCCAGCAAAACTTGACACCGGGCCACATAAGGAGATATTAGGGCAGAAGAGGTAGGTTTTAAGGAGCGTCTTCAAGGAGGAAAGAAAAGTAGAGAGGTGGAGAGGTTTAGGGAGGGAATTCCAGAGCTCGAGGCCTTGGCAGCTGAGGGCACGGCCACCAGAGGTGGAGCAAGTAAAATCAGGGAATATTCAACTGGGGAATCATGGTCATCGATGTCATGAATGAAAGCGCCGCTGTGAAGCCATGAAGAAAACAAGTGATTGAAGCCAGGATTCACTAGTCCCAGTGGTTAAATCCAGGATGGCTAGAAAGGAGCACGAAGCTGCTGAGAATGACTGTGTTTTCAGATCATAGAAACATAGAAAAATAGGAGCAGGAGTAGGCCATTCGGCTCTTCGAGCCTGCTCCGCCATTCAATATGATCATGGCTGATCCTCTATCTCAATACCATATTCCCGCTCTCTCCCCATACCCCTTGATGCCTTTTGTGTCTAGAAATCGATCTATCTCCTTCTTAAATATATTCAGTGACTTGGCCTCAACAGCATTCTGTGGTAGAGAATTCCACAGGTTCACCACCCTCTGAGTGAAGAAATTTCTCCTCATCTCAGTCCTAAATGTCCTATCCCGTATCCTGAGACTGTGACCCCTCGTTCTAGACCCCCCAGCCAGGGGAAACATCCTCCCTGCATCCAGTCTGTCTAGCCCTGTCAGAACTTTATACGTTTCAATGAGATCCCCTTTCATTCTTCTAAACTCTAGTGAATACAGGCCTAGTCGACCCAATCTCTCCTCATACGACAGTCCTGCCATCCCAGGAATCAGTCTGGTGAACCTTCGCTGTACTCGCTCTATGGCAAGTATATCCTTTCTTAGGTAAGGAGACCAAAACTGCACACAGTACTCCAGGTGTAGTCTCACCAAGGCCCTGTACAACTGTATTAAGACATCCTTGCTCCTGTACTCAAATCCTCTTGCAATGAAGGCCAACATACCATTTGCCTTCCTAACTGCTTGTTGCACCTGCATATTTGCTTTCAGTGACTGGTGTACAAGGACACCCAGGTCCCTTTGTACATCAGCATTTCCCAATCTATCTCCATTTAAATAATACTCTGCCTTTCTGTTTTTCCTACCGAAGTGGATAACTCCACATTTATCCACGTTACATTGCATCTGCCATGTATTTGCCCACTCACTCAACTTGTCTAAATCACCTTGAAGCCTCTTTGCATCCTCCTCACAACTCACAATCCCACCTAGTTTCGTGTCATCAGCAAACTTGGAAATGTTACATTTGGTTCCCTCATCCAAATCATTGATATATATTGTGAATAGCTGGGGCCCAAGCATTGATCCTTGTGGTACCCCACTAGTCACCGCCTGCCACCCCGAAAAAGACCCATTTAGTCCTACTCTCTGTTTCCTGTCTGTTAACCAATTTTCAATCCATGTCAGTATATTACCCCCAATCCCATGTGCTTTAATTTTGTACACTACCCTCTTATGTGGGACTTTATCCTTCTGAAAATCCAAATACACCACATCCACTGGTTCTCCCTTATCTGTTCTACCAGCTACATCCTCAAGAAACTTCAGTAGGTTTGTCAAATATGATTTCCCTTTCATAAATCCATGTTGACTTTGTTTAATCCCGTTCATATTTTCTAAGCGTCCTGTTATCACATCCTTTATAATAGACTCTAGCATTTTCCCTACTACTGATGTTAGGCTAACTGGTCTGTAGTTCCCTGTTTTCTCTCTCCCTCCTTTTTAAAAAGTGGGGTTACATTTGCCACCCTCCAATCTGCAGGAACTGTTCCATAATCTATAGGATTTTGGAAGATGACAACCAATGCATCCACTATTTCCATGGCTACCTCTTTTAGTACTCTGGGATGCAGATTATCAGGCCCTGGGGATTTATCAGCTTTCAGTCCCATTAATTTTTCCAGCACTATTTTTTTTACCAATACTAATTTCCTTTAATTCCTCCTTTTCACTGGACCCTTGGTTCCCTAGCATTTCTGGGAAGTTAGTTGTGTCCTCTTCCGTGAAGACAGAACTAAAGCATTTGTTTAATTGCTCTGCTATTTCCTTGTTCCCCATTATAAATTCTCCTGTTTCTGACTGTAAGGAACCTACATTTGTCTTCACTAATCTTTTTCTTCTTACATACTTGTTGAAGCTTTTACAATCTGCTTTTATGTTCCTTGCAAGTTTACTCTCATACTCTAGTTTTCCCCTCTCAATCAATCTCTTGGTCATTTTTTGCTGAATTCTAAACTGCTCCCAATCCTCAGGCTTGTTACTTTTTCTGGCAACTTTATATGACTCCTCTTTGGATCTAATACTATTCTTAATTTCTTTTGTTAGCCATGATTAGCCGCTTTTCCTTTTGTGTTTTTGCGCCAGAAAGGAATGTATAACTGTTGCAATTCATGCATTCGTTCCTTAAACGTTAGCCATTGCCTATCCACCGTCATGCCTTTTAATCGGTGTTATTTTACCCCCAGGCAGCAATCCATTTATTTTACATGAGGTGCTGTGGTATTAAAATACTGGGGATTGGAGCGTCTGGGCTGAAGTGCAGTGTGCTGCCCGCATGCACTTGTCTGTGGCCAGCTTATTAGCAAAATTATTTGCAGTTCGATGTGCAGCTCTTGCCTTGCGTCTGAAAGTAGCATAACAAGGGGACTGGAAAGCTGTGCTTCAGCTAAATTTTAAAGCGATAATGCCACTTTAAGATAAATGACGTCAAGGCAACATTTTTTAGAGCCTTTGGAAAGACTTTTCAACCCATTGAAAGCTTTACCCAGGCTGAAACGGGGAGGGGGATGAGGAAAGGAAAGAAGTGACAGGCAAAAAGTAAAATGAAAGGAAAACTAATGCAAAAGCTTTGAAACAAGTTCTGCAGGCAAGTGACAGGGCGGCCCAGCTCTTGACCTCTGTTGGGGGCTGGTGAAGGGGACTGGTGCTACAGAGGTGGTCATGAGAAGGGTCATCTTCTTTGCTATTCTAGAGCACTTTCCCATCGGTCAACATTGCAGCAGGAACGGAAGGAGGAGTTTCTTCGACAGCACCTCCCAAACCCGCGACCTCCACTATCCAGAAGGGCAACGGCAGCAGGTGCATGAGAACACCATCACCGCCATGTTCCCCTTCAAGTCGCACACCAACCCGCCTTTCCTTCATGTCGCTGGGCCAAATTACTGGAACTCCCTCCCTAACAGCACTGCTGGAGTACCTTCACCACACAGACTGCAGCGGTTCAAGAAGAAGGCTCACCACCATCGTCTCAAGGGCAATTAGAGATGAGCAATAAATGCTCTCCTTGCTCGCAATGCCCAGGTCCCATCAGTTAAATTTTTTTAAGTTGGTAGGTTTAAGGTGGGAGCTCACCATTGCTGTCACTGACTACCGGTCCCATGGTGCATCTTAGCAGTAGGTTTCCTTGCTGCAACTGTCACATCTCCGCATTTAACTCTTGTCAACCCAAATCAGGTGAAGCCAATTCCACACGCTCATTCCACAGTGGGGAGATGAGGAGAATTTCTTTTATGCAGCGAGTTGCCATGATTTGGCATGCACTGCCTGAAAGGGCGGTGGAAGCAGACTCAATAGTAACTTTTGAAAGGGAATCGGATAAATACTTGAAAAGGAAAACATTGCAAAGCTATGGGGAAAGAGCAGAACCTCTTTCTTAGTCCTACCTATGTTGTTGGTACCTACGTTGTCCACGACAACTGGATTTTTCCTCTCTCACTCAAAGGTTCTCTCCAGACCCAAGGAGATGTCCTTAACCCTGGCAGGCAACATGGCTTATGGGACTCACACTCTCGGCTGCAGAGAACAGTATTTATCCCCCTAATTATACTGTCCCCTACCACGACTACATTCCTTTTTTCTCCCCAAACTTGAATGGCCCCCTGTACCACAGTGCTGTGGTCAGTTTGCTCATGCTCCCTGCAGTCCCTGCTCTCATCCACACAGGCTGCAAGAACCTCGTACCTGTTGGACAAGTGCAAGGATTGAGGCTCCTCCAATGCTACCTTCTGGATCCCCATACCTGCCTCACTCAAAGTCACAACGTCCTGTCCCTGATCACAGACCAAATCTGAAGTATTTAATCTAAGGGGTGTGACTGCCTCCTGGATCAAAGTGTCCAGGTAACTCTCCCCCTCCCTGATGCATCGCAGTGTCCGAAGCTCAGACTCCAGCTCATCAACTCTGAGCCAAAGTTCCTCGAGCTGCAGACACTTACTGCAGATGTGGTTGCTGTGGATCACACTGGGGTCCACCAGCTCCCACATGCAACAGCTGCAACACATCACCTGCCCTGCCATCTCGATTGTATTTTATTTAACTAATTAGGTTTCCAAGTTTTCAATTATCACTCAATTGTCTATTTATACTTTTTAGCCTAGGTATTTTGTTTAAGTTATTAAATTTAGTTATATGCTTTAGGTCTTTACTGTAAATTAGCCCACAAGTCCTAGTTTAACTTTAACTAATATCTTATTATTAATTCACTTACTGTTTTACTTACCCCGATTGACATTTTTAATTTCCCAGCTCTTAGTTAAACCAATGCCCTAGTGTAGAGAGAAAAAAAGAGAAATACTCACCAACCATCACTTACCCGCTTTCCTGTGACGTCGCACTTTGAAATTTCTCCCCCCCTGTTTTTCGAACTGATTCGAAAGTGATCCGCTCCCGCTGTGCTCCCAATAGCTCAGTCTGGGCCTCGAGCCTTGGGCTTTATTTACTCGCTCCGCTGCTGTCGGTTCCCTCACAGGTGGGTCCGCTTCCGCTGTGCTCCCAATAGCTCAGTCTGGGCCTCGAGCCTCGGGCTTTATTTACTCGCACTGCTGCTGCCGGTTCCCTCACAGGTGGGTCCGCTCCCGCTGTGCTCCCAACAGCCAATTTACGTATGGAATCCCCATAAGCTTAATCGGAATTACCCAAAAAATACATGTACAAAACAATGAAATTAAAAAAAAATCATTACATGTTTAAAATTAATTAAAATACAATTTAATTAAACATTTAACACAAAAATAAAAATTTTTGAAAAATAAATTTAAACCTTTTTCAAGGGGCCAAAAATAACCTAAACTTATTTTACAGGTTTTTGAATGTTAAAATGATTTTTAAAATTTTATTTTAATATTTATTTAAACCCTTATGCTTGTATAAGAAGGCCTTATGGCTGCTTTTACCAGGTGTAAAAGTTTCCTGGGCATTCGCTGGGCAGAAGTTGGGCAAAGCTAAACTCCCCTCCCGCGGATGTCCAATTCCAGGGGATGCGGGTGACCTGTCAATTCTTGACAGATTGCAAGTTCCGGGTTTTCGTGTATGTGCATCGCATACGGGAACCCGGAACCTGCGAGGCACTTACGGCCGCGTACTCACCGGGTATGTGGTCATAGGCCCCGGAAAATCCCAGCCATGATTTCCTGAATGGGCAAGTGCAGGTAGATAAAGCCATAAAAAGGCCAACAGTATTGTGAGTGTTATGTCGAAGCATAGAATACATGGAATGACAGAGAATTTACAGCACAGAAACAGGCCATTTGGCCCAACTGGTCTGTGCCAGTGTTTATGCTCCGCACGAGCCTCCTCCCACCTTATTGCATCTAACCTTATCAGCAGATCCTTCTATTCCTTTCTCCTTCATGTGCTTATCTAGCTTCCCCTTAAATGCATCAATGCTAGTCACCTCAATGACTCCACGTGGTAGCAGTCTAACCACTCTCTGGGTAAAGAAGTTTCTCTTGAACTCTTTATTGGATTTATTAGTGACTACCTTATATTTATATCTCATTAGTTTTGGACTCCCCCACAAATAGAAACCTCTCTACGTCTAGCCTATCAAACCCACTCATAATTTTAAAAACCTCTATCAGGTCATCCCTCAGCCTTCTCTTTTCTAGAGAAAAAAGCCCCAGCCTGTTCAGTCTTTCCTGATAGTTATAACCTCTCAGTTCTAGTATCATACTTGCAAATCCTTTTTGCACCTTTACCAGTATCTCTATATCTTTTTTGTAATATGGAGACCAGAACTGTACACAGTACTCCAAGTGTGGTCTAACCTAGGTTCTATACAACTTTAACCGAACCTCTCTGCTTTTCAATTCAGTTCCTCTAGAAATGAATTCCAGTAAAATGTGCTTCTGCCCACATATCCGCAGCATAACAAAGACTGCCTACTTCCACCTCTGTACAATCGCCCATCTCTGCCCTTGCCTCAGCTCATCCGCTGCTGAAACCCTCATCCATGCCATTGTTACCTCTAGACTTAACTTTTCCAACGCACTCCTGGCTGGCCTCCCACATTCTACCCTACGTAAACTTGAGGTCACCCAAAACTCGGCTGCTTGTGTCCTAACTCGCACCAAGTCCCGTTTGCCCATCACCCCTGTGCTTGCTGACCTACATTGGCTCCCGGTTAAGCAGCGCCTCGATTTCAAAGTTCTCATCCTTGTTTTCAAATCCCTCCATGGCCTCGCCCCCTCCCTATCTCTGTAATCTCCTTCAGCCCCACAACCCCCCTGAGATATCTGCGCTCCTCTAATTCTGCCCTCTTGAGGATCCCGGATTATAATTGCTCAACCATTGGTGGCCGTGCCTTCTGTTGCCTGGGCCCGAAGCTCTGGAGTTCCCTGCCTAAACCTCTCCGCCTTGCTACCTCTCTTTCCTCCTTTAAGACGCTCCTTAAAACCTACCTCTTTGACCAAGCTTTTGGTCACCTGCCCTAATTTATCCTTATGTAGATTGGTGTCAACATTTTTTTTGTCTTAAAATATTCCTGTTCAGCACCTTGGAACGTTTTACTACATTGAAGGCCCTATATAAATACAAGTTGTTGCTGTTGTTGTTGTTGTTGTTGTTGTGCTTTGTTTGCACTTTTATGGCCTTTTATTGCATTTGTTAGTACAAGCGTATACCTTTGTACTAAACATTGGTTAGGCCACAAGTGGAGCACTGTGAGCAGTTTTGAGCACCACATTATAGAAAGGATTTTAAACCTATAGCGATCATGCAGTGTAGGTTGATTTGGGTGATTGCAGGGATAGGGAACTATTGTTATGAGGAGAGACTTGAGATACTGGTACTATTTATATTATGGAGCATGGACTGGTTGGACTGAATGGCCTGTTTCTGTTTCTGTATATTCGATATAATTCTATGTCATTTTTTAGTGGAGCAGAGATGTCTGAGGAGTTTTAATAGAGGTTTTTTTTTAAATTATGAAGGGTTTTGATAGTGAATAGGAAAACATCAGTTCCTTCAGTTGAGGAGTCATTGATGAGGGGTCATCAATTTTAAATTGTCACTGAGAATGAGGAGAGAGGTTAGGAACAGGTTGGTGGAGTGTGGAGTGCTTGAGATAAAGACCAGGTCATCTTTTTTAAGGGAAAATTGGATGCATATTTGCAGCAGAGGCATATAGAGGGCTCTGGGGAGAGCGCATGGCATTGAAGATTCATTCTGGATTGCTCCAGCAAAGAGTCAAGTGTAAGGGGTTTTAGATCGCAGAGGTTTCTCTCTCTAGAGGCCTCTCTCTCTTGCACAGTAAAACCTTGAGTGGTTCGACCCACTCGCCCCTTAGATTCTGTACTCTGGACTTTGGGGCAGGAACTACAATGTAGAGAAAACTCTTGTAGACCAAGTTTGATGAAACAAAATGAAATTTTATTGCAAATGGAAACACAAATCAAATGCAAGCAAATAAGAGAGTACATGGGAGGGAAAAACACCAACAAATCATAACGACACAATACTAACTAAGGCAAATACAGGCATATTATACTCTACAAAAATCATCATGAAATAGGGAAACACACGGAACATCGAGGGATAACAACTCATGTTAATTATACCCTTAAATATCCACCCCCTTAAACCTATCTAGATCTGATTATGGAGGGCCAGAAACATGCTCACCAATCCAACTAGGAAGTGCAAGGTTTTGAAGCAGGTCTGCATTTAATCCTTTCAGGCGTCCCGTCTCCCCAGCGAGCTGCGCCACACCTCTCTCCGGAGGTGGGGGTCGGGGGCGGCTGGACACCGGCTTCTTCTGTCGTTTTATTTTGTCTCTTCTCCCGAGCCTGGAGATGGCCTCTCGTTTCGTCAGCGGCCCGGGGTTGGTCGATGATCTCCCGATGCTTTACCCCGGGGCGGGATGCTGGTTCGAACGACCTTCTTCTTCTTCCTCTCCGACGATGGAGAGGAGTCACGGTGATCTTCTCCCGAAGCGGCTCCTCTTTTCCCCAGCTCAAAAGCTGGACAGGCCTGCAAGCTGGAAAGCTGAAGATAACCCCATTCCTACCCGTGTGTTCTCTCAATTATACTTCTTTCCAGAAGCCCTTATCTCGCGCCAAATCAGGTTAGTATTTGTTTAACTTTTGGCGGGCTTGTTGCACAACAGGGTAGTTATTATATTTTAAACTGTTCTTGGATGGCCGGTAACGGGCCATCTCTGGTCTGGAATGACCTTCATTGTTTTTAATGTCCTGGTGATGTCCTTAACGGGCCCTTGATGCTCTTCTCATGAATATGAAACTGTTCCCTTTTGTCTGGGTCAACATTTAGATGGCCTTTATCTACAGGCCGATCTCGACTGGATCTGCATCCAATCTATATGTATATATGGGTGTCTGGTTTCGTTCTCTCAGAAACGGCTTCCAGAACTTACTTTGGGCTGAATCCACAAAGCTGTCTGAGGATTTGCAGGAACCATTTTAAAGTGTCCCAATAAGTTGATCACGGGGTCTGGTGGTCATTTTGTATGCCCCTTTTCCTGGGCTTCTTTTAAAATAGTCTTTAAAATCATGGTCTCTTCTGCCATTTGACCCTTTATAATATAAAGTTCAATTTTGCGAATCCTACACAAGTTCGCAACTAAGTGTTGTCGCGGGAACTTAATTTCACTGTTATAATGAGGCTCCCCCTCAGAGGTTCTGAGTTACTGGGTTTATATAATCCAGAACCAGGAGTGCACACGATACACAAGGTCAGTGGTGATCCAACATGCCACATCTCTGCCCAAATTTCTGCTCAGTAACCATCACTTTACACCCAAGAATTGTTGGCCATCACCAATAAGAAAATATACCCTTGAGATTCAGGGACATGACCTCAGACTACCTTCTGAGAGAATCTCAAGACTAAATTGATTAGACCACAATTTTGGAAAGGAAAGTCAAAGGACAGACAAAACATAAATTTTCAGAATACTGTATAAGATACAGCCAGATGTAGGGATATACATATTAGTTGATTGATTTTAGTTCATGATCTAAGTATGATGGATGCCGTGCTGTACTACTACACTGTCTCAACCTGTTTGGGTCTAAATGTAAATAAAGACAGTATGTATTATAGTTACTGAATCTGTTTCCTGAGGGGAAATCCCCTCATATTTCTTTCTTCTCACTCCATTGCAAGAGCTCAGTTGTAGTACTCTTGTCTGTAGGTTAGAAGGTTGAGTGTTCAAGACTGATACTCCAGTACCATCCTTCAGCTGAGATACTAAACACAGGCCTACCCAGTGCTTCAAGTAGATGTGAAAGGTCCTGCTCCTGCACCTCGGTATAGAGTCATAGGGCTAAAAATTGAGTTGCGCCCCCTTTGGGGCACTAACTTCGCTGGGGCGCTACTTTTAAAATTAGCACCCCCACAACGGAAATTGAGTGGTAGCGCCCCAAGAGAGAATTGGGGCGCTACTGGAAGCCCCCCGCCTCCCTCTTGGGGCGCTGTGAGGGAATATTGCGGCGCTACACACTGCGTTATTGCAGGCCTTCCTCCCCTTCTTAAAGGGGAGGGACCTTGCGCAGCGCGACCCGGGGCCCAGCAACAAAAATGGCCGCCCCACACCTCGCCTTTAAATAGCACCTCCCCAGCCGCAGGTAGGCCCCCCTGACCCCGTCGGACATAGCGTCCGGCGGTAATTCAGGGGGCGCTCCCAAAGATCACGCCCGAGGTGCTGCGCATGGCAATGATGTCATCGCCGGCGGTGCAGCACCATGGGATGCTACTGGTTACCGCTGCCGCTAACCTCCCATTGAATTTTGCGGAAGGCGTAGGTGGTGCCGCACCCGGGCGCTAGTTGCTTTGCGCCCCATTAGCGCCCTCTTAGGGCACTAACAGGAGGCGCAAGGCAACCACATTTTCCCCCCATAGAGTCATACGGCACAGAAAGAGGTCATTTGGCCCATCGAGTCCGTGCCGGCTCTCTGTAGAGCAATCCAGTCAGTCCCAATACCCCGCTCCATCCCCGTAGCCTTGCAAGTTTATTTCCCTCAAGTGCCTATCCAGACTTCCCTTGAAAACATTGAATGTCTCCGCTTCCACCACTTCCATCGGCAACGAATTCCATGTCCTCACCACTCGCTGCGTAAAAACGTTTTTGCTCACATCCCCCCGTATCTCTTGCCAAAACCTTAAATCTGTGTCCCCTAGTCCTTGCACCATCAACTAGTGGAAACAGCCTTTCTCCATCTAGCCTATCCAAACCCATCATAATCATGTACACCTCTATCAAATCACCCCTCAACCTCCTTTACGCTGATGAAAACAAATCCAGCTTCTCCAATCTGTCCTTGTAGCTAAGATCCTCCATCCCCGGAACCATTCTGGTAAATCTCCTCTGCACCCTCTCAAGGGCTTTCGCATCCTTCCTAAAGTGTGGTGACCAGAACTGGATGCAATACTCCAGTTCTGGCTTAACCAGTGGTTTATTAATGTTCAGCATAACTTCTCTACTTTTGTACTCTATTTATGAAGCCCAAGATCCCATATGCTTTGCTAACCACTCTCTCAATATATCCTGCCACCTTCAGGGACCTATGCACATTAACTCCCAGGTCTCTCTGTCCCTGCACACTCTTTGAAACTTTGCCATTAAGTGTATATTGCCTCTCCCTGTGCCTTTTGCCAAAATGCATCACCTCACATTAAATTCCATCTGCCAATTGTCTGCCCATTCTGCTAGCCTTTCTACGTCCTGTTGCAGTCAATTGGTATCATCTTCACTGTTTGCCACACCCCCAAGTTTTGCAGATTTGCTCCTCTGCCTCCCTCTCACTATTTGGAGGCTTATAGAATACCCCCAATAGCATGATCATACCCTTTTTGCTCCTCAACTCTAACCAAATGGATTCTGTCCTTGTCCCCACAAGAACATCCTCCCTTTCCAACACTACACTGTCTTCCTTAATCGGCACTGCCACCCCACCTCCCTTTTTTCCTTCCCTATCTTTTCTGAACACCTTGTACTCTTGAATATTAAGTGCACAGTCCTCACTGTTTTTAAGCCACGTTTCCGTTATTGCCACATCATATTGCTACACGACTAGTTGTGCTTGTAGCTCACCAGCCTTATTCACCACACTTTGTGCATTTACGTACATGCATTCTAAACCCATTTTTGAATTTTTCATAGTCTTTCTTAGTCTGCTCCTATCTAATATGGTACTACTTCCGCCTCTAGTATTACTTTCTTCTCTAGTACTATCCAACACACTCACTCTTTTATGCACTTTATTCCTCTTTTCTACTCCTATATGCTGGTGCCCATCCCCCTGCCAAGCTAGTTTAAACCCTCCCCAACAGCACTAGCAAACCTCCCCGCGAGAATATTGGTCCCGGCTCTGTTGAGGTGTAACCCGTCCGGCTTTGATATTGATCATCTGAATGTACAGCATAAAGAGCAGCGAGCACCCGTAAGGAAGCCAACCTGAGTTTCTTCATGGTCATGCACACCTCCCCACTCAGTTTTCCTCCATGTACTTTGTTCGGGTGATGCAAGAAACACAGGAACAGGAAAATCTGCTCTATTGTGGCACATTCAAAGAGCAAAAAGTTCATTGGGTGTCCTTCCCAATTTTCAATTTGCTCTCCTAAACCAGAAACACAGGTTCCCTGTTCAACAATCTGATGGCAGTCTGCAGGATGTTACTGGTGCAGAATGCCTGCCACATATTGCTTGCATAGCAATAATCACTTCAGAAGTAGTTCATTGCGTAGACTGCTTTGAAAGTGTTGTCTCCATTCGCAGGATAGATTGCTATTGGACTTATCTGCGATTCTTATAATTAACTGAAACAAAATCATGCTTCATCCTGCTCACTAAGTGCCTCATTAACAAGCTGTGTTAATGCAGTATGGAGCATCCAATGATGTCTAAATGAAATAAAGCTTCAGTCACCATTAACCAACAAGCGTTCGAGAACATTCCTGGGTTTAGCAAGCTAAGGGCTAGGTATAAGTTAGCTACGATAGACTTGTAGAGTACCTGAAGGCTCTCCTAGTCACACTTGAACAGTTATGAGTGCACTGCAGTTTTCTGGTGAGGGCAAGCTCGAAACTTATTCGATGTTGATGAAAAGGAGGAGAAAGTGAAATGGCAAACGCTGGGATTCGAAAATAAACATCCTTGACATTGTTTATCAGTTTATTTCAGATTCACCAAACAAAAAGAAGACTTTTTATGAAGCGAATGGAGGTTTTTTTGTTGAATCTCCTTGTTGAAGGTTACACTGAAACACAAACACATTGGCTGCAGTAAAATAACAAAAAACATGGCTGAACCAGTGATGTACTCAACAGCTGGAGTTAGCCTCTACAGTGTTATGACTTTTATAGTTCCCTTTTTGCATCTTAGCAAGTACTGTAATGACATGAATTTAAATAAGTCTTCATTTAAAATTCACCTGGTAAAGAACCATTTCAGAATGTTACAGTGAGGAACCACAGAAATGTTTATTAGTTTTCTTTTCAGCTCTTACTGTTTTGTTGCGATTATGAAGTCTCAGCAGGGAACCCAATCCTAGTTCTTCTGGAATAGTATTTGAATTGTGCTTTCATCCCTTGAAGGAGAGAGATCGATGCTTCGATCTTGTTGTGGGCTGACAGTATCACCATTACATATACAGCATGTTGGTGGTAAACAACACTTTTTTTATAAAGCCTTACTAATTAGGATAACAAAATATGCTTCTGGGTTTTGCCACAGTTAACCGGTTTGTCTCATCATTACTAACTCATTATGGTCTGAAATTCCTCTCTCTGCTGTTTTAGTGATAGCATTAACCCATTTATTTTAAACTGGTTGGCACCTCTGCTAAGGTAGTGGAGAGAAATTGCAGACGAATGTATGTTAAGCATTCATTATCCTCTTATCCCACTGCTTAATTTCAAAGCGCAAGTTAATTGGCAAAACAACCAGAGGTGAGAGGAGGAGAAATTTTTTTAAGCGAATTGTTATGATCTGGAATGCACTGCCTGAAAGGGTGGTGGAAGCAGATTCAATGGTAACTTTCAAAAGGGAGTCGGATAAATACTTGAAGGGGAAAAATTTACAGTGCTATGGGAAAAGAGCGGGAGAGTGGGACTAATTAGATAGCTCGATCAAAGAGCCAGCACAGGCACGCTGGATCGAATGGCCTCCTTCTGTGCTGTATGATTCTATGATTCTATGATTAGCATTATCAGCATTTGGCTATCTCTGTAGTTAAGCACATTTCCATGGCATAGGTATCCAGCAGGGACATAGAACAAACTCACTACTGCACTTGTTGGCGTGCTTCTCTCTAGGGGAGCAGGGAGAGTGAAACTCTTACTAGATTGAAGGCATACTATCATAAAAGGAAAAATATTGTATCAAAATGAATTTTATGAAAGCCCTTAGGGTGGTGAGAAGAAGTGATCATTTCCCTTTTTAAAACGTTATTTTTCCCTGATGAGATGCTAAACCGAGGCCTTGTACATCCTCTCAGGTGGATGTAAAAGACCCTATGGCACTGTTTCAAAGAAGAGCAAGGGAGTTCTCCCTTGTGTCCTGGCCAATAGCTATCCCTCAACCAACATAACTAAAACAGATTAGCCAGTCATTATCATATTCCTGTTTGTGGGAGCTTGCTGTGCGCAAATTGGCTGCTGCATTTCCTACATTACAACAGTGACTCCACTTCAAAAGCACTTCATTGGCTGTAAAGCGCTTTGAGACGTCCGGTGGTCATGAAAGGCACTATATAAATGCAAATCTTTCTTTCTTTCATTGGCTGTAAAGCACTTTGAGACATCCTGAGGCTGTGAAAGGAGCTATATAAATGCAAGCCTTTCTTTTTTCTTATTTCAAATAAAATATACGACAGAGTGCAGCCTTATCAGCTGATAATTGCCTTGGAAGTTTGTTGGAAAAACCTGCAGAATTGTACAGTTCACGTCATACATTGTCAAGTGGGGATAAAACTGAATTGACTAAATGAAAAAGCAGAGCTCGCTGTGCCCAAACCTAAAATAGGTTAATGCTGTCCCAGGTGCATTCAAGTCTAAATATAGGTTTGTCCTGATAAAATAATTCAGTGAGGAATATGCCGATCATATCAGCGTCAGCTTCAATTATATATCTGCCAACAAAGAAACCCAGCAAAATTGGAAAAAATAAAATCCGTGCCAATCACAGCATCAATCACACTTTTGCAGTAATACTGAACCCAAATTACATTTGGCCTTGGGACAAGTATGTAAGTATTCTAATCATGAGGTGGGTTTATTAGAATATTCTCATTGCAACCTGCTCAGATTCAGGTTGTGTCTGTCATCACAGCCTTTGATGATTGAGCTGACATACATTTATACTAATGGCACTCATGAAATCTGCCCAAAGTGCAATCTTCAATATTAGGGGATAAATGTGTGCTGCAGCCTCATTTTCTTGGCAGTGTCAATAGACCAGCTGGTGTATCGAAGGATTGGGACTGTGTGGGAGGATGTGTGAAACTCCAGGCTATCCTTGTGGGAAGCACCAAGTATGACTAAGACTTAGACTGTCAGATGGTGCCTTAGGGCTGCTAAATATTAGTTCCCATCTGACTAGATTGAAACAAAACATTGTCTGAAATTCTTTGCTCTTACTTTGCACAGCTTTGATCAAGCCCATTGAGCAATGGCAAGAAACATAGTTCAACAATGCAAAATTAATACAATAACAAAATACCGTGGATGCTGGAAATCTGAAATAACAACAGAAAATGCTGGAAGCACTCAGCAGGTCAGGCAGCATCCGTGGAGAGAGAAACAGAGTTAATGTTTCAGGTCTGGGACCCTTCATCAGAACTGGAAAAGGTTAGAGATGTAACAGATATTAAGCAGGTGCAGAGACAGGGAAAGGGGGGCCGAGGGGAGGAAGGAATTGAAGGAACAGTCTGTGCTTGGGTCGGAGGCAGGAGTGGCTAAATGTTGCAAATGGGGATGGCAGAATCATCAACAGCCACCTGAAAAATGGGGGCAGGGGTTATAGTCTGAAATTGTTGAACTCAATGTTGAGATCACAAGACTGTAAAGTGCCTAATCGAAAGATGAGGTGCTGTTCCTCGAGCTTACGTTGAGCTTCATTGGAACAGTGTAAGAGGCCGAGGACAGAGAGGTCAGAGTGGGAGTGGAGCGGAGAATTAAAGTGACAGGCGACCGGAAGCTCGGGGTCACCCATACGGACTGAATACAGGTGTTCCGCAAAGGTGTCGCCCAATCTGCGTTTGGTCTCCCCAATGTAGAGGAGACCGCATCGTGAGCAGCGAATACAGTATACTAAATTGCAAGAAGTACAAGTAAATCGCTGTTTCACCTGGAAGGGGTGTTTGGGGCCCTGGACAGTGGGAAGGGAGGAGGTAAAAGGGCAGGTGTTGCATCTCCTGCGCTTGCACGAGAAAGTGCTGGGCGAAGGGGAAGGGGTGTTGGGGTGATAGTGGCGTAGACCAGGGTGTCGCGGGGAGAGTGGTCCCTTCGGAATGCTGAAAGGGGAAGTGAGGGGAAGATGCGTTTGGTGGTGGGATCACGTTGGAGGTGGCGGAAATGGCGGAGGATGATCCGTTGAATGTGGAGGCTGGTGGGGTGAAAGGTGAGGACAAATGGAACCCTATCGTGGTTCTGGGAGGGTGGGGAAGGGGTGAGAGCAGAAGTGCGGGAAATGGAACGGACACGGTCAAATACCGTGTCAACCACAGTAGAGGGGAATCCTCAGTTGAGGAAAAAGGAAGACATATCGGATGCACTGGTATGGAAGGTGGCATCGTCAGAACAGATCCAGCGGAGACAGAGAAACTGGAAGAATGGAATAGAGTCGTTACAGGAAGCGGGGTGGGAGGACGTGTAGTCCAGGTAGCAGTGGGAGTCATTTGGCTTGTAGTGGATGTTTGTCGATAGCCTATCCCAAGAAATGGGGACAGAGAAGTCAGGGAAGGGAAGGGAAGAGAAGAGTCAGAGATGCACCATGTGAAGTTGAGGGAAGGGTGGAAATTGGTAGCAAAGTGAATGAAATTTTCTAGTTTAGGGCGAGAGCAGGAAACAGCACCGATACAGTCATCGATGTACCGGAAAAGGAGGTGAGGGAGGGGACCTGAGTAGGACAGGAACAAAGAATGTTCCACCTATTACATGAACAGGCAGGCATAGCTAGGGCCCATGCAGGTTCCCATAGCAACGCCTTTCATTTGGAGGAAGTGAGTGGAGTCAAAGGAGAAGTTGTTCAATGTGAGAACAAGTTCAGGCAGGCGGAGGAGGGTAGTGATGGATGGGGATTGGTTGGGCCTCTGATCAAGGAAGAAGCGGAGCGCCCTCAGGCCATCCTGGTGGGGGATGGAGGTGTAGAGGGATTGGGCATCCATAGTGAAGAGGAGACGGTTGGGGCCAGGAAACTGTTAAAGTGGCGGAGGGCGTTGGAAGAGTCGCGAATGTAGGTGGGAAGAGACTGGACAAGGGGAGAAAATATAGAGTCGAAATAGGAAGAGATAAGTTCCATGAGGCAAGAACAGGCTGAAACAATGGGTCTACCAGGGCAGTCCTATTTTTGGATCTTGGGAAGGAGATAGAAGCAGGCTGTGCGGGGTTGGGGGACTATGAGGTTGGTTTCCATGGAGGGAAGATCTCCAGAGGAAATGAGGTCAGTGACAGTCTTGGAAACAATGGCTTGGTGTTTGGTAGTGAGGTCATGGTCCAGGGAGAGGAAAGAGGAGGTGTCGGAGAGTTGGCGATCAGCCTCCGCAGGGTAGAGGTTGGTTCGCCAAACAACAACAGCACCACCCTTAACAGTAGGTTTAATGATAATGTTAGGGTTGGATCGGAGAGAACGGAGTGCTGCAAGTTCAGAGGGAGGTAGGTTGGAGTGAGTGAGGGGGGCAGAGAAATTGAGACGGCTGATGTCACGCCGGCAGTTAGCAATGAAAAGATCTAGAGAGGGTAAGAGGCCAGAGGGCGGGGTCCAGGTAGAACGAAAATTCTGAAAGCGGGAGAAAGGGTCAGCCATGTGGGGGGAAGACTCCTGGCCAAAGAAGTGGGCATGGAGACGAAAGTGACGGAAAAAGAGATCGGCATCATGCCGAACTCAAAATTCATTGAGATGGGGGCATAAGGGGATGAAGCTCAGGCCTTTGCTGAGGACTGATCATTCGGGGTCAGAGAGGGGAAGGTTAGAGGGGATAGTGAAAACACAGCAGGTGTGAGATTGGAAGAAGGGATGGGGTCAGAGGAAAGTGAAGGGGAAGAAGGTTCCGGAGGGGCGTTGGTGTCCAAGAGTTGTTGAAGCTTGCGATCCTTGGCATCAGAAAGGAAGAAAAAAAGGTTTTTGTTGAAGCGCCGGTTGAGTCGAAGATGAAATGGAACTTTGAGAAAGAGTGCGTCGGTGCTGCTGAAGAGAGAGGTCGAGAGTGTTCATGTGGCGCCGCATGGCGTTGAGCGTGGTTCGAGGAACGATGAATATCTTGGAGATATTTGTAATCCTGGGTGGATCTGAAACCCGAAGGGTGGAAGTTCAGTTGGAATCCACGTGGAATAAGTCGGAACCAGAGACAATTGCTGAGGAAAGAGATGTGGCTGTGAAAATGAGTCTTGGCAGATACCTGATCAAACACGAGAAGGGAAACCGAAAGCAATGAAAATGAACAAGGTTGAAGAGACAAATGGAAATCCCGTCGTAGAGAAGAGCAGAACTTCTTCAAGGTGGCCATTCCTAGAAGAGAAGTGGCAGTGAACCAAACACTAATACGATAGCAAAATACTGTGGATGCTGGAAATCTGAAATAACAACAGAAAATGCTGGAAACACTCAGCAGGCCAGGCAGCATCCGTGGAGAAAGAAACACAGTTAACGTTTCAGGTCTGTGACCCTTCATCAGAACTGGAAAAGGTTAGAGATGTAACAGATATTAAGCAAGTGCAGAGACAGGGAAAGGGGGGCCGAGGGGAGGAAGGAATTGAAGGAAAAGTCTGTGCTTGGGTCGGAGGCAGGAGTGGCTAAATATTGCAAATGGGGAATGGCAGAATCATCAACAGCTGCCTGAAAAATGGGGGCAGGGGTTATAGTCTGAAATTGTTGAACTCAATGTTGAGTCCAGAAGGCTGTAAAGTGCCTAATCGAAAGATGAGGTGCTGTTCCTCGAGCTTATGTTGAGCTTCATTGGAACAGTGTAGGAGGCCGAGGACGAAGGGGTCAGAGTGGGAGTGGAGCGGAGAATTAAAGTGACAGGCGACTGGAAGCTCGGGGTCACCCTTACGGACTGAATGGAGGTGTTCCGCAAAGAGATCACCCAATCTGTGTTTGGTCTCCCCAATGTAGGAGAGACCACATCGTGAGCAACGAATACAGAATACTAGATTTTAAGAAGTACAAGTAAATCGCTGTTTCACCTGGAAGGGGTGTTTGGGGCCCTGGACAGTGGGAAGGGAGGAGGTGAAAGGGCAGGTGTTGCATCTCCTGCGCTTGCATGGGAAGGTGCCGGGCGAAGTGGAAGGGGTGTTGGGGGCAATAGAGGAATGGACCAGGGTGTCGCAGAGGGATGCTGAAAGGGGAGGTGAAAAATGAATTATGTCCTTGCTTTTAATTTGCCTTTAAAGCACTGTTTGCAGTATTTGTGCAACTGATTTCCCGTTTGTTCAGCGAGTTGGGGTTAACGCTTCTCTTAACATAATGGCATTGAAAATTCTTGGTGTAATCAAGTAGGATAAGGTAAAGGGACAGCATACCTACTGAAGCACAAACAATTATGCAATATTGAGGCCTTTATTTATTCTTTTTTATGCTCTGAGCACTACGGGAAAGGGGGAGAAAATCTTATTAAGCAGTTTGGTTTATTAGTGTGAAAATGTATTGTGCTCTCAAGGAGCCTGAGAGTCCATTGCAGTATGAAGCATTTCAACCAAATCATTAGATCTCACAGGTTAATGTAAATTGTTGAGCCACATCCCACTTTTTATTCCAATTTTCACGCTTCTTCTTTGAAGGCAGTGAGTGGCTCATGATGACTGATTGACTGTTCCATAGGTGCCGACAGTCCCCTCGTACCTCATCCAAGTGGCCGTTCTTCAAGTGTGAGTCTAGACATTTGAGTGTTGACAGCCAAGACCTGTTGCATCGTCGTCGAATATCACAAGACTTTGCAGCAGTTGATGGACGGCAGTCAGAAGCATGGCTCCATTTTCTCTTTTCTAACTGAAGCCAAATGTAACGTTTCACCTCTGTCCTGGCAGAAAATGGTGGTCGCGGAGTTAAAATGGAGATGGTGGACTTGCCACCGCATTCCCTGCTCTGCCACCATTTTTACCAGGGCCTTACGACGAGAGGCCAAAACGTCCACCTGAATCAGGTGGCAGCCTCATTAATCCACGGTGATAATGGTCCTATGACTTTAATCGGATTCCAGGGCCGCGTTAACTGCCTACTGGGCAGCGCGTGCGCCATGGACTCTCCGCTCAGTTACAGCTGGCGGTACAGCAGAAGAGGCCCGCAAAGCTACGGTGCTGAAATGATTTCTGTGGGGGGGAGAGGAGGAGCAAGAGTGCTCCGCTGGCCTCCACAAGATAATGCGGGCTCGGGCCCACCATAATCGCAACCCTACCCCATCCAGACCTCCCTTTCTCTCGGCTGTCCGATTTTATGGCCAGTCTAGAGCTGGCGAACAACATCAGGAGCGCCGTTTGGACCTCAACGGTGATATGCCCCCACCCCCCTTTGTTAAGTATGTGTATTGTATTGAACAATTAACACAAAGACTTAAACGTATAACTCAAACAGGTCTTTACTGGTTGGAGGTAGGGACTATACATAGGTCTTTACTTCATGCCCACAGGCGGGAACTGAGGGGAGATCAGTACCCACAGTACTATTTATACCCCTATGGCCAGGAGTGGTACTGCGTATCACTACGCCCAACAAGTAGTGCAGTCCTGTCCATAGGTTCAAAGTAGCACACATATTACATACACAACATTCCTCCCTTCCTAGCTTTACAGTCATCTCCCCATTTAACATAACGTAATAACATATATACATATATAACTTCAGGTTTACATAACAGAATAACATAGATACATAGATAACTTCATGTCAAAACAGATCACAGATTCAGTCTCTGCGGAAAACAGTTCACAGATTCAATCTCTGTGGTGGAGTCGGTTCACGTTGCTGGAGTGACTCATTCAATAGTCCTTCCATGGATTTAACAGTTTGAACTTCCGAACTGAATTGGCTCTGTTCGGAGGGACCACGTGTGTGATCTGGTAGAGGTAATAATGGTTCAGATGGGTCATCTTCTGTTTTGACTTTTCCTTTTCTGCTTCTTGGAGACTCTCTGGGCTCCACTGTCAGCTGCCAGCTGCATGCGCAGTTCCTCCTTCTCTCCCTCCTTTTTCCGTAGTAGAGCCACCTTCTCCCGATGTTCCGTAGACTTTCGGTGCTCCTCCATGATTTCTGTATGGTGGGAGTCGAAGTTACAAGTTGGGCAGGACAGGACATAGTAATATTCGGTGTCGTCCTGATCTAGGCCAGCGAGAGGGTCTTCTATTTCCTCCATACCCAGCTGGGCGTTAGCCAGCTTTTGTTCCAAGTCCAGACATCTTTCCTGAAGAGACTTCTTCATGCGTACCTCTTCATCCAGCTTTTTCTGGGCTTTCAGCAAGTCGTTTACTAATGACCTCATTTGAGATTTTACTACTTCAACTTCTTTTGGAGATTGATTGATCGGACTATTCAATCCCTCTACCGGAGCAGCTGTTTCAGCGGTCTGTTGTTCTACGTTGACGTGAGTCAGCGTACTTTTGGCATCCAAGGGCTGCTCTGTTGCAGTCATCTCAGTCTGTGTTGCCACCTCAGCTCTTCCAATAACCTTTGAGAGCTCCGAACCCCTTTCGTTTGAATATTGAAGTTCGTGTTCAAGTTTTTCCCATTTCAGAGTCCTGTCCTTCAGCATATGCAGGAGTTGGCTGACCGTTAACTCCTCTGACATCAGACGTTTTGTGTGCTCCTGCTCCATTTTCTCCATCAGCTGCTTCTGTTGTCTTTCCAGATTCTCCAACTCTATATCAAAGAACTCTTTCGTTGCATTCAACTCTTGCTCACAACGGCGAAGCATTTGTTCTAATTGCTGTTGTAGTTTGAAATGGAGTTGAGTTCGAGCCCGGTGTCCCTCAGAAATGGGCACATCAGTAGACTTGCCAGACTCAGAATCCACAGTTAAACTATGTTGTTGTTGCTCAGTGGAATTCCGTGCTGAAACTTTGTCTTTTGCACCTGAGTTGGGCTTACCATCATCCGTTCCAGAGTCTGGGCCGACTATCTTCACCGAGTTCTCACTCGTTATTGTTTGTAGGAAATGCCAGTCCATATTCATTTTCCTAATCCACTCCCATCCTAGTAGTGGAGAACCTCCTTCAGATATCACATATAAGTCCATTATTTGACTGTCTTCGCCCTTGTGGACCACTGCAACCTCTATTTTCCCGATGGGGTACACTCTTTGCCCCGTGTATGTTTTCAATATAATCCCCATATCCTGTAGGGGAATATGTTGGAATAACTTTCCGTAATCTTTCTTATTTATGACCGTCAATGCCGATCCAGTGTCCAATTCCAGTTTTACTTGGACTCCTTCTATCTGAAGAGTGACCCAAATTGTCTGGAGGTCTGCACCCTTACCAGCGTTGAGTACTCTTAAGCTAGCCAGTTCATTACAGCTTAAGCTAGCCAGTTCATTACTGCTAGCGTCTGAATCGGACTCCTGTTCGGTCACCTTGTGTACCTTTGCGTATTTTCCTTGCGGTGACTTCTTGTTGCTGGTCTTCTTCCCTGACCTGCATACTCTAGCTATATGTCCAAGCCTACCACAAGTTCTACATTCTTGGTTTTTAAACCAACACTGGTTCTGATCATGCGTTGTCTTTCCACAACGATAACATTTGCCAGAACTCACACCCAATTTGTGTGCACTGAGCTCCGGTGACCGTAGCTGCATTACTGCCGTGCCTCTCGCTGCGGCTTCGTGTGCTGCTGCCATAGTGACCGCCTTCTCAAGCGTCAGCTCATTCTCCTTGAGCAGTCGCTTTTGTGTATCCTGTTTAAATAAACCACACACAAATTTGTCTCGAAGTGCCTCTGTCAGTCCCGTTCCAAACTGGCAATATTTCGCTAATTTACGCAATTCCAGCAAATAATCAGCATTGCTTTCATGCTGTAGCTGCCTTCTGTCGTAAAATTTAAATCGTTCCGCTAGCATCAGCGGCGTGGGGTTTAGATGATCTTTCAGGACAGTAACAATCTCATCGAACGTCTTATCCGCCGGTTCATCTGGTGATAACAGGTGTTTCAATTGCCCGTATGTCTTCGCACCCATTAAATTTAATAATGTTAGAGCTTTATCTTGGTCATGAATTTTATTGGCCTTACAATAATTTTTTACTCTTTCAACATATATGGCCCAATCTTCGAGGTCACTATCAAAGGTGCTAATATTCCCGTGTTTAGGCATTGTAGATTTGCAATTTCTCAGATTTTATTTTGTTTACTTGTTATCAAAGATGGCGGCTTCCCGCTCTTGCCGTCGTCCTCCGCCCACAAAATGGCGGTTTTCCCGCGCTTGGCGGTCTTCACCCGTCCCCCGACGCCGTCTCCCTTCAGCCCCCGAGTGCGGCCCTTATCTTTGGTTCCGATCGCTGGCCCGCGCTGCGCCTCGCACTTGAAGCGGCTCCCGGCCTCTGGCTCACCCGCTCGCGCGGCTCTTGCTCGCTCCCTCCCGGGCTCTGGCTTACCCGCTCGCGCGTTTCACCGCGGCTCTTATCAGGGATTGCGATCGCCCTTATCTTCTCCAACTTCCCCAGCCCTGCCTTTGCAGCCAACACTGCACGGCTTACCCCACCACCTAGGTTGAACAAGGAAACTGCAGAAAGACTTCTGTCAGTCGCTGGAAGCTGTCAGGATGTTTGCTGCACTCCAGTGCTCAGTCGCTGATGGAGGCTTCAGAGTCCTAAAGCCTGTCGCTTCTAGTGGGGTGGTGATATTTGAAACCTCTCTTCAACTGCCGCAGGGTAAGAACCTGACTCGTCGCCAGTGTTAAGTATGTGTATTGTATTGAACAATTAACACAAAGACTTAAACGTATAACTCAAACAGGTCTTTACTGGTTGGAGGTAGGGACTATACATAGGTCTTTACTTCATGCCCACAGGCGGGAACTGAGGGGAGATCAGTACCCACAGTACTATTTATACCCCTATGGCCAGGAGTGGTACTGCGTATCACTACGCCCAACAAGTAGTGCAGTCCTGTCCATAGGTTCAAAGTAGCACACATATTACATACACAACACCCTTCCCTGCTCATTTGACTTGGCAGTGACAGCCTAAACTCGCCAGCTCATTATTATCCTGTCCATTAAAATGAACAGAGGAGGATCACAGCTGGTGAAGGGCAGAAGTGGAAGACTCTGGTGCACTTTTTCAAAATGATTATCCTTTGGGCAGCTGACCTGATTGTAGAGCACCTCCAAGGCAGTTGATACTTGTACCTTCTTCAGCTACTGAAATTAATAGACAGGTGTTGCAATAATTAAGTATCAGAAAGTGAAGCAATAGATTGAGCACATACACAATGAAAAAGAAAACAGGCGCAGGTACATTATTGTTCTACAGTTTAATGGTAAAATAAAATTCCGGACTTGGTAATTGTGTAAATATAAATTTGAAATGCCTAGGAGCAGACAGATAGAGGATACATAGAATTACGTAGAATTTACAGCACAGAAATAGGCCATTCAGCCCAATTTGTCCATATTTATGCTCCACACAAGCCTTCTCCCACCCTACTTCATTTAACCTTAAGGCGTAACCTATTCCTTTCGACCTCATATACTTATCTAGCTTCCCCCTAAGTGCAGCAATGCTATTTGCCTCAACTACTCCATGTGGTAGCAAGTTAAACATTTTAACCACTCTCTGGGTAAAGAAGTTTCTCCAGAATTCCTTAATGAATTGATTAGTCACTATCTGATAGTCACGAACAGTAATTGAAATGAGTGGTTCAAAAGACATCATAAACAATGAGACGTTCAAGCAGTTTACGTTTGCCATGTGAACATCACCAATGTCTTCCCATCCCGTGAATAAATTCCAGGATAATGCATAGGATGGAGTGCATTACAATGAAGAGTTGAGATAACATCATAAACTGTGAGAACGACGCTCAAGTGGTTTACCAACATTGGGCTGCAATTTGCGGCCCCTACGGGTGTGTACGAGGTGCGCACGCGACCGTAGGGGCTGCTCAAGTTCCGGGTTTAGCCATGCACTGTGACAGATCTCTTGACAGATCATCCGCATCCCCGGGAGACGGGCCTCCGCAGGCGGAGAGTTGGTCCATCTATTTGCCCAACTTCTGCCCAGCGAATGCCCATGAAATTCTTACGCCTGGTAAAAGCAGCTTAAGACCTGCTTTTACCAGCGTAAGAGTTTTAGAAAACAGAAAAATAAAATTTTATCAATAATCTATACATTTAAAAGCCTGTGAAATAAGGTAAGTTTATTTTTAGCCCCTTTAAAACATGTACATTTATTTTTCAAAAAATTAAATTTTTGTTTTAAATATTTAATTAAATGACAAATATTTACGTTTTTATTTATTTGAAGTGTACATGTATTTTTTGGGGGTATTCCCATTCATATTTGTGGGGTCTCCATACATAGGGAATCCCTAAAAGGTTGAATGGGGAATCCCCTTCTTTCACTTGTTGAGCTGGCCCACGTGATCCCAGGGGCGCTTGTGATCCGCCTGCGCCCCTGGGATACGCGGGCCTCTTCCCGCGGGTACCCGGAGAAGCCCAGGATCGCGAGTCTCCGTACCTCCCGGACCACCAGGTAGGTGGGGATTTTATTTGCGGATCGGAGGCCTCTGACCGCAAATTCAGCACTGTTATCATAACCTCGAAATATGTTACTCCTTCAAAGACAGTCCAACAGGGAGTGGATATAATCCATTTTCAGGAGGTGGGCATCTTGGCAAGCGATGACAAATGATGAACTCCCATGATGGAAGCATATGATTTAAAATGAAGTAGTATTGTTCCGCATGATGAGAACTTGCAGTGAATACCAGGTTTATTCCAGTGAATATTGCAGGGGAACAGGTGTGGGTAGTCTACATAATAAAACAGAATTGAATCACAAGGTTCAAATCATATCAGAAATGAAGGGGCGGGTGAGAGAATCTTGATTTGTTTTGAACCACTCTATGAGTTAATACTTCTAACATCTTTCCTAATGCACAGTATCCTGGATTTAACTCATGGAGGTGAAGCATGTGCTAGTCACATTTAAAAAAAAACTGCTGAAATACCTCAGGGTTTACAATGTGTCTCTCGAATGACTGTCATCTTGTATTTCTGTGTTACTGTAGTACCAGGTAGCTGTACTGGTTAGTGAATTCTGTTATATAACAGGCCAGTTGTAATGTATTTTCTGTATTGATATAACTTGTATTTCATATTCAGTGAGACCGCAGTCCAGCCACATGCCCTCATTCAATGAGAATATAGGTCGGAGGATCAGGGCTACAGAGTTTCACAGGATTCCGGGTGCACAGCCTTACTAAATTTGAACTTTAATATCTGCGTTTCACAAATATTTTGGAGAGAACTCGGACTGGGCCAATTCCCACAGGTTTGTTTAATATAACATGTTGGTGAATCTCACAGATGGTCAGAGCAAACTGCTTGCTGGGATTGTCTTCCCAGTTCTGGTGGGGCAGGACGCCTGCACGCCCCTCTGACTCCACCAGCTCCCAGCGGGAATCCTGCCACTGAGTGGGAGCCCGCCAATATCCTAGCGGTGCTGCAGTGGGACCGCTACAGCAACATGACAAGAGACAGCGAGGAAGTGCCCCAAAGATGGGAAGATCGGCATCCTCACATGCTCCATGGAGACACAGGCCTACACAAGGTAAGACAAGGCTGCTGCAAGGCCCTCCCCCTCCACTGGGGGAATCCCAGGCCATTGCTGTCATGTTCCGTGGCCTACAGCCACCTCCCCAATGGCGGCCCTGGAAAGCGATGCTAAGTGGGGCAGACTGGAGGGAAATCTGGGTACTCCCCACTCACTGCCATGTAAGACATGTGGAATTACTCCTCGCCCCGTCCAACAGGTTATAGAGTTCAGACTTGAGACTTATGAGAAATTACACCAGACACACGGGTTTCTGTCTTTAACCTTTTATTGTTTCTAAGACAGATTCACAACCCCAACCACTATTCAAGCAGTTCACCAATAATATTACAGGAAATCGTACATACAGCCACCCGCCGATGATCAGTCCAGCGTTGATTGTAGGTCCTCGTAAGCAAAAAGACTGGCCAGGCCCCTCTTTCCAGCTGCAGTGCCTGTTCCTTGTGGGCAAAATGACTGGCCAAACCAGCTTCTTCTGACTGAAGTGACGATATTCTTTAGCCATTGTGTTTTATACAGTTTTCCTTTTGCAGTAAATCAATCATTCAGAGATAGTGAAATGTTCCTTTAATGTTGGTCTGAGCTGTTTGAGCTGTCAAATGTTCACATTAACTCATCCCGTGTTGCTATCCATTAGTTGTCATTATCACAGCCCAAACTTGTTCATTCACTCCTAAAGTTTACAAAAGTGGCAGAAAACCATTTAGTTACGGTCCATGAGTTATGTCGTATTCTGCATT
Organism: Somniosus microcephalus; assembly: GCF_052327205.1. Classification (NCBI taxonomy): domain Eukaryota; kingdom Metazoa; phylum Chordata; class Chondrichthyes; order Squaliformes; family Somniosidae; genus Somniosus; species Somniosus microcephalus. Next base: position 37,509,194 of record NC_141012.1, on the reverse strand, counting down.
TCAAAACTTCAGAGGTTGGACTTCTCCCCCTTAACCTCCGAAATTCATCAGAGACACCGGGCAGGATTTTCATTGGGCCATGAGGCGGGATTGGAGGCATGTGGGGGGTTAAAATCTTGAAATCGCGGGGCACGAACCCATCCCGCCCCCAACCTGCCTCCATGCCAGTTTCAAAGGAGGCGGATACCCGACCTGTGCTGAGACCCGCCTCCCCGAGGTGGGAAGGGGATTAGTGCCAATTAACTGCCTGTTAACAGGTAGTTAACAGGCAGTTTTTAGCCTAATCCCTATTTTTATTCCTGAAGTGTGGGATTTCCGACGGCTCCAAACCACGCCAAGGTAGCGAGGTGGGCCGTCAGGCTGAAGGACTTGGAGGGTTCGAGATGGCCGGTGTTCAGGTGAGTGATGGGTGCATGAGTGCAGAGGTAAGTGTGTTTGGTGTGTGTAAAGTGTTTAAAGAAGTTTTACTTACCTTTACAGCCTGCCTTCCTTCAGGTCTCGGGAGTCCCTCATCTCACCGGCACAGAAAGCAGAATGGCCGTGAGCTGTCAAAAGTTGCAGCATTCAGCTTTCTGTTTTGGAGAGATCTCTAAATCAGCCTGAGAGGAAGGAATTAACTCAGTGTACAGATTGTCAGCGCTGATATTCCCTCTGTCAAAAGCTCTTGACAGATGAAATGTCAATCTGTGATGTCAACTGTTGCCGGGTGGCCCTTAATTGGCCTGCTGAGCTCGCTCAACAAGGTCAATCAAGTGAAAATCGCGTGGGTTGGCCACAACTTGATGGAGGCGGGACTACAACCCCGAAAGTTGTAGTCCCGCCTCCTACACGCCTCCAGAATTAAAATCCAGCCCACCATGTCTGCAAAACTAAGGGGGTTTGTTTACCTCTGTTGTCTATCAAAGTAAATCCCATGTATCAGTGACAACTTTATATTTCACTTTGAAAAAAATCTTTTGGCCTGGCAAAGCATTTCAATATATATCAAAAATAAAAAATTAAGAATTAAGGGTCTGTGTATGCCTACAGCCATTTGCATGTGGCAGGTGGGCAACGGGTGGCCAGTGGCAGTCCCAGCGGAGGAAAATCCCGATTATGATGGTCAGCCGGCATACACCTGACCGCCTGCATTTTCCAGCATTCTCCGCTGCGATCCTACCCATTCCTGGCGTGATGATTGAGGACAACGGCAAGTTTTTTTTAGTTGTGTTTGCTGTAACAAGCTGAAAGGGTACAGTGTCGTCCCTGGAGCAAGTCAATGGGTTGGGGGCCATTAAAGCGTTCGCAACTGAAATATACATGAAAGTGTCAAAATTTACACAAGGTAATAAACAGCTCCCAGATGCCGACTAGACATTGAGGCCTTCTGAATTTATTAATATGGGAGTCATTTGTGTGAACTATATTCATGCATTTTTAAGCATTCCGACCTGTTCCATTCTGATTGCTAGTGGTATGATGGATTATTTATATGTAAATTACATTGACTTTCCATGTGAGGAGTCAGTATAAATAGTGCTTTTGTTCTAGATTGTCAGTTTCTTGAGTTCAGTTTTATTACTTGGGTGCATTTTATACCTATCACAGATGCTAATGGGCTGCCTGCCTCAGCACAGCAAGGCTAATCTCATCCAGGGATCAATCTCAAGGGTGTCTCAAGGGTGTGTGATTGCAATTTAAATCTTCATTTGTAAAGAAGACACTTGAAGATACAACTGAGCACAACTGAATTAAAATTGCACTGTGATATTAGTAACAAATTTGATTTAATGAAATCTCTTTGTCTCCTATTTGACGAAAGGCTTTAACCCTCCATTAAAACAATGGGCAGAGAAATTTCCGTCAGATGTGTTCATATGCTCATTCTTAACACCGAGAAGAGTGATTGCAATTTACATGTTCCAAAGGAGCATTGATACATTGCAGAAGATTCAGAGGAAGGCAACCGGACTCATTCTTCACCTCAAAGCACTACTTTGTAAGGATAAATGGACTGATGTTCATTGAACAAAGGATTGAAGGGAGATCAGATGAATATTAATGGCCCCGGTTTTAACTCCAGGTGGATTCCCCGCTCAGGCCTGAGTTAAAATTACAGCCGGGTCTCTATGATGTCATCGGGCTGCAACATGCATATGTAAAGGAGGACCCTGTTGGCTCCGGGCACGTGTCCTCGCTGCCTGCTCAGGAGAGCAGGTTAAAGCTGCAGATGTTGCAATCATGGCGGCTATCGGACAGGTAAGAGCCAGGGCAATTTTAACTGCCCACCCACCAGGTTTCTGCCGAGCGAGTAGGATTAAAATCGCCCCATAGCAGGTGAGGAAGGCCATTCGGACCATTTGATTCATCCAGCCAGAGAGATCCCAGTGCCTGGTGCTCCCATTGTAGCATCCAATTATTTCTTAAATCATTCCATGGTTGTTGCCTTCACTGCTCTATCCTCTGCCTAAAGTCCATTTTTAAAATGCCAAAAGACAGGGATAATGTGATACAGGTGTGTTATTGGAATTAAGCTGTGGTGAGAGGACTCCCAATTAAACTGTGGTGAGAGGACTCAAGGATGTTGTGTAGACCTCCACTGTAGTATTGAACAGCTGGATAGATAAAGGAAAATATAAAGCACACAACAAAAACAGGCATCATTCAATAGTGGCCAGGCCTATCTCAGTAGGCTACAGCTTGAACACAGTTAAGAAAGACAATTTGTATCGTAGCAAAAAGGGTAGCATGCAGAAGGAATAAAGGGAGCAGAAGAGGAAAATCAACTGGTTATAAGCAGGGAAAAGAACATAAGAACATAAGAAATAGGAGCAGGAATAGGCCACTTGGACCCTCGAGCCTGCTCCACCATTCAATACGATCATGGCTGATCTTGGGCTCAAAGCCACTTCCCTGCCCGCTCCCCATAACCCTTCACTCCTGTAATGATATCAGCAAATAGAGATGGTATTTGCCTGTTCGATTATGATGCCTTAATAGCATGATTGCATGTATTGATTGCTTGTGCCTGACCAGCAGAGGGCATGTGACCGAGAGAAGCAAGGCAGTTAGTTTTAGTTTCAGTTTCGTTCTAGAGGCATCACAGCATCGTGTCTCCTGTAAAAGCTGTATAAAAGAGTTGAACAGACTTTAGATTAAAACTCATTCTCTTTCATAAATGTCTCATCATTGAACCCACAAAGAAATCAATACAACTCCCTTATCTTGCAAAAATCTGTCTATTTCCACCTTAAATGTATTTAATGACCCAGCCTCCACGGCCCTCTGGGGCAGAGAATTCCACAGATTTACGACCCTCTGAGAGAAGAAATTCCTCCTCACCTCAGTTCTAAAAGGGCGACCCTTTATTCTGAAACTATGCCCCCGAGTTCTAGATGTCCCCACGAGGGGAAACATCCTCTCTGCATCTACCAAGGAGTCCTCCCGCCTATCCACCATTACTTTGGTGTAAGCACCACATTTCCGGGATTTCCACAGCTCTTTTGTCAAAGTTATCGGCGAGAACTCCTGTGGAAATTCAACCTCCCGGGAGTTCCCATAGAGGAAAAACAAAGGGAAAAGTATTAGTCTTAAATAACAAACAAAAAAGATTAAGCGCACATATTGCATTGCTCAGAGTGTGGGAAGTAAATTGGGAAGAGTAGAAGTAAATGGCCCGTAATTTCCGATAGGCTTCCCGCGTGCGGAGGCCTCCTATCGGAAAAAAATCTACGAACTTACCTGGGGGCTCCCAAGGTCCGGACACTTCCGCTCCTGGGCCTCTCCACAGTCGAAATGCATAGGGCCCACGTATCCCAGGGGTGCAGGCAGTTCGCAAGCGTCCTTAGGATCACGTGGGCCATGAGGAACAAATGGGAGAAGGGAATCTCCCTTCATACAGATAGACCTGTCAAAAGTATCAATGGAGATCACCCCAAAAAGACACTAAAACATTAAATAATTTTTTTAAAAAACCATCATGTTTTTTAAAATGAGTTAAAATTACATTAAATTAAATATTTTAAACAAAAATGTAATTTTTAAAAAAAAATTAAAGTTTTTTACGGGGCTAAAAATAAACTTACCTTTTTTTAAAGTATTTTAAAATTATAAATGAGTGAAAAAAAATAATTTTTGTTACTTTTTTCAACTCTTATGCTGGTAAAAGCAGGCCTTATGCTTTTACCAGGCACAAGATTTTTAAGTGTTTTCAGCGGGCGGAGGTTCTGCAGAAAGCTGAACTCTCCCCCCCACAGAGGCCCTTCTCCAGGGCAGGATTCTTGACAGATCGGAAACGCCGGTTTTCAGTGCATGCGCTTCGCATGCCTGAAACTGGCATTCCCGATGTCCCTACGGGTGTCCCTACACAGCCCGTACACACCCGTAGGGATCGGAATATCCGGGCCATTATGTCACAGGAAGATATACCAGCTACGAACTGGGTCGAAGTGGAAAAGAAAGAACTTGCATTTATACAGCACCTTTCATGCCCTTAGGACGTCTCAAAGCAGTTCACAGCCAAATAGATATTTTGCAAGTGCAGTCACTCTTGTAATGTCTGTAAATATGACCAGCCATTTGTTGACAGAAAATCCCCAAAATAGCAATGAGGTAAATGACCAGTAAATCTGTTTTTTCGTGGTGTTAGTTGAAGGATAAATGTTGGCCAGGATACTGAGAGGACTCCCCTGTTCTTTTATTAGTGGGGAGTGAACATAGGAACAGGAGTAGGCCATTTAACCCCTCGAGCCTGTTCCGCCATTCAATGAGATCATGGCTGATCTGCGACCTAACTCCATATACCCACCATTACCTTTGGTTAACAAAAATCTATCAATCTCAGATTTTAAATTAACAAATGATCTAGCATCAATTGCCTTTTGCGGAAGAGAGTTCCAAGCTTCTACCACCCTTTGTGTGTTGAAGTGTTTCCTAGTTTCACTCCTGAAAGGCCTGGCTCTAATTTTTAGACGATGCCCCCCAGTCCTAGAATCCCCAACCAGTGGAAATAATTTATCTCTATCTACCCTATCTGTTCCACTTAATATCTTGAAAACTTTGATCAAATTACCCCTTAACCTTCTAAATTCTAGGGAATACAACCCTAATTTGTGTAATCTCTCCTCGTAACTTAACCCTTGAAGTCTGGGTATTATTTTGGTAAACCTATGCTGCACTCCCTCCAAGGTCAATATATCCTTCCTAAGGTGTGGTGCCCAGAACTGCTCACAGTGCTCCAGGTGTGGTCTAACCAGGGTTTTGTACAGCTGCAGCATAACTTCTACCCCCGTGTACTCTAGTCCTCTAGATATAAAGGCCAGCATTCCATTAGCCTTTTTGATTATTTTCTGTACCTGTTCCTGACATTTTAATGATCTACATACCTGAAACCCCCAAGTCTCTTTGGATCTCCGCTGTTTTTAGCTTTTCACCATTTAGAAAGTACCCTGTTCTATCCTTTTTAGGTCCAAAGTGGATGACCTCACATTTGCCTACATTGAAATCCATTTGCCACAGTTTTGCCCATTCACTTAATCTATTAATATCTCTTTGTAATTTTATGCTTCCATCTACACTGCTTACAATGCCGCCTATCTTTGTGTCATCGGCAAAATTGGCTATGTGGCTTTCTATCCCATTATCTAGGTCGTTAATAAATATGGTGAGTAGTTGAGGGCCCAAAACAGATCCTTGTGGGATGTCACCAGTCACATTCTGCCAATTGTACCTGCCCATTATCCCTTCTCTCTGTCTCCTGCCACTCAGCCAATTTTCTAACCAGGTCAATATTTTGTCCTCAGTTCCATGTGCTTTAACTTCAGTTAACAGGCTTTTATGAGGGACATTATCAAATGCCTTCTGGAAGTCTATATAAATAACATCCATAGACATTCCCCTGTCCACTACTTTAGTCACCTCTTCAAAAAAATTCAATCAGGCTCGTCAGGCATGACCTACCTTTCACAAATCTTTCACTCTCTCTGATCAACTGAAAATTTTCAAGGTGTTCAGTCACTCTATCCTTAATTATAGACTCTAGTAATTTCCTGTCAACAGATTTTAGGCAAACTGGTCTATAATTCCCTGGTTTCCCTCTCTCAAATAACAGAGTGACATGTGCAATTTTCCAATCTAAAGGAACAGTTCCCAAATCGAAGAACTTTGGAAGATTATAGTTAGGGAATCTGCAATGTGCTGACTTACTTCCTTTACATCCTGGGGTGGAAACCATCTGGCCCTGGGGATTTGTCACTCTTTAGTGCCATTATTTTTTTCATTACTGTTATTTCAATTACGTTAATTTTGGTGAGTCCCCGTCCCTGATTCAATATTAGTTTCCTTGGGATTTCTGGCATCCTAACCTCTTCCTCTACTGTAAATACTGACACAAAGTAATTATTCAACATGTCTGCCATTTCCTTATTCTCATTTACAATATTACCGTTATCAGTTTTCAAGGGGCCCACATTGCTCCTGACCACCTTTTTCCTAATATAATTGTAAAAAAAAATTGTGTTGATTTTGATATCCCTTGCCAGTTTCTTTTCATACTCCTTTTTGTAGCTCTATCTGCTTTGCCACCTTTTGTTGCTGTTTGTATCTTTCCCAGTCTCCAGGATCTGTGCTAGTTTTTGTATTTTTGTATGCTTTTTCTTTCAGTTTTGTGTTGTCCCTCACCTCTTTAGTTGTCCATGGCTGTTTTCTTTTGGGCAAGTGGAGCTCTTGCCCCTTAGGGGTATAAACTGATTCTGTATCATGTTAAATTCTTTTTTGAACAACTCCCACTGACCTTCTGTCCTTTTACCCATTACCAGTTTAGCCCAGTTTACTGTGGACTGTCTCTGTCTCATCGCATTGAAGTCAGCCTTACCTAAATCTGGAATCTTAGTAGCTGTTTTGCGTTTCTCCCTTTCAAACGTTACGTTGAACTCGATCATACTATGATCACTATTTGATAAATGATAATGCACCATTGGGCTATTAATTAAATCTGGCTCATTACTAAATTTAATATGGCTTGCCCCCTTGTTGGCTCTAGGCCATATTGTTGCAGAAAATTATCCTGAACATTTCTGGGCGAGAGGAAAGAATGGAAGGAAGGAAGGAAGGAAAGAAAGAAAGAAAGCAAGAAAGAAAGAAAGAAAGCATAATAATAAAAAGAAATAATAATAATAATAGAAAGAAAGAAAGAAGAGTAATAGAAAGAAAGAAGAATAATAGAAAGAGTAATAGAAAGAAAGAAAGAAAACAATTTCGATTTTGAGGGTGAAGTGCCAAAACTGTGATGGAAAATGAAAAGTATCAAGCCTAGGACATCCCACAAGCTTTCCGATATGTCCCAGTGTTTAGAGGTTTCTTATCAGCCTTCCCCCTCTGCTATTAGTTGCAGAGGAGAACTAAGTATACAACCGTCTGTAAAAAAATCATCTCATGTAACATATATGAAACACCAGTATTCATTTGTTTTGAATTATTTTTCTTAAGTGTAGCCCTTGAAAAAGATCTAAACTAATGAAGGATTCACAAGAATGATTACAACTATTTAATCAACCTTTAACTTTGTAGCTAGAAATAAATGATAAAGCGTGATCTTTCTCTTTCTGTACAAAAAGCAACATTCCAGCGAAGGGTTTAAGATTTTAATCCTTTTGTTTGTCCTTGATAGCAATCACTGTAAATTGTCTCATCAGTGGACTGTGTAAAATGTGCAACAATCCCACTGATCAGACTATTAAGCTGTGAAAGGAATCCTTGTAGATGGATGGACCCACTTACGTCATCAACCATTTCAATGTGGCATTGTGTCTCTGCGTTACTCTTTGGGTAAGAATGAACAGATTTTTTATGAGTGACCTACTGGAATGAATGGCTGGGACTATCCCACTATCTGAGGGTGTCTGGCCATTTTATTTGTCACTACAGCCTGTGAGCGATACCAGGGGGGAAAAAATTCGGTATCACCCACTTTGCGGCGTTAATATCAGCCGAGCGCAAATTTTAGTGCCTGGCGCAAATTATCACCGGTGACCGCGAAATTCGTCTCCAGTGTCCCATGAGGTGATTGTAGCGCTAAATCAAGCGCTACACACCTCTCTTAGGACGCTAACGTCAGGGAACAAGGCGCAACCTCAGAGCGCTACTGAAGCTCAGGGGATGTCAATTACCCTGGTACTCAGACAGACTGGCGCCATCCAGTTCTTAAAGGGAAGGGTCCATCTTTCTGCACAGCCACACCCTGCTCATTGCAGCATTTGACCTCGGCCTGCAAGCACCTACAAATATTCCTCAAACATTTGTGATGGATACTCAGAGGCCCAGGGAGAGAGCTCCCCGGTTTAGCGACCAGGCATTGGTGCCTCTGGTTGATGCTGTGGAAAGCCGACGGTCAGTGCTGTTTCCAGAGACTGGCAGGAGGCCATTGCCCCGAGAGTTTACAAAGGTGTGGAGGGAGGTTGCCCAGCATGTGTCATCCAGGAGCCTGGTCCAAAGGACTCATACACAGTGCTGCAAGAAGTACAATGACTTCACTCGGGTGGTCAGGGTGAGTACATGCTTGAAAAGCCTTTACATCCCACCATCTCAACCTCACTCTGTGCACAGATGGTGTAAAGTCCCAAATCCCCAACACTCACCCCACAACTATACCCATCTAATTAAATTCACATCCACCTCCCACACCCTGCAGACATTAACGGCTATTCAACTATGGTAGACACATCTGCCAAACACATGGCTGCACACTCACTCAGACGCTACCCTTTTTCTTGCAGGCCAAGCTTTCACGTAACCAGAGGGAGTAACAATGCACAGGAGGCAGACAGGTGGAGCTGCACCCCCTCACACAACTGGAGGAGCGATTTCACAGACTCATCGCCAGCCATGTCATGGGTGCTGTGGCAATTGGAGAGGTCGGCCCACTTGGGGACACCAACGGTATGTTCATCAGCTGTATCTCCTCTCTCATGTCACTTACCCCTCACAACACCAGCCTTTTACACCTTCCATCTAACTATACTGTCTCCAGTGCTTGCTCCCCCCCTGCCCCCCGACCTCATGTTGAAGCCACTCTTGTACCTTCCTGCTTTCAGATAGTGAGCCACCAGCTGACCAGCCTGTCCCTTAGCCTCCCAGTGGCAGCGACGTGTCTCCCAAGAGCAAGACATCCAATACTGGGGCCACGCATTCACTGGAAGGGATTAGGGGGTTTGCATCTGATGTGGGTGAAGCTCCAGGACCCTGCAGGCTGCAGCAATGCAATGGGGGAAGGGAAGCTCGGGGGCCATCTCCCTGGAGGTTGAGTACGTGCACGAGTTCTGCTGCACAGGACTCAGATGAGGACCTTGATATAGCAGCGATGAATACTCAGGCAATGAGCATGCACACTGAGCTCATGGTTGCAATGGCAAGGGTGCCCGACAACATGGATGCACTGGCTAGGAGTGTGGAGGAGTCCGCCGCCAACACAGCTGTCATCTGTGCGCAAATCCTTGAACCCATCCTTGCCTCGTTGCAGAGGATGGTTGAATTGCAGAGAGACCGTGGGGACCCAGAGCCCATGCCGCGAGTAATGGGTCAGGTGGCAGGATCTATTGCAGCACAGGCCGAGGCAATGCAATGGCTTAGTGTTGGAATTGAGTCATTGGCTGGTGCCATCCAATGTCAGACTGCTCTCATGCAGTCTCAGATTGATGTCATGCAAGCGCTGACTGCTGCCATTCTCGCTGGGTCACCCACTCTCCACCAGGGATCTGATGGTTCTGCAGCAGGCCAGCAATCTGTGCTCGAGCACTTTTCTCCGGATGCTGAGTTTCTGCCCCGGGGGAGTGGCAGTGTGTCGGTCGAGCAGGAAGGTACTGTCCTCTCTCAGGATGACGGCATTCCTGCTCCCACCACCGCCACTCTGCCGTTGCACTTGCCACAGCCTGTAACCCAGCCAGCCCAGACTGCTGTCGCCCATGCAGAGTTGGTGCAGTCTGCAGCCGGGCCCCCCAGAACTGGTCGAGGGCGTCCTTCAAGGTCATCTGCAGTCTCTGGGTCCAACATTCAGCAGCCTTCCGCCAGCCTTGCTGCAGCCACTGGGGCCACATTACGGAGGAGCAGTAGGGTGGGAAGGGGGGAAGTGCGCAGGGGATGGAAATCATTCTCGAAGGGTGAATAACTAAAAATTCTCAAACAAATGGGAGGAATGTTTGCCCCAAAGTTGGATGTTTATATGTTAATATATTGTTCACTTTGATGACGCTTATCTCGATGTGGTAAGAACCAGTTTTGTCCGTTAATGAATTGTTGTGTTTGTTTGTTATTAGTTGTGCTTAATAAGACAGTTTGTCAGAGAAATCATTTTTTTTATTGAAACTTGACAACTTTGCTCATTTGTCTCATTGGAGCTTTGCCCGGCAATAGGGGCTGTGCGATGCTTGCAATGATGTGCTTGTTTATCCCAGAAGCCATCTTCTCTGTCATTCGTCAGAAGCGGTGTCTTATCAGGCATTCACGGACGGCCCTTGCAGAGGCAACATTATGCGCCTCCCTCCCAAGTTGTTGCTGCTCATCCTCCTCTTCATCATCCTTCTCTGCCTCCTCCTTCTCTCCCTCTTCCTCCTCCTGAGGTGGTGCACCAATCCCTGGTGGCAATGGCTGTCTTCTGATAATTATGAGGTTGTGAAGCATGCAACACATGACAATGAAAAGCGAGACTTGCTCAGGAGAGTACTGCAGGGCTCCTCCAGAGTGGCCAAGACACTGGAATCGTTGCTTCAAGACACCGATCGTCTGCTGAATGAGGTTCCTGGTGGCGCTAAGGCTCTCATTGTATATGAGCTCAGCAGGAGTGTTGGGGTTACGGAGTGGTGTCATCAGCCAGGTGCAGAGTGGATAACCCTTGTCCCTGAGGGGCCAGCCACGAGGTTGATGCAGTGGTTGGATGAGGTCTGGGACACCAGTCTGGCACAGGATGAAAGTATCGTGGCTGTTGCCAGGATAGCAGGCATTGACGGCGAGGATGCGATGTCTGTGGTCGCACACCAACTGCACATTCAGAGAGTGGAAGCCTTTGTGGTTGCGGAACACTTCTGCATTTTCATGAGGAGCCCGCAATGCCACATGCGTGCTGTCAATGGCGCCCTGAACCATGGGGAAGCCTGCTATCCTTGCGAAGCCACATGCGTATTCACGCTGTTTGTCTCGGGTTATGGGGAAAGAGATGTACTCCCTTCTCCTTTTGTACAGAGCATTTTTGACCTACCGGATGCAACAATGGACGGCGAACTGGGAGAAGTTTGCAATATCTCCAGTTGAAGCCTGGAATGAGTCGCTGACTTAGAGATTCAAAGCCACCGTCACCTTACATGCCACCGACAGAGACGTCCTGGTCCTGAGCTGAGGCTGGAGCTCTGGTTGCAGGAGGTGGCAAACCTCTGTGACCACCTCCTTGCTGAAGTGGAGCCTTCCAAAACACTGTTCCTCGGACAGATGAATGTAGGAGAATTGCTCCCGGAATACTCTGGGAGGGTAAGTTCTCCTGTGCAGAGGCCTGTTGACCCTCCTCCCTCTGGCCATGTTTGCCACTCTCTCTCTGCGCCTCTGCTGCCTCTGAAGGTGAAGCTGGAGGACGACGCCCCGAGTTAGTGCAGCCCCCATTTCATCTTCTAAAAATGGTAGTAATAATGGTGACAGAAATGGGAACCTGAAAAGTGTTGCTCAGGATCAAAACTCCTTGTTAAATCTTTCCAGACATCTCTCTCCCTCTCTCAACCTGCGTATGATTGGACTAGGATGAGGGTGAGTGTGAGGGTGTGGCTAGTGAGATGGGGATGTGATAATGTAGATAGAGAGGGATGGGTGAAGGTGCAAGGTAAGTTGGTGTGAGTAAGGATGTGCAGGAGTAGGGTAGGGAAGGCAGAGTGATAGGGATGTGATGAGTGGCACAGCAGGATGAGGTTGAGTGTGGTTTTGCAGTAATGTTTTGTGATCTACTGAGATCATTGAAAGGTTTGCGCCACTGCAGCCTGGTCCTCCTGACGACATCCCTGCTTGTGTCCTCATGTAAAATGTGCAACCAGGCTGCATTGGTCTACTGGGGAGGTGTCTCCCGCCCATTGGAAGGGAAGAGAACCTTCCTGTGTGCTGTGACTCCCTCCATAAGCACATGGAGGGAGTCATGGGAGAGCCTGGGTACAGCTGTGCACCTTTGTGCAATGCTCGTCAGTGTTTGCAGCACCTTAATGCTGTAGAACACTGACAGCACAACTGCCAAAATTAATGTGGACATGGTCCCTTTAAGGAAACCGGCTGATGACGTGTCATCAAATGACATCATCAGACCCGCTTCCTATTAATTGGCCGGGAACCTCACAGGGAGGGCTTAACAAGGCCCATCATCGGAATATCTTGTTTGAGGCTGGGATTGAGACAGACGCCAGGTCCCCACACGCCACGGACGTCAACCACCCTGGACCCGCCGAGGTTGGAAAAATCCAGCCCATTAATTCTGAACTTTAAGCAATTGCAGCAGAAGAATTAAAATGCAAAGAGGCTTCAACAGTACTAACAGACAATAGTCCAATCATACCCAGAAAATTAATTCAACGTTGTGGACGAAAGAGGAAAAGAGAATTAAATGTGGAAACAGGGAGGCAACCTCAAGCAGAGCTCGATTGGTAGCACCCTCGCCTCTGAATCAAATCCAGAGACTTGAGCACAAACATCTAGGCTGACACTCCAGTGCAGTGCTGAGGGAGTGCTGCACTGTCAGAGGTGCCGTCTTTCGGATGAGGCGTTAAACCTGTCTGCTCTCTCAGGTGGTCGTAAAAGATCCCATGGCACTATTTCGAAGAAGAGCAGGGGAGTTATCCCCGGTGCCCTGGCCAATATTTATCCCTCAACCAACATCACTAAAAACAGATTATCTGGTCATTATCACATTGCTGTTTGTGGGAGCTTGCTGTGCGCAAATTGGCTGCCATGTTGCCTACATTACAACAGTGACTACACTTCAAAAAGTGCTTCATTGGCTGTAAAGCGCTTTGGGATGTCCTAAGGTTGTCCTAAGGTGCTATATAAATGCAATGCTTTCTTTTTTCTTTGGAGTGTCAATGGAGAGACTGGTGGGACATGATCAGCGGAGGACCATTCATACCCCCACTCGACTAATCCCAGAGGAGGTACAATCAATTTCAATTCCAGCTACCAAGTAAATAGAAGGGATTGGTAGCATTCATGGGTCAGTGACATAAGATAATATAATCAATACCTGCATATAAGTCTATTCATACAACAAAATGCCCCATCACAGGTGACACAGGCTGTGCACAAGGACACTGCCTCTGCCTCCGCCTCCAGTATGGAAGACAATTTTACTTCTGCCAACAGGAGCATATAATTCTTACTTTCCAATTCCCTTTTAAGATACTTCTTACTTATTTCATTGATAACATTCATGGGTTAAATATCCTTTCATTTTGTAATCCAAATAGTCACAGAAATCTAAGAGCAAGGCGGCAAGAGTCCCAATTACTCAACATCTGCCCGATAAGGATTCATCAGCTGGTGTCAACCCTTCACCAACCTGACTGCTATTACCCAAGCATGGCCACAAATTGTATTGTGTTGCTACTTTTGATAAGAATTGCCTGGCCTACGACAGATCAGCAGAAGTCAATTAATTGGTGCATCTATGATAGGCCGTGCAAAAAGCAAGGCAGATCCAGGATGAAAGACTTAGACACGTAATTAAGTTGAAGCAGCTAAAAAGATAGCCTGAGGGAGTTGCGAGTTAGGAATAATGGATTGTGATTTACGTTTGTATCTATTGTGATACCTAATTTGCTTTGCTGTTAAATCTTCCCATATAATCAAGCTCAATTGTAAGAACCCTTTTAACATGGTTTTATCAGACTCAACATGTCACAGTTTTATGTACAACTAATGGTTAATTAAGCTACTTCTACATAGTCAAGGATAAGAGAATTGTTAATTTAAGTCATGAAAAGAATAATAATTTGTTTTTGGAATTACAATAATGCATTAACTGCATTAAATTTAACAGGCATAACTTAATTCAGAATCACAATGTCACAGTCTACCTGGATTCAATTAAATGAAGTATAGCAACAATGGTTAGCTTCAAAGATTATGGTGCATGCTTAAAAAAGTGCTCCCTATTGAGTTAGGAATTGTAATTTTTCTGTCTATATCGGTAGGTTGGATGACATTAATACATAACATACTAACCATTTGAATCTGTAGAAGTTTAACTGTTGAATGGAATCTTTGGTCTCTTTGCTTGATGCACTGGTCCCAGCCATTGGATAAACTTTCAGCAAATCATCTCCAGTCATCCTACTTTCTAATGTGTTGGTCATCATCCAGTTTCAGATAACATCTTGCATCTACTTAGTATCTTGTTATTTATTTCTTTTAACTTGTTACAGCCGCGGATGGACCGACTATCCGAGTTGAGTTTACAACCATCCAACACCTCACCCCTTCATCTGTGCCAATTGTTGAATTAAAAACTACTCAGAATGGAATCTAAAACCTTCAATCGAGGCAAGAATTTCCCTGTTTTAGTGTACAGGAAACTTTCGATTTACCGGCACCTAAATAACCGGAAATCTCGGTTAACCAGCAAAATTCAGGAGTAGGTTTTACTTCATATTCTACTTGCATTCCTCCATCTGTTGCTGTGCAAGGGTATGACTGCAGCTGTTGCTAAGCTACAGAGACGCTTGGAACTTGTGGCCATTGTTCTGCACTTGTTGCTAAGCAACAGGGTTTGTTGCTTTATACGGAGCTGTCAGCTCTCCGTATCTTTTACTATAGCTTTCGGTTATCTGGAATTTTTGATGAATAGGCACCACGTCGGTCCTGTCCGTGCCGGATAAAAAAAAGTTTCCTGTATCAAGATTAGAAATATTGCATCAGATAATCATTAAAACTCTGACTGAAACTCAACAAACAACTTTCGCGTCATTACCAACTCTTTGCGCCATCATCCCTTTTGTCATTTAATCTCTCCTTTATTCCACCATATCCCATCCTTCCCTTTTGTTCCTTCCTCCCCTCCCTCCTTTCCCTGTCTCTGTATTTGCTTAAAACTTATTACATCTCCAACTTCTTCCAGTTCTGACAAAAGGTCATCAACCTGAAACGTTAACTCTGTTTCTCTCCCCACAGATGCTGCCTGATCTGCTGAGTATTTGAGACATTTTGGCCTAGAAATTCAGTATCGCCACGTTTGGGGCGTTATACTCGAGCGGGCGCGAAATTTAGCGCCCGGCGCAAATTATCGCCACCTTCAGCTAAATTGACCTGCTTCGCCCCAAGAGGTGCTTGGAGCACTAAAGCAGGCACTGCATGACTGTCCTAAGGCGCTAAGCCGGAGAAGCAAGGTGCTACCACCGAGGGCGGGCGCAGCGCAGGTGCGGACAGTTAGCGATTGCACGCAGA
Source organism: Somniosus microcephalus (assembly GCF_052327205.1). Taxonomy (NCBI): domain Eukaryota; kingdom Metazoa; phylum Chordata; class Chondrichthyes; order Squaliformes; family Somniosidae; genus Somniosus; species Somniosus microcephalus. The sequence goes on along the minus strand of NC_141012.1, from coordinate 37,493,765 downwards.
CACGCTGGCGCCGGTCAGCTCTTAAAGGGGAGGGTTGATCTTGAATTGCAGCCACACCCTGCACATCGGAGCCCTGATTCTCGGCCTGGACAGACCTGCTGCCATGTTCTAACACCTAGGACCACGGAGAGGGCCAGGGAGCGAGCGCAGCGGTTCAGTGAGGGGGCCCTGCAGGTTCTGGATGGCGCAGTGGAGCGCAGGCGATCTATCCTGTTTCCGGACCGTGGCGGGAGGCTGCTGCCCACCGACTACCGCAAAGCTTGGAGGTAGGTGGCTCACAGAGTGACCTCCAGCAGCATGGTGCCTAGGACCCCTGTGCAATGCAGGAAGAAGTTCAACGACCTCACTCGGGTCGTCAAGGTGAGTACCCTTTTCAGTATCCTCTTCATCCCTGCATGTGCACCTCACTTTATGGCCAAAGGGTCCTGAAAGCCCCAATGCCCAGCCCTCATCCAAAACCTATGGGCCTTTCATGAAACTCACACGAACATTCACCACTTTACACACTGTAAGGGCTATTCGACCATGGGAGGCAGTGCAGCCAAGATCAGGGCTTCACACTGTAAGGGCTATTCTACCATGGGAGACAGTGCAGCCAAGATCAGGGCTTCACACTGTAAGGGTTATTCGACCATGGGAGGCACTGCAGCCAAGATCAGGGCTTCACACTGTAAAGGCTATTCGACCATGGGAGGCAGTGCAGGCAAGATCAGGGCTTCACACTGTAAGGGCTATTCCACCATGGGAGGCAGTGCAGCCAAGATCAGGGCTTCACACTGTAAGGGCTATTCCACCATGGGAGGCAGTGCAGCCAAGATCAGGGCTTCACACTGTACTCAGAGCCCATCCTTTCTCTTGCAGGGAAAGCTGGCCCATAACAGGAGGCAGCAGCAATGGACCGGGGGAGGCCGGCCTCACCTTAAAGACCTCAGCGATCTGGAGCAGCGAGTCCAGCGCATTATGGCAGGCCGGATGATTGGCCCCGTCGCCACTGGAGATGTCGACCCCGTTCTGAACAGCAATGGTAAGGTCATCACCTTTTTGACCTCTCTCCTTCCACCTGTGCCTCACACCAGCATCCTTTGCCACTATCGAACCAATACAGTGCATTGCAGCACTCATGCCTCCCTCGCTGCCACCCTGTCCTCACGCTAAAGCAACTCTTGTACCTCCCTGCTTTCAGATGATGATTCACCAGGTGAGGAGGCGGGCCCTCAAGCTGCCACTGTGAGTGATTCTGAAGGCGAGGAGGAAGAGGAAGCCGGACCATCAGTGCCACCCTCAGCCGAGGCAGCCCACGGCCATAATGGGGACATGTTTTCCCTGGAGGGGAGCAGGGGGGGAAGAGTCTGAGGAGGGTGAAGCTCCGGGGCCCAGCGGGCTGCAGCAACGCGGGGGGGGTAGGGAAGCTCGGCGGCCTTCTCCCCGGAGGGAGAGTCTGGCCTCCAGTCCTGCTACAGTGAGCGCAGAAGAGGTGCAGCTCCTCGCTGAAATGGGTGCCCAGGCGGAGCAGAGGCACACTGAGCTCATGGCTGCAGTGGCAAAGATGCCTGAATCCATTGAGTCACTGGCAAGGAGTGTCCAGGACTTCGGTGCAGCACAGGCAGGGAGTCTGCAGGACTTCGGTGCAGCACAGGCAAGGAGTCTGCAGGACTTTGGTGCAGCGCAGGCAGCTTCCACACAAGTGCTTAGTGGTGCAATGCAGTCAGTGGCTGGTCTGATGCAGACACAGATTGAGGCCACACGAGCACTCATTGCCGCCACCCTCGCTGGATCGGGCATGAATCGCCGGGACTCTCGCCGCGCCGCAGCAGGCCAGCAGTCTGTGCTTCAGCAGATTGCTTCGCATGCTGCAGTGCTGCCCCATGGGAGTGCCAGTGTGTCGTCTGACCAGGGAGTGCCTGTCCTCTGTCAGGATGGCAGCATTCCTGCTGCCAACACTGTCACTTCTCCACTGCAGCTGCCACCACCCGTAGGACAGACTGCTGCCGCCCATGCAGAGTTGGAGCAGTCAGCAGCTGGGCCCTCCAGGCCCAGAGCTAGTCCAGGCCGTCCCCCAAGGGCATCTGCTGACTCAGTTTCTGACACTCAGCAGCCTTCCCCAGCCTTGCTGCAGCCACTGGGGTCCCATTGCGGAGGAGCTGCAGGGTGGGAAGGGGCCAATCTCGCAAGCGAAGCAGATCACCCTCGAAGGGCAAAAAGTAGGAGGTGTGGCAAAATGCTGTTAATTTTTTTATTGAAGGCCGAGGATCGTGGTCATTTTGTGTTTACTCTTTTGTTCATTGTCTCCAGGTTGTGAGAGCCAGTTATGTGTCTGACTGCTTTTTTTGGGGTTTCTCTCTATTACTTTGTCATGCGGGGAGGGCACACAGTTTATTAAATAAAGAAGTGTCTTTATTCAGATTGTGCATGTTTGCTCTTTGAACTATTTGTTGTCTTGACCGGCTCAGGGGTTGCGGAACAGTTCCATTCATGTTCTTTCAATGGCACAAGCCATTCCCTCAGAGGGGGCCTAGAACCAACTTGCAATAAGCCACTGACAGACGGCCCTTGCACTTTGTGCCTCCCTCCCGTCTTGGTGCTCCTCCTCCTCCTCCTCCTCCTCTGCTGGTGCTCCAATGTCTGCTGGCAGTGGCTGAGTCCTGAGGATTGCCAGGTTATGCAGCATGCAGCACACTACAACGAAATGGGAGACTCGCTCAGGCGAGTACTGAAGGGCTCCCCCAGAATGGTTCAGACAGCGGAACCATTGCTTTAGCACGCCAATTGTGTGCTCAATGATGTTCCTGGTCGCTTGATGGCTCTCATTGTATCGTTCTTCAGCAGGGGTGCTGGGCGCATGGAGTGGGGTCATCAGCCAGGTGCACAGAGGATAGCCCTTGTCCCCGAGAAGCCAGCCTCCTGGGTGAGCCGGGGCTTCGAACAGGTCTGCCACAGAAGTCTGGCGCAGGATGAAGGCGTCGTGGCTGCTGCCTGGAAAGCGGGCATTGACAGCTAGTATCAGCTGTCTGTGGTCACACACCAACTGCACATTCAACGAATGGAACCCCTTCCGGTTGCGGTAATCCTCAGCATTTTCTTGCGGCGCCCGCAAAGCCACATGCGTGCAGTCAATGGCGCTCTGGACCATGGGGAAGCCCGCTATTTTTGCAAATCCCATTGCACGCTCTTGCTGCTTATCCAGGGTCATGGGGAAGGAAATGTACTGACGTCTCCTTTTAAAGAGGGCATTCATGACTTGGCAGATGCAGCAATGCACCGCGAACTGGGAGACATTGTCAATGTCCCCAGTAGCGGATTGGAAGGAGCCGGTGGCATAGAAGTTGAGAGCCACTGTGACCTTCACTGCCACCGACAGAGACATCCTGCTCCTCAGTTGAGGCTGCAGATCTGGCTGAAGCAGGTGGCAGAGCTCAGTGACCACCTCCCTGCTGAACCAAAGCCTCCGAAAACACTGCTCCTCAGACATGTTGAGGTAGGAGAACTGTTGGCGGAATACCCTGGGAGGGTAAGGCCTCCTGTGCCGATGCCTGTTGGCCCTCCTCCATCTGGCCATGATTGGCACTCTCTCTCGGCATCTCTGAGCCCTCTCAATGCAATGGAGAAACCCAACGTTTCCACCCATTGCAGCCTCCATAGTATGTGGCCACTCAAGGTTATGCCACTGAAAAATCAAACCAACTGCAAAGTTCTGGGCCGAAGCCAGAAGTACCTGTGCGAACGCTGACTCAATGCAGAAAGCTCTCTCCCTTTGACTCTCTGCAAATCTCTCTCTCACTCACAGAAGGAGTGGTCCAAAAATGGCTACCACTAAGAAGCCAGGAAGAGCCCCCTTTAAATAGCGCCCCCCCCAGCCCCACAGCGACTGGGAACCATTCCAGTCAACCAGTCGCTGGGAGCGCCAGGCGGAAAGGAGGGGGGCGCCACTGAAGTTCCGGTTCGGGGTGCCCCAAGGGCGTTGCACCTTGAAATGACATCAGGATCTGCGCGCGCAGCTGAGCGGGCGTTGCGGTTTTGCGCCGCCGCTAAATGTCCGCTCAATGTCGCGAGAGGCGCCGGTCTCGCCGCGCCTGGGCGCGAGCCGCTTCGCGCCCCACTTATCGCCCTCTTAAGCTGCTAACGGGTGGCGCTAACAACTGAATTTCTCCCGCTTTCTGTTTTTATTTTGCATCATAAGTGAGCACAGTACATTATTGTTGACAGCACTGTTCTAACTTGCATTTAACAAGGTATTTTTAAGGTGGACAAAATTTAATTAAGGCACAGGCCTCTTTCAACTCAGTAACAGTTAGTGGCTCTTTTTTCTGACCAGCTTTATCTATGTGCCATGGCAGTGGGTTTTACCATCATTAACCCTCTACAAAGGCACCTAGGTTAAAAGATAGTGAAGAATTAGGGCTTGCTCCCAAAATATCTGTAGAGAAATTAACCCCATAATGATAGGCAAACTACAGCTGCTCCACTTTCTCCAACAGTGCAGACTTCGCATGGGTTGGAGATTAAAGGTTGAGCAAGGCTAGGGAAGACTTAGGCCTAGAAATTGGGTTTTGGCTTAGCCAGGGCTTTAGCGCCGGAAATTAGTGCCGGCGCTAAGTCCCCTGCGCGCGCCAAAAATTCAGTGGCGCCGCGCCCAAATGGCTGCCGGCGCTACTGAAGGGTCTTAGCGCCTGGAAAAGGGCGCTAACTGCCGTTTCGCGCCGCAATTCCGGCGCTGCGGCACCCGATGCGGTGCGGCAGGCTGGGGAAGTGCAGGCCTCCTCCTTCCGTTAAGGAGGAGCTGCCTGCACCCGGCCGCGGCCCGCGCAAATCTGCTTAAAAATGAGCCCGGCACCTCGGACAAGTGCCGGGCTTGCATCTGTTCCGGGGGGGGGGGGAGAGAAGTCCGGGGAGGGAGCTGCGGGCAGGCGGCCGGCGGGGAAGCGGCCGACCGCCGCGGGGCCTTTAATGCGCCGGCGCTAACTGCAGTAAGGCACCTCTGACAAAACGCTGGTTGCGGCTGCCACGGGCGAGGCGGCCGCAACTCAATTTCGGAGTTCGGGCGGGTTACCACGGCAACCGGGATGCTGCACACACCGATGACGTCATCGGTGCCGGCGCAGCGCTACCGGAGCAACGCCGATTTAGGGCCCCAGGGAATTTCACTACTGGCCATAACTCCGGCGCAAGGCCCTCTAGCGCCTCAAATGAGGCACTAAGGCTACTGAATTTTCAGCCGTTAATGCTGTGTTTAAGGAATGTGGTAAGCACTATGATAAAAGTTAGGGAAAGGATTGTGGAGTGATTGTGTGAGGGAGACAATACTACAGCATCATAGAATCATACAGCTCAGAAGGAGGCTATTCAGCCCATCGTCCCCGTGCTGGCTCTCTGAAAGAGCTGCTTGTTAGTCCCACTTCTCTGCACATTCCCCATAGCCCGGCAAATTTTTCCTTCAGATGAACTTTTGTTGCTGCCATAAGGAGCAGCCAGTATCCCGGTCATTCTTCATAGCCTGTAGCCAAGGGTCAGAAACCGCAATAGTGCTGGCACAGATACTCTTGGAGTGGATACTCACAGACATCTAAAATTGTTCCAGGATGGTTTTTTGTTGCCAAATTTCACTCCTCCTGTCCTGCAGATGTGAACCTCTACTGGGGTTTGTCTGCACAAGCACTGGTTCCCTCACTCAAGTGGGTGTTTTTCATGTGTGAACTGAGATAGAGGGCTCAATTTTCAGTGTGCCATGGAGTCGGGATTGGAGGCATGCGGGGGGTTAAATTCCTGAAATCGGGGGTCCCGAACCCATCCCGCCCCCAACCCGCTTCCATGCCAGTTTCAAAGGAAGTGGGTACCCACCCCGCACTGGGACCCGCCTACCCGAGGCGGGAAGGGATTAGTGCCGATTAACTGCCTGTTTACAGGTAGTTAACAGGCAGTTTTTAGCCTAATCCCTATTTTTAAGCTTGAACTGTGGGATTCCCGACGGCTCCAAACCACGCCAAGTTGGAGGAGTCGAGCCGTCGGGTTGAAGGACTTGGAGGGGTCGAGATGTCGGTGTTCAGGTGAGTGATGTGTGCATGAGTGCAAAGGTAAGTGTGTTTGGCGTGTCTAAAGTGATTAAATAAGTTTTACATACATTTGCTTTCCTTTTCAGCCTTCCTTCCTTTAGGTTCGGGGAGTCCCTCACCTCACCGGCACAGAAAGCAGAATGACTGCGATCTGTCAAAAGTGACAGCCTTCAGCTTTCTGTGCAGGAGAGATTTCTAACTGAGTCTGTGGAGAAGGACTCATGTTAGAAGTAAGACTGTCAGTGTTTGACAGCTTCAAAGAGCTTTCAAACACTGATATTTCATCTGTCAAAACGTCTTGACAGATGAAATTTCAGTCTGTGACGTCAGCTGTTGCCGGGTGGCCCTTAATTGGCCTGCTGAGCCCGCTGGGCGGGCTCAACAAGGTCAATCAAGTTAAAATCGCGTAGATTGGCTGCAACTCGATGGAGGCGGGACTACAACCCCGAAAGTTGTAGTCCCGCCTCCAACCCGACCTCTGAATGAAAATCCAGCCCAGAGAGTATTGGCAGGCTAATGGAGCATGGATTGCATAACAGATATGCCTGATCTTGTTCTCACCTGGTGCCCACATGCACATACTTTCCAGTCACTGGATAACAATCAAGTGTGAGAGTTTTAGTTGATTTCCACTTCTCTCTACCAGACTGCTGAAGTCAATTGTACTGCCCTGACTGCCATCCCAGCAGAAATCTGATAGTTCAGCCCAGACCATAAACCGAACCCAGGTCCCTCCTGTCTGTATGAGCCAGTTACACACTGCCATTACAAACTATGCCATCACAGGAACTATATCCAGGATATCTAAGCAAAAGCAAAATACTGCAGATGCTGGAAATCTGAAGTAAAAACAGAAAATGCTGGAAATACTCAGCAGGTCAGGCAGCATCTGTGGAGAGAGAAACAGAGTTAACGTTTCAGGTCAGTGACTGTTCATCGGAACTGGAAAGAGTTAGAGATGTAACAGGTTCTATGTAAGCACCAAGGCAGAGAAAGGGTGTAGGGGAGGAAATAACAAAAGGGAAGGCCTGTGATAGGGTGGACGGCAGGAGAGATTATCACAGACCTTCCCTTTTGTTCTTTCCTCTCCTAAGATTGTAGGATTCTCCTGTCCCAGGACACTTACATGGCCAAAGAGCAGCCTTAGTACTGATAGGCCCCCAGAGAAGCTGGAGGTCTCCCAGGCATGCAACTATGTTTCGGGCCTTGGACATCAGGAACTACTGGGTGTTGACGGAGATCAGCAGCCAGCAGGTCCAAATATGACTGAAACATCCTGGGAGGGGCTGGCCGATTTAAGAGAAGTCTTCACCTATAAATCATCGGTCCTCCCTCAAACCCTCATCAGTGGGGAGTTTGGGGCAAACCCATGTTCGTCGAGGATCCGTGCCCTGGAGCATCTAATCAATGCTCGTGCAGGAAAATGAGGTGGAAAGTCAGGTTCATCCCCCCTGCCGCTTCATTTGAATGGGAACATCTGATTGGTGCCTATTGCAATTCTGGTCTCCTACTCTTGTTCCTGACCTTTGAGCCTGAGTTTCTTTAGTTAATTATGAAGTTATAAAATTATTGATATTTTTGAATGGTTGGAATGTAGCCTTTTGTTTTTCTAATAATGTTTCAAATTTTTGTTTTAAAATGCACTAGTTTAATCGATTATTCTTTGTCCATGATGGCTCCTTTGCTTGTGATTTTCTTCAACAATTTATATCCAAACCTCTCTCTCTGTGACCAGTCACACTTTTTCAAGGTGATACGTGCTCCCAACCAACACTTATATCCCCTGGAGTTACAGTGCAGCGAAGCAATACACGTAAGCACTCAACAAGCTTATTCATTACAATTCACTGCATATTAGTACCTGACAGTTGTGCCATTGCATCATTTAAGGAGAATAATTATGTATAATGGCATTATGCATGCCCTTGGCAGCTATTTGATCTTGTTCCAGAATGCTATCTGGGTCATTTGTTTCCTTCATGCAGCTGTAATTGGTGCCCTCACAAGTCAAAGTTAATGCAACCTAGTATTGCCATGTTGTGAAGGACGTAACAGAAAGCAAACTACTTGCAGACATTTTTCAGGCTGTGCTGTGATCTGTCCTGTCTCAAAGTATCTCTGCTCTGCGAAACAGCAGCTGGATGACAATCCCTCTACAACATCTTGCATTTATACAACACCTTTAATGTAGTAAACACATCCCAAGGCACTTCACAGGAGCGTGATCAGACAAAACTTGACCAAGCCACATAATAAGATATTAAAACAAAAGCTTGGTCAAAGAGATAGGTTTTATGGAGCATCTTAAAGGAAGGGAGAGAGAGGTGGAGAGGTTTAGGGAGCAAATTCCAGAGCTGAGGGCCTCGGCAGCTGAAGGCATGGCCGCCACTGGTGGAGTGATTAACATCGGCGATGCGCAAGAGGCCAGAATTGGAAGAGCGCAGAGATCTCGGACTGGAGGAGGATAGGGATGCTCTAATGTTACCTGCCCAATTTACCTTAAGTTTGAGGTTATGTCACAATCCATAGCTTCATACTGTGCCATTTGCAAAAGGTGGTTTATGCTAAACAAGTAAAACACTGGCACAGACATCCATACATTAGTATCCAACCAGGCAATCCTGCTTTCATCAACTTTCTGCTGAGTGCAGAATTGGAATTGAAATAAATGAACCATGGATGATACTGAGCACACACATCCAGGATTATCTTTGTGGTATCCCATGCCATCTGAGTGTTAACAATCAAGAAGGTTATCTTGTTGCATTAAGTCCTGCACATTCTGACCAGAATGGGCAAAGCTGATTGTACCAAAAACTTTGGTGAATGTCAAGCGACGCCTCTTTGAACCAGTTCTTGCTACCGGAAGCTGATAAAAACAAGGTGCCGGCTTGAGAAATCACTTTGAACACTGCTGACTGACTGAGGCACATGCCAGCTGCACAGAGTGCAAACATGGCAGCCCGCTGTGCTAGCACCAGGGAAACTATGAGACGTAACACATCAAAGCTACATTTGCATGCGGTTCAATTCACTGGGACACAAAAATATGTGCAACCCACAACGCCAGTGTAGAAGTTACCATCCCTCAGAAAGTCCTCCAAATCACACAATGAATCAAATTAGTGAATCATGTAAGTTTAATGCAGTGCCGATACCTCCAAGATAGGGCTGCAATCCTGAATGTGGTTGCTAATGTGTCTGCATTTAATGAAAAAATATTTTCTATTCAAATGGTCTAAACCTCCACTTCATTCCCTGGTGTAATTAAACTCTGCCTCCACTCATTGCATTTTGCTGGAGGAATCATTGTGCTTTTATCGGTAGACGTTGCTGCAGTCTCTTTTTAAATAGACTCTGAAAATAGACGTTGTTTGCTGTAAAATAGGCTGCTGTAAGTCCTGCCATAAGTCATGAGTTAAGAAACAATAGAGGAGCTATTACGCTACCTGGTGTATTTTATAGGCCATCAAATAGTGGGAAGGAAATAGAGGAGCAGATTTGCAAGGAAATTACTGAGACTGTAAAGGAGTGATAATTACATGAACTGTAGAGGAGTGATAATGGGAGACTTTAACTTCCCCAATATTGAATGGGGCAGTGATTACGTTAAGGGCAGGGAGGGGGAGGAATTTCTGAAGTATGTTCAGTAGAATTTTCTTCATCAATATGTTTCCTGCCCAATGAGGAAGGAGGCATGGCTGGATCTAGTCCTGGGGAATGAAGAGGGTCAAGTGGAAAATATCACAGTAGGGGAGCATCTCGGGAATAGTGATCAGATGGCATAAGATTAGTAATGGAGAAGGACAAGGAGCAATTTAGAATAAGAATATTTAACTGGAGGAGTTCTAATTTCAAAGCATTGAAGATGGATCGGGCCGGGGTAAATTGGTATCAAAGACTGGCAGGCAGAAATGTAATGCACCAATGGGCACCTGTTAAAAAGGAGATGATTTGGGTACAGTCGAGGTACATTCCCACAAGGGGGAAAGGGAGGGCAGCCAAAGCCAGAGCTCCTTGATGAGGAAGGAGTTAGAGAGTAGGATGAAGCAGAAAAAGGGGGCGTATGACCGATGTCAGCTTGATAATACAAAGAAGAATCAGGCTGACTATAAAAAGTACAGAGGAAAAGTGAAAAAGAAAATAAGAGGGGCAAAGAGACAGTATGAGAACAGATTGACAGCTAATATAAAAGGGGAGCCAAAGGTCTTCTATCGGCATATTATCAGTAAAAGGGTTGTCAGAGGAACGGTGGGGCCGATTAGGGATCAAAATGGAAATCTATTGGCGGAAGCAGAAGGCATGACTGAGGTACTAAATGAGTACCTTGCATCGGTGTTTACGAAGGAAGAGGACTTTGCCAATGCTACAGTAAATGAGGAAGTTGTCGGGATACTGGATGAGATAAAAAGGAGGTACTAGAAAGGCTGGCAGTACTTAAAGTGGATAAGTCACCCGGTCCAGATGGGACGTGTAATGTATGTACCTTTAAGGGGGGAACTACTTTCTACAGCTCATGTATACTGTAGTACTGGCAGTGACCACACCTGTATATAACGCTGAGTAGTAATCTGTTGTTTCAGTTGCAGTTTGAACCACGTTGAGTAAACACCTGTTGCACTGTTCTCTGCAGTCCTTTTCTTATTATTACACAGACGTAACAGTGGCGACGAGCAAGTTCGAACCTACCTGCAACTCTGCATCACCTCCCAGGGATTCGCTCCTGGAGAACAGTGGAAGAAGGTCGAGTCCAGAAGCACGGGCATCGACCACGGGCAACCGCCCAGTCATCCAGCAGAGATTTGAGCATTGCAGGGGAGGCTGTCGAGAGCCAGGCTTGGCTTTCCAGTCACGGTGGCCCAGCGAAACGGGCTGGCAACAGGTACTGCGCAGACCCTTCCCGGACAGCGACGGGCTAGAGTCCGACCGAGCGGCACAGAAAAAGGCCGAGCAGCGTCGACGGGGGAGAGAGAGAGGGCAGAGCGCACAGGGCGCAGCCGGTGTTGAGGACCGAGCGGCGTCAACGGGGGAGAGAGGCGAGAGAGAGCAGAGCACAGCCGGTGCTCAAGGGCCGAGCAGCGTCAACGGGGGAGAGAGGCGCGCAGGAAAACGTGAGGTGCTGCCATTGCCATGAGGACCGCAGACAGCAGCGTTGGCAGCAGCGCAGGAGCAGCGCGTGAAACCCACAGGGCATCGCCATTTGCCACGAGGACCGCTGAGAGCGGCGTTGGCAGCAGCGCGGGAGGCGCCATTTTAAGCCACAGCGGGGAAGAAAGGAAAGCGCGGGAGATGCCATTTTAAGCCAGGCTAACCACACCCAAAAATGCCGAAGAGTGGCAGTATCACAGCGTTCGACAATGAAGTCGAAGATTGGATGACATATGTCGAATGCATAGAAGTATACTGCAAGGCAAATGACGTGCCAGATGACAAGAAAGCGCTGGTATTGTTGAATTCAATGGGTGCAAAAACGTATGGCTTACTACGAAACCTAGTAACCCCAGAGAAGCCAGTAGAAAAGAATTTTGAAAACATAGTGTCAATCCTACAGGACCAATTAAACCCCACACCGCTGCTGATAGCAGAAAGATTTAAGTTTCACAAAAGGAACCAGCATAAAGATGAAAGTAATGCTGAGTATTTAACGGAACTGCGCAAGCTATCGAAACACTGCCAGTTTGGAACGGGACTAGCAGATACTTTAAGGGACAAGTTTGTGTGTGGGCTTCAAAGTGAAGGAACCCAGAAACGGCTTCTATCAGAAAAGGATCTTACGCTGGACAAGGCTTTCAGCATTGCAGTATCACACGAAGCAGCAGCACGGGGCGCTGCAGAGATACAATGGAGACCGCAAGAATATGGCACAAATGAAATGTCATACGGAACAGTGAAGTGCTATCGCTGCGGCAGAACAACACACGACCATAATGATTGCTGGTTCAAAGACAAAGTGTGCAGACAGTGTGGAAAAGTAGAACACATAGCACGAGTCTGCAGGTCGGGAAAGAAAACCAGCAATAAGAAACTGACCAAAGGGAAGTACAAGTAGGTACATAAGATAACGGAGAATAGTTCAGACGAACAAAAGAGTGATAACGACTCCGAAAGCAGGGAACTGAGTTGTCTGAAACTACATAATGTGATCACAACGGAGGATCACCGAACCATTTGGGTCACTCTCAAGATAGCAGGAGTCCAGGTAAAGATGGAATTGGACACAGGATCAGCTCTAACAGTCATAAACCGACGGGACTACGAGCGGCTATTCTCACACATACCCTTGAGAGACACAAAAATTATTTTGATGACGTACACGGGACAAAAAGTCTACCCCAAAGGAAAAATAAGGGTGACCGTTATATATAACAGTAAGGAAACACCAAAACTAGACCTGTATGTATTTCAAGATGGAGGACCACCATTACTGGGACGTGAATGGATCCGGAAAATACAACTGGATTGGCATTCCATACAGGCACTGACTGTGGCTGACAAAAAGGATGACGACGTCACACCTGGGCGACTGTCAAAGATCCTAACTGATGCAAAAGAAGTGTTCCAGCAAGGACTCGGAACACTAAAAGACATGACAGCGACGATTAAAATTGAAGAAAACGCAAGCCCAAAATTTTTAAGGCCAGACCGGTACATTATGCGATCCGCCCAGCTGTCGAAGCAGAGCTGGAGAGTCTGGAACGTTCAGGTGTACTGTCCAAGGTAGACTGGAGCGAGTGGGCTACACCCATCGTCCCTGTGATGAAAAAGTCGTTGAGCAGCACGCCTGGGGAACCAAGGAAGGTTCGCATCTGTGGGGACTTTAAGGTAACAGTGAACCCGGTCCTTCACACTGTACAATATCCCCTTCTGCGGATTGAAGATATTTTCGCCAACTATCTGGAGGGAAACGCTTCACTAAGGTTGATCTGGCCCAGGCGTATCTGCAAATGGAGGTAGAAGAAGCATCAAAAAAATACCTCACAATCAACACCCATAAAGGTCTCTACCAATACAACCGGCTGGTATTCGGGGTAGCATCAGCTCCGGCTATTTGGCAGAGGGCAATAGAACAAGTCCTGCAAGGGATCCCAGGGACCCAGTGTTATTTGGACGACATCCTGGTCACGGGCAAAAATGACAGTGATCACCGTGCCAACCTGGAGCAGGTGCTCACTAGATTGCAGGAATATGGGCTCCGAGCTAACCGCCCCAAATGCGAGTTTTTTAGAAAACAGATCTCATATTGTGGCCACGTTATCGATAAAGAGAGGTTACTTAAGTCCCCAGAGAAGATTGAGGCAGTAGTCAAGGCTCCAGCACCGGAAAATGTGTCACAACTGAGGTCGTTCCTCAGGCTGGTAAACTACTACCATAAGTTCTTGCCAAATTTGTCTACAATACTACACCCACTGAACACCCTACTGCAAACTGGGGTGCCATGGAAGTGGAATGACGAATGTAAATGAGCTTTCCAGAAGAGCAAAACACTAATCACATCGAAAGAGGTATTGGTTACAACCCAGCGTTACCAATTTGGTTGGCTTGTGATGCGTCACCCTACGGCATTGGAGCGGTGCTTTCGCACAAATTCTCAGACGGCTCAGAGAGGCCATTAGCCTTTGCATCATGATCACTAACCTCAGCCGAGCGTAACTACACCCAGATTGACAGGGAGGCACTCAGCCTAGTGTGGGGAGTGAAAAAGTTCAATCACTATCTGCACGGGCAGAAATTCACCTTGCTGACTGATCACCAGCCTCTTGTCTCCATTTTTAATCCGAAGAAGGGCGTTTCGGTGATGACTGCGCAACGACTACAAAGATGGTCACTTTTTCTAGGGGTGCACCACTATGAGATTGAATATAAGGGCACGAAACAGCATGGAAATGCTGATGGGCTATCACACCTGCCACTGCCTACTGCGGAGGAAGCACCAGCAGTGGATCCTGTCAAAATATTCCATTCGACTATAGTTGAATACTTACCGGTAACTAACGCTTGTACCGAAAAGGAAACCCGAAATGACCCGACACTGTCTCGGGTATATGATTTGACGGTGAAGGGATGGCCAGCATATGGCGATTCAATGTTGCAGCATTCTCGACAAGGAGAGAACGGCTGTCAGTGTGCTGAGGGACCTTGATGTGTGGATCCCGAGTGGTAATTCCACCCAAGTTAAGGGAGAGAGTGCTCAATGAGCTTCATGAGGGTCATCTGGGAGGGGTAAAAATGAAAAGCCTAGCCAGGGTTTATGTGTGGTGGCCGGGAATCGATAAACAAATCGAGGACCTGACCAAGAGCTGCTCAGGATGCCAGAAAGTCCAAAATGCACCACCACAGGCCCCTCTACACCCATGGGAGTGGCCCTCATCTCCATGGCAACGGGTGCATATTGATTTTGCTGGTCCATTCATGGACTCAATGTTTTTAATAGCCGTGGATGCGCACTCAAAATGGCCTGAGGTCATCAAAATGTCCTCCACCACCACGGAGAAAACTATTGCAGTCCTACGGACCATTTTTGCCAGGAATGGCTTGCCAGAACAGATTTGCTCCGACAACGGGCCACAGTTTGTGTCCGAAGAGTTCCGGAGGTTCTTGAAAAAGAATGGGGTAAGGCATTGCGCATCCGCCCCGTATCATCCAGCCACAAATGGATTGGCTGAGAGGTTCATACAAACCTTTAAGAAGGCAATAAATGCTATGTACAATGACAACATTCCGCTGCAGCACAAGGTGGACAATTTCCTGTTCGCCTACCGGAATGCGACACATGCAGTCACCAACCAGGCCCCAGCCATGATGTTCTTTAGCTGAAGGTTAAGATCTCGCCTGGATTTGCTCAGACCAAACGTACGAAGAGATGTTGAGAGTAAGCAATTCCAGCACATCCATGAGAAGCCAACAAGGAGCTTCAATGTAGGGCAACCAGTCTTGGCCCGTGACTACCGAACAGAAAAATGGCAGCCAGGAACGATATGCACACGGCAGGGCCCACTAACGTACACAGTGGACGTTGGGGAGAGCATCGTGAGATGCCATGCTGACCAGATCCTAGAGTCACAGGAACAAGTCAACCCCATGCCTCGCCCATACGTACCTGGTGATGAACCCGACGTACAGGTAGCATCTACCCCAGAAACAGTAGCATCGGAAGCTGATGAACCAACCGACAACAGGGGGCCAGAATCGCCTCCGCACCAAGAGTAAGACACTCGGGAAAGGCACTATCCAGAAAGGATCAGGAAGCCTCCCCAAAGACTGAATTTATAAATAGACTATTTTCAGCTAATGTTGCATGTTAAAAGTGTTAATTGTAATTAGTTTGATATTTAATTGTTAAATGAGTGTTATGGTACTGTTAATCTAAAAGGGGAGGAATTGTAATGTATGTACCTTTAAGGGGGGAACTACTTTCTACAGCTCATGTATACTGTAGTACCGGCAGTGACCGCACCACCTGTATATAATGCTGAGTAGTAATCTGTTGTTTCAGTTGCAGTTTGAACCACGTTGAGTAAACATCTGTTGTACCGTTCTCTGCAGTCCTTTTCTTATTATTACACGGACGTAACAGGACGCATCCTAGATTGCTGAGGGAAATAAGTATAGAAATTATGGAGGTGTTGGCCACAATCTTCCAATCCTCCTCAGATACGGGGGTGGTGCCAGAGGACTGGAGGATTGCAAATGTTACACCCTTGTTCAAAAAAGGGTAGAAGGATAAACCCAGCAACTACAGGCCAGTCAGTTTAATGTCAGTGGTGGGGAAGCTTTTAGAAACAATAATCCGGGAGAAAATAAACAGCCACTTGGACGAGCATAGACTAATAAAGGAGAGCCAGCATAGATCTGTTAAAGGGCAAATCATATTTGACTAAATTGATTGATAAAGTTTAATAAAGTACCACATATTAGGCTTGTTAGCAATTTGAAGAAATTGAAGCCTATGGGATAAAAGGGGCAGTAGCAGCCTGGATACAAAATTGGCTAAGGGGTAGAAAACAGAGTTGTGGTGAATGGCTGTTTTTTGAACTGGAGGGAGGTATACACTGGTGTTCCCCAGGGTTCAGTACTAGAATCACTGCTGTTTTTGATATACATTAATGGTTGGACTTGGGGGTACAGGGCAAAATTTCAAAATTTGCAGATGGCACAAAACTTGGAAGTGTAGTAAACAGTGAGGATGATAGGAATAGACTTCAAGAGGACACAGACAGGCCTTTGGAATGGGTGGACACATGGGTGATGAAATTCAGCGTTGATAAGTGTGAAGTGATACATTTTGGTAGGAAGAATAAGGAGAGACAATGGCCTAGAAATTCACTAGCCTTAGCGCCGCTTTTGAGGCGCTAGAGGGACTAGCGCCAGAGTTATGGCCAGTTGAAAAATTCCCTGGGGCCCTAAAGCGGCGTTGCACCGGTAGCGCTGCGCCGGCACCGATGACGTCATCGGTGTGCGCAGCGTCCCGGTTGCCATGCCGACGGGCCCCAGCGCCGAAATTCAGTTGCGGCCGCCTCGCCCGTGGCAGCCGCAACTAAGGCTCTGGCAACAGAGTCCAACATGTGTTTGCGCCGGCGCATTAAAGGCCCCGCGGCGGCCGGCCGCTTTCCCGCCGGCCGCCTGCCCGCAGCTCCCTCCCCGGACTTCTCCGCCCCCCCCCCCGGAACAGATGCAAGCCCGGCACTTGTCCGAGGTGCCGGGCTCATTTTTAAACAGATTTGCGCGGGCCGCGGCCGGGTGCAGGCAGCTCCTCCTTAACGGAAGGAGGAGGCCTGCACTTCCCCAGCCTGCCGCACCGCATCGGGTGCCGCAGCGCCGGAATTGCGGTGCTAAACGGCAGTTAGCGCCCTTTTCCAGGCGCTAAGACCCTTCAGTAGCGCCGGCAGCCGTTTGGGCGCGGCGCTACTGAATTTTTGGCGCGCGCAGGGGGACTTAGCGCCGGCACTAACTTCCGGCGCTAAAGCCCTGGCTAAGCCAAAACCCAATTTCTAGGCCAATGCAAGTTAAATAGTGCAATTTTAGAGGGGGCGCAAGAAGAGAGAGACCTGGGGGTGTTTGTGTATAAATCTTTGAAGGTGTCAGGGCAGGTTAACAAAGCAGTAAATAAAGCATGGGATTTACAAATAGAGGGATATGCAGGGCAGAACTAGGCCAATATCCATTACTGATTACTATCCAAAAAAGAGCCACCAAATTTTGGAAACACCTAAAAATGAGCAACCCCCACTGCTATCATTACGAAGCCCTGAAATGCCAAGAGAGCACCAAGAGAGTCAACTAGTCCTGGGACTCAGTGAAGTAACTACTAACACTACTAATAATAACCAGCCCCAGGACAGTGACATCGCAGCACAGAGAATTCGACCCAACACAATTGTCACTAAACAAAAGGAAAAATATCTGACATATTGGACAGAAACAACAAAAACCCAAAACAAACTCGATTGCTACTTGGCCCTAAACAGGCAATACAACATGGCTGAATACCTGACCACGGTAAAAGATAGCAAATTGAGAAAAACCTTGACTATGTACAGACTTAGTGAGCATAGCCTGGCCATCGAAAAAGGCAGACACAGACAGACCTGGCTGCCAAGAGAGGACAGGACATGCTCTCACTGCAGTCAGGGAGTGGTGGAGACAGAGATGCACTTCCTCACAGCTTGTGGAAAATATCAGGGCATAAGGGGGAATTTCTACCCAAAATTCATAAAAATATGCCCTGAATTCAAAAATTTGAATGACGACCAAAAACTCCCATACCTATTAGGGGAACAGAGAAATTGCGTAACTTTAGCGGCAAACTATGTTACAGCTTGCCATAAGCAGAGGGACAACCATTAAATCTAAGAAAAGAGTATATACATATTATATGAGTGTCTATTTATACACACAGGGACACATCTGTTTATACACTGTATGGATAGATCTGCGTTTATGTGTTCAACCATAAATGTTTTTTTTCGGTGCTTTGGCAACATAAGATGTACCTTGTCATGCCAATAAAGCAATTTGAATTGAATTGAATTGAATTGATAGAGTACAAAAGCCAGGAATTTATGTTAAACCTGTAGAAAACACTAGTTCGGCCCCAGCTGGAGCATTGTGTCCAATTCTGGGCACCACATCTTAGGAAGGACATCAATCCTTGGAGAGATTTGCTAGAATGGTTCCAGGGATGAGGGATTAGAGTTATGTGAATAGACTGGAGAAGCTGGGGTTGTTCTCCTTAGAGTAGAGAAGGCTAAGAGGAGATTTGATAGAGGTGTTTAAAATCATGAAGGGTTTTGACAGAGTAAATAAAGAACGCAGATAAGAGTGAGGTGTTTCCATTGGCTGAAGAGTTGATACCCAGAGGGCACAGATTTAAGGTGATTGGCAAAAGAACCCGAGGCGACATGAGGAAAATCTTCTTTATGCAACGAGTGGTTAGGATTTGGAATGCACTGCCTGGTAGGGTGGTGGATACAGATTCAATAGTAGCCTTCAAAAGAGAATTGGATAAATACTTAAAGGACAAAATTTGCAGGGCCATGGGGAAATGGGGAAAGAGCGGGGGAGTGGGAGTAACTGGATTGGTCTTTGAAAGAGCCAGCGCAGACTCGATGGGCCGAATGGCCTCCTTCTGTGCTGTGCTATTCTATGATTCAATGATTCTAAGTCCCGCTGATCATTTGCTGATCCAGTGGTGCCAATAGACACTCTGGTCCTTTAGCTGCTGGCTTCTGAAACAAGGGGGTGAATTTTAACCCCCAAAACGAGTGGGCTGGGGTTGGGTCAAATGTTAACATTTTTTAAATCTCAAACCCGACCCCAACCCGCCTTCAACCCACCCACTTTAACAAAGGCGAGACAAGGGGCACGCAACCAACTCGCTCCCGGGGGGCAGATTGGCAATTTAAACATTTTAATGAGGCTGACTGCCTCTGATTTAACCAGCTTTGCAGGTTTAACAGTGGCCGGCCGGGTTTCCCAGGCTTCGGGAAACCCGACAGCTGAAAGGAGGCAAGGACAGCTTCGGGGAGAAGGTAAGTGCCTTTACAGCACAGCTTGTGGGCCAGGAGGAGCAGGAGTGCTTCCCCCTGGCCCCCCAAGCTCCCCGCCCATCAGACCACCCCCCATACAAAGACCCACCTGGGTTGGGGATTGGACACCCCTCCGGGATTGGATCCCCCACCCTGGGATCGGGGATTTGACCCCACCCCTCCCACCCCCCCGGGATCGGGGATCGGACCTACCTGCTCCTGTGGCCTGCTCCGGAGTCCTCCCTGTCCGACTGGAAGCCAAGCCTGTCAAAGAGAAAAGATGCACGTTAAAACTCCACAGCACGCGGGGACCCGTCCGAACTTCCGTCCCTCCGCCCCGCATACGCAACCTGCTCCTGTTAATATCCATTCCAAGATATTCCCAACATATTCAGCAATCTGTTCTGTTCAGAAACATTTTGCCAATTTATAAACAGCTGCTGTAACAGGAGCCTCCCAACACCTGCCACAAAAACCTTCCAGGTAAAGAGCGGGGAAATTGCAGCTAATTAACCATCTTTAATACATCACTAAAGAATTCATTACATTGAAATATTTCCTGTAAGTGTCATGCTTTGTGTTAACACAGCTAAAGAATAAATAACAACCTTGTATCATTTACTGGGGAGTTCAGACTAGGCAAATCAACTGAACAACAAGATCATAACATTGAGCTCTTCAATCAAAGCCCTTAGTGTTAATTCCTTGGGAAAGGATCGGGGAGATTTGATTTGCTGTTCATTAACAGAAAAATTGGATATGTTCAGATGAAAAAGGTTCGTTACTCTGTATAAAGTCATCCTTCTTCTACTCCCAACCCCACTGTCTTAGCATTATTACTTATGGGGTGAATCTTACAATTGATCGCTCCTGGCAGACTTCACATTAGTCAAATACACTGATTTCTACACAGAGAATCCGATAAACACTCCCACAGAATGAAGCTCAGCGCCGGGAGAACATAATCATAAAATACTGGGTTTACGGGTTTCCCATTGCCCAATAGTCGCTCACCCACGGGCCCGATCATCATATGTGAGTTTTGGCACGGAGTGTCACCAGAGCATTCAGATGAGCATGATCATATTGTCACCCAGATCATTCCCTTGCGCTGATACGCGCACACACACCACACACAGCCCTTCACACACCCCTTCACACACACACCCCTTCACACACACCTACACACACCACACACACCCCTTCACACACACAAACTCACACCAGGCACACACACACACCTACACACAGACCTCTTCACACACACACCTTCACACACCCCTTCACACACCCCTTCACACACACACACCCTTTCACACAGCACTTCACACACACAAACACCACACACACACACACACACACACCTGCACATGTACCTATGCTCATCTACACACACACACACCCTTCCTATTGCCACCCTATCTAAGGTCATCTAAACTCAGCACAGATCAAAGACTGAGCCGGCAACCGTGCCGCTGTGTAAGTCTGAATATCACACAGGGAGGTGCATTTACCTTTTGAGACATCAAGCAAGAATAAATAAGCACACGCACATATAATTACTCTGCTTATTCATTCTGGGGATGCGCGTGTCACGAGCAAGGCCAGCATCTATTGCTTCTTGAACCGCTGCAGTCCGTGTAGTGAGGGTGCTCCCACAATGCTGTTAGGTAGGGAGTGCCAGGTATTTGACTCAGCGACAATAAAGGAACGATTCGAAGGGTTAATACCACTGCTGTTCCCCAAGAATAGATTAAACCACTTTATTGGATGTAACAGCTATGAGAAAAGTAATGTAACAAAATTATGGCGCGGAACTTGCGGTCCTGATGACGGCGAACTGGCAGCATTCACCGTCATTTAGCCTTTGAAACTGACCGCAACTTCAGTGTTATAAATCTCATCATCATGAAGAAACGACTCATGAAATAACACTGGACGGCCAGCTGGTGGCGCCGTCCAAGGAGTATAAATACTCCGGCGTGGGCCCAGCTTGCTCAGGGACATTTTGTAAGACAGGAACTAGTGAAGTACAACTAGACCTCCATGTTCTGAAACAAGTTGATTAAAGCCTTGCTTTATACTCAAACCAAGTGCGTAGTGAGTTTTATTGCGTCATTCAGGATTTAGCGCACGCGCAACCTAACACGGAAATCCTGCAGTTGTGGTCTGTCGTTCACTGCTCCTCTACAGGCTGCACTGTGGACCCCCCACCCACCCCTTCCCTAAGCCGGCAATCAGTGATCCGATGAAAACATCCCCTTTTCCATATAAATATCGCGGTTAGAAACCCCGTAAAAAGTTAGACCCATTCAAATGAGGTGTCGCTGGGTTTTTAACGGCAATCTGAGTAATAAATGCTGATAAACAACCGCTCTGGCCCTGAAAAACTCATTTTATATTGGTAGATTGTCAAATTTCTCCATTAAGTTAAAAATAGTTAGATTTTAAAATTATTAAAAAAACATTATTTTTTTTTTAAAGTTGGGTCATGATATTTCAGCTTCTACCTTAACCCAGTGTATGTAAAAAAAATCTTTATTTCACTCTAAATTTTTTTTAAAAAGTGATTGATTATTAGTGCTTTCAAGTTCCTGGTTCTCGGTCTGTGAGATTACTGCAATGTGATTGGCTGCTTAGACAGCTTGTTGACATCACAGCAGCTAACACTAGGGGATTCCCACTGAATTACGTTGAGTTCAGCTGCGTTTCGGAAAAGCAGAACTTCTCGCCAGGGAGATCACAAGATCTTTGTGGGAAACTTACTTCAGGGCCAGCGACGAACACCTTTGCTTTGCCTCTGAACCACAAATTACAGGCCAATGTGGTGATGAATCATCTCGCAATGGAAGCATTTGTAGGAATGTCTAGTTCCTATCTAAAAAAAACTGAGGTCCACTCAGGTGATCAAATAAACGAGGTTTAATGAAAAGTAACAGAGTTTAACAGATAACTACAGGAGAACATCGAATATAGGTCTAGTCAGTTCGGAGGCTCCACGAGGACTGCTAGGGCGGTTCCGTGGCTGACGTCATCACATTTTTCCCGCCGGTGGGGGATCACGTGATGAACGGCATGATGTCATTGCGCTTACCCGCGCTATTAAAGTGATCGCGCTCTGTATATGTAAACAGTGAAAACAAAGATACGGGCCTAGAAATTGAGTTTGCGCTGCGCCAGGGCTTTAGCGCCGGAAGTTAGCGCCGGCGCTAAGTCCCTTTGCGCGCGCCAAAAATTCAGTAGCGCCGCGCCCAAACGGCTGCCGGCGCTACTGAAGGGTTTTAGCGCCTGAAAACTGGCGCAACGCGCCGCATTGCGGCGCTATTCCGGCGCTGCGGCCCCCGCTGCGGTGCGGCAGGCTCGGGAAGTGCAGGCCTCCTCCTTCCGTTAAGGAGGAGCTGCCTGCACCCGGCCGCGGCCCGCGCAAATCTCTTCAAAAATGAGCCCGGCACCTCAGACAAGTGCCGGGCTTGCATCTGTTCCGGGGGGGGGGGGGGAGAAGTCCGGGGAGGGAGCTGCGGGCAGGCGGCCGGCGGGAAAGCGGCCGGCCGCCGCGGGGCCTTTAATGCGCCGGCGCAAACACATGTTGGACTCTGTTGCCAGAGTCTTAGTTGCGGCTGCCACGGGCGAGGCGGCCGCAACTGAATTTCGGCGCTGGGGCCCGTCGGCATGGCAACCGGGACGCTGCGCACACCGATGACGTCATCGGTGCCGGCGCAGCGCTACCGGTGCAACGCCGCTTTAGGGCCCCAGGGAATTTTTCAACTGGCCATAACTCTGGCGCTAGTCCCTCTAGCGCCTCAAAAGCGGCGCTAAGGCTAGTGAATTTCTAGGCCACAGACTCAGGCTGTAGCCAACATATTATTAAAGGGAATTATATACAATTAACTGGAGTCCCTTAGTGGCTCTGCCACATGTGCCCCCCCCAGAATTGTCTTTAATAGCAAAAGTAAAATGGCGAGGAGGCCTGACAAGCCTGTCAGAATGAATTCTGTAGCCTTGAAGTGGAAGCTGATGGACGGCGGGCGAGCTGGCGGGTGGTTGCATTTGATCTGGCATGGCGACTGTGGGCGGTCGGCCACATTTCGGCGGTAGTGCGATCTCGACTGGGCTGTCAAGGTCCAAGTGAGCCGGCTTCAACTGGTCAACTGAAATGTGGTCCGGTTTACCACCGACATCGACCGAAAAAGATTTGTCTCCTGGCTCTATCACACGGAAAGGACCAGTGTAAGGGGGTTTGGGCGGGTCCCGATGAGCGTCGTGGCGGATAAACACATAGTCGGCGTTCTTCAGCTCAGCTGGGACGTGGGAGCTCTGCAAACCGTGATGCGACGTAGGCACTGGAGCGAAACTTCTGGCTGCCTCCTGGTGGCTGATGAGCTGCTGGGACACGGACCATGGCTCTGTTGGAGACAGAAGGAAATCCCCTGGTACGCGTAGTGGCTGGCCATATATGAGCTTCGCCAAGGACGATTGAAGATCTTTTTTAGGTGCTGTACGAAGACCCAAAAGGACCCAGGGAAGCCTGCCCACCCAGCCCGTGCCTTGAAGGCTGGCTCGCAGTGTGGCTTTGAGCGACCTGTGGAATCGTTCGCAAAGCCGTTCGCCTGTGGATGGTAGGCTGTGGTGCGATGTAGCTTGACGGCGAGCCCCTGAGCCACAGTGTTCCAGAGCTCCAAAGAAAACTGCGGCCCACGATCGGATGAGATGTCTGCCGGTACCCCGAAGCAGGCAACCCAAAAGGAGATGAATGTCCTGGCGACGTCTGCGGAAGTGGTGGAAGACAGAGGAACCGCCTCCGGCCATCGAGTGGTGCGGTCCACCATTGTAAGCAGATAAGTAAACCCGTGCAAAGGCGGAAGTGGCCCCACCAGGTCCACATGCACATGATCAAACCTACGTTCCGGAACGGCGAAAGTGACCAATGGAGCCTTGACGTGACGCTGCACCTTGGCCTTTTGGCAGACCACGCAGGTGTTGGCCCAGTCGCGAACATCCATGTGCATGCCCCGCCACTCGAACTTGGACGACATCAACCATTGTGAGGCCTTCATGCCAGGGTGCGACAACCCGTGGATGGCATCAAAAACTTTTCGGCGCCAGGCGACCGGGATGATAGGGCGAGGATCTCCTACGGAGACGTCGCAGAGTAGCGTAGTGCCCGCGGCATGGAATTTGACGTCGGCCGCTTGGAGGCTAGAGGGGTTGGTTCTGCAAGATTGGACCTCTGGATCCGAGGCTTGGTTCGCAGCCATGAGGGCATAGTCGATGCCGAGCTGGACTGCATGAACGGTCGCGCGGGAGAGGCAATCTGCCACCAGGTTGTCCTTACCGGACACATGCTGAATGTCAGTGGTGAATTCTGAGACAAATGTCAACTGACGCTGTTGCCGAGCTTGGCCATAGCGAACGTTAGTGGCTTATGGTCCACAAAAGCCGTGAATGGGCGTCCCTCTAGCAAGAACCGGAAATGGCGGATGGCCAGAAAAAGGGCCAGCAACTCCCGGTCGAACGTGCTGTACTTTCGTTTGTTTCGCCGTAGTTGACTGCTGAACAACGCCAGCGGTTGCCACGTCCCATGCACCCACTGTTCCTGCACTGCGCCGATGGCGTAGTCTGACGCGTCGGTGGTAAGGGCAATGGTGGCACCTGGCAGCGGATGTGCCAGCATGGTTGCATTGGCTAAAGCGCCTTTTGTGTCGACAAACGCCCGGTCCATATTGACCATCCAGCTGATCGGATCCTTGCCGGACTTGCACTTGAGGGCCTCGTACAAGGGTTGCATGAGCAGAGCTGCATTAGGGACGAACCAGTGATAAAAATTTACCATCCCGAGGAACTCCTGCAGGGCCTTGATGGACTGCAGGTGCGGGAATGAAGTAACTGCCTCCACCTTCGTTTGCAGGGGAATTGCGCCGTCTGATGTGATACGATGGCCTAAAAAATCAATCTGCTGCAGGCCGAACTGGCACTTGGCCGGGTTGATGATCAAGCCGTGTTGACTGAGGCGTCTAAAGAGGGTGCGCAAATGGCAGATGTGCTCCTCTTTATTAGGGCTGGTGATGAGGATGTCGTCGAGGTAGACGAAGAGAAACTTGAGGTCCCGAAGCACGGAGTCCATCAAGCGCTGGAAAGCCTGTGCAGCATTCTTCAATCCAAACGACATCCGCAGTAATTCAAACAGGCCGAATGGTGTGATGACTGCAGTTTTCGGGACGTCTTGCGGGTGTACGGGGACCTGGTGGTAGCCATGGACGAGGTCGATTTTGAAAAAATGGTATTTCATGCCAAATGTGCAGAGAATATGAGGGATCGGGTACCGATCAGGAGTAGTGGCGTCGTTCAGGCGTTGGTAGTCGCCGCAAGGCCGCCATCTGCCGCCAGGTTTCGGAACAATGTGGAGAGGCGAAGACCAGGGGCTATTCGACCGGCGAATAATCCCTAGCCGCTCCATCGTGTCGAACTCCGCTTTCACAGCCGCAAGCTTGCCAGGTTCGAGGCGCCGGGCCCATGCCTAGGCCGGGGAGCCAATAGTGGTGATGTAGTGTTCAACAGCATGTTTCGTGGCCGTGGAAGAGAAAGTGGGTCTGGTAAGGTCTGGGAAATCTCCGAGGAGGCGAGTGAAGTCATCCGGAGGTGGGGACGCGCAGGAGACAGTGCACGCCACGGTGTTACCGCGGTAGCACGGGATGGAGTGAAAAGTGACCGCATTGATCAACCGGCGGTGCCGTACATCCACCAGGAGGCCGTTGGCGCACAAAAAATCCACCCCGAGGATGGCTTGAGAGACTTTGGCCATGATGAAATCCCAATAAAACCGCTGGCCGCCGAAGCACACCGGGACCCGTCGGCTTCCGAAGGTCCGAATGGCCCCGCCATTAGCCGCCTGGAGGGAGGGGCCATGCCCCCCAACTTGTAGGTCAAGATCTGACGCGGGTAGGATGCTACACTGCGCCCCGGTATCGCAAAGGAAACGTCAACCAGATAGGGAGTCGTTGATGAAGAGGAGTTTTCCCGAATTACCGATTGCCATCGCAGCCGCGGGGCACTCGTTATAACTGGTCCTCTTTCGACAGGGTGGCTGCTGTTTTTTTTTGTGAGCGAAAAACTGCAGGGAGTGCGGCAGCATCTTGCTTTCGCGCCAAAATGGGCATGGTAGAAGCACAACCCCGCAGGTTGAGGGGCTGGAGCGGTGTCTGTGTGGGATGGGCGCCTCGTGGCAGCACAGTACTGCTGTGTCACCGGGAAGATCTTGTCCGCATCGGCAGCCAGCTCTGCGCAGTCGGTGACTTCCGACCTGGCTAGGGCAGCCTGAACTTGCTCTGGTAGCTGGCTGAGGAATAGCTCCCTGAAGAGGAAGCATTCCGGTTCGGAGCCCAGGAGCGTGAGCATTTGGCTCATGAGCTCGGACGGTTTGGAGTCCCCGAGGCTGGGCATATTGAGCAGCCGGTGGGCGCGCTCTGACTTTGTGAGCCCGAAGACCTGTAACAACCGTGCCTTTATCGTATCATACATGCGATCTTCTGGTGGATTACCAAGCAGGCTGACGATCCGCGAGGCTGTGGCGCTGTCGAGGGCGGAGACCACGTGATAGTAATGGGTCTGATCCGCAATGATGTTCCTGATTGTGAACTGGGCTTCAGCCTGGATGAACCACGCGGCTGGCTGTTGCTCCCAGAACTGTGGTAGCTTCAAAGCAATGGCATTCGACTCCATGTTCGGTAACGTCTGCGAAAACCGTTCGCAAAAGTCGGGATCACCAATGTAGGAATGTTTAGTTCCTATCCAAAAGACTGAGGTCCACTCAGGTGATCAAATAAATGAGGTTTAATGAAAAGTAACAGAGTTTAACAGATAACCACAGGAGAACATCGAATATAGGTCTCGTCAGTTCGGAGGCTCCACGAGGACTGCTAGGACGGTCCCGTGGCTGACGTCACGACCTCATCACGTTTTTCCCGCCAGTGGGGGATCACGTGATGAACGGCGTGACGTCATCGCATTTACCCGCGCTATTAAAGTGATCGCGCTCTGTACATGTAAACAGTGAAAACAAAGATACAGACTCAGGCTGTGGCCAACATATTATTAAAGGGAATTATATACAATTGACTGGAGTCCCTTAGTGGCTCCGCCACACATTCACAAATATAACACTTGTGTATGGACAATCAGGTGTGAAAATAAAAATAATTTTCCTCCAGTGCAACATGACAGTGATATAATGAGATTCAACTGATTTTCTTAAGAGCGCAAAACCTAGAGTAATATTCATTAAAAATTCATCCCTTCATTGTAAACCCACATTAAGTGTTGCAAGTAGAATATGTAGCACATGTAATGGCCGAATCTAGCCATTTCTGAGGTGATCATTGCGCACCTACAGTTTTGTGACTTGTGAGTTATCTGATCAGCCTCACTTGTCATATCCATTATATTAAAGGAGTGCCAGGCAATGACTATCTCCAACAAGCAAGAGTTCAACCACCGCCCCTTGACATTCAATGGCATTGCCATCGCCAAATCCCCCACCATCAACATCCTGGGGGTCATCATTGACCAGAAACTTAACTGGACCAGCCACATAAATACTGTGGCAACAAGAGCAGGTCAGAGGCTAGGTATTCTGTGGCGAGTGTCTTACCTCCTGACTCCCCAAAGCCTTTCCACCATCTACAAGGCACAAGTCAGGAGTGTGATGGAATACTCCCCACTTGCCTGGATGAGTGCAGCTCCAACAACACTAAAGAAGCTCAACACCATCCAGGACAAAGCAGCCCGCTTGATTGGCACCCCATCCACCACCCTAAACATTCACTCCCTCCACGACCAGCATATCTTGGCTGCAGTGTGTACCATCTACAAGATGCACTGCAGCAACTTGCCAAGGCTTCTTTGGCAGCACCTCCCAAACGTGCAACCTCTTCCACCTAGAAGGACAAGGGCAGCACCATCTCCAAGTCACACACCATCCTGACTTAGAAGTATATCGCCGTTCCTTCATCATCGCTGGGTCAAAATCCTGGAACTCCTTACCTAACAGCACTGTGGGAGTACCTTCACCACAAGGATTGCAGCAGTTCAAGAAGGCGGCTCACCACCACCTTTTCAGGGACAATTGGGATGGGAAATAAATGCTGGCCTTGCCAGCGATACCCACAACCCATAAACGAATTTAAAAAAATATTTGTTGCTGACAAATAATTTACATCCACAATTTATTAGAAGGAATATGAAGGAAAGGACATAAGAAATTTTGGAATGAGAAATGGCCATTTAGCCCCTCAATCCCATTGCTTCCACAGACCATATTCTCATGAGGAAAGGTTCAATGAAATTTCCCCTGATCCCATTGGTAAATGAAGGAACTGCTAGAATATTGGTAAAAATTTACAAGCGACATTGATCAGCCCTGGTTGGTTGCATTCGACACAACGTCTCCATCGTCCCAGTCTCACAAGAACCATCATGCTCCAGTGTATTTGATGATACCTACACTTATCAATCCCATTTCTCACCAGATATTTATCTCGATACTTCCCAGCCTCTAAATTCCTCCATTCTGTGGGCGAATAAATTGTACAATCTGAGTAAGTGGGGAGGAATTTCGGGCAGCCGCCAGATACGTTGGTTTTCCACCCTTCTGTTGCAAGTATTAAAATTCTGCTGGAGCGGGGATGAGTGCCACTCGTCAGAATTCCCATCGGTTGCACCTCCACTGCAATGCAGGCCTGCATTAAGCAAGTGTACTTGACTGGCATAACCTGATCCTGGCAGAGATGGGACCAGTGGCATTTACACTAGCTGGTTTTCCTACAGCGATCGGTCGCAGAGCTGTTGGGGCAACTGGCAAATACAAAGTTAAAGCTTTTAAATGTTTTACTTTTTAACATCTGCAACCATCACAGGTGGTCCATTTACGCTGCGATAAAGCGGTGCAGCGATATTCCTGCATACACACCCACCTGCTTTGGTTGAGGCCATAAATGACGTGGCACCTATCTGAAATATGCAAATAATCCTGACCATGGCATCTGGGATGAGGTCAAAAGTGCTGATCAGAAACTGTGTATTTTTAAATGTACAAAAAATAATTTATTCAGGAATTTTTATTAGATTACTGGAATTTTTATAAACACTTTAGGCACACTTGGTCATTAAGGTGAGGGGTGTTAATGCTGAGGAACACTTTTCATTTTAGGTACCCAGTGAGATTACAATTAGTGCAAGGTTTCTGCTGATGAGATACTCATTCTATGGCATGGGAGAATAGGTGTTCCTTGATCGCTCTTGGATGTCTTCTTGTGACCAGTTGGACCAGGTTGAAACTCTGCCCCACCCCAGATCTTCCCAGAAAAGCCTTCCAAGGGTTCTGCAGCAGTGAGTTTATTACCAGAACACCAACTACTTCAGTGTGCAGTCTGTTCCACTCATCCATTATTCTGTGTCAAAATATCTTCTAACATTGCGCTATCCTTTTGACTGGGTCAAGCTGAGGTTTTGATTTAGCATCTGGCATTTCAAAACACGGAAGTAAACCACAAGTTTAAACCTTAATTATAGTGCAGTTAGGATCGTAACTTTCAGCCTGATGGCAGCTTTTTCTAAACCTTTGCTTAGGATGGACTTAGAATCATAAATTTATCAGTGAAATCGACTCAGCGTGCCTTATCCTCTAAACCCAATTATAGTCAAATGTTGTTAGAATGTGTGCCATATAACGGATTTCAAAGCTTTCTCTGACATTTTATTTTCAATTTCTAATTTCCTACTGTCGTGATTTGTATTCAGACAGAACCACAGTTGAAATGGTCAAGTCAGATCTTGCAAGGTCAAAATTGAAAAGGTGTTTCCATTATTAACCCGTAACAACTTGCTTAGTCAGAGATGACTTGTTTGTAGCTGTATCTGTTCATTTTTTTAAATGTATTAGCCTTTTGGAGACCGGGGGGAGATTTTGTGACTGGGGGCGCCTTGGAGGCGGGACTGCTGCTTGTCTGGTTTTAGTCCCGCCTCCATCGATTTGTGGCCAACCCACGCTATTTTCCCTTGATTGACCTTGTTAAGCCCGCCCAGCGGGCTTAGCAGGCCAATTAAGGGAAAGCCGGTTGCAGAGCATGTCAACGTATGACGTTTCATCTGTCAAAAAATGTTGGCAGTTGAATTGTCATCGTTTGACAGCTCTGTGAAGCTGTCAAACAGTGACATTCTCTGCAGTTTGATGAGGTCTTAAATACAAGACCCCATCAAACTTCTTTCTTTAACAGAAATGAGATGGTTGTTGCATCTGTGAATGCAACGACCACCTGTCAATCCCAATGCGGAGGTCTGAGAGTCTACGCATACACACCGACTGAAGCCTGCAGGAGGAAACAAAGGTAAGTACACTTTTAAAAACACATTGCACTTACCTCAGATACTCACCGCTACACTCTTGCACCCATCAATTACCTTCACACCACACTTTTGCACCCCCTGACCCCTGCAGACCCAATACTTGCCTCGCTGAGCTGACGGGTTTCAGAGCCTTCGGAAAGCCTACACTTGTGTAAGCGGTTTTGATCCTAGCCCAATTGCTAGACGGATGGTTCGAATCGCCCCCGCCTTACGAAAGTTCTATACCCGGGAATTATTATTCAGCGTGTAAATGGAATAAGTCACGGACAGGAATGCTTCAGTGAAAAATCAGACTTATATTTATTTGGCCTAACATACACTGGCTAAAACATGCACTACTAAACAAAATCACTGTCTCTGTGGAGAATAAGATCCAGGTTACAAACAACATACATACAGTACACGACTGGGGACTATAACAAGCAGTAATTCTCTTGTTGCTATGGTGGACTCTAACTCCACCCCTACCAATGAATTACCCAGTCGCATAAACCCCTTCGCCTGGCTGAACCAAATGACGCTTCCACCCAAAAACTTCACTTCTGAGAAAAACTCTGAGCCCTTACACCTCACCCAGCTCGCCTGGGATATCTGGTTGCCGGCTTGGGACACTCGAGACCATGCTCACCACCACACACAGTGGGTCTCGATTGCTCCGCTCAGCGGCTTCTTCCTCTGGTACTTCTTGTTAGGTCGATCTTGGTGGAGCGAGAGCGAGAGAGTGAAAGAATGGTGGAAAAGGATCTATCTTTATAGGAGTCTGGCTACCCCTATCTTTCCCGCCAATCTATAAAATCCTTTTGTTTCTAAGCACTCCGGTGCTTAATCAGTGATCCCGCCTCCTTACCCGCCTCCCCAGGGCTGGCAAAATCGCCCGCTATTTGTTAAAAAGTCAAGATGTAAGTAATTAAAACACTTTTCTTTCCCTTATCTTGATTTTGAGTTGTAAGAGTGTCGGTTTTTTTTTCTCATTATCGCTTCATGTGGAGAATGCAGTAATTGGAGCCAAGGTGACAGAAAGCTAGCTTACTCTCAGCATTCTGTCTAAGCTGTTTTGAAGTGGCCAGAAGAAAGCTCCTACAAATGGTCAAAGTATGCCCATTCTCCCAATGCTTTTCCTTCTTTCTCCCTTTGGGAATAGTCTGAATTTTCTCAATAAAACTCAGCAGTGTTGGGGACACTGACACGTGCTGAGTTATATCTTTATGTGACAAAAGTCTGAAAAGCAGGCAGAATGAAGGATACAAAGCTAGAGCAGTAGAATGTTAATCTGTAGCAATTTTTACAATCCACTGGTCGGACCAGAACGGAACTGGTAGACTAATGGTTCTGGTACTAGATTAGCAACCTATGGCAAATTGTGAGATTAAAACATACCTGATCATCTGTGGGGCAGTAAAAAAGAAAAAACTTTCATTTATAAAGCGCCTTTCACAACCTCAGGATATCCCAAAGTGCTTTACAGCCAATAAAGTATTTTTGAAGTGTATTCACTTTTGTAATGTAGGAAACACGGCAGTCAATTTGCACACAGCAAGCTCCCACAAATAGCAATCTGATAATGACCAGATAATCTGTTTTTGTTATGTTGATTGAGGGATAAATATTGGCCAGGTCACCGGGGAGAACTCCCCCTGCTCTTCTTCAGAATAGTGCCATGGGATCTTTTACGTCCACCTGAGAGAGTAGATGGGACCTCAGTTTAACATCACCTCCGCCAGTGCAGCACTCCCTCAGTACTGCACGGGAGTCTCGGCCTAGATTTTTGTGCTTAAGTCTCTGGAGTGGGAACTTGAACCCACAACCTTCTGACTCAGAGGCAAGAGTGCTACCAACTGAGCCACAGCTGACACCAGAAAATGACCATGAAAGATGTTGGAATCCAATTGGTTCATGAAGGTCCTTCAGGGAAGATAATCTGCCAGCTCTGCCCAGTCTAGCCTACATGCGACTCCTATGTGGTTGACTCTAACCTTTAGCACAAAGTCGATGCTGACACTCCAGTGCAGTACTGAGGGAGTGCTGTATTGTCGGAGGTGCTGTCTTTTGGATGAGAAGTTAAACTGAGACCCCATCTGCCCTCTCAGGTGGATGCAAAAGATCCCATGACACTATTCCAAGAAGATTAGGGCAGTTTTCCCCGGTGTCCTGGCCAATATTTGCTGTATGTGAAGCCTTGCTTTTCGCAAATTGGCTGCTGTGTTTCCTACATTATAACAGAGACTCCGGGGTCAATATTAACCCACAATGATGGGCGTGGAGGAGGGGGTTAAAATGCAATGCCAACCCAACGCGTACGCCCCTGCTGCCATTTTTACGCTGGCGGGTTGCATGGCGTGCCTGAGTCCTGTCTTGGAGAGGCAGACACTTCATTGTAATGAGCCTGACATAAATGTAACAGTTGCTGGCTGGGTTTCCCAGGGCACGGGAAACCTGGCAACGAAATGGAGACGTGAGCAACTGGCTGCAGAAGGTAAGGATTTTTTAGAGCACTGCTTGTGTGCATGGAGGAGCAGGAGTGCTCCCCCCCCACCACCCCTCAAGCAAACCTTCTGTCACTCACAACCTCTCCTTGCTGCTGGGCCCTGCCGATTCCCACCACCCCACCCCACCCCCACACCCCGCGTCGCAATATCCTGCGATCCGAGCCTCCTGTCCCGTAATCTGCCGACTACCGCCCCTCAACTCATCACCTTTCGCTCCCTCCCTCCCGATTGCTGGTCTGACCAACACCCCCCACCCCTCGACGAACCACTGACCTTTCCCGATTGCCGGGGACCGTCCCCAAGTGCGGACTGCTGCTGCTGGCCGTCTTGCCTGCCAGCTGATCAACCTGGACGGCTGCCAGGCGAGAAACAGAATAAAAAAATGATAATGAGATCCTGCCATTAAATTCATCAGACCTCCACGTCCCTGGGAATTCTGGGATTACCCCCCCCGCGCCCCCACCCCCGCTCCGCCATCCTGCTACCGCACTCCCCCACTTCCTTACCACCTCCCCATAAATAGCAAGGCCTTCAACACTTCAAAAGTATTTAATTGGCTGTAAAGCACTTTGGGACATCCTGAGGTTGTAAAAGGTGATATATAAATGCAAGTCTTTCTTTATGCTGTCAGAGCAACTAGCGATGGACAATAAATACTACCTTGCCAGAACAATTGAAAAATAACACTTGCAGTATATTAGGTGTAAATTTAAAAGTCACATTCCCACAGCAAAGCACCACCCACCAGGAACGCTTATTAGGAATTTGAGTGCAGAAAATCATAAGAGAGTGCGATCTAAATTTGTGACTTGTGGTCCCAGCATCTGAAGCTCTTCACCAGAAGCACACATTTGTAAAATTACCCCTGTATTGGTCGGTTCTGAACATCATGTCACATAATATACAAACACTGGACTGGGTGTAGATAAGAACAACAATATTAATCTCAAGTACAAAGGGTTTGAATTACGAGTAAAGATAGAAAAGCCCAAAACCTACACACTAAAGAGAGAACCTGATTCCGCTACACAAAATATTTGACGTTATAGATAAAGTAAATCCAGAATACAACTTTGAAGAACATCAAGAAAGTAGAGAAGGGCATGAATTTAAATTAGTGAACCGTAATACGGATATTAGGAAGAACATATCAGGGGCGATTTTAACTCTCCCTGATTGACAGGAATGGGGCAGCGGAGCTATTAAAATGGAGTGGCTCTATTTCTCGCTACATTCCCGCCAATCTGCGATTTTAACGCCGTTCGTTTTGGCGGCGGATGAGACCGGAAGCCTCATTAATGAATGAAAATCGGGGTCCCATGACATACGAACGGCCCCGATGGTATTATACCCAGCTCCTGAGCGGGGCTACCGCGGCCGTGCCGACAGGTTTACCAGGTTTACCACTAAGGCAAGTTTAATAAAACACTTCCTCAGAGGAGTCTGGATGAGCACATCTGCTCCTCCAGGACCCACAAGGAAAGTCCGGACTTCTGCTGCCCTGGGCTAACTCCCCACCATCCCCCCCCCCACCCCCCCCGCCCCCCGCCCTGCATAAGCCACAATACCCTCCTGACATACCTTGCAGACGATGGCCTTCTACCAATGCTGGCAGGTGGCTTCTGAGCATAAGAACCATAAGGACATAAGGAATAGGAGCAGGAGTGGGCCATTTGGCCCTTCGAACCTGTTCCATCATTCAATAAGATCATGTTTCTTCTTCCCCCTCAATTCCACCTTCCCGCCCAATCGCCATATCCCTTGATTCCCTTAATATCCAAAAATCTATCGATCTCTGTCTTGATTATACTCAACGACTGAGCATCCACAGCTCTAAGGGGTAGAGCATTCCAAAGATTCACAACCCTTTCAGTGAAGAAATTTCTCCTCATCTCAGTCCTAAATGGCCGGCCCCTTATCCTGAGACTGTAATCCCCTAGTTGTAGACCCCTCAGCCAGGGGAAACAGCCTCCCAGCATCTACCTGGTCCGGCCAATTTCTGTCCTTCCCTGCTGGAAATGGCCGAACAGCTGACCAGCATTATTCAAATGAGGCCCGGCAGTTAAAATCTGCTGGGCCTCTGACTCCCACTTCCACATGGAGCTGGCATCCGTTTCCGCCAGGAGGTCAAATCAGGCCTATTCACTTGGAGTGATAATTGGTTAGTATAGCCTGCCATGTGGGATAGTAAAGGCAAAATACTGGGGATATCTCAAATTTATTTTGGATGCTTAGATGGCAGATGCTAGAGCAATGAGCATCGATTGGCTAAATTTTCTCATTGTAGATTTTCTCTCACGTTCTTAGCAATTGCCCTGCCATTTTATATATTTTTTTCTGCTCTTTGGTTGGCAAGAACATAGGCTAGATTTCTAAGGGGTTTTCCTTGAGAGATGTCCCTGAGGTTTCTCTCTCTAGAGGCCTCTCTCTCTTGCACAGTAAAACCTTGAGTGGTTCGACCCACTCGCCCCTTAGATTCTATACTCTGGACTTAGGGGCAGGAACTACAATGTAGAGAAAACTCTTGTAGACCAAGTTTGATGAAACAAAATGAAATTTTATTGCATAAGGAAAAATATCAAATCAAATGCAAGCGGATAAGGGAGTACATGGGAGGGAAAAACACACAAACAAATCATAATGACACAGTACTAACTAAGGCAAATATAGGCATCTTATACTCTACAAAGATCATCATGAAATAAGGAAACACACGGAACATCGAGGGACAACAACTCATGTTAATTGTACCCTTAAATCCACCCCCTTATTAAACCTATCTAGATCTGATTGTGAAGGGCCAGAAACATGCTCAGCAATCCCACTAGGAAGTGCAAGGTTTTGAAATTGAGTCTGTGTTTGGTCCTTTCAGGCGTTTCGTCTCCACGTGGATCGTGGAGCCCCTGCGAGTTGCGCCACACCTCTCTCCTGAGGTGGGGGTTGTATTGATTTCTTTGTGGGTTCAATGACGAGACATTTATGAAAGAGAATGACTTTTAATCTAAAGCTTGTTCAACTCTTTTGTTTTCAGCTTTTACAGGAGACACGATGCTTGTGATGCATCTAGAACGAAACTGAAACTAAACCAAACTGCTTGTCTCTCACATGACCTCTGCTGGTCAGGCATAAGTAATCAATACCTGCAAACATGCTATTAAGGCATCATAATCAAACAGGCAAATAACATCACTATTTGCTGGTATCATTACATCTCCTTTTCTTAAAACAAAAGTATTTTACTTTTAACTAACAACATGTTTTCTTTGTATTAATCTGCATTTTAACTGTAACACTTAATGAACTTACATTATCATTATCATGATCAAGGTTTTTTAACCTTGCTTTGTGTGTTCACATGAAATATGTCAATACAATAGAACTTGAAGAAAGAATAAGATAACATTACTTCCTTCTATAACAATAGTCCTTAAATTTGCTCAATGAGTCTCTCAGGAGGCTTCACGTGTCTTGAGGATTTTCTGATTGATTGTCCTTGAATCTGAGTTGTTGCCTCAGATGATGTGTTCTCAGCTGTGTGATCAGGTTGTTCAACAGTATCAGTCTCTTGACCTGCTGTGGCTGGTCCCATGAGAAGATCTTGACGATTTCTTCTCAGAACAGCACCCTCATCTGTCTGAATGGTGTATGATCTTGGTTGAACTTCACTCAGGACAGTTCACTTCTGAGTCCATGTGTTTGTTTTGTCTTTGAACCTTACTTGGTCACCAGTGTGGAGTTCAGGTAGGTTTTGTGTTCCTCTGTCATAGTAATACTTTTGCTTTTCTTTCTGTTGCTCTTTGAACTTCCTCACTTTCTCCCCCTCTTTTGTTTTCAGGAGGTTCTCCGGGATGGGTAGGTTTGACCTTAGCCGACGTCCTATAAGGAGTTGGGCTGGTGACTTACCACACTCGAGCAGCGTTGTGCGGTATACAAGCATGCTCTGGTAGAAGTCAGTTCCACTGTCTTTTGCCTTGTACATCAGTCTTTTCACTGTCTGGACCGATTTTTCCACTAGTCCATTGGACTGTGGAAAGTGAGGACTTGACGTTGTGTGAACAAAGTCCCACTCTTTGGCAAAGTGTCTGAAACTTGCATTGTAAAACTGGGGTCCGTTGTCTGTGAAGACCTCGCTTGCCACGCCATGTCTGGAGAATATGGCTTTCATACATCTTATCACAGCATCTGCAGTGGTGGTGTACAGTCTACTAACCTCTGGATACAGGGAATAATAGTCTGTGACTACAAGATAGTCCTTCCCTTGACATACGAATAGGTCAGCGCCTACCTTCTGGTAAGGTCTGTCTGGCGCTGGGTGTGGCTTTAGTGGTTCTACCGGATTGCTTGCTCGATATTTCAGGCATATTGTGCAGTTTGACACCTCATTTGTCACATCTTGGTTGATTTGTGGCCAGTACATCACCTCTCGTGCTCTTTTCTTACACTTTTCGATTCCCAGATGTCCTCCATGGATCCTTTTTAGCATCTCTTTTCTCAGACTCTTTGGGATAACTATTTTGCTTCCTTTGTAGATGATGTCTTCGACCACTGATAGTTCCGCCCTGCAGTTCCAGTACTCTGCCATGTCAGGTGAGCAGTCTTGCTTCATGTTGGGCCATCCATCCAAGATGCTTTTCCTCAGTCGTCTCATTGTTTCATCTTTGTTTGTCTCAGTCTTTATGAGCTCCATTTTTGCATCTGCTATGGGCAGTGCACTTGTGATCATGTCCACGTAGGCGTTCACTTTTTTATCCATTTTGGTCTTTGCGGGCTCACTTGGGTCTACAGCTCTGGACAACGTGTCTGCTGTATACATCAGCTTACCCGGTGTGTACGCAACATTCAGTGTATAGCGTTGCAGCCTGATCATCATTCTTTGTATTCTAAGCGGACAGCTATTTAGTGGCTTTTGGAACAATGCAATCAAGGGCTTATGGTCAGTCTCTACACTGATTGCTTGTCCTGCCACAAACTGGTGAAATCTTTCACAGGCGTATGTGATGCTGAGCAGCTCCTTTTCTATTTGAGCATATCACGTCTCCGTGTCTGTCATTGAGCGCGATGCATATGCAATAGGTTGCCAGGAGTCATATTTTTGCAGAAGAACGGCACCGAGCCCACTCTGTGATGCATCTGATGATATCTTGATGGGTCTCGCTGGGTCATAAAACCTCAGAACTGGTTCCTCTGTGAGCAGTTTCTTTAGATCGCTCCATGACTTCTCATGCTCATGATTCCATTCCCATTCTATGTTCTTTTCAGTAAGTCTTCTCAGTGGCGCCATCTTTTCTGAGAGGTTGGATATGAATTTACCCATGTAGTTGATCATTCCATTAAACCTCTGCACGTCCTTTTTGCATTGTGGCTTTGGCATATTCTCAATGGCGGACACCTTTCTGGGATCTGGTCTGATGCCCTCACCGCTAAGGATATCTCCCACGAATGTCAGTTCTGTCACCCCGAGCTGGCATTTCTCTCTATTCAGCTTCAGGTTTGTTTTCCTTGTTGCTTCCAGCACTTTTTTCAGTCTCTCGTCATGCTCAGTTCTCATGGTTCCCCATACTATGATGTCATCCATTGATGTATCAACTCCCTCCAGGTGCTCATAGATCATATGGATAGTCTTGTGATACACTTCAGGAGCTGAGGCAATGCCAAATGGTAACCTTAGGAATCTGTATCTGCCAAATGGACTGTTGAACGTGCACAGTCTTGAACTTGCTTCGTCCAGCTTCATCTGCCAAAATCCTGATGATGCATCTAACTTGCTGAAATATTTTGCATTTGCAAACTGTGCCATGATTTCCTCACGTGTAGGAAGCTTGAAGTGCTCTCTCTTTATTGCTCTGTTTAGATCTCTTGGATCCAGGCAAATTCTGAGCTTTCCATTCTTTTTGTCCACTACGACAAGGGAACTCACCCACTCAGTTGGCTCATCTATCTTCTGAATCACGTTCAGGCTTTCCATCCTGTCCAACTCTGCCTTCAGTTGCTTTTGAAGAGCAAACGGAACTTTTCTGCATGGATGTATGACCGGTGACATACTTTTATCTACTCTGATCGTGTGTTCTCCTGGAATGCAGCCTAGACCCTTAAATAGGTCTTTGTACTCTTTCATGAGTTCATCATAGACTGTCTCTCCTTCGCTTTCCACAACGAGGACTCTCTTTACCAGGTTCAGTCTCTCACAGGCTTTTAAACCTAGTATGGCTTGCACCTCCTTTGGCACCACGATTAATGCTAACGTGTGCTCTCTGTCCTTGTGTGTCACTTTGACAATGCATCTTCCTTTCACTGGTATTTCAGTACCTGAGTATCCTGTCACTTTCACTTTGATTCCATGTATCTTTGGTCTGGGTCTAATTTTCTTAAAATCAGTCTCTGATATCACATTAACTTGTGCTCCAGTATCCAATTTAAATGGAATGTGTATGTCATTCACTTTTAGTGTCAACATCCAGTCTCTTTCTTCTTTTTTGTTTTCAGACACAACATCTACATAGAACTCCTCTATGTCGCTTTCATCTACTGCATGGACCTTGCTTTGTTGCATTTGGTTCTTACAGCAACGGGCATAATGGTTGTTCTTGTTGCAACTATTGCATGTTTTACCATATGCTGGACACTTTCTTGGTGGATGCTGTGTACCGCATCGACTACATGTCTTTCGATTGTCCCTTTCATTTTCGTTCGCTGGCCACGCCTCTTTTTTCACATTGGCGCTCTTTTTGCTAAACGGTTTGTATCCGTTCTTTCTCACTGCATCCACGTTGCAGCTATTGTCACTGAACAGCTCCTTTGCCTGCAACTTCACAGTCTCTGTAGCCCTACACAGTGCTATGGCTTTTCCCAGGTCTAGATCTTGCTCTCTTAGCAGTCTTTCCCTTAGACCATTATCTGGAATACCACACACCAGTCTGTCTTTTATCAGCGAGTCTGTCAGTCCCCCAAATTCACATGATTTGCTTCTGTTTCTCAGTTCAGTCTCACACTGATCAATAGTCTCACCAGTTTTCTGAACACATGTGAAAAATCTGTGCCTCTCAAACGTCACGTTACGTTTAGGTATGCAGTAGGCCTCAAACTGTTCCATTATTTTATCTAGCTTCATTTTGTCTCCATTAGCAGCGAATGTGAAGTCATTATACACCTCCAGCGCTTCATCACCCACGACATGTAAGAACACTGACGATTTCTGTTTATCACTTTTCTCGTCAGCTCCGATTGCCGCTAAATACAACTCTAAACGTTGTTTGAATCTCCTCCAATTTTCAGCCACATTACCTGTCAACTGAAGCGTCGCCGGTGGGTGTAAACCTTCCATTTTTTCACTTCGTTAGCTATTCTCCAATGGTAAGCAACGATGTTCCCTTTTGGCTTGCTAATTTGTGGAGAGCTGATTTAACTTCAGATTTTTTCTCTTCATCTCTTTCAGCCACTTCTGACACCATGTATTGATTTCTTTGTGGGTTCAATGACGAGACATTTATGAAAGAGAATGACTTTTAATCTAAAGCTTGTTCAACTCTTTTGTTTTCAGCTTTTACAGGAGACACGATGCTTGTGATGCATCTAGAATGAAACTGAAACTAAACCAAACTGCTTGTCTCTCACATGACCTCTGCTGGTCAGGCATAAGTAATCAATACCTGCAAACATGCTATTAAGGCATCATAATCAAACAGGCAAATAACATCACTATTTGCTGATATCATTACAGGGGTCGGGGGCGGCTTGACACCGGCGGGCCTGGATGTCAGCGGGGTCAAGGATCGTCGGCTCGACCCTGGTCAGAGGAGCCTTGGGCTGGCTCCCATCGCTTCTTCAGTTTTTTATCTCTTCTCCCGAGCCGGGGTGGTTGGAAGGTTTCTTCTCTTGGGGTTTTATTTTTTTGTCTCTTCTCCCAAGTTGGGTTGATGGCCTCTCGTTCCGGCAATGGCCCGGGGATGGTCGATGATCTCCCGATGTGCTTCCCCAGGGCGGGACGCCGGCTTCGAGACAGCCTTCTCGATGTTGGCTTTCTTCTTCCTCCTGCGAGTGCCTGCTTCTTCTTCAGAGCTGTGATTCAAAACTCTCCAGCTCTCCAAGCCTGCCCAACTGCCAAAAAGTCTTCCAGATATACCTTTCTCCCAGAAACTTCCGTCTCCCGCCCAAAATCAGGTTAGTCTTTGCTTTACTTTTGGCAGGCTGGGAGCACAGCGGGGTAGTTATTATATGTTAAAATGTTTTAAGCGGCCGGTAAAGGCCCATCTCTGGTCTGGAATTACCTTCATTGTTTTTAATGTCCTGCTGATCTCGTTATCTAGTCCTGGGTGCTGTTCTCATGAATATGAAATTGTCCCCTTTTGTCTGGGTCAACATTTAGATGGCCTCTGTCTCCAGGCCGATCTTGACTGGATCTGCATCTAATCCATATGCATACGTGTGTCTGGTTTCGTTCTCTCAGAAACGGCTTCCAGAACTTGCTGTAGGTTGAATCCACAAAGCTGTATGAGGTTGCGCAGGAACCATTTTAAAGTGTCCCAATAAGCTGGTCACATGGTATGGTGGCCATTTTGTATGCCCCTTTTTCTGGGCTTCTTTTAAAACAGACTTTAAAATCTCGGCCTCTTCTGCCATTTGACCCTTATTAATACAATGTCAAATTTTGCGAATCCAACACTCCCCCTTGATGATACTGTAACTTGCTTGAAGTAACATAATTCTGGGTGAGCAAAATTTTCTGACTTTCCACAATCTAACCATCCCCAGTATTTACCTATCTATGAGCCCATGACACATGCATTTCCCATTTCAGAAAAATCTAGTGTACATTAAGCATCTATAGATGGCAATATCTTGGGGTTAAAAATCTAACAACTTACTTCCAGGCGTGGAGGGGGTCCTTATACCCCTATATCACCTAGTGCATACACATTACCTTCTAATAATAACATCACATCTAATAAGACTTCAATAATGAAATAAAGTACACACGAAAAATTCAAAATGCACATGAATACATAAAAATCATACAGAGGAGGGAGGGAAAACTTTAACGTTATACAAAGCAGCAAAAATCTAAACGGGTGTCTCTTCTTCTACCCGCACATAATGCTCTCTCCATTCCCCTCTATTCTCATACTTTTGCGAATGTTTGACCTTTTTACAGTGTACAAACAGTAAATAAACTACAATGACAACCTGGCACACTACAAGAATGTGGGAGGCTATCCTAATCCAGGAAGGGACTTCTATATTAGTGAACAGGTCCCACCACGGTGGGGTCACTATATCCAATATGTCTGCTCCTATCTCTAAAGTCTTCTGCTCCTGTGTGTAGAAGTGTTTCTGTGAAACAACAATGGATTTTAATATCTTGGTGAGGTGTTCAGGGAGAGGGGGAATGATATATCCAAAATGTGCAACGAATTGCTACAAATCGGTGAAATTCTCTTTAACAGTGATGTGAACAGTGGAAGGTTCAGGAATGGGGACAATTCGCTCTTGGGCCACTTGAACTTCTGCCCTGGGCTTGAAACAGAAGCTGCTGTCACTAACCGGACACCAACCGTGCTGTCCATGTTGGTAGTGGGGCGCTGCAGTGGTGACACAGTATGTCCCACCTCCAATATATGCCACCTGCGGGGGCACATGGCCTTGTGCCATTGCCTCCATGGTGCAATTTATAGGCTTTGCGCCAGCAGTTCTGAACCCGCACTGTGGTTTTGAATGGGCATTCAAGTGCTGGGGACACAGGATGATGTGTGCTCCCCGGCTCTGGCACCCCGAGAGGTCGGTACCCATCATTGCATGCTCCCATCGAATGATGTAAGGTGGGGCCCCTGTGTAGCGAATGTGCGCACCCCCCTGAATGACTCCAATGTTCTCCACCCTGTATACCGGGGCGGGTTTTGCTGTTTTTCCCATCACCGGCATTCTTACCACTATACCCATAATGGTGTGATTAGA
The DNA here is from genome assembly GCF_052327205.1 of Somniosus microcephalus. Taxonomy (NCBI): domain Eukaryota; kingdom Metazoa; phylum Chordata; class Chondrichthyes; order Squaliformes; family Somniosidae; genus Somniosus; species Somniosus microcephalus. The sequence continues at coordinate 37,450,862 of NC_141012.1, read as the reverse complement.
CCGTCCACAGTCCACTGGGACTGGGTAGGCCTCTGAAGCTAGTCTGAGTTGGCACGGACTCAATGCATTCTCAAAAGGGTGGAGGGCTGCGAGGTGCTTGTTGCTGATCCAGGAGGGGACTAAACCTTGTTTTAAATCCTCCAGATTACTGCGGCCCTCGCCCAGTAACCACGCCCTGTATAGCACACAAGCTTCGTTCTGCGCAGCCTGATCGGACGCATTCCGATCCTCCCTGATGAGAGCATTTACCGTTCTGGCGTGTTTCTCCAGCTCAGCTATTATCTCTTTTAAGTGTAATGTCATGGCCTGGTCCTCATGTAACTCAGAACCCACTACCTTATTCTCGTCAGTCAGTATCTTTCTTAACTGTGTTTTCAAACCATTGATCTGGGTTTGCAGCTCCACATCATCCAGTGTGTTGATGACGGAAGTTCCTGTATTAAAAGCTGTGAAAATATAATTTACTGCACCCCTTCTTTGTCTCCCTACTCTGTCCAAGACCTCATGTGGTGTGGTGTACAATTCGGCTCTGACGACATCGGCAAAGTCGAATTCGTAAAACTGTTTAAACATGTTTGTTAACAGGACCTGGTATAATTGCTCCATTTCCCTGGGGCACCACGCTGGCAATCTTACATCGGTGATGTTTAAAATCACCGAAGCCACCGCGTAGTGGACCCCTTAGTACAGTACCTGACCTGTGGATACCAATACCAATCCGTTCCCGGGTCCCTTTTGTAGTGTATGTAACTGTTCTACCTTTAAGAGAACTATTGTATGTAACCGTTCACCTTTAAGAGAACTATTTTAGGTGTGGCACTACTTTACCTTGGCTGCTGTATACTGTAATACCGACGGTGACCACACCGGTATATAAGTGCTGTGTCAGGATTTATTGGGCAGATTCGCCCTGACCTTCGAATAGTAAAGTCCTGTTAAAAGTTACTCTTGTAGTCTGTGTATTAATTCGCCATAATACCTACAGACTTTACAGTGGCGACGAGTTCGATCTTACCCTGCGGCAACAATACTTCCGAAGCAGTTAACGAGCGTCGAGAAGAGGCACCCGCCCTCGTCGTTCTGCTGAGAGAAAACTCGAGTCTGCAGAACAAGGAAGAAGGAAGAATTCAGACACGAAGCCTTCCATCAGCAACAGGCACTGATTGTCCCTTCTGCCACGGTGGTGAGTGAGCCGATCAGCACGAGAAGCAAGTCGGCCACGGTGACTGTGAGTAAAGGGAAAATAAAAAAAATAAACGGAGGATAAGGGCGGTGAACTCGACCACGGTCGGGGGAAAGGAGCCGGTCAGAAGTCGGGCCCAGAGGCGCTGAGACTGGGGCAGCGTGGATAACGGAAGCCGCGGTACAAGCGGGCTGGGAGACGCAACGGCGTCATGAGGCAGCTAGACCGCGACCGGCGAAAAAGGCCGGGCAGCTACCAAGGCCACGAGGCACTGCGACCGGGATCGTAAGGCGCGGGAAGATATAAAAATAAATAAACCGCGGGGAACTCAGCCGCAGCCGGGGAGGAAAGCACCGGACTGCGAGAGGGCTGGGAGGCACGATTGGAGTGAAAAAAGGCCGGGCAGCGACCGAGGCCACGAAGTGCTGCGACCGGGATCGTAAGGCGCGGGAAGATATAAAAATAAATAAATCACGGAGAACTCAGCCGCAGCCGGGGAGGAAAGCACCGGACTGCGAGAGGGCTGGGAGGCGCGATTGGAAGCCGCTGAGGGAGAGACAGAGCCCGAGCGAGCGGGAGAGACAGAGCCCGAGCGAGGGAGACTGAGCGAGATCCAGCCAGCGGCTGAAACTGTTCGCCGTCAACGGGTTGTACCCAGCGCCGGTTGCCCTGCCGAGAAAAGGGAACAACAGAGCCCGAGCGAGGGCGAATGAGCGAGATCCAGCCCAGCGGCTGAAACTGTTCGCCGTCAATGGGTTGTACCCAGCGCTGGTTGCCCTGCCGAGAAAAGGGAACAAGGAACGCACTGAAGCTGACGCGCAGGCTGCGAACCCCGAAAGCCAGCGGTCGTCGCCCGAGGGAAAAGCTTACCCCTCCCGCCAGGGGAAGAAACGCGGGAAGCTGCAAGTAGGCGGGGAAGACGACAGAAGCGGGAAACCGCCATTTTGAAAGTGGGCGGGGGAAGAAGACAAGCGCAGGAAACCGCCATTTTGAAAAAAAAAAGTTAAAGAAAAATTTCGTGTTTGTTTCGCAGAAAGATAGTGAGAGATAGTGAAGATGCCTAAGCATGGTAACATCAACAACTTCGATTCCGAGGTGGAAGATTGGGCCACGTACGTAGAACGTATCGAGATATATTGTGAGGCCAATAAGATAGCAGATGATGATAAAGCTCTCACCTTATTAAACGCAATGGGGGCAAAGACATACGGGCTATTGAAGCATCTTCTATCACCAGCTAAACCGGCGGATCAGACTTTCGCTAATATTGTGGCTGTCCTGAAGGATCATTTGAACCCCACACCACTGATGTTGGCGGAACGATTCAAATTCTATGCGAGAACGCAACGGAAAGAGGAAAGCAACGCGGAATACTTGGTCGAACTGCGTAGACTAGCGAAATACTGCCAGTTTGGGGAAAATCTGACAGAGGCATTGAGAGACAAGTTCGTGTGCGGGTTGTCGAAGGAAGGAACACAAAAGCGTCTGCTAGAAGAGAACGATCTCACACTTGATAAGGCTGTCCTTATTGCAGCATCGCACGAAGCCGCAGCGAGAGGCACAGCAGAAATGCAGCTGAAGGCAGAGGTACTCAGTGTGGATCAAATTACTTCGGGTACATCGAAATGTTACCATTGTGGGAAGGCAACACACGACCAGAACCAATGCTGGTTTAAAAACCAGGAATGTAGAAAATGTGGCAAACTTGGTCACATAGCTAAGGTATGCCGGTCAGGAAAGAAGACCAACAACAACAAAAAAAAGTCACCGCAGGGAAAGTACAATAAGGTACACAAGGTGGCTGAGAAGAGTTCAGATGAACAGAATTTGGATTCAGACCCAACCGTTCAGGAACTGGGTAGTCTGAGAATTCACAATGTGAGTAAGGAAGCTGACCTGCAAACTATCTGGGTCATGCTAAAAATAACCGGAGTCCAAGTGAAAATGGAATAGGACACAGGATCAGCCCTATCAGTCATAAATCGAAGGGATTACAACCGGTTATTCTCACACATACCCTTGAGAGATACCAAGATCGTATTGCAGACATACACGGGGCAGAAAGTATACCCCATGGGAAAGATAAAAGTCAAGGTGAGAGACAGGGGCAAAGAACACCAAGGAATGTATTTATATGTACTACCTGAGGGAGGTCCACCACTTCTGGGACGGGAGTGGATCTGGGAAATAAACATGGAATGGCACTATTTAAAAGCAATAATGAGTGAGAACTCGGTGAAGACAATCAGCTCAGACTCTGAAACGGATGACGATAAGACCAGCCCAGGTGTGAAAGACAAGTTTAAAATGGACTTGCTGACTAAGGTTGGAAAAACGAAGGAGTGCATAAATGCTTATGCTTCAGAGGAGAACAAAGTTTCAGAACAGAATTCCACTGAACAACAACAACATAGTTTGACAGAGAATTCTGAGTCTGTCCAGGTTACAGATATGCACAATTCTGAGGAACACCGGGCTCGAACTCAACTCCATTTCAAATTACAACAGCAATTAGAACAATTGAGTTGCCGTCTCGAACAAGAGATGAAAGCAATGAAAAAGTTCTGTGACACAGAGTGGGAGAACCTGGAAAGACAACAGAAACAGCTGATGGAGAAAAAGGAGCAGGAGCACTGAAATAAAGAATAGATTTGCCTTCCAAAGTTAGGCTTTATTAACTTTAAAATCGGCAGCATATCTTTCTACATCCAGTCCCAACTAAAACTAGAAAAGGACTGAATTTAAGGTAGCCACAACACATCATGTGATCATCAACTACCAATGAGATTACAACACATATCCCAAGGCAGTTAACAAACAACGAATCACAATACTTTTACTAATCAAGGAATAATCACCACATTCACCCCTCCTTTAAAATATACTCCAACCTAATAACTTTTACAATTTACAATTAATTATTTACAACTAAACTATGCACGAGAATAAAACTATTTACATAACAGAATACTAAATGAACAACAACAAATAATAACATTACGCATAAGTATTAAGTATCTCTCAACTAAAACAATATACTATAATATTTCAACAATTTTTAAAACATTACTATCAATTTAAAAGTCCATTTTCAATCGGTCGACCGGATATCTTGTTCGTGTCGACCTTCTTAACCTTGGTGAAATTCCTTGCCCTCCCACGCCAGAAGGCACAGAAGTATCTTCAACAGGAAGGCTAGCCATATCCCGATTCTCAACGGTTTCCGGATTAGAAATCCCATCAGAAGATGCACTGGGACGGTCATAAACATCTATCAAAGGCTGACTAATAGAAGTATGATTATCTGCAATCGGATTGGAAATATTCGTATTATCTGTAACAGCATCCACATCATCCGAATCATGACCATTATTATTATCCTCAGAAGAGGGCTGGCCCCCACAAGGAGCCAAGTCTTTAATTGAAACAGTACTTTCTTTCCCATCTTGGAATCGAATATGAGCATATTGGGAATTTGCCTCCAACAGCTCCACCTCCTCCACCAAGGGGTCATATTTTGACAATCTAACATGACGTCAAAGCAACACAGGTCCCTGCATAGTAAGCCATGAAGGTACCGAATATCCCGTAGTAGATCTCCGCGGATAGTTAAAGAGCCTTTCATGGGGGGTCACATTAGTAGCCGTTGAAAGCAATGATCTAATGGAATGCAGGGCATCAGGCAGTACCATTTCCCACTGTGTATTCTTAAGGTTCCGGGATGTCAACGCCAACATAACTGCCTTCCAGATCACCCCATTGTATCGTTCGCACTGTCCATTACCCTGGGGATTATACGGGGTAGTTCGACTAGTAGAAATTCCCCGACTCTGAAGGTATTCCTTCAACTGGGAAGACATAAAAGAACTTCCCTGATCCGAATGGATAGACGCAGGCATCCCAAAGATGACAAAAAGTTGAGTCAAACATTTAATAACTGTAGCAGCTGATACATCTGCACAAGGAAAAGCAAAAGGGAACCTTGAAAACTCATCCACAACAGTAAATATATATCGGTTTTGAGTAGTTGAAGGAAGAGGTCCCTTAAAATCAACACTCAAACGTTCAAAAGGAGAAGTAGCCTTTATAAGATGAGCTCGTTGAGCCTTAAAGAAATTCAGTTTACACCGAGCACGGATAGAACATGATGAAGTCATCCGCTTGACGTCTTCAACTGAAAAAGGCAAGTTCTTACTGCGTACAAAGTGTATCATCCTCGTAACCCCAGGATGACATAAGGCATTGTGAAGATTAATAAGCGTATCTCCGTGAATCACCGAACAATAAGCCCTCGACAGTGCATCAGCAGCAACATTATCCTTCCCCGGACGATAAACTATGTCAAAATGGTAACATGCCAACTCAATCCTCCATCTCATTATTTTATCATTTTTAATCTTTCCAAAATGTTTAACATCAAACATAAAGGACACAGATTTTTGGTCAGTTACCAACGTGAAATGTCGCCCCGATAAATAATGTCTCCATTTACGCAATGCTTCTACTATTGCGTATGCCTCTTTTTCTATTGAGGAATGTCTTTTTTCACTATTATTCAAAGTACGTGAGAAAAAGGCCACAGGTCTTCCATTTTGGTTCAAAGTAGCCCCAATTGCAAAATCTGAAGCATCCGTCTCAATCACAAAGGGAACCTGCTCATCAATGGAATGCACAACTGCTCCTAAAATATCCTTTTTAAAATTCTCAAAACATGTCCTGGCCTCCCATGATAGAGGATATGTCGTAACCCGAATAAGAGGCCGGATCTTCTGTGAAAAATTTGCAATCCAATTAGAATAATAAGAAAACAGTCCAACAACTCGTTGCAAAGCCTTAGAATTAGTAGGACAAGGTAAATCGATCAATGGTCGCAGACGTTCTGGATCTGGTTTAATCTTATTTCCTGAAATAATATACCCCAATAGATTTACCTCAGTAGTCGAAAAGACACATTTCTCTTTGTTAAAAGTTAAACCAACTTTTTCCGCAGCTTGAAGGAATCTTTTTAAATTAGAATCATGCTCCACCCTTGATTTGCCACACACTGTGATGTCATCTAAGTATGAAAAGGTGTCAGAGAGGGAGTTATCACTTATAAAAGCATCCATTGCCCGTTGAAAACAAGCAACACCATTAGTAACACCAAATGGTATTCGGCAAAACTGATACAGCTTTCCACCAGCCTCAAAGGCCGTATATGGTTGATCCTTCTTAACAATAGGAATCTGATGATAAGCACTCTTTAGGTCAATAGTGCTAAAAACTTTATACTGAGATACTTTATTGATAAGCTCATCAATCTTAGGCAAAGGGTACGCATCTAATTGAGTATACCTATTAATAGTTTGGGAATAGTCTATCACCATTCGTTTCTTGTGTCTCTCGTTAGTCGTGACAACTACCTGTGCTCGCCAAGGCGAACAACTAGGTTCAATGATTCCTTCCAATAAGAGACGTTGAACTTCAGAATTAATAAATTCTCTATCCTGACTACTATATCTTCTTGACTTGGTAGCAATTGGCTTACAATCCGACATCAAATTGGAAAAAAGTGATAATGGAGGAATAGATAAAGAGGTTAATCCACAAATAGATAAAGGTGGCTTAGTCCCGCCAAATGAAAGACTAAGAGACTCGTGTAACTGAAGCACATCATGTCCAATCAAAATATCCACACAGAGATTAGGCAAAACAGATAGGCGTATATCAGTATACGTATTACCTAGAAGAACCATTTTCACAAAGCAACAACCAGCTATTTGTGAAGTAAGGGTCGTCTGAGCCATACACACCTGATACGTAACAGGCGAAATTTTCAAATGCTTCTCCTTCGCAAACTGAAGACTTATAAAACTCTCAGTACTGCCCGTATCTATAAGGGCCTTCACTTCCAACCCATTAACTTGAGCCGTAACTATAGCTTTGTTTAGGCCATGAGCAAATGCAGCAGAAATTGATGCAATAAACGCCCTATCTAAAGGCTGAATAGTCACAGAAGAGGTAGTGGAGGAAGACTCTCCCACACCAGGAGAAGGGAAGGTAATTGAACCTGATGATTTGCACACACGTGCATAATGACCTCTCTTGCCGCATTTACTACACACAGCCTCCCGAGCAGAACACTTCAGACGAGGGTGCCGGATATTCCCACAAAAATAACACTTCTGAATCCTAGAGGCAACGGCCGCCGAAGTAGAAACTGTTTCAAAATCTAGTAAACCACTCCCATTAAGTCCACATAATTCCTTTTCATCCAAAACTGCCGAAACCATAGTCGCAGGCCGATTAAAAAGAGCATAAGAATCCGAACTTCTCTGAGCCATATCCAATGTAGAAGCTTGCTCAAAAGCACTTTTAAGATCCAGAGTCTTATTTTCTAACAACCGCTGACGAATTGATCTAGACAGTAATCCATTAATAAAAGCATCCCGTACCGATTCGTCCTTATATTCTTCAGCCGTCACAGCCTTATAATTACAGTCAACACCAAGGCACCGAAGTGCTTGTAAATAAGTATCCAAAGATTCTCCCACCTGCTGCCTACGGGCAGATAGAAGATGACGTGCAAATACCTCATTCTTTGGTTTAACAAAAATCTTTTCCAATGTAGAAGTAGCCTCTTCATAAGTTTTACAGTGCAAAATATATTTATATACATCCGGGTCAATGTAGTTGATCAGCATATTCAGCTTATTTAGAGCCTCTTGATCCAACATGCCCAAAAAGTTTTTAAATGTACAATACCAATGTTTCCATTTATCATCCACTCCAGCAGAATTGGGGTCAGCCTTGAATCGTTCTGGTTGAAGATATCACTCCATTCTAACATAAAGTTAATAAATTGAAATAAAGAATAGATTTGCCTTCCAAAGTTAGGCTTTATTAACTTTAAAATCGGCAGCATATCTTTCTACATCCAGTCCCAACTAAAGCTAGAAAAGGACTGAATTTAAGGTAGCCACAACACATCATGTGATCATCAACTACCAATGAGATTACAACACATATCCCAAGGCAGTTAACAAACAACGAATCACAATACTTTTACTAATCAAGGAATAATCACCACAAGCACACAAACCGTCGGGGCAAGGAGGCCAAACGAATCAAAGCTGATTCGGTTTCAGAAGGTGCGTGCTTTAATCTGGTGGAGCAAGAGGTTCAGCAACTGAAAGCGCTTGTTAGCGGATTGCAGGCAGAAAAGACTGATTTGGTCGCCATGAACTCCGAGCTCCTACTGAAGTTGGGTGCAGCATCACCGGACGATTCAAGTGGGGAAATTCGAATGGTGGAGGCTGCGGATGATGGCGAAGTAGAAACAGCAAAGGAGCCCCAGGGCAAGGTTATAAAGAGCCCTGCAGCTACTGGGAAACGTATGAGGTCAGAAGAGTTAACAGTCAGCCAACTCCTTCATATGCTGAAGGACAAGACTCTGAAATGGGAACAAATTGAACAGGAGTTTATATCTTCAAAGGAGAGGGGTTTGGAGCTCCCAAAAGTTATTGAAATAGCTGAGGTTGCAACACAGACTGAGAAGATGGCAGCAGAGCAACCCTTGGATGCCAAAAGTACGCTGACTCACGTCAATGTAGAACAACAGAAGGTTGAAACAGCTGCTGCAGTAGAGGGATTGAATAGTCCGATCAACCAATCTCCGAATGAAGTTGAAGTATTGAAATCACAAATGACGTCATTAGTAAAAGACTTGCAGGAAGCCCAGAAAAAGCTGGATGAAGCTGCACGCCTGAAGAAGTCTCTTCAGGAAAGATGTCTGGATTTGGAACAAAAGCTGGCTAATGTCCAGCTGGGTATGGAGGAAATAGAAGACCCTCTCACTGGCCTAGCTCAAGATGACACCGAATATTACCATGACCTGTTGGACGACATCGAATATTACGATGACCTGTTCTGCCCAGCTTGTGATGAAAACTCCCAAAGTGCAGAAACCATGAAGAATCACAAAAAGTCTAAGGAACATCGGGAGATGGTGGCGCTACTACGGAAAAAGGAGGACGAGAAGGAGGAACTGTGCATGCAGCTGGCAGCTGACAGTGGAGCCCAGAGAGTCTCCAAGAAGCAGAAAAGGAAAAGACGAAGCAGAAGATGATGATCATCTGGACCATCATCATCACTACTAGATCACGCACGGGGTCCCTTCGAACGGAGCCAAATCAGTTTGGAAGTAGAAAAACTTCCCAAGGTACTCAAGTTTTTATAAGCCAACAATGCTGGTTCAGAAGGACGGAAGTTCAAGCTGTTAAGTCCAGTGAAGGACTATTGGATGAGTCACTCCAGCAACGTGAACCGACTACACCACAGGGAACTGCTACACCACTGAGGTGTTGTCAGGACCGAGTCAAGAAGCACGGAAGGCGCATCCGCAGAGACTGAATCTATGAACTGTTTCCCGCAGAGACTGAATCTGTGAACTGTTTCCGCAGAGACTACATCTGTGAACTGTTTTAACATGAAGTTGGATATATGTTATGATGTTATGTTTAATGGGGAATAAGTATGTTGTAAGCTAAAAAGGGAGGATTGTAGTGTATGTAACTGTTCTACCTTTAAGGGAACTATTGTATGTAACCGTTCACCTTTAATAGAACTATTTTGGGTGTGGCACTCCTTTATCTTGGCTGCTGTATACTATAATACCGACGGTGACCACACCGGTATATAAGTGCTGTGTCAGGATTTATTGGGCAGATTCGCCCTGACCTTCGAATAGTAAAGTCCTGTTAAAAGTTACTCTTGTAGTCTGTGTATTAATTCGCCATAATACCTACAGACTTTACACCTTTGTCGTGGTGGGGCACCCTTCCTTGAGGGCTTTAGCTGCTGGAACTGTGGGCAGGGGCTTGCGGGGTCGGGTGATGAGCTCGGTGGTGTTTACTGGGATCTGAGAGTATGGGACTCTGCACGCCCGTGTGCTGACGTCCCACCTCATTCCTTGTCCAGCACCCTGCCACTGTCTTTGGTAAAAGATGGAGACGCCTGTGGGGCAAGCGCATTCTGAACCCCACATACAGATGTAGATCCCCTCATCTGGTTCCCACCATTTGTCCCAACAGACACTCAACCCACCGTGAGTTCCCGTAATTGTCCGATGGGTGTTGTTACCCAGTCTCTCCCACTCCACAGTGGAGTTCTTCATGGTGCTGCTCAACTTGCGCAGCCACCACCAACGGTCCAAAGGTACATGTCCGTGGCAAACAAGGCAAATCTTCTTGCCCACGGTGACGCTGATCTTGGGTGCAATGATCCGCACCCTGGGGCACATCAGAGACGTTTCTCTACGCAAACCCTGTCTGGCTGGAGTATTCAGTAGAGTTCGACCCCAGCCAGCCTGGCCATCTTCCTTCATGGAAGTAGGCAGCAGTCTTTTCAGCATCCCGTGAGCCGGTTCCGTCAGTCGCGATGGGGCCTCTGTTGCCAGAGCACCCATAGATGGTAGAGTCCTTAGTGCGGCCCCGATAGGCCCAGCTCCACCCGATCGTCACGAACGCGACGAGGATCCCGCTCATCTTTCTCCTGGTTCCTGCAATAAATCAAACAATATAGCCAGGCTCCCGAGAGATTCTGGCTTAGGTGACGGCATGATCGGGTCTTTCGACCTCGATCCAAAAACACACACATACTGGGCAGATTTTATATTACTTAAACTCTAATCCCCTTAATATTTACACACCTTAAACTTAAACCTAAACTTATGTACAGTGCCGCCCGTCCCCGGGCGGCTTGCCTAATCCCTGATTGGACTGCAGCTCGCCGCTCCCTGTGGCGGGGTTGCAGTGACCTGTGGCTTGGGTTCCCCGCAGCCTCTTGCTGTTAATCGGGGACTGCGTTTTGTCAAGGATTTATGAAGTTGGCGTTTACTGGGAGTGGGGGACTCGGGCCAAGGTTTTACTGGCTGAGGCGTTCGAGTCGACCTGTGAAAAGGTGCTTTGGGCGTGGCTCCCTTAGCGAGTGGACCTTCGGGTGGGACATTAGCTCTCACAGCCCGTGGCTCTTCCACGACTGTAGGCTTCGGCTCCCTTCCCTCAGGCACCACCCCTTTGGGATTCGGGCAGGCTGCCTTGGTGAGTGGACCTTCGGGTGGGACTTTAGCTCTCACAGCCCGTGGCTCTTTCACGACTGTGGGCTTCGGCTCCCTCCCCCCAGGCTCCGCCCCTTCGGGAATTGGGCCTGTGGCAGACGGCTCCTCCTCACCTGTCCCTACAGGTGGAGATTCTCTGCCCCCAATTTCTACCTCCCCTACGCTTGAGTCGAGGGCGGGGCCGCCATCCTCCGACTCCACCTCCTCCAGAATCGTGTCGAGGGTGGGACCTTGTTGTTCGGGCCCCTCCTCGTCCGAGTCCCAGGCCATCGGGGAAAGCGCCCCCCAGGTGGGCGAGACTGCTTCTCCTTCCAAGCAGGCTACAACGCCAGCTTGTGTTGTCTGTGACTCATCGCGTGCCTCAGTCTGAGGATCTTTACCCTCAGACCTGGCTTCGGTTGCTGATGTTCTTGCACCCGGTTTAAACAGTTTGCACCGCTTCATGCGAAACCACTTGTTGCGTTGGGACACCTCCACTGTGCGAGTGGCATAGACCGGTGGATTTTCCACCGATTCCGGCCCATCCTCCTGGTCTACGGCTCTCTTGCCAGCGCATAGGGTTAGACCCAAGAATTTTACTTCTCGCCGGCCAACCTGCGCCTTCGTAGGGGTTTCCTTAACATTCTCTATCTCCTTCACACTCGTACCCGCTCCCCAGAGACAATGATTTCTCAGGTCCACGTGGGTCCCGTGGGCCACCAAGAAATCAGACCCCAGGACTCCCGTTCCACCTCCCACCTCCCACTTCATCAGTGTACACTTCCACGTGGTGCAGAGTGGTCCTAAACGAATGGAGAGGGGAAGGGAATGTGCGCCAGCCTGTTCTTCGACCATGAAGCCCGACAGAAGGTATGGGACCCCGGTGGACAGAGGCAAGGCGGTGGGGTTATCTGCGTGGATTATGGTGCACGATGCTCCCGTATTCAACAGATAGGTTCCCTTCACCTCCTCCACCTCCATCTCCACGAGGGGTCGTCTCCATACATCATATCGCAGTGCACACAGGTAGACGGGCTGTGCCGACTCTAGGTTCGGATCGGTCATGGCCCTGTGGGTAGCGGAGCGGGCCCAGGGGCCGTGTAGCCTGATCCTGCTCCTATTTTGTGTGTCTAATTCTGTTAGATGCAGGAGATGGTTCGGTGATAGTGGATTGGCAGTTAGGATCAGATCAGCCATGATCTTATTGAATGGCGGAGCAGGCTCGAGGGGCCGATTGGCCTACTCCTGCTCCTATTTCTTATGTTCTTATGTTCTTATTTAGTCACTTGGGTACAACGATCGGAGTCTCGGGAGTGACAAGACCAGTGGTGACGGCTATTTTCCCCTGTGAAATCATCAGAGACCGCATTGTCTCTTAAATTGATTCAATCGCAGCGGGATCCATAACTGCATCAGCTCCTTGTGCTGGGGCAGGAGCTACGGCTTGGGTTTGGGCTGGTGCTGGGGCAGCGGCCTGGGCTTGGGCTTGGGCTGCGGGAAATCTCCCTTTACTATCCTTCCATGGATTTCTACAGTCCTTGCACCATTGTCCATCCTTCCCACACCCGTAGCAATTGAGCTTGTCTTGGACAGGGCGATTCCCCTCCTGACGCCACTCCTTCTTGCTTGGGGCTGCGGGTTTTGCCTCATGCACCTTTCCTTTCTGGGGAGGTGTTTCCTGACCCCTACAATTTTTGTACGCCACATTTAGCTGATGGAGTGCCATCTCCTCCGTGACGCCGGGACCTTGGGGATCAAACCAAGATCTGGCTAGGGCCCGTATCTCTGGCAAGCTGTTGGTAACCAAGCAACGGAGCCAATTAACCCGCTGTTCGTTGCTCATTACAGCCCGTTCAGGCATACCCAGGCAGCTGCGTCGATACACTGGCCACAGCCTTTCTGCGAAAACCCGTGGGGGTTCTCCAGATAGCTGCACGGTCCCTTCCACATGGTCGAACGGACTACCGTCGTCCACTCCCATTACTTCTTAAACTTCCTCCCTGAGATCTGCATACCCTTTCCGTCCCCTCTTACTATCCTCTGAGAGGCACTGAAGGATTGTGCAATCCAGGGAGAAAAGCAACAGTTTCACCTGTTCCTGACCATCGCAGTCATTAATGGCTGCTGTTTCCTCTATCTCCCTGAAATGAAGCGAGGGATCTCCCTTTACTGTGAGTCGTGTGAGGTGGCTCACCATGGACCTTAATTGCGGGCCAGCGTAGGGCACCATGAGCTGGTTCTGATGGGGTCCGATACTGCCATCGGCAGCGTTGGGACCGAACCTCTGGTGCCGAGCGGTACACATTGGTGCCGGTCCCGGCTTTACGACCAGTGGTTCTTCCACACACTCCACCTCGGCTACCTCCTCCTTCACTACCCCCTCCTTTTCCGGCCAAGTCTCACTATAGCTCAGCGGTGCTGAGGGCTCGGTGGCTGGTATCACAATTACCTCAGCTGGAATCGGCTGTTTTGATTCCTTTAAAAAGTCCATGTGACTAGCTTTCGGGCTGACGAGACACACCATGCCTTTTGCCTTTACCAGGGCCGTTCTTAGGTCCTCTATGGTCTTTTGGCAGGGGCCGTGGTCTGTGCTCTCAAACCCGTGCTCGAGGGCTAGCTTGTAAGCTGCCTTAACCTCCACTACTCTCTCCTCTTGCGCTCTTAGCTGTTGTGCGAGGCGGGCGTTTTTCTCCCGTATCCTCATTTCATTAATCTTTGCCTCAGTAACCTGGCACTCCAGGTACTCTATCCTAGCCTGATGTTGACTAGCTACCACTTGGCATTCCTGATTCAGCGCGTGAAGCGCTGTGATGAGTTTTTCCCCACCCATGGCCTTTTCCTCTATCTCTGCTGCCTGGGCTGTGATCTTGGCTGCCTGTGCTGCAACGACCCGGTCCAAGATCTGGACCTGCTTCTTGTAACACATCAGCCACACTGCCTTCTCCTCTGACTTCTTATGCTCTTTGCTCTCTGTCCACCTGATGGCTACGTCCACCGGACACCCATCCAGCAAGAGATCGGAAATCCACTGTTTAGTGAGATTTACCTTGCCAAAGACATAATCCGCTATCCTCTCGTCCATTGCATTTTGACCATTCAAACTTGGATCTACTACATTGCAATCCTGCTGCCAGAGTCCTGCTGTGGTCGCCATTGTCTGTAAGGGGTTTTCCTTGAGAGATTTCCCTGATGTTTCTCTCTCTGGAGGCCTCTCTCTCTTGCACAGTAAAACCTTGAGTGGTTCGACCCACTCGCCCCTTAGATTCTATACTCTGGTCTTAGGGGCAGGAACTACAATGTAGAGAAAACTCTTGTAGACCAAGTTTGATGAAACAAAATGAAATTTTATTGCATAAGGAAAAGTATCAAATCAAATGCAAGCAGATAAGGGAGTACATGGGAGGGAAAAACACACAAAAAAATCATAATGACACAGTACTAGCTAAGGCAAATACAGGCATCTTATACTCTATAAAGATCATCATGAAATAAGGAAACACACAGAACATCGAGGGACAACAACTCATGTTAATTGTACCATTAAATCCACCCCCTTATTAAACCTATCTAGATCTGATTGTGAAGGGCCAGAAACATGCTCACCAATCCCACTAGGAAGTGCAAGGTTTTGAAATCGAGTCTGTGTTTGGTCCTTTCAGGCGTTTCATCTCCACATGGATCGTGGAGCCCCTGCGAGCTGCACCACACCTCTCTCCTGAGGTGGGGGTCGGGGGCGGCTGGACACCGGCGGGCCTGGATGTCGACGGGGTCAAGGATCGTCGGCTCGACCCTGGTCAGAGGAGCCTTGGGCTGGCTCCCATCGCTTCTTCAGTTTTTTATCTCTTCTCCCGAGCCGGGGTGGTTGGAAGGTTTCTTCTCTTGGGGTTTTATTTTTTTGTCTCTTCTCCCAAGTTGCGTCGGCGGCCTCTCGTTCTGGCAACGGCCCGGGGATGGTCGATGATCTCCCGAGGTATTTCCCCAGGGCGGGACGCCGGCTTCGAGACGGCCTTCTCGATGTTGGCTTTCTTCTTCCTCCTGCGAGTGCCTGCTTCTTCTTCTGAGCTGTGATTCAAAACTCTCCAGCTCTCCAAGCCTGCCCAACTGCCGAAAAGTCTTCCAGATATACCTTTCTCCCAGAAACTTCTGTTTCTTGCCCAAAATCAGGTTAGTCTTTGTATTACTTTTGGCAGGCTGGGAGCACAGCGGGGTAATTATTATATTTTAAAATGTTTTAAACGGCCGGTAAAGGCCCATTTCTGGTCTGGAATTACCTTCATTGTTTTTAATGTCCTGCTGATCTCATTATCTAGTCCTGGGTGCTGTTCTCATGAATATGAAATTGTCCCCTTTTGTCTGGGTCAACATTTAGATGGCCTCTGTCTCCAGGCCGATCTTGACTGGATCTACATCTAATCCATATGCATATGTGTGGGCCTGGTTTCGTTCTCTCAGAAAATCATGGACTCTTCTGCCATTTGACCCTTACTAATATAAAGTCCAATTTTGCGAATCCTACAGATTGTCGGGGAGCCGTCAGGCGGGGTTTCAGGCATGTGGGGGGGGGGAAATCCCAAATTTGGGGGTCCCGACACCATCCCGCCCAAAACCCCGTGCCACGTAAGTTTCAGGGGCGGCGGGTACCCGCCCCGCACTGGGACCCGCCGAAACCAGGCGGGAAGGGATTAGTGCCAATTAACTGCCTGTTAACAGGCAGTTAACAGGCAGTTTTTAGCCTAATCCCTATTTTGATGGGTTTCATGTGGGTTTCCTGACGGCCCCAAACCACGCCAGGTTGGCGCGGCAGGCCGTCGGGTTGAAGGAGTTGGAGGGGTCGCGATGTCGGTGTTCAGGTGAGTGATGGGCGCATGAGTGTAAAGGTAAGTGTGTTTGGTGTGTCTAAAGTGTGTAAAGAACTTTTACTTACCTGCACTTACCTTAACAGCCTTTCTTCCTGTAGTTGTCGGGAGCCCATCACTCAGCCGTAACTTAAAGCTGAACGGCTGCGATCTGTCAAAAGTGACAGCCTTCAGCTTTGAGTGCCAGTGCCAGTTGTAACTGAGTCTGTGCAGAATGACTCATGTTAGAAATCAGACTGTCAGTGTTTCTCAGCTTCAAACAGCTGTGAGACACTGATATTCCATCTATCAAGAACTCTTGACAGATGAAGTTGCAGTCTGTGATGTCACCTGTTGCCGGGTGGCCCTTAATTGGCCTGCTGAGCCCGCTGGGCAGGCTCAACAAGGTCAATCAAGGGAAAATTGTGCGGATTGGCCGGACGTCGAAGTAGGCGGGTCAAAAACCCGAAAGGGGAAGTCCTGCCTTCTTCCCGACAGGTTCGGCAATATCTGCCCCAGTCACTTCGTAAACATTTCTACGGTCACCATTCTTAGTCAAGCCAATAGAAGGATCAGTTGAACAGGACAAGAAATAACCTTCGAACTGCAGGCCAGCAGATTCTTCCAAAGTTAGCGGTTACCTGGGAGATCCTTTTTTAAATATTGGCCCGTATTTTCCAATGCCTATGGGTGTGTACGTGCTGTGTACATGCCCATAGGGACATCGGAAATGCCGGTTTCAGGCATGTGCTGAAAACCGGTATTTCCGATCCGTCAATCTTGACAGATCAGATGCCTGCCCTGGAGAAGGGCCTCTGCGGGCGAGGGGGGAGAGTTTCGCTTTCTGCACAACCTCCGCCCACTGAAAACACTTAAAAATCTTATACCTGGTAAAAGCATAAGAGTTTAAAAAAGTAAAAATAAAAAGTTTATAATTAAAAAATACTTTTGAAAAAGGTAAGTTTATTTTTAGCCCCGTAAAAAACGTTAATACTGTGGAGGAGGACTTCCTGGAGTGTTTAAGGGATTGTTTCCTGGACCAATATGTCGAGGAACCAACCAGAGATCAGGCCATCTTAAGGATTAATTAGCAATCTTGTTGTACCAGGCCCCTTGGGTCGGAGCGATCATAATATGATCGAATTCTTCATTAAGATGGAGAATGAAGTGGTTTACTCAGAGACTAGGGTCCTGAATTTAAATAAAGGAAACTACGATGGTCTGAGGCGCGAATTGGGTAGGATTGATTGGGGAATGTCACTCAAAGGGTTACCGGTGGATAGGCAATGGCAAACATTCAAAGACCACATGGATGAACTACAGAATTTGTTCATCCCAGTTTGGCATAAAAATAAAACAAAAAAGGTGACTCAACCGTGGCTAATGAGGAAAATTAGGGATAGCATAAGATCCAAGGAGAGGACATATAAATTGGCCAAAAAAAGCAGTAACCCAGAGGATTGGGAGCAGTTTAGGATTCAACAAAGGAGGACAAAGGGATTAAGTAAGAAAGGGAAAATAGAATATGAGAGTAAGCTTGCGGGGAACATAAAAACTGACTGTAAAAGCTTTTATAGATATGTGAAGATAAAAAGATTGGTGAAGTCAAGCGTAGGTCCCTTGCAGTCAGAATCAGAGGAATTTATAAGGGGGAACAAATAAATGGCAAACCAATTAAATACATATTTTGGTTCTGTCTTCACAAAGGAGCACACAAATAACCTCCTGGAAATGTCGGGGAACATAGGGTCTGATGAAAGGGAGGAACTGAAAGAAATCAGTATTTGTAGGGAAATGGTGTTAGGGAAATTGATGGGATTGAAGGCCGATAAATCCCCAGGGCCTGATAATCTACATCCTAGGGTACTTAAGGAAGTGGCCCTAGACATAGTAGGTGCATTGCTGATCATCTTCCAACATTCGATGGAATCTGGAACAGTACCCATGGATTGGAGGGTAGCTAATGTTAACCCACTATTCAAAAAGGTAGTAGAGAGAAAACGGGGAATTACAGACCGGTAAGCCTGATATCGGTAGTGGGGAAAATGCTAGAGTCCATTATAAAATATGTAATAGCAGAGCACTTGGAAAACAGTGACAGGATTGGACAAAGTCAACATGGATTTACAAAAGGTAAATCGTGCTTGACTAATCTACTGGAATTTTTTGAGGATGTAACTAGTAAAATAGATAAGGGAGAACCAGTGGATGTGGTGTATTTGGACTTTCAGAAGGCTTTCGATAAGGTCCCACATAAGAGATTAGTGTGTAAAGTTAAGGCACATGGGA
This sequence comes from Somniosus microcephalus, assembly GCF_052327205.1. Classification (NCBI taxonomy): domain Eukaryota; kingdom Metazoa; phylum Chordata; class Chondrichthyes; order Squaliformes; family Somniosidae; genus Somniosus; species Somniosus microcephalus. The sequence goes on along the minus strand of NC_141012.1, from coordinate 37,432,480 downwards.
TTGGGGACAAGGTATTGACTTGGATAGAGAACTGGTTGGCAGATAGAAAGCAAAGAGTTGGAATAAACGGGTCTTTTTCTGAGTGGCAGGCAGTGACTAGTGGGGTACCGCAGGGTTTGGTCCTTGGACCCCAGCTATTCGCAATATATATTAATGATCTATACAAGGGAACTAGATGTAATATCTCCAAATTTGCAGACGACACAAAGCTGGGTGGGCGTGTATGCTGTGAGGAGGTTGCCAAGAAACTTCAGGATGATTTGGACAGGTTGGGTGATTGGGCAGAAGCATGGCAGATGCAATATAACGTGGATAAATATGAGGTTATCCACCTTGGTGTCAAAAACAGGAAGGCAGATTGTACTGGCTGCGCTAGACGTGCTCCTATCTAGTTATCCAGCAAGTTAAACACGCTATTCAAAATAATTCTTCGTGAAGCCGTTTGCTGTTTGAAGCCTTTACTTGAACAATTTTTGTGAAACTGTAAACAAAGATAAAGTATGTTTTGTACATAAACTGAGTACTATACATTCGATATTACATAAGATATAAACATATTTACAACAGTAGAATAGACTAATTGTATAACTAACTAACATTTGGACTCACTTCTGTAACTATCAAATATTAACCTTTTATAAACATATTGTTATCAAAATACTACTCTGACAATGTTGCTATTATGCTAAGAAACAAAGATACTCACAGATATTGCGCTTGGCCTAACATATGAAATCAGATTACATTGGATTGTGAAACCCTTATGGAATCCTCCATTACTGCCAGGTTCTTCCTGGAATTCTACTTCCTGTGTTACACAGGAAGAAAGGTACGAAGGTCAAATGACCCTCACAGGAAGAAAGGAACAAAGGTCAAATGACCTCACACAGGAAGAAAGGAACAAAGGTCAAATGACCTCTGTTTCATACAAACACACTGCTAACACAATAACCACCACCAGAGGGTGCTACTGCATGTAAAAATGTCCAGAATGTCACATAATGTCCAGAACACTCCCCATCTGGGGTCATTAACGACTCCACATTGTCTGAGCTCTACTTGTCACTGGAGTCCTCTGGCGACAAAAGAAGAACCACCTCAGAGACGGGCCGTCGGTGTCGATGATAGGATGCAGCTTCAGTAGACTGCTGTGAGGGGATAGGTTGCGTTCTGCTACGCACAGTTCCAATCTGGGTATGGTGAGGTCTGGCTGGGGTGCCAACTTGCCTCTTTCAAAGACGAAGCCGATTTTGCTTTGTCCTTCTTGAGTCGTGACCTTCAAATAAGCCACACTTTGTAGGGAGTTTGCAAAATTCCCCCACCTCGCCTGCTTTCCGAATCAAACAAAGTTGGCCACTTTTTAAACGTACAAAATGGAGTTCTGGGACACGTGACCAGAAAGCTGCTGGAAGTGAGTCATTTTTCTCCACAGCAACAAGACTGGAGACAGGGCCTGGAATTCCACAGTCCCTATGTGGATTCCAGGCCAGACATGGAATTGAATATGTAATAGCAAGTCGCCAGTAGGCCGGTAAGAACAATGAACCTGGTTGCACTGCAATCAGGGTTAAGCAAGTTAAAACCATCATCGGGCCCATCCTAACAGATCCAATCATATCAGAAACCGTTTTAGAGGACTAGGCACCAGAGACACCATTGTGTGACTGAAACCAAAAACAATGAGGGCCGGTGATAAGGCCGTTAGTGGGAAATCGGCCGTTTTGCAGCCATTTACAGTTAACGAAGTAACCTGGGACACCTCTCGATCTGGGGGAGGCAAGGCAGATCGAGAGAGTATAACTGTTTTTAGCAAGCAGACAGAAAGAGCAGTTCGAGACACTTCGACTTGGAACACACTTTGGGAGAGACAGCTTCTACACTTCACTTCGATTTCATCCTGGGACTTCGCTGCAAAAGGGAAACTTCGAGGACTCTACTGGGAGAAGCAGTCTCCAAGACGGGGAAGGCTATGCGCAGCAGGCCCATGCTTTGGTAAGCAGGCGAAGCTCCCGGTCCGTACTGCCTCCCGATTTAAACCTGACTGTTCCCCCCCCCCCGTGCCCACCACCTCAGGCAGGGTGTCAGAGTGGAACCAGGAAGACACGGGACGGAGTGCACCATCCCGGTACGGACCGGAGCCCAGAGCGGGCCTCGCTAAATGGCACAGCCCGACCCAGGAGGGACGCCTTTTCGCCCAGCCAAGGAGGAAGATCCACTACCTGACTGACGGCAGAGTGTGTGGCCAGTGCACACTGAACTTTACCAGGCCAGACCAACTAAAGCTGCAGTCCCAGGACAACCTAAAGGCCTTTGTTCCAATGTGTTGGGTGAGCATGAGAGTCTGACCCCCCTTTAGTTCTGATGCGCTATCAATTACTCATAAAAGACTGAGAGTTAAGAGAGTAACTAAAGGCTTTTATTAACAAAAGAATGAAGGTCTGCCTCGAGTGGTCGACCGGTCCAGAATACAAAGAGCTGGGGAGCAGTCACCTTTATACTAGGACTTGTGGGAGGAGTCAGCCGAGGCATGTCCAGGCATGTACACAGTGGAATACAAACAGTGGTTTACCACATTCACCCCTTGTTTAAAATTGAGTCCGGCGGGGTGAAGTGTATTAAAAGTTAGTGTATTGGAGTCTCTCCGGAGGTCTTGTCTGCCGCTGTGATCGGCGTGGCGACGGCAGGGGTAGTGGAGCTTCCGGCGTCGAGTCCTGCGTAGGCTGTGGCACAGGCGTGTCGTCCTCGTAGATGTCGAGCGGGTCGCGGGGCCCAGGCCTGCCGTCTGCTGGGGCTGGATATCGGGTCGTGGGGGGGGGGGGGTGGTAGTGAGTAGTGGGTTACTGCGGCCCCCGAGGGTGCAAGGTCTCTTATGGAGACTGTGTCCTCCCGCCCGTCCGGGTATGCAATGTAAGCATACTGGGGGTTGGCGTGGAGGAGGTCGACCCTCTCGACCAGGGGGTCCGTTTTATGGGTCCTCATGTGTCTTCTCAGTAGGACCGGCCCTAGGGACGTCAGCCATGGCGGTAGCGATGTCCCCGATGTGGACATCCTTGGGAAGACAAACATTTTCTCATGAGGGGTGGCGTTAGTGGCAGTGCAGAGCAGTGACTGAATAGAGTGGAGAGCATCGGGGAGCGCATCGGGGAGCACATCCTGCCAGCGGGAGGTTGGAAGGCCCCTAGACTTTAAGGCTAGCAGGGCGGCCTTCCAAACTGTCGCATTTTCTCTTTCCACCTGTCCGTTCCCCCGGGGGTTGTAACTGCTGGTCCTGCTTGTGGCAATACCCCTAGTTAGCAGGTACTGACGGAGTTCGTCGCTCATAAACGATGAGCCCCGGTCGCTATGGATATAGCTGGGGAAACCGAACAGGGTGAAGAGGTCGTTCAGACATTTAATGACCGTGGCCCTGGTCATGTCCGGGCAGGGGATGGCGAACGGGAAACGGGAGTACTCATCAATAATATTGAGGAAGTACACATTGCGGTCGGAGGAGGGGAGAGGCCCTTTAAAATCAACGCTCAGGCGCTCGAAGGGGCGAGTGGCTTTTATCAGGTGGGCCCTGTCTGGTCTATAAAAGTGCAGTTCCTGGTCATGGTCCTGACCTCCTCAATAGAGTAAGGCAGGTTGCGGGCCTTGATGAAGTGGAAGAACCTGGTGACCCCCGGGTGGCAGAGGTCATTGTGGAGGGCCCGCAGTCTATCGATCTGCGTGCTGGCGCAGGTGCCACGCGATAGCGCATCCGGGGGTTCATTGAGCTTCCCGGGCCGGTACAAGATCTCGTAATTGTAGGTGGAAAGTTCGATTCTCCACCTCAAGACCTTGTCATTTTTGATTTTGCCCCTCTGCTTGTTGTTAAACATGAAAGCAACTGAACGCTGGTCAGTGAGCAGGGTAAATCGTTTTCCGGCCAGGTAGTGCCTCCAATGACGCACAGCCTCCACAATCGCCTGGGCCTCCTTCTCAACAGCGGAGTGTCTGGTCTCCGGGCCTTGGAGGGTTCATGAAAAGAAGGCCACAGGTCTCCCCGCCTGATTGAGGGTAGCGGCCAGGGCAAAGTCGGACGCGTCGCTTTCCACCTGGAAGGGGATGGATTCGTCCACTGCGTGCATGGTGGCTTTGGCAATGTCCTCCTTGATACGGTGGAAGGCTAAGCGGGCCTCTGCCGTCAAGGGAAAAGAGGTGGACTTGATCAGCGGACGGGCCTTGTCCGCATAGTAGGGGACCCACTGAGCGTAATAGGAGAAAAACCCTAGGCACCTCTTCAGGGCCTTGAGGCAGTGGGGCAGTGGGAGTTCCATAAGGGGACGCATCCGGTCGGGGTCGGGGCCGATGACTCCGTGTTCCACAACACAGCCAAGGATGGCGAGGCGGTTTGTGCGGAATATGCACTTCTCCTTGTTATATGTCAGGTTCAGGAGTTGGGCGGTGCGGAGGAATTTTTCGAGGTTTGCGTCATGGTCCTGCAAGTCACGGCCGCAGATGGTCACATTGTCCAGATATGGGAAAGTGGCCTGCAACGCATTTTGATCTACCATCCGGTCCATCTCCCTTTGGAAGACGGAGACCCCGTTGGTGACACCAAAGGGAACCCTAAGGAAGTGATAGAGGCGGCCGTTTGCCTCAAAGGCAGTATACTGGCGGTCCTCAGGGCGGATAGGGAGCTGGTGGTACGCTGATTTCAGGTCAATGGTCGAGAAGACGCGGTACTGCGCGATCTGGTTGACCATATTAGCTATGCGGGGGAGTGGGTAGGCGTCCAGCAGGGTGTAGCGATTTATTGTCTGGCTGTAGTCGATGACCAGGCGCTGCTTCTCGCCGGTCTTAACGACCACAACCTGGGCTCGCCAGGGGCTGGTGCTGCCCTCAATAATCCCTTCCTTCAGGAGCCGCTCCACTTCGGTTTTAATGAAAACCCTGTCCCCGGCACTGTATCGCCTGCTCTTTGTGGCGATGGGCTTACAGTCGGGGGTGAGGTTAGCAAACAGTGGGGGGGGGGTGACTCTGAGTGTGGAGAGGTTGCACCTGGTGCGCGGCGGGCAATTTGGAAGCTGCTGGCTGCGGACTGTGAGTGGGGGTAGGGGTCCACCGTACGCCATCGTAACACTTTTAAGGTGGCACTGAAAATCTAACCCCAGCAGGACGGCAGCGCAGAGGTCGGGCAGGACCAGAAGTTTAAAATGATCGTACACAGTCCCATCTACTACGAGTGTCACCACGCAGTAGCCGCCGATGTCCGCCGACTGGGACTCGGAGGCCATAGAAATCCGCTGGTGCACAGGCAGGACTGGGAGAGAGCAACGCCGCACCGTGTCGGGGTGGATGAAGCTCTCCGTGCTCCCAGAGTCAAAAAGGCAGATTGTATCGTGACCATTTACCTTAATGTTCATTGTGGAACTGGCCAGCTGGTGCGGTCTCGCTTGGTCCAGTGTAACGGATGCCAGCGTAGGGGTCGGTGTGTCGCTGCGGGTATCAGATGAGGCGGTGTTGGGGGCCTGCTGCGTTCCAGCTGTCGTCCAAGATGGCGGCGTCCATGATCCCCATGTGGCTGGAGGCGTCCAAAATGGCTGCTGTACCGGTGGTTCGCACATGGCCGGGGAGGCCCAAGATGGCGGCCCGCATGGCCCACACGCGGCGCTGCTGGGGTTCGGGGTGGCTTTGGCTCTGCAGACGCTAGCGTAGTGTCCCTTCTTCCCGCAGCCCGAGCAGATCGCGTTTTTCGCCGGGCAGCGCGCTCTGGGGTGTTTTGCCTGGCCACAGAAGTAGCATTTCTGGCCTTGGGGCACTGCTGTCTGGCCTTGGGACACTGCTGCGGTAGTTGGGCCATTGCTGGGGTGTGGCTGGGGTGGCACGGCGCTATGAGGCGGTCCTACCGTGTCCCAGGCTGTCATTCCCCGCGGCGTCCACAGTGCAGAGGAGTAGGCATCCATGCCCCGGTAGGCTGCATCCAATGTTAGTGCGAGTTCAGAGGCCTTGTTGAGGTCGAGGTCACTCTGCTCCAACAGTCGCTGTCGGGTGTAATTGGATCTGTGGCCCGCTACAAAAGCATCCCGGATAAGTTCCTCTGTGTACACGGCGGCCTTTACATCCTTACAACCACAGGCCCAGCCAAGCACAGACAGTGCCTGAAGGTATTCCACGGTCGATTCCCCAGGTTGTTGTTTACGACTCCCCAGAAGGTGCCTGGCGTACACTTCGTTCACTGGGCGCGTGTACTGGTCCTTGAGGAGCTTGATAGTGTCCGCGTACGAGGTCGCGTCTTGGATGACCGAGTACACTCGGTGGTTCACTTTGGAGGTCAGGACATCCAGTTTGTCCTCGTCCGATTTGATTGCTGCGGAGGCGGTCAGGAATTTTTCGAAACACTTAAGCCAGTGGGTAAACTTGGTGGATGAGTCCGCCTCCCGATGATCTAAGTCCAGGCATGCTGGTGTGAGGATCTTCTCCATTATAAAAATTTTGTTAATAAAATTGATGCGCTATCAATTACTCATAAAAGACTGAGAGTTAAGAGAGTAACTAAAGGCTTTTATTAACAAAAGAATGAAGGTCTGCCTCGAGTGGTCGACCGGTCCAGAATACAAAGGGCTGGGGAGCAGTCACCTTTATACTAGGACTTGTGGGAGGAGTCAGCCGAGGCATGTCCAGGCATGTACACAGTGGAATACAAACAGTGGTTTACCACAAGTTCAACCTAGGTTAGGGATAGTGTAGGAGGTGGGGATAAGGCTAAGGGGAGTGTTAATGTGTGATACCCCTCGATGTGTCGTACTCCTTCCCGCACTCGCGTGCCCTCTGTTTTGAATATATAGTATTCCTCTTTTTTCTTTTTAAAGTGTATAGAGCTGTAGCCTTGGTTTAGTATCGTTGAACCAATTAATTTCTCTGCTTGCCTGTTTTGTTTTATTTTTCTCTCAATAAAACCGTTATTATTTTAACCTTTCACCTGCTTGTCTGTCTCGAGCTTGTTATTCTGCGCATCAGCTGCCCGGTAGGATCCCAGTGTCAGAACTAAGTGGGAGTGTGGGGACGCATCGAAAACGTCCACTGGGTCAGGCCCGGGCCAAACCGACCACCCAACCAACAACCCCTACAACTTGCAATGGCCTTAGCGGATGCGTCTGCAAAGACACAAAGCTCTTTCAATTGGGCATTTAAGGGAGAGAAAGACGAATAGCAGCGAGGTATTCAGATCTCCTGTAAGTCTTGGAGTGAGTCTCTCCATCTGTCCCACTCTGCTTCCATCTCTTCAGGGAGAGGTGAATCCCACTCTTCAGCGCGTGTGGAGAGTTCCCTGAGGAGCAGCCTGCCTTGTATGGTGACAAGGGCTAAGAAGCTGAGAGGGTCGTATAGGCTGCTGACTGTAGAGAGCACTCCTCTACGTGTGAAGGGTTTCTTGTCATCTAAGACTTGGAACGTGAACGTGTCTGTTGCTATGTTCCACGACACCCCTAGGCTACGCTGTAAGGGGAGGTCATCGGTGAAGAGGTCTAGGTCCTTGACGTCCTTAGCACGATCTTCAGGGGGGAATGCCTCCATCACTGCTGGTCTGTTAGAGGCTATCTTATGCAGCCTGAGGTTGGATAGTGCAAGTAGTTCCTGGGCTCGTCCGAGGGTACTGATGGCCTCTGCTTCGGTCGGGAATGACTTCAGTGCATCGTCGACGTAGAACTCTCGTTCGATGAACCCTCTCACATCACTGCCAAAGTCGTCGTCTTCTTCCTTGGCAGCCCTCCTTAGTCCGTATATGGCGACAGCAGGGGATGGGCTATTCCCAAAGACATGGACACGCATTCTGTAGTCCACAATGTCTCTATTGGGGTCATTGTCCCGATACCACAGGAAGCGGAGGAAGTCTCTGTGGTCTTCTCTCACCACGAAGCAATGAAACATGTGCTGGATATCGGCAGTGATGGCGACGGGCTCTTTCCTGAATCTCATGAGCACTCCCAAGAGGCTGTTGTTAAGATTGGGCCCTGTGAGGAGTACATCGTTGAGAGAGACTCCCTGATATGGTGCACTGGAGTCCAACACCACGCGGATCTGTCCACTGCATGGGGTAAGGTAGCTTGGACGACCATTCTCCAAGATGGAAGTTTTGAGTGTGCTCACCTGAGATGGCTTCTTCTCAGATTCTTGGCGACATCCTGCAGGGTACACATTAACGAGGCATATCTTGGAGCATGCTCTTGCACTCACTCCTTCTCCACACACCTCGGTGCACCTGGATGTAATCTCTGGACCAGCAGCTCCCTCTCTCTCCCCGCTGTGCTCTGAAGCGGGAGGAGGCGTCTCTGACTTCCAAGGAGCTGGGCCTGGGTGGAGTGCTGAAACGTGACGATCACTTTTGCCTTCTGTGCATTTTGCATCTACCTTGCAGTTCTTGGCGAGATGGCTCGTGGACGAGCAGCACCTGAAACATATAGAGTTCTCTTTGAGATATTGTTTCCGATCTTCCAGGGACATCTCCCTGAAGCCTCTGCACTTCTTTAAAGGATGGGGCTTGTTGTGGATAGGGCATTGTTTGCTCATATCCTCAGGTTTCTTCTGAATCTTTGTGTGCTCAGTTGAGGACACTTGCATTTTGTGGACAGATATTGGTGTCTTTCCATGTCTGTCGAGCTTGTCTCTTCTGGCAAGTGCTGGGTGGGAGGAGAAGAAGTTGAAGCTGGGGTCGTTCCTGGCTTTGGCTTCTTTACGGATGAATTTAACGAACGCAGAGAATGGTGGGAACGCCACGTTGTGCTTTAGCTTGAACTTTGATCCAAACGTTATCCACTTCTCCTGCAGGTTAAATGGAAGCTTATCAATGATGGGACTTACCCCTCTGGAAGTGTCTAAGTACGATAGACCGGGTAGGTAGCTGTCCTGCTTTGCGGCTTTGAGTTCCGACAGCAGATCTCCAAGGTCGCGGAGCTTCTGGGGTTCCTTACTCGTCAACCTCGGAAAGTTCTCCAACCTGTCAAAGAGAGCCCTTTCAATGGCTTCGGACGAGCCGTAGCTTTCTTCCAGCCTCGCCCAAGCCTTCTTCAACCCCTCTGGCAGCTGTCCCACATTGGCCGCTTTTATCCTGCAGGCCTGTCCGGCGGACTCTGGGCCGAGCCACTTGATAAGGAGGCCGAGCTCTTCTCCTGCCGACAGGTCTAAGCCCGATATGGCATCGTGGAAGCAGGACTTCCAAGCCCGATAATTCTCCGGCCTGTCATCAAACTTAATTAACCCCAAAGTCACCAGCTGGGTGCGTGCAAGGTATTTGGCGAGGTCGTAGGTGCTGGGACCTGTGCCAGTGTTGCCTTGGCTAGGGGCTCTGTTGGGGGTCTCAAGGAACCGAGAGGGGATTTGCCTCTGACTTTCTCTATTCGGCGTCCTATTCCTCTGCACCGTGTCTTCCTTTCTGCTGGGGGAGACTCTGCGGCTTGAGGCACGCCGTCTGCTTTGACCGTGGTTGGCAACTTGTGGCATGTTATACGAAGTGCTTGCGTCTGTAGAGATGTGCGGGCCTCCATCCCCTTCTCCTGTAAACTGTATGCCGGCATGGTCGCTCACGTAATCTATGGTGCGCTGTCGTGGACTCTGCCACGGAACAGGAATTAAAGGTTTGTAAGCTGTCTCGGGAACAGCTCCCTCCAAAATTGCCTCGAATACTTGTGTCTCGGCTAATGCAGCATCTATCTCTTTTTGTTGCTGCTGAGCGTCTAATGTGGCTTGGAGATGGGCCTGTTCAGCTTGTCGTTCAACCTGGTGACGGGCCAGGTCAGCTTGGTTTCGGGCCTGTTCAGCTTGTCGTTCAACCTGGTGACGGGCCAGGTCAGCTTGGTGTCGGGCCTGTTCGGCTTGTGATTCAGCTTGGAGACGGGCCTGTCTTACTTTTATTTCTATTTCACTGTCCGCATGCGCAGCTCTGGCTTGAGCTGCTACTAGCTTAGCCCGTGCTTTGGCGATGGCTATGCTTACTCTAGACTGTGAACCAACTTGCGATCTGTAGTAACCGGAGCTTATAGACTGATTGTCACGTTCTACAGTTTCGTCTGCCTGTTTAAGGTCTTCTACTTGCTGCAAAGCATTTTCGTTATTATCTTCTGACATGTTGATGTGAGGTAGATGTGCTCTACGAGGTTAAGGCTTACTCTGGGTTCCTCCTGCTCCGCTCTTCACAGCTAGCCGTATAGCTATCTTTTCACTGATATCTTTTCACTGTACTGGCCGCACTAGACGTGCTCCTATCTAGTTATCCAGCAAGTTAAACACTCTATTCAAAATAATTCTTCGTGAAGCCGTTTGCTGTTTGAAGCCTTTACTTGAACAATTTTTGTGAAACTGTAAACAAAGATAAAGTATGTTTTGTACATAAACTGAGTACTATACATTCGATATTACATAAGATATAAACATATATATAACAGTAGAATAGACTAATTGTATAACTAACTAACATTTGGACTCACTTCAGTAACTGTCAAATATTAACCTTTTATAAACATATTGTTATCAAAATACTACTCTGACAACATTGCTATTATGCTAAGAAACAAAGATACTCACAGATATTGCGCTTGGCCTAACATATGAAATCAGATTACATTGGATTGTGAAACCTTTATGGAATCCTCCATTACTGCCAGGTTCTTCCTGGAATTCTACTTCCTGTGTTACACAGGAAGAAAGGTACGAAGGTCAAATGACCTCTCACAGGAAGAAAGGAACAAAGGTCAAATGACCTCACACAGGAAGAAAGGAACAAAGGTCAAATGACCTCTGTTTCATACAAACACACTGCTAACACAATAACCACCACCAGAGGGTGCTACTGCATGTAAAAATGTCCAGAATGTCACATAATGTCCAGAACACAGATTATTATCTGAATGGCAATAGATTGGGAGAAGGGGAAGTGCAACGTGACCTGGGTGTCCTTGTGCACCAGTCGCTGAAGGTAAGCATGCAGGTGCAGCAGGCGGTTAAGAAGGCAAATGGTATGTTGGCCTTCATAGCGAGAGGGTTTGAGTACAAGAACAAGGATGTCTTGCTGCAGTTGTACAGGGCCTTGGTGAGACCACATCTTGAGTATTGTGTGCAGTTTTGGTCGCCTTACCTGAGGAAAGATATTCTTGCCATGGAAGGAGTTCAGCGAAGATTCACCAGGCTGATACCTGGGATGGCAGGAATGACGTATGAGGAGAGATTGGGTCAACTGGGCTTGTACTCGCTGGTGTTTAGAAGAATGAGAGAGGATCTCATTGAAACTTATAAAATTCTGGCAGGACTGGACAGACTAGATGCAGGGAGGATGCTCCCGATGGTCGGGGAATCCAGAACCAGGGGTCACAGTCTAAGAATAAGGGTTAGGCCTTTTAGGACAGAAATGAGGAGGAATTTCTTCACCCAGAGAGTGGTGAACCTGTGGAATTCTCTACCACAGAAGGCAGTAGAGGCCAATTCATTAAATATTTTCAAGAAGGAGTTGGATATATTTCTTAAGGCTAAAGGGATCAAGGGATATGGGGAGAAGGCAGGGACAGGGTACTGAATTTGGATGATCAGCCATGATCGCATTGAATGGCGGAGCAGGCTCGAGGGGCTGAATGGCCTACTCCTGCTCCTATCTTCTATGTTTCTATGTTTCTATGTTTTTCAAAAATTTAAATTTTGTTTAAAATATTTAATTTAGTGTCACTTTAAAGCATTTTAAAAACGTGATGGTTTTTTAAAAATGTATTTAATGTTTTAGTGTCTTTTTTCAGTGATCCCCATTCATACTTTTGACAGGTCTATCTGAAGGGGGAATTCCCTTATTTCATTGGCTCGCCTGGCCGACATGATCCCAGGGACTCTTTTCGTAGAGCAGAGGCCCAGGAGCGGAAATGGCCGGACCTCGGGAGCCCTCAGGTAAGGGCATAGATTATTTCCCCGATAGGAGGTATCCACACGGAGGAAACCTCCTATCGGGAAATACGGGCCAATGCTAATAATACTTGCATTTATTCAGCATGCTATACTATCAAAACATCATAAAGTGTTTCACATAATGAATTACCTTTGAAGTGCAGTGACTTCTTGTGCGGGCACAATGCTCAAGAATGCACCACTTACGAACTCTCACAGGCGTCAAAACATAGAGGTCAAATATTTGACATGTGAAACAAAATTGAAAGTCACACATATTAAGCGTGCAGCAATAAAGGTGGAATGCCTGCAGAGATAAATTGCTCATTTACAAGACATTTCATAGTATTTTTCTATCATTAATAAAGAAACAAAACTCTACCCCCTTTGCTTTCAGATGAAGCTGTCCTGCTTGATCAAGTCCCAGTTCAGCATAAATCTCCGGGAAAGCATCCATCGGTCCCCTGGTTAGGTTCTCGCTAGCACTCTGATGGACTAGTAGTTGCGGAAAGCTTTTATGACTCATGCATCGATCTCCTGAAACCCTTTAGGAACACTGATGGCAGGGTGTCTATCACCCATTTAGGAGGTTTGAAAAACCTTATACTTCAATTGGCAATATAGAGCAGGCTAGTGACGTGTGCTTCATAATCTTAGTAAATCACCACAGGTCTGTCATCGGAGAATCGGCTTTTTTTTTTAAATATGGCATTAATGCATAGTTTTAATGCTTTATATTCATGAAGAATTGAATTTCCACACACAGATGCTGGAGGGAATACTGTAAACAGGCCCTGAATAATTTAGTAAGGCTCTGAATTCCTGTCCTAGGATGGGTCTAATTGGCCTTACATCTCTATCTATAAATGGAATGATTTTTTTGAGCTGCTGTCTCTCCTCGCACTTTTCCTCAGAATATGGTCTGCTTTATAATCAGATATATTAGTCTGGCCTTTCTCTGTATTTCCCATTGGTGGCTGTTTGGACTTTGATGAACAGAAAGATGCTTCCTAACTTGATCTTTAATCGTGTATTACTTTCAGAATTGGTTTACCATTCTGACCCCATGGATTTAATTGCTCAATCTATCAAATGACATTAATCATGAACAATTTGCAGAACGATTTTACATTTTTTCATATAAATGTAATATTTTGGTACTTCCCCTCAACTCTCTATCCAAAGGATCTCTCAAGTTTTAAATGGAAATGGTTTCTAATGGTTGACGTAATAAAACTCACTACGCACTTGGTTTGAGTATAAAGCAAGGCTTTAATCAACTTGTTTCAGAGCATGGAGGTCTAGTTGTACTTCACTAGTTCCTTGTCTTACAAAATGTCCCTGGAGAGCTGGGCCCACCCCCGAGTATTTATACTCCTTGGACGGCGCCACCAGCTGGCCATCCAGCATTACTTCATGAGTAGTTTCTTGAATGATGAGATTTATAACAATGGTCTCATCTGAAAATGATATGCATTCATCAGCTGCTTATTTGCAACTCATAAATAACATAATTGAGTATGTCAAACAGTACTTGGCATCAACGTTCACTGCAACAACAGTATTGTTCGAGAACAATCTTCTTACAACTATCATATTCAGCCTTTAACAGCCCCTGTGGCAGAATAGAGCAGTTAGCCTATGGGTGAAGCTTTGAAACTCATGTGCTGCCATGCTACTGCCAGGGTTGTAACTTCGACTCTGGTTTGAGCCCAACTCTGCTGATTATCAGCTTCAAACATGCAATATCAAAGTTGCCTATTTCCTATCAACTGGCAACAATGCATTGTAAATGTCACTATAGGTCAATGTTGGCCCAATACCTGCAATGGGGGCTAACCAATTGTTATGTGATTTGGGACATGCCATTCGAAAGATTCCAGAGGTGCTGTTAACCAGGCCGTCTTTGCCAACTCTCCACCACCAGAAGGCCATTCAGCCCCTCGAGCCTGTTCCACCATTCTATTAGATCATGGCCGACCTGTACTTCAACTCCATTTACCCACTTTTCTCCATATCCCTTGATTCCCTTACTTAACGAAAATCTATCGATCTCAGTCTTGAAAATTTCAATTGACTGAGCATCCGCTGCCCTTTTCCACATCAATAATTAATCATTTTTAATGTAAAAATATTTTAAGTGAACATGAATCACAATCCCCACTATTTGTGCCAGAGATGGTACAAGAAGCTCATCAGGGAGATCAACAGGTCCCAAGCCATTCTCAGACATTAGTGCACCTAGCTCACCAATGACCTAGGACAACTGCCTCAGCTTGGTACAGGTTACCTGGACAGAGCTTTGCCCATCTGCAGGAAGGAGACTTACAACAACCTTACAACTTGAGGGTGGCACTACCAATGGGTGGCAAGATCACCAATGGCTTCAATTTTTGTGACTATTGTTCAGTCTCACCTAGCACTGCAATGAAACACTGTATGAGCATCAGAAGAAATATTTGGGGGGCTAAATTCGGTTGATTTGTGTAGTGTCCGCGTATCAATAAAACACGGACTGCAGGAGAATGGTAATAACAGGTGTTTACTGAACAGAGGGTATGCTGGAACTGAAAGTACAGAAGCCTGCTACGGCTTTATATACAGGTGTGGTCACTGCCGGTACTACAGTATGAAAGCAGTTCTCTCTTAAAGGTACATACACAACAATTCCCCCCCTTTTAGATAAACAGTACATAACATTCATTTAACAATTAAATAATAACTAATTACAATTACAATTTTCTTTGTACTATATACATCAGCTGAAAGTAATCATTTATAAATTCAGTCTTTGAGGAGGCTTCCTGATCCTGTCTGGATAACGCCTTTCTCAAGTATCCTGTTCTTGCGGTGGAGTCGATTCTGGCTCATTGTCATTGGTTGGTTCATCAGCTTCCAATACCACTGTTTCTGAGGTAGACGCAATCTGTACTTCGGGTTCATCACCAGGTGCGCATGCTCGTGGTATGGGTTTGACTTGTTCCTGTGACTCTAGAATCTGGTCAGCATGGCGTCTCACGATGCTCTCTCCAACGTCCACTGTGTACATTAGTGGTCCCTGCCGTGTGCATATCGTTCCTGGCTGCCATTTTTCTGTTCGGTAGTCGCGGGCCAAGACTGGTTGCCCTATCTTGAAGCTCCTGGTTGGCTTCTCATTGATGTGCTGGAATTGCTTATTCTCAACATCTCGTCTTATGTTTGGTTTGAGCAAATCCAGGCGACATCTTAACCTTCGGTTAAAGAACATCATGGCTGGAGCTTGGTTGGTGACTGCATGTGTCGCATTCCGGTAAGCAAACAAGAAATGATCCACCTTGTGTTGCAGTGGTATGTTGTCGTTATACATCGCCTTTATTGCTTTTTTAAAGGTTTGTACAAACCTCTCAGCCAATCCATTTGTGGCTGGAGGATATGGGGCGGATGTGTAATGCTTTACCCCATTATTCCTCAAAAACCTCCGGAAATCCTCAGACACAAACTGTGGTCCATTGTCGGAGCAAATCTGTTCTGGCAAGCCATTCCTGGTGAAGATGGTCCGTAGGACTGCAATAGTTTTCTCCGTGGTGGCAGAGGACATTTTGATGACCTCTGGCCATTTCGAATGTGCATCCACGGCGATTAAAAACATTGAGTCCATAAATGGACCAGCAAAATCAATGTGTACCCGTTGCCATGGGGATGAGGGCCACTCCCATGGGTGTAGCGGGGCCTGTGGTGGAGCGTTTTGGACTTTCTGGCATCCTGTGCATCTCTTGGTCATTTCCTCGATTTCTTTATCGATTCCCGGCCACCACACAAACGCCCTGGCTAGGCTCTTCATTTTTACCCCTCCCAGATGACCCTCATGAAACTTATTGTGCACTCTATCTCTCAACTTGGGTGGAATTACCACTCGGGATCCACACATCAAGGTCCCCCGGCACACTGACAGCTGTTCTCTCCTTGGCGAGAATGCTGGCAACAGTGAGTCGCCATGTGCTGGCCATCCCTTCACCGTCAAATCATAGACCCGAGAGAGTGTCGGGTCATTTTGGGTTTCCTTCTCTATACTTGAGTTTGTAACAGGTAGACATTCGACTATGGTCGAATGGAATATCTCAACAGGGTCCACTGCAGGTGCTTCCTCCACCATAGGCAGCGGCAGGCGCGACAGCCCATCAGCGTTTCCATGCTGTTTCGTGCCCTTATACTCTATGTCGTATTGATGTGCCCCTAGAAAAAGGGACCATCTTTGCAGCCGTTGCGCCGTCATCACCGGAACACCCTTCTTTGGGTTAAAAATGGAGACAAGAGGCTGGTGATCAGTCAGTAAGGTGAATTTCTGCCCGTGCAGATAGTGATTGAACTTCTTCACCCCCCACACCAGGCTGAGGGTCTCCCTGTCAATCTGGGCGTAGTTACGCTCGGCTGAGGTTAACGAGCGTGACGCAAAGGATATTGGCCTCTCTGAACCGTCAAGGAATTTGTGCGACAGCACCGCTCCAATGCCGTAGGGAGACGCATCACATGCCAACCGAATCGGTAGTGTTGGATTGTAGTGGGCCAATACTTCTTTTGAAGTGATTAGGCATTTACATTTCTGAAAGGCACGCTTACACTCATCACTCCATTTCCATGCTACTCCAGTTTGCAGCAGGGCATTCAGTGGGTGCAGAATTGTAGACAAATTTGGCAAGAACTTATGGTAGTAGTTCACCAACCCGAGGAACGACCTCAGTTGCGACATATTTTCTGGTGCTGTAGCCTTGACTGCTGCCTCAATCTTGTCTGGGAACTTATGTAACCCCTCTTCATCAATCACGTGGCCACAATACGAGATCTGTTTCCTGAAAAACTCGCATTTGGGGCGGTTGGCTCGTAGCCCATATTCTTGTAATCTAGTGAGCACCTGCTCCAGGTTGGCAAGGTGTTCACTGTCATTTTCGCCCGTAACCAGGATGTCGTCCAAATAACACTGGGTCCCCGGGATCCCTTGCAGGACTTGTTCCATCGCCCTCTGCCAAATAGCCGGAGCTGATGCTACCCCGAATACCAGTCGGTTGTACTGGTAAAGACCTTTGTGAGTGTTTATCGTGAGGTATTTTCTAGATGCTTCTTCTACCTCCATTTGTAGATACGCTTGGGCCAGATCAATCTTCGTAAAGCGTTTCCCTCCAGATAGTGAGGTGAAAATATCTTCTATCCGCGGAAGTGGATATTGTACTGTGTGAAGGACTGGGTTCACAGTTACCTTAAAGTCCCCACAGATGTGAACCTTCTTTGGTTCCCCAGGCGTGCTGCTCAATGATTTCTTCATTACAGGAACGATGGGTGTGGCCCACTCGCTCCTGTCCACCTTGGACAGCACACCCGAATGCTCCAGACTCTCCAGCTCTTCTTCGACAGCTGGGCGGATCGCATATGGTACCGGTCTGGCCTTAAAAAATTTTGGGTTTGCGTTATCTTCTATTTTTATCATTGCCATTACGCCTTTTAGAGTCCCAAGTCCTTGCTGGAACACCTCTTTCGCGTCAGTTAGAATTTTTGACAGTCGTCCAGGTGTGACGTCGTCATCCTTTTTGTCAGCCACAGTTAGCGCCTGAATGGAATGCCAATCCAATTGTATTTTTCGGATCCATTCACATCCCAATAATGGTGGTCCTCCATCTTGTAGTATATATAGATACAGTTTCTGTGTTTCCTTGCCGTTGTATTTAACGGGCACCCTTATTTTTCCTCTGGGGTAGACTTTTTGCCCCGTATATGTCTTCAAGACAATGAACGTGTCCTTCAAGGGTATGTGTGAGAATAGCCGCTCGTAGTCTCGTCGATTCATGACTGTTAGGGCTGATCCTGTGCCCAATTCCATCTTTACTTGGGACCCTGCTATCATGAGGGTGACCCAAATGGTTCGGTGATCCTCCTTTGCGATCACGTTGTGTAACTTTAGACAACTTAGTCTCCTCTCCCGGAGTCATTATCACTCTTCTGATCTTCTGAACTACTGTCCGTCATCTTTTGTACTTTCTTGTACTTTTCCTTAGTAGTTCTTTTAGTGTTGGTTTTCTTGCCCGACCTGCAGACTCGTGCTATGTGTCCCACTTTTCCACATTGCCTGCATACTTTGTCCTTAAACCAGCAATCCTTCTGGTCATGGGTTGTTCTGCCGCAGCAAAAGCACTTTTCTGCTCCATATGCCATTTCATTGGTGCTATATTCCTGCGGTTTCTATTGTATTTCCACAGCTCCCCGTGCTGCTGCTTCATAGGATACTGCAACGCTGAAAGCCTTTTCTAGCATAAGTTCCTTTTCCGAAAGTAGTTGATTCTGGGTTCCTTCACTCTGGAGCCCGCAGACAAACTTATCCCTTAAGGTATCTGCCGGTCCTGCTCCGAACTGGCAGTGTTTCGATAACTTGCGTAGTTCCGTAAGATAGTCAGCATTACTCTCGTCTTTGTGCTGGTTTCTTTTATGGAACTTGAACCTTTCTGCTATCAGCAGCGGTATAGGGTTTAGATGTTCCTGTAAGATATTGACAATCTCTTCAAAGCTTTTCTCCATTGGTTTAGCTGGGGTAATTAAATTCCGCAATAGGCCGTACGTTCTCGCGCCCATCAAATTCAATAATACCGATGCCTTCTTTTCATCGGCCACCTCCTTTGCCTTGCAGTACACTTCAATTCTTTCCACATACGTGGTCCAGTCTTCTATTTCGTTGTCGAAAGCAGTGATGCTGCCACTCTTCGGCATCTTGGGTGGTTTAAAATGGCGCCTCCCGCACTTTTCCTTCTTCCCCAATGGATTAAAATGGTGCCTCCCGCGCTTTTCCTTCTTCCCTCTGCTGCCAATGCTGCTCCTAGCGTTCTAACTAGTAATGGCGGCGCCCTGCGGCTTTCTGCGCGTCTCTCTTTTGTTAATTAATTTTCTTAGTTTTATTCTTCTTTGACGCTGTCCACTGCGCGTCTCTTTTCCTTCCCCTTTTTATTTTCTTTAACGCTGCCCGACTCTTGAGTACCGGCCGCGCCCTGTGCGCTCCACCCTCTCTCTCTCTTTTTCTTCCCGATGACGCTGCTCAGCTCCCTTGCAGAGCCGCTCGATCGAGCTCTAGCCCGCCGCAGTCCGGGAAGGGTCAGCGCACTACCTGCTACCAGCCCGATTTGCTGGGACACCTTGACTGGAGAACCAAGCCCAGCTCTCCACAGCTTCCCCTGCGATTCTCTGAACTCCGATGGATCACTGGGCGGTTGCCCACGGTCGACGCCTGTTGCTCTGGCTTCGACCTCCAAGAAGCTTCTTTTCAGGGATGGATCCCCGTGAGGTGATGCAGTACTGCAGGTGAGTTTGAACCTGCTCGTCGCCACTGTAGTGTCCGCGTATCAATAACACACGGACTGCAGGAGAACGGTAATAACAGTTGTTTACTGAACAGAGGGTATGCTGGAATTGAAAGTACAGAAGCCTGCTACGGCTTTATATACAGGTGTGGTCACTGCCGGTACTACAGTATGAAAGCAGTTCTCTCTTAAAGGTACATACACAACAATTTGCACCTCTCATTAGCACCCTAAGAGGGCACTAATGGGGTGCAAATCAACTAGGGCCCGGGCACGGCACCGCTAACGCCTCCTGCAAAATTAAGTTACCATTAGCGCCGTGCGTTGCTACACCACCGGCAATGACATTATTGCCGCGCGCAGCACCCCGCTGGTGCCCCGGCTGTAATATTGGATGGCGCCCCCCGACTTACCGCCGGACGCTATGTCCGACAGGGTCAGGGGGCCTACCTGCGGCCGGGGCGGCGTTAGATAAAGGGTAGGTGGCAGGTGGCCATTTTTGTTGCTGGCCACCTGCCAGCACCTGCCCCCATTGCTGTCCCCGGCCCCCATGAAGCCCCCCGCGGGGTGCCAGCTGCTCTCCGTGAGCCCGGCACTCCTCTTGAGTGCCGGGCTCATTTGCTGGCACTCCCAATCCCTGGTGGCCCAGGTGGGCGCTGGGACGCACTGCGCCAGGCCCCCTACCCTTTAATAAGGGGAGGAAGGCCTGCAATACTGCGGCATGATGTACTGGTGTGGTCTTGCCAAGGCCCTATATAATTGGAGTACGACCTCTTTACTCTGTACTCAAATCCTCTTGTAATGAAGGCCAGCATACCATTTGCCTTCCTAATGGCTTGCTGCACCTACTCATTCACTTTCAGTGACTCATGTACAAGGACACCCAGGTCCCATTGAGCATCTGCATTCCCCAATCTTTCACCATTTAGGAAATACTCTGCTTTTCTGTTTTTTCTACCAAAATGGGTAACTTCACATTTATCCACATTATATTCCATCTGCCATGTTCTCGCCCACTCACTAAGCCTGTCGAGATCCCTTTGAAGCCTCTTCACATCCTCTTCACAACTGCAACTGCCACCTAACTTTGTTTCATCAGCAAATTTGGAAATGTTACATTTAGTCCCCTCATCCAAATCATTGATATAGATTGTGAATAGCTGGGGCCCAAGCACCGATCCTTGCGGTACCCCACTAGTCACAGCCTGCCATCCTGAAAAGGACCTGTTTACCCCTACACTTTGTTTTCTGTCTGTTAACCAATTCTGAATCCATGCTAGTATATTACCCCCAATTCCATGTGCCCTAATTTTGTTCACCAACCTCTTATGTGGGACCTTATCGAAGGCCTTCTGAAAGTCCTGGATTTTCATTGAGGAGGCAGGACTACAACTCACACAGTGCATCAAAATCACCCTCGTGTGCGGCGCGTACTCGGGATGTCTCCAGCATGTGGACACTACCACCAAGGCCGTCGTCTTGGACCAAGTTGAAGATTTGGAAAATAAACGAAAGCTGCCTGGTGTCAAAGTGCTTTTTGGGTATGAAATAATGCCATGCGATCTTTTACACCCACCCGAGAGGGAATGTAGGGCCTTAGTTTAATGTTTCATTTGAAAGATGGCACATCCAACAGAGCAGCACTCCCTCAGTACTTCACTGGAGTATCAGCCTAAATATTGTGTTCAAGTCTCTGGAGTGGGACTTTGAACCCACAACCTTCTGACGTAGAAGTGAGCGTGCTACCACTGAGCCACAGCTAGTGCCTGAGGTAACTTGCAGCAAAATACAGAGGTTAACTGATTACTGTCATGTGTCCAATACAAAGCCCTTGGAAATATGAGAGAGTGTGACAAGACTTTTCATGCATGTTGCATCTTGTCTGTGTGCCTTGCTAAGGTATAGGTATGGATGAGATTCAATCAAAGAGCTATAAGGTTGTAGGAAGACTTAGCACGGTGAGTAGCAAGCGTGGAGCAGGTTGACTTTTTGGCATGTGACATCTATCTGATATTGCTGCTCAGTGTGTAGTCAATGTTGCAGTGTAGGGAAATGTGAGAGCCAATTTGTGTACAGCAAAATCTCACCAACAGCATCTGTTTTTGGTGGTGTTGTTTGAAGGTAAAATGTTGGCCAGGAAACTGGGAGAACATCTCTTCTTTGAATAGTGCCATGGATTCTTTTACATCCAATAGAAAGGGCAAATAGGGCCTTTGTTTAACATCTCAGATGAAACATGGCACCTTCCAGCAATGAAGCAGCCCCTCAGTACTGCACTGAAGTGACAGCCTAGATTATGAGCTCAAGGGCAGGATTTTTATTGGGTCATGGAGGCAGAATTGGAGGCATGTGGGGGGTTAAAATCCCAAAATCGGGGGGCACAAACCCATCCCGCCCCCGACCCGCCTCCATGCCAGTTTCAAAGGAGGCGGGTATCCGACCCGCACTGGGACCTGCTTCCCCGAGGCGGGAAGGGGATTAGTGCCAATTAACTGCCTGTTAACAGGTAGTTAACAGGCAGTTTTAGCCTAATCCCTATTTTCATTGTTGAAATGTGGGATTCCCGACGGCTCCAAATCACGCCAAGTTAGCGAGGCGGGCCGTCGGGATGAAGGGCTTGGAGGGGTCGAAATGTCCGGTGTTCAGGTGACTGATGGGTGCATGAGTGCAGAGGTAAGTGTGTTTGGTGTGTTTAAAGTGTTTAAAGAAATTTTACTTACATTTACATACCTTTACAGCCTTCCTTCCCTCAGGTCTCGGGAGTCCCTCATCTCACCAGCACAGAAAGCGGAATGGCCACGATCTGTCAAAAATTGCAGCATTCAGCTTTCTGTTCCAGAGAGATCTCTAAATCATCCTGAGAGGAAGGAATTAACTTGGAGTACTGATATTTAAAGGTCTTGACAGATGAAATATCAATCTGTGACGTCACCTGTTGCCGGGTGGCCCTTAATTGGCCTGCTGAGCCCGCTGGGTAGGCTCAACAAGGTCAATCAAGTCAAAATCGCGTGGGTTGGCTAGAACTCGATGGAGGCGGGACTACAACCTGACTCCTCAATTAAAATCCAGCCCAATGTCTCTGCAGTGGTGTTTTGAATGCACAGTCTTCTGACTCAGAGGAAAGAGTGTTACAACTGAGCCAAACCTGACTTGTATTGGTCTTGAGGCAAAAATGAGTGCTCCAAGTCCACATTGAAAATAGGAAGTCATATGGCCTGCTGGGCTGTATGAGCTAAGGTTGTCACCTACGGAGCTGTTGAAATGGATTACTTGTACTAATCAAATAAACCCATCTCTGGGAGCTCTTACTCATTTTGTCTATTATAAATTCCTTAGTTCTTGTTAAGGACACTCCTGTTGTGCAAAGTGGCTATAAATGAAAGTGCTTGTTCATTTTCTAAATGTCAAACAATATGCACCAGTCCTTACGCTGCCTCCTTAGCAAGAGAGGAGAAGAGTAGATCAGCAGAGAAGGAGCGGTTGGCTGCACTTTCTCAAAACTTTTCTTTTTCAAGCTCTGGAGATAAAAACCTGGAAACTGATAGACACAAGAGGCTCTGAATTTCATCTGTTGTTGTGCTGGGAAATTGGCATAATGTGGACAGGTGGAGGCACAGCGTGGTGCGAGAAGCTGTTATGCCAGCTCACCATTCCTTTTTCCAGGCATCAAAAGTTCTGTCAGAAATGGGGGCAGACCCATTTATGATATCATGAAAATAAAGGAAATATCTGCCTTTCATATCCTCAGGACATCCCAAAGGGTTTACGACAATGAATTACTTTTGAAGTTTAATTGCTTTATTATGCTGGTATAAGATTCTAAAAATTGTAATAAAACCGCTGCTACAATGTGGAGATTGAAGTTCAGAATGAATTGTGAAATGGTTACAGATAGATTCAAAATGGTGGCAGTCAGCATGTGTTCTTTGTTTGTGAAGACACAAAATGGCAGATGTCAGCAGGGGGCCCTTTGCCTGGTGGTCAACATGGTCCTTTGTTTGTAAGGTCACATGGACAGGAAGGAGAAACATGGAAGTCCCGCCCCCACACACCTCACAGGAACATGAATGTGTCATGCAGAAGGAACTCCAACCAGGGAATGTTTGGAGTGAAACTGACCTATCAGAGGGAGGCAGACAGTGATATACGAGGGAGGCCGGCAGAAAGGCCCTATAACAGAAGTGACCCAGAGGCGGGAAATTCCGAACACAGAAGGAACAAAGAAGACAGAACAGAAGAACAGACAAACAAACAAAGCTGGCCAGTCTATGTTTCGACTTCCAACTTTTTCTGGGCTGATCACCCAGAGATAAAGGAGTATGTATAAAAGTCGGACATAGAGCTTAGATATTGTTAAAGGGTACTTTTATGTATGATTGACTTGGGATAAGTTGCTGGGGAGATACCTTTATGTACGGGTAAATTGGGCGCATATTGATTGCGATGTACACTTGCATTTTAAACTGTAGTGTGAATAAAGACCAGTTTTATTGATCACATACTTATCTGTCATTGTTATGCTTATTCATAATTCTCGAAGTCCGAACGGTAGTAAGAGAAAGGCCAAGACAGCAGACTACTTGCATATAACAGCAAATCGGATAAGTAACTGTTTCTCTGTTTAGTTTGAGGGAGTAATGTTGGCCGGGACACCAGGAGAATGCCTTGCTCTTCTTGAACGAGCGCCATAGAATCTTTTATGTCCCCCTGAATAGGCAGGCCGGGCCTCGGCGTAACACCCTATCCAAAAGGCAGCTCTTCCAACAATGCCGCACTCCCGCAGTGCTGCATTGAGGTGTCGGATAGATTTTCTGCTGAAGTCGGTGATGGGGCTTGAAGTCACGATGTTTAGACTCAGAGGCGTGCAACCAACCGAGGCAAACTGACACCACAAGGAAGCAGGAGAAATTGGAAAAGGAAAATCCCAAAAATGAAAACCCGACCATTTTGTTCAAATTGAAGTGGAACACGGATTGAATAAAAATAAGCTGACTTGTGCTGTGCTACTTCAAAAGGCCAAAGATTAAAATAGCCCAATCAGCGAAGGGCAATGGAAAACCTTCCTTGACTGGATGAAAGCATTCTTCTCCTGGTGACTTGACCCGTGTTGGCAGGGGCTGTGCTGAATCCGTACGTTGGAGAGTTGAATGTGACGCCTGTCAAAACTGAAAAATAAAAGTAAATATATATTTACACGGCGAAGGGGTACAGCTGGCTTTTGCTTCAGTTTCATTCACTGTCCATTATGTCTGAGTGCCGAGGATAGAGAGTAAAGATCCACTCAGGATCACCATTAAGAGTTATGAGTTACTTAAAGGGAATCAGTACAAGTGAGGAAATTGCTAAAACATGTATGCGTGCATCTGCACTTTAAGCAACCCAATCTGTTGACACATTTTGAGATTTCCTATGCTGTGAGTGGGAAAATAGAAGATTAATCTAAAGGAGCTGATATTCATCTTCCCCACAATACCAGCTATCTCGTAATTTTCTATTACTTTTATTATCTCCTCCTCCTCCACTCCGAGAGGGGCAGTTTTCAGGTATCAGCCATCTTCTAATAACTTCACTCAAGTGGCCATTTTCTACGTGGGTCCAAGTGCATTATTCGACTGTGAGAGGCATCACAGCCAAGCCTGACTTTGCCATCGCCTGAGTTCTGCGCGCATCAATTTCCCAGTGCAGGGGTGGTGGGGCGGTGGGCGGCGGAGGTGGGGGGGGCGTTGGGGGGGGGCGGGGGGGTGGCCGTCGCCAGATAGTGATCAGCGCCAAGAGATTTTTTCCCTCTCTGCTGAGGCCAGTGGTAGCCCCCTCAACTGATATTAGCTGAAGCAACACAGAATGGATATCAAACATCTGACCTACCCGGCCTGTGTGCCTCAATTCCGCAGCGGGCGCTGCATTTACCAACTGAGCCATCAAGCACTCCTGTGGGGTCATTTTAAACATGGCTGCTTGAGTGGTAGCCTGACATAACAGATTCCCCCGTCCTTTAAGAACCTGCCTGGTTTTCATTGCATTGAAAATGACCCCGTGAGAAAAAATAAAGTTCGTAAAACTCATCAATTGTAATAAGAAGGAAAATATGTCAGAAGCACGTACTCTGAAAACTTTCCTCCTTCTGGGCCCTTATTCCGTTCGGGAAATCTTTCGGTTACTGCCAAAGGAAGAGATATAATTTTTCTTTGATAAAATAAGCTGTATTTCAACAGAACAAGCAGCAGGAACCGCGGGGCCAAAACAGCAGACTCTGTTTGGGAGTAAACCTGTCAACACTGACAATTTGAACAGGGCAGCATTTGGTTTTAAAGTAGTTTGGGTTTGAAGATACTTCTAAAAGGAGAAGTCCTGTCAAGATGTGATTGTTAGTGTTAAAATCACCAGTGATTCAATCAGTAAACTGTATAAAAATAAACTCTACACCTGGAGGGGGAAAAAAGGAAATAGCTGAAGTGTTGGATGTTCTACTATTGACCCTGTCTACTTGAAGCTGAGGCATTGTAGTTGTGTATTATCATTCATCACGATCCCCTCTTGTCCTCTTCCACTTTCCCTATTAATGCGTGCAGTGACAGATGCAATAGGCCTATTATTGAATCTGTAGACTCATTATCAAATCTGTCATCGCACCTGACCCTACAAGTGTGAAGAGTGGTAGCCGGGGCCATTTAACAATTCGATGCCAAGTATTAGTGAGTGGTGATAATCTGTATCAGATGGAAGTATTTGTAACAATCGTTGCTGCTTTCAGTTTAGCACAGATCCTAGAAGAACATTCTACCGAAATTAGGCCCTGTATTTAAGCCAAACACGAAACCACAGATCCATTGTTTAGAATATCTGGATGCAATACACAGCCCAACCCAAGCGGGATATCTTTTAAGATCTGTGTTTCAGCGATGCATTTTATAACTGCTTTCTTCGGTTGCAGCCTATGATTACCTGTTTATGCTGCGACCTCAGCTCTGCTGCTGCTAAAGCTCTTATCCATGTCTTCACCACCTTGAAGATTAATTTTCTGAAGACTCTCCTCATTCATCAAATGATGTAATTGTTCCTGACCACTATGCTCTGTGTCCTCTCCCATCAAAGATCATGCACCCGTTTTGACAAACTCCACTTGCTCCCGACTTCCTCTGCACCTATTTGGAAAATATTTTCTAGCCCCACATCCAAACCATTCCTCTGAATCTGGATAGGTGTTTGTTTCCCACTCCTGCTGCTCCACCATCAGTGACAGTCTTACAGCCACTCTGGCCCCTGACCTCCAGAATCTCCTCCAAAATCCCTTTCGTCTTGCTAACTCTCACCTGCCTTGAAAATCCTCTTTAAACCTTATCCTTTTGACCATACCCTAGGTCTCTCCCCAGAATCCTTCCCTTCCTGCTCATTGACCATCTAGTCCCTTTCTAAAGTCCTCGGAGATGTTTATCTATATGAGGAGTGTCATTTAATGGTAAGCTGTTGGTTCACGCATGGCCTACGGTTATAGGCCAGTAATGCATTCCATGACTGACATGGACCTTACCCAACCATCATTGAAGGTCAAAGCTTAAAAGATGAAGCCAGAAAACATCAGGCCACCATTCCCGATTCACAAAACTGATGTCACTGCAATGTTAACAGAATTGTGCAAATGCACAGCTTTTAAACACAAGATTTTTTGACAATGTGGCTTATTTACAATAAAGCAGTCAATAATGATATATTTACAAGAAAGATTCTTTTAAGCTTCTCAAGCAGCAAATGAGCCACTTAAACGAATGCACACCTCGAAAATTTTAGTAATTCATTTGCGGGATGTGCAGTTGTTAAGAAAAATGTCTGAACGCCAGCTCGGGAGAGGCTGATTTATCGATAATACCCTCCAATCCTGGAACTCCCTACCTAACAGTCCTGTGAAGGTACCTTCACCACACGGACTGCAGTGGTTCAAGAAGAAAGCCCACCACCACCTTCTCAAGAGCAACTAGGGGAGGGCAATAAATGCCGGCCTTGCCAGCGATGCCCATATCCCGTGAATGATAAAGAAGTGTTGGTAAAGCACGGTAATGCAAACACATTTTTGATCTTGGAGGAAATTTCCCCAGCTTTCAAAGAAGACATAACGTACTTGATAGTATCAGTGGTTCTTCCAGAGGGCCTCAAAGGAATGTGCAGGGCTTAAAGATGATCACAAAGGAAGGCACAAAATGACTGTAAAGTGACAGTAGAGGGCATGTATAGACATGAACAGAAATTGTAATTATCAAAGATATATATAAAAATCTGGCAGTAAGAATGTAGCAAGCAAAGTATTAGAAAGGTTAATAGAAGTGTTATGCAAATTACATTCAACATGCCATAGTGGGAGAGAATATGTACTCCAGGCAGGCATTGCCATGAACTAAAGACTGGATTTTTCCAGCGGAGGTGGGTTCGCGGAGGGAGAGGTAGTAGGCGGGTTCCGGTCCCGCTCCCAGCTCCAGCCGCTCTGCGCAAACAATTTTCCGTTGATTGGGCACCGTGCACGTTACCCAGCCTAATCACTAGGTGCGGGTCTGCTGAGCTCCACTGATGACGCGTTTGCAGCCGGTGTATTTAAAGGGGCCATGTCCCCATTTGCTCTCATTTCGGTTTTGATGCTCTTGAGTGCTGGTGCTTTGAATGATGACTACAGAGAGACCAAAGGCTGCTCCACGCTTCAACGATGACTCCCTCCATGTTCTTGTGGAGGGAGTCAGAGGATGCAGGGAGATACTATTCCCTGGGGATGGAAGGAGGAAACCTCCTCAGCAGACCAAGGCAGCTTGGCTGCAAATAGCTGAGGAGGTAAATGCAAGGTGTGTGTTTACTCACACCTAGGTCCAATATAGAAAGCCCTCATAGGCTCCAAAACCCAGAGGATGACCACCATAGGCGTCTAAGCAGATGCAGCATGGAGGTGAGCAGGCTGCCTCTACATCTGCTGAAGCTACGGGGTAGCACCATGTAGAAGCACGCGTAAAAGAAAGCTCTCACATAAATAGCCACAAGGGTAGTCACTTGGGTGTTTTGCTATAAATCAATGTTAAGTTTCTGTTCTTATTTTTTGTTGTTAAAATGTTTTGTGACTGTTCGAATTCACTGCCATATGTATGCTCACAATTTGAAGTGGCACAATTAAAGGTGAGGGTGCCTTTTATGTCCAGCAATGGTGGTGGAAATGCAAGGAATGTACAGTTCATTGTAGAGATGCTCTATGATGTTGAAGTGGGGTCATGCCAACCTTCATATGCACGTGGCAGCCACATGTCTGTGCTGCATAAAGTTAGATGAATCTGGCATTGATTAGGCCATCCCTGGCATCACGGGCAGCAATGTGCTCGCATGGTGGTCGCAATGGATCAGCCGCCTCCTCCAGGTAATCCTCATCTGGAACCTCATTCTGCTCGTCCTCCTCCTCCCCCTCCTCCTCCTCCGAAGAGGCTGTGCGCTCTGTGCCTTCTTCCTCAGGCAGCGCTAATCCTCGCTGCAGTGCGATATTGTGCAGGGCACAGCAGACAACGATGATTCTCGAGACCCAGGCTGGTGCGTACTGTAGGGCTCCATCAGATCTGTCCAGGCATCTGAAGCACATTTTGAGCAACCTTATTGTTTGCTCTATGACACTTATGGTGGAAATGTGGCTTTGATTATAACACTCCTCAGGCTCGTTTGATGGCCTCCTCAACAGTATCATTAGCCACGTCTTCAGGGGAGAGCCTTTATCTCCAAGGAGCCAGCCAGCAAGTTCAAAGTGGTGCAAAGAGCTGAGGGACAGTGGGCTGGCGCAGGATGTAAGAGTCATGGCAGCTGCCTGGGAACTTGGCACACACATGCATGATGCTCTTCCTATGGTTGCACACCAGCTGCACGTTAATGGAGTGGAAGCCCTTGCGGTTGACAAATGCTGCTGGGTGATGATGGAGTGCCCTGATGGCCACATGTGTGCAGTCAATGATGCCCTGCACCCAAGGGAATCCAGCCAGATTGACAAAGCCTAGTGCCCGCTCGGTAACACTTGCCTCATCAGTGGAAAAGTGGATGTAATGGCGGACTTGGCAAAGAGGGCATCAGTAACTGTAGGGATTTGCAAAATCCCCTCAGCCCCCGAAGGTCGGAAAATATTAATCTACATTGTGGACAAAGACTTTGCGTGATTTGAATTGTCTCTGGGTTGGGCAATGTTTTAAAATGTGCCCAGAACCGCAAAAGGCTGCGTTAAGGAGCCCATGAGCTAGGCAGCACTTGGACAACACCGGAATCAAAGAACTTTGTAAAGAATCGCACACCTTAAGACAGTACATTTTTATTAAAATTTGTACACTTGAGTTTGGTAAATTGCAAAAGGCTTTAAAAATGGCCGTCAGAAAAGCATGGCCAAGGACAAAAGGGCTTGGAAGCAGCTCATGTATGTCTGTGAAAAGGGGGAGGATCAAAGCTGGCAGTCAAATTCTGTCAATCAAAAAGGGAGTTTCCCTTCCCTCCAGAGACAATCGATGTTTGTTTACAGAAATTGCTGAATGTTGACACAAAGGATTATCCACTTAGGCTGCAGTTTTGACCTACCACAATGATTGGGTTTCTGTTTACATAGTAATACAGCCCCATTCAAAACCCATCAGGGTGAATGGAGATGGTTCGAAGGCTCAGCAAAGACATTTGAAAAAGACACTCAAACTGAGGAAGGAACAGTTTAAGAATGAATGGGTTTGAATCACCATTTACTAGACAATGGGGCAGTTGTACCCCTTTTGTTAGCCCAGAAAACTCTGGATGTGGGCGGGAACATTTCGGCCCCAGAATGAAGACACATTCAAACCACTCCAAGCTTTATTCGAAACCCATCCCAGACAATAGGGCAGTTGGATCCCTTTTGTTTTAGCCCAGATGAACTTGGATTTGGGTGGGAATATCTCGGCCCCAAAGTTGGGGTATATAAGGATAGCTTCTGAGAAGCATCTCTCTCTCTCTCGCCTGCCTCCGTGTGCCTTCTACAGCGTGGAAGTCTGTCTGAAGAAGTAAAAACACCAACAGTTTATTTTTAAAACACTGTGGTGTTTTCTTTACTTCGGGACAGTGAAGATCTCGTGGGGGCATGGAGTTGGCATTCAGTGGTGAGCATATATTTTTCTGACCTTCCACAAGGCAACTTAGGATAGGCATAGGGGTGGGGAGTAAAGTGGGATTTTGTTAAAATTGTGATTTTAGTCGTTTTCCCTCATTATGCCCGTTTTTCCTCCCCTATCTAAGCAATTTTACCGTGATTACTTTAATCGTGTGGTGTAGTTTCCTTAGTTTAATTAAATTTGACTTTCTCACATCCAGACCATTTTTCCGTTTTAATATATCATTAATTATAAGTTCCTCCAGTCAGAACTGGAAGGGGTGGTTTAACGATTCGAAACCGCTGATTGGAATTGGTCACAGCTAAAGGCAAAGGCTGCCTGAGCAGGTAAATTACCGTAAACCAGGTAAAGGAAGGTAAATTACCGTAAACCAGGTAAAAGATGCCCCCTACAGTAACCTGCGTGATGCATCTGTGGGCGTCAGACTGGGAGATGCCGCTAATGTCTGCAGCTGATCCCTGGAAGGACCCTGATGCAAAGAAGTTGAGTGTGGTGGTGACTTTGACAGCCACTGGTAAGGAGTGACAACACGCTCCTCTGGGCTGCAGGTCCTGATCGAGCATTGTGCAAATGTCTGTAACTACCTCTCGCGAATGTCTTGGCCTCCTTTGATATTGCTGCTCAGTCATGTTGAGGAAGCTCATCCTCTGCCTGTAAACCATGTGTTGGGGGTATCTCCTGCGGCGCGGTGCAGCCCTGCGCTGATGGCCTCTGCCCTGTGCAGCAGCAGATGGCTGAGGAGAAGGTCGGCACTGTTATTGTTGCTCTTTTGGTTGATGTTGCTCTTTTGGTGGTGCTGTTATTGTTGGCGCTGCTGGTGTTCCTGGTTCTGCTGCTGTGGCTGATCCTCTTCAGATTCTGAGGACCAGGATGAGAGAGTATAAATTGTTCCCATTCTGCTGTTATATATGGCAGTTGAGGATGAGATGTTATAAGTAGTCAGTCAATGGGGAGAGAGGTTATTCCAAGGAGGCGACAGTGCATATAAAGTTTACAACACACACTTACAGCCTCAATGCAGATCAAATGTGTCTTCCAAATCCTGAAATCAGCAACCTCTGACATTTGAAAGTGAACAGATGTGAGAGTTTAGCTTTTATACTGCAATTGCAGCTGTGAACTATTCAGCTCGATGGAACTCCCAACATACTTACCTGACATGATCTTCGAACGACGCGAAACCCATTAAAAATGTGGGAAAATAGAAAAAGGCTCCCAAAGTAGCAGGTAACAAGCACTTAACAAGCAGTTAAGTATCTTAAATGCCTCCCCTGCCGCTTGATGTCGGGTCTGTTCTGAAATCCCAGACCCGACACTTTGGAAACTCACATGGCAGGGGGTTCGCGGTGGGTTCACAACCCGCCATCAATCATTTCAAATTTAACAGCTGACCTGCCTCCGAACCCACCCTCTGAGCGCTGGCAAAATCGCAGCCTAAGCCTCTCAATCCCCACTGCTCTTATGTTTAAAGGCAATTAGATAACACACAGTGAAGGCCCCAGATTTTATGGAACCTGGACGATTCATCGACTGATTTTTTTTCCTGCTATTATGCCATTCTGTACTCATGTTGACATTTTCACCAAGATTATTGAGCAGGGGAACATCAGTTTCCATGATTTTTGAACAATTGTGTGCAAGCTTGCTTGTGTTTCTTGTCTGTTGCCATTTGTTGTGTGAAGCCCACACCACAATATGAATAGAGCAGATGCAACAGCAGGAGGTCCAGGACACTGCTGCACAGCTTCTACTTCAAGCACTTGCGCAGCATAAAGGGCTACAATGCTAGTGATGATTGTTTTTAACGTTTTACTGATTTTTCACTATTTTTAGTGCGCGAGATTTCACGGGGATAGGAGATAGCGATAAAGAAAACCGGTCTCACTTTCTGCATTCTATATCAGCGAATTGTGGGCATTCTAACCACAGTGCAAAAACTAATAAACCGGTTAAGGAAATCGCAATGCTGCTGCTGATTCTCCACCGGCGCCTTCTGAAAGCTGCCATTAGTGTTCACATCTCATTAACTCCCATGTTTTTATTTACCTCAAAAAACATTTTACAAGCATTTACATCACTGAATAATGAAATGAATATTTAACATGATTTATGCTTCACAGAGAATGGGAGAGGGGAACAGTGGGGGATCTGAAAATTTGATTCCAGCAGATTGATATGGACACTAGAGCTGGTGACACAATGGAGAATGATTCATTATATGTCCTAGCGAACTGAATAATGAATGAATTAATTACATGAATAGATGATTTGATCCTCTGTCTTTATATATCTATCTATCTATATGATAAAGATAATGTGCCATTAGATTATTCTGTATGTCCATGAACTGATAATGGGATTTTTCTTTTAATTTTTAATACATTTATGAAGGAGTGTACAGGCCAGAGGGTTTGTCAGAGATATGGAGGTTGGGTTATCAGTTGAAGGATGTTGAAGGAAAAAGCAAAAAGCAAATGCACTTAGACTGGCACCTGTGTCTCCATTTTACTTCTCTCATGTTTGCAATGTGACTGCATCCCCGTCCCCTCCTCCCATCCCTCAATTTTCTCCCTTCCTCATCTTAAGTTGCGAGCTCTTGCTGGGGTATGGCTCCACAGGTGCCCAAGTGTGGCAGTGGGCTATCTAATAGCATCATATCCAAATTCTGCTCGTGTTCTCACCCGATCTCCTCAGGTGTACACTTCCCAACAGAGGTCACTGGACAGTAGTCACAGACTTTTCTCGACCCGTGAGCGTTGAGATCAATTGTCATTCTCTACAAGTGTAAGATGCCTAAGCCTTGACCAGGATTCAAATCTCGGGATTTTGATCTGTATGGCTTACTGCGATACCTGGCAGTTGCTCTACCTAGAAGGCTACTTGGGATGGGGGCAGCTGTCCCACCCATTGCATGGATAAGCATTAAAGACAAAGGGGGGATAATTCGGTGGCGCCCCCTTTGGGGCACTAACTTCGCTGGGGCGCTACTTTTAGCTCCCCGAAAAAGTTAGCGCCCCTACGCCATAAATTCAGTGGTAGCGCCCCAAACAGGAGGCAGGGCACTACTAGAAGCGCTCCCCCTCCTTCCTGGAGCGCTACAAGTGAATATCGTGTTGCTACGTGCAACAGCGCCACGCGCGTCGGTATGTAGCGCTGTGGTACTGCAGGCCTCCCTCCCCTGATTAAAGGGGAGAGGCCTAGTGCTGCGCACACCGGGGCCCTGCTGAACCATCGGGGAGCGGGGTGCCATGAAAGCAGCCCGGCACTAAAGAGGAGCGCTGGGCTGAGCGATCGCAGCCAGCACCTCGAATAAAAAAGGGGAAGGGGGCAGGTCCTGAAATGAAGGCTGACACCTGCCCTTTAACTTGTGCCGCCGCGGCTGCAAAAACCCCAGCTTGACCCTGTCAGACATATCGTCTGGCGGTAGGTCAGGGGGCGCAACCGAAGTTTGTGGCCGGGGCGTGAGCGGAGCGATGCGCACAGTGATGGCGTCATCGCCGGAGGCGAAGCACCGCGGGGTGCTACCGGCTATCACCGCCGCTAACCTCCCACTGAATTTCACGGGAGGCATTAACGGCGCCATGCCCAGGTGTGAGGGGCTTTGCACTCCCTGTTAGCGCTAATGAGAGGCGCAAAGCAACCCAATTTCTCCCCCAAAGGACTTAATGAAGCCTTTTTTTAAATAAAAGTGGTCTATCTACCAAATTTGTCTCTCTTTTTCATTGAGTTAAAACACTCATCAATGTATGTTATATTAACTGTAATCTTCTCTCAATAATTTAAATATTTTATATAATAATTATTTAATTAAAAAATAATTTACAATTTTCATCCTTGTGTTCAAATCCTTTCATGGTCTTGCCCTTTCCTAGCGCTGTAACCTCCTCCAGCCCTAAAACCCTCTGAGATAATTGCGTTCCTCCAATTCTGGCCTCTTTCCTTCACCCGACCATTGGCTGAAGTGTCTTCAGCCATCTAGGCCTCAAGCGCTGGAATTCCCTCTCTAAACCTCTCCGCGTCTCTACCGCTCTCTTTTCCTTTAAGACGCTCCTTAAAACCTGCCTCTTTGCTCATGCTTTTAGTCACCTGTCCTAATATCTCCTTATGTGGCTCGGTGCCAGATTCTGTCTGATTATGCTCCAGTGAAATGCTTTAGGATGTTAAATTTTACTACGCTAAAGGCACTATAGAGATGCAAGTTATTGTTGTGATGAAATATTGAATTTCAAGTTATGGAATTATTATTTCAATAATTTTGCATTGATACATTGAAAACAACGCTTCTACTTCTAACGTATTGATGTACACTTTCTCAAAGACAATTTGACTTCTTCAATTTCATTCTCTACAGCGATTTGGAAAAAAAATCGAAATGTAGAGGAATATGACGAGCCATTCTGCAACAGTGTGACAGCATCGTATAATTGCAACTGGTGCAAAGTGAAGCTTAAAACGTTCACAGGTGGACCAGTGGGCAAATGCACACTGCAGAATAAACAAGCACCACGTCTGATCAATCATTCTGGTAGGAGGAGCAGTTGTACCCAGCCCTTAATTTTCTTACCTTGTACCATCTTTAAATAAAAATACTATCCCCTATAAATAATGCAGATGTTCAAAACATTCGGATTTCCCAGTTGTTTGGTGTCAGCACAATCTACAATGAGACTCTGGAGTAGCCAAAAACTTGCCTGAATAGTATGTCGTGTTATTCTTCAGAGATAAGAACAGATTAATGCTCTACAGAGTAATGAGACGGTTTGGTACTTTAAAAGTTTATACATCTGGATGCTGCTTCAAGTTACAAGAAATCCCAGGGCTGAAGAAAGCAGCTTCCTGCATTCATTAAGAAAATTAATATCTGCAGGACTTCAGAACAAATCACTGTGTGTCTCAATTGAAGTGCCAAATCTTATAAACATTTCGAATCCCATTATATTTCATTTCTGATCTATGTCATCTCTTCGCTTGACTTTGTCTCTTTGTGCTCACAATAATTATCATTTTAAATGGAATATTATTATGCTTTTTAGGGAGGGGAAGGAAGCATCATCTGATTCGACAGACAACTTGCAAGAGAAGCAATTTTTTGCAACAGAACGTATGAAAAGAATGGTCACTTCGGTGAAGTGCTGGAAGCTTGCAGTGCTCAATGAACCAAGTCCAGCACAAATAAATGCTTTCTTCTGTACTGCCAGTTACACCATTGCAGGGTTAATTCTGCATCCCCATGCTTGCAACAGGAAAACTAAGGGGGGCGATTTTCCAAGGCCTGAGGAGGAGGGTTTGGAGGCGGGACAGTTGGTAAAGATGCAAAAAATGAGTGCGGGTTCGGAACCCGTCTCCAACCCACCTCCAGTGGCAAAATCGCCCCCTATGTTCCAAGAGAGCACAGGTGGGAGATAGCACTACAACATATTAGCCATGGTCCTCTGGCCTCCGCTTCCTGCAGAGTGCAGCTACCTGCTGGGAGTGTGGGATTAGGCATCATGGGGGTCGAGTTTACGCTTTGGGTGCAATCGACAATCTGAGTGTAAATTGCGCTCAAAATTGTGCATAATTTTCCGAGGTGAAATTACGGGTCAAGTATCTGCACCAACTCATTTACATAATCACAAACTTAAAATCTTCCATGAACCAGCGCAATCAAGCAGCGTTTTAGAAAGCAATTGTTTATTTTTTTTCCCTTGCATTGAAACCTGCGCTTGAAACTCCTCAATCATGTGCGCTGGTTTCGCTGTTAAAACCAGCGCACCCTAGCGGAAACTCTACCCCCCCTCCCCCATATGTGTTAAAAGAAACAAACACAGGAAATTAAATCAAAAAGCAAATTATTGCTTTGTTGCTGCTAAACCTTTCACTTATTGTACTGCGATGGAATGTTTCAAGTTATGTGCTGGTTTGTAAGGTGAAAATGACTCAAAGAGAGGAAATGACCAAATGTTGTTCCATTTGCTCATCTCAGACCTTTATCCCTCATGTCACAGGCTCATAAAATCCCCATTGTCGATAAATTCCCTCTAAATTTTCATTTGACACTCTCCGTAATTACATTTGCCATCCCAGTGTCCTAAAGTGGCGTTTGGTCAATTTCTTCTGCATGTTGGTCAAGAACGGATTTCATTGTCGGTTTTCTTCTGATGCAGCTTTTCTGTTTAATCACTGTGTGAGAAGGACACTCCTGGAACTGACCCCGCCAGGCAAAGTAATTGCTTTTCAAGCATAGTTTACCTGGGTCACGGGAACATCTGGCTGCAAATTTGCTCCTTTGTTGAGATTTTGGTCCGTAAACATTTTCTCGTTAAAAGAAACAAACTGCATCAATAGGATCTTTCGCAGAGGTTAAAGACGGGCTGTGTTCTATTTAAAAATGGTAAATTGCAATAGTTTGTTCACAGCCAGAATCCATGGCCTAGTGTGCAGAATGACATTGTGCTGTGGTGTGAAGAATTTCCAATTAACATTGGTGCGAGAGGAGTTTGTCCATTTGTAAATAATTTAAATTTGCCATTTTTAAATGCGGTATAGAAGCACCTTTAATAAAATGGCTGAATTTGCAAAGGAAGAGGGATCTTTTTTGTCAATTCCTCCGATACAAACAGAAACCAAGAGCTTGTTGATAAAAAAAATGGAAAAGGCTGGGAGATATAAATCTGGTTTGTGAACAGCTGAAAGTGAAATTTAAGCTATTAATTCAGGTCCATCCTGTCTCAGAACATTTGGAGGGTGGTGGTGGGAAGAGTCCCCTGTTCACTATTTTAGTAAAAGAAAGAATTTGTTTTTATATTGTGCATTACATGTCCTCAGAACATCACAAATAGCTTCACGGCCAATAGATTACTATAAAGGCATTGCCTGCTAACACGCAGCCTCTACCATCACGCAATAAAAATAGTCACTTAGACAAGGTACCCAAGGGCGGCTGGAGCTGTCAAATCATGCCTGAGTCAACACCTTCAAGGGACAAGGTAGAAAATTGGAGGCTAAAAAACTTTAAAGAATGTTTTTTGACACTGGATTTCCTGAGAATTGAGATGGTAACTTACAGTCCAATTACCACAGGAAACTACCATACTCTCAGTCACTGACAGCTTGCCTTTATAAGATATGTCTTCTTTGGGGGCAGAAGCAACTGTTCATAATGTAATAATTCCTCTTGAAATGGAGTGTCTTTTTGGGTAATTAAATTGTTCACTTTTTATTGGCCCAGAAATTTGGGTCGGGGGCTTCCCGCAGGTGTAAGCCCCCGACCTGCACTTACCTAGTGCGCCGGCCGTTGAGCTGTGGGCCCACGTGGGATTCCGATCCTGAGCCTCCTCCAACTGCCGGGGCGCAGTGCTTGTGTATCCCAGGGGCGCAGTTAGTTCGATGCGTCCCCTGGGATCATGTGGGCCATGGAGAGCCAATGGTAGCAGGAAATGCTTCATTCATAAGTTTGACAGGAAGAGCTGTCAAACCTATAAATACTATAAGCCCCAAAACATCACTAAAACTTCAAATAAATTTAAATAAAACATCACATTTTTAAAATAACTATAAATGACATGAAATAACTATTTTAAACAATAATATAAATTTTTGAAAAAATTAATTACATTTTCTAACGGGGCTAAAAATAAACTTACCTTTCTTTAAAGTATTTAAAAATAATAAACCTGTGGGAAAAATGTTTTAATTTTAATTAATTCACCACTTACCTTGTTATAAGCAGGCCTTGCGCCTGCTTTTTAAAAGTGTAACTGCTGGAGACTTACCCTCCCGGAGAAACCTGGAAAAAAAACGTAAGTTCCATGCGCACCTGCTGCCTCTCCAGCACACGCGTTCCACCTGTCAACCCCTCCTTTCAGGGGAACGGAAGTGCTGGTTTCCTGCGCATGCGCAGTGCATGCACGAAACCAGCACTTTCGTTGGGCCTACACGTGAGTACCCCGTGCGTACTCACCCGTGGGGACCCAAATTTCTGGGCCAATCTTTGCAGATTATTTCTTCTCTATGTCTACTTTGACGCTGCTCAGTTTTCAAACTGAAAATGACAGAAAATGTTCTCTTTTTTAAATTGCCTTCATTAATGTTCTTGCACTGCGTATCATCTTCTTGGTCGCTCAGCCTACTTCTCGGCTCTTGCCAATGCTACTCAAGAGTCCTGGAAGGTGTCTCAGGAAATATTAGCTGCCCCCTCCCACTTCCCTTCCCTACAGGGAAACATCTGTCGCCAGATAGTTGAGATGAAGAATTCACCATCTGGGACATGGCGGGGCAAACCCCTGTCCCATCATCCAGTGGGACAACATATTGGTCGTCCAGCTTAGAACACAGCCTGAAAAAGTATTCTCCTGTAGTTTGTTTTTTCTGATTCATTCCCAATTCCCTATCAAATGATGGCTCTTCATTTTACAGAGAAGAGCAAATTAATTCCTCTCTTTGTCTTCCTCTTTTATCATTTAAGGGCTTGGTAATAACTGAAGGTGCCCTCTCTTGAACTCTGGGTGTTGCATATAGCTGTGGGCAGTGGGGGGGGGGGGAAATACAACAAAGTATTTTGTAATCTGTATAACAGTTTAGAATTTGAAACATGGATGGATAATTGCACCTGGATACTTGCAACCTGTCACTTTACTGCTGGCTCCTCCTATGGCCCTCCCTGCAGATTTTACCATTATTACCTTTATATGTCTACCAGCAATTCTTTCGACTAAGTAACAAGGGCGTTGAGTTTCCACTTGTTTATAGGAACCTAGGAACATAGGAGCAGGAGTAGGCCACTCATTTAATCTATCAACACCTCTTTGTAATTTTATGTTCCCGTCTACACTACTTACTATACCACCATTCTTTGTCTCATTGGCAAACTTGGATATAAGGCTCTTTATTGTGATATCTATGCCATTAAGAAATATAGGAAATAGTTGAGGCCCCAGCAATGATCCTTGTGGGACACCACTCGTCATTTGCTTCCAATTCAAGTACATCCAATTGTCATATGAGGAGAGATTGAGCAGAATGAGCCTATATTCATTGGCGTTTAGAAGAATGAGAGGTGATCGCATTGAAACATATAAAATTCTTAGAGGGCTTGACAGGATAGATACTGAGAGGTTGTTTTCCTGGCTGGAGAGCCCAGAACTAGGGGTCATAGTCTCATGATAAGGGGTTGGCCATTTAGGACAGAGAGGAGGAGAAATTTCTTCACTCAGAGGGTTATGAATCTTTTTAATTCTCTACCTCAGAGGGCTGTGAATGCTCAGTCATTGAGTATATTCAAGAATGAGA
Source organism: Somniosus microcephalus (assembly GCF_052327205.1). Taxonomy (NCBI): domain Eukaryota; kingdom Metazoa; phylum Chordata; class Chondrichthyes; order Squaliformes; family Somniosidae; genus Somniosus; species Somniosus microcephalus. Next base: position 37,392,888 of record NC_141012.1, on the reverse strand, counting down.
TGGATAGATTTTTGGACACTAACGGAATCAAGAGGTATGGGGATCGGGCAGGAAAGTGGAGATGAGGTAGAAGATCAGCCATGATCTTAATGAATGGCGGAACAGGCTCGAGGGGCCATATGGCCTACTCCTGCTCCTATTTCTTATGTTCTCATGTTCTTAGGTGCAAAGGCACTAGTAGGCACGTATGAAAAAATATTTAATTTACTAAAAAAAGGACTAGTGTACACCAATGAATGAATGTATTAAATAATTCAGTGTCGTGTTTTTAAAGTCATTTTCCGTGATTTTAACTAGGGTTACTCACAGGGGAAGGACCGGACAACCTTATTAAAAATGCTTGTTTTGTATGATGAATCCATTTTCAGCTGCATTAATAAAACGGCACCAGGTCAGCACTCTTAAATACATCAAGGATACTTTTTAATGGGAAGAAATAAAAAGAAACAATTACGTTCTATTACGCTGCCCGATTGCGCTGGTTCACGGAAGATTTTACATTTGTGATTATGCAAATCACTTTTAGCGGAAACTTGAACTGCGACCTAACCAGTACAATTTCAAGCACATTTTAGGTGCATTTTCCCAATTGTGGCCAAAGCGGTAACTCTACCCGAATGTGTCACTTTTGTCCTATTTCATGAAAATTGTGAGCTAAGAGATGTTCTCTAGTCTCTGTATCTGTCTTTCATTCTATTATTAAAAGTTATAGCTTTAAATATACTCTCCCTCATTTTTGACAACTAAGCAGTTTTTCAGTACAATGTTTTAAGCTTCACTGGGAAAAGCTTTTCTCATAGAATTATTTATGGATATCGTTGCCTGTGAGAAATATAGCAATCGTTTATGAAACTAACTGTTGCACATTACAACATCTATCTTCCCTAGTCAATTCCTCACTGAATAGTATAAGTTGGATATTTGTGTATTGGGTATTGGAGAAATAAGAAAGACTTGCATTTATTTAGCGCCTTTCATGACCACCGGACTTCTCAAAGCACTTTACAGTCAATGAAGTACTTTTGAAGTAGAGTCACTGTTGAAATGTGGGAAACACGGCAGCCAATTTGCACACAGAACGCTCCCACAAACAGCAATGTGATAATGAACAGATAATCTGTTTTTGTTACGTTGGTTGAGGGATAAATATTGGCCAGGACACCAGGGATAACTCCCCTACTCTTCTTCAAAATAGTGCCATGGGATCTTTTACCACCTGTGAGAGCAGACGGGGCCTCGGTTTTAACGTCTCATCCAAAAGACGGCACCTCCGTCAATGCAACACTCCCTCAACACTGCTTCTTCTTCTTCTTAGGCTGTCCCTTGGAACCGAGGATGACTTGCTTCCACATTAACAAGGAGTTCGCAGGTGACTGATGAGTCCAATGTGGGACCTACAGTCTCTGTCACAAGTGGGGCAGACGGTGGTTGAAGGGGCGGGTGAGTGGGGTGCTTGCGTTGACATGCGCTCCTTGTGCTGCCTGCGCTTGGCTTCCGCTTGCTCCCGGCGAAGAGACTCGAGGTGTTCGGCACCTTCCAGGATGCTTCTCCCACACTTTGTGCGGTCTTGGGCCAGGGATTCCCAGGTGTCAGTGGCGATGTTGCACTTTTTCAAGAAGGCTTTCAGGGTGTCCATGAAGCATTTCCTCTGCTCACCTGGGGCTCTTTTGCCGTGTCGGAGCTCCGAGTAGAGCGCCTGTTTTGGGAGTCTCGTATTGGGCATGCGGACGATATGACCTGTCCATCGGAGCTGATCGAAGAGTGGTCAAAGCTTCGATGCTGGGGATGTTGGCCTTAGCGAGAACACTAACATTGGTGTGCCTATCCTGCCAATGGATTTGCAGGATCTTGCTGAGGCAGCATTGGTGGTACCTCTCCAGTGCTTTGCGGTGCCTGCTGTACATGGTCCATGTCTCTGAGGCATACAGCAGGGCGGGTATCACTGCTGCTCTGTAGACCATGAGCTTAGTGCCGGGTTTGAGGTCCTGGTCTTCAAACACTCTCTTCCTCAGGCAACCGAAGGCTGCACTGGCACACTGAAGGCGGTGTTGGACTTCGTCATCGACGTCTGCCCTTGTTGACAGTAGGCTCCCGAGGTATGGAAAGTGGTCCACGTTGTCCAAGGCCTTGTCGTGGATTTTGATAATCGGGGGGGCAGTACTATGTGGCGGGGGCAGGTTGGTAGAGAACCTTTGTCTTACGGATGTTTAGTGTAAGGCCCATGCTCTCGTATGCTTCAGTGCAGGTGTTGATGATGGTTTGGAGTTCGACCTCCAAGTGAGCGCAAACGCAAGTGTCGTCTGCAGACTGTAATTCGACAACAAAGGATGGGATGAAATTGGATCTGGACTGGAGGCAATGGAGGTTGAACAGTTTCCCGTTTGTTCTGTAAATTAGCTCCATGCCAGCGGGGAGCTTACTGAGGGTGAGATGGAGCATTGCAGCAAGGAAGATCGAGAAGAGCGTTGGTGCGATGACACAGCCTTGCTTGACCCCGGTCCATACATGAATTGGGTCTGTGGTGGAACCGTTGGTTAGGATCACAGCTTGCATGTCGTCATGAAGCAGGCGGAGGATGGTGACAAACTTTTGAGGGCAGCTGAATTTGAGGAGGACACTCCATAATCCCTCATGTTTGACAGTGTTGAAGGCCTTTGTGAGGTCAAAGAAGGCCATGTACAGTGGTTGGTGCTGTTCCCTGCATTTCTCTTGTAATTGACGCGCGGTGAAGATCATGTCCATTGTGCCCCTTAGTGGGCGGAATCCGCATTGCGACTCTGGGAGGAGCTCTTTGGCCACTGGGAGAAGGCGATTGAGGAGGATTCTTGCGGTGACTTTCCCTGTGGCAGACAGCAGGGAAACTCCTCTGTAATTACCGCAATCAGACTTGTCACCTTTCTTGAAGATGGTTGAGGGATAAATATTGGCCAGGACACCAGGGATAACTCCCCTACTCTTCTTCCAAATAGTGCCATGGGATCTTTTACGTCCACCTGAGAGAGCAGACGGGGCCTTGGTTGTAATGTTTCATCCGAAAGATGGCACCTCTGACAGTGCAGCACTCCCTCAACACTGCACTGGAGTGTCAGCCTAGATTTATGTGCTCAAACCCCTGGAGTGGGTCTTGAACCCACAACCTTCTGACTCAGAGGCGAGTGTGCTACCAACTGAGCCACAGCTGCACGTTTGAATATGTCAAAATGCATTGGAATATTCAGCTTTTTCTACGAAGATTGCTTGAGGCTTCACGCAGTTGTGCAATGTTCTTCAATGACATTTTACGTGTGTGAAGTTTCATTTGTAGTTTTATTAGTATGAAATATCAGGTGCCGGGATCTGTGGAAATGCCAACAATTCCCTTGGTGCAGATTTTTATTACTTTCTAATAGAAAGAGGCCTTTTGGAAAAACCACTATTATATCTTGTAAATCAATAAGCATTGAATGAATTTACACCTAGTTGTAACATTAGTACATTACAATATATACTTAGCTAATTACATCATTTTTCAATTATCTTCCTTCTTTGAACTAAGATTTTTTTTAAGTTACTGTCGACATCATTTGTATTCTTTGTTAACCATTAAAGTTGCATGCCCCAGAGCTTCCATTCAGATGTATAGATAGGAAATGCAGAAGCCAATGTATTAAACATTGTACTTCTTGGGAAGTGGGTGGTATAATCACTGGGAGCTCTGACCTTTTTCCTCTGCAGCCTTGGCTTTAATCCAACTGAGACTGAAGAGATGATGTTCACTGTCTCTGCTGCCTGTAATAGTCTTTTTATTAAAATAATAATGGGGCTGGCGATCCCAACGCTGCTGAAGAACATGGCAGTTCAAATGACCGACTGATGTGTAGACAGCGGGAAATGCCCAAACCGCCACTTTAACCACCCACACTTCCCGTCCCTGCTGAATGGGCAGGGATAAAATAGGCCCTTTAAGGTATTCTTGAATGTTTCTTAGTCATTGGCTGTTGAATTACATTGGCAGAAACTTGGCAACTGGTCTCCAGGCCAATCTTGGGCAGGAAATAATACAAAAGCAAAATACTGCGGGTGCTGGAAATCTGAAATAAAAACAGAAAATGCTGGAAATGCTCAGCAGGTCAGGCAGCATCTGTGAAGAGAGAAACAGAGTTAACGTTTCAGGTCAATGACCCTTCATCAGACCCTTCATCAGAACTTGGGCAGGAAAGTTGTGTGGAGTACAAAGATTTATTAGTGCAAATAAACAGGGGAATTAATAAAGATTTATGCATGTTATATTATGATTCCAGATTTGTCAGGGTGGTATTTTTCTCATTAACTGTAAGAGGTTGATGTCCCTCAAAGAATAACATATAGAAATGACATTTTTTAACATCACGAAATATGAATCCGATAGTTAGCCAAGAACAATTAGGAGGAATCATGTCTCCCTGAAGCTCAGTTAGAAAATACTTACGAAAGCTGACAACCAAAGGAAGAGCAGATGTTGCTATGTTGATAAGTGACACTTTGGTGTGTGGGTTGGCTGGATTTCAGTTAGATGAATAATAATGTTTAGTGGAGCTCGGAACTCAATTCAGCCAATTAGAAAACAGAATTCGGGCCGAATTCTATTTGCTATTCCACAGCTGACCTAGATTGGCATCTCCTATTGAAACAATGTCTACCATTGCAAGACTGTTGAAGGTAATCAATTACCTTTGAAGTGTAAGTTGTGATGGTGCGAATTTTAGTGCTGGACCACATTAGCTACCAGTGCACCCAGAAGTAACAGGCTGCTGTTGAAAGCCTTTGTCCATTTTGTCCATACGTGGATAGACTAGAGAAGCTGGGGTTGTTCTCCTTAGAGCAGAGAAGGTTGAGATTGGATAGAGGTGTTCAAAATCATGAGGGGTCTAGACAGATTAGATAGAGAGGAACAGTTTCCATTGGCGCAAGGGTCGAGAACCAGAGGACACCGATTCAAGGTGATTGGCAAAAGAACCAAAGGCGACATGAGGAAAAACTTTTTTACGCAGCGAGTGGTTAGGATCTGGAATGCAATGCCTGAAAGGGTGGTGGAGGCCGACTCAATTGTGGCTTTCAAAAGGGAGTTAGATAATTACCTGAGGGGAAATAATTTGCAGGGCTACGGGGAAAGGGCGGGGGAGTGGGACTAGCTGAAGTGCTCTTGCAGAGAGCCAGCATGGGCTTGATGGGCCAAATAGCCTCCTTCTGTGCTGTAACCATTCTATGATTCTATGATTTAGTTTTTGGTATCTGAATACAGCCCCCACCTCCTCCAACCACCATCATCAACATCAGCTTGTGTAAAGGACTTCTCAGCTTTCCTAATGTAGCCAAGTGGGGAAAATGCAGTGAATATTTAAGTCCACTAGATGGCGCGGTTCATTTTCCCCTTTAGTAATTTGAACAAGGAGAAAAGGGTTATGGGTAGGACCATGTGATGCCAAAGGAACCTCCCCTTTCTTCACAGCTTCCATTTTCTACATCCAGCGTGAGAGATTGCTCTGAAGAGAGCTGGGGTGAATATGACTTTTGAAATGAACTTATTCTGTGTAAAGTACAACTAAAACAGTATTAAGTGCAACCCAGACATAGTTTTAAAGTGATATTGTTTCCCAAATCACTCGATACCACGGGGATGCTTGCAGATTGTCCCACCATGTGCTGGTGTTAACACTTGCTAAAATGGTTGTTGAGTCCTTGGGGGCTACGTTGCGAATGAGTTTAATATTCTGTGTTTTCTTGTAAGATGTAACAAGTGATAACGGGACATAAGAATGTATTGTACTATTGGTTTTGTTTTGTATAATGAGTGTTAGCTAACTAACTAACTGCACCTGTGGTTTGCCTCGTGTTCTGTTCTACAGCAAGCCACTGCCGTATTTTATCGACTGTGTTTTCTTGTATTTGCCGTATTTCCGTCTTTTCTGTATTTTATACAATTAAATGTGGTTTTATGTATTTACAACTACATCCTAAGCCTAGAACCCAAGTTATCAATTCAGAATAAAAAACCCCAGAAAAAAGAAAGTTCTGTGTCCTGTGCTGCTCCATTTCGCCAAGCTACACATTTTGGTACCAGAAGTGGGGTCTGTTAGCTTGGAGTTTCTCAGGCTCGGCAAAGAAAAAATACATAAAATACGGCAGTGGGGGAAGAGCGGTGTGGTGCCAAGTGGACCTGGAGACGGACGGAGAGTGCTGCCTGGGGTTGCTAAGGAGGACCAGACCAGACAGACGGGATCCAGAGGGTGCCAGGACCAATCTGGGAGAGGACCCATCAAGGCAACGAGGAGGGACACCATTGGAGAAGAATCGTCGCAGTTGCCATCCCATTCAGTGGCTTTCAGGGACTTGTGAACTGAGTCAAAATGTTAGAGTCTCCTGATGAGGAGGTTGGAGCTCACACTTCGGATGTTGAGGACAATACCTCTAGTGTGGGTGAGGGCAAACGGATAGATGAACTCAAGTCACAGATTTCAGAGTTGAAAAAAAACCATGACCAAGCAATGGCAATTATTGCCACTCTAGGTAATGGGGCAACCAAGTCATATGTGTATTTACCTAGAGAGCATCAGATCCAACCATTCAGTGGTGAGGTATCTAAAGATAGTCGTTCAGTTGATGAGTTCATTGAAGAGGTTGAAAGTGTACTACGAGCTAGAGATCAGACTCCTGCAGTTGAGGGGGGCAGCCCTACAGGAAATTAGGTTACGGTTGGGTGGAGAGTCTAAGCAGCCCAGTGACCTGTTCAGTTACCTAAGGGGGGCTTTCACCGAAAAACACAGTGAGTCTCAGCTGTTAGAAACTTTCTATGGACGCAAGCAAGAAGAGGGTGAAGATTTCCTAGAATACTCACATGCACTCTCTCAGATTATTAGAGCTGTGGTAAAGCAATCACCAGATGCTGTGCCGAGCACAAAACGGGTTGTCAGAAACAGATTTGTTGATGGTGTTAGAGATCCCTCACTCCGGAGAGAGTTGCGCAAGTTTGTACGAGGCAACCCCCAATCTACCCTGTTTGATGTACGTGAGGAAGCTGTCTTATGGTCCTTAGAAGACCAGCCCTGTAGCACTAAAGTTGCAAAGAGCAAGAATGTAGTGTGTGACAGTACGGGGAGGGATCTTCAGTGTTCTGCCATTGGGGTACCAGGCAGCCAGGCTGTCACTTTACAGGATGTTCTTAAAGTGGTGGCGGAGCAGGGTAAAGCTATCGGGGAACTAACAGAGGCAGTACGGGGTCTTGCTCTACAGAAGGAAAACACTGGTAATGACACGGTTGGGAAACCTAGAGCCAAGCCAAAGTTCACTGATGAAGGTCAGCCTGTTTGCTTTAAGTATAACGGGGCGGGACACATTGCCAAACAGTGTCCTCAGAAGCACAAGGTAGCAAACACATCCACCGATACCGGCTGGAGTGCAGGAAAACTAGCTCCCTCGATTGCCATGAGCCGGGCAATGCGAGGAAAACCTGCAGGCTCTCAGGACAGTACTTGTATTCGTGACAGATTTCTTGACCGTGCAATAGGTAAATGTCCAGTAGTAGATCTCAAGATTGGGGGGGTTACTGCTAACTGTTTACTGGATACCGGGAGCCAAGTCAGCACTATTACTGAAGGTTTTTTCAGAGAGCACCTACTTGGGAGGGATGAGGATATGCTGTCTACAACCGGGTGGCTTAAGATCACTGCCGCCAACGGGTTGGACATTCCCTACTTGGGCTACCTTGAGTTAGACGTTGAAACTATGGGCATAACCTTACCCGAGTGTGGTTTCCTGGTAGTCAAAGAGCATCAGCAGTCACAGCCTGCAGCACCAGGTCTTATTGGTATGAACATCATCAACCGATGCAGACAACTAGTTCATACTGAGTTTGACACTACTCTAGGGGGAAAGTTAGATTCAGATTGGAGGGAAGCATTTCAGCAAGTACCACAGTGGAACATCACTCCAAAGTCATCTTCTGTCCGTGTAGCTGGTAGGGGTTCTGTACATGTGCCTGCGTCTTCCATAGTTACAGCCTATGTAAAGGGACTTAAAACTCAGTCAGGTGACAGCACTAAAATGCTGTTGGAGCCAGGTAACACACCATTGCCCGGTGGCCTGGTAGTTGTCCCCACTCTAGTTGAATCAAAGGGACATTTATTTCCAGTGCAGGTGGTAAATTTCTCTGAGGAGGATGTGTGGTTAAGCCCCAGGACCAGGCTTGGTATTCCGACTCAGGCAGAGTGTGTAGACAAGGACTCCTGTGAGGTGCGATTTCAATACATCTCCGCTGACACAGAGGAAGTAACTGTTGGCAGAAAAGAAGGACAGATGACAGACCAAGACATTCAGTTGCTTTTGGACAAACTACACATAGGTGGCACACAGGGCCAACAAGCAGAGTTAGGTGCACTTTTATCCAGGTATTCGGAAGTATTTGCTTTTAAGGATGAGGACCTAGGCTACACTGATAAAGTTGAGCATGAGATTAACTTGGTAGATGACGTACCAGTTACAGAGCCATACCGTCGTGTCCCACCTACACTGTACAAAGAGGTGAGGGACCACATCACTAAGCTTCTAAGAAAGCATGTCATCCAGGAGAGCAATAGTTCATACACTTCACCCATAGTGGTAGTTCGTAAGACTGATGGAGACATACGAGGCTTTAGGAAACTAAACTCAAAAACCAGACGTGACGCATTTCCTTTGCCCCAAATTGACGAGAGTTTTGATGCCCTTCATGGTGCAAAGTTCTTCTCGACCATTGATCTTGCAAGTGGGTACCACCAGGTTGCTGTTCGTGAAAGTGACAGGCCTAAGACTGCTTTTACAACTCCTTTTGGCCTTTTTGAGTACCTCAGAATGCCTTTTGGTGTCTGTAATGGACCTGCAACTTTTCAACGACTTATGCAAGCGACTATGAGCGACTTAGTGTTCCATATCCTATTGGTGTATTTAGATGACATCCTTGTGTTCTTTCAGACCATTTAGAGAGGCTTGAGACAGCTCTAAGACGACTGAAAGAGACAGGCTTGAATGTAAAGCTTGAAAAGTGTCACTTCCTGCAGCAGGAAGTCAGGTTCCTTGGGCATCAAATTTCAGGGGAGGGTATAGGGACAGATCCAGAGAAAATTGCCACCGTAAAGAAGTGGCAGGTCCCCAGTACAGTCAAAGATCTGAGGTCATTTCTTGGCTTCTGTAGTTATTACAGGAGGTTCATTGAGGATTTTTCTAAATGAGCTGGCCCTCTCCATGATGTAGTCAATGCATGCCTTAGGGAAGACAGCCCAGCAAAAGCAAAACGGTTGTTTGAAGGTTCATGGACAGCTGAGTGCCAAGCTGCTTTCGAACAGTTGAAAGAAAAGCTGATCAGTGCTCCAGTGTTAGGTTACGCAGATTTCACTCAGCCTTTCATTGTAGAGACGGATGCCAGTAACCTAGGATTAGGTGCCATCCTCCACCAGCAGCAGGGAGATAGGAAGAGAGTGATAGCATATGCCAGTAGGAGGCTCCGTAATGCTGAAAGAAATGACAGAAACTACAGCAGTATGAAAATGGAGCTCCTCGCCCTCAAATGGGCTGTTTCAGAGAAATTTCGAGGTTACCTTCTAGGTTCCAAGCTCACTGTCATAACAGATAACAACCCCCTGTTTCACCTTTCTACAGCTAAGTTAGGTGCTGTTGAGCAAAGATGGGTGGCTCAGTTAGCTGTTTTTGCCGTATTTCCGTCTTTTCCATATTTTATACAATTAAATGTGGTTTTATGTATTTACAACTACATCCTAAGCCTAGAACCCAAGTTATCAATTCAGAATAAAAAACCCCAGAAAAAAGAAAGTTCTGTGTCCTGTGCTGCTCCATTTCGCCAGGCTACACATTTTTGACTTGTTTAACCTGGGAACTTCAGTTTTATGATTATGAACCCAAATAATTGAATACATATCGCCAGTATAGAGGCTTGGATTTGATATGCAACCAAGATTCATGATGTATAATCATTTTCTTCTTCTAGTTGGTAAATAGTTTCTTCACATCTTACTAGGTTCCTCCAAAGTGCGCGCTACTCCCTGACTGTGAAGGAAGAAGGGTGATATGTTAATAGACCCTACCTGAAGAGCAACAGGAGAGAATGACTCTGTGTTGCTATTGGTGGTGTAGTTGTGAACGCAAGTACAAAGACCATGGGCTGGATCTTGATACTGGAGGCGTGTAGGAGGCGGGACTACAACTTTCGGGGTTGTAGTCCTGCCTCCATCGAGTTGTGGCCAACCCACTCAATTTTCACTTGATTGACCTTATTGAGCCCACCCAACGGGCTCAGCAGGCCAATTAAGGGCCACCCGGCAAGAGGTGACGTCACAGATTGACATTTCATCTGTCAAGAGCTTTTGACAGATGAAATATCAGCGTTTGACAGCTCTTTGAAGCTGTCAAACACTGACAATCTGTACTCCAAGTTAATTCCTTCCTCTCAGGCTGATTTAGAGATCTCTCCAGAACAGAAAGCTGAATGCTGCAACTTTTGACAGATCGCGGCCATTCCGCTTTCTGTGCCGGTGAGATGAGGGACTCCTGAGACCTGAAGGAAGGAAGGCTGTAAAGGTAAATAAAGGTAAGTAAAACTTCTTTAAACGCTTTACACACACCAAACACACTTACCTCTGCACTCATGCACCCATCACTCACCCGAACACCGGACATCTCGAACCCTCCAAGCCCTTCAGCCCGACGGTCCGCCTTGCTAACTTGGCGTGGTTTGGAGCCGTCGGGAATCCCACACTTCCGGAATAAAAATAAGGATTAGGCTAAAAACTGCCTGTTAACTATCTGTTAACAGGCAGTTAATTGGCACTAATCCCCTTCCCGCCTTGGGGAGGCGGGTCCCAGTGCGGGGCGGGTATCTGCCTCCTTTGAAACTGGCATGTAGGCGGGTTGAGGGTGGGATGGGTTTGTGCCCCCCTGATTTTGAGATTTTAACCCCCCACATGCCTCCAATCCCGCCTCCACGGCCCAATGAAAATCCTGCCCATGCATGCTTATGAATTTGTTACAAATAGGGACCAGACACAAACGTGGATTCGCTGACATGTTTTTCTCTTTCCCTTTGTGTGGGAGTGGAACTGCATCACCTGAGATTGGTGGCTCCACCAGATGGTCCAGCTGAGCGAAGGAACTCATACTATAGGAGGTTATGATGAAAAATCTGCAAAACAAGGTCCCTGCTATGGCATGACACAAGGGCCCAGAAATTCGGGTCTCCACGGGTGAGTACGCACGGGGTACTCACCCGTAGGCCCAACGGAAGTGCCGGTTGCCTTAAAGGAAGGGGTTCAGAGGTGGAACGCGTACGCCGGAGAGGCAACGCGTGCGCATGGAACTTACGGTTTTTTTGCAGGTTTCTCCAGGAGGGTAAGTCTCCAGGAGATACACATGTAAAAAGCAGGTGCATGGCCTGCTTTTAACAAGGTAAGTGGTGAATTAATTAAAATTAAAACATTTTTTCCACAGGTTTATTATTTTTAAATACTTTAAAGAAAGGTAAGATTATTTTTAGCCCATTAGAAAATGTAATTAATTTTTTCAAAATGTTAAATTTGTTTAAAATAGTTATTTTATGTAATTAAAAAAAAATGTATTTGAAGTTTTAGTGATGTTTTGGGGCTTATAGTATTTATAGGTTTGACAGCTCTTCCTGTCAATTTTATGAATGGGCATTTCCCTGCTACCATTGGCTCTCCACTGTAAGATTCGAAAAATTTTCATTATATAATCACACAAGACAACAGGATTAATAATACAGCTTTATTGACCAAAAGAAGCTTGTACAGATAAAACCTTTGATAAAAGGGCATACAAAATGGCCGCCGGACCTCGTGATCAGTTTCGTGAACCATTTGATTTCTGTTACTGCAAGCCAGATAGGCTTGTGGATTGAGAGCAGTAAGCCCGCGAAAGCCAGTATCGGGAAACCGAAACTCAGGGAAATGGGCATACATATTCAATTGGATTCTAAGTACAAGACAGTTTCAGGCAACAGGATGGGGCCCATCAAGATATGGGCGGACAATGAATGAACATTTAAACCCATTTAATGTACAAAGGAAAAACCGTTTAACAGCCATCAAGGGAAATCTCCAGACCGATCAATATGCGAACCGAGTTACGGTGACAAAGTAAAAGGCATTATCGGCCAGGAAGGCCAGTTAAGCTATCACCGGCCCCGTTACAAGACAAAGCGCCCCTGCAGTGATTTCTGCCCGCCAAAAATATTACAAAGGCTGGACTATGATCTGGCGGGAGATAAGGCTGGCCCAAAAGGGTATAACTATGGATTTTGAAAAGTCCATCAGCGCCTCTTCTACCTCGGTAGCTTCGGAATTCGATCAGGACGTTTCTTCTTTTAAAGACGCTTCGGACGGACAGTTCGGAAAAAGCCAGACAAGGCTCAGCCATGACGGGAAGACGACGAGGGTGGCCCGGGTACCGTTGTCGGGAGATCATCGATGACCCAGGCCAAAGAAGAAGACACCCTCAGGAAAACCGACGATCCAGGCCAGAGGAAAAGGACATTCCGGGCCTAGCACTCCCGTGCCACAACGTTCCATGAATCCAAATCCACAACAGATCTAAACTGATCCATCCTTGACAAGCGCTCATCAAGGCTGTGTCCACTGCCTCACCACAGGAGAGAGAGAGAGAGGATAAAAACAAGCTGCGCCAGAAGTTTCCAAATCCACGTGACGACGGAAAGCTGTGCCGAAAGGCTGCGAACCCCCTCTTTTGCGAATCTGAAAGCGGTGAGCATGATCCCGAGTTCCTCAAGTCGAAACTTAGTTTAGGTATAAGGGGAGGGAGAGGGTAAGGGTAATCGTAATGTGTTTCCCCTTTTTCGATGTGCCGTGTGTTTCCCATTTCCATGGAATCAAGTTTATAGATATGTGCATGCTTGTAGTCGCTTTGATTTGTGCTTATGATATGTATTTTGTAATGCTGCAAACTGTTTAATAATAAAAGCATCCATTTCGTGCTATTCAACCTGGTCTATTGAGTCTTTCTCTGCACTACAGTTCCCTGCACCTAAGTCCAAGGTCTAGAACCGTAGGGAAGAGTGGGTCGAACCACTCAAGGGTAATTATTGCACGAAGCCTGGTAGGAGACCAGAACGAGCAAGAGAAACCCCCTACACATGGCCCACGTGATCCCAGGGGACGCATTGAACTAACTGCACCCCTGGGATACGCTAGCACTGCGTGCCGGCAGTTGAAGGAGGCCCAGGATCGGAATCCCATGCGGGCCCACAGCTCAACGGCAGGCACGCTATGTAAGTGCAGGTCAGAGGCTTTGTAGGGGTTCGCAAAACCCCCTCAACCCCAAAGCTACTGGAGATATTAATCTACATCGTGGAAATTGCCTCTGGGTTGGACAATATTTTAAAATGTGCCCAGAACTGCAAAAGGCTGCGTTGCGGCACGTGGACAACACCGGAATCGAGGAACTTCATGGAAAAATTTGCACACTTTAAGACAGTACATTTTAATAATAAAATTGTTCCCTGGAGTTTGGTAATTTCAAAAGGGTTTAAAAATGGCCATCAGAAAAGCATGGCCAGGACAACAGGGCTTGGGAAAAAGCAGCTCGCAGCTCGTGGATGTCTGTGAAAAGTGGGAGGGTCAAGCAGCGGCAGCCAGATTCTGTCAATCAAAAATGGGAGTTTCCCTACCCCGCTGACAAGCAATGTTTCTTTACAAGTAACTGCAGGATGTTGACATAAGGGATTAAACCACTTGAGACTGACCGCAGGACAATGGGCTTCTGTTTGCCTAGCAATCCAACTCCATTCAGTACCCTTCACACACAATGAGACACACCAAAACTCCGGAAAAGGACTTTTGAAAGAGAACAGTTGGGAATGAATGGGTTTTTGAATCACCCATTACTCCCTTTTGTTAGCCTGGAAACTCCAGATGTAGGTGGGACAAACCACTCCAAGCCCATTTGAGTCAGCCAATCATGGCCTTTCTTTTGTGTATTCGAACCTTTTCGGCGCGAATTTTGCACACAGACACTTTCAGCGCCAAACAGCAGGAGCTCGCAGGATATAAAGATAGCTCCTGAGAAGCTATCTCTCTCTCTTATTTCCTTGGACCACAGGTGAGCAGGTTTCTGACTCCTCGGCAAGGCAATCTAGTAAGGAGTTAAAGGGGGGGTGGTAATTTAAGAGAAATTGCTAAGATTGTTTAATTAACATTGTAGCCATTTATCCCTCATTTTGCCATCTGTCTTCCCCCATTTAAGCAATTGTACAGTGATTACTAAAATCATGTGGTGTAGTTTTCTTTAGTTTAATAAAGTTTGACTTTCTCACATCCAGACCAGTTGTCCGTTTTAATATATACATTAATTATAAGTCCTCCAGTCAGAACTGGAGGGGTGGGTTTAGCGATTCAAAACCGCTGTTTGGGATTGGTCATAGTGTAGTAGCAAAAGGCTGCCTGACCAGGTGAATTACCGTAAACCAGGTAAAGGAAGGTAAATTACCGTAAACCCCGAAAAAGATGTCCCCCTACAGCTTGCACCCGCGGGAAGCCCCCGACCCGAATTTCTGGGCCATGGTGAAACTAGTGCCAATAGACCAGCGATGTTAGGCAAATCCTTATCCATGCAAAAGAAAGCCCCCCCAGTAACTGTCAATAAAATAGAAAAGCAATGATTGTACTCCAAATACTCACTTCTATTTCTCCTAAGAAGATATAAAAATCTCTATAAAGAGGAAATTTTATTCCTTGAGGAAGACAAAAATTAGGTTATCGACGGTAAATGTAATCTGCCTCATTGTTTGAATATTGTTCATCCTCCAAGAGGCCTGTTGTACAACAGAGGGAGGGTATCTGCCTCTGCTGATGTGTGGCTGACTTGACTATAACTAACCCGATTGAAAGCAATTTTGTCAAAAAGGAAAGCAAGACATGGAGTAACTGCTCTGGAGGAGCTCAGAAGAAAAACTGACACGACTTGGGGGGGAAAAAGCAGACAATGCTGGAAATTCACAACACATCAGGCAGCATCCGTAAGAGATGGGATAATATTCCAGAGAAAGAAGTGAGGCAAATTTTTCTCTGCTTTCCACCTGATTTTCAGCCAGTGTTTGGGTGGGGAGAGTCAGTAATAGAATGGGAATTCATTACATTCAATCTATTACACTGGATCCTGGCCTACTTTATGACCCACTCAAGTACCCAACATTATTTCCTGTCATTGCCACCCCAATTGCAGGCAGTCATTGGTCTTGCCCAAATAAAAGAGACATCCAGGTTTGCTCGTGATGCAGGAAGGCTGAAGTAGGTTTAAAGGGCCCAGAAGTTACATGGCAAGGCTTTATCAGCACCCATTTTTCACACTATTTGGATAAGTTTCTTTTTTCTGTTGACAATGGGTTAATATTAACCTTTGTGCATGCGGCTTGAGTGGTCCTCAAATGTAGAGTGGGCACAATGGATTTTCCATTGGCAATTTCCCTCTGCTTTTTTGGAGAAGCAACAGATGAGTCGGGCAGCACCAGAGGCTAGTGCTCCCACCTGCCAGTACCTCCACCCCAGAATATACAGACAGAGACGATCCTACCTCCAATCCGGCCAATTACCGCCCCATCAGTCGACTCACAATCATCAGCAAAGTGATGGAAGATGTTATCGACAGTGCTATCAAGCAGTACTAACTCAGCAATAACCTGCTCACTGATGCCCAGTTTGGGTTCCGCCAGGATCACTCGGCTCCAGACCTCATTACAGCCTTGGTCCAAACATGGACAAAAGAGCTGAATTCCAGAGATGAGGTGAGACTGACTGCCCTTGACATCAAGGCAACATTTGACCAAGTGTGGCATCAAGGAGCCCTAGTAAAACTGAAGTCAATGGGAATTGGGGGGAAAACTCTCCACTGGCTGGAGTCATACCTAGCACAAAGGAAGATGGTTGTGGTGGTTGGAGGTCAAACATCATAGCCCCAGGACATCGCTGCAGGAGTTCCTCAGGGCAGTGTCCTAGGCCCAACCATCTTCAGCTGCTTCATCAATGGCCTTCACTCCATCATAACATCAGAAGTGGGGATATTCGCTGATGACTGCACAGTGTTCAGCGCAATTCACAGCTCCTCAGATAAGGAAGCAGTCCATGCCCGCATGCAGCAAGCCCTGGAAGACATTCAGGCATGGGCTGATAAGTGGCAGGTAACATTCATGCCACACATGTGCCAGGCAAAGACTATCTCCAACAAGCGAGCGTCTAACCACCGCCCCTTGACATTCAACGGCATTACCATCAGTGAATCCCCCACCATCAACATCCTGGGGGGTCACCATTGACCATAAACTTAACTGGACCAACCACATAAATACTGTGGCCACAAGAGCAGGTCAGAGGCTGGGTATTCTGCGGTGAGTGTCTCACCTCCTGACTTCCCAAAGCCTTTCCACAATGTACAAGGCATGTGATGGAGTACACTTCACTTGTCTGGATGAGTGCAGCACCAACAACACTCAAGAAGCTCGACACCATCCAGGACAAAACAGCCCGCTTGATTGGCACTCCATCCACCACCTTAAACATTCACTCCCTCCACCACCGGCGCACCATGGCTGCAGTGTGTACCATCTACAAGATGCACTGCAGCAACTCGCCAAGGCTTCTTCAGCAGCACCTCCCAAACCTGTGAACTCTACCACCTAGAAGGACATGAGCAGCAGGCGCATGGGAACACCACCACCTTCAAGTTCCCCTCCAAGTCACACACCATCCTGACTTAGAAGTATATCGCCGATCCTTCATCGTCGCTAGGTCAAAATCCTGGAACTCCCTCCCTAACAGCACTGTGGGGGTACTTTCACCACACGGACTGCAGCGGTTCAAGAAGGCGGCTCACCACCACCTTCTCAAGGGCAATTAGGGATGGGCAATAAATGCCGGCCTGGTCAGTGGCGCCCACATCCCATGAATGAATAAAAAAAGAGTTGTCCCAGGTGCAGATTGAACTTCAAAAAGGAAGCTATCAATGAGATATGACGTATACTGTAACCCAATCTACAACCAACCTTCATCATAGGCACCGTACCACCAGTTTTTCTAAAAGTCAATATCACTTTAGGCTTCTAACATAAGAAATAGCAGCAGGAGTGGGTCATTTGGCCCATCGAGCCTGCTCCACCATTCAATAAAATCATGGCTGATCTTATACCTCAACTCCACTTTGCTGCACTATCCCCATATCCCTTGATTCCCTTAATATCCAAAAATCTAGCGATCTCTGTCTTGAATATACTCAACAACTAAGCCTCCACAGCCCTCTGGGTTAGAGAATTCCAAAGCTTCACCACCTTCTGATTGAAGAAGTTCTCCTCATCTCTGTCTTAAATGGCCGACCCCTTATTCTGAGACTATGATCCCTGGTTCTAGGCTCCCCAGCCAGGGGAAACATCCTCCCTGCATCTACCCTGTCAAGCCCTGTAAGAATTTTGTATGTTTCAATGAGATCACCTCTCATTCTTCTAAACTAGAGAAAATAGGCCTATTCTACTCAATCTTTCCTCATAAGAAAATCCCCCCATCCCAGGAACCAGTCTGGTGAACCTTTGTTGCACTCCCTCTATGGCAAATATATCCTTCCTTAGGTAAGGAGACCTAAACTGTACACAATACTCCAGGTGTGGTCTCACCAGGGCCCTATATAATTGCAGTAATATGTCTTTACTCTTATACTCAAATCCTCTTGTAATAAAGGCCAACATACCATTTGCTTTCCTAATTGCTTGCTGTACCTGCATGCTAACTTTTAGTGATTCGTGTGCAAGGACACCCAGGTCCCTCTGAACACCAACATTTCCCAATCTCTCACCGTTTAAAAAATACTCTGCTTTTCTATTATTCCTACCAAAGTGGATAACTTCACATTTGTCCACATTATATTCCATTTGCCATGTTCTTGCCCACTCACTTAGCCTGTTATATCCCCTTGAAGCCTCTTTGCACCCTCCTCACAACTTACATTCCCACCTGGCTTTGTATCATCAGCAAACATGGCTATATTACATTTGTTCACCCGCATCCAAATCATTGATGTAGATTGTGAATAGCTGAGGCCCAAGCACTGATCCTTGCATTACCCCACTAGTTACAGCCTGCCAACCCAAAAATGGGAACATCATAGAATTGCATAGAATCTACAGCACAGAAACAGGCCATTTGGCCCAACTGGTCGATGCCAGTGCTGATGCTCCACAGGAGCCTCCTCCCATCCCGCTTCATCGAACCTTATCACTATATGCTTCTATTCCTTGCATGATCATGTGTTTATCTAGCTTTCCCTTAAATGCATTGATGCTATTTGCCTCAATGACTCCTTGTGGTAGCGAGTTCCACTGTCTTACCACTCTCTGGGTAAAGAAGTTTCTCCTGAATTGCCGATTGGATTTATCCATGACTATATTATATTTATGGCCTCTAGTTTTGGTCTCCCCACAAGTGGAATCAAATTCTCTACATCTACACTAAAAATCCCCTTCATAATTTTGAAGACTTCCATTAGGTCACCCCTCAACCTTCTCTTTTCTAGAGAAAAGAGCTCGAGCCTGTGCAACTTTTCCTGGTAATTTTATCCTCTCAGTTCTGCTATGGTCCTTGTGAATCTTTTTTGCACTTTCTCCAGTGCCTCTATATCCTTTTTATAATAGGGACAGCAGAACTGTGCACAGTACTCTTAAGTGTGGTCTAACCATGGTTTGATACAAGTTTAATATAAGTTCTCTGCTTTTCAATTCTATCCCTCTGGAAACGAACTCCAGTGCTTTGTTTCTTTGTGGCCTTATTAACCTGCATCGCTGCTTTTTGTGATTTGCCTTTCTGTATCCCGAGATCCCTTTGCTCCTCTACCCCATTTAGACTTATTATCCAAGCGGTATGTGGCCTCCTTACTTTTCCTACAAAAATGTAACATCTCACACTTCTTTATATTGAAATTAGTTTGCTAATTACGCACCCATTCTGCAAGTTTATTAATGCCTTCTTAGATTTTTCTGCAGGTTTCCTCAGTCTTAATTATACCCCCAATTTGCAAATTTTGTAATTGCAATTCTGAGCCTCGAGTCCACATCATCTTCGTAAATTGTGAACAACTGCGGCCCCTTGTGGAACGCCACTTCCCACCTTTTACCAGTCTGAGTAATGACTTTTAACCCCTACTCTCTGTTTCCTGTTCTGTAGTCAGTTTACTATCCATTCTGCTACTCGTCCCCTGACTCCACATGCTCTGACCTTATTCATGAGTCTATTATGCCGTACCTTATGGAAGGCCTTTTGAAAATCCAAATATATTACATCTACTGGATAATCTTTGTCTACACTTTATGTTACTTCTGCAACAAATTTAATAAGGTACGTCAATCATGTCCTTCCCTTTTCAAATTTGTGTTGACTCTAGATATTTTTCTATTGCATCTCTCAGTAAAGATTCCATTATTTTTCCTACCACTGCTGTTAAGCTAACTCGTCTCTAGTTCCCTGGACTTGTTCTATCTCCCTTTTTAAATATAGGTTTAACATTAGCTGTTCAACAGTCCTCTGGCAGCATTCCCTTTGCTAATGAATTTTTATATATATGAAATGGTGGCTCTGCTCTCTGTTCCCTAGCTTCTTTTAATATGCACGGATGTAATCAATCCAGACCAGAGGTTTTATCCTCTCTATGTTTGATTAATTTATCAATTATTTCCCCATCATTAACATTACCCAGTCAGCACAGGTGCATAGAGCAAGTCACAGTTGTATCCTTTGCTCAGGCAGGCAAGTTATTTCAACAACTTTCCCAATGGACAAGGCAGTTGCAAGACATAGCACAGGATGGTAGAATTCCCCACAGTCTAAGGAGTCACAGATTGCAACCACATGGTCATATATATGCTCCTTTGAGCAATGCCACCACCTATGCCAACAGGAAAGGTTGCCACTTTCTCAAGTTACATTAGGAACTGGATTGAGACTGCTCATTTGGAACTAGCAGCAACAACCACTGAATGTTTGTTTCTTTGACAGCTGGCACAATGCATTCATTCTAAGGCAATCCAATCTTCTTCTTCTTCTTCTTCTTAGGCAGTCCTTCGGAAGCGAGGATGACTTGCTTCCACATTAAGAATGAGTTCTCAGGTGACTGATGAGTCCAATGCAGGACCTACAGTCTCTGTCACAGGTAGGGCGGGTGGTTGGGGTGCTTGGGTTGACGTGCGCTCCTTACGCTGCTTGAGCTTGGCTTGCGCTTGCTTGCGGTGAAGAGACTCGAGGTGTTCGGCGCTTTCCCGAATGCTTCTCCTCCACTTCGTGTGGTCTTGGTCCAGGGATTCCCGGGTGTCAGTGGAGTTGTTGCTCTTTTTCAAGGAGACTTTGAGGGTGTCCTTGAAGTGTTTCCTCTGCCCACAATATGCCAACACTCTTCAACCCTGCAACCAAAGGCCCTGAGTGACTTTGGGAAGATCAAGGCTATTCTCTGCAGCAATGGCTGATGACAACAATCCTAAAACAGAAGCTGAGTATTGGTACAATGAGGTCCCTGTCACCATGAGAGCCAAAACTCAGTACACCACTGGTATGCTGAATGGATGCTTCAGGCACTTGTAATGGTCTGAGAGGGCCCTGCAATATAGTTTGACTAGGGGCATAGCTGTATGCTGCTTGTTACACAACTTTATCTAACAAAAAGGACTCATCATAGAGACTCTGAAGGAGGAAGGTTCCCACAGGCAGCAAGGGATTCAGGAGGAATAGCCCGCAATGCCGACACTAAGACTTGCTGTTCTGCCAGCATCGTCATTTTAATAGCTCAATCCATGAGTTCTAAATCCCCTGAGAGAGGATATATTCACGTGCTACCACAAGCTAATCCATGCTCTGTATATCACACAGTACAGTCCCCTCTTTCTCACTCTGGAACTTCTGAAAATAGATGTCTCTGGACTGCTGCTTGAGAAGGATGGAATGAGTGAGCATTTGTCCTGTGAACTGCGGGGGGTGGGGCGGGGGGCTTATTTGTGGTCTTGCACGTCTTCTAGAGTAGGAAAAGAGGAAGGGAGCAGAGCTCACATGTCACTTCCATTAGAACAAATGACGTGAGGGTTTCATGATGTGGTTCACTAGCAATTAGTGAAAAGTACAGTAGGATGAGAAGCAGAAAGTTATGACTGACCCAGTGTTGGCTCATGCTCTCCTGTTGCCTCATCTCTGCCTACCACAATGCCACGTCCCCCACCTTCAAGGATCTGCATGGCTTTCTGCTCATGGGAGTGAAGCGTCTCAGGCTTAGGGGTCTGCTACCTGTTGCTGATATCTCCCGGCTGTTATGGCTGCTCCTTCCGAGGCAAAGAAAGGGAAGAGGTTGTCTGTGTGCAATTGTAAAGAGGTGCGCTGACAAGTGAATGCAACAAATAATTAGATTCAACGTGAGGTTTTAGTCGGAAATTACATGGAAGAGTGTGAGTGAAGGAACACCTGCTTGGTGACGCTGGTGTTGTAGAGAGTTCGGTGTTTCTTCCTGGGTAATGATGGTAAGCCATGAAGCACTTAAACATAGGTTGAGGGAAAGGGACTTAAAGTGGCAAACATGCTGAGAAGAGGGCCTCCTTAGAAGGTACGGCTGACTTCTCATCTTTTACCTAACCTAGTAAATTGAAGGAGCATATACATAGTGACAATAATGTGCCAAAGGTGCAACCCAATCGTATGTTATTAAGCGATTGTCAGAGAGACAAGTACAAGGCTTCATGGCAGCACACTCGCTCCAAGCACTGGCATCTGCTGGACTACGTCATCATCTGAGCGAGGGACCGCAAGGACGTTCGCATCACCCATGCCATGACAGGAGCTGACGACTGCTGGACAGACCACCGCCTAATCTGTTCTGTCATCTCCATCAATGCAGCCCCAAAACAGCAGTGGCAACAGAAACAATGCCGCAGGAAAATTAACGCTGGAGCACTCAAAGACTCCGCTAAGAAAGCCCTATTCAGCCTGCGCCTCACAAACAACCTGATGACTCCCAGTGATGCAAAGACACAGAGTGCCCACAGCACCTGGTCTGCACTCAAGGCCTCCATAATCAGCACCTGTGAAGAGACGCTCGGTCACTCAACCAGGAAACACCAAGACTGGTTCGATGAGAACGACCAGGAGCTAATAAGCCGCAAGCGCAAGGCATTCCTGATCTGGAAACAGCAACAGAACTCGAGAGCAAGAAAGCAGATCTACAGACGCCTGAAGGCCGAGGTCCAACAAAAAACTCGCGACCTAAAGAACAGATGGTGGGTGGAGAAAGCGCAGGAGATCCAGCAGCCAGCCGACAACCATGACATGCGTGGATTCTTTAGCGCAGTCAAGACCACCTATGGCCCAAGCACCCAAGGTCCTAGCCGGCTGCGGGCCAAGAACGGAGAGGTACTCATCAAGGACAGAGACACAGTCAGTGCCCGCTGGAAGGAGCACTTCGAAGATCTCCTTAACCACAACTCTGTCTTCGACACGAGTGTCCTCAACTCCATCCCGCAGCATGCTACCTGCCACCATCTCAGCACAACCCCAGCCCGGCATGAGGTTGAAAAGGCCATCCGACAACTGAAGAACAACAAGGCCTCAGGAGCAGATGGAATCCTCGCCAAGGCACTAAAGCATGGCGGAGAAGCACTACTGGCGTGAATTCATGAACTATTTTCTCTTATCTGGAAGGAGGAGAGCATGCCAGGGGATCTCAGCGATGCCGTAATTGTAACCATCTTCAAGAAAGGTGACAAGTCCGATTGCGGTAATTACAGAGGAGTTTCCATGCTGTCTGCCACAGGGAAAGTTATCGCAAGAATCCTCCTCAATCGCCTCCTTCCAGTGGCCAAAGAGCTCCTCCCAGAGTCGCAATGCAGATTCTGCCCACTAAGGGGCATAATGGACATGATCTTCACCGCACGTCAATTACAAGAGAAATGCAGGGAACAGCACCAACCACTGTACACGGCCTTCTTTGATCTCACAAAGGCCTTCAACACTGTCAAGCATGAGTGATTATGGAGTGTCTTCCTCAAATTCGGCTGCCCTCAAAAGTTTGTCACCATCCTCCGCCTGCTACATGACGACATGCAAGCCGTGATCCTGACCAATGGTTCCACCACAGACTAAATTCACGTATGAACCAGGGTCAAGCAAGGCTGTGTCATCACACCAACGCTCTTCTCGATCTTCCTTGCTGCAATGCTCCATCTCACCCTCAGTAAGCTCCCCGCTGGAGTGGAGCTAATTTACAGAACAAATGGGAAACTGTTCAACCTCCGTTGCCTCCAGTCCAGATCCAAGGTCGTCCCATCCTCTGTCATCGAATTACAGTATGCAGACGACGCTTGCGTCTGCGCTCACTCGGAGGTCGAACTCCAAACCATCGTCAACACCTTTACTGAAGTGTACGAGAGCATGGGTCTTACACTAAACATCCGTAAGACAAAGGTCATCTACCAACCTGCCCCCGCCACACAGTACTGCCCTCCGATTATCAAAATCCACGACATCGTGGACCACTTTCCATACCTCGGGAGCCTACTGGCAACAAGGGCAGACTTCGATGATGAAGTCCAACACCGCCTTCAGTGTGCCAGTGCAGCCTTCGGTCGCCTGAGAAAGAGAGTGTTTGAAGACCACGACCTCAAACCTGGCACTAAGCACATGGTCTACAGAGCAGCAGTGATACCTGCCCTGCTGTATGCCTCAGAGACATGGGTGGAGAGGTACCGCCAACGCTGCCTCCGCAAGATCCTGCAAATCCATTGGCAGGATAGGCGCACCAACGTCAGTGTTCTCGCTCAGGCCAACATCCCCAACATCGAAGCTTTGACCACACTCAATCAGCTCCGATGGACGGGTCACATTGTCCGCATGCCCGATACGAGACTCCCAAAACAAGTGCTCTACTCGGAGCTCTGGCACAGAAAGAGAGCCCCAGGTAGGCAGAGGAAACGCTTCAAGGACACCCTCAAAGCCTCCTTGAAAAAGTGTAACATCCCCACCGACACCTGGGAATCCCTGGCCCAAGACCGCACAAAGTGGAGGAGAAGCATCTGGGAAGGCACCGAACACCTCGAGTCTCTTCGCCGGGAGCAAGCGGAAGCCAAGCGCAGACAGCGCAAGGAGCGCACGTCAACCCAAGCACCCCACCCACCCGCCCCTTCAACCACCGTCTGCCCCACCTGTGACAGAGACTGTAGGTCCCGCATTAGGCTCACCAGTCACCTGAGAACTCATTTTTAATGTGGAAGCAAGTCATCCTCGGTTCCGAGGGACTGCCTAAGAAGAGAAAAGACACCTCATACAGTTAAGTTCTGTTTCAGTGCTGTTCAATGTGAAAGCCGGTGAAGATACATGTGCACCAAGGTGTTGAATTGTATATTGCAGCTGTACTGTGTGCCTGATGGCAGTCCAAGGGCCAAATACTGAGCAGAAGATTTATTCATTTCACCTGCAAAGCTCCTGCTGGTTTTCCTTTTCTTTGTGTTTCTACACAAAGCCAACTTCAGCACTTACATCTCTTTAAACTCCGTAGGCCCGGAGGACTAAAAAAGCCTGCTCCCTGATTGGTGGAATGTGATCAGAGAGCCTTCGGGCCCTGTGATTTTAAAAAGCTGGAACATCCTCTCTTGTTCCCCTGCTGCATTCCCAGCCAGATCGCCCCACTCTGCCGCTGTTTAAAGAGAAAACAACTTTTGAATCGGGAATTATATTCTTGGAGATAATGGAACTTTTCGATAGATGTACTGTGGCCCAAAAGGAGGCCGCATCCCTTTCAATTTACCCACAAGTCAATGCAACAGCTGATTTCCTGTCCTGCCAAGCCCCCAGTGGCAGGCCTAATATGGGCTAGGAGCTTGCCTTTTTTATTATTTATTCATTCAAGTGATGTGGATGTCCCCAGAGGGCCAGCATTTACTGCCCATCCCTAATTTTCCTTAACTGAGTGACTTTCTAGGCCATTTCAGAGGGCAGTTAAAAATCAACCACGTAAATTTGATCAGGCAATCACAGGAAATCCTGTGAGACTGGCTTGCAATCGAAGTGGCAGGTGTGAAGCACGCTGCACTCATGTCCTAGCACTTCAGCACCCAGTCTGGAAAACTCACACTCGTGGGTCCGCAAGCTATTCGATCATGGGGGCATCACAGCCTAGCCCAATCCTGCTCTCCCTGACATTCAGTCTGTGCAGTTTACAGCAGGGATAACGATCAGGAGTGGGAACCCTAGCGATTTGTTTCCTTCCCTGGTCCAGAGGCACTGAAGTCAATTGCTTCCACCCCCAACTGACACCAGCTAACTCAACACCAAATGTGCATTAAACCGGGACACCTGTAAGTAAAATTTAAAAAGCAGAAAATATAATAGAAAGAAAGAAAGAAGGCTGGCACAGGCACAGGCACGATAGGCCGAATGGCCTCCTTCTGAGCTGTATCAGTCTATGATTCTATGATATCGGACCTTTCACAACATCAGGACATCCTACAGCACGTTACGGCCAATGAAGTACTTTTGAAGTGTAGTCATTGTTGTAATGTAGGAAATGCAGCAGCCAATTTGTGCACAGCAAGGTCCCACAAACAGCAATGTGCTAATGATCTGATAATCTGTATTTTTAAAGTGATGTTGGTTGATATTTATGTTTAAAAAACAAGCTTTGAAACTGTTTTATGAGTTGAAAGATATTATTTGTATTTGGCAACTGAGTCAATTATTCTCAGTTAGGTGTTCATTTGTAAGAATGCAGGGCAGTGTGGCACCCGTTCACACACACTGGATTAACGGTTACGATTCTCTTTTGTGAATGGATTACACATGGTTGACGTAGTCTATGGAACAAAATGGAGAACTTAGGCTCCCACCATTTCTGCGCCCTCTGATAATGTCTCCTCATGCGTGTCAACATCGCGTTTAATTAATTGAGAATTACATTGTGGTTAATAATCATCATCAACGTCAAAGACATCATGATCATTACCACTTCATCCAATGTAACATGCTGAATACTCCTTGGCTGCTGCATTAATGTGCTTATCTCCTGGCTAGCCTTCTGTCTGATACTAGTCTGGCAGCACGGAAATATCCTTTTTAGTTCTTCATTAGGAACTGTGATAAAATGACAGGCAACAGGTGCACTGTTTTCATGTTAAACACAGATAAGACAGCTCTACGGGTGAAAGCTGACAATTCACTGATATCTGGTACTCTTATGGCTTAGGTAAGTTTCTGGATAAAAGCTGACAATTCCTACACATTTGGTAGTGTATGGCTTATGTATATTTCAGAGCCAAATCTCACATAAGGAATAATGGAAAGCTGGGTGCGTGACTGTCAGAGCAAAGGAGCTTTCGCTTGAGAAAACAATGAGCTGTGATGATGTTGCAGGACATAGTATTCACTTGCCTAACATCACAGTAACTCTTAAACCAAAGCAAAATACTGTGGCTGCTGGAAATCTGAAGTAAGAACAGAATATGCTGGAAATACTCAGCAGGTCAGGCAGAATCTGTGGAAGCTCAATCGAAGCTCGAGGAACAGCACATCATCTTTTGATTGGGCTCTTTACAACCTTCTGTAGGCTTTCTCCTACTACCGTTCCATCCTCGAGAATTACAAGTAAGCATAACAATGACAGATAAGTTTGTTATAAATAAAATGATCTTTATTCACACTACAGTTTATTAATTCATGCATACATAGAAGTACCCTGGCAATATATATGCCCACAGTTTATTAATTCATGTGTACATGAAATTACCCCCGGCAATGTATATTCCCACAGTTTATTAATTCGAACGTACATAAAAAATACCCTCGGCAATATATATGCCCACTGTTTAATAAATAAAACATACCTAAAAGTTCCCCAGCAATATATATGCTCCAAGTCTGACTTTCATACATACACTCCTCCTCGGGTGATCAGTCCGAATTGGTGGTAGGCTTCAAAAGTCAATTGGCCAGTCAAAACAGCTTCCTTTGTCCTTTTTGTTTTCATGCTTCTGTCTCTTCTCTTTATAGTGTTCTCCTGTATGTGTTCTTCGTGTCTTTTCCAGCTGCCCTACTCTGATCAGTCAAATTCACTCCCAACCTTCCCTGATTGGTGTTCCTTCTGCATGATATGTTCATGTCCCTGTGATGTGTGTGGGGGGGCTGGACTTCCTCTTAATCCTGTGTCCCCCTTTCCTGTCCATGTGGTCTTACAAACAAAGGACCACGTGCTGACCTCCTCTATTTTGAATCTATACAAAGGATCACACACTGACCTCCTCTATTTTGAATCTGTCCATTATCATCTCACAATTCATTCTCAATTTCGATCTCCACACGGTTGCAGTGATTTTATTCCATGTATAGTAGCTTACACTTCTGGATTCAACATTAGGTTCAATAATTTCAGATCATAACCATTGCTCCCATTTTTTTCAGACAGCAGCTGCTGCTGATTCTGCTGTTGCCATTTACATCTCCTCTACACCCATCTTTTGTTTCTTTACTTGTCCCGTTAACACCCCATTTTTCCAGGCACCATCATCCCTTTTGTCATTTAATCACTCCTGCCCTCCACCCTATCCCTTTATTCTTTCCTCCCCGCCTCCTCGCTCTCCCTTTCCCTGCCTCTGCACTTGCTTAAAAACGGTTACATCTCAAACTTCTTCCAGTTCTGACGGAAGCTCAACGACCTGAAACACTGGGGGTAATTTTAACCTGGGGGAGCACGTGGGTTTGATTATGGATGGCAGGTTAATACCAGAAAAAATGCAAGTGTGTCAGGAAGCCGGCTCCAACCCGTCAACTTCCGTGTTTGACTCAAGTGTGTTATACTGGTTGCACGCAACCCCCTCGGGAGAGGCAGGTTGCCTATTAACATATGCTAAGCGCTCAATTGGAACGATATTTTAAGACAGTTGTGAATTTAATAGCGCATCCATTGGTTTCCCAGGCTTCTTGAAACTTGTCAGTGAAAGCAAGGCAAGAACACATCGGCAATTGACAAGGCTGACTCAAACTCATAGAAATACTGCAATAAACACTCAGTACTTGCAGTTGCTTTATTACCTGCTCGTGGGAAAGAGGTTGTTCATAATACTTTTGCTGAGATTTTACTTTCTACACTTTGGAGGTTTTCTGAATCACAGCAGGATGGATGGCACCTTGGCTGCTTTAGATCGGACCGTGGTCAAGGACCAATATGACCAGCACCAGCAGCAGTTGCTGTTGAGAGATTTGCAGCTGGACAGCAGAGAGGGGAGCAGCAGAGGGATGTAGCTCAGAGGAGGACCTACCCACGACACAGGGTGTACAGGTAGAGGCTGTGGTGTGGAGATGCCGGAGTTGGACTGGGGTGGACAAATGTAAGAAGTCACACAACACCAGGTTATAGTCCAACAGCTTTATTTGAAATCACAAGCTTTCGGAGCGCTGCTCCTTCGTCAGGTGAAGTGGAGAAATGCATAAAGACACAGCTTATATAGTCAGGGAATCATGTCAGATGTTTACAGGTAATGTTTCCAACTGCCATTTATCACACCTCGGCAGAGAGATAATCACAGCAATCAAAGGTGTGAATGGCGTCCAAACAGGTCAGTCAGGAAAACATTACATCTAGGCAGAGGCTGAGTTGACATGTTAGAACAGCAGTGCTTCAGGAGGCTCAGGCTGTCATGTCAGATGGTGGCAGACATCTGCCACCTCCTAGAAGAAGACCTGCTCCCTGCTGGACCCGTTGGCCATGCATTACCAGTGGCTGTCAAAGTCACCACTGCCCTCAACATTTTTGCGTCCGAATCCTTCCAGGGCTCTGCCGGAGACACATCCAGGATTTACCCGTCAGTAGCCCACAAATGCACAAGACAGGTGGCTGATGGCTTGTTTGCTAGGGCCGTAAATTATGTGAACTTCGCCTGCGATGGCGCCAGTTAGAATGAAGGGCGTTCGGATTTGCATCTCTGGTTGGCTTCCCGTAGGTACAGGGCACCATCCACAGAAGTGGACTCTCCACAGCTGTCCCTGCCACCGGTGCCTGTTCTTGCTCACTTGTGGTGTGAGGCACCAAGTGAAAAACAAATATCTGTCTAACTGGTCCCACCAAAGTGTGAGTATCTGAGCTCGTGCATGATAAGCACGGGTCCTGTGATGGCACAACCGCAGAAGGGTTCAGCTCCTCTGAGGATTCATTGTCCGCAAGGTCCATGGACTGCTGCTGCACGAGAGAAGACCCTGTTGGAGATAAAAGACTTAATGAGTACTGGCAAGGTAAGTATGTTGCAAATTATCCTGATGAAGATGATCATATTTCACTCGCTGTTGAAATCAAGTCAACGTGACTAAGTGTTGTATGATGTGTGGGTTGCTGATAATTAATTGTGTCACCAGGTAGCTGGGAGGTCCCCATCTCCCCATCTCTGATGGCCAGGGACATTGAAACACCACTGATCTCCAGTGCTTCCTTCTCTGCAGTTGTTAGCTGGGAAATCTGTGGAAGACCACCTCCGACTCTCTCCTTCTCCCTAGTGTTCTGTGCTCTCTTCTGCAATGGGGGGCAAGATCGGACCTATGGGTGAATGTAATGGTATGTGTTCAGCCGATGGATGGAGTGCATTTGGTGAGAAAAAAAAGGAAGACTTGCATTTATATAACGCCTTTCACGACCACCGGACGTCTCAATGCGCTTTACAGTACTTCTGAAGTGTAGTCACTGTTGTAATGTAGGAAACGCAGCAGCCAATTTGCGCACAGCAAGCTCCCATAAACAGCAACATGATAATGATCAGATAATCAGTTTATGTTATGTTGATTGAGGGTGACTATCAGGGAGAGGCCTGAAATGACATTAGGATGAAGGTGAGTGGCAGTAGTGGATGGATAGATGGGGATGTGAGGAAATGCATAGAAAGAGAAGGACGGGTGCACTTGCAAGGTACGTGGGTGTGAGGAGTGCTGTGATGGAGTAGGCTTGACAAGGCAGAGTGAGGGGGTAGGGTGATGCGCACAGCAGGATGTCGGTGAAGTGATGAAATAACTGTGTTCTGATATTTGTACTTGCACTTGTAATGTCTGGAATGTTCCACCAGGGGGAACCACTAATGCTCCTCCCTGGCCCCGCCCCTCTTCTGGTATGTTCTACCAAGGGCTCAGTCGATGATGGACTCTGTTAACTCTGCCATGATTCTTATTTAATAAAATGCTTCAGTTTTAAGCTTTAACTTCGGATTCGGGCAGTTATTTGGCACATCAATTTTATTAAATAACAACTTTTGGAAGATGGATCAATTTTTGAAACCAGAGTGTCTGGATATCGATCCCCATTCGGCAGATGCGTCAAAGAAATTTACGCATTGGCTCCGATGTTTTGAACACTTCATCGCATCATCGACCGATCCGACGGTTAACAAGTTGGGTCTTCTAACCAACTTGGTAAGTCATCAAACTTACTCTATAATTGAAGATATTACTACATATGAAGAGGCCCTCGCAGCTTTTAAAGCCCAGTACCTTAAGTCGGTTAACGAAGTATACGCCAGGTATCTCCTGTCTACTTGCAGGCAATTACCCGAGGAATCTCTGGACGATTTCCTGCAGGACCTTAAGGCCTTGGCTAAGGGTTGCAACTACAAGGCTGTCTCTGCCATAGTGTATCAGGAAGAAGCCATCCGCGATTCTTTCATATCTGGCCTCCGATCTAATTATATTAGACAGAGACTCCTCGAGAACGACTCGTTAGTTTTAAAACGGTTGTCGCTGCTGCTCGATCTTTAGATGTAGCCCAGAAGAATTCAGAAGTGTATGCATCAGCCCATACATCTCTCTCAGCCTCGTGTGTTCCGAGTATGGAGGCATCCATAACACCAATGGAGCCCCCACTTAATCCTATTGTTGCGGCTGTGCCCCATGGGTCTAAGTGTTATTTTTGTGGCCAATCTAAACACCCCAGGCAAAGTTGCCCAGCCAGAGAGGCTACCTGTTTTAAATGTAAGAAACGGGGACATTTTAGTAAAGTGTGTAAGGGTAATCCTGTACCCGATGTCTTCTCTGCTGCCGCCTATCGTTTTACTCTAGCCTCGGCTACGGTTGACCAGACCATACCGTGTTCCTTGTCAAAGTCTATGATGGACATTAAGATTAATGGTCGTCCTACTGGGTGTTTGATAGACTGTGGCAGTACTGAATGTTTTATACACCCCAACCTTGTTAACTCCTGTTCATTGAAGGTGTATCCTACTCGAAGTGAAATTGTGATGGCGTCCAAATCCTTTACTTCGGAGGTAACTGGATATTGTAAAGTCACATTGACCGTTAAGGATACGGAGTATAAGGACTTTAAACTCCTCATATTACCTCAGTTGTGTGTGAACTTAGTATTAGGCTTGGACTTTCAGTGTCAGCATGAGAGCGTTACCCTTAAGTATGGTGGATCCCAGCCTCCACTCACAGTCTGCGGCCTTTCTACTTTAAACGTAAGCCCGCCTTCTTTGTTTGCGAACCTTGCTCCTAATTGTAGACCTATAGCGACTAAGAATCGACGGTATAGTTCAGAAGATAAAACATTTATAAAAGAGGAAGTGGAAAGGCTTCAACGGGAGGGAATCATCGAACACAGTGGTAGCCTGTGGTGTGCCCAGGTGGTGGTGGTTAA
Organism: Somniosus microcephalus; assembly: GCF_052327205.1. NCBI lineage: Eukaryota > Metazoa > Chordata > Chondrichthyes > Squaliformes > Somniosidae > Somniosus > Somniosus microcephalus. The sequence continues at coordinate 37,361,199 of NC_141012.1, read as the reverse complement.
AACTAATGAGAAGAAAAGACTTGTGGTCGATTATAGCCAGGCTATAAACTTGTATACCCAATTAGACGCCTATCCTTTGCCTCGTATTTCTGAGATGGTGAACCAGATAGCTCAGTACCGCGTGTTCTCCACCATTGATTTAAAGTCTGCCTACCATCAACTCCCCATCAAAATAGAAGACCGGCCTTATACGGCCTTCGAAGCTAATGGGCGCCTGTTCCAATTCCTTCAGGTGCCCTTTGGAGTGACGAATGGGGTATCCGTCTTCCAACGGGAGATGGATCGTATGGTGGATGAATACGCGTTGGAAGCAACATTCCCGTACCTGGACAATGTTACCATCTGTGGACATGACCAACGGGAGCATGATCAAAATCTCGCGAAGTTCCTAGAGACTGCAAAGAGGTTAAACCTGACCTACAACGAAAACAAGTGTACCTTCAATACTACACGTTTGTGTATTCTTGGTTGCGTTGTGGAGAATGGGGTAATCGGGCCAGACCCTGAAAGATTACGCCCACTTAAGGAATTACCTTTACCTCACACTGTAAAAGCCTTAAGAAGGTGTCTGGGATTCTTCTCGTACTATGCCCAGTGGGTGGCTAGCTACTCAGATAAAGTCCGACCTCTTATTAAGTCGACGTCTTTTCCGCTATCGGCGGAAGCTCAGGAGGCTTTCCTTAATATCAAACGGGACATTGAGAAGGCAGTGGTATGTGCCGTGGATGAGAAGATCCCATTTCAAGTGGAAAGTGATGCATCTGATTTTGCGTTGGCAGCAACTCTTAACCAAGCTGGTAGACCAGTAGCCTTCTTCTCTCGTACATTGCAAGGACCAGAAGTTCGACATTCTTCAGTGGAAAAGGAGGCACAGGCAATTATCGAAGCAGTCAGGTATTGGAGACATTATCTCGCTGGCCAACGTTTTACGCTCATTACTGACCAGCGATCCGTGGCCTTTCTGTTCAACACTAAGCAGAGAGGCAAGATCAAAAATGATAAGATTTTAAGATGGTGAATAGAACTGTCAACATATGACTATGATATTCAGTACAGGCCTGGAGTATTTAATGAGTCATCGGATGCTTTGTCACGAGGAGTATGTGCTAGTCTAGGTACAGATAAGCTTCAAAGTCTCCACGACGCACTCTGCCACCCTGGGGTTACCAGAATGAACCACTTCATTAAGTCTCACAATCTACCCTACTCTATTGAGGAGGTCCGGACAATGACCAGAACCTGTCATGTTTGTGCTGAATGCAAACCCCGCTTCTATAAGCCGTCCGAGCCAGCTCATCTTATTAAAGCAACTCGACCATTTGAGCATTTGAGTCTCGATTTTAAAGGTCCCCTTCCATCGAGCGACCGTAATGTCTATTTTCTTAATATTATAGACGAGTACTCTCGGTTCCCTTTTGTTATCCCCTGTCCGATGTGACTAGTGCTGTTGTAATTAAATGCCTCTGCCAACTGTTTTCCTTGTTCGGCATGCCTAACTATATACATAATGATAGGGGTTCTTCCTTTATGAGCGAAGAATTATGACAGTTTTTGCTATCGAAGGGGATTGCAACGAATAGAACTACCAGCTATAACCCTCGTGGTAATGGGCAGGTCGAGAAAGAAAATGCGACAGTGTGGAAGGCTATCGTACTGTCTCTGAAGTCACGAGGCCTGCCGACCTCTCGCTGGCAGGATGTCCTGCCAGACGTGCTGCATTCCATAAGGTCTCTTTTGTGTACAGCGACGAATGCCACCCCTCATGAAAGAATGTTTAGTTTTCCAAGAAAAGCTACTAATGGAGTATCGGTACCCACATGGTTGACGACCACGGGCCCTGTGTTGTTGTGCAGACATGTGAGAGGCCACAAGACTGATCCACTGATGGAGGAAGTACAACTCCTCCATGCTAATCCCCAGTATGCGCATATTCAATATTCGGATGGGCGAGATGATACGGTCTCTATTAAAGATCTTGCACCTGCTGGAGCTCGAAAAGAGTTCGACTCTAGAGTAGAGTTTTCAATCGTGGTATTGGACCTTCAGAGACACAAACCCTCAGTGTGGAAAATACTGATGATTCTGGGAATTCGAATGAACCGGAGTTAGTACTCCGGGAGGAGCCTCAGCAAGAGTTACGTCGTTCCCAGAGGATTATCAGACCACCTGACAGACTGAATCTATAGCAGGGGGTGAATGTGATGAAATAACTGTGTTCTGATATTTGTACTTGCACTTGTAATGTCTGGAATGTTCCACCAGGGGGAACCACTAATGCTCCTCCCTGGCCCCGCCCCTCTTCTGGTATGTTCTACCAAGGGCTCGGTCGATGATGGACTCTATTAACTCTGCCATGATTCTTATTTAATAAAAGGCTTCAGTCTTAAGCTTTAACTTCGGATTCGGGCAGTTATTTGGCACATCAGGCACTATGCTCCTGCTGTTGACCACCTTGGCCACCTCCAGCCACAGCTTCTTTGTGGCAGCAGCAGGTTTCTTTCTCCCATTGCTGGGGAAGTGTATCTCTCTCCGGCTCCTCGCAGCATCCAGCAGCACATCAAGGGCGGCGTCATTGAAGCGGGGCACAGCTTTTGAGTATCTGGAATCCATTGTCACACCTTGTCTTCTCTTGCTTGCAACTCCAAACTCCTCCAAACTCCATATTCGGATTGGCCTTTTAAATAGTGGAGTTGAGATCATGCTATGCGGGTCCTCAGCACGCCCGCTGCCATACATTCGATGCCAAACCCGGAAGTAAAATGACAACGAGCTGGCTGTGTTAAAGCAGCACTGACAGGCCCACTGAACTTACTTCCAGGTTTCCCACACGATATCGGCCCCGCCGCCCCCCCACCCCACCGCTCCCAAAGCGCCTCCGAGTTAATATCGGGGCCGTTAACTCTGTTTCTCTCTCCACAGATGATGCTGACCTGTTGAGTTTTTCCAGCATTTTTTGTTTTTATCAGACACTTACGGAAATATATTTTCCAACCCCTCCCGCTCTCCTCCCCTCAATGAAATTATAAATGTGTTCGTTCAGAACAGTTTCATGACTTCACGAAAAATGCCAGAGGAAATTCTCGCAAGCATAGCTATTGTGCTGCTACACGTCGCAAGCAAAGAGGAAACTGAAGGAAGAAAATATTTAAAAATAAGGAAAGCACATACACACAAATGATATACCACGAGCCAGCTACTGCATGACATCCATTGGTACAGAGCTGGAAAATTCTACTCATTAACCAGCTATGGCAAGTTAACTCCTCACTTTGTTAGGGCTGATGTTACTTGGATGATAAGTTGGTTCGTTTCTTCATCTCTCTCATGTTCTTGATTGTTTCTCTCTCTGATTCCTTGCTCTGCTTGATGTTACTGTGGCCTGCTTAGATCCTCTCTGCACCGCTTCATATCTCCTTCTCTAAACTACAGGAAGAGGAACTATAGCAAGCGAAAAGAAATCATTTGGCTGAACTAGCCACCCCTTTTTTAATTGATCTACCTCTCATGTGCTTCCCTTCTCAGCAAACGTGTCTAACCCTTTCTTTTTCACCAACACATTCAGTTGTCCTTTTATTCCGTTTGCTTCAATTGTTTTCCCTGGTTACTTATGTCCTTTACCCTCTCTGTGAAATAGTTCTGTCCAAATTTGAACTTTCTCTCATTTTTTAAGCTATGGTCTCTAGCTTCCAACCCTTCATCAATATGTACAATTTGTCTGTATTAATTTAATGAATTTCTTTCATAATTTTGAGAAATTCTATGAGGTCTCCTGAAGTCTACTCTTTCTCAATGAGACAACGGTTCACTTCCTTACTTTTCATCATAAAGGATTTTTGAGACTTGTCATCAGAGACTTGAGCACAATATCTAGGCTGACACTCCAGTGCTGAACTGAGGGAGTGTTGCACTGTCGGATGTGCCATGTTTCGGATGAGACGTTAAACCGAGGCCCCGTCTGCTCTCTCAGGTGGATGTAAAAGATCCCATGGCACTATTTCAAAGAAAAGTCGGGGACCAATCACTGGTGTCCTGGTCAATATATATCCCTCAACCAAAATCACTAATACAGATTATTTTGGCCATTATCACATAGCTGTTTGTGGGACCCTGCTGTACGCAAATTGGCTGTTGCATTTCCTACATTACAACTGTGGACTGTAGTCTATGCCTGTGTAAAAGCAACCTGATACCTTGTGCTTTTTTAACTTCAGTCACGCATTGCGTTGATGATGTTAAGACTTTTTCAACAATGCCTCCCAAGATCACTTACCTTAGCAATGTAGCAATTCAGTTCAACATACATTCCCTGCATTATTTTACATTTGAGTACTTCTCAGGTCAACTACTTCACTCTTCATTTTAATGAAGAATTCGATCATATTATGATCGCTCCTCCCCAAGGGGCCTCGCACAACAAGATTGCTCATTAATCCTTTCTCATTACATAATACCCAGTCTAAGATGGCCTGATCTCTAGTTGGTTCCTTGACATATTGGTCCAGGAAACCATCCCGTATACACTCTAGGAATTCCTCCTCCACAGTATTGTTACTAATTTGGTTAGCCCAATCTATATGTAGATTAAAGTCACCCATGACAACTGCTGTGCCCTTACTGCACGCGTCTCTAATTTCCCATTTAATGCCATCCCCAACCTCAGCATTACTGTTTGGGGGTCTGTATATAACTCCCACTAATGTTTTTTGCCCCTTGGTATTTCTCAGCTCTGCCCATACAGATTCCACATCATCAGAGCTAATATCCTTCCTTACTATTGTGCTAATCTCCTCTTTAACCAGCAATGCTACCCCACCTCCTTTTCCTTTTTTCCTGTCCTTCCTGAATATTGAATACCCCTGGATGTTGAATTCCCTGTCTTGGTCACCCTGGAGCCATGTTGCCGTAATCCCAATTATATCATATCCGTTTACATCTATTTGCGCAGCTAATTCATCCACCTTATTATGAATGCTCCTCACATTAAGACACAAAGCCTTCAGGCGTGAATTTTTAACACTCTTAGTCCTTTTAGAATTCTTACTTACTGTGGCACTGTTTGATTTACAACCTCGATTTCTCTGCCTTCCACTTTTGCTTTTCTCCTTCCTGCCTTTTGTTTCTATCCTTGCTTCCCTTTCCTCTGTCTCCTTGAACAGGTTCCCAACCCCCTGCCATTTTAGTTTAAACCCTCCCCAACAGCTCTAGCAAACACTCCCCCTAGGACATTGGTTCTGGTCCCGCCCAGGTGCAAACCATCCAGTTTGTACTGGTCCCACCTCCCCCAGAACCGGTTCCAATGCCCCAGGAATTTGAATCCCTCCCTCTTGCACCATTCCTCTAGCCACGTATTCATCTGAAATATCCTCTATTTCTACTCTGACTAGCACGTGGCACTGGTAGCAATCCTGAGATTACTACCTTTGATGTCCTATTTTTTAATTTACCTCCTAACTCCCTATATTCAGCTTTTAGGACCTCATCCCATTTTTTACCTATATCGTTGGTACCTATATGCACCACAACAACTGGCTATTCGCCCTCCCCCTCCAGAATGCCTTGCAGCCGCTCCGAGACATCCTTGACCCTTGCACCAAGGAGGCAACATACCATCCTGGAGTCTCGTTTGCCGCCACAGAATCGCCTATCTATTCCCCTTACAATAGAATCCCCTATCACTATAGCTCTCCCACTCTTTTTCCTCCCGTCCTGTGCAGCAGGACCACCCATGGTGCCAGGAAGTTGGCTGCTGCTGCCTTCCTCTGATAAGCCATCTCCCTCAACAATATCCAAAGTGGTACATCTGTTTGAAAGGGGGATGGCCACAGGGGACCCCTGCACTACTTGCCTGTGCCTACTACTCTGCCTGGTGGTCATCCATTCCCTTCCTGCCTGTGCAGCCTTTACCTGTGGTGTGACCAACTCCCTAAACATGCTTTCCACGATGTCCTCAGCATCACAAGTGCTCCAGTATGTATCCATTCGCAGCTCCAGCGCCGCAATGCAGTCTGTCAGTAGTTGCAGCTGGATACACTTCCCGCACACATGGTCATCAGGGACACAGGAAGTGTCCCTGATTTCCCACATAGCGCAGGAGGAGCATGCCACAGGGCCGAGCTGTCCTATCATGACTAACCCTTTAATTAATATAAATTAATTTAAATCAAATCAATACCACTAATTACACTACAATTAAATGATATACTCAAGGGCTCTTGGTTACTAGCATGCCCCGATACACAACAGAGGCCTTAGAAACTATAACCACAAAAATTAAGACCTTCTAAATTTTATTAACTATTAATCTTAACTGTCAAACTATAGAGTAGTATAAATACTCACCTGGCTGTACTCACCCAGTCAGCTGCTTCCTCTTGCCCGCGTCACTTTTCGAATCGTGACGTGGCTCTGGAACGCCACCACCGGTCTGTGAGATTGGTAAGCCTCTGTAAAAAAGCCCGCAAAAGTAAGTTTAAGTATTCACTGTACTGCCGCTCTCTGCTCCTCTCGACACTGGCCTCTGAAAGAAAGCCCGCGAAAGTGAGTTTAAGTACTCACTGTGCCGCTGCTCTCTGCTCCTCCCGACACTGACCTTTGTAAAAAAGCCCCCGAAAGTGAGTTAAAGTACACACTGTACCGCCGCTCTCTGCGCCTCCTACCTCCTCTCTGTCCTTCTGCTTTCTACTCAGGAGGGCTTTCTAAGTGAGCCTGTGTCCAAGGTCTCAACTTAGAAGACAGATTGTCAGTGTTTGACAGCTTCACAGAGCTGTCAAATGATGACAATTCATCTGTCAAAAAATCTTGACAGATGAAACGTCATTCGATGGCATCATCTGTCACCGGCTTTCCCTTAATTGGCTGGCTAAGCCCACTGGGTGGGCTTAACAAGGCCAATCAAGGGAAAATGGCGTGGGTTGGCCAGTGTTGGGTTCTCAAAATTCCCACATTCCCCAAAGTTATGGATAAAGGGGCCCTGTATGGACAAGTTATTAAAAAGGGTACCCAAAATGGCTTCTGAAACCTCATGACCAAAACCGACAGGATTTTAAAAGCAAGGCCCTGCAAAAAGGCAGGCACTTTTCAAAACCTGAAACGAAACCCAAAATGCATGAATCTGTGAAAGACTTTGGCCCCGATTTTCTGCCAGCCGTCGGATGGGTTTTCAGGCAGGCGGGGGCCGAAAATCACCGAAATAGGGGGTCGCGACCCCCCCGCCTGATTCCCCTCCCCGTCCGACTTTCGGACCACCATTTTGCCGTGACCCAATTCAGTCCCGCCCGCCGCTGGCGGGACTGGCCGTCGGGACCCTAATCATCAATTATTGCCATGCTTAATGCCATTTTAAGGGGCCCTTGCTATTTTCAAGGTTTCCTCATGCTAAACATACCTGCAGGGAACCCCGCTGATGAAACCTGGCGTGAAGCTTGCTGGCTTGCTTGCTCTCAGCTGCAGGTCATTCGGGAAAGCTGCGATTTAATCGGAGAGCATTTGTATGTTGAAGGATCTTGTTGTTGCAGGCTTGGGGCTACTTCTTCAAGGCTTAGGCACAGCTGTGGAAGGTTGGAGCCTCACACACATCTCAAATGTGACCTCCTGGGAAGCCCCTCTCGCCACCCTCACTCAGCGCTTCCTCAGTGGAGGCATCTACCAGAGGGATGGGACGCCTTTTTTTCCTTCCCTTCTTGCCACTAAAGGATCTCCAGCAGCAGAGGCGGCAGCAGCAGAACCAGGAACAGCAGGATCAACAACAGGAGCACCAGGCTGCTGCTCACTCACCTGAAGCTGCACAGGCCAGAAGGGGCCAGCGCTTGGAAGTGGCTTGAGAGCACCTTGCTGCACTTCAGGGGGCCATGGGGACCCGTATCTGCACTGGCAGTCCTACTCAGAAGGACTTCCATGAAGGTCTGGTTTCTCTGCTCAATAGATGGCCATCGCTCCTCAAGAGATGTCATTCTCTTATGAGAACTCACCATGTTTTCCATACCCTGGCGACATATCTCCTCCATGGAGGTTGCCAACCTTTCCATGGTGATGCGTTCATGTGCCAAGACTCCACAAAGGCTCTGCTCATGGTCGCTATGGACTCCTCCATTCGCTCCACACTCGCAGCAACCCTGGACACAAAACCTGCCAGAGACTCCTGCATCTGTGCATGGAGATCCATCACGTCTTCTCTTGCGGATGGACCCAGAGGCAGAGGGTCGACATGCAGTGCAGCTGAGCTGAGCTGGCAGAGTCCTGCGCCCTCTGACGAGGACTCTCCACTGCTGTCCCTGTCTCCAGAATCTGCTGAGGCTCACTTGTGAGCTGCGAAACACTAGGTGACAACACTACTCTATGTCCCGAAGGTCCCCCCGAGGTGTGAGTGTCTGCGCTGGTGCTGGGTGCGCTTACTTCTGCTGACGCTGCGCCCTCAGAGGTTGGAGCTTCCTCTGAGGCATCTGGCTGCACAGCCTCCTCCTCCTCCACAGTGGGGACGGGGGCTCTGGATGATCCTGTGGGGGAGTAGAGGAAGGAGTTAGAGATGTGATGCCAAGGTTGCATGCACATTCGAGTTGACATCTGCTGACACCTGCATCCATGCAGCCTTGGTCTCAGTGGGAGGCCTCTTCCTGCCTGACCTAGGGAAGAGGACCTCCCTGTGGGCCCTAACCCCATCCAATAATGCCTGCAGTGAAGCTTCGTCGAATTTGGAGGCAGCTTGGGGTCTGGCACTGGCCACAGCGGCTGCAGGCTCCTCTGCCATCCTGTATGGTTTGTTTGGAAGCCAACAGAGGAAGCAATGCTTGCTGTGGACCTTGAAAGCACCACGAATGATGACATCATACTGTGGGGCTTCCTGACTGGAAATGGACAATTAGCAAGGCTGCCCACACGCTGGAAATTAATTGGCCACTTGAGGGAAAATTGCGTGCAGCTGGCTGACCCATTGTTTTGCGGGTCAGAACCCCACATTCGGGGAATCCAACCATTTCCCACACAATCCACAAAATCGGGCCCTTTGTGAAGCCAGACAGCTAGGTAAACACAGAATATGTATTCATTCACCTTGGAACAGATCAAGTCAGGATGGGCCTAATCGGAAGGCCATCAACTCTTCGCATAAATAATCGGTAGCAGCTCACAGGTAGCTGCCAAGCCAGGAAAGGCGATTAAGTTTCATAAATAACAAACAGCCAGGACATCTGTTAAATCCGTGTATCTTTAGGTAGTGTGTCCTTCAATCAATAGACAGAGACTGCAGAGGAACAATCAACAGGTGTTTACTGGATGAGGGTTACTCCAAAACTAACAGTACAGATCCCTACTCAGGGTTTATAAACAGGTGTGGTCACTGTCGGTACTACAGCATACAGGAGCTGTAAAAAGTAGTTCTCCCCTTAAAGGTACATACACTACAATTCCTCCCCTTTTAGGTTAACAGTACCATAACATTCATTTAACAATTAACACTTTTAACATGCAACATTAACTGAAAATAGTCCATTTATAAATTCAGTCTTTGGGGCGGCTTCCTGATCCTTTCTGGATAGCGCCTTTACTGAGTGTCTTGCTCTTGGTGCGGAGGCGATCCTGGCCCGCTGTCGTCGGTTGGTTCATCAGCTTCCGATGCTACTGTTTCTGGGGTAGATGCTACCTGTATGTCGGATTCATCACCAGGTACGCGAGACATGGGGTTGACTCATTCCTGTGACTCTAGGATCTGGTCGACATGGCGTCTCACAATGTTCTCCCCAACATCCACTGTGTACATTAGTGGCCCCTGCCGTGTGCATATTGTTCCTGGTTGCCATTTCTCTGTTCGGTAGTCGCGGGCCAAGACTGGTTGCTCTGCATTGAAGCTCCTTGTCGGCTTCTCATTGATGTGCTGGAATTGCTTATTCTCAACATCTCTTCGTACATTTGGTCTGAGCAAATCCAGACGAGATCTCAACCTTCGGTTAAAGAACATCATGGCTGGGGTCTGGTTGGTGACTGCATGTGTCGCATTTCTGTAGGCTAACAGGAAATTGTCCACCTTATGCTGCAGTGGAATGTCGTCATCGCACATGGCCCTTACTTCCTTTTTAAAGGTTTCTACGAACCTCTCAGCCAATCCATTTGTGGCTGGATGATACGGGGCGGATGTGTAATGCCTTACCCCATTCCTTTTCATAAATTTCCGAAACTCTTCGGACACAAACTGTGGTCCGTTATCAGAGCAAATCTGCTCTGGCAAGCTGTTCCTGGCAAATATGGTCCGTAGGACTGCAATCGTTTTCTCCGTGGTGGTGGAGGACATTTTGATCACCTCAGGCCATTTCGAGTGCGCATCCACGGCTATTAAAAACATTGAGTCCATGAATGGACCAGCAAAATCAATACGCACCCGTTGCCATGGAGATGAGGGCCACTCCCATGGGTGTAGAGGGGCATGTGGTGGTGCATTTTGGACCTTCTGGCATCCTGAGCAGCTCTTTGTCAGGTCCTCGATTTGCTGATCGATCCCCGGCCACCACACATAAGCCCTAGCAAGGCTTTTCATTTTCACCCCTCCCAGATGGCCTTCATGAAGCTCGTTGAGCACTCTCTCCCTTAACGTGGGTGAAATTACCACTCGGGATCCACACATCAAGGGCCCCTGGCATACTGACAGCTGTTCTCTTCTGGATGAGAATGCTGGCAACAGTGAGTCGCCATGTGTTGGCCATCCCTTCACCGTCAAGTCATATACCCGAGACAGTGTCGGGTCATTTCGGGTCTCCTTCTCTATATCCGCGTTAGTTACTGGCAAGCGTTCAATTATAGTCGAATAAAATATTTCGACAGGGTCCACTGCTGGTGCTTCCTCCGCAGTAGGCAGTGGCAGGCGTGATAGCCCATCAGCGTTTCCATGCTGTTTTGTGCCCTTATACTCTATTTCATATTGGTTCGCCCCTAGAAAAAGGGACCATCTTTGTAGCCGTTGCGCAGTCATCACCGGAACGCCCTCCTTTGGATTAAAGAAGAAGACAAGTGGTTGGTGGTTAGTCAGCAAGATGAACTTCTGCCCGTGCAGATAGTGGTTGAATTTTTTCACTCGCCGCACTAGGCTGAGGGCCTCCCTGTCAATCTGGGCGTAGTTACGCTCGGCTGAGGTTAGTGACCGAGACGCAAAGGCTACTGGCCTCTCCGAGCCGTCCGGGAATTTGTGCGACAGCACCGCTCCAATACCATAGGGTGATGCATCACACGCCAACCGAATTGGTGGTGCTGGGTTGAAATGAGCCAACACCTCTTTTGATGTGATCAATTCTTTGCACTTCTGGAAAGCTCGTTTACATTCGTCATTCCACTTCCATGATACCCCCGTTTGCAGTAGGGTGTTCAGTGGGTGTAGTACTGTAGACAAATTCAGCAAGAACTTATGGTGTTAGTTCACCAGCCCGAGGAACGACCTCAGTTGTGACACATTTTCCGGTGCTGGAGCCTTGACTACTGCCTCAATCTTTTCAGGGGACTTATGTAACCCCTCTTCATCAATAACGTGGCCACAATACGAGATCTGCTTCTGGAAAAACTCACATTTGTGGCGATTAGCTCAGAGCTCATATTCCTTCAATCTAGTGAGCACCTGCTCCTGGTTGGCGAGGTGATCACTGTCATTTTCGCCCGTGACCAGGATGTCGTCCAAATAACACTGGGTCCCTGGAATCCCTTGCAGGACTTGATCCATTGCCCTTTGCCAAATAGACGGAGCTGATGCTACCCCGAACACCAGCTGGTTGTATTGGTAGAGACCTTTATGAGTGTTGATCGTGAGGTACTGTTTCGAGGCTTCTTCTACCTCCATTTGCAGGTACGCCTGGGCCAGATCAATCTTAGTGAAGCGTTTCCCTCCAGATAGCGAGGCGAAAATATCTTCAATCCGCGGAAGCGGATATTGTACCGTGTGAAGGACTGGGTTCACTGTCACCTTAAAGTCCCCACAGATGCGAATCTCCTTTGGTTCCCCAGGCCTATTACTCAACGACCTCTTCATTACAGGAACGATGGGTGTAGCCCACTCGCTCCAGTCCACTTTGGACAGTACTCCAGAACGTTCCAAACCTTCCAGCTCTGCTTCGACGGCTGGGCGGATCGCATAAGGCACCGCTCTGGCCTTAAAAAACTTTGGGCTTGCATTTTCCTCTATTTTGATCATCGCTGTTATGCCTTTTAGTGTTCCGAGTCCCTCCTGGAACACTTCTTGTGCGTCAGTTAGCATTTTTGACAGTCGTCCAGGTGTTACGTCGTCATCCTTTTTGGCATCTGCTGTCAGTGCTTGTATGGCATGCCAATCTAACTGTATCTTCCGGATCCATTCACGTCCTAGTAGTGGTGGTCCTCCATCTGGCAATAGATATAGGTCCATTTTTGGTGTTTCCTTGCCGTTGTATATCACGTTCACCCTTATTTTTCCTTTGGGGTAGACTTTTTGCCCCGTGTACGCCTTCAAGACAATCTCTGTATCTCTGAAGGGTATATGTGAGAATACCCGCTTGTAGTCCCTTCGGTTTATGACTGTTAGGGCTGATCCTGTGTCCAATTCCATTTTCACTTGGACTCCGTCTATCTTGAGCGTGACCCAGATAGTTTGGTGATCCTCCATTCTGATTACATTATGTAGTTTCAGACAACCCAACTCCTTGCTTCACTCGTGTGTTGTTCTGCCGCAGCGATAACACTTCCCTGCTCCATATGACATTTCATTTGTGCCATATTCTTGCGGTCTCCGTTGTATCTCTGCAGCACCCCGTGCGGCTGCTTTGTGTGATACTGCCACGTTGAAAGCCTTGTGCAGCGTAAGATCCTTTTCTGATAGAAGCCGTTTCTGGGTTCCTTCACTTTGAAGCCCACACACAAACTTGTCCCTTAAAGTATCTGCTAGTCCCGTTCCAAACTGGCAGTGTTTCGATAGCTTGCGCTGTTCTGTTAAATACTCAGCATTACTTTCGTCTTTATGCTGGTTCCTTTTCTGAAACTTAAATCTTTCTGCTATCAGCAGCGGTGTGGGGTTTAAGTGGTCCTGTAGGATTGCCACTATGCTTTCAAAATCCTTTTCCACTGGCTTCTCTGGGGTTACTAGGTTTTGCAGTAAGCCATACGTTTTTGCACCCATGGAATTCAACAATACCAGTGCTTTCCTGGCATCTGGTACTTCATTCGCCTTGCAGTACACTTCTATGCGTTCTACATATGTCGCCCAATCTTCGACTTCATTGTCGAACGCTGTGACACTGCCACTCTTCGGCATCCCTGCGTGTGGTTAGACTGGCTAAAAATGGTGTCTCCCGCGCTCTCAATTCTTCACCACTGGCTCAAAATGGCGTCTCCCGCGCTTTCCTTTCTTCTCCGCTGCGGCTCAAAAATGGCGTCTCCCGCGCTCTCCCTTCTTCTCCGCTGCGGCTCAAATGGCATCTCCCGCGCTTTCCTTTCTTCCCCCGCGGACGCTGCTCAGCCCTTGAACACCGGCCGCGCTCTGCGCGTTTTCCTGCGTGCCTCTCGTGATGACGCCGCTCGGTCCTGAACCCCGGCTGTGCCCCGTGCGCTCTACCCTCTCTCTCTTTTTTTTTCCGTCGACGTCGCTCGGTCTTCAACCCCGGCTGCGCTTTACCCTCTCTCTTACACCGTCGACGCTGCTCGGCCTTCCCCTGTGCCGTCGGTCGGCTCCAGCCGCCGCCGTCCGAGAAGGCTCTGTGCCATACCTGCTGCCAGCCCGTCTCACTGGAGTCTCCGCCGCATGGTCGACGCCCGTGCCCCTGGAATCGGCCTTCTTCTACAGAGTTGCAGGTAGGTTCGAATCGACTCGTCGCCAATGTTAAATCCGTGTACCTTTAGGTAGTGTGTCCTTCAATCAATAGACAGAGACTGCAGAGGAACAATCAACAGGTGTTTACTGGATGAGGGTTACTCTAAAACTAACAGTACAGATCCCTACTCAGGGTTTATATACAGGTGTTGTCACTGCCGGTACTACAGTATACAGGAGCTGTAAAAAGTAATTCTCCCCTTAAAAGGTGCATACACTACAACATCGAAGCCATTATACAAGGAGACAACCACCCCAGAAGTCGTTAAAATAAATGACTGTAATCATTTTAGACGAGCCCGCCAAAAGTTAGACAAAGGACTGACCTGATTTGGCGTGCAGATAAGGGGTGAAGAACCGGGTATAATTGTAGGCCCACCGGTAGCCAATGGCTCTCTCTTCTCTCTCTTGCCTCTTGCTCGGCCCCTTGCTCGCTCCCTTGCCTCTTGCCGAGGACGCCCATTACAACACCGGGGGCCAAACGGGGAAAAGAGCGAAACCGAATCGAGCACACACAGGACACACGGGGCCACGAATGAGATGAGACGAGATGAACGGTAAAACCGGTAAAGGCAGAGAAGGGCAGCAGAAAGACGCGTTGGGGGACAAACGGCCTAGTTATAAGCTGGCGTTTGATACATGGACAGTGAAATCGAGACAAACGGCCTGGTTATAAGCTGGCGTTCGATGAATAAGTTGGCATTTGAAGCATGGGTAGCAAGGTCAATTAAGAATAAGTTGGCGTTTGAAGCTTGGGTAGAAAAATTGGTCTAACGGTAAAAACCGCCAACTGAGCCGCAACCGCAACAAAACCGTCAGCGACCGAACCGCCCGAAGAAGAAGTCCCATCGCGACAAAGTACTCAACGAAGACGTTAGCAGAGGAAAAAGAGAGTGCTTCGCACAAACAACTCCATCACCGCGCCCTGTGACCACGTGGCAACGGCGCACCCCAAAGGACAGCAGGAGTGAATCCCAAAACTCACAACCAGTTAAGATCAACAGGTTTCAAAATTGATGAGCATGAATTCCTGGCTCCTCGTAGCTTAATCTAGTTAGGTATTGGGGGTGGGATAAGGATAAGGGGATATGTAATGTATTTGTTTCCCTCGATGTGCCGTGTGTTCCCCATTCCAAAATAAATGTATTGGTTGTATATGCCTGTAATTATTCCAGTAATTCTCAATTGTGTTTTATTCTGCCTTTAATAAAATTTGCGGTTTTCTTGCACCAAACCACTTGTCTACTCGTTTTTCTGTATCGCCGCCTGTACCTAAGTCCGGTGTCTAGAACCCAGGAGTGTGGGAGCGATTCGAACCACTCAGAAACAGTCAGGGGCAGAGCTGACTGGGCACTCGCCACCCCCTACACCAGACGTTGATGGAGACGGGACTAAAACCCGACAAGCAGCTTTCCCGCCTCCATCACGTCCCCATTGATAAAATCACCCACAAGATGTCCCATGATCAATATTCTGGACTTGTTAAAGGCTTCCCTTTTCTGCGCAAATCTGTTCCATGTTCTATCCCCTTCAAAAATGGAGCATAACGTTACCAGCTCATTGCTCACTCCCTGAACTAACATACCCACCCTCTCCTGGATGTCCATAACCTTTGACTGTCGGACACCAATCATTGTTCCTTTAGGTTGGTCTTTAGGGCGACACTTGGTTATCCACAAAGCACCTGACTGTATCTGCTCGAAAAATCTCTTAACTTTGAGCACAGATGACTCTAAACAGTTCCAATTTCACTCCTGCAGTTTGTAATGCCATCTGAAGCTGGGGATGAGATGATTTCCCTGTGATAATTCCCGCCCATTTTTCTCTACATTAAAGAAATATGGCGCAGTTGTGTTTTCACAAGAATAGTTTAGTGGATTTGTATCAGCAAAATGTTAATATTTACTGTCCTCCCACTAATATTCCAGCTCAAGGCATAAGCTCTTTCATCTTACAATATAACTAATTATATATTTACATAATATTTTCATTTGCTTGTAAAATAATAAAATGCCTATAGTTAGTTTACACAAATCATTTAAAGAAAAGGAAGACTGGATGATTCATTTAACACTTCCCAGTTGTGCTTAACACAACCTGCAGTTACTTAAGACATATTTACAGAGAGCGTATCACGATATTGCATCCGTCCAGTGGAACACTGCATTCTACTGCCTTTTAGTTACTTCCCAAGCTGACAAATAATGCATTTGCAGGGTTTTGTTTGAACCTACATTGAAAGACAGATTAGTTCCAAAAAGAAAAATGGATTTTGAAATGATTGTGTGAGGTAGGTTCTATAGATCGGGATTGATTTTGCAATCTGGCACCACAATGGCTGACCTCTGCTCCAAAATGAAAAAAAGAACCCAATTAAATGAAGCTATCATGTCAACAGCCTGCCTAGTGTGTGTTTGAGGTGCAGCCATGTGTGAGTGTTTCCTTAATTACTTTTTACTGTTACATTGACCCGGATTTTGCCGTGAAAGTAATGGTGAGGCTATCATGCTCATCGTTATTAAGGAGTAAATCGGACAGCAACTTTCGGTGACCACACATGCGCAGTTATATGCGGAACTCAGGAAGTTGCTGCCCAAGTTGCCCTGCTCCTCCAGAAGCTTCATATATCTTGCCGGAGATACGGAGTTGAAATACATGGAAGGGGGTGAATTTGAGGTACTTATGTGATAGATATTCATTAAACAGAATGATAAGTCTTAATTACTGCCAAACAACCTCTCTGGCACTGAAAATTAACTTTTACAAGTGTGGAGTTTCATTCCTTCAGAATTTAATTATTGTTGGAGATTAAAAATTTTTTTTTAATGTATATTTCTTTTTAACATTTTCTTTATGTCTCTTTTATCTCTCTCTTAATCCCATTTTTCTTTCCCTCTCTTTATTTCACTTTCTGTACATGATTGGCTTGAATTAACTATTCTAGCTAACACTTCCTTGTTCAGACTCTGCCCCCAAAAATGGGTAGGTTTGGGTCGAGTGGGAATTTAAAACTTTAAAAATCTGAAACAGGAACCCAACCTGTCATGAATCCACCCACTTTCATTTATAATGGAGGCGGGACAAGGGGCGGACGACCAATCCGCTCTCAGGAGGTGGCTTGATTGTTGAAACATTTTAAGGATGCTGAGTACTTCCATTTTTACAGGGTTTCTATTTTTAGCCACTGATGGCCAGGTTTCCTGGATCTTGGGAAACTCAACAGGTAAAAGGAGGCAAGAAGGGTTGATCAATCAGGCGAGTGCCTTTCCAGCACTGCTTGTGGGCCAGGAAGAGTAGGAGTGTTTCCTCCCGGCCCAACAAGCAAACCCTGTAAATGCACTCCACTTCCAGGATCACCTCCTGACATCCCCCATTACCGACTCCCCCAATCTCCCTGACCCTCCATCACCAACCCCCGATCTACACCCGACCACCTCCATCACTGACCCACCCCACAATCACTGCCCCATCACCAACCCCCCAATCTCCCCCAAACCCTCGCGAGCATTGACTCCCGTTAGTCCCAAACCACTGCAATCTCTGACTTCTCCCGATCCCCCATCACAGCCCCTTGATCAGCGACTCCCCCAAGATCTTCTCCACAAACTCCAACCCCCCAAACCACGCTCTAACCAACCCCCCCACCCCCGTGATCTCCGACCCCCCAACCACATTCTAATCTACTCAGCCACTCCGCGATCTCCAACCCCACCCAGCCACTTCTAACCAAGCCCCCACGCCCGCAATCTCTACTCCAACAAACACGAAACTTACCTGATCCTGGGCTGCGGCGTTTTCTGGAGCTGTCCTCGCCCGACAGGCAGCCAATCATCAGGCTTGCATCCCGGGAGGGAATCTGTTTAAAAACACCATGCATGGTATGGAGATAAACTCCACGGCGTTCGGGGAAACCCGCATTTCCGAGCTTCTCAACCATAAACCCCTCTCCGAAACCCCACCCCAGTAAATATCAGACCTACGTGTCTCAGTAAGGATTCATCACTCTGACTGGTTCAGGAGATACACCGTTGCTAGCGCTGTTCACACAGGCCCCACATCCCCTATAGAGGGTGCCATGCTGTTTTGGATTTCCGATCACCACAAGTTCCAGGGCAAGAGCCCATAAAAATCTGTAGGCAAGTGAAGTGTAATGAACGGCGAGCGCCGTTCGTTCACCGCTGATCGCAAAATCTAGGCCAGTAAGTTCTGGTCAACATGGCGTCTCACAATGTTCTCCCCAGCATCCACTGTGTACATTAGCGGCCCCTGCCGTGTGCATATCGTTCCTGGTTGCCATTTCTCTGTTCGGTAGTCGCGGGCCAAGACTGGTTGCCCTACATTGAAGCTCCTTGTTGGCTTCTCATTGATGTGCTGGAATTGCTTATTCTCAACATCTCTTCGTACATTTGGTCTGAGCAAATCCAGACGAGATCTCAACCTTTGGTTGAAGAACATCATGGCTGGGGTCTGGTTGGTGACTGCATGTGTCGCATTTCTGTAGGCTAAAAGGAAATTGTCCACCTTATGCTGCAGTGGAATGTCGTCATCGCACATGGCCCTTACTGCCTTTTTAAAGGTTTGTACGAACCTCTCAGACAATCCATTTGTGGCTGGATGATACGGGGCGGATGTGTAATGCCTTACCCCATTCCTTTTCATAAATTTCTGAAACTCTTCAGACACAAACTGTGGTCCGTTATCAGAGCAAAACTGCTCTGGCAAGCCGTTCCTGGCAAATATAGTCCATAGGACTGCAATAGTTTTCTCCGTGGTGGTGGCGGACACTTTGATCACCTCAGGCCATTTCGAGTGCGCATCCACGGCGATTAAAAACATTGAGTCCATGAATGGACCAGCAAAATCAATATGCACCCATTGCCATGGAGAGGAGGGCCAGTCCCATGAGTGTAGAGGGGCATGTGGTGGTGCATTTTGGACCTTCTGGCATCCTGAGCAGCTCTTTGTCAGGTCCTCAATTTGCTGATCGATCCCCGGCCACCACACATAAGCCCTAGCAAAGCTTTTCATTTTCACCCCTCCCAGATGGCCTTTGTGAAGCTCATTGAGCACTCTCTCCCTTAACTTGGGTGGAATTACCACTCGGGATCCACACATCAAGGGCCCCTGGCATACTGACAGCTGTTCTCTTCTGGATGAGAATGCTGGCAACAGTGAGTCGCCATGTGTTGGCCATCCCTTCACCGTCAAGTCATATACCCGAGACAGTGTCGGGTCATTTCGGGTCTCCTTCTCTATATCCGCGTTAGTTACTGGCAAGCGTTCAATTATAGTCGAATAAAATATTTCGACAGGGTCCACTGCTGGTAGGCAGTGGCAGGCATGATAGCCCATCAGCGTTTCCATGCTGTTTTGTGCCCTTATACTCTATTTCATAATGGTTCGCCCCTAGAAAAAGAGACCATCTTTGTAGCCGTTGCGCAGTCATCACCGGAACGCCCTTCTTTGGATTAAAGACGGAGACAAATGGTTGGTGGTCGGTCAGCAAGGTGAACTTCTGCCCGTGCAGATAGTGGTTGAAATTTTTCACTCCCCACACCAGGCTGAGGGCCTCCCTGTCAATCTGGGCGTAGTTACGCTCGGCTGAGGTTAGTGACCGAGACGCAAAGGCTACTGGCCTCTCTGAGCCGTCCGGGAATTTGTGCGACAGCACCGCTCCAATACCGTAGGGTGATGCATCACACGCCAACCGAATTGGTGGTGCTGGGTTGAAATGAGCCAATACCTCTTTTGATGTGATCAATTCTTTGCACTTCTGGAAAGCTCGTTTACATTCGTCATTCCACTTCCATGGTACCCCCGTTTGCAGTAGGGTGTTCAGTGGGTGTAGTACTGTAGACAAATTCGGCAAGAACTTATGGTAGTAGTTCACCAGCCCGAGGAACGACCTCAGTTGTGTCACATTTTCCGGTGCTGGAGCCTTGACTACTGCCTCAATCTTTTCAGGGGACTTATGTAACCCCTCTTCATCAATAACGTGGCCACAATACGAGATCTGCTTCTGGAAAAACTCGCATTTGTGGCGATTAGCTCGGAGCCCATATTCCTTCAATCTAGTGAGCACCTGCTCCAGGTTGGCGAGGTGATCACTGTCATTTCCGCCCGTGACCAGGATGTCGTCCAAATAACACTGGGTCCCTGGAATCCCTTGCAGGACTTGATCCATTGCCCTTTGCCAAATAGCCGGAGCTGATGCTACCCCGAACACCAGCCAGTTGTATTGGTAGAGACCTTTATGAGTGTTGATCGTGAGGTACTGTTTCGAGGCTTCTTCTACCTCCATTTGCAGGTACGCCTGAGCCAGATCAATCTTAGTGAAGCGTTTCCCTCCAGATAGTGAGGCAAAAATATCTTCAATCCGCGGAAGTGGATATTGTACCGTGTGAAGGACTGGGTTCACTGTCACCTTAAAGTCCCCACAGATGCGAATCTCCTTTGGTTCCCCAGGCGTATTACTCAACGACCTCTTCATTACAGGAACGATGGGTGTAGCCCACTCGCTCCAGTCCACTTTGGACAGTACTCCAGAATGTTCCAAACCTTCCAGCTCTGCTTTGACGGCTGGGCGGATCGCATAAGGCACCGCGCTGGCCTTAAAAAACTTTGGGCTTGCATTTTCCTCTATTTTGATCGTCGCTGTTATGCCTTTTCGTGTTCCGAGTCCCTCCAGGAACACTTCTTGTGCGTCAGTTAGCATTTTTGACAGTCGTCCAGGTGTTACGTCGTCATCCTTTTTGGCATCTACCGTCAGTGCTTGTATGGCATGCCAATCTAACTGTATCTTCCGGATCCATTCACGTCCTAGTAGTGGTGGTCCTCCATCTGGCAATACATATAGGTCCATTTTTGGTGTTTCCTTGCCATTGTATATCACGTTCACCCTTATTTTTCCTTTGGGGTAGACTTTTTGCCCCGTGCACGTCTTCAAGACAATCTCTGTATCTCTCAAGGGTATATGTGAGAATAGCCACTTGTAGTCCCTTCGGTTTATGACTGTTAGGGCTGATCCTGTGTCCAATTCCATTTTCACTTGGACTCCGCCTATCTTGAGCGTGACCCAGATAGTTTGGTGATCCTCCATTCTGATTACATTATGTAGTTTCAGGCAACCCAGCTCCTTGGTTCCGGAGTCTGTATCACTTTTCTGTTCGTCTGAACTACTCTCCGTCACCTTATGTACCTTTTAGTACTTCTCCTGTGGAGATTTCTTGCTGCTGGTTTTCTTTCCTGACCTGCAGACTCTTGCTATGTGTCCTACTTCTCCACACTGTCTGCACACTTGGTCCTTAAACCAACAATCCTTATGGTCGTGTGTTGTTCAGCCACAGCGATAACACTTCCCTGCTCCATATGACATTTCATTTGTGCCATATTCTTGCGGTCTCCGTTGTATCTCTGCAGCACCCCGTGCGGCTGCTTTGTGTGATACTGCCATGCTGAAAGCCTTGTCCAGCGTAAGATCCTTTTCTGACAGAAGCTGTTTCTGGTTCCTTCACTTTGAAGCCCACACACAAACTTGTCCCTTAAAGTATCTGCTAGTCCCGTTCCAAACTGGCAGTGTTTCCATAGCTGGCGCAGTTCCGTTAAATACTCAGCATTACTTTCGTCTTTATGCTGGTTCCTTTTCTGGAACTTAAATCTTTCTGTTATCAGCAGCGGTGTGGGGTTTAAGTGGTCCTGCAGGATTGCCACTATGCTTTCAAAATCCTTTTCCACTGGCTTCTCTGGGTTACTAGGTTTTGCATTAAGCCGTACGTTTTTGCACCCATGGAATTCAACAATACCAGTGCTTTCCTGGCATCTGGCACTTCATTCGCCTTGCAGTACACTTCTGTGAGTTCTATATATGTCGCCCAATCTTCGACTTCATTGTCGAACGCTGTGACACTGCCACTCTTCGGCATCCCTGGGTGTGTTTAGACTGGCTAAAAATGGCGTCTCCCGCGCTTTCCTTTCTTCCCGCGCTCTCCCTTCTTCTCCACTGGCTCAAAATGGCGTCTCCCGCGCTCTCCCTTCTTCTCCACTGTGGCTCAAAAATGGCGTCTTCCCACGCTCTCCCTTCTTTTCTTCCCCCGCGGACACTGCTCAGCCCTTGAACACCGGCAGCGCTCTGCGCGTTTTCCTGCGCGCTTCTCTCGTTGACGCCACTCGGTCCTCAACCCCGGTTGTGCCCTGTGCGCTCTACCCTCTCTCGTTGACGCCGCTCGGTCTTCAACCCCGGCTGCGCCCTGTGCGCTTTACCCTCTCTCTTATCCGTCGACGCTGCTCGGCCTTTTTCTGTGCCGTCGGTCGGCTCCCGCCACCGCTGTCCGGGAAGGGTCTGCGCTGTACCTGCTGCCAGCCCGCTGCGCTGGATCGTCGCGGCTGGAGAACCAAGCCCAGCTCTCTACAGCCTCCTCTGTGATGCTCAAGTTCTCCCTGGATGGTCGACGCCTGCACTGGTGGAATCGGCCTTCTTCTTCAGAGTTGCAGGTAGGTTCGAAACGACTCGTCGCCAATGTTAAATCTGGATATCTTTAGGTAGTGTGTCCTTCAAATAATCGACAGAGGCTGCAGAGAACAATCAACAGGTGTTTACTGGATGAGGGTTGCTCTAAAACTAAGCAGTACAGATCCCTACTCAGGGTTATATACAGGTGTGGTCACTGCCGGTACTACAGTATACAGGAGCTGTAAAAAGTAGTTCTCCCCTTAAAGGTACATACACTACAAATACAACCTTTCTGTCCCGAGTAGGACCGAGGGAAATTCAGTGCTAGTCCAATCCTGTTGCTATTGAATTCTCCCACCTTGAATGTTCTCTTAATGGGCGTCTTGAGCTGGAAAGAATGTTGTTCTGTGAAAGGGGCAAACAGAATTATTTCTGGAGAGGAAGGATATGGTAAGAAGCACGGAAAATTTGGGTTAATCTGTCAAAGAGGGACAGGTTCATCCAGTCTACTGGCCTACTTTCTGTTTCTAAAAGGTCTAATGCTTTTATTTTTATGGATCACAAACACTGAACTTTAGGGATGTGTCTTAACCCCAGTTCCCTGAAAATTTCACGCGGGTGTTATTGAGCATGCACTTCCGTTCTCCACACCAGTCATCCTGTTCCCAATTAATGTTGAATTATGAGCAGCTTTAGACTGTGGTCTTGCTACCAATAGGAACTGGACAATTGGCAGATTCATAAATGTCATCCCATCAGTTTGGGTTTCCAGAGCACATGTGCTGTGGCCTTCATTCCCACCGATAGGCAAATTAAATATTTCACCCTAGTTCATGCCAGTACCAATAAATGGTATTTAGATCAGGAGACCTTCAGATGAAAGCCAGTGAGTGGAAGACTGATCAGGATTGTTTATGGGATGCAGAATTTACAGAGGGAGTGTCACTAAGAAAATTATCTAGTGGAGCAATTTGCATAGCATGTAATTTATTATTCTACCAGGACTACTGTCAATTAGTAAGGATTATTCAGAATCAAACAATAAACCACCTACTGTGAGAAGTTCCACTGTGCAGACGTGTTATGTTGCAGTCCTGAAACAAGAGGCTATTTTAAGTATACCTAAGGAGTTACTTACCAGCGTTTTTGTTACCTTGGAACTGATCTCAAAGTGCAGGAACATCAGACTTGCTCTTTCTGTCACATGCAATGTTGTGGGGACCTTGTGACGGAAGTACCAGTAATGGAGAATGTGCACTGCCATCACCTCTGGGGCCTAACTAAACATTGTAGAAGACATCGGCTAACAGCGGGGAGAGGGGAGGGGCGGGGGGTTAGTAAACTGACAGCTGGTATTGCTGTGAATGCAATGCTGGAATGTGTTACGGGCAATTAGGGAGATCTGAAGTTTCTGTCGATGGATGCGAGGGGCTGCTGTTGATGATAAAGAAGCTAACGTAAGAAAAGACTCTGTTGATGGAGATCTCGTCAAGCAGATTCCCAGGGATGAGAGGATAGCAAGCAGTGAGAAAGTGGTAGAAGGTGACCTAATGGAAATCTAGGAACCCAATGGAGTTATTCAACATTTAATTTGACTTCTTAGATTTTGCCCACTGCATAAAAAAAATTGAGCTGTTATTTCAGGACATGGCACCAATAAAATGGGCTGGATTTTCCGATCGGAGGCTTCCTGCGTGTGGATGTCTCCGATCTGGAAAAATCTACGAACTTACATGCTGGCTTCAAAGGTTCCGACACTTCCGATGCTGGGCCTCTCCTGGTGCGCGCGCAGAGGCCCAGGTATCCCGGGGCATAGGCGGCAGACCTGTCAAAAGTATGAATGGGGATCACTCAAAAAACACGCTAAAATATTAAATAATTTTTTTTTAAATCATGTATTTAAAATTAGTTCAAATTACATTAAATTAAATATTTTAAACAAAAATTAAATTTTTTGAAAAAAATAATGAAAAGTTTTTTACAGGGCTAAAAATAAACCTTTTTTAAAAGTATTTTTAAATTATAAATGAGTGAATTTTTTTTTTTACTTTTTTAAACTCTTGTGCTGGGCGTAAGATTTTTAAGTGATTTCAGTGGGTGGAGGTTGTGCAGAGAGCGGAACTCTCCCCCCGCAGAGGCTCTTCTCCAGGGCAGGCGTGCGGTGGTAGAGAATTCTTGACAGATCGGAAGTGCCGGTTTTAACCGCAAGCGCTTCACATGCCTGAAACTGGCACTTGCGAGGCTCCTATGGGTGTGTACACAGCTCGTACACACCTGTAGGGATCAGAAATTATGGGCCATAGTTTCCATGTGTTGGATTGTGCCCAAGGTGATCTGTATTAGAAATGAAGTTTCCTGGAAACAACAGACTAATGGCTTGGATTTTGCTCTCAGTGGTGAAGGAATGGCTTTTGCCATTAACCTCGCTGACAGCTGCCCACAGATTTTTCGCAAGCTTGTCAGCGGAGATTTCCACTCATCTGGCATATTTTCCAGCGTACCACCCTCTACGGGGAATCTGTGGCGCCTATGAACAAGCCAAGCAACAGCGAGGCTTGTCAACCAATCAGATAGAAGAATCCTTGCTGAGACACACCTGGAAGTATAAAGCAGGAAATGTAAATTACATTTAAATGATGTACAGAAAGCAAAATACAGATTGGGAAATACAGATGAAATTCAGGGAGAGAGATAAAAGAGACAAACAGAAAAAGTTAAAAATATTATTTTAATTTTTACTTTTTAAAAATCTGCAACATTCATTTTCTTCTGAGGGAATGAGACTCCACACTTGTAAAATTAATTTTTCAGGGCCAGAGAGGTTGTTCAGCAGTAATTATCACTTATTACACTGTTGAAATCTCACTTACTCCCAAATATACCAGTCCTAACTTTTTCAGCCATCTTTAGTGTGGAACTAGTGGGCAAGTATCTCAAGTTCCCACTTTTACTGTGATTTCAATGCCGAGTTTATTGGCGAGGACTGCAACAGAGCACCCTATGGAGGAGCAGGATATCTCTGACAGCAACTTCTGGATTTCCAAGTTTAACTGCACATGTGCGGACACCAGAAGTTGCTGTCAGATTTACCCTGTAATAACAGCAAGCGCTGAGAGCCTCGCCATTATTGGCCCTGAAATTCCATTCCCTACGGGTGTGTACGCGCTGTGTACTCACCCGTAGGGCCAACGGAAGTGTCAGTTTCACGCATGTACTGCGCATGCACTGGAAACCGGAACTTCTGTTCCCTGAAGAAAGGGGTTCGCAGGTCAAATGCCTGCACCGGAGAGGCAGCGCGTACGCTTGGAACTTCTGCTTTTTTCGAGGTTGATGCAGTCCGGGTAAGTCGGTAGCAGCTGCGCCTGGAACAGCAGGTGCAAGGCCTGCTTTTAACAAAGTAAGAGGTGATATCAGTAAAATAATTTTTTTTTACACTTATTTATCAATTTAAAATACTTTAAAGAAAGGTAAGCTTATTTTTAGCCCCGTTAAAAACTTTAATTATTTTTTTCAAAAATGTAAATTTTTGTTTAAAATAGTTAATTTATGTAATTTATAGTCATTTTAAAAATGTGATTTAAAAAAAAAATTATTTGAAGTTTTACTTATGTTTCAAGGGTGATCTCCATTCATAGATTTGACAGGTCACACCAGCAGCTTGAGGAGGCACAGCAACGGAATTCTATGCTGGCCCAGAGCATTACGGTCGACGCGGCTCGTTTGTGCAGGTCGGGGGCTTACGCCCGCGGGAAGCCCCCGACCGGAATTTCTGGGCCATAATATTAATATTATTACAGCAAAATCTGGGTAAATATGTAAGTTGGAGGATGCAATCTTCTCATTGGTCAGCCATTACAGTGCATTTGTTAACATATCAACTGCCATATCTGATGGTGCTCATGGGAATAAAAGCTTATATACCAGGCTGCTTTCACTTTAAGGAGAGATTTCTGACTGAGGTGGGGAGCATTTCCTCTGATCATTATCACTGAATCATAAAATCATAGGATCTCGCAGCACAGAAGGAGCCATTCGGCCCATCATGCCTGTGCCGGCTCTTTGAAAGAGCAGTCCAATTTCGTCCCACACCCGACCTTTTCGTCAATAACCCAGCAAATTAATCCTCTTCTAGTACAGGAAACACTTCTTATCCGGCACCGACGGGACCGGCGTGGTGCCGGTTGATCAAAAAGTCCGAATTACAGAAAGGTATACTTACCAAGGTACGAGAGCCCCGTACACGACTACAGGTGCAGGAGCCCCGGTTACACGGCACTTGTGCAGGAGTCCCGGTTACACGGCCACAGATCCAGGATCCCCGGTTACACGGCCACTAATATATAGTAAAACTTACCTGAACCAACTCCTGAATTTTGCCGGTTAAGAGAGATTTCCGGATATTTAGGTACCGGTTAAAAGAGAGTTTCCTGTACATTGCAATTGCCTTTTGAAAGTTGCTATGGAATTTGATTCCACCATCCTTTCAGGTAGTGCATTCCAGATCTTAACAACCCTCTGTGAAATTTTTTTTCCTCATTTCTCCGCTAGTTGAGATGTAAGATGGCTCCCGCTAGGCTGGCAGTTCCATAAGGAGCTCTTCACTTCTATCTCCTGCCATCCTTTGCCCTTTCTCTCCCAAATCTCCTTGCTTCCACTGCTCAAGTTCCCCTGGCTCCATCAGTTGTTGCATTTTAGCCCTAGCTACATGTTAACTACAAGTTATCTGCTTTACTCCTGCAATACCCACCCTCTGCCCCTGCTCTCTGCTTCTCAAATTTGGTTTCCGAATTCTTGGACTTCTCAGGACATCAAGACTACATTTTTGCAGTGGACTACACTGGATTACACCGTAAGACTCATTTATTGTGTCAAAAATGTGCTGCTAAATGAATTACCTTCCCCGCTGCGGCTGTTTCTCTGCAGAGCTGGGTGACTCATTCAACTGGTTTTTCAGCTTCGTTGGTTTCTGCTAGTTGCTGTTGTTTCCCTGATGAGCTGGGTGACTTGGTTGACTGGTTTTTATGCTTTGTTGGTCGCTGGCTTGTTCTCCGTTGCTTCTGATCTATGGTGACCTCCAACTTCGTGCCAACTTTGCCATCACCTTCCTGCACCACAACTGATTCTCATTACCATGGCGATAACCTCCATCCTTCAATTCTCTACACTTCAAATAGCTCCTGGACTTCGCTCATCTGCTACTCCTTTCTCCGAGCTTGGACAACAGTTCATTGATGCTCCACACCGACTCCATCCTACCTATGTCAACTTTTTCCCTCTGTGACTCTCTTGACATACTCCGAAGTGCCCACCATGGCACTCGTCACTGTCTCCTCACGAGTAGCAACCCCAACTGACCTTCCCGTCCAGCGGGCCTGTGGGGGGCTAATCTTGCCAATCTCCTCCCCATCCAACTCACCCCTCCCAGCGCTGACCCTGTGGATGCTGGCAGTGGATCAGCCATCACTGACCCTCTCTGCCTCTCCCTCCAGAATGTCCGTTCTCTTGCAAACAAGGCCCTTGCCATCCATGAGCTCATTGACATCATGGCTCTGACAGAAACTTGGTTGAGGGGTTATGACACCTTACCCTTAAATGGAGCCACCCTGCCTGGCTATACCTTCCACCATTTGCCCCGCCCAGACTGCCATGGTGGCAGTGTGGCACTCATCACCAAATCACAACTGGGTCTGTCCCCCTACTCCTCTGGCACTCTCTTGTCCTTTGAGCATCTTGCCTCTCATTTAAATTTGTCATGCTCTGCCACCCACCCAAGTACAATAAAAATGTTATCACCAAGATATCCTCACTGCTTTCTTCCCTCAGCCTCTGCACCAAGCGACTTCTCATCCTCGGTGATTTCAACCTCCATCTTAATTCATGCACTCTTTCCTCTGAGTTCACTAGCCTCCAATCCTCCCTTAATCTCTCCCGCCATGTGAACTCCCCAACCCATATTCGCGGCTGTCAGATCCGTGTATCTTGATGTTGTGTTAACTTCAATAATGAGAAAAGAGACTGCAGGGAACAATCAACAGGTGTTTACTGGATGAGGGTTACTCTAGAACTAATTATACAGATCCCTACTCAGGGTTTATATACAGGAGTGGTCACTGCCGGTACTACAGTATACAGGAGCTGTAAAAAGTAGTTCTCCCCTTAAAGGTACATACACTACAATTCCTCCCCTTTTAGATTAACAGTACCATAACATTCATTTAACAATTAAATATCAACTAATTACAATTAACACTTTTAACATGCAACATTAACTGAAAATAGTCTATTTATAAATTCAGTCTTTGGGGAGGCTTCCTGATCCTTTCTGGATAGCGCCTTTCCTGAGTGTCTAGCTCTTGGTGCGGAGGCGATTCTCGCCGCCTGTCGTCGGTTGGTTCATCAGCTTCCGATGCTACTGTTTCTGGGGTAGATGCTACCGGTATGTCGGGTTCATCACCAGGTACGTATGGGCGAGACATGGGGTTGACTCGTTCCTGTGACTCTAGGATCTGGTCAACATGGCGTCTCACAATGTTCTCCCCAACATCCACTGTGTACATTAGTGGCCCCTGCCGTGTGCATATCGTTCCTGGTTGCCATTTCTCTGTTCGGTAGTCGCGGGCCAAGACTGGTTGCCCTACATTGAAGATCCTTGTCGGCTTCTCATTGATATGCTGGAATTGCTTATTCTCAACATCTCTTCGTACATTTGGTCTGAGCAAATCCATACGAGATCTCAACCTTCGGTTAAAGAACATCATGGCCGGGGTCTGGTTGGTGACTGCATGTGTCGCATTTCTGTAGGCTAACAGGAAATTGTCCACCTTATGCTGCAGTGGAATGTCGTCATCGCACATGGCCCTTACTGCTTTCTTAAAGGTTTGTACGAACCTCTCAGCCAATCCATTTGTGGCTGGATGATACAGGGCGGATGTGTAATGCTTTACCCCATTCCTTTTCATAAATCTTTGAAACTCCTCAGACACAAACTGTGGTCCGTTATCAGAGCAAATCTGCTCTGGCAAGCCGTTCCTGGCAAATACGGTCCGTAGGACTGCAATAGTTTTCTTCGTGGTGGTGGAGGACATTTTGATCACCTCAGGCCATTTCGAGTGCGCATCCACGGCTATTAAAAATATTGAGTCCATGAATGGACCAGCAAAATCAATACGCACCCGTTGCCATGGAGATGAGGGCCACTCCCATGGGTGTAGAGGAGCATGTGGTGGTGCATTTTGGACCTTCTGAAATCCTGAGCAGCTCTTTGTCAGGTCCTCGATTTGCTGATCGATCCCCGGCCACCACACATAAGCCCCAGCAAGGCTTTTCATTTGCAGCCCTCCCAGATGGCCTTCGTGAAGCTCATTGAGCACTCTCTCCCTTAACTTGGGTGGAATTACCACTCGGGATCCACACATCAAGGGCCCCTGGCATACTGACAGCTGTTCTCTTCTGGATGAGAATGCTGGCAACAGTGAGTCGCCATGTGTTGGCCATCCCTTCACCGTCAAGTCATATACCCGAGACAGTGTCGGGTCATTTCGGGTCTCCTTCTCTATATCAGCATTAGTTACTGGAAAGCGTTCAATTATATTCGAATGAAATATTTCGACAGGGTCCACTGCTGGTGTTTCCTCTGCAGTAGGCAGTGGCAGGCGTGATAGCCCATCAGCGTTTCCATGCTGTTTCGTGCCCTTATACTCGATTTCATATTGGTTCGCCCCTAGAAAAAGGGACCATCTTTGTAGCCGTTGCGCAGTCATCACCGGAACGCCCTTCTTTGGATTAAAGATGGAGGCAAGTGGTTGGTGGTCAGTCAGCAAGGTGAACTTCTGCCCGTGCAGATAGTGGTTGAACTTTTTCACTCCCCACACTAGGCTGAGGGCCTCCCTGTCAGTCTGGGCGTAGTTACGCTCGGCTGAGGTTAGTGATCGTGACGCAAAGGCTATTGGCCTCTCTGAGCCGTCCGAGAATTTGTGCGACAGCACCGCTCCAATGCCATAGGGTGATGCATCACACGCCAACCGAATTGGTAGTGCTGGGTTGAAATGAGCCAACACCTCTTTTGATGTGATCAATTCTTTGCTCTTCTGGAAAGCTCGTTTACATTCGTCACTCCACTTCCATGGTGCCCCCGTTTGCAGTAGGGTGTTCAGTGGGTGTAGTACGGTAGACAAATTCGGCAAGAACTTATGGTAGTAGTTCACCAGCCCGAGGAACGACCTCAGTTGTGACACATTTTCCGGTGCTGGAGCCTTGACTACTGCCTCAATCTTTTCAGGGGACTTATGTAACCCCTCTTCATCAATAACGTGGCCACAATACGAGATCTGCTTCTGGAAAAACTCGCATTTGTGGCGATTAGCTCGGAGCCCATATTCCTTCAATCTAGTGAGCACCTGCTCCAGGTTGGCAAGGTGATCACTGTCATTTTCGCCCGTGACCAGGATGTCATCCAAATAACACTGGGTCCCTGGAATCCCTTGCAGGACTTGATCCATTGCCCTTTGCCAAATAGCCGGAGCTGATGCTACCCCGAACACCAGCCGGTTGTATTGGTAGAGACCTTTATGAGTGTTGATCGTGAGGTACTGTTTCGAGGCTTCTTCTACCTCCATTTGCAGGTACGCCTGGGCCAGATCAATCTTAGTGAAGCGTTTCCCTCCAGATAGCGAGGCGAAAATATCTTCAATCCATGGAAGCGGATATTGTACCGTGTGAAGGACTGGGTTCACTGTCACCTTAAAGTCCCCACAGATGCAAACCTTCTTTGGTTCCCCAGGCGTATTGCTCAATGACCTCTTCATTACAGAAACGATGGGTGTAGCCCACTCGCTCCAGTCCACTTTGGACAGTACTCCTGAACGTTCCAAATCTTCCAGCTCTGCTTCGATGGCTGGGCAGACCGCATAAGGCACCGGTCTGGCCTTAAAAAACTTTGGGCTTGCAATTTCCTCTATTTTGCTCGTCGCTGTTATGCCTTTTTGTGTTCCGAGTTCCTCCTGGAACACTTCTTGTGCATCAGTTAGCATTTTTGACAGTCGTCCCTTAAAGTATCTGCTAGTCCCGTTCCAAACTGGCAGTGTTTTGATAGCTTGCGCAGTTCCGTTAAATACTCAGCATTACTTTCATCTTTATGCTGGTTCCTTTTGTGAAACTTAAATCTTTCTGCTATCAGCCGCGGTGTGGGGTTTAAGTGGTCCTGTAGGATTGACACTATGTTTTCAAAATCCTTTTCCACTGGCTTCTCTGGGGTTACTAGGTTTCGCAGTAAGCCATACGTTTTTGCACTCATTGAATTCAACAATACCAGCGCTTTCTTGTCATCTGGCACTTCATTCGCCTTGCAGTATACTTCAATGCGTTCGACATATGTCGTCCAATCTTCGACTTCATTGTCGAATGCTGTGATACTGCCACTCTTTGGCATTTTTGGGTGTGGTTAGACTGGCTCAAAATGGCGTCTCCCGCGCTCTCCCTTCTTCTCCACTGCGGCTCAAAGTGGCATCTCCCGCGCTCGCCCTTCTTCTCCGCTGCGGCTCAAAATGGCATCTCCCGTGCTCTCCCTTCTTCTCCGCTGCGGCTCGCCCTTTGAACACCGGCTGCGCACTGTGCATTTTCCTGCGCGCCTCTCTCTCTCGTTGACGCTGCTCGGCCCTTGAACACCGGCTGCGCTCTGTTTGCTCTACCCTCTCTCTTCTCCCATCAACGCTGCTCGGTCCTGAACACCAGCTACGCCCTGTGCGCTCTACCCTCTCTCTTCTCCCGTCGACGCTGCTCGGCCTTTTCTGTGCCGTCGGTCAGCTCTAGCCGCCACTGTCCAGGAAGGGTCTGCGCCGTACCTGTTGCCAGCCCGTTTCGCTGGACCACTGTGACTGGAGAACCAATCCCAGCTCTCAACAGCCTCCCCTGCGATGCTCAAATCTCCACTGGATGGTCGACGCCCGTGCTTCTGGACTCGGCCTTCTTCTTTCACTGTTCTCCAGGAGCGAATCCCTGGGAGGTGATGCAGAGTTGCAGGTAGGTTTGAATCTTCTCATCGCCAATGTTAGATCCGTGTATCTTGATGTTGTGTTTCCTTCAATAATGAGACAAGAGGCTGCAGGGAACAATCAACAGGTGTTTACTGGATGAGGGTTACTCTAGAACTAACTGTACAGATCCCTACTCAGGGTTTATATACAGGTGTGGTCACTGCCGGTACTACAGTATACAGGAGCTGTAAAAAGTAGTTCTCCCCTTAAAGGTACATACACTACAGCGGCCACCCCCTTGACCTTACCGTCTCTCGTGGCCTCGCTACTCTCACCGTGTCAATCGAAGATAAGGCCATCTCTGATAACTTCCTTGTATCGCTCATTTTGTGTTAGTTGCTGCTTCCACATTGGTAGCTTAAACAAATTCTGAGTGACTTGATTGTTTAGTTGTGTGCAGGTTCCTCATTCATGATTGGAAGTGGGAGATTTTCCAACCTGTCTGGTGCCAGTCAGGTACTTGAGCAATTCAGCATGGTTAACTGAAATGACATAGTGGTTATTTACGCAGTCAATAAAATAATACATACATTAAGATGGGACTGTACCAAAACTTTAAATTATATGGATAGATGAAGTGCATTATTTTTCAATGCAACTTAATTTCTTTATATAGAAATGGATGCGCCATTTATTTTCCAGTGAAGCTATCAGGTTTAACACAATTATCTTATTAACAAAAATAAGTTTGGTTGCACAATGTAATTTTCACATCTAACAGTCTCAGTATATGTAACCCATCACCCCTGTGCTCGCTGACCTACATTGGCTCCCAGTCTGGCAATGCATCAATTGTCATCCTTATTTTCAAATCCCTCCATGGCCTCGCCCCTCCCTATCTCTGTAACCTCCTCCAGCCCCACAGTCTTCTGAGATATTTGCGCTCCTCCAATTCTGGCCTCTTGCACATCCCCGATTTTAATCGCTCCACCACTGGTGGCCGTGCTTTCAGCTGCAGAGGCCTCAAGCTCTGAAATTCCCTCCTTAAACATCTTCGCCTCCCTACCTCTCTCTCCTTAAAACCTACCTCTTTGGCCAAGCTTTTGGTCAACTGTCCTAATGGGGTAGATTTTCCCGAACCTGTCGGGAAGAAGGCGGGACTTCCCCTTTCGGGTTTTTGACCCGCCTACTTTGACGTCCGGCCAATCCGCGCGATTTTCCCTTAATTGACCTTGTTGAGCCCGCCCAGCAGGCTCAGCAGGCCAATTAAGGGCCACCCGACAACAGGTGATGTCACAGACTGCAATTTCATCTGTCAAGAGTTCTTTGACAGATGAAATATCAGTGTTTCACAGCTGTTTGAAGCTGTGAAACACTGACACTCTGAGTTCTGACATGAGTCCTTCTGCACAGACTCAGTTAGAGCTCTCACCGGCACTCCAAGCTGCAAGCTGTCACTTTTCACAGATCGCAGCCATTCAGCTTTAAGTACCGGCTGAGTGATGCGCTCCCGACGGCTACAGGAATAAAGGCTGTTAAGGTAAGTACAGGTAAGTAAAAGTTCTTTGCACACTTTAGACACACCAAACACACTTACCTTTGCACTCATGCACCCATCACTCACCTGAACACCGACATCGCGACCCCTCCAACGCCTTCAACCCGACGGCCCGCCTGCTCTAACCCGGCGTGGTTTGGAGTCGTCGGGAAACCCACACGAAATCCCTCAAAATAGGGATTAGGCTAAAAACTGCCTGTTAACTCCCTGTTAACAGGCAGTTAATTGGCACTAATCCCTTCCCGCCTGGTTTTGGCGGGTCCCAGTGCGGGGCGGGTACCCGCCGCCCCTGAAACTTACATGGGGCGGGGTTTTGGGCGGGATGGTGTTGGGACCCCCAAATTCAGGATTTCCCCCCCCCCCCTACATGCCTGAAACCCCGCCTGACGGCTCCACGAAAATCTAGCCCATTAATATCTCCATATGTGGCTCAGTGTCAAATTTTGTTTGATAATCACTCTGGTGAAGTGCCTTGGGACGTTTTACTATGTTAAAGCCACTATGTAAATGCAAGTTGTTGTTGTAGTATCTGCCATG
The DNA here is from genome assembly GCF_052327205.1 of Somniosus microcephalus. Classification (NCBI taxonomy): domain Eukaryota; kingdom Metazoa; phylum Chordata; class Chondrichthyes; order Squaliformes; family Somniosidae; genus Somniosus; species Somniosus microcephalus. The sequence continues at coordinate 37,326,877 of NC_141012.1, read as the reverse complement.
TGCCAGCTGTTTGTGGCAACAAGGAAATTCAGCGGTGCCAGCTCAAGATACAAACTCCGACAGCAAACCTTGAACACGAAAGACAGGCAAATGAGGGCCGACAGAATAATTTAAAATCATTGGCAAAAGAACCAGAAGGGAGCTGAGGAGAATTCTTTTTACTCAGTGAGGTATGGCGATCTGGAATGCGCTGTCTGAAAGGGTGGTGGAAGCAGATTCAACAGTAACTGTCATAAGGGAATTGGACCTCTACTTAAAGAGGAAGAGAATGACAGGGCTATGGGGAAAGAGCAGGGGAGTGGGACTAATTGGATGGCTCTTTCAGAGAGCCTGCACAGGCACGGTGGGCCGAATGGCCTCCTCCTGCGCTGTATGATTCTATAAAACTGGATATAGTAAAGGAAAGACTTGCATTTCTATAGCGCCTTTCACGACCTCAGGACATCCCAAAGCGTTTACAGTCTATGAAGTACCTTTTGAAGTGTAGTCACTTTTGAAATGAAGAACCTTCGAGAGCTCGCTGCTGGAACGCAGTCAAGAATGCCAAGTTCTTTGATCGCTGGCCTGTGCTGGGTTAACTGATTTCCAGTGGACTTAAAGGGACGAGAGAGCACAGGATAGAGCTCGATTCTTCTGCTTTCTAGGCTTCGATGGCTTACCAGCACTCACTGCCTCAGCTCACCCACGTAAAATGGCCACTTAGGGAAAGCAGTGGAAGGCTTGTGGTTTCTGTTGCGCCTTACAAGAGAAGAGAGAAAATTGAAAAGGAAAATGCGCAATTAATTTCATTTTATATTTTGTCACTTACAGTGAAACACTGTCACCCGGCATTGACCTGCAGACAGGGGCAAGCTCATGCATTCATAATGCTCATTATTTGATAATAGAGCTTTGCTATGAATAATACCCCAAAGAAGAATCATTGAGGGCTCGCGGTAAATAGATAAACCTTAGATATGGAGCCAGAGTAACAGCAACACATTTTAAAATGTTTCATAACCAGCATTATTATAAATAATGTATGGTGTACAATGCTATCAAACATTAATAAACTGGTTATAGTTCTATATTTGAAGGCTTATGCAAATATTACTAATGAATTAACGGGGGGACAAAGCAGCTTTTTGCTGTCAAAATCTGGTTAATTATTCATAGAAATGTAATTGTGGTATTAGTGATGGGCTGTAAATTTTATCATTGGGATGTTGCGAAGTAGAAGTAATTTGTTGTACATTAGGCAGTTGGTTAGCAGAGAGGACTTGTTGCAATAATTGACAGCGAGGGTGCCACTTTCAGTGGGCATGGTACCATGATGTGGCTTTGTAAACAATGCAGCAATAGGGCTCCGCTGGCTGCGTTTTGAACACACCCTGTTCATGCTACGAGGTGAGCTGTTGCTTTTATTTCCTACTCGCAGCTTTACCATTCTGATTGCAGACCTCCCCCGATGTCCGAGGGAACAACAACAACAACAACTTGTGACATAAGAAAACTACTAGGCACTTGGTCTAAGCGTTAAACAAAGCTTTAATCAACTATTTTACAACATGGAGGTCTAGTTGTGTCCTTCACTAGTTCCTGTTAAGAATGTCCTTCGCAAGCTGGGCCCGTGCCCGAGTATTTATACTCTCCCTGGACAGCGCCACCCGCAGGCCACTCAGTATTATTTCGTAAGTCTTTCTTTCATGAATGACTGATTCATGTCAACTTGTATTTATATAGCGCCTTTAACATGGTAAAACATCCCAAGACTCAAACAGGAAATGCAGGAGGACGTTTGGCCCGTGGTGTGATTGGAATTGCTAAAGAATGAAATGAATATATCTGTGGGGTGGAGAACTGACATTGAAATGACCTTGGTGATCAGGACCTTCTGGCTGCCAATGAACATCCGCAGTCAGAACGTTAGGACTGAAACATTGGTGGGAGGAGAGTGCACGCCCTCACCTGTAATAGGAGTAATTTAAGAAAAAAATCTGACACCGAGCCACATAAGGATAAATTAGGGCAGGTGATCAAAAGCTTGGTTAAAGAGGTAGGCTTTAAGGAGCGTCTTAAAGGAGGAGAGAAAGGTACAGAGGCGGAGAGGTTTAGACAGGGAATTCCAGAGCTTAGGGCCCAGGCAACAGAAGGCAAGGCCACCAATGGTTGAGCGATTATAATCAGGGATGCTCAAGAGGGCAGAATTAGAGGAGCGCAGATATCTCGGGGGCGCGCAAGCCCACACCACGGAAACCAAAAGCGGAGCACCAGCCATTTCCGCTTGCTAGATTTTCCAGTGAGACAAGACCAGCGCACCTTAAGTCCTGTCCAGCATCTGGGGCACTGTGATTTTCTGTCCCAGTCCAGTTACATGTGACGGGGGGGAAACCACCTTGGTGCCAGCCCTGCCCCAGCAAGGCCTAGTGCCAGTGCTAGAGTCAGGAAAGTCAGGGGCAGCTACAGGCCTTTCAGGCCTGACCTTGGTGATCAGGACCTTCTGACTGCGGATGTTCATTGGCAGTCAGAAGGTTAGGACTGAAACATTGGTGGGAGGAGAGTGGAAAATAAAAAGAATGCCCTCACCTGCAATTCTTTAGCCTGCCCCGCAGAGCCCCAACTGTCCACAGTACTATATCAAGGAAATGAATGGGAGGCTAGGAACACTCTAGTCCACCATATTGGAATGGTTCTGATGGGCCTATGCTGCCAACCTCCAAGCCCCCAGGAAAGCCAGGATTTACCCCTTTTTCTTGACTCTTATGCCTGGGGAAGTGGACATTCCCCTGGGGGCAAAGGTCAGAAAATCCTATCTTTAACACTTCGCAGAGGGAATCTCTCCAGTACATACAATTTGACCTGATTCAAATTTGCCACCTCAATGAGTTTTCATTTCTCTAACACAGTGATGTTTATTTAGTCTCTCCTCTATAGTTTGAGAAAGTAATATGTGGGAACTCTGAGGGCTAGGGACGCAAAGGGCTTATCGTCCGCCGGGAGGAGGGGCGGAAAAAACGCCTCCTGAGAAATTCGGTGGCGTGTTGCTGAGGCGCTATCCGATAGTGCCGAGACCCCGCCAGTAACTCCCGCGACCCTTTAGCACCCCGCAGCAGAAATTCGGCAACTCCCTGTGAGGCTGCAGCGGGCGGTGTCAGCACCAGCCTCGCGGGTCACGAGCCGGGCCAACCTTCGCTCGCGAGGCAGTCGTCTAAAGGGAGGTGCGGCCTGGACCCGTGTCGCCATTTTCTTTTTTTTGGCCGACCTTTAGGTCATCCCTCCGTGGTGGGCCATGCTATGGTTCTGGCCGCCATCGCGCAGCCTGGCACCGCGTCTCAGCGCTGGGCTGCTGCCATAGCAACATGCCACCCTGGTGGCTTAGTGTGGGCCATTGGAGGCCCTGCAGAGTGCGCAATGGCCCTTTCCTTTAACTGAAGGGGCAGGGGGTTAAAATGTGGCAGCGCTGCCGATCGCGCCCTGGCATCGCCTCGGTTATCGCCCCACCAGGAAGCAGAGCGCCCGGCATTGCGCTCCACTTTCTGTGTGGGGCAGTAAGCCGAATTTAGCGCCCAGGGCGGTACTTCAGTGCCGGGCGCTAAATGTCCGGCCTTAACTTGGTTACGGCCCCCAAACGGGGCGTACCCGAATTTTGCGCCCTCTGACTTCAACTTTAGACTAAAAACAGAAAATGCTGGAAATACTCAGTAGGTCATGTAGCCTCTGTGTAGCGAGAAAGAGAGTTCACGTTTCAGGTCAATGACCTTTCATTGAACGGTCATCAACCTGAAACATTGGCCTAGAAATTCGGTAGGCTTAGCGCCGCTTTTGAGGCGCTAGAGGGCCTAGCGCCGGAGTTATGGCCAGTTTGGAAATTGAGTGGGTCCCTAAATCGGCGTTAGGCCGTTAGCGCTGCGCCGGCACCGATGACGTCATCGGTGTGCGCAGCGTCCCGGTTGCCATGGTAACCCGCCCGAACTCCGAAATTGACTTGCGGCCGCCTCGCCCGTGGCAGCCGCAAGCAACGTTCTGGCAGAGGTGCCTTACTGGACTTTGCGCCGGCGCATTAAAGGCCCCGCGGCGGCCGGCCGCTTTCCCGCCGGCCGCCTGGCCGCAGCTCCCTCCCCGGACTTCTCCCCCCCCCCCCCGGGACAGATGCAAGCCCGGCACTTGTCCGAGGTGCCGGGCTCATTTTTACAATGATTTTCGCGGGCCGCGGCCGGGTGCAGGCAGCTCCTCCTTAAGGGAAGGAGGAGGCCTGCACTTCCCGAACCTGCAGCACCGCAGCGGGCGCCGCAGCGCCGGAATAGCGCCGCAATTCAGCGCGTAGCGCCAGTTTTCAGGCGCAAACAGCTTTCAGCAGCGCCGGCAGCCGTTTGGGCGCAGAACTAGTGAATTTTTGGCACGCCCAGCGCGACTTAGCTCCGGCACTAACTTCCGGCGCTAAAGCCGTCGCTGCGCCAAAACCAAATTTCTCGGCCATTAACTCTGTTTCTCTCTCTATAGATGCTGCCTGACCTGCTGAGTTTTTCCAGCATTTTCTGTTTTTAACTTTGGACTCCCTCCTATTGTCTCCCTTCTATTCTCCCTTTATTATTATGACATATCTATCCTAATCTTGCTGTGTAACCAAGCCTACGTAACTTGAGTTGCCCAGTGTCCATTCGCATGTGTGTTTTGGCTGCTGTTCCGGACCCAAGCCCATCACTTCTTTTTCTCATTCTTCTTCTTTTCTCTTTACCCCTCCCACACCCCTCTCTCCTTTCGTTCATAACTCCTTTCATTTAGCCACTCTCGGATGCTTTGCTCCCCCAGAACCCTACTCCAATCCTTCACTACTTCTCTACCTTCCAACTCAGCTGGTGCCATTCCAGGTTTGAATCCATCTTAGATAGGCCAAGAGCTTCCCTCTGTGCCTCTCTTGGCATCCTCCGAAGGGCCCGACGAGGCACTCGTCATTGCCTCCTTACGAGCAGCAACCCTAACTGCCCCATCCTTCTTTCTCACAGACCTTCCCGCTCAGCACGCCTGCTGGGGACTAATGGGTGATGACACCTTCACCCTTAATGAATCCTTCTCACCTGGCTATACCTTCCACCACTTACCCCACCAGACCGCCGTGGTGGTGGTGTGGGTCTTATCACCAAATTACATCTTGCACTGTCCTCCTGCTCCTCTGGCACTTTCTCCTCCTTTGAGCATCTCACTTTGTTCCACTCCCCTAAACTTTAAAATCCTCGTTCTCTACCGCTCGCCCGTTTCCCACTGAGATATCTTTACTGTTTGCCTCCCTCAGACTCTGCACTGAGCGACTTCTCATCCTTAGTGATTTCAACCTCCATCTCAATTCATCATGCCCTCGCTCCTCTGAGTTTACTGCCCTCCTATCCTCCCTTAATCTCTCCTTCCATATAAACTCATCTGCCAACAATACTTACAATCCCAGGATCATCCTGGAATGCAAAGATAACCCCTGGCTTCTCTTCTCCACTACAAACCATCTTCTTAAACCCCTCTCCCTTGCCCCCTCCACCATCACCTCCAATAAGAAGTGCAAGGAGCTCATGGGTCTCTGTGACAGTAAAATCACGACCATCCATTCAGCTGCCTCTGCTGCTTCCCTCCCTTCTCTTAGCCAACCAAACCAAACTTCCCCAAAGGTTCCCCCCCTGCCCTAGCGCTGAACACGCATCTTTCTCTAGTTTCTCTCCTATCTCCAATCAGAACTCATCTTGTCCATGAGGCCCACCTCCTGCTCCCTCGACCCTATTCCCACCAAACTGCTGACCATGCAGGAACCCTCGACCCTATTCCCACCAAACTGCTGACCATGCAACCTCCCTTCCTGGTCCCCATGTTAGCTGACATTGTTAATGGTTCCCTCTCCTTAGGTATTGTCCCCCTCCCCTTCAAATCTGCCGTCATTGCCCACTCCCCAACAAAACAAACCTTGAAAACTACTGCCCCATCTCCAACCTCCCTTTCCTCTACAAAGTCCTTGAACATGTTGCTGCCTCCCAAATCCGTGCCCATCTTTCCAGTAACTCTATGCTTGAACCCCTCCAATCAGATTTCCGCCCTGCCACAACCCTGTAACGGTCCTTATCAAAGTCACAAATTACATTCTACATGACTCTGACCGTGGTAACCTATTCCTCTTCACCCTGACACGGTTGACCACACCATCCTCCTCCAATGCCTCTTCTCCGTTGTCCAGTTGGGTGGGACTACCCATGCCCAGTTCCATTCCTATCTATCCAGACATAGCCAGAGAATCACTTGGAACGGCTTCTCTTCCTGCTCCCACACCGTTACCTCTGGTATCCCTCAAGGATCTCTCCTTGACTTCCTCCTATTTCTCACCTACTTACTGCCGCTCAGCGACTTCATCCAAAAACACATCAGGTTCCACATGGATACTGACGACACCCAGCTCTACCTCACCACCAGCTCTCTCGACCCCTCCACTCCCTCTGACTTGTCACACTGCTTATCTGACATCCAGTATTGGATGAGCAGAAATTTCCTCCAAATTAAATGTTGGGAAGAACAAAGCCATTGTCTTCGGTCCCCGTCACTAACTCCATTGCCTCGCCACTGCCTCTATCCCTCTCCCTGATCACAGTCCGAGGCTGAACCAGATCATTCACAACATTGGCATTATAGTTGACTCTGAGCTGAGCTTCCGACCCCATATCCTTTCCATCACAAAGACCGCCTACTTCCACCTCCGTAACATTGCCGAGCCTCTACCTCAGCCCAACTATTGCTGAAACCCTCACCATACCTTTGTTACCTCTAGACGTGACCATTCCAATGCACTCCTGGCCGGCCTCCCACATTCCATTCTCCATAAATCTGCGCTCATTCAAAATCCTGCTGCCCGAATCCTAACTCGCACCAAGTCCCGTTAATCCATTACCCCTGTGGTTGCTGACCTAAATTGGCTCCCAGTCCTGAAGCGCCTCAATTTTAAAATTCTCATCCATATTTTCAAATCCCTCCATAGCCTTGCCCCTCCCTATCTGTAACTTTCACCAGCCCTTCAACACTCCGAGATCTCTGCGCTCCTCCAATTCTGGCCTCTTGCGTATTCCCGATTTTTATTGCTCTGCCACTGGTGATCGTGCCTTCTGTTGCCTAGGCCCTAAGCTCTGGGATTCCCTCCCTAAACCGCTCCACCTCTCTACCTCTCCCTTGTCCTTTAAGATGCTCCGTAAAACCTGCCCCTTTGACCAAGCTTTTGGCCATCTGTTCTAGTGTCTCCTTAGGTGGCTCAGTGTCAAATTTTATTTGATAATATTCCTTGGGACGTTTTACTACGTTAAAGGCACTATATAAATGCAGGTTTTTGTTGTTGTTGTGAATCTCACACACTGCTCAGCTCATGCGTTCCAGTTCCATGACATATGAGAAAGAATTGAAAGAGCATGCTTGAAAATAGCAAGGAATTTGATCAAGGAAGGACACGAAATGCCAGCTTGTTTGGTCTCTGGCATCAGCTAATGCTTTCAGTACACAGATTTAATCTTAATTGGCATGATGCGGCTTTAACAGTTGGTGTAACAGATTTGCGTTCAATTTTTCTCTGACGCTAGGGCTTCTCATTTGTTCACAAAAATGATGAGACTGAGTTAATTGTCTAATCTGTAACTGGCAATTAGGTCTGATTGTATGATTAATTGCAAAATTATTTGTTCATGAATATTCTACGGCAGCACGATGTCCACTGCAATTTGTGTTGTTGTTATATTGTTTTAGAAGACAGATGTTTCTGCTGTATGAAGTATTGCTGTTTCATTTATAATGACTCTTGTCGAAAATGCTCAGCCACTTACTCTCACATTGATGTCAGCAGCGTTCGCTTTATTGCTAAATGTGTAAATTGCAGATGACAATTAAGGCCTTGAAGCATAGGGGTAAATTTTAAGAGTTAGCACTCCTGGGAGGTTAACTTAGTCCACAAAGTGCCTGTTTTCAATGCTTGGCTAAAGTTTCAATACGCTACAGGGAGTGGTCTGGGTGGTCTTGCAGTCATTTTTGTGTCATTTAAATTATTGTGTTGAAAGAAGTTGCTTCCAGACATGCGTGGCCTGGTAGGGCTTACTCTTGGAATTGAGCATGACTGGGTGAATGAAGAGAGGCCATGCAGAGCAGGACAAGCTGCTAAAAGGGGGAGGAGGAAGAGGCGGCTAAGGGCACTCAGCAGGATAACATATCCACCCAGGGTCTTCAGGGAACAATTCTCTTACCTCAACTATGGTGAGAACCAATGCATGAGATTTCTTCAGTTCACAAAAGACGTCGTGACTAAAATCTGTCAACTGCTGCAGCCACAGCTGCAGCCTCAAAGCAGCATTGCCTGTGGCTGTCAAGGTATCCATGGCTCTTAACATTTATGCCTCTGGCTCCTTTCAGGCTGCTGCTTGAGGTATAAGCAACATCCCCCAGTTTGCAGTGCACTGCTGTATAAGGGAGGTCACTGAGGCTGCCTGTACAATGAGAAACATGTGCTTCTCATTCCCTCTTGCCAGAGACAAGCAGAAGGAGCGAGCACAAGGTTTTGCACGGATTGCAGGCTTTCTCATAGTGCAGGGTGCCATTGACTGCACACACATTGCCTTGCGGGCTCCTCATCTGAACTCAACCATATTCATCAACAGATAGGGACTCCATTCCCTCAGTATGCAGCTGGTGTGCGACCACAGTCAATGCGTCATGCAGGTGAATGCCTGGTACCCTGGCAGCTGGCATGATTCCTTCATTCCACGGCAGTCCTCTGTTCCAGTTGTATTTGAACTAGCCCAGCAAATCAAAGGCTGGCATACCGGGTGACAAGGGTTAACTTTTCATGACATGTATCATGACTCCGGTCAGGAACCCAGGCACACGTGCACAGCAGGCATACAATGAGGGCCATTCTGCCACAAGGAACATTCCGCTGCCTGGACCGCTGTGGAGGAGCCCTGCTGTAGCCAGCTGAGCGGATATTGAGATTTTCAGTAGGATGCTGCATGCTGCACAACTTGGCCATTATGAGGGAACAGCCCTTGCCACCACCTATCAGGCGAGGAGCTGAGTAGCAGGAACACTAAGAGGAAGAAGTGGAGGAGGAGGAAGTGCAAGAAGAAATGGAAGAGGAAGGGAGGCTAAAACATAGACAGCCCCTCTCTGCCAGGGTTCTACATGATCAGATTATTCATGAGCGATCCCAGAAACCTCAACTACACCTCCCCATTCGCCAACAGTCCCAAACCTTTCCTCTATCACTGGCCATCATATTGTCTTCTTTCTGACAACACTTATTGGTTTCTCCCTCATGTTCCGCAGAAATAAAAACCACCACCAAATGTAAATTCAAATCCAAATTTATCAATTCAATCATTAAATAATACGTACAAAATGAAACGAATCACCCTTGTGCATTCCCTTGCAGAGATGGAAGGCTGCTGACTTTCAAATGAGGAGACTGCAGATGGCGTTGGAGGACGATTTCGAGCAGCTTGTGGGTCTAGAGGGCCTGGCTTCAGACTGCATCATCTCAGCCTGGGCTGCAGCATCCTGGGGTGGCTGGCTGACAGGCAACAGCAAGGGCACTGGTGGAATAGCAGTGGTGGGAGCAGGAATGCTGTCATCCTGAGAGAAGACAGCAGGTTCGTGTTCCATGGAGCCACTGCCGCTCTCTTAGAGTGAATGCTGTCACCAATACACCAAGGACCTGGATCCAAAATGCGGAAGAAAGTGGAAAATCCTTCGAACGCTGCCAAGTTATGGCTACAGACCAGCTCTCTATTCCATGTGTCTGTCCCAAGTATGCATGCCCCAAAGTGTTTCCTCCTAACTTGTTGCACATTTATTAATATTCATTGCAGCAACTTTTCTGTACATTATAAAAGTGACTGCACTTCAAAAATACTTCAGTGGCTGTGAAGCACTTTGGGACATCCTGAGGTTGTGAAAGGCGCTATATAAATGCAAGTTCTTTTTTTCTATACAATCTTACAGTCCTTTGAATGCCTACCATGCATGGCCATACTGCAGCAAGACACAAATGCAAGATGCAACATAGAACTGAACCTGCTGTTACAATTAAATCTTAAAAGGACTTAACATAGTAAATGCTCCTAATACACCTAGCTGCATGATGCAGCTTCCTTGACTGATAGACAGCTGGTTGTGTATGGCCGCCTGTCTATGACTACATCTGCTCTTTAAACCTGCAGTATTTTAAGGCTGCTTTTCTGCTTACATAATAAAAGGGAACAGACCTGAATTGGAGAAGGATTCAGAAATTTGAATTCTTTGATTCCCTTTCAATCGGTCAACTTGAACTTCATTGGCTATGAGAGCACTGGGGAAGTAGGGAAGAGTGAATAGAAGGGATCGCTAAAATAAGGGTTGGTACCATCATGCTCATTAAATCATGTCCCCTACTTACTCTCATTCACACACAGACAACTCCCAGTATATTGCAATGCAAGCACTATTTGAAGTTGTTTCTCTGTGCTAGCAATTTACAAAGCTAAATACAGATGAGGGACAGAATTTAAGTCTGTTTAACTAACCCTTCTGTAGAAGCCTATGATACCCCACAGCATCTAACTGCCTGTTGAATATTTTCTTGCTTGCACTATCCTTCATAGCAGATCATTCCATGTTTTGATTGCATGCAGAAGTGCTTCCTGATTTAAACCCTAAATTTGTATTTTATCAATGTGTACCCGTGTCCTTTTGCCCTGCAATTATGAGTTAACGTGAAATAGTGCCCAGGATAAACATCTTCGTTTCTATTAGATTACTTTTGCTTGGCTTAGTGACAGAACTCTTGAGCACTTTAATCTAGGCTGATACTTCAGTATAGTACTGAAAGAATCGTCTTCTTCTTAGGCAGTCCCTCGGAACTGAGGATGACTTGCTTCCACATTAAAAATGAGTTCTCAGGTGACTGATGAGTCCAATGTGGGCCCTACAGTCTCGGTCACAGGTGGGGCAGATGGTGGTTGAAGGGATGGGTGGGTGGGGTGCTTGGGTTGACGTGCGCTCCTTCTGCTGTTTGCGCATGGCCTCTGCTTGCTCCCGGCAAAGAGACTCAAGGTATTTGGCGCCTTCCCGGATGCTTCTCCTCCACTTTGTGCGGTCTTGGGCCAGGGATTCCCAGGTGTCGGTGGGGATGTTGCATTTTTTCAAGGTGCCTTTGAGGGTGTCCTTGAAGTGTTTCCTCTGTCCACCTGGGGCTCTCTTGCCGTGTTGGAGCTCCGAGTAGAGCGCTTGTTTTGGGAGTCTCGTATCGGGCATGCGGACGATGTGACCCGTCCATCGGAACTGATCAAACATGGTCAAAGCTTCGATGCTGGTGATGTTGGCCTGAGCGAGAACACTGACGTTGGTGCGCCTATCCTGCCAATGGTGCTGTGCTGAAAGAATACTGCACTGTCGGCGGTGCCGTCTTTTGAATGAGATGTTAAACAAAGACTCTGTCTCCTGTATAGCTGAATGTAAAAGATCCATGACACTATTTGAAGATGAGACGGGGAGTTCTCCTGGTGCCCTGACCAACATTTATCCTTCAGTTAACACATGAAAGGTGTTAATATAAAGGCAAGTTTGTTCTATATTTATGCATCTCTACAATTTTTGCTCACATTCACTCCTTTCAAGGCTGAAGAGATTAAGGCCTTGATATTAACCCCCCATGACAGGTGGGAGAAGATCATGGGTGGAGGGAGGGGTTAAAGGCTTAAAGACCTATGTCCAACATGCCACACACATGCCCACTATCTTTATTGCGGTGACGGATATCATGACGTCCGAATGTGCCACTCTGGAGAGTTGTTTCTCGAACAGTGCAGAATACAACATAGCGTGAATAAATTGGTTAAAAATATTGTGTAAGCTGAGGATGGTACGAGAACATCTTTGTGTATTGTTAGGTGTTTACTCAACTATATTTTGTTTCCAAAGGATATTACCAACATCCGGTAGGGAAAGAGCAATAATTCAGTCCTGCACTACTTGCTATATATCTGGATCATTGTTTCTTGTTAATCTTGGGCCGGACAGGCAGCTTGATTCTAGTTATCCCTTGCTGAGACTTGTCCTGTTCCATTCAGCACACGTGTTTTATAAGAACGGACTAACCTAATCTACCAGTATGAGAATGGAAATAGGCCATTCACCCATCCTGGTTAACCTCTTATTTAGGTCCACCTTCAGAACATGTTCACCTCCCTCCTTCAGAGAGGGCAGAGGATGGGATTGCTAAAATACTTCATGAAGTCAGTCATTCTTTGTTTGTTTTGAGCTTTGGTTCTGCTTTCTTGAAGCTTACATCACATATGGGTGAACAGCAATGGCAGAATTTCAATAGTTAGGTTTTAAAAGATCTACAGAATTGGTTGGGTTTGGTTTCCTTATTTGTAATTTTAACTTTATTGGTTTATCCCTCAACCAACATCACTGAAAAAACAGATTGTCTGGTCATTATCACATTGCTGTTTGCGGGATCTTGCTGTGCACAAATTGGCTGCCGCATTTCCTACTTTACAACAATGACGACACTTCAAAAGTACAGATGGAATACAATACTAGAAAGTGTGAGGTTATGCACTTTGGCAGGAAAAATCATAGAGCAAGTTATTATCGTAATGGCAAGAAACTGGAAAGTACTGTAGTACAAAGGGATCTGGGGGTCCTGGTGCACAAAACTCAAAAGGTTAGTATGCAGGTGCAGCAAGTGATCAAGAAGGCCAATGGAATGTTGGCTTTTATTGCTAGGGGGATAGAATATAAAAACAGGGAGGTATTGTTGCAGTTAAACAAGGTATTGGTGAGACCGCACCTGGAATACTGCATACAGTTTTGGTGTCCATACTTAAGAAAAGACATACTTGCTCTCGAGTCAGTACAAAGAAGGTTCACTCGGTTAATCCCGGGGATGAGGGGGTGGCATATGAGGAGAGGTTGAGTAGATTGGGACTCTACTCATTGGAGTTCAGAAGAATGAGAGGCGATCTTATTGAAACATATAAGATTGTGAAGGGGCCTGATCGGGTGGATGCGGTGAAGACGTTCCCAATGATGGGTGAAACTAGAACTAGGGGGCGTAACCGTAGAATAAGGGGCTGCTCTTTCAAAACTGAGATGAGGAGAAACTTCTTCACTCAGAGGGTGGTAGGTTTGTGGAATTTGCTGCCCCAGAAAGCTGTGGAAGCTACATCATTAAATAAATTTAAAACAGAAATAGATAGTTTCCTAGAAGTAAAGGGAATTAAGGGTTACGGGGAGCGGGCAGGAAATTGGACATGAGTCTAGGTTCGGAATGGTCATGGCCCTGTGGGTAGTGGAGCAGGCCCAGGGGCCGTGTAGCCTGGTTCTGTTCCTACTTCTTGTGTTCTAATTCTGTGTTAGATTTCAGGAGATGGTTTTATTCCTGTTCCTGGCTGGGGTGGAGATCGCTTTTACAGAAGGTAAGTACTGTAGAAAATATAGGGACAGAGTGATCTCCTGGAAGAGTTTCGATCACCTAGATGGGTCGGAGAGGAATTTCCCAGATTTTTTCTCCCAAATTGGCCATTGGGTTTTTTATCTGGTTTTTCGCCTCTCCCAGGAGATCACATGGGTTCAGGTGGGATGGAGAGTGATAGAAGATTTGAGGTTAGGATCAGATCAGCCATGATCTTATTGAATGGTGGAGCAGGCTCGAGGGGCCGATTGGCCTACTCCTGCTCCTATTTAGGGTTGCAAAGGGGTGGAAAGTTTCCGGTAAATTTCCGGTAAATTTCCGGAAATTTTCCACGGGAAGTTTAGCTTGGGAATTTTGCCCAAAAAAGCACATGCTAGCATAATATTGTTTTTTTTGTATTTCTTTCTTTTTTTTCCACAGGTCCTCTCTTAAAATTACTAACAGAGATGGAATCTTAATTATTAAGGAATTTCTTAATCAATATATGTTTATCTTCTTACTTGGCTTGTTTTAATAATTACAAGTTTTGTGTGTGACTGTGAACAAATGTGTCCTGATTGGTTGGATGAGTGGATGAGCGATTAGCTCCCTCTATTTGTAATACTTGCATATCGAATTGTGATTGGCCTGCAGGCATCTGTAAGACTGCTATAGTTTTTTTAAGATCCAGGTTAGGGGTCCTGAGGGAAGTCATTTTGTTTTCTGCTGATGTTGTGATGATGCAGTAAGTAAATCAGACTTTATACCAAAGAAACCAGTTACTTGTTGAACTCTGTTGTCCTTCAATTTTAAATATACAAAATAATACACTATTGGTGATGTAGCGTCATGTGTGTACAGGTCATGCTTCCATCACATGGAGCATCAGCAAAAATGTACTCACCCTGTTGCAATCGTGCTGATCGACCGCAGTTCGACACAGAGATGAATGCCCTTTATTTCTCTGCATAGAACAATGCCACATTTACCGTCGGATGTGTGGAAGCATTTTACCCCAGGCATTAAAGATGGAAAGACTGTGTACATGTGCAAACACTGTAGAAAGCCATATGTAAAGAATGCCACAAAGATGCAGCAGCATTTATCCAAATGCAACAACTTCACTCATATTACATCTATTGGGTGCGCAGCTCATGGGCTTAACCTGCTCCTCAAGGACATCATGGGTTTGAGAACCATGGAAGCACTGTACAAGAGAGCCAAGCAAGTTGTTAAGTATGTCAGGGGAAAACAGGTAGTTGCAGCAACCTACAACTCCAAGCAAATGACCAAGAACAAGAACACCACACTGAAGCTGCCCAACAACACTAGATGGGGTGGTGTTGTCATAATGTACAACAGCCTTCTGGAGGGTAAGGAGTCGCTGCAAGAAATGGCAATATCCCAGTCTGGGGATATGGAAACCACCATCAAGAAAATACTGCTGGATGATGTGTTTTGGGAGAGAGTGGTTAGCAGCCTTAAACTACTCTCACCAGTAGCATCTGCAATTGCTCAGATTGAAGGAGATGACGCTGTCTTGTCAGATGTTGCATCGGTGATACTCCAAATCCCACCTTCATCAGCGGCCTCTGAACGAAACTGGTCACTTTTTGGGAATACGCATACAAAGGTGCGCAACAGGCTGACTAACAAGAGAGTGGAGAAACTGATGGCTATCTGGGCGAACCTACAACTTATTGAGCCAGATACAGAAGTGTCCACCACACAGCTAGACACTGACACAGAGGAGGAAATGGACACGTCAGAGCCAGAGTCAGAGAATCAGGAGGAGCAATGAGGAGTAGAAGACTCAGAAGACTCATGAGTAGAAGACTCAAAGGGACAAAATAAGGACAAATTACAGGCTAAATAAGCTGACGCTCTTTTTATTTTATTTTAGATGGGTCTTTTTTGTGGGGGTTCAATAAAGTTCAAAATTATAACCTAAATAAAGTTTTGAAAGCCTGTTTTTATTTGTATGGAACAGTATGTCTATTTTGACGACAAAGATAATATAAGGGTCAGAGACAAAAACCATCAGTGTGCAAAAAAACTCAAA
Organism: Somniosus microcephalus; assembly: GCF_052327205.1. Taxonomy (NCBI): domain Eukaryota; kingdom Metazoa; phylum Chordata; class Chondrichthyes; order Squaliformes; family Somniosidae; genus Somniosus; species Somniosus microcephalus. The sequence goes on along the minus strand of NC_141012.1, from coordinate 37,311,401 downwards.
ATTCCCATAAATTCCCATAAATTCCCAAAATTCCCATAAATTCCCGAAAATTCCCATGGAAAGTTTCCTCTTTTAAAAATTCCCAGAATTTTGCAATCCTACTCCTATTTCTTATGTTCTTATTGGCTGTAAAGTGCTTTGGGATGTCTGGAGGTCATGGAAGGCGCTATATAAATGCAAGTCTGTCTTTCTTTCTAATTATGATTTTTTTTGCAGACCTAGTCGAACCCTTTTACAGCAAGGTTCTGTTTGCTGTGGCTAAAACATCACTGCATGCAGGCCTGAGTAGCTGAACTATAACTGCTTACTTTCAAACTGTCAGTCAGTAACGCTCCGTTACAATAAACTGTTGGCTTAGTTTGAAATGGTTTTAATCTCAATATTGATTCGAAGAGTGATTCAAAACCTCACCAGTCCAAAGGTGCCGAATTCTATGCTGCTGGTGATGGCGATTGCTACCCCAAGAATGCTCCCTGGGATGGAAAGGCTTTTAGAGGACAATTAAAAGATACAGTCCATGTGAAGCGAGATACAAAGCAATTTACGACTACAAACATTTTCCTTCCATTGATCTGTGAGTTAATTTGGAGTGTGTGCATGAAACAATGTTAACTGTAAGTGGATAGAAATTTGACAATAACACAAGTACCACTTGCAGCTAATGAATTGGGACACAGCATTCCCCCCCCTCCCTCCCCCATATAATGGAGTTTTAGTATCTCTAAGTGTTTTATTGGTTTCCTGACAAGTACATCTACTTTACAGCTAGAGATGTCTTAAGTAAAGCTCATAGCCTACATATTACTGCTGGTGATTTTAGAGGATCAGCATTTAACACACTCGTGCTTGTGCACTATTTTAAGAGATGTTAACCAGTTTAAATATGAAGCAATTAGGGGAGGCTAGATAAGCATATGAGGGAGTAGGGAATAGAGGGTTATGCTGACAGAGATGGATGAAGAAGGATGGGAGGAGGCTCAAGTAAAGCATAAAGGCCGGCATTGACTGTTTGGGCTGAATGGTCTGTTTTTGTGCTGTATATTCAATGTAATTCTATGTAAATGGGCTAAAAGCTCGATTAAAACAGCAGACACTGAAATGTTACACGTGTGCTAAGCAGTCACGCACTAATATCACCAACATTCATTCCTAGGCTTACGTAACAGCAGTTTTGTGTAAGTGAGAGCTCATCCTGTTTGTTACGTAAGAGCACATCTGTAATGTATGTAATGTATATATACCTTAAGGGAGAGAACTACTTTTTACAGCTCCTGTATACTGTAGTACCGGCAGTGACCACACCTGCAGCACGGTGGCCTAGTGGTTAGCACTGTTGCCTCACAGCGCCAGAGACCCGGGTTCGAATCTGGCCTCGGGCGACTGTCTGTGTGGAGTTTGCACATTCTCCGTGGGTTTTCTCCGGGTGCTCCGGTTTCCTCCCACAGTCCAAAGATGTGCGGGTTAGGTTGATTGGCTATGATAAATTGACCCTTAGTGTTAGGGGGATTAAATACGTGGGGTTACAGGGATAGGGTGGGATATGTGTTGGTGTAGGGGTTATGGGGAGCGGGTGGGATATGTGTCGGTGCAGGCTCGATGGGCCGAAATGGCCTCTATCTGCACTGTGGGGTTTCTGTGATTCTGTGATTCTGTGTGATTCTGTGATAAACCCTCAGTAGTGATCTGTACAGTTAGTTCTAGAGTAACCCTCATTCAGTAAACACCTGTTGATCGTTCCCTGCAGTCTGTTGTCTGATTATTGAAGGACACAACATTAAGATACACGGATATAACATTGGCGACGACGCAGATTCGAACCTACCTGCAACTCTGCATCACCTCCCAGGGATTCGCTCCTGGAGAACAGTGGAAGAAGGTCGAGTCCAGAAGCACGGGCGTCGACCATGGGCAACCGCCCAGTCATCCAGCGGAGATTTGAGCATCGCAGGGGAGGCTGTCGAGAGCCAGGCTTGGCTTCCCAGTCACGGTGGTCCAGTGAAACGGGCTGGCAACAAGTACTGCGCAGACACTTCCCGGACAGCGGCAGCTAGAGCCGACTGAGTGGCACAGAAAAAGGCCGAGCAGCGTCAACGGGGGAGAGAGAAAGGGCAGAGCGCACAGGGCACAGCTGGTGTTCAGGACCGAGCGGCATCAACGGGGAGAGAGACGAGAGGGAGCAGAGCGCAGCCGGTGTTCAAGGGCTGAGCAGCGTCAACGGGGGAGAGAGGCGCGCAGGAAAACGCGAGGCGCTGCCATTGCCACGAAGACCGCAGAGAGTGGCATTGGCAGCAGCGCAGGAGCAGTGCACGAAACCCACAGGGCGTCGCCATTTGCCACGAGGACCGCCGAGAGCGGCGTTGGCAGCAGCGCGGGAGACGCCATTTTAAGCCGCAGCGGGGAAGAAAGGAAAGCGCGGGAGACGCCATTTTAAGCTGCAGCGGGGAAGAAAGGAAAGCGCGGGAGATGCCATTTTAAGCCAGTCTAACCACACCCAAAAATGCCGAAGAGTGGCAGTATCACAGCGTTCGACAATGAAGTCGAAGATTGGACGACATATGTCGAACGCGTAGAAGTATACTGCAAGGCGAATGAAGTGCCAGATGACAAGAAAGCGCTGGTATTGTTGAATTCAATGGGTGCAAAAACGTATGGCTTACTACGAAACCTAGTAACCCCAGAGAAGCCAGTAGAAAAGGATTTTGAAAACATAGTGTCAATACTACAGGACCACTTAAACCCCACACCGCTGCTGATAGCAGAAAGATTTCAGTTTCACAAAAGGAACCAGCATAAAGATGAAAGTAATGCTGAGTATTTAACGGAACTGCGCATGCTTTCGAAACACTGCCAGTTTGGAACGGGACTAGCAGATACTTTAAGGGACAAGTTTGTGTGTGGGCTTCAAAGTGAAGGAACCCAGAAACGGCTTCTATCAGAAAAGGATCTTCCGCTGGACAAGGCTTTCAGCATTGCAGTATCACACGAAGCAGCAGCACGGGGCGCTGCAGAGATACAATGGAGACTGCAAGAATATGGCACAAATGAAATGTCATACGGAACAGTGAAGTGCTATCGCTGCGGCTGAACAACACATGACCATAATGATTGCTGGTTCAAGGACAAAGTGTGCAGACAGTGTGGAAAAGTAGGACACATAGCAAGAGTCGGCAGGTCGGGAAAGAAAATCAGCAGCAAGAAATCTCCACAGGAGAAGTACAAGAAGGTACATAAGGTGACGGAGAGTAGTTCAGATGAACAGAAGAGTGATACAGACTCCGGAAGCAAGAAGCTGGGTTGTCTGAAACTACATAATCTGATCAAAACGGAGGATCACCAAACTATCTGGGTCACGCTCAAGATAGCCGGAGTCCAAGTGAAAATGGAATTGGACACAGGATCAGCCCTAACAGTCATAAACCGAAGGGACTACAAGTGGCTATTCTCACATATAGCCTTGAGAGATACAAAGATTGTCTTGAAGATGTACACGGGGCAAAAAGTCTACCCCAAAGGAAAAATAAGGGTGAACGTTATATATAACGGCAAGGAAACACCAAAAATGGACCTATATGTATTGCCAGATGGAGGATCACCATTACTAGGACGTGAATGGATCCGGAAGATACAGCTAGATTGGCATTCCACACAAGCACTGACTGTAGATGCCAAAAAGGATGACGAAGTCACGCCTGGACGACTGTCAAAAATGCTAACTGACGCACAAGAAGTGTTCCAGCAGGGACTCGGAACACTAAAAGGCATAACAGCGACGATCAAAATAGAGGAAAATGCAAGCCCAAAGTTTTTAAGGCCAGGCCGTTACCTTATGCGATCCGCCCAGCCGTCGAAGCAGAGCTGGAAGGTTTGGAACGTTCAGGAGTACTGTCAAAAGTGGACTGGAGCGAGTGGGCTACACCCATCGTTCCTGTAATGAAGAGGTCGTTGAGTACTACGCCTGGGGAACCAAAGAAAGTTCGCATCTGTGGGGACTTTAAGGTGACAGTGAACCCAGTCCTTCACACTGTACAATATCCGCTTCCGCAGATTGAAGATATTTTCGCCTCGCTATCTGGAGGGAAACGCTTCACTAAGATTGATCTGGCCCAGGCGTACCTGCAAATGGAGGTAGAAGAAGCCTCAAAACAGTACCTCACGATCAACACTCATAAAGATCTCTACCAATACAACCGGCTGGTGTTCGAGGTAGCATCAGCTCCGGCTATTTGGCAAAGGGCAATGGAACAAGTCCTGCAAGGGATTCCAGGGACCCAGTGTTATTTGGACGACATCCTGGTCACGGGTGAAAATGACAGTGATCACCTCGCCAACGTGGAGCAGGTGCTCACTAGATTGAAGGAATATGGGCTCCGAGCTAATCGCCACAAATGCGAGTTTTTCCAGAAGCAGATCTCGTATTGTGGCCACGTTATTGATAAAGAGGGGTTACATAAGTCCCCTGAAAAAATGAGGCAATAGTCAAGGCTCCAGCACCAGAAAATGTGTCACAACTGAGGTCGTTCCTCGGGCTGGTGAACTACTACCATAAGTTCTTGCCGAATTTGTCTACCGTACTACACCAACTGAACACCCTACTGCAAACGGGGGTACCATGGAAGTGGAGTGACGAATGTAAACGAGCTTTCTAGAAGAGCAAAGCATTGATCACATCAAAAGAGGTGTTGGCTCATTTCAACCCAGCACTGGCAATTCGGTTGGCGTGTGACGCATCACCCTATGGCATTGCAGCGGTGCTGTCGCACAAATTCCTGGACGGCTCGGAGAGGCCAGTAGCCTTTGCGTCTCGGTCACTAACCTCAGCCGAGCGTAACTACGCCCAGATTGACAGGGAGGCCCTCAGCCTAGTGTGGGGAGTGAAAAAGTTCACCCACTATCTGCACGGGCAGAAGTTCACCTTGCTGACGGACCACCAACCACTTGTCTCCATCTTTAATCCAAAGAAGGGCATGCCGGTGATGACTGCGCAACGGCTACAAAATGGTCCCTTTTTCTAGGGGCACACCAATATGAAATCGAATATAAGGGCAAGAAACAGCATGGAAATGCTGATGGGCTATCACGCCTGCCACTGCCTACTGCGGAGGAAGCACCAGCAGTGGATCCTGTCAAAATATTTCATTCGACTATAATTGAATGCTTGCCAGTAACTAACGCTGGTATAGAGAAGGAGACCCGAAATGACCTGACACTGTCTCGAGTATATGATTTGACGGTGAAGGGATGGCCAGCACATGGCAACTCACTGTTGCCAGCATTCTCATCCAGAAGAGAACAGCTGTCAGTATGCCAGGGGACCTTGATGTGTGGATCCCGAGTGGTAATTCCACCCAAGTTAAGGGAGAGAGTGCTCAATGAGCTTCACGAAGGTCATCTGGGAGGGGTGAAAATGAAAATCCTTGCTAGGGCTTATGTGTGGTGGCTGGGGATCGATCAGCAAATCGAGGACCTGACAAAGAGCTGCTCAGGATGCCAGAAGGTCCAAAATGCACCACCACATGCCCCTCTACACCCATGGGAGTGGCCCTCATCTCCATGGCAACGGGTGCATATTGATTTTGCTGGTCCATTCATGGAGCCAATGTTTTTAATAGCCGTGGATGCGCACTCGAAATGGCCTGAGGTGATCAAAATCTCCTCCACCACCACGGAGAAAACGATTGCTGTCCTACGGACCATTTTTGCCAGGAACGGCTTGCCAGAGCATATTTGCTCTGATAACGGACCACAGTTTGTGTCCGAAGAGTTTCGAAGATTTATGAAAAGGAATGGGGTAAGGCATTACACATCCGCCCCGTATCATCCAGCCACAAATGGATTGGCTGAGAGGTTCGTACAAACCTTTAAAAAAGCAGTAAAGGCCATGTGCGATGACGACATTCCACTGCAGCATAAGGTGGACAATTTCCTGTTAGCCTACAGAAATGCGACACATGCAGTCACCAACCAGGCCCCGGCCATGATATTCTTTAGCCGAAGGTTGAGATCTCGTCTGGATTTGCTCAGACCAAATGTACAAAGAGATGTTGAGAGTAAGCAATTCCAGCACATCAATGAGAAGCCGACAAGGAGCTTCAATGTAGGGCAACCTGTCTTGGCCTGCGACTACCGAACAGAGAAATGGCAACCAGGAACGATATGCACACGGCAGGGGCCGCTAATGTACACAGTGGATGTTGGGGAGAACATTGTGAGACGCCATGCTGACCAGATCCTAGAGTCACAGGAACGAGTCAACCCCATGTCTCGGCCATACGTACCTGGTGAGGAACCCGACGTACAGGTCGCATCTACCTCAGAAACAATAGCATTGGAAGCTGATGAATCAACTGACGACAGGGTGCTAGAATCGCCTCCGCACCAAGAGCGAGACACTCGGGAAAGGCGTTATCCAGAAAGAATCAGGAAGCCTCCCCAGAGACTGAATATATGAATGGACTATTTTCATATAACATTGTATATTAAAAATATTAATTGTTAAATGAGTATTATGGTACTGTTAATCTAAAAGGGGAGGAATTGTAATGTATATAATGTATATATACCTTAAGGGAGAGAACTATTTTTTACAGCTCCTGTATACTGTGATACCGGGAGTGACCACACCTGTATATAAACCCTGAGTAGTGATGTGTACAGTTAGTTCTAGAGTAACCCTCATTCAGTAAACACCTGTTGATCATTCCCTGCAGTCTGTTGTCTGATTATTGAAGGACACAACATTAAGATACACGGATATAACAACATCCACATTTCCATAGAGTAGCACTGCTTCACGGTTAGCTTCTTAAATGTTCCAAAATCACGAACAACATTTATTTGAGTAAATTAATGGAGATGTAGGAAAGATCTTCTGTGCTGCTTTAGTTGGAGAGGACATCCAGACCAGTCAGCATTGAGTAGTGGAAGTCTGTAAATGGATAGTTATTCTGGAGCTTGCTGGATTATGTTCCTGCATCAAGAAACACTTATGCAGAATTTTCCTCCAAATTAATGGAAGGAACAGGGTTGGTGAGCTGAATGGTCTACTCTCATCCCATGGTTCCTGGTGTGTTTCATGTTCTTGCAACCTTTTCCAAATGGACATAAAGCAAAGAATATAGAAGTTGAGAAAATATTGGAAGAGTGTGCATTAAAAGAGGCTGTCTGGACCACTGAGTCCATTGACCTATCCTAGACTTATTTAAAACAAGTTACTCACAGTGTCTTCCTACATCCAAATGTAATCAGGTAAAGTAGAATAATATCATTCCTCTTTAATGGATTGTTTTCTTTGCCATTATATTTCCATGGTCCCAGTAGATTCAGTAACATTGTAAGAAAGAAGAACTTGCATTTATATAGCGCCTTTAACGACCATTGGACGTCTCAAAGCGCTTTACAGCCAATGAAGTACTATTTGAAGTGGAGTCACTGTTGTAATGTGGGAAACGCAGCAGCCAACTTGAGCATAGCAAGGTCCCACAAACAGCAATGTGATAATGACCAGATAATCAGTTTTTGTTATGTTGGTTGAGGGACAAACATTGGCCAGGACACCAGGGATAACTCCCCTGCTCTTCTTCGAAATAGTGCCATGGGATCTTTTACGTCCACCTGAGAGAGCAAACAGGGCCTTGGTTTAATGTCTCATCCGAAAGACGGCACCTCCAACAGTGCAGCACTCCCTCAGCACTGCACTGGAGTGTCAGCCTAGCTTTATGTGCTCATGTCTCTGGAGTGGGACTTGAACCCACAACCTTTCGACTCAGAGGTAAGGGTGCCGCCCACTGAGCCACAGCTGATTCCACATAGTATCTGAGGATTTCTTCTTCCTGCTCCTCACTATAATTGTCAATGCAATTCTTATCTGATATTTATTTTTGCTGGGAATCAATTCAACTTGCCCAAATAATTCTTCTAATCTCAGATTTCATGCTGCTTGTTTTTGTGCTAACACTCCAAGTTAATTAGTTTGTTCAAATCTACATTGACCCGGATTTTGCGGTCAGCAGCGAAGGAACGGCACTTGCCATTCACTATGCCAACAGCTGCCCACAGAGTTTTTGCGGGCTTTTGAGTGTAGACTTACTGTCATTAGACATCCAGCGCAGCGCCCTCTACAGGGGATCTGTGGCGTCTGTGAGCAGAGAAGAAACAGCAAGGCTCTTCAACCAATCAGATTGAAGAATCCTCACTGTGACACGTCTAACGCAGGAAGTATAAAATAGATTTAAATCATGTACAGAAAGCAAAATAAAGATTGGGGAAGAAAGGTAGGATTAAGAGAGCAAGATAAAAGAGACAGACAGAAAGAGTTAAAAAAACTTAATTTTTTTTTAAACATCCAATAATAATTAAATTCTGAAGGAATGAGATTCCACACTTGTAAAATTAAATTTTCAGGGCTAGAGACGTTGCTTGGCAGTAATTATGACTTATCACATTGTTAAAAATTCATTTACTCCTGAATGCACCAGCCCTAACTTTTTCTGGCAAATTTCGTGGGTAAGTATTGCAACCTCAAGTCGTTACATTGATTTCAATGCCAAATCTATTGGTGAGGTACTGTTATAGTGCAACCTGTGGAGGAGCAGGGTAACTCAGACAGCAACTTCCGGACTTCGGCGTTTAACTGTGGGATGTGCCTACTCCGGAAGTTGCTGTTCAACTTACTCCATAATAATGGTGAGCACCGATAGCCTCACCATTATTCTCAACACAAAATCCAGGCCATTATCTGTCAGACTGAGCATCTTAAAGGTCTGACTCAGCACCCCTCGCAAACTTTAGTTCTTTGATTAAAATGTGTTCAGTTCTATGTCACTTGGAGCTCTAAATTTGTTAGTTATCATCATCACCCTAATCCTCACCAACACTTTTATGTCCTACAGGGTTGGGGACATAAAAAACCTGCAAGGGGACATCGACAGGCTAAGTAAGTGGGCAGAGATTTGGCAGATGGAATACAATACTGGAAAGTGTGAGGTTATGCACTTTGGCAGGAAAAATCGTAGAGCAAGTTATTATCTTAATGGCAAGAAACTGGAAAGTACTGAAGTACAAAGGGATCTGGGGGTCCTGGTGCACGAAACTCAAAAGGTTAGTATGCAGGTGCAGCAAGTGATTAAGAAGGCCAATGGAATGTTGGCTTTCATTGCTAGGGGGATAGAATATAAAAATAGGGAGGTATTGCTTCAGTTGTACAAGGTATTGGTGAGACCGCACCTGGAATACTGCGTACAGTTTTGGTGTCCATACTTAAGAAAAGACATACTTGCTCTCGAGTCAGTACAAACAAGGTTCACTCGGTTAATCCCGGGGATGAGGGGATGGACATATGAGGAGAGGTTGAGTAGATTGGGACTCTACTCATTGGAGTTCAGAAGAATGAGAGGCGATCTTATTGAAACATATAAGATTGTGAAGGGGTTGGATCGGGTGGATGCAGGGAAGATGTTCCCGATGATGGGTGAAACTAGAACTAGGGGGCATAGTCTTAGAATAAGGGGCTGCTCTTTCAAAACTGAGATGAGGAGGAACTACTTCACTCAGAGGGTGGTAGGTCCATGGAATATGCTGCCCCAAAAAGCTGTAGAAGCTACATCATTACATAAATTTAAAACAGAAATAGACAGTTTCCTAGAAGTAAAGGGAATTAAGGGTTACGGGGAGCGGGCAGGAATTTGGACATGAGTCTAGGTTCGGATCGGTCATGGCCCTGTGGGTAGCGGAGCGGGCCCAGGGGCCGTGTAGCCTGATCCTGCTCCTATTTCGTGTGTCTAATTCTGTTAGATTCAGGAGATGGTTCTGTGATAGTGGATTGGCGGTTAGGATCAGATCAGCCATGATCTTATTGAGTGGCGGAGCAGGCTCGAGGGGCCGATTGGCCTACTCCTGCTCCTATTTCTTATGTTCTTATGTTCTTATGACCCAACGTTGTACAAGGCACTCTGGGGCAGATTTTCTAGTTATTGCATTAGGTGTATTGGATTGCCCGGGCACGGTGCATAGGGGGGAAATGGGGCAGAGAGCAACAACATAATGGAGCCTGCCCAATTTCTGATCCATTAATTTAACTACAGTAGATGGGAAATCATCCTGCCAATTTTCCTCTATGTACTGCACTTAGGTGATCCAATGGGCCCAAGTGCTGTAACAGGAAAATCTGCTCCTTTGCAGAAGTAGCACGGGGGTGGAACATAATTGGGCAAACATTAAAAATGTATTTTCTTAATGCAATCAACTCCTTTTGAAACTTTCAAAAAATGCACGTACATTCTGTTATCTAACACCTACTAGACTTGCATTCTGTAACTATCAAATGTTAACTGTCATCCATAGATATGTAGATCCATAAATGTGTTTATTAATGGTACCTGTAATTTAAAAAGTGACTTATTTATTTTGGGTTACAATTCTCAAGGGACTTCAAGAAACTAGAAAAAACAGCATTATTTCCAAATTGGAAAGGGCTTAGAGGAGAGGGTGGGATGAAGAAATATCAAAGTAAACAGATCTAGAAGTGTCTACGAGGATATAGGAAGAAAGAACTTGTATTCATACAGAAACCTTATCACTTTCTCAGGACATTGAATGACATTTCACATCCAATTTTTGAAGCATAGCCACCGTTATTATATAGACAAATGTAGCAGTCAAATTGTCTACAGTAAGATCCCTTAAATAACAATCTGCTTTAACTGGTGTTGGTTGAGGGAGAAATGTTGGCTCAGATACTGGGAGAACTCCCTGGCCTAGAAATTCGGTTGGTAGCGCCGGCGCTGAGCGCCTAAAGAGACCTAGAATTGGGGAGATACCCTATGTTGGGGCGGTCGCTATGAAGATAGCGACAACTCAGATATTGACTATACATTTAGCGCCTGCGCTAAGTGTTTGCGCGCGCCCGCGAGCGCAAGCAGATCATGACGTCTGTAGTGTATGTAACCTGTACTACCTTAAGAGGATACCTTAAGGTGATGGACTACTTTTTAACGGCTCCTGTACATTGTAGTACCGGTGGTGACCACACCGGTATATAAACCCTGCGGAGCAAAGTGTACCTCAGTTCCGCCCTGACCCTCAATCACTAAAGACCTGTTTACTTACTTCTGTTGTCTGTGTCCTGTTATTCATTATAACTGCACTTGTAAACACAGACTCAACAGTGGCGACGAGTCTGATCGTACCTAGCGGCAGTTTAGCATCACCTCCCCCAGTACTGATTCTGGGGCCCATTCCAAGGAAGCTTCGTCCTCAGAAACGGGCGTCGGAAAAGGGCATCCGCCCTCAACATCCTGCTGAGCACTGCATTGCACGGGAAGCCATCGGGAACCCGGGTTGGTTTTCTGGCCACGAGGTCCAACATCAGCAACAGGCAGTGATCATCCCTTCTACGACAGCGGCGGGTAAGCCCGATCGAGCGGCACGGGGGGTGGAAGTCGGCCGAGTTGTCAGTGGGAGAAGGGGAGGGAAAACGAAGAAAAAGGGCGGAGAACACGACCGGGGGGGCCGGACTGCAATCGGGGCAGAGACGCGCAGCAGCCAGAAAAGCGCTTTATTGCCACAAGGACCGCGGGAGAGGTGGGGCAACAAGAGCAGCAGCGCAAGGAAGCGTATACATGGGAAAATAAAGGCAGGAAGGACCGCTGGGAGGCGTGGACTTCAACAGCACGGGAATCGTCATCTTGAGTCAGCGGGGGAAGAAGACAAGCGCGGGAAAAGCCGCCAAGCGCGGGAAAAGCCGCCATCTTAAACAAAAAAAACAAAAAAGTCATCATATTAAATAATATCCGATGGGAAAGGAGAAACTCAGCAAGGATGCCGAAAACGGGTAACATCACTGCCTTCGACAACGATGTGGAAGATTGGGCCACTTATGTGCAACGCATCGAAGTTTACTGTAGAACGAATGATGTACCGGATGATAAGAAAGCACTAACCCTATTAAACTCGATGGGTGTGAAGACATACGGGTTATTAAGGAACCTGGTAACCCCAGACAAACCGGTAGGGAAGAGTTTCGCGGATATTGTTACTATCCTGCAAGAGCATTTAAACCCCACACCACTGCTGATAGCAGAACGATTTAAATTCTACAAAAGAATTCAACTTAAAGAAGAAAGCAACGCTGAATTCCTAACAGAACTGCGCAAGTTATCAAAGTACTGCCAGTTTGGAACAGGACTAGCAGACGCACTGAGAGATAAGTTTGTGTGTGGGCTCCTAAGGGAAGGAACCCAGAAGCGACTGCTAGAGGAAAAGGATCTTATGCTGGACAAAGCTTTCAGCATTGCAGCATCCCATGAGGCAGCAGCACGGGGCACTGCAGAGATACAGCAAAGGCCACTGGAATTCAGCACCAATGAAATGGCATTGGGCGCAATAAAGTGCTATCGTTGCGGAAGGACAACGCATGACCAGAACCAGTGCTGGTTCAAAGACAAAGAATGCAGGCAATGTGGCAAACTTGGTCACATAGCGAGAGTATGCCGGTCAGGAAAGAAGACCAGCAGCAAAAAGTCACCGCAGGAGAAGTACAAAAAAGTACACAAGGTGACAGAGAACAGTTCAGATGAACAGAAGACGGATTCAGACTCCAGCAGTAAGGAACTGGGTTGTCTGAAAATACATAATGTGGGTAACACAGCAGACCACCAAACTATCTGGGTCATGTTCCGGATAGCAGGAGTCCAAGTGAAGATGGAATTGGACAGAGGGTTGGCATTAACGGTCATGAATAAGCAAGATTACAAAAGGTTATTCTCGCACATTCCCCTGAGGGATACGGAGATTGTATTGAAAACATACACGGGGCAAATAGTATACCCCAAAGGAAAGATAAAAGTAAATGTGGTCTACAACGGTAAAGAAAGTCAGAAAATGGACTTGTACGTGTTACCTGATGGAGGTCCGCCACTATTGGGACGGGAATGGATCCGGAGAATAAATTTGGACTGGCATTCCATACAAGCACTGACTGTGGATGCCTGTAAGGAGGACGACGTCAAACCTAAACGACTGTCCAAAATCTTAGACGATGCTAAGGAGGTGTTCCAACAGGGACTTGGAACACTGAAAGGAATTACAGCAACCATCAAGGTTGAAGAACATGCAAACCCGACATTTTTCAAAGCCAGACTGGTGCCTTATGCGATACGACCTGCTGTGGAAGCAGAGCTGGAAGGGCTAGAACATTCAAGGGTACTGTCCAAGGTGGACTGGAGCGAATGGGCTACACCCATTGTTCCTGTCATGAAGCGTTCGTTGAGCAACAAGCCGGGGGAACCTGGGAAGGTTCGCATCTGTGGCGATTTCAAGATCACTGTTAATCCAGTTCTTCACACGGTGCAATATCCGCTTCCGCGGATTGAAGATATCTTCGCTTCGCTGTCTGGTGGAAAGCACTTCACCAAGATAGACCTGGCGCAGGCGTACCTACAGATGGAAGTTGATGAAGCGTCACGACAGTATCTCACAATCAACACACATAAGGGCTTATATCGGTATAATAGGCTGGTTTTTGGAGTGGCATCGGCTCCAGCGATTTGGCAAAGGGCCATGGAGCAGGTGTTGCAGGGAATCCCAGGCACACAATGCTACCTGGATGACATCCTGATTACAGGAAATAACGATAATGATCACCTCGCGAATTTGGAGCAGGTGCTCATCAGATTGAAAGAATATGGGCTAAGAGCTAATCGCCAGAAATGCGAGTTCCTTCAAAAGCGAATCTCGTACTGCGGCCACGTCATTGACCAGGAGGGGCTCCATAAGTCACCTGACAAGATCGAAGCTGTTGTCAAAGCTCCAGCACCGGAAAATGTATCCCAGTTGAGGTCGTTCCTCGGGTTGGTTAACTATTACCACAAGTTTCTTCCAAATTTATCCACGGTGTTACACCCGCTAAACACTCTTTTGCAAACGGGAATACCATGGAAGTGGAGCAATGATTGTAAGCGGGCTTGTCAAAGGAGCAAGACACTGATCACCTCTAAGGAAGTGTTGGCTCACTTTAACCCTACGCTGCCTATTCGCTTAGCTTGTGATGCTTCTCCATATGGTATCGGGGCAGTGCTCTCACATAAGTTTCCAGATGGCTCGGGAAGGCCAGTCGCTTTCGCATCCAGGTCATTGACCTCCGCTGAGTGCAACTATGCTCAGATAGATAGGGAGGCTCTCAGCCTCGTGTGGGGAGTTAAGAAATTTAACCATTACCTGCAAGGCCAAAAGTTTACGCTGCTGACAGATCACCAGCCATTGGTTTCCATTTTCAACCCTAAGAAGGGTGTTCCGGTAATGACGGCGCAGAGGCTTCAGAGATGGTCCCTTTTCCTAGGGGCACATCAATATGATATTGAGTTCAAAGGTACAAAGCAACATGGTAATGCTGATGGGCTGCCACGCCTGTCATTACCTACAGCGGAAGAGGCACCGGCAGTTGACCCTGTCGAGATATTTCACTCGACCATCATCGAATGCTTACCAGTCACCAATGCGGGTATTGAGAGAGAGACCCGAAATGACCCGACACTGTCTCGGGTCTACGACTTGACTTGACAGTGAAGGGATGGCCAGCACATGGCGAACCACTGTTACCAGCATTCTCAGCCAGACGAGAACAGCTGTCCGTATGTCAAGGAACATTGATGTATGGAACAAGGGTGATTATTCCTCCTAAATTAAGGGAGAGAGTTCTAAAAGAATTGCACGAAGGTCATCTGGGGGGAGTCAAGATGAAAAGCCTTGCTAGGTCTTATGTGTGGTGGCCAGGTATCGACAAACAAATAGAGGATCTGACTAAAAGCTGCTCAGGGTGCCAAAAAGTTCAGAACGCACCTCCAATTGCACCGCTGCATCCGTGGGAATGGCCTTCAGCCCCATGGCAACGTGTGCATATCGACTTTGCAGGTCCATTCACGGATTCCATGTTTTTGATAGCAGTAGACACACATTCTAAATGGCCAGAAGTGATCAAGATGTCGACCACTACCTCTGAGAAGACGATTGCCGTTCTAAGAACCATATTTGCAAGGAATGGATTGCCGGAGCAAATATGTTCAGACAATGGACCACAGTTCGTGTCAGAAGAATTCCAGAAATTCATGAAAAAGAATGGGGTGAAACACTATACATCTGCCCCATATCATCCGGCTACAAATGGGTTGGCCGAGAGATTTGTACAAACGTTCAAAAAGGCGATAAAGGCCATGAGTGAAGATCATATTCCACTACAACACAAGGTGGACAATTTCCTAATGGCGTATCGAAACGCCACGCATGCAGTGACAAATCAAAGCCCTGCCATAATGTTCTATAACAGAAGGTTGCGGTCCCGGTTGGATTTGTTAAAACCCAATGTGCGACGGGAAGTCGAACACAAGCAATTCCAGCATGTAAATAAAAAGGCCACTCGTAGTTTTGAAATAGGACAACCAGTGTTGGCCAGGGACTATAGGGATGATAAATGGCAACCTGGGACAATTTGTGCACGACAGGGACCCTTGATGTACACGGTAGACGTTGGAGAGAACGTAATACGACATCATGCTGACCAACTTGTGGAATCGAGAACAAGGGTCGACCCCATGTCTATGGCAGAAACACCAGTTGAAGAACTTATTGAGCCTGTAGCATCTACCTCAGACTCGAACGTATTGGATGATGTTGAATCCATAGGAGATCAAGTGGATGAGTCACCCCAGCAACGGGAACCAGAGATCCCTGAAAGGCGTTATCCGGGCCGGATCAGGAGGCCTCCTCAGAGACTGAATCTTTGAACAGTTCTTGTGTGTAAATTGTATATATGTTATCCATGTAGTGTATTAATTGGGGGTGTCCACTGTTAAACTAAAAGGGGAGGAATTGTAGTGTATGTAACCTGTACTACCTTAAGAGGATACCTTAAGGTGATGGACTACTTTTTAACGGCTCCTGTACATTGTAGTACCGGTGGTGACCACACCGGTATATAAACCCTGCAGAGCAAAGTGTACCTCAGTTCCGCCCTGACCCTCAATCACTAAAGACCTGTTTACTTACTTCTGTTGTCTGTGTCCTGTTATTCATTAAAACTGCACTTGTAAACACAGACTCAACAACGTCATTTCAGTGTGCAACGCCTTTTAGGAGCGCCTGAGCGCATATTGGGTGGCGCCCGGAGCCTTAACGTCTAGCGCTATTAGCGACAGTTCGAGGGAGGGCTAGCAGGCCCTTCTCGGAGGAGGGGGGTGCTATTTAAAGGGGACAGCTCTAGTGCAGAATCTTCAGCCACTTGGCCTGCTCATTGCAATCGTTGCTGGATAGAGTTGGCGAGCTACTGTGGAGCGGAGTTTTGGGAATTTAGCTTTAGAGTACTTGGGACCTTCAAACCTGTCCGAAGCACTTGCAGCACTACACCTAAAAGCCTTTTGACCAACTGGCATCGGAATGGGAGCTTCTTTGGAGGGCGACAGCCTCATCGCCCAACACTGTGAAGGGGCAGAGAAACGGCGGGAGAGAGGGCCAGGATTGGCCAGAAGGAGGAGGGGCAATGGAGGTCGGCCAATCCGACGGGATGCTGCGAGGGTCTTTAGGCAGCAGTTGACAAGCCTTGACATGTCGGAGGAGCAGTGTTTGGGAAGGCTCCGATTCTGGAGGGACATTGTTACTGATCTGTGCCACCTGCTTGGTCAGGATCTGCAGCCGCGTGAACGGTGCAGAACCTCTCTGTCCGTGATCGCTAAACTGACTGATGGCCTCAATTTTTATGCCAACAGATCCTTTCAGTCAACCACGGGGGACATTGCAACTGTCGCTCAGGTTGCAGTCCACTGTTGCATCCGGCAAGTTACAGATGCCCTTTATAGGCGAAGGCGTCAATTCATGACCTTCCCTCTGACCCTGCACAAGCAGGCGGAGCGCGCGCAGGGTATCGCTTCTATTGTGGACTTCCCCATGGTGCAGGGGGCGACTGACAGCACACACGTGGCTTTGAGGGCGCCATGCCATCATCCTTAGGACTTCCGCAACCGCAAGGGGTTCCACTCCCTCAACATGCAGCTGGTCTGTGACCACTGCCAAATCATCATGGCAGTCACCGCGCATTCCCCAGGGTGCAGCCACGATGCCTTTATCCTGCGGTTGACCTCAGTTTGTAACCTTTTTGAGGGGCTGGCTCGAAGACGAGGCTGGCTTACTGGGGACAAGGGCTATCCTCTCTGGCCATGGCTGATGACAACACTCCGTGTGGCCGACACCCCAGCAGAAGAGCTGATCAGCAGCGGCCATCAGGCGACCAGGCACAGTAAACAGCAGACTATTGGTGTTCTCAAAAAGCGTTTCCGATGTCTGGAACATTCGGGGGGATCCCTGCAGTACTCGCCGCAGCAAGTGGGACACATCGTCGTTGTCTGCTGCATGCTCCACAACTTGGCAAATCGACACACCCAGCCAATTCCAGCTGTCCCTCAACGACCAGCAGAGCAGGCGGAGGAGGAGGAGTATGAGGAGGAGGAGGAGGAGGAAGAGCAGGCGGAGGAGGAGGATGAGGAGGAGGAGGAGGAGGAAGAGCAGGAGGAGGAGGAGGAGGATGAGGAGGAGGAGGAGAAGGAAGAGCAGACGGAGGAGGAGGATGAGGAGGAGGAGGAGGAGGAGGAGGAGGAGGTGGAGGAGGAGGAGCAGGAGGAGGAGGAAGAGCAGGTGGAGGAGGAGGAGGAGGAGGAGGAGGAGAAGGAGGAAGAGCAGGTGGAGGAGGAGGAGGAGGAGGAGGAAGAGCAGGTGGAGGAGGAGTAGGAGGAGGAGGAGGAGGAGGAAGCGCAGGCGGAGGAGGAGGAGGAGGAGGAGGAAGATGGAAGGGCTGCTGAAAGTGGAAGGGCCATACGTCAGAGGCTCATCAGGACTCGTTTCGAGACCCCTGTGGCGGAATGATGAGAGTCTTAACTCATGCGCACTTTGGATGTTTGACGGCCTCTGAATGCCAGCATCACTGAAAGTAGTCACGTGCACCATGCCACATTGAAACTTCTGTTTATTGGCACAAAAGTCTTTCATTACAGCAAAACAACGTAATGTCAACAGAAACCATAAGTTACAAAATAACTGTGAACTCTTCGGCAAAGCCGCAAAACTCAACAAACCTTCTGCAAATGTAACAACAGGTGAGGGTGTCCTTGAATTTGGACAAAGAAACGTCTCAGCACCTCCCTCTACAACTGGCCCCTTGAGGGAGAATGATTTCTCTTTCGCGCCCGGCCCCTTCCCTCCCTGCTGCTCCTACGTAATTGGACCCCAGTGGCGGGCTCAAGGCTGGGGGACGCCTGCTGACTGTGTGGAAGCGCAGAAGCCCCTGAGGTATGGCCTGGCCGACCTCTGGGCTTGGAGGATGCAGACGCAGGATGCTTGATGTGACCATGGCTGGAAGCAGTGCGCCCTGCAGCTGGTGGCAGCTGCAATGCAGACGTCCCAGCGCTGGCATGTGCAATGGTCTCCTGCCGAGAGAGGACACCTGCACCATGGTCGGATGACACACTGGCTATCTGAGGGGACCGGCTCGGCTCATCCGCCACAATCGCATGCTCCACTGATTGCTGGCCTTGTATGGGACTGGAAGGGCCCGGGGTGATCCTAACTGATGTAGAGAGGGTGGCTGCAGTGAGAGATCGTGTTGCCTCAATCTGGGTGTGGAGGAGCCCAGCAAGTGACTGCGTGGCAACAGTGAGGACCTGTGTGCCAGGTGCCAGTGCTTCGGAGCAGCCCTGGACAGTTCTTCCCATTGCATCGGATAAGGCAGGTGCCGACCGCTCCACTGCCTCGGGCAAACCCTGGACAGACCTTTCCAGGGATTGTCCGAAGCCCTGAACAGTCCTTTCCATAGCCGACTCAAAGCCGTGGACAGTCCTCTCCATTGTTGGGCCGAAGCCCTGGATAGTCCTGTCCATTGTTGCCCCGAAGCCCTGGATAGACCTGCCCATTGTTGCCTCGAAGACCTGGAGAGTCCTGTCCATTGTTGCCCCAAAGCCCTGGAGAGTCCTCTCCATTGTTGCCCCGAAGTCCAACATATTCTTAGCCAATGAACCTATTGACTCAGGCATCTTCTCCACTGCAGCCATCAGCTCCGTGTGTCTGACCCGGGCCTGTTTGCTCATTTCAGCCAGGCGACGCACCTCATCTGCACTCTGTGCAACAGTCATCACTACCTGCCTTGCCCTCTGGGGAGACAGTGGCCGAACTTGCCTATCCCCCTTGCGTTGCTGCATGCCACTTGGTCTGGCAACTGGTTCATCATCAGAGCCTCCCCTCCAGGGGACTACTATCCCCAGTCTGTAGATGTGTCCGCTCCCCGGATTCTGCAACGGCTGGTCCGGATTCCTCCTGCTCCTCGCCTCCGGTGGCACTGGCACTGGCAGCTTCAGTGCGTTGAGCCCGAGTTGGTGCTGATTCATCTGAAAGTAGGGAGGTGGAAGAGTGGCTTTAGCAAAAGGACAGGTTTGCGGAAAGGCATGCCAGATTGCGGCAAGGCTCTGACATGGCTGCACACTGAGGATGCATGCTGGCGGGGGGGCCAAGTGGAAGGCAACAGGTGAAAAAGGTGAGAGTCTTTCCCTTGCTGTCGGAAATGGGGTCGGCAGATGCAGTGGTCACAGGACCAGACAGACTTCCTCCAAGAATCTGGTGCACTCTCTCCTCCAGATCCGTGAGAGTGACCACTTGTGGAGGTCCGCCACCTGTTCGCCGCTGCTCCTTTCGGATCGTCACCAGCTTGGACTGCAGGGGAAAGAAGGGGAAGTTCTGTAACATGATGCCTTGAGAGATAATCTCATGCCCCCCATGGTGCAAGAGCCCTTACATGATGCCTTGAGAGATAATCTCATGCCCCCCATGGTGCAAGAGCCCTTACATGAGGCCTTGAGACATCATCGCATGCCCCCCATGGTGAAAGAGCCCTTACATGAGGCCTTGAGACATCTGTCCATGTGTGTGCCCAGAAAGGGCCATGGGTGCTTGCTGACAGATGGCCATTGGGGCATCATTGCAACAGGGTGCCCGAAGTCAGCTGCAGATGGAGGGAATCAGAAGTTTGCTAAACCATCACTCACCCTAACGATCCGTGTGAGGTCGTTGAATTTCTTCCTGCACTGAACAGGGGTCCTGGTCGCCATGCTGCTGGAGTTGACCCTCACAGCAACCTCCCTCCAAGATCGTCGGTAGGCCTTCTGATTCGGCCTCTTGCCATTGTCCGGATACAGGACATCTCGACGGCGCTCAACTGCAGCCACCAAATGGTCCAGAGCCTCAGTGCTGAAGCGCTCTGCTCTCTGTCTAACCTTCTCCATGCTGAACAAGTTTCTAATGCCAGAGAAGGGCGGGCGCCGATTCTGAGGCCTACAGGGCGTTGGGTGTTGAAGCTCAGGCTGACTGGCCCACCCCTTTAAGAGCCGGCCGGCGCCTGGAAGTCTCGTGGTTTCCCGTAATTGAGATCACCTGCGCTGCGCCCGTCCGCGTCGATATTGAGTAGCGCCTGAACTTTTGCGCCTTAGAAGCACCGTGCAACGGCTGAATTAGCGCCTCAATCCCCTTTGGGGGCAATGCAACCCAATATCTCGCCAGGCAGCGATAAGTTTCGTCTGGCTATAAACTTAGCGCACCGCCAGTTCTAGCGCCTCAAGCGGGGCTATACCCAATTTCTTGGCCCCTGTTCTTTAGTGCCATCTTTTTTATCTATCTATATTGGCAGACTGGGACCTGGTTTAGCCTCACATCTGACAGACAACACCAGCAGCAACACAGCACTCCCTCAGTATTGCATTGAAGTGTCAGACTAGATTATGTGCGCAAGACCTGCAGTGGGGTTTGAACCCATGACCATTTGACTTGGAAGTCAGAGTACTACCATTGGGCCAAGTATGTCCCATTGAGTCAAGTATGTCATACATTCTGCAATTTAAGTTCAATGCCTTTGAGAAACTGGACAAAACATGCACCCTTCAACTGGGGAACAGAATCATTGTTTTTTATTGTTGGCCGGTTTAGCCTTTGTGTTATCTTTCATGCAATACTGACATGTTTACAATATTTAATTCTCTATTGGTTTGTTTCATATATCTATAATAGTGGTACAGTGTACATAATTCAAGGCCAGCATTTATTGCCCATTCCTAATTGCCCTTGAGAAGTTGGTGGTGAGCCACCTTCTTCAACCGTTGCAGTCCGTGTGGTGAAGGTACTCCCACAGTGCTGTTAGGGAGGGAGTTCCAGGATTTTGACCCAGCGACGATGAAGGAACGGTGATATATTTCACAGTCAGGATGGCGTGTGACTTGGAGGGGAACTTGGAGGCGGTGGTGTTCCCATGCACCTGCTGCCCTTGTCCTTCTAGGTGGTGGAGGTCATGGGTTTGGGAGGTGGAATTAATGCCTTTGAATTTGTATATATTTTAACACAATCGATGTAATGATGTTCATAACAGAACCATGAATAGCAAAAGAGTACCACATAAAAATATGGATGGTTTTTATGGAAGGATAAGAAAGTAGTTTGTGCATGTTTTTCGGTACAGTTTGAGAAATTTAGATCTGTGTCTGAATTTAACCCAGACTAATGAGATCAGGGAGTCCAAAGTGAAATAAATTTGAGCAGTCTTATTCCAGTTAATGTTTTGCATGAGTTCACAGCAGTAAACTGTCCATAATTCAGCAGAATTTGACAATCCCACTCAGAGAGTTCATAACACATGACTGGTGCTGGAAAGTAAGTTAATTAGTCTGGGGCAGGAACAAGTCCTGTTCTAAATTTGGTTTTCAAGATTCATTGCTGGAGCAGAGAAGAAGGGCCCTCACTCTACAGCTGCCCTTTGCAATATCCGGCCTGGCTGTGCTATCAATATTGGAGGCCGAAAGTAGAGAAGCTCTGTGCTCTCCAACATTGAGATGACCTGACTTGACAACAATGCTCCCTTAACTAATAACACTGAACTCCCCCCTTCATGAATTGGTGATTGTCTCATTGCTGTTTGTGGGGCATCACTGCCTGAAATGCCTTGAGATATTCTGATAAGATGCCATATAAATGCAAGAATATTATTTCAGCTGTATTTTTCATTCTCATAGGGAAGGTAACCCTATGGGGGAGTACATGCCCCCCAAAGTTTTTTTAAATTTGTTTATGGGATGTGGGCATCGCTAGTAAGGCCAGCATTTATTGCCCATCCCTAGTTGCCCTTGGGAAGGTGATGAGCCGCCTTCTTGAACCGCTGCAGTCCGTGTGGTGAATGTACTCCCACAGTGATGTTTGGTAGGGGGTTCCAGAATTTTGACCCAGTGACTATGAAGGATCGGCGATATACTTCCAAGTCAGGATGGCGTGTGACTTGGAGGGGAACTTGGAGGTGGTGGTGTTCCCATGCGCCTGCTGCCCTTGTTCTTCCAGGTGGTAGAGGTCGCGGTTTGGGAGGTGCTGCCGAAGAAGCCTTGGCGAGTTGCTGCGGTGCATGTTGAAGATGGTACACACTGCAGCCACGGTGCACCGATGGTGGAGGGAGTGAATGTTTAAGGTGGAGGATAGGGTGCCAATCAAGCAGTCAGCGATGGTGTTGAGCTTCTTGAGTGTTGTTGGAGCTGCACTCATCCAGGCAAGTGGGGAGTATTCCATCACACTCCTGACTTGTGCGTTGTAGATGGTGGAAAGGCTTTGGGGAGTCAGGAGGTGAGACACTCGTCACAGAATACCCAGCCTCTGACCTGCTCTTATGGCCGCAGTATTTATGTGGTTGGTCCAGTTAAGTTTCTGGTCCATGGTGACCCCAGGATGTTGATGGTGGGGGATTCGGTGAAGGTAACGCTGTTGAATGTCAAGGGGCGGTAGTTAGACACTCACATTTGGGAGATAGATATTGCCTGGCACTTGTGTGGCGCGAATGTTACCTGCCACTTATCAGCCCAAGCCTGAATGTCATCCAGGTCTTGCTGCATGCAGGCACGGACTGCTTCATTATCTGAGGAGTTGTGAATGGCACTGAGCACTGTGCAGTCATCAGCAAACATCCCCATTTCTGATCTTATGATGAAGGGAAGGTCATTGATGAAGCAGCTGAAGATGTTTGGGCCTAGGACACTGCCCTGAGGAACTCCTGCAGCGATGTCCTGGGGCTGTGATGATTGACCTGCAACCACCACAACCATCTTCCTTTGTGCTAGGTATGACTCCAGCCAGTGGAGAATTTTCCCCCTGATTCCCATTGACTTCAGTTTTACTAGGGCTCCTTGATGCCACACTCAGTCAAATGCTGCCTTGATGTCAAGGGCAGTAACTCTCACCTCACCTCTGGAATTCAGCTCTTTTGTCCATGTTTGGACCAAGGCTGTAATGCGGCCTGGAGCCGAGTGGCCTTGGCAGAACTCAAACTGGGCATTAGTGAGCAGTAAATGCCGCTTGATAGCACTGTCAACGTCACCTTCCATCACTTTGCTGATGATTGAGAGTAGACTGATGGGGTGGTAATTGGTTGGATTGGATTTGTCCTGCTTTTTGTGGACAGGACACACCTAGGCAGTTTTCCACAATGTTGGATAGATATCATTTTTATTGAACAAATCATTCTCATACATTTCTTCAATATTTTTCTTGCTGGCACAGAAACTCTCAAGTGGGGTCTCCATCCCCACTCGGCTACTTCAGTGACATCCATTACAGGGAGCATCCCAGCGTTGCTCCATTGCAAACAGTGGGACTGTGGCTTCCCACTGGCCTGAAAGCCATTCTGCAACTGCCTGACCCCAGAGAAGCACACAGCAGGCTCGAGTTGCAGATTCCCCAGGCATAGTATTGTTTACCAGGGTCAAGTGGCTTCAACACAGTTTTCAGGCTGGTCTGAGGTTGTGTCTTTTTTTTAAGTGTCATCAATGCTTATGGTGTGACTATTGGTTTCTTCTTTAAAAAGGAGTACTTGGATCTAAAAAGTACTTTCCCTTCCCTTTTGATTGTTTCACATAAGAAGCATCCATTATAATATCTACCTCAATCTCTATAATTCTTCTTTTGAAGTGCTTAGTAATTACCTCATTACGCTTAACTCTGACTTTTGTAGTGACGACAGCACAATAAACTCTCACGTTCTTCAATCAGTGTCATTTCAGTCCTACTTTTGCCTGTCATCAGAACTGTTCTTGTTTGATTGAGAACTCATTACATATTACAAAAGTAATAGATTTTTGGGGCGAGTAGAACACAGAGTTCTTTTTTATGGCTGATGATAATATCTAAGCGTCTCAATGAAATTACAGCCTTATTGCTCCCCCAAACCAGCCACAAATCTACACATGCATATTGATATAAATTATTAAACAGTAATATATTCAAAATGTAGGACTCCAAAAGGACAAGGGTTGAGTAATTCCTCTCTCAGGTTGTTAGAGTTGAGTTTTGACTCAATTTTGCTGACTTCGAACTTGAGTATGTAACTAAATCTGATATTGAAATGAATTATGGGCCTGAACTATTATATTGGTATGATGCAAACATTAATCTGGATGATAACTGTGAGCATAGTGTTGGCTATAAGTGTAGTTAGACTGAAACACCATTGAGCATTATATAGTAAGCTGCCTCTATATAAGCAAAAAAACATTGCAGTTGCTAATGGCAGAAAGCATGAACATCTACTTATGGTTGTGATACTGCCTGCAAAGAGTTCCTGATCTTGGATTGTCACGGGCAGATAAACAATGGGTGTGAAAGTACTCTTCTTTCTTCCAAAATTAGAGGTTAAGACACCCTGGGTGCCTCTTTCACTAAATCAATTTAGAATGTGCTGACTCAAACTGCTGTCTGGAAAATTGTGTGCCAGATCAATGACTCTCAGTCTGAATCCAAGAATAGTGTATGAACGGAAGCTAACTTGATGAGCAAATAACCTCAACACAAATAATTGGGTCAGATGTGTCTCTGATCCAGTGTTCGGCTAGGAACCCCAAATTGTCCACGTATTATTGTTTAGATGTTAAGAAAAGAAGAACAACCTTTGATTTTGTTAGAGGAAGGGAATAGAACATTGGGATAACAAGTTGAAAGTGTCTGATGTCTCAAAGAGGGAAACAGTTCCAGGATAAAGAGGAAGATATTAGTAGGTTTGGAGGAGCATAAAAAAGGGACAGGAATGGAGCTGAGGAAATATATCAAAAGACATTTATTAACAAAATGTGAAATACTGAAATGAATGTATCTTGGGTTTCTAATAAATACTCAGTACTAGAGATGAGCTTTGGGTTTCGTAGACATTGTGAAAAGCCACATTTGGAATATTCCAAAACCGGAGTTCATGCTCGACTACATTGGCACAGAATAAGCACAATGTAGCAAATTGCTTCTGGCCAACCAGTTATTCGGTCCTCCCTCACCACACTGTCAGTGATTGGATGCCTCAAGAGACCTGTACCAATCAGATGCAGACCCCGAATGCAAGACCGCGAGAGATCAATAAATATACAAGTCACTACAGCTATGTCGAAATGATTAAAAAAGCCATTAAAGGCACCACTTTAGATTTTTTAAGGGATAGGCACCAGTTTGAGCTAAATTGAATAGTTCCAAAATTGATCACATCAGGTGACTGACAATATCTTTTGTGTCACTGAAAGTGAACTTGTTTATTAATTAATAAGTTAAATGGAACAAAGGGTTTGATGGTGCAGTTGCTTTGGTGGTTGGTATGGATCAGTATGTTTCAGATCCTCATCCATGATTCCCCTCATGGAATGCTCTCTCCGGGGCTGGAATGATAAGGGGAGCCTCTGATCAGATAGCTCCAACAACAAGATCACAAGATAGCTATGGATGAGGAAATCCATCAATCCAGACAGGTCATTAATCCAGCCAGTCCCTACATTCTCCCTCCTCCCCCTGCCACCCCATTGAAAGAAGTCAAAAGCTGAGTTACTGCGGAGTGCGCTTGCCTGTCTTCTAGCAATCATTACAGAGCAGCATTAGCAGAGGCTGTGCGATCTTCTCAACTTGGAGTGGGGTGTGCACGGGAGGTTTAAATGTAGGGGGAACCAAATAATCAATAAAAACTCTGAGCAGTCTTTTAACAGCGTTCAGAGTTTGGTTCCCTTTCACATCGGGACAGCCCACAGTGCTTGTGTATTATTTCTCTTGAGAAATCAATTGAAGCTGTTCAAAGAGAAAAAATAATTTGAAGTCCAAATATTGACTGAGGGAAAAGTTCTGAATACTCGTCAGAACACACACTGTATAATAATTAAGGTTCAATATAACGATACCCTCATCATCAGTGTAGCATCAAATCATTCGGCGTGTTAATTTATGTAACATCACAATTACTGAGATGCATGGCACTTTCTTACTGATTGATAACAGCTTTGCTAATATATTCTTTGTTACCTGCCACTGAAAGGTTTGATATTTTGAAATTAATATCAAGATAAAGGGCATCTGACAATAAAGTCTTTAAGCATGCTGTGGGATCGTGCACATAACACCAGATTAACTCAGCCATCAGCATCCTCTTAATTAAAATAGAAGACTACAACATTTAAAAACTGCTATACAGCAAAACGACACCAGGAATATTAATAGATACAGGCATGTAGAACAAGTAACACAAAACTGTAAGAGATCAAGCTTTATATCACTCAAATGATCTGAAGTAATTGAGAAGATGAAGACAAATTACCTGAACACTGCCACTGGAAGTCAGAACCCTGAAAAGAAAGCCAAAACATTGCAAGTAAACATCATTTCCACTTTGAGTGCAATCGCCGATTCTGGCGCAAATTGCGTCCAAAATGGCGCCTGTTTTGAAAAGTGTTTTTTCCCCCCCCCGAGTTTCCACTCAAACACATTTGCATATCGCCGAATGCAAAATCTGCCGTGAACCAGCTAAATCGGGCAGTGTTTTAAAACGTAATTTATTTTTGTGAAAATTTCTTTAAAAAATATTCCTTGATATATTGAAGAGTGGCAACTTGGTAAAGTTTGATTAATACAGCTGAAAATGGTTTCATCACAAAAAAATAAGCATTTTAAATCAGTCAGTCCACTATCTGTGAGTAACCCAAATTTAAATGACTGAAAATGACTTTTAAAAAATATACAAAACTATTTTCTAGTTAGATTGGGGTACAGTAGTCAGTTCCTCAGTAACAAAATTTAATTCAAATCTTTCAAAACGTGCCTATTAGCGTCCTTGCACCCAAAAGATCCAGCTTAATTTTTGAAGCCTCCCTGAAGGCCCGCAAACGAGCGCAGTTAGCGGAAACTCCCAATGGTGATTAATTCACCCTGGGGGTGTGGCCAGTTTTGTGGGCGGGGCCTGCTTCTAACACGATGTTTTTAAAATTAGCGCAAAATATCGCGGAACCTCGTGTTGCGCTGAACGCAATTTGCACTTAAAATGCCACGATTGTTTTGCGCCGGTTACACCGATATCAGGGGAATTACGCCGCAAAAACCAGCGCAGTGTAACGGAAACTCCAGGCCCAACTCTTTATAAGCCACATCAAGGAAAACTCTGTTTCACCAATGGAGCTGTGTTGCTGCAATTTGAACCCAACAGAACAAACTGGAGTCAATTTTTGTAA
The DNA here is from genome assembly GCF_052327205.1 of Somniosus microcephalus. Lineage (NCBI taxonomy): Eukaryota > Metazoa > Chordata > Chondrichthyes > Squaliformes > Somniosidae > Somniosus > Somniosus microcephalus. Next base: position 37,283,835 of record NC_141012.1, on the reverse strand, counting down.
AAGTCAAAGGTAAAGGCCAAAGGCCAGGGTGCAGGGCATCATCGATGTTGAACATAGTAGAAGAGAAGATGAGGCAAATGTGGGAAGAAATGGCTTGCCTACCATTTTGTACAGAATACCAAGTGGCACTGGGCATAGAAGGAGTAAGAGTGGTAACGTTAAGGAAGAGGAAATTATTTTTACAAAATGCAGATGAAAAGTAACTACAGTTCAGGAAACAAGTGTTTTCCAATTCTTATGCTCACTGTAATTTATCTTTGCTCTCACTATCTTATTAGGTATGGTCAGTTCTGTAGACGGGAGCACGAAGTTACAAAGGGACACAGATTGATTAAGTGAGTGGGTAAAACTTCGGCAAATAGAGTTCAATGTGGGCAATTGTGACATCATCCACTTTGGATCCAAGAAAGGGAAATCAATCTATTTTCTTAATGGGTGAGAAACTTGGAACTGTGGAGGAGCAAAGAGATTTGGGTGTCCATGTACACATATCACTAAAGGCTAGTGGACGGATACAAAAACCATTCCAAAAGGTTATCTCGAGGGGAGGAAGTTATGCTTCAGTTGTATAGAGTTTTGGTCAGACCCCATTTGAAATAGTGCACACCACACCTCAGGAAAGGTATATTGGACTTGGGGCCCTGGGTACAGCCCAGATTCACTAGAATGATGCCGGGGCTTAAAGGGTTAAATTATGAGGACAGGTTGCATAAAGTTGGCTTGAGTATAGAAGGTTGAGGGGTGATCTAATCAAGGTCATTAAAATGACAAAAAGATTTGATCGGGTAGATACAGAGAAATTATTTCCTCTGGGTAGGGGAATCCAGGACAAGGGGGCACAATCTTAAAATTAAAGGTAGGCCATAAGAACATAAGAACATAAGAAATAGGAGCAGGAGTAGGCCAATCGGCCCCTCGAGCCTGCTCCGCCATTCAATAAGATCATGGCTGATCTGATCCTAACCGCCAATCCACTATCACAGAACCATCTCCTGAATCTAACAGAATTAGACACACGAAATAGGAGCAGGATCAGGCTACACGGCCCCTGGGCCCGCTCCACTACCCACAGGGCCATGACCGATCCGAACCTAGACTCATGTCCAAATTCCTGCCCGCTCCCCGTAACCCTTAATTCCCTTTACTTCTAGGAAACTGTCTATTTCTGTTTTAAATTTATGTAATGATGTAGCTTCTACAGCTTTTTGGGGCAGCATATTCCATGGACCTACCACCCTCTGAGTGAAGTAGTTCCTCCTCATCTCAGTTTTGAAAGAGCAGCCCCTTATTCTAAGACTATGCCCCCTAGTTCTAGTTTCACCCATCATCGGGAACATCTTCCCCGCATCCACCCGATCCAACCCCTTCACAATCTTATATGTTTCAATAAGATCTCCTCTCATTCTTCTGAACTCCAATGAGTAGAGTCCCAATCTACTCAACCTCTCCTCATATGTCCATCCCCTCATCCCCGGGATTAACCGAGTGAACCTTCTTTGTACTGACTCGAGAGCAAGTATGTCCTTTCTTAAGTATGGACACCAAAACTGTACGCAGTATTCCAGGTGCGGTCTCACCAATACCTTGTACAGCTGAAGCAATACCTCCCTATTTTTATATTCTATCCCCCTAGCAATGAAAGCCAACATTCCATTGGCCTTCTTAATCACTTGCTGCACCTGCATACTAACCTTTTGAGTTTCGTGCATTCAGGAGTGAAATCAGGAAACACTTTTTCACACAAAGGTTAGTGGAAATCTGGAACTCTCTCAGCCAAAAGGCTGTGGATGTTGGGTCAATTGAAATTTTCAATACAGAGATTGACAGATTTTTGTTAGATAAGGGTATCAAGGGATATGGATCAAAGGCAGGTAAATGAAGTTGAGTTACAGATCAGCTGTGATCTAATTGAATGCTGGGATAGGCTCAAGGGACTGAATGACCTGCACTTGTTCCTATCTTCTGGTGTTCCTTAGCTCAGTACAGTAATATTATAATCAGCAGACTGCCATATATTTAAATTAAGCCAACGTAATTAATATTTTTAAAAAGGGGTACAGCAGTGCATCATTTAAAACGTCGTGTTTTCTCGTAACATTTAAGAAATTATAATTTCATAATTTATGGTTGAGGAATTTGTTTCATTTTCCGACAACAGTCATTAAGTAATTGTTGTATTTTTCTTACCTCATTGATTGTGTAATAATTATACTTTAACTGATTGATTATGCAATATGTTGACTTTCAGCTGGAGGTGAACACGATACAGCATAATTTCCACAATAAATTAAAGTGAATCAAATCGAGTGTTGTCCGTGCAGAGAAGACCTGTGAGTACACAAATTACAAGGTCACAAGTGAATTATCAAGGTCTTCCTTACAAGTATTTAATATATTATAACTTAATTATGAAGAGAATCATCTGGAAAATCATATTCAGAATCCAGCTTGACATCACACTGAGGCGCGTATGGTTAGTCACAGTCAAATGATTGACTAACAAATCTACAGGCACGTGATACAGTAAAGTCAATGAAATTAATGGACTTTGATTCCCAGCTCCCCATGATTTTGTGCCCTTTTACTGCGAAGAATATCATCAACGTAGACTTTGGCAACTGCATAGAGGGAGCAGAAATGAATGAAGACATGTTGAATTTTGGAAGGACATCAAGTGCCTGTAGAATTCTAAAGGTCTAAGAAAGAAAGGAAGAAAGAAAGGCGGATAATGTTATAAAGAAAGGATTGCATTTCTATAGCACCTCATCATGTCTTTCAGAGACATTCCAAATGGTTTACATTCAATTAATTTCTTTGAAGTGCAGAGATTGTTGTTAAGTGGTCAAATATGATAGCCAAAAACATCCATAAAATAAATTGCCAGGTAGTCCATAAAGGGAAATCTGTGGAATTTAGCTGTTGGGTAGGAGCCATCCTGGAATTCAGTATTGGATTTCTATCACATTGGCTGTCCTAATGTTGAAATCACTGCCAACCTTTGGTTTATTGATTAGTTCCACACTTCAAGCCTAACGTTTGGATCAAATTGGATGACCCAACACCCATAGCCTTTTGGCTGAGAGAGATCATCCACAAACTAAAACCTGGGCCACGATTTTGCCGGCGCTCAGGGGGCGGGTTTGGAGGCGGGTCAGGTGGTAAAATAGGAAGAAATGACGGTGGGTTCCGATCCCGCCTCCATTCAACTTTGCCAAAGGCAGACTCCCGTTCGGTCCCGCCACCAAGCGGCGGGATAAGTACTTAAGGCAGTTAACTGCTTGTTAACTGCCTGGATAAAGCCATTTTGACAACCGTTTTACATTTTACCACTTTTTCTGCATGTTCCACGCCGTTCCCAAGCCACACCAGCTGATTGTATTGGTTTGACAAGTGGCTGCCTTCTTGACAGCTTCAGCTCCAGCATAAAAACAGAGCGCTCAACAAGGCTTAGTTACAGATGACAGAACTTTGTTTTTTCAGGTCTTGGAAAACTTTTTGCAGGTCTACTGATCTTGGAAGTGGTGAAGCTGAGATCCATCTCTACTGTGACCTCCTGGGAAAACCCTCTCCCCACACTGACTGAGCGCTTCTTCAACTGAGATATCTACCAGCAGCATGGGAACCATTTATTTCCTTTCATCCTGGTCCTCAGATTCGGAGGAAGAGCAGCCGCGGCAGCAGCAGAACCAGGAACAACAGCAGCACCAATAGCAGGAGCGTCAAGCTTCTCCTCAGCTACCTGATGCTGCACAGGGCAGAGGGCGTCAGCGCAGGGATGCACGTTGCCGCAGGAGATACCCCAACACAGGGTTTACAGGCCGAGGATGGCCTTCCTTAACATAACTGAGCAGCAGTGCCAAAGGAGGCTGAGACTTTCGCGAGAGGTAGTCGGTGCCATCTGCGCAATGCTGCACCAACACCTGGAGCCCAGAGGAACGGGTGGACACCCTGTAACCGGTTTTTGTGGTGGCCAATTTCCTATGTGAGCCACCTTCAGCTTGAGTGGTTTTCCACAGCTTCCCCCCCCCCCAAACAGCCTGTCCAGTTTTTAATAAGGGTATATGTTCAGAATCTAAAAATCCACGGAGTCTGCGCCGACTGCTACAACCCCTTACCAGTGGCTGTCAAATTCACCACCGCCCTCAATTTTTTTGCTTCAGGGTCCTTCCAGGGCTCATCAGCAGACATCAGCAGCATCTCCCAGTCGGCCGCACACACTTGCATCATGCAGGTAACTGTTGCCCTCTTTGCCAAGGCGCACAACTACATCCACTTCTCGACGGATCAAGCAAGTGTCACCGCGCGTGCGGTTGGCTTTGCGAATATGGCAGGCTTGCCAAGGGTGCAAGGCGACATAGACTTCACACATGTGGTCCTTAGAGCACCCCATCACAACCCAGCTGTTTTTTCAACTGCAAGGGCTTCCACTCGCTCAACGTGCAGCTGGTGTGTAACCACAGGAAGGACATTTTGCATGTTTGCGCAAAGTACCCTGGCAGTTGCCATGACTTATTCATCCTGTGGCAGTCTAGTGTTCCTTCACTCTTCAATCCGCCAACACAACTTTCCAGGTGGCTCCTTGGCAACAAGGGCTATCCCCTGAAGACGTGGCTGCTGACGCCGTTGAGGAGGCCGTCGAACGAAGCTGAGGAGCGCTGCAATGCCAGCCACAATTCGACCAGATTCATCACCGAGCAAACCATCGGCTTGCTGAAGATGCGATTCAGATGCATTGACAGATCAGGTGGAGCCCTACAGTATTCAGCAGCCAGGGTCTCCAGAATCACCGTAGTCTGCTGTGCAGTGCACAACATCGCACAGCATCATGGCTTGCAGCTGCCTGAGGAACAAGTGGCTCAGCGCATTGCCTCCTCAGATGAGGAGGAGGAGGAGGAAGAAGAGGAAGACCTTGCAGAGGCGGATGCGCCAGTTCCAGCAGCACGCGAGCACATTGCTGCCCATGGTGCAAGGGATGCACTAATCTTTGCCTGATTCGCTTAATAGACGACTCAAACAAATGTGGCTGGCACCTTCTTATCACACCATTCACAATGTACAAGAACCTGTGGGCTCCTATCATTCTCACCACCATCATTACAAATGCAAGTCGCCCTGAGCCCTCAGTGTGCAACTTCCATTTCTCAGAACACAGAGGCCAGACATTCAACTGTTTGCCATAACTTTTGTTTTATAAATGCACAAAAGGATGACAATGCCATAAATTAAACACAACAAAAGACAACAGAACAGAACACCCAAGTGACTACCATTGTGGCTAATTGTGCTTTATCTTCCTCTTACATGTGCTCCTACATGGTGCTTCCCCTGTGGCTTCAGCAGACGTGGAGACACCTTGCTCACTTTCATGCTGCTCCTGCTTCGACACCTTTGGCGGCTGTCCTCTGGGTTTGCGAGCCTGTGAGGGTTCGGCAATAGTCTGCTCCTCCTGCGTCTGTGCAGGGGCTGAGACGCCCATCTCAGTTGAGTGAGGACTCTGGTGGGGCTCTAACTGAGGGCTACTCAGTGGCATGGGAGTGTGAGCGCTTGGAGAGGAGCCCCCACTTCCTTGTTGCCTGCCACCGACATCCGTCTCATGGGTCAGCCCCACTTCAGTGCTAGCAAGTGGCTTGACAGCACCTTGCTGCACATCAGGGGGGCCATGACGACCCGTATCTGCACTGAGAGTCCTACTCAAAAGGACTTCTCTGCTCAATAGCTGCCCATCGCTCCTCCAGAGATGTCAGTCTATTCTGAACATTCACCATGTTTTCCAGACTCTGGCAACTTATTTCCTCCATTGCCAAAGCCATCCTCTCCTCTACCATAGCCAACCTTTCCAGAGAGGCAGCCATCCTTACCATGGAGGTAGCCATCATTTCCACGGAGGCTGCCATCCTTTCCGTGGTGGTGCGTTCATGCGCCAATGCCTCCACAAAGGCTCTGCTCATGTTAGCGATGGACTCCTCCATCCGCTCCACACTCGCAGCGACTCTGGAGACAAAACCTGCCAGAGACTCCTGCACCTGTTCCTGGAGTTCCAGCACCACTCTCTTTCTGGATGGACCCAGAGGCACAGGGTCCACATGCAGTTGAGCAGAGCTGGGAGTGCCCTGCGGCCTCTGATGAGGACTCTCCACTGCTGCCCTGTCTCCACCATCTGCTGATGCTCACTTGTGAGCTGTGGTACACCAGGTGACAACACTACTCTATCTCGCAAAGGTCCCACCGAGGTGTGTATCTGCGCTGGTGCTGGGTGCGCTGAATTCTGCTGATGCTGCAACCTCAGAGGTTGCAGGTTCCTCTGAGGAGTCTTCTGGCTCCGGCTCTTCCTCCTGGACATTGGGGAGGGGGACTGTTGATGGTCCTGTGGGGAAGTAAAGGCATGAGTTAGACATGTGATATTAACGTTGCATGCACATGAAATAGTGCAGATGATCATAAATCAATCTGTTTGAGCATCAGATGCCATATCAGTCACTCATGCTATGTAAATGAGAGAGATGCAAATCTGGTCTGTCACCAGCTTGCTCTACTGCGCCCGTCTGACCGTCCCCCACTTCCAGATCCTCAGCACCTCCGACGATGTCCAGAGCAGCCTCCTCAGCGGTGGTTAAGTGCGCAATTGAAGGTGGCCCTCCTCCTGTCCTAGCTCTCTCCTGCTTATTGCGGGCTCTCTTTTCCTGCAATGAGGGACACAAGTGGAGTTTGAGTGAGAATGATGGAGTGAGTGTAGAGAAGCCATAGCATAGATGCTTAGAAGGAGAGAGAGATGGAGTGATGTGCCAATACCAAGGGCCCTCCCTGTGCATTTTTAGCTGTTGGCATTACAGAACAGTGATAGTGAGTGTGAGGGCAGCATAGTCGAATAGTGAAGTGATTCTGTACATAGAGAGAGAGGGATGGTTAAGGGTGCAAGGGATGTAAGGGTAAAGTGGGATATGGAGGAGTAGGTTGACAATGCAGAGTGCTGGTGATGAGAGGCAATGGGGAGCAGATTGAGGGTAATGGTGACATCATACTCACTTTCCCTGAGCAGACCAGGTCATTGAACCTTTTTCGGCACTGCACCCAGGTTCGACTGCACATTGATGTCGAGCTGACCTCCTGTGCAATTTGCAGCCACACAGCTTTGGTCTGCTGTGGTGGCTTCTTCCTGCCAGAGGATGGGAAGACTACCTCCTTTTGACCTCTGACTCCCTCCACAAGAGCATAGAGGGAGTCATCAGCAAATCGTGGTGAGGCCTTCACCCTTGAGGTTGCCATGTCAGCAGCAGGAAGCAGAGTAGTCAATCCAGCATGGGCCCCTTAAAAGCTCACAGACATCAGCAGAGGTGAGTTCCAGACCCAAAACAGTAATTGGCCAGGGGAGCGCACACGCAGGGAGTCAATTGCCCAATTAGGGCAAAATCGCAAATTTCTACCGGCTGATTGCGGAGGCTGGACCGGGACCTGCCGACCACCCACCCCCGCCACCAATGATAAGACCACGGCCCTCATTTCAGCCACCCGAAAGCCAAGTTTGAAGAGTTGGATGTCCCTCCATCATTGTATCATCATCCATCGCCAAGATGTGATGTTATTTTTGATTTTGAATTCAGTTGCAGTCCTAAAATTTTATGGGAATTTGGAATTACATTTTTCAATGAAAGTTATTTTTTGAATTCATTTAAATAACATCAGCCATTGCACACTTCCTCTGTTTGTGTACTAGACGATGAAGCAACCGAAGCAGCTCATGTTGAGATCATGATGAAGCGGCACTTTCTCAGAATGACATGATAATATTTCTAATTTAAACAATATCAATTTTAATTTCCCATTTTTGTTATTGCAGCTAATAATTCCATTTGCTAAACAATGAATTTGAATATAAAATTCTTGAGGGTTAAATGCAGCACTAAATAATGGTAGGGTTAGATGAGGAAAGACGGGAGGAGGCTTGAGAGGAACATAAGCAATAGCACGGACTGGTTGGGCCGAATGGCCTGTTTCTGTGCTGTATATTCTATGTAATTCTCTATATATTTTTTTTATTTGTTTATGGGATGGGGCGTCACTGGCAAGGCCAGCATTTATTGCCCATCCCTAAATGTCCTTGAGAAGGTGGTGGTGAGTCGCCTTCTTGAACCGCTGCAGTCCGTGTGGTGAAGGTGCTCCCACTGTGCTGTTAGGGAGGGAGTTCCAGGATTTTGACCCAGCGACGATGAAGGATTGGCAATATACTTCTAAGTCAGGATGGTGTGTGACTTGGAGGGGAACTTGGAGGTGGTGGTGTTCCCATGCGCCTGCTGCCCTTGTCCTTCTAGGTGGAAGAGGTCGCGGGTTTGGGAGGTGCTGCCGAAGAAGCCTTGGCGAGTTGCTGCAGTGCATCTTGTAGATGGTACACACTGCAGCCACGGTACGCCGGTGGTGGAGGGAGTGAATGTTTAAGGTGGTGGATGGGGTGCCAATCAAGTGGTCTTGTTGCATGCGGGCATGGACTGCTTCATTTTCTGTGGAGTTGTGAATGGCACTAAACACTGTGCAGTCATCAGCAAACATCCCCATTTCTGACCTTATTTTGGAGGGAAGGTCATTGATGAAGCGGCTGAAGATGGTTGGGCCTAGGACACTGCCCTGAGGAACTCCTGCAGTGATGTCCTGGGGCTGTGATGATTGTCCTTCAATCACCACAACCATCTTCCTTTGTGCCAGGTATGACTCTAGCCAGTGGAAAGTTTTCCCCCGATTCCCATTGACTTCAGTTTTACTAGGGCTCCTTCATGCCACACTCGGTCAAATGCTGCCTTGATGTCAAGGGCAGTCACTCTCACTTCTCCTCTGGAAATCATCTCCTTTATCCATGTTTGGATCAAAGCTGTAATGAGGTTGGGAGCCGAGTGGTCTTGGCGGAACCCAAACTGGGAATCAGTGAGCAGGTTATTGGTGAGTAAGTGCCGCTTGATAGCACTGTCGATGACACCTTCCATCACTTTGCTGATGATTGAGAGTAGACTTATGGGGCGGTAATTGGCTGGATTGGATTTGTCCTGCTTTTTGTGGACAGGACATATGGGCAGTTTTCCACATTGTCGGATAGATGCCAGTGTTGTAGCTGTACTGGAACAGCTTGGCTAGAGGTGCAGCTAGTTCTGGAGCACAAGTCTTCAGCACGATAGCTGGGTTGTTGTCGGGCCCATAGCCTTTGCTGTATCCAGTGCGCTCGGCCTTTTCTTGATATCACGTGGAGTGAATCGAATTGGCTGAAGGCTGGCTTCTGTGGTGGTGGGGACCTCAGGAGGAGGCCAATATGGATCATCCACTCTGCACTTCTGGCTGAAGATGGTTGTAAACGCTTCAGTCTTGTCTTTTGCACTCACGTGCTGGACTCCACCATCATTGTGGATGGGGATATTCATGGAGCCTCCTCCTCCCGCTAGTTGTTTAATGGTCCACCACCATTCACGACGGGATGTGGCAGGGCTGCAGAGCATTGATCTGATCCGTTGATTGTGGGATCGCTTAGCCCTCTCTATAACATGCTGCTTCCGCTTTTTAGCATGCATGTAGTCCTGTGTTGCAGCTTCCCCAGGTTGGCACCACATTTTTACGCCTGGTGCTGCTCCTGCCATGCTCTTCTACACTCCTTATTGAACCAGGGTTGGTCCCCTGGATTGACGGTAATGGTAGAGTGAGGGATATGCCGGGCCATGAGATTACAGATTGTGGTGGAATACAATTCTGCTGCTGCTGATGGCCCACAGCGCCTCATGGATGCCCAGTTTTGAGCTGTTAGATCAGTTCTGAATCTATTCCATTTAACACGGTGGTAGTGCCACACAACACGATGGAAGGTGTCCTCAGTGTGAAGATGGGACTTCGTCTCCACAATAACTGTGCGGTGGTCACTGCTGCCAATACTGTCATGGACAGATGCATCTGCGACAGGTACATTGGTGAGGATGAGGTCAAGTAGGTTTTACCCTCATGTTAGTTTTCTCCCCACGTGTCGCAGGCCCAGACTGGCAGTTATGTCCTTCAGGACTCGGCCAGCTTGGCCAGTAGTGGTGCTACCGAGTAACTTTTGCCGATGGACAGTGAAGTCTCCCACCCAGAGTACATTCTGTGCCCTTGCTACTCTCAGTACTTCTTCCAAGTGGTGTTCAACATGGAGGAGTACTGATTCATCAGCTGAGGGAGGGCGGTAGGTGGTAATCAGCAGGAGGTTTCCTTGCCCATGTTTGACCTGAAGCCATGAGACTTCATGGGGTCCGGAGTCAATGTTGAGGACATATAATTCTATGTAATAAGTAGATCAAGTCTGTCTTGAGTGTCATGGTGGCTGATATTTAAATCTTTCAGTGGTTTTGCTTAATGACCTGTAATTATAATGTGCAAGGTCAAATAGAAGTTCTGTTTGGCTTTCTGGTACATTAAATATTAAACATAACATCAAAGTTTTGTGAAATACTCTAGGTGATGAGAAATGCTTTTAATTTTCATTAAGCCTATGTGCCAATAGTTTTGCAGTGAATGTCATTATCGTAAAATTCCAAAGTAGGTCTTATAGTAAGGAGATACTCCCACTAGATTCTGAATGAGTGCTGTTTCGTTTCTTTGATATGTTTATTAATCAGAGACAAGGTGCTCAGGGAGGGTCAATGTTCATGTTTTTATTCATTCAGCCTCTTATTACAGGAACATACATTTCTCGGTCATTCAATTATCTGTGCTCGGGTGCGCTTAATTCTGAAGGCCATTAGGAAACATGAAATGTCTCGAAGATCTGCTAATGTTTGTTTGAGAATTACAGGAGATAATGTGTCCATGTAGATTTATGTCTTATATCTTAGCAACCAATAACTTGAATAATTGTCAAAAATGTTATGCAAGTTATTTGAGAAATAAATTCAATAAATATTGCTTCAATTTCTATCCCCCACCGGCCCCTCCATTTCCCACCTCTTCTTTACTCAGCACAACAGTCTCTTTGGATAGAAGGCTGGCACAGGCCAATACTTGGACACCTCAGCAGTTGTCATCATTGTCAGTGGGCCATCCAGCAAAGGGATATATGTGTCTATTCAGGAGTGAACTTGCAAGCTTGTCCTCCATTTCCATGGACAGCCTAACGAAGGCTACAAGCAACAAGGGAACTACAACTGTAAATGTAAGTTAAGGCTGCAATTTAACCATCAGTTGGAAGTCTAATACTCTATCGCTGGAGCTTTCAAAGTGCTTCATTTGATAGCAATATTTGTCAAGATTAGATCGTTATGGATGAACTAAGAATTAAATCGATGAAAAGAATGAGCTTTTAAGCATTGAGTAACCATTCTGCTTATACATCAGCAGAATAGTTGAGTCGAATTTCTTTTGCATGGAGAGCTTCCAATACAAGAACTCTGAGCTCCAGAAATAGGCCAATTCCCTGATCTTGTGAGTAACAGCACTTGTAGGGAGTGCAGGGGAAACTTTGGGTCCACAACCCATGATAATGGCCCGTAATTTCCGATAGGAGGCTTCCTGAGTGCGGAGGCCTCCTATCGGGAAAAAATCTCACCCTTACCTGGGGGCTCCCGAGGTCCGGACACTTTTGATGCTGGGCCTCTCCACAGTCGTAATGCGCAGGGCCCACGTATCCCAAGGGCGCAGGTGGTTCACAAGCATCCCTGGGATCACGTGGGCCAGGTGAGCCAATGAAAGAAGGGGATCCCCTTCATACTTTTGACAGATAGAACTGTCAAAAGTATGAATGGGGATCAATGAAAAAAGACTCTAAAACATTAAATAAATTTCTTAAAAACCATTATGTTTCTAAAATGAGTTAAAATTACATTAAATGAAATATTTTAAACAAAAATTAAAATTTTTGAAAAAAATAATTAAAGTTTATTACGGGGCTAAAAATAAACTTACCTCTTTTAAAAGTATTTTTAAATTATAAATGAGTGAAAATTTTTTTTTTTTTAACTTTTTTAAACTCTTATGCTGGTAAAAGGAGGCCTTACGCTACTTTTACCAGGCGTAAGATTTCTAAGTGATTTCCGCGGGTGGAGGTTCTGCAGAAAGCGGAACTCTCCCCCCGCAGAGGCCCTTCTCCAGGGCAGGCGTCCGATCTGTCAAGAGGATTCTCGACAGATCGGAAATGCCGGTTTTCAGCACATGCGCTTCGCATGCCTTGAAACCGGAATTTCCGATGTCCCTACGGGTGTGTACACAGCGCGTACCCACCCGTAGGCATCGGAAAATACGGGCCATTATATTTGTTAATTTAAGTGGATTGGAAAATCAGGGATTGTGGGGCCAGGCTTTTTTGACCAGGGCTCCCTGCATGCCTGCTCCTGGCCAGGAACCTCCAATTGTGGAATCAGCTGTATAATGAGAGCTCTATAAAGTTCAATTCACTTCTGTAAGCTTCTTCCAGCCTTTCACTCAGCCACCACAGGTCTAAAAGAAATACAATAGGTCATATATTGAGTATGTTAAAGAAAGAAATTAGGAGCTAGTATTTATATAGTGACTTTCACAATGTCAGATCGCCCCAAAGTGCTTCACAGACAATTAAGTACTTTTTGAAGTGTAGTCTCTGTTGCAATGTAGGAAAACATGCCAGCTAATTTGTGTACAGAAAGGTCCCACAAATAGCAGTGAGATTAGTAAACAGAATATCTCTTTTGGTGGCCCTTTTACCTCCTCCCTTCCCACTGTCCAGGGCCCCAAACACCCCTTCCAGGTGAAACAGCGATTTACTTGTACTTCTTGCCATTTATTACACTGTATTCACTGCTCATGATGCGGTCTCCTCTACACTGGGGAGACCAAATGCAGATTGGGTGACCACTTTGAGGAACACCCCCGTTCAGCCCTTAAGGGTGACCCCGAGCTTCCGGTTGCTTGTCACTTTAATTCTCCGCTCCACTCCCACTCTGACCTCTCTGTCCTTGGCCTCTTGCACTGTTCCAATGAAGCTCAGCGTAAGCTCGAGGAACAGCACCTCATCTTTCGACTAGGCACTTTACAGCCTTCTGGACTCAACATTGAGTTCAACAAGTTCAGACTATAACCCCTGCCCCAATTTTTTCAGGCAGCATTTGCAACATTTAGCTACTCCTGCCTTCCACCCTATCACAGACCTTCCCTTTTGTTCTTTCCTCCCCTCCCCCCCTTTCCCAGCCCCTTCACTTGCTTAAAACCTGTTACATCTCTAACTTTTTCCAGTTCTGACGAAGGGTCCCAGACCTGAAACGTTAGCTCTGTTTCTCTCTCCACAGATGCCGCCTGCCTTGCTGAGTGTTTCCAGCATTTTCTGTTGTTATTTCAGATTTCCAGCATCCGCAGTGTTTTGCTATTGTATCTCTTTTGGTAGTGTTAGTTAAGGAATAAACATTATCCAGGACACTGGCAAGACGCCTCTGATCATTTTCATATATTACGATGAGAGCTTTTACGTCCACCTACGATAGGGTCTCAGTTTAACATCTCATCTGAAAGACGGCACCTCCAACAGTGCAGCACTCCCTCAGTGCTGCACTGGGGTGTCAGCCTAGGTTATGTGCTCAAGCTTCTGGAGTGGGGCTTGAACCCACGACCTTCTGACTCAGAGACTGGGCTGCACCGTGGCTGACACATGTTCGGAGTGGTTACTGAAATCTTGACATTTACAGGACCAGGAAAGATAAATGTGATCTCTTTAGATGGCCCCAGTTCAAAAAATTCCATTACACTATTCACTTCACTTTCAACATGAAGGAAATTAAAAATATGTATATATATATATTCCTTTTTGAATACTCAGTAAATTTTGTCGCAATGTTGGCTGGTTGGTTTTAGAAACTAAAATCAATGTTTCCCTCTACTTAATATGTGTAGAAACGTCACAAACAACTTGAGAAGATTGCCTCTCCTCAGTGTAGTGTATGTAACCTGTACCACCTTAAGAGGATACCTTAAGGTGATGGACTACTTTCTGATGGCTCCTGTACATTGTACATAAGAACATAAGAACATAAGAAATAGGAGCAGGAGTAGGCCAATCGGCCCCTCGAGCCTGCTCCACCATTCAATAAGATCATGGCTGATCTGATCCTAACCTCAAATCTTCTATCACTCTGCATCCACCCGAACCCATGTGATCTCCCGGGAGAGGCGAAAAACCAGATAAAGACCCAATGGCCAATTTGGGAGAAAAAAATCTGGGAAATTCCTCTCCAACCCATCTAGGCGATCGAAATTCTTCCAGGAGATCACTCTGTCCCTATATTTTCTACAGTACTTACCTTCTGTAAAGGCGATCTCCACCCCAGCCAGGAACAGGAATAAAACCATCTCCTGAAATCTAACAGAATTAGAACACAGTAGGAGCAGAACAAGGCTACACGGCCCCTGGGCCCGCTCCACTACCCACAGGGCCATGACCATTCCGAACCCAGACTCATGTCCAATTTCCTGCCCGCTCCCCGTAACCCTTTATTCCCTTTACTTCTAGGAAACTATCTATTTCTGTTTTAAATTTATTTAATGATGTAGTTTCCACAGCTTTCTGGGGCAGCAAATTCCACAAACCTACCACCCTCTGAGTGAAGAAGTTTCTCCTCATCTCAGTTTTGAATGAGCAGCCCCTTATTTTAAGATTATGCCTCCTAGTTCTAGTTTCACCCATCATTGGGAACATCCTCACCGCATCCACCCGATCAAGCCCCTTCACAATCTTATATGTTTCAATAAGATCGCCTCTCATTCTTCTGAACTCCAATGAGTAGAGTCCCAATCTACTCAACCTCTCCTCATATGACCACCCCCTCATCCCCGGGATTAACCGAGTGAACCTTCTTTGTACTGACTCGAGAGCAAGTATGTCTTTTCTTAAGTATGGACACCAAAACTGTATGCAGTATTCCAGGTGCGGCCTCACCAATACCTTGTACAACTGCAGCAATACCTCCCTGTTTTTATATTCCAACCCCCTAGCAATAAAAGCCAACATTCCATTGGCCTTCTTAATCACTTGCTGCACCTGCATACTAACTTTATGAGTTTCGTGCACCAGGACCCCCAGATCCCTTTGTACTACAGTACTTTCCAGTTTCTTGCCATTAAGATAATAACTTGCTCTATGATTTTTCCTGCCAAAGTGCATAACCTCACACTTTCCAGTATTGTATTCCATCTGCCAAATCTCTGCCCACTTACTTAGCCTGTCTATGTCCCTTTGCAGGTTTTTTATGTCCTCCTCACTCACTACTTTCCCTCCCATCTTTGTATCATCTGCAAACTTTGATATGTTACACTCGGTCCCCTCCTCCAAATCGTTAATATAGATTGTAAAGAGTTGGGGACCCAGCACTGACCCCTGCGGAACACCACTAGTTACTGGTTGCCAATCTGAGAACGAACCATTTATCCCAACTCTCTGCTTTCTGTTAGAGAGCCAATCCTCCACCCACGCCAGAATATTACCCCCAATCCCGTGATTTTTTATCTTGAGCAATAATCTTTTGTGTGGCACCTTGTCAAATGCCTTTTGGAAGTCTAAATACACTACGTCCACTGGTTCCCCTTTATCCACCCTGTATGTTACTTCCTCAAAAAACTCAAGCAAATTTGTTAAACATGACTTCCCCTTCATGAAACCATGCTGAGTTTGCCCTATTAAATTATGTTTATCCAAATGTCCCGTTACTGTCTCCTTAATAATGGACTCTAACATTTTACCAACCACAGATGTTAGGCTAACAGGTCTATAGTTTCCAGCCTTCTGCCTACTACCCTTTTTAAATAAGGGTGTTACATTAGCAGTTTTCCAATCTGCCGGGACCTTTGCTGAGTCCAGTGAGTTTTGGAAAATTATTACCAATGCATCCACAATCCCTACCGCTACTTCCCTCAAGACCCTGGGATGCAAGCCATCAGGTCCAGGGGATTTATCCGCCTTGAGTCCCATTATTTTACCAAGTACCACTTCCTTAGTGATTTTAATCATATTTAGTTCCTCCCCCCCTAGAGCCCCCTGTTTGTCCAGTGTTGGGATATTCTTAGTGTCCTCTACTGTAAAGACTGATACAAAATAATTGTTCAGTGTTTTTGCCATCTCCATGTTTCCCACCATTAATTTCCCGGTCTCATCCTCTAAGGGACCAACATTTACTTTAGCCACCCTTTTTCTTTTTATATAACTATAGAAACTTTTACTGTCTGTTTTTATATTTTTTGCTAATTTACTTTCATAATCTATCTTCCCTTTCTTAATCAATCTTTTTGTTATTTTTTGCTGTCTTTTAAAGACTTCCCAATCTTCCATCCTCCCACTAGATTTGGCTACCTTATATGCCCTTGTTTTTAGTCGGATACTATCCTTAATTACTTTACTTAGCCACGGATGGCTATCTTTTCTTTTACACCCTTTTTTCCTCAGTGGAATATATTTGTTTTGGAAGTTGTAAAATAACTCCTTAAATGTACACCACTGGTCATGTACCGTCTTACCCTTTAATCTATTTTCCCAGTCCACTCTAATTAATTCCGCTCTCATACCTTCATAGTCTCCTTTATTCAAGCTCAGCACGCTTGTTTGAGATCCAACCTTCTCACCCTCTAATTGAATATGGAACTCAACCATGTTATGGTCACTCATTCCAAGGGGATCCTTTACTAGGACATTTTTAATTAATCCTGTCTCATTACACAGGATCAAATCTAAGGTTGCTTGCCCCCTGGTCGGTTCAGTTACATACTGCTCAAGAAACCCATCCCTAATACACTCAATGAACTCTTCCTCAAGGCTGCTCTGCCCAATTTGATTTGTCCAGTTAATATGATAATTAAAATCCCCCATAATTATAGCTGTTCCCTTATTACAAGCCTCAACTATTTCCTGATTAATACTCCGTCCAACAGAGTTGCAACTGTTCGGAGGCCTATAGACTACACCCACTAGTGTTTTTTTCCCCTTATTATTCCTTACCTCCACCCAAACTGTTTCACTATCCTGCTCCTTTGACCCAATATCATTTCTCTGTATTATAGTGATTCCTTCCTTTATTAACATAGCCACCCCACCTCCTCTCCCTTCCTGCCTGTCCTTCCTGATTGTTAAATAACCTGGTATGTTTAATTCCCAGTCATGGTCACCCTGCAGCCATGTTTCTGTAATGGCCACAAGATCATACCCATATGTCATTATTTGTGCCGTTAACTCATTCATTTTGTTACGAATGCTACGTGCATTCAGATAAAGAACTTTCAAATATGTTTTGTAACACTTAGTTCCTGTTTTTTCCCTTTTTAGTACTTTACTTTTTACTCCATACCTTCTGTCCCTTCCTGACACATTCTGTTTTTTAATTCCCCCACTGCTACCTAAGTCTATGACCTTCTCTGTTGTCATTTCTATTATTTGCTCTCTAGAAACCTCCCCCCCACTAATTAGTTTAAAGCCCTCTCTACAGCCCTAGTTATATGATTCGCCAGGACTCTAGTCCCAGCACTGGCCAAGTGGAGTCCGTCCCAACAGAACAGCTCCCTCCTGTCCCAGTACTGGTGCCAGTGTCCCAAGAAGCAAAACCCATTTCTCCCACACCAGTCTTTGAGCCACGCATTTAACTCTTTAATTTTATTTATCCTAGCCAAATTCGCTCGTGGCTCAGGTAATAACCCAGAGATTATTACCCTTGAGGTTCTGTTTTTTAATTTGACCCCTAGCTGCTCATACTCCTTTAACAGAACCGTCTTCCTTGTCCTATCTACGTCGTTTGTACCAACATGGACCACGACAACTGGATCCTCCCCCTCCCACTGCAAGTTTCTTTCCAGCCCAGAAGAGATGTCCTTAACCCTGGCACCAGGCAGGCAACACAGCCTTCGGGACTCCCGCTCTTGACTGCAGAGAACCCTATCTATCCCCCTAATGATACTATCCCCTACCACTACAACATTTCTTTTTACTCCCTCCACTTGAATGGCCCCCTGTACCACGGTGCTGTGGCCAGGTTGCTCATCCTCCCTGCAGTCCCCGCTCCCGCCCTCACAGGGAGTAAGAACCTCGATCCTGCTGGACAAGAACAAGGGCTGCGTCTCCTTCAACACTACATCCTGGATCCCTGTACCTTCCTCACTCGTAGTCACACCGTCCTGTCCCTGACCACGGACTACATCTGCAGTAATTAACTTCATAGGTGTGACCATCTCCTGAAACATAGAGTCCAGGAACTTCTCCCCCTCCCTGATGTGTCGGTGGTGACCACACCGGTATATAAACCCTGTGGAGCAAAGTGTATTTCAGTTCAGCCCTGACCCTCAGTTACTAAAGACCTGTTTAAGTATTCTGTAGCCTGTGTCCAGTTATTCAGCATAACTACATTTGAAAGCACAGACTCAACAGTGGCGACGAGTCTGATCGTACCTAGCGGCAGTTTTGCATCCAAGGAAGCTTTGTCCTCAGAACGGGCGTCGAAAAGGGGCATCCGCCCTCAACATCCTGCTGAGCACTGCATCGCACGGGAGGCCATCGGGAACCCGGGTTGTTTTGCTGGCCACGAAGTCCACCATCAGCAACAGGCAGTGATCATCCCTTCTACGACAGCGGCGGGTAAGCCCAATCGAGCGGCACGGAGGGGAAGTCGGCCGAGTTGTCAGTGGGAGAAGGGGAGGGAAAACGAAGAAAAGGGCGGAGAACACGACCGCAGCCGGTGTCAGGGGCCGGACTGCAATCGGGGCAGAGACACACAGCAGCCAGAAAAGCGTTGATGTCCACGAGGACCGCGGGAGCGGCAGGGAACAAGAGCAGCAGCGTCGGGGGAAATAAAGGACCGCTGGGAGGCGAGAATGGCAACAGCGCGGTAATCGCCATTTTTAGTCGGCGGGGGAAGAAGACAAGCGCGGGAAAAGCCGCCAAGCGCAGGAAGCCGCCATTTTGAAAAATAAAATAAAATAAAGGAAACTCAACAAGGATGCCAAAAATGGGTAACATCACTGCTTTTGATAGCGATGTGGAAGATTGGGCCACTTATGTGGAACGCGTTGAAGTTTACTGTACAGCGAATGAGGTACCGGTGGATAAGAAAGCACTAACCCTATTAAACTCGAGGGGTGCGAAGACGTACGGGTTATTAAGGCACCTTGTAGCACCAGATAAACCGGTAGGAAAGAGTTTCGCGGATATTGTTACTATCCTGCAAGAGCATTTAAACCCCACGCCGCTGCTGATAGTGGAACGATTTAAATTTTACAAAAGAATTCAACTTAAAGAGGAAAGCAACGCTGAATTCTTAATCGAACTGTGCAAGTTATCAAAGTACTGTCAGTTCGGTACAGGACTAGCAGACGCTCTGAGAGATAAGTTTGTGTGTGGGCTACTAAGGGAAGGAACCCAGAAGTGACTGCTAGAGGAAAAGGATCTTACGCTGGACAAAGCTTTCAGCATTGCAGCATCGCACGAGGCAGCAGCACGAGGCACTGCAGAAATGCAGCAAAGGCCATTGGAATTCAGCACTAATGAAATGGCATTGGGCGCAGTAAAGTGCTATCGTTGCGGAAGGACAACGCATGACCAGAACCAGTGCTGGTTCAAAGATAAAGAATGCAGGCAATGTGGCAAACTTGGTCACATAGCGAGAGTATGCCGGTCAGGAAAGAAGACCAGCAGCAAAAAGTCGCCGCAGGAGAAGTACAAAAAAGTACACAAGGTGACAGAGAATAGTTCGGATGAACAGAAGACGGATTCAGACTCCAGCAGTAAAGAACTGGGTTGTCTAAAAATACATAATGCGGGTAACACAGCAGACCACCAAACTATCTGGGTCATGCTTCGGATAGCAGGAGTCCAAGTGAAGATGGAATTGGACACTGGATCGGCATTGACGGTCATGAATAAGCAAGATTACAAAAGGTTATTCTCACACATTCCCCTGAGGGATACGGAGATTGTATTGAAAACATACACGGGGCAAAGAGTATACCCCATCGGAAAGATAAAGGTAAAGGTGGTCTACAATGGTAAAGAAAGTCAGGAAATGGACTTGTATGTGTTACCTGAGGGAGGTCCGCCACTACTGGGACGGGAATGGATCCGGAGAATAAATGTGGACTGGCATTCCTTACAAGCACTAACTGTAGATTCCTGTAAAGAGGACGATGTCAAACCTAAACGACTGTCCAAAATATTGGACGATGCTAAGGAGGTGTTCCAACAGGGACTGGGAACACTGAAAGGAATTACGGCAAACATCAAGGTTGAAGAACATGCAAACCCAAAATTTTTCAAAGCCAGACCGGTACCTTATGCGATACGACCTGCTGTGGAAGCAGAGCTGGAAGGGCTAGAGCATTCAGGAGTACTGTCAAAGGTGGACTGGAGCGAATGGGCCACACCCATTGTTCCCGTCATGAAGCGTTCGTTGAGCAACAAGCCGGGGGAACCTGGGAAGGTTCGCATCTGTGGCGATTTCAAGATCACTGTTAATCCGGTTCTTCACACGGTGCAATATCCGCTTCCGCGGATTGAGGATATCTTCGCTTCGCTGTCTGGCGGGAAACACTTCACCAAGATAGACCTGGCGCAGGCGTACCTACAGATGGAAGTTAATGAAGCGTCACGCCAGTATCTCACGATCAACACACATAAGGGCTTATATCGGTATAATAGACTGGTTTTTGGAGTGGCATCGGCTCCAGCGATTTGGCAAAGGGCCATGGAGCAGGTATTGCAGGGAATTCCAGGCACTCAATGCTACCTGGACGACATTCTGATTACAGGAGATGATGATAAGGAACACCTCGCGAATTTGGAGCAGGTGCTCACCAGATTGAAAGAATATGGACTCAGAGTTAATCGCCAGAAATGTGAGTTCTTTCAGAAGCGAATCTCATACTGCGGCCACGTCATTGACCAGGAGGGGCTTCATAAGTCACCTGACAAGCTCGAAGCTGTTGTGAAAGCTCCCGCTCCGGAAAATGTATCCCAGTTGAGGTCGTTCCTTGGGTTGATTAACTATTACCACAAGTTTCTTCCAAATTTATCCACGGTGTTACACCCGCTGAACGCTCTTTTGCAAATGGGAGTACCATGGAAGTGGAGCGAGGACTGTAAGCGGGCTTTTCAAAAAAGCAAGGCACTGATCACCTCTAAGGAAGTGTTGGCTCACTTTAACCCAACGCTGCCTATTCGCTTAGCTTGTGATGCTTCTCCATATGGTATCAGGGCAGTGCTCTCACATAAGTTGCCAAATGGCTTGGAAAGGTCAGTCGCGTTCGCATCCAGATCATTGACCTCCGCAGAGCGCAACTATGCTCAGATAGATAGGGAGGCTCTCAGCCTCGTGTGGGGAGTTAAGAAATTTAACCATTACCTGCAAGGCCAAAAGTTTACACTGCTGACAGATCACCAGCCGTTGGTTTCCATTTTTAACCCTAAGAAGGGTGTTCCGGTTATGACGGTGCAGAGGCTTCAGAGATGGTCCCTTTTCCTAGGGGCACATCAATATGATATCGAATTTAAAGGTACAAAGCAACATGGTAATGCTGATGGGCTGTCGCGCCTGCCACTATCTACAGCGGAAGAGGCACCGGCAGTTGACCCTGTCGAGATATTTCACTCGACCATCATCGAATGCTTACCAGTCACCAATGCGAGTATTGAGAGAGAGACCCGAAACGACCCGACACTGTCTCGGGTCTACGATTTGACAGTGAAGGGATGGCCAGCACATGGCGAACCACTGTTACCTGCATTCTCAGCCAGACGAGAACAGCTGTCCGTCTGTCAAGGAACATTGATGTATGGAACAAGGGTGATTATTCCTCCTAAATTAAGGGAGAGAGTTCTGAAGGAACTGCATGAAGGTCATCTGGGGGGAGTCAAGATGAAAAGCCTTGCTGGGGCTTATGTGTGGTGGCCAGGTATCGACAAACAAATAGAGGATCTGACTAAAAGCTGCTCAGGGTGCCAAAAAGTTCAAAACGCACCTCCAATTGCACCGCTGCATCCGTGGGAATGGCCTTCAACCCCATGGCAACGTGTGCATATCGACTTTGCAGGTCCATTCATGGATTCCATGTTTTTGATAGCGGTAGACGGACATTCTAAATGGCCAGAAGTGATTAAGATGTCAACCACTACCTCTGAAAAGACGATCGCAGTTCTAAGAACCATATTTGCAAGGAATGGGTTGCCGGAACAAATATGTTCAGACAACGGACCACAGTTCGTGTCAGAAGAATTCCAGAAATTCATGAAAAAGAATGGGGTGAAACACTATACATCTGCCCCATATCATCCGGCTACCAATGGGTTGGCCGAGAGTTTTGTACAAACGTTCAAAAAGGTGATAAAGGCCATGAGCGAAGACCAAATTCCACTACAACACAAGGTGGACAATTTCCTGATGGCATATCGAAACGCCACGCATGCAGTGACAAATCAAAACCCTGCCATAATGTTCTATAACAGGAGGTTGCGGTCCCGGTTGGATTTGTTAAAACCCAATGTGCGTAGGGAAGTCGAAAACAAGCAATTCCAGCACGTAAATAGCAAGGCCACTCGGAGTTTCGAAATAGGACAACCAGTGTTGGCCAGGGACTATAGGAATGATAAATGGCAATCCGGAACAATTCGTGCCCGACAAGGACCCTTGATGTACACGGTAGACGTTGGTGAGAACGTAATACGACGTCATGCTGACCAACTTGTGGAATCGAGAACAAGGGTCGACCCCATGTCTACGGCAGAGACACCAGTTGAAGAAGTTATTGAGCCTGTAGCATCTACCTCAGACTCGAACGTACATGATGATGTTCAATCCATAGGAGATCAAATGGATGAGTCACCCCAGCAACGAGAACCAGAGACCCCTGAAAGGCGTTATCCGGCCCGGATCAGGAGGCCTCCTCAGAGACTGAATCTTTGAACAGTTTTGTGTGAAAGTTGTATATATGTTATCCATGTTATGTTTAAATTGGGGTGTACACTGTTAAGCTAAAAGGGGAGGAATTGTAGTGTATGTAACCTGTACCACCTTAAGAGGATACCTTAAGGTGATGGACTACTTTCTGATGGCTCCTGTACATTGTAGTACCAGTGGTGACCACACCGGTATATAAACCCTGTGGAGCAAAGTGTATTTCAGTTCAGCCCTGACCCTCAGTTACTAAAGACCTGTTTAAGTATTCTGTAGTCTGTGTCCAGTTATTCAGCATAACTACATTTGAAAGCACAGACTCAACACTCAGTATTTCTAGTAACGTGTTCACACAGGGACTAAAGGCAATCATCCCCACAAACGGTGTTGAGAAGCTAGACTATTCCACTCCTACAGAGAACAACGTAGTTCTAATTTTCAGCCATTTTGATCCACAGGTGGGGGGATTCACTTAATCTCCTTTTGTATGTTTCAGCTATAAGAATGATTCTGCTGTAATCATTTTTCTGCTATGTTTTGTTCCAATAAATAACACTGTTCAAACACAAATACTGTTTAAATGGTTGCATGTTATCACTTTTCTTTCTGCTACCTGAAAACTTAACATGCAGAAAAATGACAAGCCCACGCATTATTTCCCTCTTTCAGTTCGTTAAGATGTTTCTCAAGTACGTTAATTCAGCAGTTGTTGCGCTCTACAGTATGCGGTCAGTCACTCCAAGTGTTATGCACAATCTCTGCGGGTGCCGCGGGTGGTGAATTGCACGAACAGCCATGCGTGCTCCGTTCCTGCCTGTTAAATTTGGAATGTTTTGAGAGCATGGTTAGGAGCGCCCAGTTTGTGAAAACCTTAAAACCAAACTTTAGCTGAATCTTATAAGTGCCAAGGGATGTGCTTACCTCCCAAAAAAGGATAGTTATTATTTGATCATCAGACAACTGAACTCATGGATACAGACTTGGGCTACAGTTCCAATTTGATTATACCAACTTTATTCGGAAAATTGTTGGCACAAAGAACTCTCCCCTCCCCAATTACATGATTACCTTCAGCATTTTATTTTGCTCATGCGGAGTTTTCACCTCAGTTTATTTTTTGCTAACTTCCTACTGCTCCCTCTCCGCTTATCTCTTGACATCTTGCTGAGTACAATTCCTGGGTAACAGTTACTCTTGAGCACTTCAACAAAGTGAGCATTATTCATGTCTGAGCTGCTATCAGTAGGCTATTTGATCATATGGGGCATCATATCTGAGCCTAACCCTGTCCTCACCTACCTCCAAAGTTGTGTGCCTCCAGCAGGGGATGGGATAGTAACCAGAGCATGAACCTTGGTTGACTTTCCCCTCCTTAATCAGACCAATGGTGCCAATTGAAGCCACTTTCTCTAGGTCCGATCAGCTACCTAATCATTGGAGGCCCATGTCACAGCCCAGCTAATGAGAACTGAATGGGTGCAAAGCAAGATGATGGATGATCATGCCAGTGCTTGTGACTGGGAAATATTCTCAATTCTTGCCCCCAAAACTACAGGATAATGTTCTAAATCAGTTAGAAGCAGGACAAAACTTCATCTACACTGCCTCAACAGTATGCCTTAACTCCAATCAGGCAAATAACACACCAGAGTTGTAGGGTCACACCTGAATCCCCGTACTAGTCATTATAGTAGGCTGTTTGAGTGCCATTGCTAATTTTGTGTCAATTAACATTCAATTATGGTCAGCCCTGTGCGATGGACTTGTATCCATGTGGAACAGGTTTGAGACTATCCAAGGCAATTTAACTTAGAACTGTAATGCGTCAGAGACATGTCTGTTATGTAATGAATTTGGTTTGGATTTCAATTAAAATTATGGGATTAAAAATACGCTTATTTACCTACTGTATCTCCCAGTCCTCAGAAGACTATAATTTTATCATTTACACTTTGCAATGAATCATACAGAGAATTCATTCATATCAGTGACTATGTTCTAGACATTTGTTTTATTGAATGTTAACAGGGTATTTGTAATAGATGTCTGATTGATTCTGTTTCCTTAGCTTATAAGCACTACATACAATCCATGGAATTAATTATATTTTATAGACGTGATGTGACAGGTTACAGCAAACTACAATTAAGCACGTTTAGTGGATAAAATCAAATTTATGTTGGTGATTGGGCTGCTGCAGACGCATAATTGATTAAATGGGTCAATAGCAAGCTCAGGAAATGGCTCTTATAGTTAGCTAAGGCTTATTAAAGTGAATGGCGGCATATTAATGTTGCGTCAAAGATCCACCAACTAAAACTGGCAGTCCTTAATGAACCCCACAGTCCCAATCAGAATTTTGTGTTTCTTCTTTGTTACAGTGTGCACATTACAGCTTCAGTTCCGCGCAGCCAGCAATTCCACTGTCAGCTCTGTTATTGTTCCATTACAATAAATCAAATCAGCAACAATCAGGCAGATATGTTTCCACCCCAGTGGTGTAATATTTTGAAAGGCAGAACGGCAGGTTAGAATGAGTGGAAATTAAACCATGACTGACATGTCAGTAGCTCCACAAGACCTGACTGTTATGGGGAATTAAATTGCCCTTTGACTTGCATTATGTACACTCGCTTCCAATCTAATTTTCAAAGTTGTCAAAACCATTGTCAGTAAGAGCAAATACAACGGAGAATCAGCAACATTGCAGTGACTGGACTTAACAATTCATACATCTGGGATCTTTACTAAGGACTACAGTGACCCGACCAGCTGCCTATCTCTGAGCGGTATAACATCCCAGTTACTTAAAGTCAAGCCAAGAATTTGTGTGAGAACTTACCTCGATGTAGACCACACAGAGCATTTTGCCCAATCATGGTGGCTGGTTGATCAGGGATTGAGGAGAACTCAGTGCGACACCTCTTGTCATAATTTTGAATGCAGTAATCAAAATTCAAACATTTCACCTTTAAGAAACTCACCTTCAAAAGAGCCAAAGGTCAACATCGTAAATCAGGTGCAAGCACTGCAGAATTTCACAAGAGTTCATTAGCAGCATAATGCTCATTGTAATAAAGCGCTCACTCTCTCCAACTGTATAAAAAAAAAACACCCAGAGAAGTTTGCAATGTGAGAGAATGGGAAGGGTAGGGGGGTTCATGGCAAAATGTCCCATCGTGTGATTTCTAAGCTCAGGCACATCTGAACGCTGCTGGTTACAATACAGCCGGTCATAAAATCTACCCCTTGGTCCTCGATATATGATTGGCACTGCTGAATATGTAAAAGAGTAGTCACAATAATATTTGCAGCAGCCTCATAATACTTCATTGAAATGGTTCTGCCCCTTGTACTGAAGCCAATCTTCAACATATGACCTTAGATTGCAATGGCACAAAGGAATGATCCCAAACACTATCTCCGTGTATTTACATTTAATGATGTACTAAACCAAATGAAATTAAGTTTTCTGTGTCTTGTCAAAATAAAATAACAACTTGATTTTCTTGCCCTCCAACTGCCCAATGATTTGCCAAGAACCGTTACAGGGAACATTTTTTCTCCCCAAAGCTGTTTCCAATTCCAATTTGACCCAACTATAAAACTCCATGGCCCGGATTTTGCAGGAAGAATAATGGTGAGGCTAACAGTGCTCACTGCCAATATGGGGTAAATCGGACAGCATTTTCTGGAGTCCACACATATGCAGTTAAACGCGGGAATCCAGAAGCTGCTGTCTGATTTTCCCTGCTCCTCCAGAAGCTTTGCTACACTGGGACCTCGCCCAGAGACTCAGCATTGAAATCTATGTAAGGGTGTGAAGTTGCTTTACTTATCCACTAGTTACTCATTAAACATGCCAGAAAAAGTTAGAGCAGGTTCATTCAGGGGCAAGTTAATTTTAATGGTGTGATAAGTCTTAATTACTGCTAGACAAACCAGGGATCAAAATGGCCGTCAGACCTCGTGGCAGAAGACAAAAGACATTGAAAAGGCAGCTTGCGTTTGCCTGTGAAAAAGGGGTAATCAAAGATGGCTGCCCGACCTCGTGTCAGGACACAGACTATGGACATATGAAAAGGGAAGATCAGAAATGGCTGACTAAATTGCCAATCAAAGGCAGTTCAGGGAGTTCCCCTCCCTGCAGAGACAATCGACAGAAACTGCTACTATGTTTACACAAAGCATTAACCACTTGAGACTGCGGTTTCAGTTTGACCACAGGACAATGACTTTTGTTTACACTAACTTCCAAAGCTGTTTACTCAGCAATTATAGAAAGACATGCTTTTTTTCAAACCAAGCCAGCTCCATTCAAACTCAGTACAATGAATGGGTAATTCATCCAAACCCATCACAGACAATGGGGACAGTTTGGATCCCTTTTGTTCAGCCCAGATGCACCTGGATCTGGGCGGGAAGGTTTCAGCCCCAAATGGGGTATAAGATAGCTTCTCAAGATGCCATCTCTCTCTCTCTCTCTCTCTGCTGCCTCGCCTCCGTGCTCTGCCTACAGAATAACAGCTCAGTAGCCTGCCTAAAGGAGTGGAATACCAGCAGTTTACTTTTAAGTACTGGGGTATTTTCTACTTCGGGGCAGTGAAGATCATAGACCGCAGGGGGCACGGGGCAGGCATTCATTGGTGAGCATATATTTTTCTGGCCCATTACAAGGCAACTTAGAATAGGTATGGGGTGGGAATTAAGGGGAATTTTGTTAGAACTGTAATTTTAGTCGATTTTCCCTCATTGTGTCCGTTCTCTCCTCCCCTATTTAAGTAACAGTGTTGCACTAGCAGAGAAGTGCTGTAGTGAACACTGAGTTCTGTATTAAAAGTGCTGTATTTAAATAAAAGTGTTGCACTAAGTAGGGAAGTGCTGTAGTGAACATTAAGTGATTTGTAAGAAGTAAAGTGCTGTATTTGAGTAACAGTGTTGCGCTAAGCAGAAAGGTGCTTCAGTGGACACTAAGCAGCTGTATTAAAGTGCTGTATTTAAGTAAAAGCCACTAAGCAGAGGTGCTGTAGTGAGCAAAGTGTACTGTATTAAAGGTGTGTTGCACTAGTTAAAGGTACTGTATTTAAGTAAAGCCACTAAGCAAAAGCGTGCTGCAGTAAACGATAAGTGAACTGTGTTAAGCAAAAGTGCTGTACCAGGCATAGGTGTGTTGTATCGATTATTTTTAAGTTGTTTCTTTCTTTTGTTTCAATAAATACTGGCCTGTTTTGCACCCGAACCACGAGTCACGTTTTTCTGTCTACATCGCTACCGAATAAGTCCGGCGGTCAGAACCAGGAATAGGGGAGCACTTCAAAACCGCACGGGGGTCCTTGGAGCAGCTCAGAGGCTTCTGACTGGCCAGAGACAATAACCCCAACCCCGCTTGTTTAATTCCTACACTTTTATCTCTATCTCTCTTAATCCCATCTCTCTTTCCATCTCTTTATTTCAGTTTCTGTACATGATTTTATGTTGAATTAAATATTCTAATTTATACTTCCTGGTTTAGACTCTGCACATCTCAGTGAGGATACTTCAATCCGATTGGCTGAAGAGACACACCCTGCTCACATATGCTACAGATCCCCTGTAGAGGGCGTCGCACTGGAAGTTATCTCGAGGAACCATAAGTTGCCACTGAAAAGCCCACAAAAAGTCTGCGAGAGCCGTTCCTTCGCCACTGACCGCAAAATTCGGCTCACGCTTTCAATTTTCTCGGCGGTATTACAGATTCTTGAAACACAAAAAGTTAGCATGCAGGTACAGCAAGTAATCAGGAAGGCAAATGGAATGTTGGCCTTTATTGCAAGGGGGGTGGAGTATAAAAGCAGGGAAGTCCTGCTACAACTGTACAGGATATTGGTGAGACCACACCTGGAGTATTGCGTACTGTTTTGGTCTCCTTATTTAAGGAGGGATATACTTGCATTGGAGGCAGTTCAGAGAAAGCTCACGAGGTTGATTCCTGAGATGAGGGGGTTGACTTATGAAGAAAGGTTGAGCAGGTTGGGCCTATACTCATTGGAGTTTAGAAGAATGAGAGGTGACCTTATTGAAACATATAAGATATACTGAGGGGGCTCGACAAGGTAGATGCAGAGAAGATGTTTCTCCTCATGGGGAAATCTAGAACTAGGAGGCGTAGTTTCAGAATAAGGGGTTGTCCATTTAAAACTGAGATGAGGAGGAATTTCTTCTCTCAAAGGGTCGTAAATCTGTGGAATTCTCTGCTCCAGAGAGCTGTGGAGACTGGGTCATTAAAGATATTTAAGGTGGGGATAGACAGATGTTTGAACAATAAGGGAGTGATGGGATATGGGGAGCGGGCAGGGAAATGGAGCTGATCCCAAGATCAGATCAGCCATGACCTCATTAAATGGTGGAGCAGGCTCGAGGAGCCAAATGGCCTACTGTTGTTCCTATTTCTTATGTTCTTATGTTCTTATGATCAAAATTATTCATGGAGCCACATTCCTGAAGCACGTAATTGTAGTTTTTTTCCACTGGAATATTTTTGCAGACAGCGAGGTTCATTCTGCATAAAAGACTGCCGGAATAATTCCTCGGCTTTGCTCTTGTAATGGAGAGCCTTGTCCACTGACAACACACATCAGAAACATGGGCACACGCTGTGAACGATTTTCAGACCGTTTCAATTAATGGCTGTAAAATCACGCGCATCAATCCTGAATTCTGATGCGTACTCAGTCCACAAAGTCAAAGAAATTAACCTTTTTACCTATTTCAGCTCGAGATAGTAACAATGGATTTGTCTGTTTTGACTATTTTATTTCCACCAACCAATTGAGACACCGTCCAGTTGTAAGTTTCTGTAATCTTATTTTCTCCTGGCAGCTGCTCCTGTCAAAGATGCATTTCATCAGTGTCACTGCTTTCTGCTGTTTATCAAGAGGATTACGCAGCATTGCAAAACAGCAGCATTGAGGTAATCCCAACAACCAAATAACTGTTCTGCAGCAATCCTTCCCTCTTACTTTGTAACAGAGATATACCCTCAATTCTTTTCTTAAATTCGGGACCATTAGCAGTTGGAGCCTATATGGAGCTTCCAAAATTAACAGACCTAACTTAAGGAGGTAGAAAATGCAGAATATTTCATGATAAGCTAGGTCATGTCTAAAAGAAAGACTTGCATTTATATAGCGCCTTTCACAGCCTCAGGACACCCCAAAATGCTTTACAGCCAATGAAGTATTTTTGATATGTAGTCACTGTTGTAACATTAGGAGAAGCAGAATTTCAAGGGACAACCTTGATTTGGTTTTTTTGATAACACTCCTGTGAAGTGCCTTGAGACGTTTTATTACTTTAAAGGTGCTATATAAATATAAGTTGTCGTTGTTTTCTGATCTTTTGACTTGTAAAGTTTGCCCACAGTAATTTATCACAGGGTTGCCTGTACTGAGCTCCAATTGGCTGGTTGTCATGAACCGCAAGGGTCATTTCATTGCTTATGTCAAATTGTGTAGCAGCCTCCTTTCTGTGTTCTACAATATTGGCAGCAGTGTAACGTCATACCTCTTGATAAAAACCACAGTCTCAATTTTTCATTCAGAATAAGCATAATAGAGTACTAGTAATGTAATGAGGTGCACATACCTGGGGACAGACATTAATAACCACAGATTTCAGATGCTCACCAGTTTGCCTGTTCCTCGCTGGAGCTGTATACAGGGACTGTATTTCACTGTGGTGAAGTGGAACAGGGTTCCAGAAATCTCAGTACAATATAGCTTGAACATAACTTAAATTCTCCACAATGATGACAACATGAACTGTGTTTCATTTACAATTTCAATGACTAACTCTTGGCATTTTTGCAAAGGAGTCCTGGAAAGTCTGGACCACCAACCCAGTTCCTCTTTTGAAGATGTCAATGTTTTTCCACCTACACCAATCCTGGCGCCAAGTTTCCGAGTACTGGGGATGCATATAAAAAGAAAGACTTGTATTTATATAATGCCTTTCACTACCTCGCAACGCCCCAAAACCCTTTACAGTCAATGAAGTACTTGTGGCGAGTGCACACACTGCCCACAATTTCTATCCATTCATTTCATTGGGTGCAAGATCGTGGGCAATGGACACCTGATTCTCTGATATATTTCTGGCACATAAAGCTCTGAGCCGCAAGTACTAAAGATTAAAATTTCTGCTTTAAGTTTTTAAAAAAATTATGAGACCTAAAATCATTGCTGTTGTAGACTAGATGGATGAAGCAGTAACAGAAATGGTTTTCACTCATTTTGATTCGCCGGTTTTCTTCTCTTTCCTTCGCCCGCTCTCCCAAAGGCTCTATTCATGCAGAGGATTAATTCCACAGCCCTCTGGCCCCTCACCCTGGAGATCATCCCTCGTGTGAGTCAAGACAGCGAATGTCACTCGGCTATTTTAGTGAGTGTCATAGGCAAACTCGAGCTTCTCCTCTGACCATCTCCACATATATGCACTTTCTGGCATAGCCATCAAGAGTGATTTTTCTTCGTCTATGTAACGGCTTCGGCGGCACTTCCCTCTGCTCGCCGCCTGAGGGCGGTTTTTGAGGCCTCGGTGCACTGCTGCCATGCCTTCTGGGCCCCTCTCCTCACCTGTTTCTCGAGTAATTGATCTCATCAGAGTAATTAGGCTAGTTAATAAAGTTGTTCGGTTTTGTCCTTGTCCTGTCCTCTTTTAAATGGACCAAGTAAATTAAACAAATAGACTGTAATTAAAACTGTAAAACTTTAAATAAACCTTAGCAAATCAAATTAAAATTTGGTTGTCCAAATCAATTATGCATTTCAGTCCCCGCGGCGCCCACCGGTCACGGAAGTACTCAAGCGTGCCGGTGGACACCGCGTGCTCCATCTCCAGGGCCACCCGGGTGTGAACATGGCTGCGGAAGAGAGGGAGGCAATCTGGCTGGACGACCCCCTCGACCGCCCGCTGCCTGGACCAATTGATGGCTTTTTTAGCCAGGCCCAGGAGCAGACCCACGAGGAGGCCCACCAACCTGCCCGCTCCCCTCCGCACCGGGTGACCGTAGATCAAGAGCGTGGGACTGAAGTGCAACCAAAAATCAAGGAGCAGCCCCTTCAAATAATGGAAGAGGGGCTGCAACCTCTCACATTCTATATATATATGAAAAACGGACTCCTCCAGGCCGCAGAACAAACAGGCGGCCTGGGAGGCCGTGAACCTACTTAAAAATATATTGCACAGGACTGCCCCGTGCAACACCCTCCAGGCCAAGTCCCCAATAGAACAGGGGAGGACTCCCGCATAGAGAGCCCTCCATTGGGGACCTCCGCCTCCGCCGGAAGGCAAGACGGCGTGTCCGGACGGCAGGCAAAGATGGCAAAGTGGAGAGTGTGCAGGAGCAGCCCGTACAGGAAACCCCTCCGTGCGGAATGAAAAGGCACGGAGGGCATTTCCTCAAGCCAGTTCAAGTTGTGAGGCGCCGGTTCCCGAGGGAAGTTTCGGGGCTGGACGCCGATAAGGAATTCCGTCCGAATGCGGGAAAGCTCAGACGGGATCGCCCCACGCGACTGAGCCGCCTCGATACACCTCGTGGCGCCGGGGCGCAGCGTCGCTTTCATCGACTCGATGGCATTGACCGCGAACTGGACGTTGGCCCAAGACATGCGCCGCGCCAACTCCTCCGGCGCCATCCAGCCCGCTCCTCCGCCATCGAGCAGGTCCCCGACTCTAGTCACCTTGCCAGGCACATCCCTGCGCTCCGCCAGCCACCCGAACCCGTCGACGTGGAGGTGCGGATTCCTGAACAGCGGCTCCCGAAGGACAGCCGCCATTCCTGACGGGGGAGAGCTCCGCCTGGAAGCGACGTAGTTCCAGACCCATAGCAGTTCCCATTAGAAGACAGGCAGCTCCTGCAGGCTGGCACGCGTGCCGCCCACTTCCAAAAACAGGAGCTGCATGTCGTAATTGAGGCCGTGCAGCTGGCGGGAAAAATAAGTCGCCAGCGCACACCATCTCGGAGGATTCTCAATGTACAGGTATCTCTGCAGCGTCTGAAGACGGAAAGTCGCAGCCTGGGTGCGGAGGCACACCAGCGCCTGACCGCCCTCACTAAGCGGGAGACTCAGAACCGCGGCAGAGACCCAGTGCTTCCTTTTGTCCCAGAAGAAGTTGACGAGCTTCTTCTGTATCTTGGCGACAAACGCAGGGGGAGGGATCAGAGTGTCCAACCGGTACCACAACATGGCGGCCACCAGTTGGTTAATGACCATCGCTCGACCCCTGTAGGACAACACTCGGAGCAGTCCTGTCCAGCGTCCTAAGCGAGTGGTGACTTTGGCCTCCAACTCTTGCCAGTTCGCCGGCCAGGCGTCCTCGGCAGGGCTGAAGTAGACTCCCAAGATGAGGAGGTGCGTGGTGCTCCAGGCGAAGGGCCTGAAC
Source organism: Somniosus microcephalus (assembly GCF_052327205.1). Taxonomy (NCBI): domain Eukaryota; kingdom Metazoa; phylum Chordata; class Chondrichthyes; order Squaliformes; family Somniosidae; genus Somniosus; species Somniosus microcephalus. The sequence goes on along the minus strand of NC_141012.1, from coordinate 37,250,542 downwards.
TCCTCCGGCAGGGAGTCCACCCGCCACTGACCCACCAGGAGTCCGGAACATTTCTCCCAGTTGACCTTCGCGGAGGATGCGTCCGAGTAAATCTGCTGGCATTCCCGCATCCTCCGCAAGTCAGCGGGGTCCGTGACCGTGAGGAGCATGTCATCGGCGTAAGCTGAGAGGACCACCTCCACGCCCGGCCCTTGCAGAGCCAGTCCCGTCAACCTCTTCCGCAAGAGGCGCAGGAAAGGCTCTACGCAAATGGCGTATAACTGACCGGACATGGGGCATCCCTGATGCACCCCCCTCCCAAAGCGAAGGGGCGCCGTCAAGGACCCGTTAACTTTAATCAGACACTCTGCGGCAGCGTACAGAAGTCGGATCTGGGCGACAAAATGCGTCCCGAACCCGAATGCGCGCAGAGTCCCGAAGAGATACTCGTGATCCACCCTGTCGAACGCCTTCTCCTGATCCAGGGAAAGGAAGGCGACCGACAGACCAGCCCTCTGGGAATGGTGGACCAGGTCCCGGTCCAGATGGATGTTATCGTGGATAGTCCGGCCCGGGACCGTGTAGGACTGGACGGGGTGGATCATGTGGGCCAGCACGGTGCCAAGGCGAGCAGACATGGCCCAGGCAAAAATTTTATAGTCCGTGCTGAGGAGGGAGACCGGGTGCCAGTTCTTAAGGAGGCGGAGATCGCCCCTCTTAGGCAGCAGGACAATAACCGCCCTGTGCCAAGAGAGGGGCATCTCCCCGGTCGCCAAACTTTCCCCCAGGACCCGCGCATAGTCGCCCCCCAAGACGTCCCAGAACGCACTGTGGAACTCCACAGTCAGCCCGTCCAGCCCCGGGGACTTTCCCCTGGAGAGCTGCCGGAGGGCGCCGGGCAGCTCCTCCAGACTCAAAGGAGCATCCAATTTTTCGGCGCCCTCCAGGCCATCCTTCGGCAGGTCCTCCCACAAAACTCTGCACGCATCCTCGCTGGACAGATCCGGAGAGAACAGAGCCCCGTAATAGACGCGGGCCTCCACGCTGTTTCCCCACCGGATCCGAGACCAGAGATCCGTCGTCAGCCAGCAGCCCCAAGAGCTGCTTACGGACCCCCCGTCTTTTTTCCAGCGAGTAGAAGAAGGGGGAGCCGTGGTCCAGGTCCCGCAGGAACTGGATCCGCGACCTCACGTACGCGCCTCGGGACCCGACGAGCTGCAGGTCTTTCAGCGTGCCCTTCTTCTCTTCGTACACCTTCCGCAGGGCCGGGTCCTCGACGACTTGACCGAGATGGGACTCCAGGTCGAGCACCTCCTTCTCCAGCCACCCGACCCGGGCCTCCCGCCCCTTGGTCGACCCCATCGCGTACTCCTGACAGAAGAGATGGACAAGAGCCTTGCCCACGTCCCACCATAGCCTCAAGGAGGGGAAGCTCCCCCACTTCCTTCTCCAGTCGGCCCAGAACCAACTAAACGAATCCTGGAACCGCGCGTCCTCCAGCAGCAGGTTGTTAAAATGCCAGTACGCGGACCCCCCCCGCACGCGCAGCGGAACAAGCTCCGCCCACACCAGGTGGTGGTCCGTGCATGGCACCGGCCGCATGGAAGCTGCCGGAACGCAGGAGACGTACGCCCGGGAAATATAAAGGCAGTCGATTCTGGACCATCCTCCTCCAGACCTCACGCTAGTGAAGGCGCTGGAGTCGGGGTGGAGATGTCGCCAGACGTCCACCAAGTCGAAGGACCCGACCAGGTCCCTCAACTTCTCCATCGCCGCCGGGCATCGCTGGGGGGCCGAACGGTCCCTCGTCTCGAGGGTGCAGTTAAAATCCCCCCCGAGGATGACGCACTCGCCCGCGTCGATGGAGCCCAGAAGAGCAGACACTTCTTCAAAGAAGCGCACTTGCTGCACACCGGCCTGAGGGGCGTACATGCTCACTAGATGGAGTGGCACGCCCCCCAGGCGAACAGTGACCTGAAGCAAGCGGCCCGGCACGTGCTCCTTGACCCCCAAGATCTCCGGCTGAAAATGCGGGGCCAGCAAGATAGCCACCCCGCTGGAAACATTGGAGAGGTGACTCATTCTGACCCCTCCTTGCCACTCCAGGAGCTACGTGGCCTCGTCTCCCGGAACAGTGTGGGTTTCTTGCAGGAAGCGCACCGCATACTTTCCGTCCCGAAGGACCGAAAGGTTATTAAATCTGCGGCGAGCCTCCCTGCTGCCGTTGATGTTGAGGCTGGCTATGGTTATCTTCATATCAGAAGCATAGTGCAACCTCTACCTACACCTAACGAGGGGAGGGAGCGCAGCCACTAGTCGACCGCCACTCCCTCAGCAGCCCAGTGAGGAGCGACCTGAGCAGACGCAGCTCGAGTGGGCTCACGTCCAGGTCCGTGCCCATGATTTTGACGGCGGTGTGGACCGACCCGATGAGCAGCGCCAGCTCCGACCACCTGTCGAGGGCCAGCCGGGTCTTATTTTGATGACCCTGGCACGCAGCCATAAAATCCCGGATTTCCCTGACGGGATGAGGGGTGACTCGACGAGCGGCACGAGGTCATCCATCACCTCATCGGCGATGGAGTCCGAATCGTCCTCCGCGCCCATCACCGAGTCCCCGTCCTCCTCCGGGGGGTCGCCACCAGTGGCCGACCCGTCCGTCGTGCAGTGCGCAGCGAACGGCTCGGCCGCACCGGCCGGCCCTGTCTCTGCCCGGATCCCACCCCCAGGATCGGCGGCAGAGGATTCCTCCCTGGGCTCCTCCGGAGGCACCGGGCCAGGAGACGGCGGTGGTCCGGAGTTCCCCTCCGCCCCAGACACCAGAACGACCAGAGAAATCGGAGAGAAAACAAATCCGAATTCCTCCAGGTCGTCCGGCGCCGGAGACACAATCAGAGGGCCTCCCCCTTCCCCGCCACAGGCCTCCGACCCAGCAGATGGGGTGTGTTCAACTAAAACCTCGACCAGGTCGAGCAGCCCCTGGGAAATGTCCGGGTCGTATTGGGCGATCTCATTTTCCCCGAACTCGCCCGACCCAGATCCCAGGCCGCCCGACCCGGCGAGGGGTAACGGCACAGAAAGTATATCTATTTCCGCCGCGGGTTGTTCCGCGACCCCCCCCATGGGCAGGGTCTCGTCCCCATCCCCGGGAGGCACATGCTGGACAGACACATCTGCCTCAGCCTCCCGAGGGACAGGTGACCACTGCCGATCGCTGGTGATGGTGACAGCGGGGGGGCGGGAGCAGTACCCGCGGCGGGCGACGACTCCCCCTGCTCGGAGGGACCTTCCTCCTCCCGGTCCTCCTGATCTTCCAGGGGATCGCGCCGCCTTTTTAGCGCGGAGGGAGCGAGGGAGACCTCCATGTCTGCAGGGGCCTCCTCCTCTGCTCCCTCTGGCGGAGCAGGTTTGTCGGGTTCCTCGGGCCCGAGCCCGGCCGCATGTATCGGTGTTTCCGTTACGGCGGTTGCGGCCTCAGGCTCGGGCATGAGGCCCCTCCCGCCCTCATCTACCCCGACCAACTCCGCGAGGAGCGCGGGTGTCAGGGGCTCTAAGTTTAAGGGCCGGCCCTCCGCGGGGGGACCCACCCTGAGGTGTTTTGTGTTTTGCCACGCCTTCCTTCCGCCCGGACGTGCTCCCTCCCCCCCGCCGGAGGCCTTGGTGGCATCGGCCTCCGACATCGACCGCGCATCAGTGGCTCCTGACGCGCTAACTGATCCGGGGGGAGGAGCGGCGGCGGCGCCAGCCTCGGCCGCACTAGATGACCTGGCAGCCTTGGAGGCGGGGCAGTTTTTCCTAATGTGCCCCACCTCCTTACAGGCGTGGCACCGCACACCGTCCAATGTCCAGAAGACGCGATAGGCGGTCCCCTCATGGAGGACAACGAAAGCCCCGTCGGTGTCCTCCTCCCGCGCCAGCTGGATAAAAAGCTGGCGCCGGAAGGAGAAAACATGGCGAAGGCTGGCCTCCCGGAAGCCGAGCGGGATGGGAGTAATCCCCGACCTCACCTCCCTGAGTTGGCGTAAGTGGGGGAGGAGGAAATCACCTGGAACAAAGGGCGGGAGGTTGGAAATAACCACCCTCTGCGCGGTGGCCTCGAGGGGGTACACCGGCAGAAAGGTCCCGCCCACGGTGAGCCCCTTGGTGACGGCCAGGGACACCGCCCGCTCCGACCTCAGGAAGAACACAGCCTTCCCGTACACTTCTGAGGCGGCGAGGTTGGCTGAAGGGCTGACAACCCCAGCCATGGCCTTTACACATGCCTCAATTGTCATTGTGGGGTGGGTGTAGCTCTTCACCCCAAGCTTTTTTGTTATTAAAGAGAAAGGTGACGGGGCGACAGAGGCAGCGGGAGCAGCTGTGGCTGTGGCTGCCACCGCCACATATGACATAGCCGGCCCCGCCACCGGCAAAGAAATAGACGCCATTTTGGGTGATTTTTTAAAAAGAGCTACACTCTCCCCAAGTCACAGGCCTTAAGGTGTTAATGGCATCTGTTTTTTTTAAGTCCTCCCTTGAGCAGAGGGAGCTGTTAAATTTAAGGCACACCTCTCCCCTTATTAATTTGAATTGGGAGAGGGGCCTTCTCCCTTCTGCTCAAGTGGCAATTAATAAAAAGATTAATGGAGGTGCCTCTTGAGAGAGAGAGCAGAGAGAGACAAAGAGAGAGAGAGAGGGGGGTGGGAAGGAGGGAGGCCGCAAGGGCAGGGTTGCCACTCAAGATGGTGGGTGGGTGGGTGTCGGCAGGGGTGCACTCGCCGATGGAAAAATAAAGTCTCTGAAGGTGTTCTTCTGGCAGGGGGAGAGGATTTCTTTGCCTGGGAAAGCTGGAGAATGCCCAGGCTCAGTCCTACACCAGGTGTTAATGATGTATGAATTGATTTAAAGACTTCACCTAGGCAGCTCCAGCTGTCCCAGGCCAGGCAATAGAAGGGGTGCTTATTAGTGGTGTGTGTGGCCTAGTAATCTACAAGAGCCACACACACACACACACAGACACCCCTTGGTGTTCCGGCCAGTCTTCCTTCTTCCCCCCACCTACAATACAAAGTCTTTTGGAGAATGCACCAAATGACACCCACCTGCAGATGTTCAGTGGAAGATGTTATCCTTCCCTCCTTCCAAGCAGTTGATGGTGGGTGTTGATTGCTGCTTCTCTCCCCTCTCTCCCTCTCCTGGAATGGAGGCCAATTTGGGGAGGCAGTGGTGGAAAGGCCTCTCCTCTGGTAGATGTTGGCCTCCTTTTTCCCTCTGCTCTCCTCTGTCCTCTCTCTCCAGGCACCTCAGTTGTAGTTGCTGTTGCTTGTGGTAGTGGTGGTCTGTTGTTTCTCCTTCTCCTCCACTCCCTGGTCAAGGAGACCACCACTTTCCACTCTGCTGCAGCTTGAACCAGCAGCACAGAGAGCAAGGCAGAGAATGAATAAAGCTGTGCCTCTTTTGGTAGGACCAATCAAAAAATAAACAAATAAAATGTAACGAATAGAACTTTAAATAAACGTTAACAAATCAAATTAGAATTTGGTTATCCAAATCAATTATGCACTCCAGTCCCCGCAGTGCCCACCGGTCACGGAAGTCCTCGAGCGTGCCGGCGGACACCACGTGCTCCACCTCCAGTGCCACCCGGGCGCGAGCATGGCCGCGGAAGAGAGGGAGGCAATCTGGCTGGAAGACCCCCTCGACCGCCCGCTGCCTGGACCAATTGATGGCTTTCTTAGTCGGGCCCAGGAGCAGACCCACGAGGAGGTGCTCCAACCTGCCAGCTCCCCTCCGCACCGGGTGACCGTAGATCAAGAGCGTGGGACTGAAGTGCAATCAAAAATCGAGGAGCAGCCCCTTCAAATAATGGAAGAGGGGCTGCAACCTCTCACACTCCGTGTAAATGTGAAAAACGGTCTCCTCCAGGCCGCAGAACAAACAGGCGGCCTGGGAGTCCGTGAACCTACTTAAAAATATATTGCACGGGACTGCTCCGTGCAATACCCTCCAGGCCAAGTCCCCAATAGAACAAGGGAGGACTCCCGCATAGAGAGCCCTCCATTGGGGACCTCCGCCTCCGCCGGAAGTCAAGACGGCACGCCACGGCGTGTCTGGACGGCACGCGAAGATGACAAAGTGGAAAGTGTGCAGGAGCAGCCCTTACAGGAAACACCTCCGTGCGGAATGAAAAGGCACGGAGGGTATTTCCTCGAGATGGCTCAAGTTGTGAGGTGCCGGTTCCCGAGGGGAGTTTCGGGGCTGGGCGCTCATAAGGAATTCCGTCCGAACGGGGGAAAGCTCGGACGGGATTGCCCCACGCGCTTGAGCTGCCTCGATACACCTTGTGGCGCCGGAGCGCAGTTTCGCTTTCATCGACTCGATGGCTTTGACCGCGAGCCGGACGTTGGCCCAAGACATGCGCCGCGCAAACTCCTCCGGCGCCATCCAACCCGCTCCTCCACCATCGAGCAGGTCCCCGACTCTAGTCACATTGCCAGGCACAGCCCTGCCTTCTGCCAGCCACCCGAACCCGCGGACGTGGAGGTGCGGATTCCTGAACAGCGGCTCCCGAAGGACAGCCGCCATTCCTGACGGGGGAGAGCTCCACCTGGAAGCGACGTAGTTCCAAACCCATAGCAGTTCCTGGTGGTAGACAGGCAGCTCCCGCAGTCTGGCACGCGTGCCGCCCACTTTCACAAACAGGAGCTGCATGTCGTAATTGAGGCCGTGCAGCTGGCGGAAAAAATACGTCGCCAGCGCACACCATCTCGGAGGATTCTCGACGTACAGGTATCTCTGCAGCGTCTGAAGACGGAAAGTCGCAGCCTGGGTGCGAAGGCACGCCAGCGCCTGACCGCCCTCCCTAAGCGGGAGACTCAGAACCGCGGCAGAGACCCAGTGCATCCTTTTGCCCCAGAAGAAGTCGATGAGCCTCTTCTGTATCTTGGCGACAAACGCAGGGGGAGGGATCAGAGTTACCAACCGGTACCACAACATGGCGGCCACCAGTTGGTTTATGACCAACGCTTGACCCCTGTAGGGCAACACTCGGAGCAGTCCTGTCCAGCGTCCTAAGCGAGTGGTGACATTGGCCTCCAACTCTTGCCAGTTCGCCGGCCAGGTGTCCTCGGCAGGGCTGAGGTAGACTCCCAAGTAAAGGAGGTGCGTGGTTCTCCAGGCGAAGGGCCCGAACTCCTCCGGCAGGGAGTCCACCCGCCACTGACCCACCAGGAGTCCGGAACATTTCTCCCAGTTGATCTTGGCGGAGGATGCGTCCGAGTAACTGTGCTGGCATTCCTGCATCTTCCGCAAGTCAGCGGGATCTGTGACCGTGAGGAGCACGCCATCGGCGTAAGCCAAGAGGACCACCTCCATGCCCGTCCCTTGCAGAGCCAGTCCTTTCAACCTCTTCCGCAAGAGGCGCAGGAAAGGCTCTACGCAAATGGCGTATAACTGACCGGACATGGGGCATCCCTGATGCACCCCCCTCCTGAAGCGAAGGGGCGCCCTCAAGGACCCGTTAACTTTAATCAGACACTCTGCGGCAGCATACAGAAGTCGTATCCGGGCGACAAAATGCGTCCCGAACCCAAATGCGCGCAGAGTCCCAAAGAGATACTCGTGATCCACCCTGTCGAACACCTTCTCCTGATCCAGGGAAAGGAAGGCGACCGACAGGCCAGCCCTCTGGGAATGGTGGACCAGGTCCCGGACCAGATGGATGTTATCGTGGATAGTCCGGCCCGGGACCGTGTAGGACTGGTCGGGGTGGATCATGTGGGCCAGCACGGCGCCAAGGCGAGCAGACATGGCCCTGGCAAAAATTTTATAGTCCGTGCTGAGGAGGGAGACTGGGCGCCAGTTCTTAAGGAGGCGGAGATCGCCCCTCTTAGGCAGCAGGACAATAACCGCCCTGCGCCAAGAGAGGGGCATCTCCCCGGTCGCCAAACTTTCCCCCAGGACCCGCGCGTAGTCGCCGCCCAAGATGTCCCAGAATGTCCTGTGGAACTCCACGGTCAGCCCGTCCAGCCCCGGGGACTTTCCCCTGGAGAGCTGGCGGAGGGCGCCGGTCAGCTCCTCCAGACTCAGAGGAGCGTCCAATTTTTCGGCGCCCTCCAGGCCGACCTTCGGCAGGTCCTCCCACAAAACTCTGCACGCATCCTCGCTGGACGGATCCGGAGAGAACAGAGCCCCGTAATAGGCGCGGGTCTCCGCGCTGATTCCCTCCGGATCCGAGACCAGAGATCCGTCGTCGGCCAGCAGCCCCAAGAGCTGCTTACGGACCCCCCGTCTTTTTTCCAGCGAGTAGAAGAAGGGGGAGCCATGGTCCAGGTCCCGCAGGAACTGGATCCGCGACCTCACGTACGCACCTCGGGACCCGACGAGCTGCAGGTCCTTCAGCGCGCTCTTCTTCTCTTCGTACACCTCCCGCAGGGCCGGGTCCTCGACGACTTGACCGAGACGGGACTCCAGGTCAAGCACCTCCTTCTCCAACCGCCCGACCCAGGCCTCCCGCCTCTTGGTCGACCCCTTAGCGTACTCCTGACAGAAGAGATGGACGTGAGCCTTGCCCACGTCCCACCATAGCCTCAAGGAGGGGAAGCCCCCCTGCTTCCTTCTCCAGTCGGCCCAGAACTGGCGAAACGAATCCTGGAACCGCGCGTCCTCCAGCAGCAGGTTGTTAAAGTGCCAGTACGCGGACCCCCCACACGCGCACGCAGCGGAACGAGCTCCGCCCACACCAGGTGGTGGTCCGTGCATGGCACCGGCCGCATGGAAGCCGCCGGAACGCAGGAGATGTACGCCTGGGAAATGTAGAGGCAGTTGATTCTGGACCCACCTCCTCCAGACCTCACGCTAGTGAAGGCGCTGGAGTCGGGATGAAGATTTCGCCAGACGTCCACCAAGTTGAAGGACCCGACCAGGTCCCTCAACTTCTCCATCACCGCCGGGCATCACGGGGGACCCGGACGGTCCCTCGCCTCGAGGGTGCAGTTAAAATCCCCCCTGAGGATGACGCACTCGCCCACATCGATGGAGCCCAGAAGAGCGGACACTTCTTCAAAGAAGCGCACTTGCTGCGCACTGGCCTGAGGGGCGTACACGTTCACTAGATGGAGTGGCACACCCCCCAGGTGAACAGTGACCTGGAGCAAGCTGCCCAGCACGTGCTCCTTGACCCCCCAGATCACCGGCTGAAAATGCGGGGCCAGCAAGATAGCCACCCCACTGGAAACGCTGGAGAGGTGACTCATGCTGACCCCTCCTTGCCACTCCAGGAGCCACGTGGCCTCGTCTCCCGGAACAGTGTGGGTTTCTTGCAGGAAGCACACCGCATACTTCCCGTCCCGAAGGACCGAAAGGTTATTAAATCTGCGGCTAGACTCCCTGCTGCCGTTGATGTTGAGGCTGGCTATGGTTATCTTCATATCAGAAGCATAGTGCAACCTCTACCTACACCTAACGGGAGGAGGGAGCGCAGCCGCTAGTCGACCACCACTCCCTCAGCAGCCCAGTGAGGAACGACCTGAGCCGACGCAGCTCGAGCGGGCTCACGTCCGCGGCCGCGCCCATGGTCTTGACGGCGGCGCGGACCGACCCGATGAGCAGCGCCAGCTCCGACCACCTGGCGAGGGCCAGCCGGGTCTTGTTTTGACGACCCTGGCACACGGCCACAAAATCCCGGAGTTCCCTGACGGGAATGAGGGGAGACTCGGCGAGGGGCACGAGGTCATCCATCGCCTCGTCGGCGATGGAATCCAAATCGTTCTCCGCGCCCATCACCGAGTCCCCGTCCTCCTCCGGGAGGTCACCACCAGCGGCCGACCAGTCCGTTGCGCAGCGCGCTGCGAACGGCTTGGCTGCATCGGCCGGCCCCGCCTCCGCCCGGATCCCACCCCCAGGATCGGTGTCAGAGGATTCCTCCCTGGGCTCCTCCGGGGGCGCCGGGACAGAAGACGGCGGCGGTTCGGAGTCCCCCTCCGCCCCAGACGCCAGAACGCCCGGAGAAAACGGGGAGAAAACAAATTGAAATTCCTCCAGGACGTCCGGCGCCAGAGGCACAGTCAGGGGGCCTTCCTTCTCCTCACCACCAGTCTCCGACCCAGCGGATGGGGTGTCCTGGACTAAAATTTCAACCAGTTAGAGCAGCCCCTGGGAAATGTTCGGGTCGCATTGGGCGAGCTCAGTTTCTTCCAGCTCGCCCGACCCAGACCCCAGGCCGCCCGACCCGGCGAGGGGTAATGGGACAGATAAAATATCGATTTCTGCCGTGGGTTGTTCTGCGACCCCCCCCACGGGCAGGGTCTTGTCCCCATCCCCGGGAGGCACGTGCCGGACAGACTCATCTGCCTCAGCCTCCCAAGGGACAGGTGACCCCTGCCAATCACTGGTGATGGTGACAGCGGGGGGGGGGGGCGCAGTACCCGCGGCAGGCGACGACTCCCCCAGGTCGGAGGGACCTTCCTCCTCCCGGTCCTCCTCCTCCTCTAGGGGGTCTCGCCTTCTTTTTAGCACGGAGGGAGCGAGGGAGACCTCCATGTCTGCAGAGGCCTCCTCCTCTGCTCCCTCTGGCGTAGCAGGTTTGTCAGGTTCCACGGGCCCGAGCCCGGCCGCAGGTAATGGCGTTTCCGCTACGGCGGTTGCAGCCACAGGCTCGGGCACGAGGCCCCTCCCGCCCTCATCTGCTCCGACCAACTCCGCGAGGAGCGCGGGTGTCAGGGGCTCTAAGTCTAGGGGTCGGCCCTCCGCGGGGGAATCCACCCTGAGGTGTTTCGTCTTATGCCGCGACTTCCTTCTTCCCGGACGGGCTCCCACCCCCCCGCCGGAGGCCCTGGTGGCATCGGCCTCCGACGTCGACCGCGCATCAGTGGCTCCCGACGCGCGGACAGATCCGGGGGGGGAGCGGCGGCAGCGCCAGCCTCGGCCACGCCAGACGATCTGGCGGCCTTGGAGGCGGGGCAGTTTTTTCTGATGTGCCCCACCTCCTTGCAGGCGTGGCACCGCACACCGTCCGACGTCCAGAAGATGCGATTGGTGGTCCCCTCGTGGAGAACGACAAAAGCCCCGTCGGTGTCCTCCTCCCGCGCCAGCTGGATAAAAAGCTGGCGCCGGAAGGAGAAAACGTGGTGAAGGCTGGCCTCCCGGAAGCCGAGCGGGATGGGTGTAATCCCCGACCTCACCTCCCCAAGTTGACGTAAGTGGGGGAGGAGGAGCTCACCAGGAACAAAGGGCCGGAGGTTGGAAATAACCACCCTCTGCGCGGTGGCCTCGAGGGGGTCCACCGGCAGGAAGGTCCCGCCCATGGTGAGCCCCTTGGTGACGGCCAGGGACACCGCCCGCTCCGACCCCAGGAAGAACACAGCCTTCCCGTACATTTTTGAGGCGGCGAGGATGGCTGAAGGGCTGACAACCCCAGCCATGGCCTTTACACACGCCTCAATTGTCATTGTGGGGTGGGTGTAGCTCTTCACCCCAAGCTTTTTAGTTATTAAAGAGAAAGGTGACTGGGCAGCAGAGGCAGCGGGAGCAGCCGTGGCTGTGGCTGCCACCGCCGCATATGACCTAGCCGGTCCCGCCACCGGCGAAGAATTAGACGCCATTATGGGGTGTTTTTTTAAAAAGAGCTACACCCACCCCAAGTCACAGGCCTTGAGATGTTGAAGATGGCCTCTGGTTTTTTTAATCCTCCCTTGAGCAGAGGTTAAATTAAAGGCCCACCTCTCCCCTTATTGATTGGAATTGGGAGAGGGGCCTTCTCCCCTCTGCTCAACTGGCAATTAATTAAATGGTGGAAAAGAGGTGCCTCTTGAGAGAGACAAAGAGAGAGACAAAGAGAGAGAGAGAGTGGGGTGGGAAGGAGGGAGGCCGCAAAGGCAGGGTCACCACTCAGGATGGTAGGTGGGTGGGTGTCGGCAGGGGTGCACTCTCCGATGGAAAAACAAAGTCTCTGTTGGTGGTCTTCTGGCAGGGGGAGAAGATGTCTTCACCTGGGAAAGCTGGAGATGCCCAGGCTCAGTCCTACAACAGGTCTTAACGATGTATTAATTGATTTAAAGACTTCACCTAGGCAGCTCCAGCTGTCCCAGGCCAGGCAATAGAAGGGGTACTTATTAGTGGTGTGTGTGGCCTAGTATTCTACAAGAGCCACACACACACACAGACACCCCTTGGTGTTCCGGCCGGTCTTCTTTCCTGCCCCCACCTACAATACAAAGTCTTTTGGAGAATGCACCAAATGACACCCACCTGCAGATGTTCAGTAAAAGATGTTAACCTTCCCTCCTTCCAAGCAGTTGATGGTGGGTGTTGATTGCTGCTTCTCTCCCCTCTCTCCCTCTCCTGGAATGGAGGCCAATTTGGGGAGGCAGTGGTGGAAAGGCCTCTCCTCTAGTAGGTGTTGGCCTCCTTTTCCCTCTGTCCCCTCTCTCCAGGCACCTCAGTTGTAGCTGTTGCTGTTGTGGTAGTGGTGGTCTGTGGTTTCTCCTTCTCCTCCTCTCCCTGGTCAAGGAGACCACCACTTTCCACTTTCCTTCAGGATGAACCAGCAGCACAGAGAGCAAGACAGAGAATGAATAAAGTTGTTTGGTTTTGTCCTTGTCTTGTTCTCTGTGCCTCTGGCCTCACCTGTGTGTTGTTAATGTATTTGTTTCCTGTCTCATTTGAATAATTATGTCACGTGACCACTCTGGCCTGTATTTAAGCTTCCTGTTTCCTGTCCTCTTGGCTCAGTCCTGGGTTCGCCTGCCTGCAAGTAACAGTTCTTGCTGTGTGTCTGGCGTTCTCGAGTCTCTGTGTTTTCGAGTCTCTACTGAATCTCTTTTCGAGTGTTACTATGTCTCTGTGTTTTCGAGTCTTGAGTGAATCTTCTTTCGAGTGTTACCATGTCTCTGTGTTTTCGAGTCTCAAGTGAAGCATCTTTCGAGTTCTACCCGGTCTCGAGTCCTTGGATAGGTTTCCTGTGCTTGGGTCCACTACCGTAACCCTAGCAAAACGGCCCCGTGAATGCATGGCCCCGTGACAGTCTACTTGAGGGGCACTGAATTCAATTGTCGTTCCTATACTGGCACTCTGCTGAGATCAGTCAAATCAACAGAGATGGCGATAAAAGTCCAGACCAAGAAAAGGCCATTTGGCCCATCAATCCTGTTCAATCCAGAGTCCTTGCACGATTATTTTTATCACTCTACTTTTACCTCATAAATTGATTCCAGACTTAATTTCACTTAGGACCCTGAAATTTTCCGATGAATACCAATGGACAATCACTGAACTCATTTGACTTCAGTTGCCAACAGTGAGTCCATAACTCAAATAACTTTCTGCAAGTAATTAAGTGCAGTATAGTGAAAAGATTCAAAATTCTGAATTCTATGAATCAGGTCGTGCCAATATTGATTTTCTTAAATAGTTAATTGATGCAGATGGAGTAACTCATTGGCTGTGCTACTTCTGAGGTCCCTGTTTTGTCATTATGCTCGCTGCGGCAAATCCAAATCACTTTTCCCGGATATTTTGGACTAAGTTCACAACAGGAAGATCGGGTAATGAAACGGCATAATTCGTGGCATGTGTCGCCATTCGCACCATTCCTGGCAATTCTAGGTCACCAACCCAGTTCTTCCAATGCACCTTGAGTCAATTACATTCGCTGGAATTCTGTTCCACAAACTCAGTAAATTGTGGGGGGAGAAGTTTTTCTAATCTCTGACCTTGCTCAAGCCTTGTAGAATTTGCACTCTCTGTTTATTGTCTAAATTATATACCTCACTAATTTCAACCTTATCTGTAGCTTCCATTATTTTAATTCTCTCTTTCTTATCTCCAGTGACAGTCTGTTAGTTGCTTGACCTTTTCTTCATGCCTCAGTTCCTTATGTTCTGGAGTCATCCTGATCATTCTTCCCTGAACCTTTTTCATGTGAGTATCGTTGAGCTAGGCTGACTGTAACAGAATACTATTCTCCAGAACTGGCCTCCCCATTGATCTGTATCAGGCCAGTATAAATTTTTCTGACTTGTATTCTACATTCTTTAGATGCATTTCTGTATCATATTTGCCTTATTGATAAGTGGGTCACACTTTCAGGAAATGATCTATGAACAGTTCCAAAGTGCTTTCCTTTTTCGTTCCTTTCATGTTACACCTGTTTAATGTTACTTGCTCTGGTACATGTTACCTTCCTGTCACATTTCAAGGTTTTGTGTCCGTATCTTTATGTGATAAAAACTGGGAAATGAGTTACATATAAGCAGAACGTTTTAAAATAAAGTGGATTAACACTGGTTTAGAATTCTCCTTACAGCCATATTCTGCAGCCTCTGAGACAAATAAAAGTTTATGTGTTCATGAGCCAGGCACTGGAGATGTGTTCCATACTGATCGAGGACAATCGTTAACTCATTATCTCGTCTCAGGCTTCCTATAAACATCCATGACCAAACAAGCAGAATTAATTGTGCACCTTCACTGGGCTCGATTTCTGGTCTCTTTCTGCCTGAAAGAAGCATTTTAAAATGTTTCACAGCACTCTGGCTGAGGTTTCTAACTGACTCCTCTGGTGACTTATGCATGTTTTGATCTGCAATATTTTTGAAATGTAACCTAAGGGAAATTAGCCACGCGTTCCCTCAGTGGATGTGGAGGACATTACTAATCATCCTCAAGTGCAAATCAGTTCTTTTGAATTTTGAAATCGAAGAGACTAAAAAAGAGAACCAAACCCGTAAAACTTTTTGCGTAAGATGGCTAAGTATGAGTTTCTCCATTTTACCCAGCTGTGATCCCTGTGCAAGTTAATTTCCTTTTTGCTTGGCTGCTCTCTGCGCTGTCCAGCGCCATCTTCACGGGCACACAGTAAAAACATTCAGCAATCCTTTAATGCTTTAGAAACCCAAGTGAGTCAATACCTGCCACTGCCAGAATTTCTGCAGAATATGCAGCACAAGGCTCGGCTTGCTCCTTTTTTGGGGGTTGGAAATTAATGTGATGCTGCCTTCAGCTTTCTCTGACTCGAGGACCTCACAGCGTTTTACTTGAATTATGTCCTGGTATATTTGAATTCGATTATTTAATTAAAATTCTGACCAGTTCAATAAATAACACATTCTTTTTCAGTTCTTTTACCTTTTGCCTCTCGCCACTGAGTGAAGGCCCAGACTCAGACTGGAACATTACCATGGCTACTGGCAGTCCTCCAATACCTCACCCAAGTGGCCGTTGTTTATGTGCAGGTCTAAAATTGTGAGCGTCGGCTGGCTATTTAACGTGGCTAGCATCACAGCCGAATTTGATTCCTTTCTCACTTGACATCCAGACAAGTAGAGATTGTGTTGGTACAATAAAGCGATGAACTATCAGTTGATGAGAGACTGTGAAGTAAAGTTTCCACTTTTGCTGTTTAATGAATTCATTGCAACAGATTTTAGAAGTTTCTGCTTCAGTTTTTATCGGATCTATTAGATCCAAACATAGAAACAGAGGAATTGCTAGACAAAAAAAGACCATGGTCCATCTAGTTCGTCTTCTGCCATCCTGGTCGCCACATGATGCAATGATAATGGAATTCTTGACTAATCAGAGCAATCGCTCTCCATCAATTAGTCTACAACAAACCCAGAAATGACATGAATAAAACCACAGTGGTGGAGAGCTTTGGCAACCATAGCTCCAAAGTCAAATTTTTCCTCCCAAGCATGTTCCGCTTACCACATGTCATCGATCTGTAAAGCTAAAATGACAATAGTACTCATTATATGGAACCACATTAAATAATCTGTGGGAATCTCAAAACAATGGATAAAATATTTGTAGCAAGCACCATAGTACAGTACATATTCTACAATATTGGAGGCAGTGTAACTTCATATCTATTGCAGTAGTTTTAGGTTTCCTAAAAAGTCTGAGAATTCTATTTTTTGCAACGAAAGGATGTAATGTCTGTTTTTTTTTATTAAAATGGAAAAACTGCTTGTATGTTTCCTTAACTCCAATGTCTGGCCTCCTTGTCTTCCACGTCTCGTGGGTGGTCCTCATCCAGATCAAAGTTCATGGCAACACCGTCCAGCATCCAACATACTGCTATAACAGTGCAGACCTTCTCTGGGATATACTGTAAGCTCTCCTCATCCTCTCCCCAACCAGAAACATAGGGGGTGATTTTCTTTCAGAAGTCGGGAAGGAGGCGGGACTACAACTTTCGGGGTTGTAGCCTCGCCTCCATCGAGATGTAGCCAATCCACAAGATTTTAACTTGATTGACCTTGTTGAGCCCGCCCAGCGGGCTCAGCAGACCAATTAAGGGCCACCCGACAACAGGTGACGTTACAGATTGAAATTTCATCTGTCAAGACGTTTTCACAGATGAAATATCAGTGTTTCACAGCTGTTTGAAGCTGTCAAACACTGACAGTCTTACTTCTAACCTGAGTCCTTCTACATACACTCAGTTAGAAATCTCACCGGCACAGAAAGCTGCAGGCTGTCACTTTTGACAGTTCGCAGCCATTCTGCTTTCTGTGCCGGTAAGATGATGGACTCCCCGAACCTAAAGGAAGGAAGGCTGCAAAAGTAAGTACAGGTAATTTACACTTCTTCACACACTTTAGACACACCAAACACACTTACCTTTGCATTCATGCACCCATCACTCACCTGAACACCGACATCTCGACCCCTCCAAGTCCTTCAACCCGACAGCCCAACTCCTCTAACTTGGCGTGATTGGAGCTGTCGGGAATCCCACAGTTCAAGCTTTAAAATAGGGATTAGGCTAAAAACTGCCTGTTAACTACCTGTTAACAGGCAGTTAATTGTCACTAATCCCTTCCCGCCTCGGGTAGGCGGGTCCCAGTGCGGGGCGGGTACCCGCCTCCTTTGAAACTTACATGGAGGCGGGTTGGGGGCGGGATGGTGTCGGGACTCCCAAATTCAGGACTTTTACCCCCTACATGCCTCCAATCCTGACTCCACGGGTCAATGAAAATCGACCCCATTGTTTTAGAACTTCTAGGGTGCATTTTCTGCCTGTCCACAGCTGATTTTTATGGCGTAATCAGGCATTCAGATCGAAGAAATTATGGGTGAGAATGAAGTCCTGTCTTGCTGGAAGTGCACTGGGTGTGTGGTAGTGGGCGGTTTTAACAGAGGAGAGTGAGGCCCTATAGCGCTTGATGAGGTCCCGCTGGTTCTGGTAATGGAAGGCTAAACCAGCTGTGTGCCAGATACGCTCAAGCAATATTCCCTCTAATATAGTTTGGCGCTGCACGGCCCCTTTAGGGGGCTGCACAGGCCATTCAAAATAACACGTATGCGTGGTTTTCCTCTTGAAAAGCCAGCAAGCCAGCTGCACGGGTTCCTTGGAGTGCTGTGCGGCTGTGCGGCTTACAGGGAACATTGCGCTCAAGCCTTGGACTTGATGGAGTGAAAGTGGGGCCCACATCAGAGGAAAAACTGGCTTAGGAGATGGTAAAGGTTTCTCTGGGTGCAAGGGCATCAAAGGTTAAAGTGAGGGAGTGGTTTAGCAGATCTACCTTGGTTAACCAAGAGTAGGTAGCTAAAACTGTCCTTGAACTCTAATTGACAGCAAGACAGTATAGGTGATACTAGGTAGATTTAATCACTATGGATTTTATTTTAGACAAACAGCTTTTCCTGATCAATCGCAGCGAGTGACTATGACCGTGCACACATTAGACACGAGCTTGCTCAACGGGAAGCGTCCACTTTGAAAATAATGTTGACATTTCCCAAGTCCACAAAAGTAAGGTTGCCAAAAGTCATTAAATGACCTGAAGAAGATACTGAGGTGAATATTGAGCAGGAGATGATGGCTGCAAGAGAAATAGGGGCATTGAGGACAGAAATGTTCCTTAACTAAGAGTTGGAAATTGTCAGAGAGGGATGGGTTGAAGAGATTTAAGTGAGCAGGGTTCAGGAGCGAGAAAGTAGCAGGTGAAATTTGGACAACCAAGGGCAGATTTTGATTACCAGGGCTGCAAATATTCAGATGAGAAGAAAACTGATCATGAGAGGAATATTAATTCAAAATATAACTCCTCAGTGCAAAACCTGTAAAAGTCCAGGGAATGAAAACTGATAGATTAAAGGCTGTGTCCATACATATCTCAGGATGGTATTATGGCATTCCGTTTAACTTTTAACACATACTTGTTGAAGTCTGCAGTCACAAATAAAGACATTTGATTACATTTACAACAGAGTTAAATTATAAATGATAATGGAAAAGAATTCCTCAGCATAAATTAGCAAGTATTATTTTGTTTGTTTTTTAAAATCAGCATTGTCGAGAAAAACTTGCTCAAGGCACAACTAACCAATAACTGAAATATAATTTTATTCAAGCTCAGCTTCACACTCCTATAGGGAAGAACTTGTTGCTACCCAAGAGCAGCGAGAGAATAAACAATCATCCACCAAGGATCCTGGAAAAAAAAGGCCAGTTACAGTCTCTGAAGAATTGGTTTGCAGTTGCCAGGAAGGAGAGTTAACACCTTTGCACAACTGTAAGTCTTGGTTTCAGAATCAGAAGATGAAGGCCCATAAATGCCATTCCCTACGGGTGTGTACGTGCTGCGTACTCACCCGTAGGGCCAACGGAAGTGCCAGTTTTAGGCATGCACTGCGCATGCGCTGGAAACCGGAACTTCCATTCTTTGAAGAAAGAGCTTCACAGGTCAAACACCTGCGCCGGAGAGCCAGCGCGTACGGCTGGAACTTCCGTTTCTTTCAGCAGTTGCTTCAGTCCAGGTAAGTCTGAAACAGCTGCGCCTGGAAACGCAGGCGCAAGGCCCGCGTTTAACAAGGTACGAGGTGAAGAAAGTAAAATAATTTTTTTTTTCCATTGAGTTATCATTTTAAAATACTTTAAAGAAAGGTAAGTTTATTTTTAGCCCCATTATAAACTTTAATTATTTTTTTCAACAATTTAAATTTTTGTTTAAAATAGTTAATTTATGTAATTTATAGTCATTTTAAAAATGTGATTTTTAAAAAAATTTATTTGAAGTTTTACTTATGTTTTGGGGCTGATCTCTATTCATAGATTTGACAGGTCTTCCTGTCAAATCTATGAATGGAGATTCCCTGCTCTGATTGGCTCCCCATGGCCCACGTGATCGCAGGGATGCTGCGAACTACCTGCGCCGCTGGGATAGGTGTGCCCTGCGCACCGGCAGTTTGAAGAGGCACAACATAGCCCTCCGGTCTAGGCGCAGATTTTTCCGGGTCACAGCCCTCCGCCCGCGGGAGGGCTGCAAATGGAATTTTTGGGCCAATAATTGTATACGAGACATTGAATCAGTATCTTTGTCTATTCCTTATAGTTACAGAGTGGCTTTACGGAAATTAATGGATAGCCAGGAGTGATTGCAGACCAGTTACATAGAGAACAATGAAATAATAACCACCCAGGAGTAATTGTGGGCCAGTTATTTTGAGGATATGGAATAATGATCCTCTGTGAATGATTTCAGGACAGTTATATGGAGAATAATGGATACCCAGGAATGATTACTAAACAGTAATCTCTTTTCATGGATTAGGTGAAGACCTATACTGTGGCAGCAAAGCAAAAGTGGTTCAAAGCTATCCTGAGATAACATTATCATCATGAAGTCTCGCTTCTATGTCTGATGCTTTTTTTGTATTGTTTAGTTGAGTTGGGGGAGCAGATTTAATTCTACTTTGCACAAGTTAGCTGCCGCGTTTCCTACATCACAACTGTGAACAGACTTCAAAAGTACTTCATTGGCTGTGAAGTGTTTTGAGATGTCCTGAGGTCATGAAAGGCGCTATATAAATGCAAGTCTTTTTACACACGTACAAACCTTATGGGAAAGGAGGAGGGCAGTTTAAAAAAAATCATTTACGTATATTAATTTTGGATGATTTGAAATTCTACTTTTTGCTTCCATTTTATTCACAGCTGTTGTAACAGAAAACATTAACAGCCATGTAGTCAATATGTAATGACATCATCACCAAAAGAAGCCACAACCGTGATTTAACAATTGTACCTTTAGCGAGCACTAAGGCTCCATTGGTGGTGCAGAGTCTGACTGGGAGTGAGTGCAGGCCACAAAGTTGGGCGTGCAAGGTAGCATTATCGGGGTGAGGAAATGTCTGGATTTTGGAAACTGTGCTGATGGCTAGGCCAAGCCTCATTACACCTGCAGATTTTACTGGATCTTGTGGTGTTCCCAACAGCTCCTCATCAGATCCGATCCTTGCCCCCATTGAAATGGGCACAGCAATGTATGGATGTCTAAATCTGTAGGAACTATCAGTTTTTAACCATTGGCTGGCAAATTCATTTTTTTTTGTTTTTCCTATATTGAGTTTTTATTTTTATTAGTGCATCCCTACATTACAGCAGTGACTACGGTCTGGATTTTACAATCCTCGGCGGGTCTGTGGCGGGCGACCTCGGTGGCGGGTCACGACCCCGCTGCTGACTACATCTCGGCCTCTGAAATTAAGTTCCCCTGATTGGGCTTGTTAAGCCCGCCCAGCAAGTTTCCCGGCCAATTAGAGGAAGCGGGGCTGTTGACATCATTTGATGACGCGTCATCAGCCGGTTTCCTTAAAGGGACCATGGCCAACTTTCTTTTGACAGTTGTGCTGTCAGTGTTCTACAGCATTGAGGTGTTGCACAAAGGCACAGGGCTGCACCCAGGCTCTCCCATGACTCCCTCCATATGCTTAATGAGGCATCAGCGGCAGCAGTGAGACCTTTATAGTATAGGTGAGGTCAGAGCTTGGAAATTCTCAATTCACGCTAATTTCTGGATCCATCTGCTAGAACTTCATCATCAGCTAAACACTGATAGTCAGTTATTCCTTCTACTACACTTTTTCTATTAGTTGAACATTCATTGAATAGGTGAGTTAAATTCCCTACGCACTGGATTGATGGGGGGTGGGGGGTTGGGGGTGCTTTCAAATGCTGTAGAATTGTGCTTAAAATGAAGTTCATGCATCACATCTCAAAGGAACTGAGCAAATGTTTATTCATTTGCATGAAGGATGAACAAAATCAGGAGCAAGCCCAGATGATAAATTATTCATCATGTTCTTGTTTATTAGGCCAAGAACAGTATAAACTGTAATCAACTATGCATGAAAATCTGTAATCATTTCATTTTCACAAAACAGCTTAAAGATGACAACACTGCAGAGATAATTGCCACTGATCGCCATTCCTTAATAATGAATGTCTGGACATGAGCTGCTCGCCTCTAATGAGCTAGTTACTAAATGCCCATATCACATCCAGATTAGAATAAAATCTTTTCAAAGGGCACTTCATCTGCAAGGACTTATTCTACCAAAGAAAAATAGAAAAAAACTGTTCATCAACGCAAGGGACTCAAGTGCAACAGACAGGGTTCATTTTTCTCTCCAATTTCTCTAATAGTTTTTTCCCTTGTCCCTCCTTAAATGAAGTCATCTCTTCTTGCTGTGTCCTGGTAACTCAGCCAAATGTGAGGCTGGACAGTGAGTGTTGCCAGGGGCCACAGTCTAAGGATAAGGGGTAAGCCATTTAGGACTGAAATGAGGAGGAACTTCTTCACCCAGAGAGTGGTGAACCTGTGGAATTCTCTGCCACAGAGGGCGGTGGAGGCCAGTTCATTAAATATATTCAAGAAAGAGTTGGATATATTTCTTGAGGCTAAAGGGATCAAGGGGTATGGGGAGAAGGCAGGGACAGGGTACTGAATTTGGATGATCAGCCATGATCTCATTGAATGGCGGAGCAGGCTCGAAGGGCCGAATGGCCTACTCCTGCTCCTATCTTCTATGTTTCTATGTTTCTATTTAACTCCGAGGAGCAACACGCTTGCCGCAGGGGTCATTCGGCAGCAATCGGGAGGGGGTACCCCAGCTAGTCATTTCCCTTCTTTATGTAGCAAACCTCTGCCAGTGCAGTTGAGACCATCCAACCCAGCATACAAAAGGCCATGAATCTGGGCTTTACGGTTCAGTACCATAGCAATATTCCACTTATCCACTGAGGTCAATAGGGGCCGGAAGGGGAAACGGATTTTGTTTTGCCTTGTAGTCAATAATTGGCCAAATTACCAAAGTATGTGACTGGCACAGAACCTCAGCAACCAGCTGCTCATAATCAGGAAACCACAAGCTCTCTGCTAGGATTTTCTGACCCAAGTGGACAGATACCTTGTGGCACGCTCCCTCCCAACTAAGCCTGTTCACTGGGAGTGAAATTTGGAAATTTGACCCGCAAGTACTTACTAGTCATGGGACTGAGAAACTTCAAAGCTGGGCCTTTCTCTCATAAAGTTAACATCCATCGGCCGCTAATGTGGTTCAGGTCTCAAAAAGAATAACTTTGTGAATACCGTGGCTCAGTGATAGCACTCTCGCCTCTGAGTTAGAAGGTTGTGGGTTCAAGTCCCACTCCATGGATTTAAACACAAAGGGCTGGATTTTGATTCTGGAGGCGTGTAGGAGGCGGGGCTACAACTTTGTAAGGGGTTTTAGATCACAGAGGTTTCTCTCTCTAGAGGCCTCTCTCTCTTGCACAGTAAAACCTTGAGTGGTTCGACCCACTCGCCCCTTAGGTTCTAGACACTGGACTTTGAGGCAGGAACTACAATGTAGAGATTACTCTATAGGCCAGGTTTAATGGAAATGAAATGAAACTTTATTGCATAAAGGAACAAATCAAACTGCAAACCAATAAGGTACATGGGAGGGGAAAAAACAAATCATAATACAATACTGGCTAAGATACATACAGGCATATTATACTTTACAAAAGTCATCATGAAATGGGGAAACACACGGAACATCGAGGGATAACAACTCATTGTTAAAATTACCCCTTAAATGCCCACCCCCTAAGCCTAGCTAGATCAGATTGTGAGGGGCCAGAAACATGCTCACCAATCCAGTTAGGAACTGCAAGATTTTGAAAGGTCTGCGTTTTGATCCTCTCAGGCGTCCTGTCTCCATGTGGTCGTTGGGCTGTAGGAAGAGCGGGCTGCTCAAGCTGATGGCTCCTCTACTTCAGCAAGACGAGCGGACCCTCAATTTGTTCACAGCTCATTTTTTTCTGTGCTCCGACACCCGATGTTGTAGGGCGTTTCGTCCTCTCTTCTTCTCCTCAACTTTCTCCTCGTTTTGGCAGCGGCCCGGGGTTTTTGGTCGATGATCTCCCGACGAATACCCCAGAGGCCGAATGCAGACTTGAACCACCTTCTAGACTCGGGAATGGCCGAGGCGTTCCCGCTACCGATTCTCTCTCTGGCTACGAGGCTTAAGCGTGCTCATCTTCCAGGAGCACCTACAAGCTTCCTCATGAATCTCCAATGGATTCCCTGTGTCATCGGCTGTCTGGGCGCTCATCCTGTCTTTCCCCGGGATCCCCAATTATACTTCTCAATCGAGGTCCTTATCTCCCGCCATATCAAGGTTAGTCTTTGTTTAATTTTTGGCGGGCTGGTATCACAACGGGGTAGTTATTATATTTAAACTGCTTTGGGATGGCCGGTAACGGTCACCTCTGGTCTGGAATGACCTTGTGTTGTTTTGAATGTCTTCTTGATGTCTTTAATGGGTCTTTGATGCTCCCCTTATGAATATAAAACTGTTTCCCTTTGTCTGGGTAAACATATAGATGGCCCTTATCTACAGGCCGATCTGACTGGATCTGCATCCAATCCATATGTATGTGGTTCTGTCTGGTTTTGTTTTCTCTGAAACGGCCTTCCAGAACTTACTGTGGGCTGAATCCACAAAAGGCTGTCTGGGGACTGCAGGAACCATTTTAAAGTGTCCAAAAAGCTGGTCACGGGGTCTGGCGGCCATTTTGTATGCCCCTTTTTCTGGGCTTCTTTTAAAACAGTCTTCAAAATTAAGGCCTCTTCTGCCAATAGACCCTTATAGGACAATGTTCAATTTTGTGAATCTTACAACTTTCAGGGTTGTAGTCCCGCCTCCATCGAGTTGTGGCCAACCCACGCGATTTTCACTTGATTCAACTTGTTGAGCCCGCCCAGCGGGCTCAGCAGGCCAATTAAGGACCACCCGGCAACAGGTAACATCACAGATTGACATTTCATCTGTCAAGAACTTTTGACAGATGAAATATCAGCGTTTCACAGCTGTTTGAAGCTGTCAAACACTGACAATCTATACACTAAGTTAATTCCTTCCTCTCAGGCTGATTTAGAGGTCTCTCCAGAACAGAAAGCTGAATGCTGAACTTTTGACAGCTCGCGGCCATTCTGCTTTCTGTGCCGGTGAGATGAGGGACTCCCGAGACCTGAAGGAAGGAAAGCTGTAAAGGTAAGTAAAATTTCTTTAAATACTTTACACACACCAAACACACTTACCTCTTCACTCATGCACCCACCACTCACCTGAACACCGGACATCTCGAACCCTCCAAGTCCTTCAGCCCAACGGCCCGCCTCGCTAACTTGGCGTTGTTTGGAGCCGTCGGGAATCCCACACTTCAGCAATAAAAATAGGGATTAGGCTAAAAACTGCCTGTTAACTACCTGTTAACAGGCAGTTAATTGGCACTGATCCCCTTCCCGCCTCGGGGAGGCGGGTCCCAGCACAGGTCGGGTATCCGCCTCCTTTGAAACTGGCATGGAGGCGGGTTGGGGCGGGATGGGTTCGTGCCCCCCGATTTCAAGATTTTAACCCCCCACATGCCTCCAATCCCGCCTCCACGGCCCAATGAAAATCCTGCCCAAAATCTCTGGTGCAGTTCTGAGGGAATGCTGCACTGTCAGAGGTGCTGTCTTTCAGATAAACTGAGGCCCCATGCGTCTGCTCTCTTAGGTAGATGTAAAAGATCCCATGCCACTATTTCAAAGAAGAGCAGGGAAGATCTTCCCAGTGTCCTGGCCAATATTTATCCCTCAACCAACATTACTAACACTGATACAATAGCAAAAATACTGCAGATTTTGGAAATCTGAAATAACAACAGAAAATGCTGGAAACACTCAGCAGGCCAGGCAGTATCCGTGGAGAGAGAAACAGAGTTAACGTTTCAGGACTGTGACCCTTCGTCAGAACTGGAAAAAGTTAGGGATGTAACAGGTTCTAAGCAGGTGCAGAGGCAGGGAAAGGGGGGAGGGGAGAAAGGAATAAAAAGGACAGCCTGTGATAGGATGGAAGGCAGGAGAGATTAAATGTTGCAAATAGGGATGGCAGAATCATCAACACCTGCCACCCGAAAAAATGGGGGCAGTGGTTATAGTCTGAAATTGTTGAACTCAATGTTGAGTCCGGAAGGCTGTAAAGTGCCGAATCGAAAGATGAGGTGCTGTTCCTCGAGCTTACGTTGAGTTTCATTGGAACAGTGACATCGGCCGTCTCAATTTATCTGCTCCCCTCACTCACTCCAACGTACATCCCTCTGAACTTGCAGCACTCTGTTCTCTCCGATCCAACCCTAACATTGTCATTAAACCTGTTGACAAGGGTGGTGCTGTTGATGTTTGGCGAACTGACCTCTACCGTGGGGAGGCTGAACGCCAACTCTCTGAAACCTGTTATATCCCTAACCTTTTGCAGTTTTGACAAAGGGTCACAGACATGAAACGTTAACTCTGTTTCTCTCTCCACGGATGCTGCCTGGCCTGCTGAGTGCTTCCAGCATTTTCTGTTGTAATTACTAAAACAGATGATACGGTCATTATCACACTGCTATTTGTGGGACCTTGCTGTGCCTGCCATTACAACAGTGGCTACATTTCGAAAAGTACTTCATTGACTGTAAAGAGCTTTGGGACATCCACAGGTCATGAAAAGACGCTATATAAATGCACATCTTTTATTTTTGGAATGTTTATTCTTCGTGCACTATTACCCAATAGTTAAATTAAAAAGTTTGCGGAATTTTACATTTTGAATCCTCAATGGCATGACCAGCATCTCAGCAGAGAAACACACAGCTCGTCCAACACTGCTGATTGCCATTCCTGCAACATTTCCCATTTCCCCGGTCCTTCTGCTGTCTCAGAGAATGAAGGATGAACTTGGACAAATCGATGTCAGATCCTGCCTGCCTGGCTCACTGAGACGGCCCAGACTCACTCCAGCTGGGATTCAAAACAGCTTCAAAAGAGAAAGGTTTGCAGCCTCATCTGTCTGGATTGGAATCAAACTCAGATCCCAGAGGTGGCGGAACAGTGTTTGAACTCAGCAATCCAGAATTTCTTCATAAAATTGATTGCGCCTTGGACGTCTGCAGTGAGCCACAGCAGCTGCTTTAATGTAAATTGTATTTTCAAACCATTACATATATATTTTATAAAGGTGTTGTATACTCATTATATGGAGCTTGAGAGGGCAGGGCATCCACATGCTAAGGTTTCCTGCCATGTTTATGAGTGTACAGTGTGAATTTGAAGAGATTGCTCCCCGGGAAACAAGGGAATCCTGCTTCCCAGTGATTCTTGGACTTGCGGCCATTGGTCCTGCCTGTTGGTCAAACTAACAGAGGCAACCAAACTTTCCTGACAGTTCAGTGGGGGGCGGGGGGGGTGGGGGAATCTCCTGCTTGAACCACAACAGGAAGATGCGGCCTAGGTTTACTGTCTCATCTGAAGGACGGTAACTCCAACGATGCAGCACTCCCTCAGTACAACACTTTGCAACAACAGGCAAAAACAGGGAGGCAGATTATTATCTGAATGGCAATAGATTGGGAGAAGAGGAAGTGCAACGAGGCCTGGGTGTCCTTGTGCACCAGTCGCTGAAGGTAAGCATGCAGGTGCAGCAGGCGGTTAAGAAGGCAAATGGTATGTTGGCCTTCGTAGCGAGAGGGTTCGAGTACAGGAACAAAGATGTCTTGCTGCAGTTGTACAGGGCCTTGGTGAGACCACACCTTGAGTATTGTGTGCAGTTTTGGTCACCTTATCTGAGGAAGGATGTTCTTGCCATGGAAGGAGTTCAGTGAAGATTCACCAGACTGATACCTGGGATGGCAGGAATGACGTATGAGGAGAGATGGGTCGATTGGGCTTGTACTCGCTGGAGTTTAGAAGAATGAGAGGGGATCTCATTGAAACTTATAAAATTCTAACAGGACTAGACAGACTAGGTGCAGGAAGGATGTTCCCGATGGCGAGGGTGTCCAGAACCAGGGGTCATAGTCTAAAGATAAGGGGTAAGCCATTTAGGACAGAGATGAGGAGGAATTTCTTCACCCAGAGAGTGGTGAACCTGTGCAATTCTCTGCCACAGAAGACAATTAAGGCCAGTTCATTAAAAATATTCAAGAAGGAGTTAGATATATTTATTAAGGCTAAAGGGATCAAGGGATATGGGGAGAAGGCAGGGACAGGGTATTGAATTTGGATGATCAGCCAGGATCTCATTAAATGGCGGAACAGGCTCGAGGGGCTGAATGGCCTACTCCTGCTCCTATCTTCTATGTTTCTGTGTTTCTATTAGCTCATGTCATACAGCATGATTGAAACCCACAACTATTCTGGCTCAGAGACAAGGGCACTAAATTCAGCTTAAAATGTCAACTTGGCTCAATTGGGAACACCCACCTTCTGAGTTTGAAGGTTGTTAGTGCTAAACCCAACTATGGATTTGAGTACTTAATCTAAGCTGACATTTCTCTCCAATACTGAGGGAGTGCTGCATTGTTGGGGGTTCCATCTTTTGGATGAGATCTTAAATTCAGGACATGTCTGCCTGCTGAGTTGGACATAAACGATGCCGTAGCAATATTTGAAGAAGAGAAGGAAAATCTTCTGGTATCCTGACCAACAATTTTCCCTCAACCAAAAAAAAATGGTCATTTCATAATTTACTGTTTATAGGACCTTGTTCCCGTGTTTACCTACATAACAACAGTAACTGCACGTCAAAAAATTTAATTACTTGTAATATGCTTTGAGATATCCTAAGGACATAAAAGAAAGGCAAGAAAGGTAAAGGTAAAAGGAGAATTGCCTATTTGACAACAACCCTTTCTCATCCAGAGATATGCCAGGAGAACCTCTAAGGATACGAGAGCAGTGTTCAAGTGTGGAAAAATCTTGGGCTGAAATTTTTTTGAGGGCACCACTGGCAAAGCCGCATATAGTGCCTCTTATGTTCATTAATAAATAGACATTCTTATTATGAACACAGCGAGCTTTTGCTAGTTACTTTATTGAGCACATGTGGACTAGGTACTGTATCTGTAGAGGCTTCCATCTTGACTGCTGCCTTGTGGGTAGCCTAGTGCCTCATGGGTAATGTAGTCTGAATATATATACAGCTGGGTAGTGTAGTCTTATACATACAGCTATATACGGCTCCACCTAGTGTCCACTATAGAATGACATGTTATTGATCATTACATCCCCTTTTCTTTGAGGTTTAACAAAATCAATATCAATCAACTTTCAAGAAAACAATAAAGATAATATCAGTAACACTTTTGTTAGTGCTCTATAAACATAAACATTTTCAAAACAGTCAACACATTTTCAAAGCTTTACATTGTACTCAAAGATTAAGTCTATCAGGCTTTTTTACTTCACGTGTGGATCTTCTCAACACGGGTAAGTCTGATGTGTCTTCATGAGATTGTTCTGGCGGTGAATGACAAGATGCAGTTGCGGCATTGTCATCAATCTGCTCTTGAATAGTCTCTTGTGTTTTTAGGAGGGAACGGCGGTTCCTCCTGAGAATCTGTCCTTCCTCAGTTCTAACAGTGTATGACCTTGGTCCTACTTCCTCAAGAACTGTAGCTTTCCTGTTCCATGCATCTGGATCCTCAATCCTGACAACATCATCCCTTGTCAATGGTTTTAGAGTTTTGGATGACTTGTCATAGTATGATTTCTGTTTCAGCTTTAACAGTTGAAGTCTCTGTCTCAGTTCCTCACTTTGCTGTTCTTTTGCACAGCAGGGTAGCGTGGTGCGCAACTTGCGACCCATTAGTAGTTCAGCAGGTGAAGAACCACAGTCTAAAGGTGAGGCTCGGTAGCTCAGCAGGGCGAGATAAGGATCAGACTTGCTTTCTGTCGCTTTCTTCAGTAGCTGCTTGAGAACTTGAACACCTTTCTCTGCCTTACCATTTGACTGAGCATACAAAGGACTGGATGTGATGTGCTGAAAGTCATAATGTGCTGCAAACTGTTGCCACTCCTTACAGTTGAAGCACGGACCATTGTCGCTAACGGCAATCCTGAAAATTCCATGTCTGGCCAAGATGGATTTCACATGCATTATGACACTGCTTGCTGTAGTGCTTGAGAGCAGCGCCATCTCAGGATAGTTAGAATAGCAATCAATCACTATTAGATAGTCTTTACCATTTAAATGAAAAAGGTCCATACCAACCTTTTGCCATGGTGCTGTTGGTATGTCAGCTACTATCATTGGTTCCTTTGCTTGTTTGTTTTGGTGTTTCTGACATGTCTCACATTTGCCTATCATGTTCTCAATGTCCTTATTTATGCCAGGCCAATAAACAGTGTCTCTTGCCCTCCTTTTGCATTTTTCAATTCCGAGGTGTCCCTCATGAATCCTTTTGAGCATGTCTTGACGTAGAGCCTGTGGAATGACTATTCTGTTCTGTTTTAGTAATAGTCCACTTGCGACACTCAATTCTGACCTTATGTGAAAATATTTTGGACAGGAACCTTTTGGCCAACCATGATGAATGTTCTCTATTACTGTTTGTAATACTGTATCTTTTACTGTTTCTTCTGCTATTTGCTTTGATTTTGTGTCTGACACGGGCAGCGCAGCAGTGACCATACTCACATGAACATCCACGTCTTCTTCAGTAGAGCTCACATGACTCATTGTGGGTGCTCGGGATAGTGCATCTGCTAACACTATGGGCCCGATTTTCGGCTTGTGTGGGAAATGGTCGGATTTCCCCGAATGTGGGGTTTCTGACACACATAAAAAAGTGTCAGCCAGCCCCATGCAATTTTCCCTCAATTGGCCAATTAATTCCCAGCATGTGGGAAGCCTTGCTAATTGTCTAAATCAAGTCAGAAATCCCCACACTATGATGTCATCATTCGTGGTGCTTTCAAAGTGTCCAGCAAGCTTCTCCACCTCTGCAGGCTTCTCAACCACTCTTGCACAATGGCAGAGGAGCCTGCACCAGCTGCTGCCAGCGGCAGAGGCCGAGTTGCGGCCAAATTAAACGAGACGTCATTGCAGACATTGGTGGATGGGGTAAGGGCCCACAGGGAAGTCCTCTACCCTCGCTCAGGGAGGAAGAGGCCTCCCAAAGAGTCCACAGCTGCCTGGATGGAGGAGGCAGCAGGGGTAAACTCTCTGGATGTCACCCGTCGCACCTGGCTGCAGTGCAGGAAGCGCTTCCATGACCTTCACCGCACAGGGAAAGCAAGTATGAAGTTTCCATCACCCTCAACCTCATCCCCATTGCTTTTCCCCAACAGCACTCAGCTTCAGCAATCTCTTCTTCTACATCCCACTTCACAGTCACATCCATGCACCCTTACCCATTCCGTCTCTCTCAATGCTCACATTCACAGAACTATTCCACCATCCAGTCTTGTAAATAGTTTTAATGGCATCATTTTCTTGTGCATAAAAAATCTGGTGGCAGCTGCTGCAGTTATGGCGTCTGTCATTTAGCGACTGGGGATGTCACATAGAGGCCTTAGGATGAATTGCAGATGACTGCAAGCTGGTCAAAGTTGTTGGTAAGTGCAGGCATGGGCCAATGTCCATGGTCAGTTCAGAAGCAGTGAGGCTGCAGTGTTTGATGTATCAGACTACGCAAATCTGGCCAGGATGAGTGCGTTCCTTGCATTCCGCCCAGCAATGTTCTCGCGCACTGGTGCCGTTGGTTGGCGGGCCTCTGCAGGATGCTCATTTCTGACCTCCTCCTCCTCCTCAGGATCATCCTCAGCATCTTCCTCATCCGAGGCGGCTCTGTGAGGAGCCTCTTGGTCCTGCGAAATCTGCAAGCCACGACGCTGTGCCATGTTATGAAGCACACAGCATACCACAATGATTTTGGAGACCCTGGCTGATGAGTACTGTAGGGCTCCACCTGATCTATTGAGGCATCTGAAGCGCATCTTCAGCAAACCGATGGTTTGCTCGATTATGCATCTGGTGGTCATGTGGCTGGAGTTGTAGCACTCCTCAGCTTCGCTGACTGGTCTCCTCAATGGCGTCATTACCCAAGTGCGGAGGGCATATCCCTTGTCTCCAAGCAGCCATCCTTGAAGTACGTTTGGTGGACTGAATAGCGGAGACACAGTAGATTCGCGCAGTATAAAGGGGTCATGGCAGCTGCCAGGGTACTTGGCACAAACATGCAAAATCACCTTCTTGTGGTCACACACCAGCTGAACATTAAGGGAGTGGAAGCCCTTGCGGTTGACAAAAACTCCTGGATTGCGGTGGGGTGCCCTAAGGGCCACATGTGTGCAGTCAATGATGCCCTGCACCCTTGGAAAGTCTGCCAGCTGTGCGAATCCACGCGCTCGCGCCCTCACACTTGTGTGATCCCGGGTGAAATGGATGTGATTGTGCACGAGGGCAAAGAGGGCATCGGTGACCTGTTTGATGCAAGTGTGTGCAGCCGCCTGGGAGATGCCGCTGATGTCTGCTGCTGATCCCTGGAAGGAGCCTGAGGCATAAAAGTTGAGTGCGGTGGTGACTTTGATGGCCACTGGCAAGTAATGTGGACCTGTTGCTCTGGGCTCCAGGTCTTGCTGCAGCATTGCGCAGATGTCAGTCACAACTTCTCGCGAAAGTCGGAGCCGCCTCTGGCACTGTTGCTCCGTCATGTTGAGGTAGCTGACCCTGTGTCTGTAGACCCTGTTTGAGGGGTATCTCCTGCGCCAACGGCCTTCCATGTGCTGGCCCCTTCTGGCCTGTGCTGCCCCAAGTGGCTGAGCCGCAACCTGCCGCTCCTGCTAGTGCGGCTGGTGTTGCTGTTGCTGGATTTGCTCCAGTCTCCTCTGCTGTTGGAGATCCTTTAATGCCAGGAAGGGAAGGTACCAAAGGCCTCCCATGCTTCTGGCAGATGCGTTGGTTGAGGAGGTCCTGAGTTAGGGTGGTGAGCGGGGCTTCCCAGGAGCTCACACTGGAGAAGTGTGTGAGGCTCCAACTTTCTGCAGCTGCTCCTAAAGCTTCAAAAAGTTCCCCCAAGCCTTGGTCAACAAGGTCCTGCATCCTACAAAGGCTGCCTATTTAAATGTCTTCAGCCCTCAGCAAGCCAGCTGGTTTCATGCCAGCTCTCATCGGCGGGGTTCCCCGCAGGCGTGTTTCACGTGGGGAAAGCCCCAAAGTCGCAATGGCGCCGGAAAATCGCTCTTAACAAGGTGATCATTGCTGATTAGTGCTCTGATGAGCAGTCCCGCCAGCGGCGGGCGGGACTGAAGCGGGGCACGGGGAAACGGCAGTCCGAAAGTCGGACGGGGCGGGGAATCAGGCGGGGGGGTCCCGACCCGCTTTTTCCACGATTTTCGGACCACGGCCGCATGAAAAGCCACCCGACAGCTGCCCGAAAATCGGGCCCATTTGCCTGGTGTGTAGATCAGTTCAAAATCATATCTTTGCAGCTTCATCATGAGTCGTTGAATGCTTGGAGACATCTCATTCAGGTTCTTTTTTATGATGGCAACCAGTGGGCTGTGGTCTGTCTCAACTGTGAAGGTGGGAAGTCCATATATGTAGCCATGAAACCTTTCTAGTCCAACTACCAAGCCTAGACATTCCTTTTCAATCTGGGCATATCGACACTCAGTCTCAATCATAGACCTGGAGGCATAGGCAACAGGCTTCCAATCTTCACCCTCTGCTTGTAGCAAGACCGCACCTAGGCCATCTTTTGATGCATCCGTTGACACTTTGATTCTTTTTGTTGGGTCAAAGAAGGTGAGTACAGGTGTGGTTGTCAGCACTGTTTTGAGGTTTATCCACTCTTGTTCATGCCTTTCTGTCCATGCGAACGCATTTGTTTTATGTAGCAGGTCTCACAGACAGGCTGTCTTGGCTGACAAGTTAGGAATGAACTTTGCAATGAAGTTTATCATCCCCATGATGGGTAGCACTCCTTTTTTGTCAGTGGGTTGGGGCATTTTGAGTATGGCGTTTACTTTTTCCATATCTGGCTCTATTCCTTTACCAGATAGATTATCTCCTAGGAAAGTGACTTCCTGGACGCCAAACTGACACTTGGCTTTGTTGAGCTTCAGTCCATTCCGGCGTATGCTCTGTAGCACTTTAGTCAGTCTCTCATTGTGTTCTTTCAGTGTGGAGCCCCAGATGATGATGTCATCAACATAGACCCGAACTCCTTCCAGACCTTCAATTATGTGTTCCATCGCTCTATGAAAGATTTCAGATGCAGATATTATCCCGAAAGGCATTCTGAGGAAACAATACCTGCCAAATGGTGTGTTGAAGGTACAGTATTTGGTGCTCTCTTCATCCAGTTTTAGTTGCCAAAATCCTTGTGAGGCATTGAGCTTTGTAAAGTATCTGGCACCTGACATTTCACTGGTGATTTCTTCTCGCTTGGGAATCTGGTAGTGTTCACGTTTTATGTTTGCATTTAAGTCCTTTGGACCCATGCATATTTTTAGATCATTGTTCTTTTTCTTTACACATACCATGGAGTTAACCCAGTCTGTTGGCTCTTCAACTTTCCTGATGACTCCTAGTGTGGTCATTCTGTCCAGTTCATTCTTGAGCCGGTCACGCAGGGGTGCTGGAACTCTTCGTGGAGCATGTACCACTGGCTGAGCATCCTCCTTTAGCTGGATCTTGTAAGTGAATGGTAGAACTCCAAATCCTTTGAACACATCCTGGAAATCATTCACTACAGAATCCACCGAGTCATCTGGTCTGCTTATGGCACAGTTTATACGGTAGACTCTCTTGACCAGTTCTAATTCCTCACAAGCTTTGTCACCCAGTAGTGAATCAAGTCTTTCAGCCACAACAGAAAACATGAGATGATGCACTTTGTCTTTGACTGTCACTTTGAGCCTGCATACACCTAAGCTATCTATTTTCTGTCCATTATAGTCCTTCAGTAGTACTGACTTTTTCTGTATTTTGGGCTTTTCTTTCATATTGTTAATGTCACTCATACTGATTAAGTTTGCTTTTGCCCCAGTGTCTAGTTTCAAGGTAACTAATGCTCCATTTACCTGCAGTGGGATCATCCATTTGTCCACTTTTACTGCATTAACTTTATGTTCAGCATTGTCCATTTCTGAGGGCTGCACATTTTCTGTATCCTTTTTGATATCGTCACATGACACCATTCGTACAAAAATTGTCTCACTTAAATCAATGTCCTCAATTACATTAACTCGTTGCCCTTTCTTAGTTTTTACTTTTGAAAAGCATTGTTTGGAAAAGTGATTCTTTCCATTACACTTTGTGCACATTTTCCAAACGCTGGGCAGTGTCTTAACTGATGTTTGTAACCACAGCGTTTACAATTAAAAATGTCATCCTCCGATTGCTTTTCATTTCTGTTCTGCCCATGCTTTGACAGGGACAACAGGGAGCCGGCTACCAAAGCCTTGCCACCCCCGGAAGACCAGGTGCTCACTCTGTCGGCCTCTGACGTAAGGGGTGTTCAACGCGGAGTGAACACACGTAAGGCTGCTGGACCGGATAGCATCCCTGGACGGGCACTCAAGGAATGTGCTGATCAGCTGGCTGATGTCTTCACCGCCATCTTCAATCTGTCATTGGCCCAGGCAGTAGTCCCTACATGCTTCAAGACCGCTACCATTACTCCTGTGCCAAAACAAATGGCTGTGATGTGCCTGAACGACTATCGACCTGTCACACTCACACCCATCATAATGAAGTGTTTCGAGAGACTGGTCCTGGCTCACATCAAAGCCAGTGTCCCCGCCTCTCTTGACCAACACCAGTTTGCCTATCGTGCAAACAGATCAACGGAGGATGCAATCACAACTGCTCTACACTCGGCTCTGAATCACTTAGATGGTAAGGAGACCTACATCAGAATGCTGTTCATAGACTACAGCTCAGCATTCAACACTATCGTCCCCAACAAGCTGGCCACCAAACTCCAAACTCTTGGCCTGAACACTTCCCTCTGCAACTGGACCCTGGACTTCCTAACAAACAGACCCCAGTCTGTCAAATTAGGTAACCACACCTCCCCCCCCAACCCTAAGCACGGGGGCCCCACAAGGATGTGTGCTGAGCCCCCTCCTCTACTCCCTCTTCACCCACGACTGTGTGGCTGTTCATGGTTCCAACACCATCATCAAGTTTGCGGATGATACCACGGTAGTAGGCCAGATCACAAACAATGATGAGTCAGCCTACAGGGAGGAGGTCCAGCATCTCGTGAAGTGGTGCGCCGATAACAACCTGGCCCTTAACATCAAGAAAACCAAAGAAATCATTGTGGACTTCAGGAAGTCTAAAGGTGGAAGTCACACCCCCTTCCACATCAATGGGGCTGTGGTGGAAAGGGTGGACAGCTTTAAGTTCCTCGGAGTCCACATCATGGAAGACCTCTCCTGGTCCCTCAATACCTCCTCTCTGGTGAAGAAGGCCCAGCAGCGCCTATATTTCCTAAGGAGGCTGAAGGGATGTAACCTGTCACCCCTGATCCTCTCTAACTTTTACCGCTGCACAATAGAGAGCATCCTGACAAACTGTATCACAGTATGGTATGGCAGCTGTAGCTACTATGACCGGAAAGCCCTGCAGCGGGTAGTCAAAACTGCCCAACGCATTACCGGCACCCGGCTACCGACCATAGAGCACATATACCAGAAACGCTGTCTACGGAGGTCACGGTCCATCATCAAAGACCCTACCCACCCCAGCCACAGTCTGTTCGCCCTCTTGCCATCTGGGAGACGCTACAGATGCATTCGCACCCGTACGACCAGATTTAGGAACAGCTTCTTTCCCAGGGCTGTCATCCTACTGAACTCCACAAATAAACTCTAAAGCCTGCACATCTGCCAATGCACTTTATTATGGTTATGTTTATGTTAATGTATTACAAGCCAAATGTATGTTGAATGTTTAAATGTCTTAATCTAAATGTACACCCTCGGGAGCCGCAAGCCTACATTTCGTTGTACTGCACTTGTGCACTAACAATGACAATAAAAGTTGATTTGATTTGATTTTTGATTTGTTTCTTCCCCTTGTAGGACACAGCACCGACAGCAGCATTATCACTCATTACAATCGCATCATTATTGATTTCACTGAAAGTCTTCGCGTGCTTTCGAGCTAGCTCGCTGGCTTGGCATATTTTCACCGCATTTTCCAAATTTAGTTCGGTTTCTCTCAACAGATGTTCCCTGACTTTTTTATCATGAATACCAAACACAATCTGGTCACGAATCATGGATGCTTTGAGCTCAGAGAAATTACATGTCTGTGCTTTCAGTTTCAGATCAGTTATAAAGCTATCAAAAGTCTCATTTTGCTGCTGTGTCCGAGAACAGAAGATGTATCTTTCATACGTCTCATTCTTTTTGGGAGAGCAATGTGCATCAAATTTTTTTAGCACATCTTCTAATTTTTCTCTGTTCTCCTCTGGATTAAATACAAATGTATTAAATACCTCTATCGCCTGTGGGCCTGCAACCGTAAGCAGCAACGCTATCTTCCTTGTGTCTGGCTTCGTACCGAATCCAATGGCTGCAATGTAGAGTTCGAATTGTTGTTTAAAAATCCGCTAATTGTAGTTGACATTTCCCTCGAGATTCAAACGCTCTGGTGGCTTCAAATTCTCCATGTCGCTTTTCACAATTTTCAGCAGATCTTCACCACCCTGGTACCATCTTATGTTCATTAATAAATAAACATTCTTATTATGAACACAGCTAGCTTTTGCTAGTTACTTTATTGAGCACATGTGGACTAGGTACTGTATCTGTAGAGGCTTCCATCTTGACTGCTGCCTTGTGGGTAGCCTAGTGCCTCATGGGTAATGTAGTCTTAATATATATACAGCTGGGTAGTGTAGTCTTATACATACAGCTATATACAGCTCTACGGCTCCACCTAGTGTCCACTATAGAATGACATGTTATTGATCATTACAGTGCCCATCCCTAGTTGTCCTTGTTAAAACTGAGTTAAGAGTCAACCACATTGCTGAGGGACTGGATTCACATATAGGCCAGACCAAGTAAGGACAGGAGGTTTCCTTCCCTAAAGGACATGTGTGAATCAGTTGCATTTTTATGACAATCTTCATGGTCCTTTTTACTGTTGCCAGCTTTTTATTTCCACATTTTTTAAAAACTGAATTCAATTCTCAAATTGGCATGGTGGCATTTCTCTGGATTAATAGTCCAAGGTCTCTAGATTACTAGTTCAGTAACATAACCACTACACAACCATACAACGTTTAATGGAAGGGGTGGTTAAGAGTTGCTGAAGGGAAAAGTAGTGTTTGGCACAAAATAAGAAACTGAGCTTCTTGGAGGGAGCTTTAGCAATGGAGCAAATATTACATCAGGAGAGGTCATAAGTCAAAGAGTGACTAAGACTGAAGCCAGGATCTTTGTCAACACCAACATAAGAATTAGGAGCAGGAGTAGGCCACATGGCCCTTCGAGCCTGCTCTACCATTCAGTAAGATCATGGCTGATCTTCAGCCTCAGCTCCACTTTCCCGCCTGATCCCCAGGGGATCATCCTTCATTTCCCCTTTAAAATAGCTCTCAGCACAATTTAGTAATGTATTAGTTTTTGTGCACAATTGGAGCAGTGGGTTCGATTGGCCTGTCTTCAAATCCAGTCCAGATGGATGGGGTGAAAGTCAACTCTGTCTGCAGGCTGTAAGGGCCCTGGAGCTGAGCTCAAGCTCTGACATCGGATTCAAGCTACATTTACAGTTCAGCAGTAACATCAGAGCAACGCTATTGTTGAATAGTAAGGCACTCTGAAATCCTCTCCCCCCCTAATTTAGTGTTCAAAATTAGCAACTGGATGCATCTGTATGATTTTTCCTTCGTCGGCTGTTTTAATGAGAGCCTTAAGACATTTATTTTTAAAAAGGTGAAACACAGAAATGTTAGTTCGAAGAATATCATTCAAGCACTTCAAACCTCTGCCCGCTATTGTAGCTAACAGTCATTTTCAGATTGTTAGCTAGAAATGATCGTTGGTGATATGGTTAATGCAGCTGCAATTAATATGTATGACCACATTACAAAACAACATACATTACATGCAAACTACACCGCAGTACAAAAGCAGTTGACATTCATCATTTCACAATGTACCTGTTTAAGGCATTTCCCCCTTTTTATCTCAAACACAGAAGGCTGTCTAAGCAGCTTTATGTCACAAAGGATTCATTTTGACTTCGAAGTAATTATTGTGACATAACCAAAGCAAATCATATTTTCACATCAGACAGAGAAAGAAATAACGTTGTATTTCATGAAAACGTTGATATGTATAAACTCTAATCTCCAACAGAAAAACCGTGGCTCAACATGTCTTCACCAAGCAAAAGCAGCTCCCTCTGAATCTACCCTGCAGCACTGACAGATTTCTAACAGCTGAAGAATTAGCTGTTTAGAATTCATTTTATTGCTAAACAAGAAGCTGCCTTATGCAGCGTATGCTGTGTTATGAGTGTCTCGTGCTGTCAATATGATTTATAATCTCAGATAGTGACAGTGGGAATTCTCTAACCCTGTGGATGAGGTGCTAACTGTGCCAATAATCATTTTACGGTATCCCCTCCACTTCAGTCAAACAGCAACCTAGACCACAGCGCTCACACTGAAGAACCTACCAGACTAGTCAAGAAGATTATGAGTGACCAAAATCGATATCATTCCCTTTCACATCCAGACCACCTCACCAGAAAATGCAAGGACTGACTTTGCCAACAATAAAATGAAGGCTGTACTGAGTTCCAGTGACTTAAGATTGTTCTTAGAAAACAAGCCAAGCATGACGATCACCTAAGTTCCTCCCCGCTTAACCTAATAAAAAAAGAAAGGGTACAGGGAAAGAGTGCAAGAAATTGAGACCCCCAAGAGTGCAAGAAAAGTGGATAGCTCTTCCAGCAAGTTAGCACTGGCGTGATGGGCCAAATGGCCTCCTTCCGTGCAGTAAAAATCTAGGATTTTACTAAGTACTTGTAAATTGTCCGTGGTGTTGCCCAAGGTTAGTTGATGAGTATTAGTGTTTCTTTATATGCAAGATGGCAACAGGCGTGGGAGAGAGAATTCAGCAGCTCACTCCACAGAGCCACGCAGTGGACAGAGCCTGCAATTGCAATTACATTGTGACCAGTGACATAGCAAAACTGAATGGGAGTGTTGACATCAGAATTTATAATGAGTGGTGATAAAAAGCATGATGATAGGAGGTTAGGTGTGTGAACAGTAAGTACACACCCTACACAAGGTTTATATAATAATATAGAGAGAATAGTGGAGGCCATCTACCCATTAACTGATAACAATGTTCTGACGAAGGGTCATCGACCTGAAACGTTAACTCTGTTTCTCTCTCCACAGATGCTGCCTGACCTGCTGAGTATT
The DNA here is from genome assembly GCF_052327205.1 of Somniosus microcephalus. Lineage (NCBI taxonomy): Eukaryota > Metazoa > Chordata > Chondrichthyes > Squaliformes > Somniosidae > Somniosus > Somniosus microcephalus. The sequence continues at coordinate 37,211,037 of NC_141012.1, read as the reverse complement.
TCCAGCATTTTCTGTTTTTATTTCTTTATGCTGTTACTCTTTAAAATAGTGTAAGATGTTGAGCTGTACCATTGCTTAATTCTGTGAGATGCAATAGTTCAGTACTCAGCTATTTAAAGATTTTGAATGATGAACAACTCTTTAGCAAGACCAGTAAATGGAATAGAGCATTAGTATCCAATTAACCTAGAAAATATAGCTCAAAGTTTTGAAAAATGAATGGTATTTTGTGTCATTCTTTTTTTTACAAGTTTCCGACAACTGTTTACAGAGGGACTACAGCCTCATTTACACAATTCTGGATAGGAGACCTGAGACTGCACATTAATTACCTCAGTTACCTGAATTGAAGTCAATAGACCCATGGCAAATGTATGACTTCACATGATCCATTTTAATATACTACATTAGCCTACAGAGAATGGGGCTTTGACAAATGGTCGATGCTAGTGGTATGATGATAGAGAACAGACATTGGTATCATTCTTTTACCAGCGCACGACAATATTTCCTTGTCCACTATAATGGTCAGCAGCAGAGATCATTTCACAAGTCGTTGGTATGAAAAAAAAAATCAGTAATTTGGTAATATTGCAAGGCCCTGTCATGCTGCTGCTGATTGTTGCTGGGTAAGGGAATTAATTTAGTTGCTCAGACAAGTAAGGTATATATCACTTAGCATCGATGTACTCCAAATTGACAAATGCGGTTGATGTTGCCAGTGGCACCTTGGAATGATGAAGAGGCACAGAAGTTAAAAGTCTGTGGATGAATTTGGCCGCAGGTCACTTTGCAGCATTTTGTATAACTCAATCAACCTTGCCCGAGTGAAATGCAGCCTGCACAAGCAGTGCTCCTCTGGTAATTGTAGATATCTGTGTCTCAGTCTCCTCTGGTGCAGCCTGACTTAACCTGCATCCCTCCAGTCATCCTTTCCTTCTTTCTCCAAAAAGCCCAGAGATATGGGAGGATTCCCATCGACTGAAATATGCGCGAAGAATCTTCACGGTTCCTTAAATTAACATCTATATACAACTAAGAACCCGGGACAGGTAGAAGACTGGGTGTTAGGTACACGCACACATTGGGAAGTTGCGGGCAGGTCTAAATGACATTATTGGGATATCATAAGATATAGAAATGAAGCTCCCACGTATTTTGCATGAAAGCTTGCCACATCTATTAAATCTCCAGTGGAAATGTATATGACAAGCTGAATACATAAAGAACTGGTGTTCCAGATCGCCGCCATTTTTACAAATGGTTATACCTATTTTACATCTACAAATCATAGAATCATAGGGGAAAAATTCAGTATCGCCCCGTTTGGGGCATGATTATCGGCCGTGCGCAAAGTTTAGCGCCTGGCACTAATTATCGCCTCCAACTGCAAACTTGACTTTTATCGCCCCTGGAGGTGATTGGAGCGCAAATCAGGCACTTCACACCTGTCTTAAGGCGCAAAAGCCGAGGAGCGAGGCGCTATCTCAGGGCGCTGGCGAAGCTCATGTGATGTCAGTCAGCAATGGAACACAGACACAAAGGCGGCGGCCAGTTCTTAAAGGGGAGGGTTGATCTTGCTCTCCATCCACACCCTGCTCATTGCAGCCTTGAATCTCGGCCTGGAGAGACCTGTACATCAAATCTGCTGGAAAGAACAATGGAGAGTCCCAGGGAAAGAGCTCAGAGTACAGCCCCTACAGTCTCTTCTAAATCGATACAAGGAAGGGCAAATCAAAATGAACCTGCAAAGTGCTGCTCAGTACCCAAACCTCCTTCACACAGCATTGAATCTCTGCAGAAGTCTCTCTCTCTCTCTCTCAGAATGCGTGGTGCAAAAACGTCACCAACAAAAAAAAGCAGGAAGCGGTCGCCTTTAAATAGTGCTCCCCCAGTCCCTTCCTGACTGCAAAACGCTCCCCTCAACCTGTCGTTGCTAGCTGCAGGCGGTAAGGCAGGGGGCGCCACTCAATATCCAGTCCGGGACGCTACCGGGGCATTGCACACTCGACTGACGTCACGATCGGCCGGCGCAGGAGATCGTGGCGGTAGTGTTTAGCGCCCCATTAGCGTCCTCTTAAGGTGCTACCGGGAGGCGCAATCCAACTGAATTTTACTCCCATAGAATATTACAGCACAGAAGGAGGCCATTCAGCCCATCGTGTGCTGGCTCTTTGAAAGAGCCGTCGTGCTCAGTCCCACTCCACACTTTTTGTCCGTAACCCTGTAAGTTGCTCATCCTCAAGTACCCGTCCAACTCCCTTTTAAAATTCTTTATGGAATCAGCTTCCACCATCTTTTCAGGTCGAGCATTCCAGATCCCGACAACTCTTGGAGGAAAAGAATTTCTCCTCATCTCCCCTCTAGATCTTTTGCCAACGATTTTAAATCCATGACCTCTGGTTATAGTGGGGAGGGGATGATTTTCTCCAGACATTTCAGGTGCTAAAGAGTCTCTGAGGTGGCCAAGCTGGGGTCTTAAGCTGAAACGCTGGTTTAGCCCACGTTTAGCGCAAGGCGCCATCTTGGTAAAGGAGTTGAAGCACGTGCTAGGAATGGTTCGGAGGATCATTAAGCAGCTGATTGCCACTTAAATTGCCTGCTGGCGCTCATTAAGGAAGCTGCACGGTATTTAGGTGGCTAGCGCTTGACCTAACAGCGACCGGCTGATTGGGAGTAGTTATTGCTGAGGATTTCGAGCACTACTTACAGGTATATCACCTTTTACTGTTCACTTTCTGCTGGAGGTTTGAAGGGGACATTTGAAACAATCAGGAGATTTTCTGGGACACTTAGTCAAGACTTCACCAACACTATCAACATTTATTCTGGAAATTCTCTGAGGAAGTCATCTAAAAGAATGAGTGCTGTGCTACTCTACCTGATTGGACACCTTGTAGGAGTCACCAGGAGAAAGGGAGTGCTTGGTCATGAGTATCGTGCTAGGGGTCCCCCTTGGACTGGAGGAGGAATGGGAGGAGGACATGAGGCCAGGCAGAGCAGCTCCAGCTGCTGCAGGAGAGAGGGACAGGAGGGCGAGGTGGACTCTATCCCCCCCTGCGGCTACAGGACATCCCTCCTCCTCTGGACCTTCTCCACCAGGACCTCCAGTGCCACATCCGAGAACCTGTGCTCCCTCTCACTCGGTCCCTGAACCATCCTGAAATGTGCCATTGTGCGTTAGCCAGCGCACTCCACACCTTCAGTGGAAGTGGGTGAGTGGAGCCCGCATACACTGCTTCACAAAAATGGCATCTAATCAGCTTCCGTGCTAAACTGCAGGTGTCTCTGTTTTAGCGCCTCGGGGCAAGTTCAAGTTATGGTAATCAGCAATTAGGACCAAAATTGCCTGCTAAAACCAAACATTCAAACAGACATGTCTTATTAGCACAGCACCCATTTAGTGCCTGTTTTCGCCCTTTGGACAAAATAACCCTCCTGTCTCTTTTATCAAATTTATTTCCAATGAGACTACTGAGATATAATTAGCCATGCTGAATCTATAACCCTTTGTCTAAAATAGTTCTGCTTGATTTCCCTTCCTGTCTCTAAACTTTAACCTGTGTCTCTTGATAATTATTATGAGGACGTTCAAAAACAGACAACTTTTGGAAACTGTTGCTAAATTATCTAGAATAAAAATTCAGAATGCATTTATATTATTCAGCTGGATGCCCACATGATGTTTTCTGGGAATTGCTCCAAGACCCACAAGTAATACCGAAGATGTGACACGATCTCTGGTCATAAGGTTCATAAGCATCACCAATTATTTAAAGTAGGGCTTGTTCATTCATTATCACACAGAAACAGGACTTCATAACCTCATTGAGGAGAGGGGTTCCAAACGCCATCTCTGCTCTTTGGCTGCCTCTGATTCAAAGCCCAAGAAAGAGGAAAATGAATGGACGCCATGGGATCCCTATGTGTAGCAACATTGTGGTTGCCTTGGTGAAGGGTTCCTCTGGCTGGTACTTGCAGCAAAAGTGTAAACATGTTCTTTTTGAATGCGCTTACTATTTCACTGGAAATCCCAACCAATGGAGATTTTCCTTAAAGTGTTTACAGTGCTGCTACACATAAAAAGAGAATTCGTATTATCCCATGCTCACAACAAACAGTGCAGGTTGGAGAGTTGCGGCTATGATCTTCTAGTCCTATCTCCGACCTGTGCTCTCTGTGGCCGCAGCTCTCAGCTGGATGCACCTTAGCTACCTCTGTCATGGTCAGAGCAGTTCCTCCTCCTATTAATTAAGTGAAGCAAAGGTATAGAAGTCTCACCTTATAGCATTTAGTATTAAGTGATGGGTTCAAATGCGTAAGGGGAAAATGTCCTTTTCCTGAAATGGAAAAGTGGATGAAAACCCACTGCAACAGGTCATCATCCACAGATTTCCTGGGATTTCCTCTGGGGGTGATGCTGGGCCCACACCTGTACCATAGCTCGAGCTTTAGCATTCAAACTGAGCAGGAAGGGGCATTTCTGGCTCTCCCGCCTCATTTTCTTAAATTACCCAAATGGAGGGGGTTGCTTTAAAAACTGTCAATTGGGCTTACACCACTAGGACTCTCCGTACTGCAGCGGGGCTATGGGTGTAGGATTCGCAAAATTGAACATTGTCCTATAAGGGTCTATTGGCAGAAAAGGCCTTAATTTTAAAGACTGTTTTAAAAGAAGCCCAGAAAAAGGGGCACACAAAATGGCCACCAGACCCCGTGACCAGCTTTTTGGGACATTTTAAAATGGTTCCTGCAGTCCACAGACATCTTTTGTGGATTCAGCCCACAGTAAGTTCTGGAACACAGTTTCGGAGAAAACGAAACCAGACAGAACCCCATGCATATAGATTGGATGCAGATCCAATCAGATCGGCCTGCAAATAAAGGCCATCTAAATGTTTACCCAGACAAAGGGAAACAGTTTCAAATTCAATGGGGAACATCAAGACCCATTAGAGACAATACAAGGTCATTCCAGACCAGAGATGGCAGTGACCGGCCATCCCGAAAATACTTTAAAACACAAAGACTACCCCGCTGTGCTACAAGCCCGCCAAGAATTAAACAAAGACTAACCTTGATATGGCGGGAGATAAGGGCCTCAATGAGAAGTATAATTGGGGACCCGGGATTGCTATCGGTAGCCTTTTGGTAGCCGTTGGAGAGCGACGAGCCTTTAGGTAGCCTTGGGAAGGCTGGACATCCAAGAAGGTAGTTCGAGAGGGAAGATCGAGTCCAGACCCGGGGTAGCTATCGGGAGATCATCGACCGACCCTGGGCCGTAGAGGAGACGGAAAAAAAAAAACGTTCGAAGAGGCGAAACGCCTTATAGAACGGGTAGCCAGCATCGAGTGCAGGAGCACAGAGAAATTGGGACTGTGACCACCATCGTGGTGTGAAGGAGCACCGAGAAAACGACCTGTGGGCGAAACGATGGTCGTGTGCGTCTTGCTGAAATAAAGAAGCCATCAGCTTGAGCAGCCCGCAGCTCCTACAGCCCAACGACCACATGGAGACAGGACGCCTGAGAGGACCAAAACGCAGACTTTCAAAACCCTATACTTTCTAACTGGATTGGTGAGCATGTTTCTGGCCCCTCATAACCTGATCTAGCTAGGTTTAGGGGGTGGGCATTTTAGGGGATAGTTAACAATGAATTGTTGTCCCTCGATGTTCCGTGTGTTTCCCCAATTCATGGTGACCATTGTAAAGTATACTATGCCTGTATATATATTGGTTAGTACTGTATTATGATTTGTTTTTCCCTCCCATGTACCTTATTGGCTTACATTCAATTTTTCCTTTATGCAATAAAATTTCATTTCGTTTCATTAAACTTGGTCTATAGAGTATTCTCTGCATTGTAGTTCCTGCCTCAAAGTCCAGTGTATAGAACCTAAGGGGTGAGTGGGTTGAACCACTCGGTAAATTACTGTGCAAGAGAGAGAGGCCTCTAGAGTGAGAGAGAGACCTCGACGATCAAAACCCCTTACAGGGAGTCCTGGGATCATTGCATAGCTGGAGCCTAGCTAAAAGGTAAGTTTGTGCCCTGCCCCTCTTTTGTGCAGGTGGACCTTTGGGCCTGCAGTAGCTGGAACAACCTGAGGCCAGCAGTCAAGAGCACACCTGGAGACCTCTCGGGCTTGCAACTGCACTCCTGTATCTGGCTCCCATTGCCAGCTCAAGGCCCAGCTAGATGGCAGGCTGTGCCCAGAGAGCAAAAATAGCCTGAGCCAAGCAATTTGGCTTGTCAACTCTCCTATCCTGTGGCTATCTGGAACCTGGCAGTGTGTTCCAGATGAGGATATGGTTTTAGACAAAAAAAGTTAGATCTTAGGATTAAACTGTGCTGTGTTTTGAAAAACCTGAAACCACCCTGTAATGTTAAGATGACAAAACCAGTGTCCTTTTTGGAAATAATCCAGAAACTGCAGATTTTTCGTAGTGTAGTGTATTAAAAATGCACAGTAGATACTGCAGTTTAACTCGTTGCCACATATAATGAAAGCCTTGGGGAATGTGGTTTCATATACAAACCTAATATGTTTGGAGTTCATTTAATGCCTTTTCATGACTGTCATTTGCTAATATAAATACTCAATGGTGATTTAAAAATATTTCCAAATATCAGGTGTCTTCTTCACACTAATGAGTTCCAGAAGCACATTGCACATATCAGATGTATAAATCATGCATTGCTGGGTAAGCTTTCCAATGCAGCAGTGGTCATTAGCCTATGTGCCTATATTTCACAACTATCAGGTCATATCTACATAGCGCTTCACACACCACACGATTCTGTCATAATTCATTGTTCTGTTTGAACAATAGAGGTTGTCCGCCTCGAGTATCCATTCAGGCAAAATCCTGAGTGGAGGTGAACGGAACGTGATTCGTTGCCGAGAAGCAGGCTGACCCCACCACACTTGCTGATATCGACCTACTTGCTAAAACGATGGCTAGTTCCTGGCATTACCAACGCCAATCATTTGGGAGCTTGCCGTACGGTGAGGGGGGCAGGAGGCGGGAGATAGTCTGCTGCTACAGGGTATAAAGGTCTGCAGTAGCCTAAAGGGGCCACAACACAAACACTTTTCTTGGCTGCAGAACAAAAAGTTTGCTTCTTTTGAGAATGTCTGTGAGGTATGCAGAGGGCCCTGGGCCCCCTGGATCACAGACAAAGCTGTGAAAGTCCTTCTATATGATAGCTGAGAGGGAGGGGTCGTTTGGTACAGAAAGAGTCAGGCCCACAAAGAAAGCAACACAGCAGCAGTGTCAGGAGATGTCCATGTCAGTCAGTGCCAACTCGACCACCACACACATGACAACTCCACGCTCCAAAGATTAAGACCAGCTCTGGTAAGGTAAGGGCAGCCAGCCACACATTCCAAGAATTCAGCCGTTTACAGTGTGTCCTCTCACCCTCTGGTAAAATGCTTGAATGGCTTACTATTAATCCCCAGGATATTGTGTGGTGCCCTTTACACCCCTTGCCATTTCCTTCAAGTCTTCCTTCACTCACAGCCTTACACATTCATCCCAGTAAAAGCCTCACGTGGTATGCAATTTCTTGTTGCCTGCACCTGCCATCACCCCCATTATGATCTGCTTAGTGGTATCGGAGTTTTACTGCACTTCCTTCTCACTTTCTGCATTCTTTTTCAAGGAAAAGTTGGTCAACAACAGGAGAGAGAGATTGGCGACAAGGTGCTGGACCCCCAAACCTGCACCTTCTTACTGCCTATGAGTAGAAAGCTATTTCATTGTTGGGAAGGGAGGCCATCAAGTTGGTTCCAAATTGGGGTTGTATAAAGGCATGTGTCAACTGCAGATTTGTTCTGAACTCCTGCTAATCTTCCTTCTTATTCTACTGTTCACCACATTGCCAGTCAGCAAGCTATATCATGACATATCATGTCACTCCTTCATCTGAAGGAGACACAGGAACCCTTCTCCTCAGCAGCCTAGTCAAACCTCTCTTCTTCATTTCCTCTTCCAGATGTGCCCAAAGAAGAAAAAGCCGAGAAAGAAGCAGCAGTTCCATCTGCATGTGGCTTGGCTGCACTTCAGAACAGGCACCATCACTTCCTGTCTATCTCCCAAGCACGAGCCCGAGGACACTCACCCAGGGGAAGGAGAGCATGAGGCAAAAGGGAGTACAGTGAGCAGGAGCACTGGGGGTGGAACATGAAAAGGAAGGAATTGCTGACCAGAGAGTCAGGAGACATCCGACCATTGATAAATCCCCACTCCATTTCCTGGCCCCACCCACCCAAAGATCTCCCCAGACTGCTCGTATCAGGCAGAACTCAGTTGGGCATCGAAACACTGACCAGAGAGATTATTAATCGGAATAGTATTTTGAAAATCACAACCACAAGAAGAAATTTGTAAGCACTGAATTCACTTCCAAATTTAATTATAACTGGGGATAAAAGTCAGAAACTTAGGGCTCCTGTCACACTCAGCTGATTGACAGATCTTAAAGTAAACAATTATAGAAAGCTTTCGCCAGTAAATAAAGCAGGTTGGAGGCAGAATTCATGGCAAGTTGAGGGTACTTTGTGAAATGCTTTGTATTTTTAAAAAGCTTTTGAAAAATTACAACTTCACACTGAGAACAAAGTTATTTTTTTCAGCTTTCACAAGACATGCGTCTTTCTTTCATATATCAATGGCAAAGCCAATTTCACTGCAAACTTCAATACATGTCAAACAGCAGAAGTAGAGACTTTTAAATTCACGGTACTCTTGGGATGAAAAAGAAGTGTAAAGGTGTCATTGCTACAGTAAGATCAAGAATCGATTACTTGTCTATAAGAGTTGTACATAACTCCAAGAGGTGACAGAAGGGTTATGATGGTCACTTCACATTTCAAAGCATCTTGTTCTCCTGGTTTGAACCCCAGCACCAAGTGTCACTTGAATCTGCCAGCAGCATGTTAATCTCTTGTCAGATCTGAACTGCTGGGAAAAACATTTTCATGGCAATAGAACATTGCAGTTCAATGGGAGCTGGTGTCGGCCATCTCAACTTTCAACAACAGAGCATCTTCTCAGCTTAACAGTGAGTGCTCTTAAAATCAGCCATCAGGGAAGAGCATTGCTCTCTATGTCATTCATTCTTTCTCCTGGAATGTGTTGTTAAGAACCAAAAAGGAGGCTACATTAAAAAAAATACAAAGCCTAATTATTATTATTATGCAGTGTTTTATTGCTCAGTGCTCAACTATTGATTGCCATTCAATAAGTTGCTGTTAAACCACGATCTTTAGGAATGCAAATGTAGTTACATACTAAAATACTGACCACTGGTCTCTGCTATCATAGGAACAGGAGTAGGCCATTCAACCCCTCAAGACTTGCTCCACCGTTTAATTATAAAGTGGCTGATCGGCACCTCAACTCCATTTTACCACCTTTACTCCACATACTTGAATATCCTCACCTAACAAAAATCTATCTCAGTCTTGAAAGCTCCAATTGTCCTAGCATTCACAGCCTTTGGGGGAAGAGAGTTCCAATTTTCCACTACCCTTTGTGGGAAGAAATGTTTCCCGATTTTGTCTCTGAATGTCCTAGTGTTAATTTTAAGGTTACGCCCTTTTGTTCTTGATTCCCCCACCAGAGGAAAGAATTTCTCCCTATCAAATCCTTTTATCATTTTAAACACTTCGATCAGATCACCCCTTAATCTCCTATAGTAAAGAAAATACAAGCGAAGTTGATGCAACCTGTCCTCATAATTTAACCCTCTAAACCTCGGTAATATTCTGGTGAATCTGCGCTGCTCCCCCTCCAAGGCCAGTGGATCCTTCCTGAGGTGCGGGGCCCAGAACTGACCGCGGTTACTCCAGCTGGGGTCTGACCAAGGCTCTTTGCAACTGAAGCATATCTTACACCCCTTTGTAATCCAGCCCCTTTGAGATGACTGATGATGCAAATTGCCGCTACTGGCAAGTACAAATGAATGAAGACACGTTCCTGGCCCCAGCCACCCAAAGATCGCCCCTGACTTCCCATATCGGACAGAACTCAGTGGGACATCGAAGCCATCAATGCCGCTAGACCAGAGAGATTATTAATCAGAATAGTATTTTGAAAATCACAGGTACGCAGATTTATTAATCCTTCTTGGGCGATTGGCAAATCACCACAGCTCCAGAAATGTCCTAATGTCAGAGATGCAAGCTAACACTGAAGGAATGACAGTATCATCGCTTATATCCTGGTTTGGGGAGGGAATGAGCAGAAGCATGACCAAAGATTGGAAAACGCTCTCCAATGAGTAAGAAAACACAATGTGAAGTTAAATACAAATTAGAAGTACAAGAAGTCAGTTAATGAGGTCACACACAAACAACAGAAGGATTCAAGGTCGATGATAAGAAACCAGAAGCAATTAAACACAGAAAGGAAAGCAATAAAGAGATGGTCAATTGTTTCATTGAATAATAGAATCATAGAATGACACAGCACAGAAGGAGGCCATTCGGCCCATCATGCCTGTGCCAGCTCTTTGAAAGAGCTCTCCACTTATTCCCAGTCGCCTGCCCTTTCCCCATAGCCCTGCACTTTTTCCCCATTGAGGTATTTATCCAATTTCCTTTTCAAAGTTAATATTGAATCTGTTTCCACCACCCTTTCAGGCAGTGCATTCCAGATCATAACAATCCGCTGCTTAAAATTTTATTTTCTCATGTTGCCTCTGCTTCTGCAAGTTGCTGCCTAATTTGTCAGAAGGCAGCTACTTGAAAAAGATGCATTAGACAGATGGACATGATGGGAATTTTTAAAAGCTGCAATGCTTGGTTAATGAAAACCGCAGTGCTGAGATACTATGATGTGAGTGAGCTAACAAGAATTAGAGTTGATGCTCCTTGCTCAGGAACAGATGCGGTCTGACGGGGAGACAACCCAGAAAGCACATCTCAGGAGCACTCACACTAACTCAATCCAAGGTATGCCCTCATTGAGATGGAGCTTGCAGCAGCAGCATTTGAGTGCAAAATAGTTCTACCAATATATGTATTCAAGAAATATTGTGGTTCAGAGTGCTCACAAATGTTTTGGGACAATTATGAAAAAGCCATTTCACTAAAACTCTTGCAAGACTATAGAACCTGGATCTTCAGTTGCAAAAGGATAGTTTGACAGTTTAGTTCAATTTTCTGAAAAAAGGGAGATGTAATGATATACCAAAACGTTGTCTAGTGGTGAGAGATTGAAGTGATATATAAACACCGTGAGGTACATTTTGCGAGGCCCTGCCTGCACCACCTGTGGCCTTCTGTCCTTTGGATCTCATTTAAATGGAGGAAGATTGAGAATTCAATTAATATCAGACTGGACAATATCACCGATTCAGACATTCAAGGACAGACTGCAGCATCTCAATACTGAGTCCTTTCAGGTACCACCAAAAGCTCACAGCAGTTTACCTCTGAAGAACATTCTTCTGGAGAGTTGAACTACAAGAGTCTGCTACATCTTACAGTATTACAAATCTAGCAGGCTAGAGTTTTAATAACTGTACGTGTGGAAACTAAGATTAAGAACAAATTTGAACTTGTCTTTCTCTTTCTCACTTTATCACATAATACCATTTTCGGTTTTATAGAATAGTGCATGTGTAGCTGCCAAGGGCTTGGAAGTAGTTTGGATTTTTCAAAACACTGAGGAAATTAAATGGAGTTATTGCTAAGTGAAGTAAAATCGGCATCCTTCCCAAATCACGTTTACAGCTGAAGCACCATATAATAAAACTTTGTGCAATGACAGGCTCCAATAAAGCATTACTGATATATAATAAAAGGTAATCACTTGAAATACTAGTCTCAGTATTTATTGTAATGGATACACAGGAAACTTCGCGATATCCGGCACCGACGGGACCGAGCTGCTGCCGATCTATCAAAACTTCCGGATAGGCCAGCGCTAATGTTGAAGGATACGGAGGTTTTCATCTCCGTATCTGACAACAAACACTGTTGCTTAGCAACAGCTTGTAAACACTCGGCCCATACCTTGGAAGCATCTCTGAAGCTGTTGCTAAGCTATAGAGACGCTTTCCAGAGCCTGACTGTTAAAAAAATGCTAGGAGAAAAAAAAAACCTAAATAAAATGTCTGCTGATTTCTGCCGTTAGATCGAGGTTTCCGGACATACAACCTCCGGATAAACCAAAGTTTCCTGTATTGATATCTGATGCCATGGAATTTCTGATCTTATCGCTGCTGGTGTGGGGAGGGGTTTCCGATTGACTGAGTGGATGCAAAAATCAGAGGCTGGCTATTCTGCGACAAGTGCCTCACCCCCTGATTCCTCAAAGCCTCTCCACCACCTGCAATCGTGCAAGTCAGGAGTGTGATGGAATACTCTCCACTTGGCTGGATGGGTGCAGCTGCAGCAACACACAAGAAGCTCAACACCATGCAGGACAAAGCAGTCTGCTTGATCGGCAGCCCAATCACCACCTTAAATATCCATGCCCTCTACCACTGGCATAGCATGGCTGCAGTGTCTACTACCTATAGGATGCACTGTAGCAACTTGCCAAGTCTTCTTCATCAGCACCTCCCAAACCGTGATCTCCAGCATCGAGAAGGACAAGGGCAGCAGATGCATGGGAATACCATCACTTCCAAAGTCCCCTCCAAGTCACAAACCATCCCCTTGGACACGTATTGCTATTCCTTCATTATCGCAGGGTCAACATCCTTGCACTCCCTACTTAATAGCACTGTGGGAGCACCATCACCACATGAACTACAACGGTTCAAGAAGGCAGCTCACCACCACCTTCTCAAGGACAACTAGGGATGGACAATAAATGCTGGCCTTGCTAGTGACACCCATATCCCTAGAAGAATTAAAATTTAAAAATCAGAGGGAGATGTGGTGTATGTAACCTGTTCCACCTTAAGAGAACTTAAGCCTGGTCCACCTTAAGAAAGGTACTACTTTCTTTGGCTGCTGCATACGTAATACCGGTGGTGACCACACCGGTATATAAGCACAGTGTAATAATATTGTATTCAGTATAGTCCGACCTCCAACCAGTAAAGACCTGTTGAATTTACTCTTGTGGTCTGTGTAGTAATTCTCACTATAACACACAGACTTAACAGGAGACTCATGTAAGGGGTAATTTCATTGATTCACATTCTCACCTGTCAGGAGTAAAGATCTGGAACTCGGGTGTTGTAAGATTCGCAAAATTAATATTGTCAGATAAGGGTCCTTTAGCAGAAGAGGCCTTTACTTTTAAAATAATGTTTTAAAAGAAGCCCAGGAAAAGGGACACACAAAATGGCTGCCAGACCCCATGACTAGCTTTTTGGACACTTTAAAATGGTTCCTGCAGTCCCCAGACAGCCTTTGTGGATTCAGCCCACAGTAAGTTCTGGAAGGCCGTTTCGGAGAAAACGAAACCAGACAGAACCACATACATATGGATTGGATGCAGATCCAGTCAGATCGGCCTGTAGATAAAGGCCATCTAAATGTTTACCCAGACAAAGGGAAACAGTTTTATATTCATAAGGGGAGCATCAAAGACCCATTAAAGACATCAAGAAGACATTCAAAACAATACAAGGTAATTCCAGACAAGAGATGGCCATCACCGGCCATCCCGAAAGCAGTTTAAATATAATAGCTACCCCGTTGTGATACAAGCCCGCCAAAAGTTAAACAAAGACTAACCTTGATTTGGCAGGAGATAAAGGCTTCTTTGAGAAGTATAACCGGAGTCCCGGGGTAGCCATCGGGGGCTTTTGCAGCGTTTGCTTTTGCTTTGTGCAGCTTTTTGGAGCTTGGAGCTTTTACAGCTTTTGGTAGCCAGCGTGTTCTTTTAAGAGCCGTGGAGGAACGTCGATGCGGAGACCAAGAAGGTGATTCAAGTCTGCGTCCCGCCCCAGGGTAACCATCGGGAGATCATCGACAAACCCCGGGCCGTTGACGAGACAAAGGACAGCAGCCCTACAGAAGGAATCTAGCTGAAAATGGTAATCAGCTAGACTCTGCGAAGAGACCTCTTTAACTATGGTCAAACAGGTGGTCACCATCCCTGCCGACATCCAGGCTTGCCAGTGTCCAGCCTGTCCGTGACCTTTGCCTCAAGGAAGAAGAGAGAGTGTCGCAGCCCGCAACGACCACGTGGAGACAGGACGCCTGAAAGGATCAAAACTCAGACCTGTTTCAAAACTCTTGCAGTTCCTAACTGGATTGGTGAGCATGTTTCTGGCCCCTCACAATCTGATCTAGATAGGCTTAGGGGGTGGGCATTTAAGGGGTATTTTTAACAATGAGTTGTTGTCCCTCGATGTTCCGTGTGTTTCCCCATTTCATGATGACTTTGTAAAGTATAATATGCCTGTATCTATCTCAGTTAGTAATGTATTATGAATTTGTTTTTCCCTGCCATGTACCTTTTATTGACTTGCATTTGATTTGTTTTACTCTATGCAATAAAATTTCATTTCGTTTCCATTAAACCTGGCCTATCGAGTATTCTCTACATTGTAGTTCCTGCATCCAAGTCCAGTGTCTAGAACCTAAGGGGCGAGTGGGTCGAACCACTCAAGGTTTTACTGTGCAAAAGAGAGAGGCCTCTAGAGAGAGAAACCTCTGCGATCTAAAACCCCTTACAGTGTGTACAGGCTCTACTTTTCCTTCTCGTTTCAGCATGGCTCAGCTAGTGGATTGCAAGTCTCACCCCAGGATTTAAGCAGACCTTTTCAGCTGCCCTCCAGTGCAGTACGGAGGGAGTGCATCATTGCTGGAGATGAGATCCTTGGATGAGATGTTGAGCCGAGATCCCATCTGTCTGTTCAGGTGGATGATTTTCATAACAGGCTAACAGTTTTACTCCCACAAACATGAACGGTAGCATAGTGGTAATGTCACTGGGCTAGTAATCCAGAGGCCTGGACTAATGATCAAGAAACTTGAGTTCGAATCCCACCACGGCAGCTGGAGAATTTAAATTCCGTTAATTAAAAAAATCTGGAATAAAAAAGCTTGTATCAGTAATGGTAACCATGAAAACTATCGTATTGTTGTAAAAACCCATCTGATTCACTAATGCCCCTTAGGGAAGAAAATCTGCCGTCCTTACCTGGTCTGGTCTATATCTGACTACAGACCCACAGCAATGTGATTGACTCATAATTGCCCTCTGAAATGGCCTAGCAAGTTGTAACAAACTGCTACGAAACAAAATAATAAGAATGAGACCAGCCGGCATCGACCTTGGCACCGGCTACGGACATGACAACGGCACACCCAGCCCAGTCGACCCTGCCAAGTCCTTCTCACCAACATCTGGGGACTTGTGCCAAAATTGAGAGAGCTGTCCCACAGACTAGTCAAGCAACAGCCTGACATAGTCATACTCACAGAATTATACCATTCAGCCAATGTCCCAAACTCCTCCATCACCATCCCTGGGTATGTCCTGTCCCACCGTCAGGACAGAACCACCAGGGGTGGTGGCACAGTGGTATACAGTCGGAATGGAGTGGCCCTGGGCGTCCTCAACATTGACTACAGGCCCCATGAAGTCTCATGGCTTCAGGTCAAGCATGGGAAAGGAAAGCTCCTGCAGATTATCACCTACTGCCCTCCCTCAGCTGATGAATCAGTACTCCTCCATGTTGAACACCACTTGGAAGAAGCACTGAGAGTAGCAAGGGCACAGAATGTACTTTGGGTGGGGGTCTTCAATGTCCATCACCAAAAGTGGCTCGGTAGCAACACTACTGACCGAGCTGGCCGAGTCCTGAAGGACATAACTGCCAGTCTGGGCCTGCGACAGGTGGTGAGAGAACCAACACGACGGGAAAACCTACCTGACCTCATCCTCACCAATCTACCTGTCGCAGATTCATCTGTCCATGAGAGTATTGGTAGCAGTGACCACCATACAGTCATTGTGGAGATGAAGTCCCATCTTCACACTGAGAACAGACTCCATCGTGTTGTGTGGCACTACCACCGTGCCAAATGGGATAGATTCAGAAAAGATCTAGCAGCTCAAAACTGGGCATCCATGAGGCGCTGTGGGCCATCAGCAGCAGCAGAATTGTATTCCACCACAATGTGTAACCTCATGGTATGGCATATCCCTCACTCTAACATTACCATCAAGCCAGGGGACAATCCCTGGTTCAATAAGGAGTGTAGAAGAGCATGCCAGGAGCAACACCAGGCACACCTAAAAATGAGGTGCCAAACCAGGGAAGCTGCAACACAGGACTACATGCATGCTAAAAAGCGGAAGCAGCATGCGATAGACAGAGCTAAGCGATCCCACAATCAACGGATCAGATCAAAACTCTGCAGTGATGCCACATCCAGTCGTGAATAGTGGTGGACCATTAAACAACTAATGGGAGGAGGACGTGTCATGAATATCCTCATCCTCAAGGATGGTGGAGCCCAGCACGTGAGTGCAAAAGACAAGGCTGAAGCGTTTGCAACCTTCTTCAGCCAGAAGTGCTGAGTGGGTGATCCATATCGGCCTCCTCCTGAGGTCCCCACCATCACAGAAGCCAGTCTTCAGCCAATTCGATTCACTCCACGTGATATCAAGAAACAGCTTAGCACACTAGATACAGCAAAGGCTATGGGCCCTGACATCATCCCGGCTATCGTGCTGAAGACTTGTGCTCCAGAACTAGCCGCGCCTCTAGCCTAGCTATTCCAGTACAGCTACAACACTGGCATCTATCCGACAATGTGGAAAACTGCCCAGGTATGTCCTGTCCACAAAAAGCAGGACAAATCCAATCCAGCCAATTACCGCCCCATCAGTCTACTCTCAATCATCAGCAAAGTGATGGAAGGTGTCATCGACAGTGCTATCAAGTGGCATTTACTCACCAATAACCTACTCACTGGTGCCCAGTTTGGGTTCTGTCAAGATCACTCAGCTGCCGACCTCATTACAGCCTTGGTCCAAACATGGACAAAGGAGCTGAATTCCAGAGGAGAAGTGAAAGTGACTGCCCTTGACATCAAGGCAGCATTTGACCGAATGTGGCATGAAGAGGCCCTAGTCAATGGGATTCGGGGGGAATACGCTCCACTGGCTGAAGTCATACCTAGCATAAAGAAAGATGGTTGTGGTGATTGAAGGTCAATCATCACAGCCCCAGGACATCGCTGCAGGAGTTCCTCAGGGCAGTGTCCGAGGCCCAACCATCTTCAGCTGCTTCATCAATGACCTTCCCTTCAACATAAGGTCAGAAATGGGGATGTTCGCTGATGGCTGCACAGTGTTCAGCGCCATTCACAACTCCTCAGATATTGAAGCAGTCCATGCCCGCATGCAACAAGACCTGGTCGATGTTCAGGCTTGGGCTGATAAGTGGCAGGTAACATTTGCGCCACAGAAGTGCCAGGCAATGACTATCTCCAACAAGCGAGAGTCTAACCACCGCCCCCCTTGACATTCAATGGCATTTCCTGTTGCCGAATCCCCCACCATCAACATCCTGGGGGTCACCATTGACCAGAAACTTAACTGGACCAGCCACATAAATACTGTGGCAACAAGAGCAGGTCAGAGGCTAGGTATTCTGCGGCGAGTGTCTCACCTCCTGACTCCCCAAAGCCCTTCTACCATCTACAAGGCACAAGTAAGGAATGTGATGGAATACTCTCCACTTGCCTGGATGAGTGCAGCTCCAACAACACTCAAGAAACTCGACACCACCTTAAACATTCACTCCCTCCACCACCGGCGTACCGTGGCTGTGGTGTGTATCATCTACAAGATGCACTGCAGCAACTCACCAAGGCTTCTTCGGCAGCACCTCCCAAACCCACAACCTCTTCCACCTAGAAAGACAAGGGCAGCAGGCGCATGGGAACACCACCACCTCCAAGTTCCCCTCCAAGTCACACACAACATCCTTACTTAGAAGGATATCGCTGATCCTTCATCGTCACTGGATCAAAGTCCTGGAACTCCCTACCTAACAGCGCTGTGAAAGTACCTTCACCACACGAACTGCAGCGGTTCAAGAAGGCGGCTCACCACCACCTTCTTAATTGCAATTAGCGATGGGCAATAAATGCTGGCCTTGCCAGCGACGCCCACATCCCATAAATGAATAGAAAGAAAAGCAAGCAGTATAGATAAGATACTGAACATTTCAAATACAGGATCAGGTCTGGAAATAGTTTACAAGTAGTTAATCAAATAAACCAATCAGGTTTCCCAACTGAATACCTGTCGCAGGATTGAATATTAAATAATTCTCAGGAATTAAACAAGCAATCTTGATTCTCGACGAAAGCAGAAAACAGTCTTTGGAAGAATTATGTAAGTGTTGGCTTAGAGAATTTAATTTACCTCCGTGCAAATGAAAAGATAACCAAACTGCTGACTCACAAAATGCACCATTTTATATATTCATATATAATCCCTTTGAAAAAAAGGCAACGATTTTGAAAATTGTCTGAACAATGTGCACAAGCTATAAACACAAAGGCATGCAAATTACCACATGGGGTGTTTGATGAGCAATGTAAATAAAGTTCTCCTGGGTTCTGGCAATTTTTTTCGCAGTTTTAACCCTCAATGTGTATTTGAAATATTCCATTCACACCTGGTTAAAAGGATCTTCAACTTAATTAATTTATTCCTAATCAAAAGCAAGTGTGTTCATCCTCCAGTGTATTCCAATCAATGTATTAGTATGTCAATAACTTTGCCATCTTCGAAGAGGCATCGGCCCAGGATTTGTTGACAAAATAATGGCGCGTTTACTGGGCACACCGTTATTAATGTGTAAATCATCCAGCAATTAGTGGTACGAGAGAGGTATCCTTGAGTTGCAAATTGTTGCTGAACAATTTGCCTCATGAAAACAGCAGCTCGCCCTCAAACTCCCCATGAGTTTCAAGAAATTGCTGCTTTTGCACATTAATTGGCAATTAAACTCACTGCAGAAAGTTAGGGCTGCTACTTAAAAGCATAAGTACCCTTTGAATGAAGAGATTTATATTCCTGCAATGCCAATCAATCTCTCTGACCCAGAAAGGGGACAACTGAAACTGTGGAGTCTCAATCCTGCAAGTAGTAAATTGTTCTTAGAAACTTTTAAAATTGAATATGTTGCGGCAAAGCCACCAAAGAGACTCTCACAGTAACTTGTACAATTGTCTTTAATCATTATTGTTACCTTTTAATGTTTGCCCTGTTTAAACAGCGCGGGATCGATAAAATCGCGATCTGACGCGATGACGTCGTGACGTTCCCAACGGCGGGAAACGTGATGACGTCACGACGTCAGGGTTGGAGGGCATTTCCAGTTACTCCTCGTGGAGTGAGCTAGTGTACAGACCTGTTTGGAGTTTCTCCTGCGTTTCTTGTTTTGTAAGACTTTCAGTGCATTAAACTAAGTTTGTTAACTACCAGTTTAGTTCACAGTGTTTTTGTTAGGAGTGCATAGACTCCTATAATGTAATGTTTTTCTTACTTTTCCTTTCTGTCTCTTCTTTTTCTCTCTTAATCCAATCTTTCTTTCCCTCTCCTTCTTTAAAGTTTGACGTTTTTAACAATCTAACAATTGACTACATGCAAGAATGAGATTCAATAGCTTAAATTGTTCACTTTCTGGGCCAGAGAGGTTGATTGGCATTGTATTTACAATTATCTCATCGTTAAAAGGGTACATAGGCTAATAAGTTCCATTCCTAACATTCTGAGGTGAGTTTAATGGACAATTAATGTGCAATCCAGTCAATTTTTTAAAATAATGGGGAGGCTAAGATACTGTTTGTGCAAAGTAAGTGTCATAGTGGCATAACTCAACCAACATTTCTAGAGATTCGCAACTCATGGAGTATCGACCCCTAAACAGCCTCTGATTTGTCACGCAGCTTGTATTGGATGTGCAGGAACTTCCTCCAATTAAATATTGGGAAGACCGAAGCCATCGGCCTGGATTTTAGCTTGGAGGCGCGTTCCATATTGGGGGGCGGGGGGTGCTGTTTTGAGGTCGGGAAACCCGGAATTATGGGTTTCCCGAACGTCTTTCAGTTTTTAATATAGGTTTTCCGCCAGCAGCCAACCTGATTGATAAACCCTACAGCACAAGGCTGAGGCTGAGCTCACCTGAAATCAGGTAGGCCTAATGGGGGTGTGGGAGAGATCACGGTTATGGGGGGGGGGAATGTCCGATTGCATGAAGTCTGATCACGAGGGGGGGGTGCAATCATTGGGGGGGGTGTCGGAAAAGGGGGTCCGATGTTGGTCGGGAGGTTCTGATGGTGTTCGGGAAGGCAGATGGTGATTGAGGGGGGGTCTGATCATGGGGGCGGGCAGATGGTGGTCGGAAAAGGGGGTCCGATGTTGGTCGGGGGGTTCTGATAGTGTGGGGGGAGAAGACAGATCGAGAGGGGGGGTTTACTGCGTAGCTTGTTGGGCCTGGTGGAAAACTCCTGCTCTTCCTAGCTCACAAGCAGTGCTGTAAAGGCACTAACCTGAGCCCTTCTCTCCTCCGTTCAGCTGCTGGGTTTCCCGAGGTGTGGGAGACCCAGCCGACATGAGTTAAAAATAGGATGACTTTTAAAATGCTGCCTCATTATAATATTTAAATGACCAACCCGCCTCCTCCAAGCGGATTGGTCGCCAGCCCCTTGTCCTGCCTCCGTTAAAACCGAAAGTGGGCAGGTTCGAGGCGGGTTGGGTTCCTGTTTCAGATTCTTACAGTGTCAGCTGTGGCTCAGTTTGTAGCACACTCACGTCAGAAGGTTGTGGGTTCAAGTCCCACTCCAGGGACTTGAGCACACAAAGCTAGGCTGACACCCCAGTGCAGTGCTGAGGGATTGCTGCACTGTCGGAGGTGCCGTCTTTCAGATGAGGCGTTAAACCGAGGCCCCGTCTGCTCTCTCAGGTGGACGTAAAAGATCCCATGGCACTATTTCGAAGAAGAGCAGGGGAGTTATCCCCGGTGTCTTGCCCAATATTTATCCCTCAATCAACCTCACAAAAACAGATGATCTGGTCATTATCACATTGCTGTTTGTTGGCTGCCACGTTTCCCACATTACAACAGTGACTGT
Organism: Somniosus microcephalus; assembly: GCF_052327205.1. Lineage (NCBI taxonomy): Eukaryota > Metazoa > Chordata > Chondrichthyes > Squaliformes > Somniosidae > Somniosus > Somniosus microcephalus. The sequence continues at coordinate 37,189,957 of NC_141012.1, read as the reverse complement.
ACTTCAAAAGTACTTAATTGACTGTAAAGCGCTTTGAGACGTTCGGTGGTCATGAAAGGCGCTAGATAAATGCAAGTTCTTCTTCTTCTTCTTTGAATTTTAACTCCTGATCCTACCCCCAACCCAACTCACTTTTGGGATTTCAGATTCAGCCCATTGCCTTCAGTCCCCACCACAAACTTCATTCCTTAGACACCGACTCCATCCCTCTCCCTGGCCACCGTCTGAGGCTAAACCAGATCGTTCACAACCTTCGCGTGCTATTTGACCCTGGGCTCAGTTTCTGACTCCAAAACTGCTCCATCACTAAGACTGCCTACTTCCACCTCTGTAACATCCGTCGTCTTCACCCCTGCTTAGCTCGTCTGCTGTTGAGACTCTTATCCATACCTTTGTTACCTCTAGACTCGACTAGTCCAATGTTCTCCTGGCCAGCCTCTCACCTTGCACCCTCCATAAGCTTGATGTCATCCAAAACTCTGATGGCCGTATCCTAACTTGCACCAAGTCCCACTCACACATCACCCATGTGCTCGCTGACCTACATTGGCTCGCTGACCTACAACGCCTTATTTTTCTAATTTCACCCTTGTTGTCAAATCCCTCACCCCTCCTTATCTCTGTAACCTCCTCCAGCCCTACAACCCTCCGAGATCACTGCGCTCCTCCAATTCTGGCCTCTTGCACATCCCCAATTTTAATCACTCCACCATTGGTGGACGTGCCTTCAGCTGCCCAGGCCCGAAGCTCTGGAATTCCCTCCCTAAACATCTCCACCTCGCTACCACTCTCTCCTCCTTTAAGACACTCCTTAAAACCTATCTCTTTGACCAAGCTGGTCACCTGTCCTAATATCTCCTTACGTGGCTCGGTGTCAAATTTTTGTTTGATAATCGTTTCTGTGAAGCAGCTCGGGATGTTTTACGACATTAAATGCGCTATATAAATGCAAGTTGTTATTGTTGTATCTCTTAATCCCCTGAACTTGCTGGCTGATTTGCACATTAGTAATAGTGTGGGACGTTAACACGGTGTTATTTTTCCAGCAAGGTCCAGCCAATTGTATTATGTCTTTCAAAGGAAACTGCACAAACAGGTATCATTGTCTGGAAGAAAATGTCTGCAATAAACATGATCTTGGGTGAACTTTTAAAATTGTCAGCTGAGAAGGATAATGTCCTTCTTAGCACATTAGATGGAGGATTTATAATGAATCCTTGCACGGTGTGATGTGACAACATTTACGAATGTTGCCCTTGATAAGACATAAAAGAGACTCCAGTCTAATTAAATGCGTTGTGCCTGGAATAGTCTAATATTTGTACATAAAGTGATAATGCAGTGCCTGTGTGAATGAGAATTAAAATCCTGATTTTTTTTTTTGCTGAAATAAATTGAATCCTTGATAGGTTGTGATGTGATATTAAAATGGCAAATTGGATTATTTTGCTTTGATTATCAGTGTCATATTTACAGAACTGAAAATACATTAGTGGGAGGTGAAATCTTTCCCGCACGTATCATTGTGTATGTGCACAGCATTCAAGGCTTTAGAGCTTTGTCGATTTGACATAAGGGAGATAAGTCTCCATGCATTGGGCAGGCAGACGCTTAATAGTCAGTGTGGCTTTTCTAGTCTAGGTGTCTCTCATCTGACTGTGAAGCCATCACCTTTGAGTCTTTCAGAGATTAAACAGCCGGTAGTTTGTTCATAGTGTTTTCAGGTTTTGAACATTATCTTTAGGCATTGAATTCTTCGACCATAGCAAAACTTTAAATGCACCAAGAAGGGACAATTTCTTTACTCTTGCATCCTGCTGATAGCAATCACACACTGATATGCTGATTTAATAGGACAGAAATGTCTTTCAATTTTTTTTAAATTGAGAAGTCAGGGTGATGCAGTGGGATTGGTGCTCACTTTGTACCTCGGAGCAAGTCCAAGTGGATTGGTTCCAAGTCTTTTCTGTCTGATGCTTGTTAAGGGTCCAACATGAGGCGAGTTTGAGCATTTTCAACATAATCTCCAATTGGCAAGGGCCTATCGCACAGAATGCCACTCAATGCAAACCAGCAGTCTCACTCAGACAGCCCCCAGGATGGCTGGTGTGGGAAATGGAGTGGTGTCACATGAGTGCAGTGGGTAATGCTCTTCTGGACTTAGGGTTGGGAATCATGCATGTTGTTGAGGCAAAGTGGAGGGAGGTCGACAGAACATCGAAGCTGAACTGAGGACGAGTGATGCTAGCACTCTAAATGGAAAGTGTTCCATTTCCCAATACTAACATCCCTCACCTTCAGCACCAGAAAATATATAAAAGAAAAGAAAACACAAACAGGATCAAAATAATTTCGATGTCTATGCACACTCTTCAGAATGATGGTGATTTATTTGCCATTATGCACATTAACAGATAACCGAAGTATGAAAACACTGGCCATGATTACAGATAGTCCAGTAATGTGGGGCAGGAAATCTGAGGAACTGGCCAGGTGGAGAGTGACCACTGCTCGCTAATAGTGATTTGCACACTCCACAGATGAAGTATAGGGGGGAATTTTGTCAGCCCTGGGGAGGCGGGTTTGGAGGTGGGACTGCCGAGAAAATGGCAGAAACTGGGAGCGGGTACCGACCCCGCTCCCAACCCGCCTCTGTGCCATCTTCTCGGGAGGCAGGTCCCCAACTCGCGTAGGGACCTATCTCCTCGAGACAGGAAGGGGATTACAGCCAATTAACTGCCTGTTAACAGGCTTATCCCCATTTTACCAACAGAAGTGCAGTCTTCCCGACGTCAGGAAACCCTGCCAGGGTCAGCGAGGCGAGCAATGGGTCTGCGGGGGTGAGAGGGGTCCAAAAGTGTGCTGTGGAGGTGAGTGATGGGTGCAAGTGTGGAGAAGTAAGTATGTGAGGTGAGTGAAAAGTGTTAGAAAAAGTTTCCTTACCTTTGTTTCTTCCTGCAGGCTTCAACCCTGGGGGATCTGGTGGCTCCTCATCCTCATCTCCACGGCAGAGATGACAGAATGGCTGCTGCATTCTCAGATGCAACAGCCATCTGATTTCTGCTCAGGAAAGAGGTTTGGTGAGTCTTGAGTACAAAGACTCACCAAAGAACAGAGATTGTCAGTGTTTGACAGCTTCTCAAAGCTGTCAAATGCTGACAATTCATCTGCCAAAAAGTTTTGACAGATGAAACGTCATAAGCTGACGTTCTCTGTCACTGGCTTTCCCTTAATTGGCCTGCTAAGCCCCCAAGGTGGGCTTAACAAGGTCAATCAAGGGAAAATAACGTGGTTTGGCTGGATGTCATGGGGGGGCGGGACTGAAACCCGACAACCAGTAGTCCCGCCCCCAACGCACCCCCATTGATAAAATTCCCCCCTTATTCTCTGTGTTCATGTGAAATCTGCTTCATAAGAGAGAGTTGAGCCCTAATTTCCTTTCATTCATTCTTTGCTTTCAGGCGGTTCCTGTGCCTTTCACTTGAGGGGCCTGACCTCAGAATGTGTGCCAATATCCTACCCGGCTTTGTGAGGGGTAAGACAGTGGACAGTAAAAAAAACAATTCAACAGTTTGCAGTGTTCTTGTGGTAAGAAACTGTTTTGGTTCCTGCAACTCCGTTCAAACCTAGGGGAATGGGAACTAAGTGTGTGACACCAGCTCACTAAGTCCCCATCACACTAACATCTCCATCAAAACATACAAGCAGGACGTGAACTCCCTCTTGCACTTAACGATGAAATGTTTGCAGAATCAAGTACCTTTCACCATCATTGCAGCATATTGGATAGAAGTTGAGCATTTTGTGTGTGATGATGACGTGTGCATAGTGGTGAACATAAGGGCAGCACGGTGGCATAGTGGTTAGCACTGTTGCCTCACAGCGCCAGGGACCCGGGTTCAAATCCGGCCTCGGGTGACTGTCTGTGTGGAGTTTGCACATTCTCCCCGTGTTTGCGTGGGTTTTCTCCGGGTGCTCCGGTTTCCTCCCACAGTCCAAAGATGTACGGGTTAGGTTGATTGGCCATGATAAAAATTGGCCCTTAGTGTTAGGGGGGATTAAATACGTGGGGTTATGGGGATAGGGCTTGGGTGGGATGGCTGTCGGTGTAGGGACCGGGTGCTAGGGTTTGGATGATCAGCCATGATCTTGTTGAATGGCGGAGCAGGCTCGAATGGCCTACTCCTGCTCCTATCTTCTATGTTTCTAACGTCCTAAAATGTAATGGCCCAGTAATTCGGGTCCCAACGCGTGAGTAAGCACCGTGTACTCACGCGTGGACCCGATGGAAGTGCCGGTTTTCAGCATGCACAGCGCATGCACGGAAAACCGGCATTTCCTTTCCTCTGAACCAAGGGGTTCAGAGGTGGAACGCATGCGCGCAGGAGTCTGCGCGTGCGCGCTGAAATTCCTTTTTTTTTACAGGGTTGCCCGTGCGATAAGGCCTCCCGTTTTTACGCGAGAAAAAAGCAGACGTAAGTACTTAGTTTTAAAAGGTAAGTGGTCTATTAATTAAAGTTAGAATTTTTTTTCCACAGTTTTATTATTTTTAAAGACTTTACAGTTAGGTAAGTGTATTTTTAGACCCGATTTGTTGAAAAATTATTTTTTTCAAGAATTTGAATAATTGTTTAAATTCGTTTTTTTACAGTTATTAATAGTTCATTTAATTAGTGGGATGTTTTTTTAACTTTTATTTGAAGTTTAAGTACTGTTTTGGGCACCCGGAGTTTTCATGAGTTTGACAGTTCTTACTATCAAACTCATGGATGAACTTTTGCAACCTCCGATTGGTTGCCCAGTGCTCATGTGATCCCAGCTGACTCATCGGACTAACTACGCTGCTGGATCACGCAAGCACAGCGTGCCGGGAGCTGAACCGGGCCACTGACAGGAAATCCACGCAGGGGCAGGCTTCAACTGTCGGCGCGCTAGGTAAGTGTAGGTCGGGGGCTTGCACCCACGGGAAGCCCCCGACACGAATTTCTGGGCCATTATAATAAAGTTAGAACTGGTGGTCCCATGGCCTTTTTAAACTGATAACATTATAACAAGGATGAAATGTATTAAGACTGAAAAGTAATGCACTAGGACCTCCTGGAACATGTGGAAGGTTAACAGTTCATAATGGAATTCTCTACCACAGAAGGCAGTAGAGGCCAATTCATTAAATATATTCAAGAAGGAGTTCGATATATTTCTTAAGGCTAAAGGGATCAAGGGATATGGGGAGAAGGCAGCGACAGGGTACTGAATTTGGTTGATCAGCCATGATCTAATTGAATGTTGGAGCAGGCTCAAGGGGCCGAATGGCCTACTCCTGCTCCTATCTTCTATGTTTCTATGGTTCTATAAGAAAAAAAACCTGATCCTTGTCAACAAATATGAAGTCTAGTGATGGAGGAGTTGAACAATTATCAATAGTTTTTTGGGGAGAGGGACTATTCTACAGCAAGAACTTTTAAATCACTTTAATGAGCTGGATTACACTGGGCTAATCAAGTTAGCAAAATTGTTGGTATAATTTGAAGCAGCTTAAACATTGCTGTCCAGTGTATGCCTTCAGCCCTGACCTTCCCACTTCTTCCCAACCCCACCTCGGGCCTTACCATGTTCGTTTCCAAAACTAGCCCCCGCCATTCCCAACTCGAATTCCCGTTTTGTTTCCGACCCTCTTAGGACGTAATGATTTCCAGAGGTGCAAATACCAGTTCACAACTCAGCTTTGAATCCATTCTGACAACTGGAAGAAGAATGAGGCACATCTTAGACCTAAACACAGCCCGCGACATGTAATATGCTTTAAAGGAGCAAAAGCTGCCAAATGAACAAATCAGTACAGCAATATGTATGAGAGGCATACCTAGAGAGTGGGACATATATGGAAAAGAGAGGGGACAGAGGTGAGATACAGAAAGAGAGAAAGGAACAGAATGATAGAGAGTCAGAGTCTGATAGAGTCTACAATGAAAGAAAGTATGTGAGAGTTAGGGAGAGAGAGAGAGGAAGACAAACAGAAGTCAAAGATGGAAAAACTACAAAGTCGGAAAGAAGTAAGAGGAAGAGACAGACACAATGGCCATGATTTTACTAACCTTGGCGGGTCCGTGGCGGGCGACGCTGGTGGTGGCTCCCGACCCTGCTACTTGCTCCAGCCCACTGTCCAACATGAATGTTCCTTGATTGGGCTTGTTAAGCCCGCCCAGTGAGATTCACAGCCAATTAGAGGAAGCGGGTCTGGTGATGTCATTTGATGACATGTCATCAGCCATTTTCCTTAAAGAGACCATGGCCAAAATTCTTTTGACATTTGTGCTGTCAGTGTTCAGCATTGAGATGCTGCAAACCCTGACAATGACTTCACAAAGGCACAGGGCTGCACCAAGGCTCTCCCATGACTCCCTCCATATACTATGGAGGGTGTCACAGCACCCTTTTCCCTTCCCATGGGCAGATGACACCTCCCCAGGAGATCAACTCAGCCTGGTTGCACTTTGCAGAGGAGGGCACAAGCAGGGATGTGGTCAGGAGGACCAGGCTGCAGTGCCGCAAACATTTCAATGATCTCAGTAGATCACGATATGTTACTGCAAAACCACATTCAACCTCCTCCTGCTGTGCCACTCATCACATCCCCATCACTGTGCCTTCGCTACCCTGCTCCTGCACATCCTTACTCACACCAACTTACCTTGCACCTCCACCCATCCCTCTCTATCTACATTATCACATCCCCATCTCACTAGCCACCCCTCACACTCACCCTCATCCTAGTGCAATCATAACAACTAACAACACACAAGGGTAGGCACTTGTGTGTTTTATCCAATGTTCATGTAAAGTTTCTGTTAATGTGGTGTCAAACATTGAAACCTTTATTTTCAACACTTTGCGTTCTTGGACAGATTTGTGTGCACCTTTGGAAGTGGCTTAGTGAGGAGCAGTGACTTTTGAGACATAACGGTACCCCCCGCAATGGTGATGAGTGTGAAAGGAATGGCTTGGGCATTGTAGAGGTGCTTTATGGTGTTGCTGTGGGGTGATGCCAACCTGGCACATCATGTGGCAGCCAGGGTGTACAGCATCAAGTGAAGTCAATTTGGCCATGGTGAGGCCATCCCTGGCCTCCCGGGCAGCAATGCGCTCGAGTGCTGATGCCCTGTGCCTTGTGCAGCATCAGGTGATTGCGGAGAAGGTTGGTGGTGTTGTTGTTGGTGCTGCTGGTGTGCCAGGTGATGCTGATGTTGGGGTTGATCGTGGTAGGATTCTGAGGACCAAGGTGAGAGCGTATAAAGGGCACCCATGCTGATGGAATAGAAGGCAGGTGAAGTAGAGATGACAGAAGCGATCTGTCAATGGTGAGAAAGGTAAAGAAGTGAGACTGGATGGAGACTTGTGTAAAGACTTGCAGCATGGTGAATCTGTTGTGGAAATGCAGTGAGGAAGAGTTTGTGGCTGAGGGAAGATATCTCTGTAAGGTGGGAACTTTTACTATACATTTGAAGCTGTCAACTCAACAGCTGATTCAATGGCCACTGAACTCCCACCTCAGCTTGACAGACTTGGTCCCTGACCAGTGTGGACCCCTTGGTCGAGCTGTCAAATGCAGAAGGTGAGCTGGAATTCATTCTTAAGTGGCTCTAAACACAAGCCACTAATTACCTGAATTGGGCCCCCCGTTGTGAACCCGCTGCTGCGTGTCGGGTCTGCTCAGTGTTGACAGACTCGACATCGGGGAAAGGCGCATGGTGGTGGGTTTGCAGTGGGGTCCCGACCCGCTGGGGAAAAAAACACTTTCCCACCGGACCCGCCATTGATCCCATCCACTGACCCCTGGAAAATCTCAGCCACTTTTTTTGTCCATGAGCATTGCCACAGGAGATCAACTACTGCATCAACAACTGGTAAAAAATAGAAATAACTTCTTGGACATTCCAAACCACTTGTGTGAGAAGAATGGGCTCCATTGAATAGTTGGGACTGGTCTCATTTTAATTTTCCTGTGAGTTGGTATGAATTTACACTGGTTCTAATGGTTCTAATTGTTTTTGTATCAAATGCATGGGGGAGATTATTCTGGCCTATTATATAGTGCACATAAACTTAGCTGTGCTGCAAACATTATACTGTCTAATAAAATCAGTGTCACATAGAATTTGGCTTGTTTGCAATGCTGACAAGCCTTTGCCTGGTGGTATAGTAAAGATGGCATGCTATCAACAATCACTTTCTACAACAACAAAGCTCAGGACTGTATTCTTGGATGAAGAGTTAAAAACAACCATCTGTGTCAGGTGGGGGAGGAGCTGAATAGAAATCAGGCAAATTTAGGAAAAAATAGGGCAAATTGGAAGACATATAGCCCTAGTGTGCTACATCTCCTAATAGTCTCCTCAAGAGCAGCGTAAATGGGAGCTCTGGGAGTGGGTCCTCTTTATGTTCCACCAGCTGTCCTGTGGTGTGTGGGACGAGAGACCCAAGCGACAGGAAGGAAACTAAAATGGGAACCAAAAAAAAAAGGCATCTTCAAATTCGGAAATATATGTTGAACAGCTTGGGCTGGCCTCGCTTTTCTTTCCCTTTGGGCTAGCGTGTTCTCTTCGGAATTGTGGCTGCAGCTTATAAAGAAGCTTTATGACAGCAGATTTTAAGTTGTAATTTAATAATGAAATGCCTGAGCAGCTTGCTTTGGTGCAGCACTAAATAATAACAACCTACATTTCTTTCTAGCTCCTCGTGTACAATGAAGCATCTCAGGGCGATATACAAAAAGAGTGAATGCTGAGCAGGAGGGAGAGGAGGATTGGACAGTATGGAAGCAAAGTTGAACAGAAAGGAATTTAGGAGGTCTTTGAAAGATGGGAGTGAGATAACAATGAGGAAGTCTTCAGGGAAGGAGTTCAGAGGGCAGGGTATGGTAATGGAGCAGACACTTTGTGGTGGAGCAGGGAACGTTGGAAACAAGTTAGTGTTGGAGGTTGATGAGGTTGAGGGAAGCTCCATTTCTTCCCCCCATTTTCTCCCTTAGCTTTCCTTGGCTATATATTAGTTACAGCCAAAATAGCTGGAATCTAGATTCTCCCAAGTTCTCTGTTAATGTTGCTCTGAACCATCTCTAGAAGATGCATGTGAGTGGGCTGGAGGGGGTTAGGGTAAGGGTGTCTCCCCTTTCCAGTTTTCCTCTTTCTTTCTCTGTGAATCTTATCCTTCTTGCATCCTACCTCCCCAAAGCCTAGACCGACTCCTGTTAAAGTGGTGAGCCTACATCTTAATTGTAGGTAGGGTGCTGGATATGTGTGTGATTGTCAGTGCATTAAAGGTTTCTGAAGGAGAACGTCACTTTGTAATTTGTTGCAGGTGATGGTGCATCAGCGACACAAAGGGTGATGATTGTAATGTTAAGAACCAATAAAGTCTGTGTTGCGATTACCTCTGAGTTTGCCTACACTGAGATCGAACCCACCCCTATGGTTTTAATATACTGCCTGGGTAGTCAAATGTCAACTGTGTAAAGAGAGATGTGGCAAGTGAAGATCATCTAAAAAGATCAGGATTGAATACCAATACTGGGGAACTAGCCGGGAGCAAGCGGAAGCCGAGCGCAAGCAGCGCAAGGAGCGCATGTCAATCCAGGCACCCCACCCACCCGCCCCTTCAACCACCGTCTGCCCCACCTGTGACAGAGACTGTAGGTCCCGCATTGGACTAATCAGTCACCTGCGAGCTCATTTTTAATGTGGAAGCATGTCATCCTCAGTTCCGAGGGACTGCCTAAGAAGAAGAGAAGACTAGACAAATAAAATTTGCAACTTGAGCCTAATCTTCTTTGAGGGAGGGTAAGTAAATATCTGCCACCAATGAAGGGCATGCGGATAAATACTTTTCCACCTTCTTTAACCTTTAACACCCAGGTTCAGTATCAAGAAGTCTCAGGTCATGTATAGAAAGGGATGGATGTCTCCTGCAACACTTCCCCAATCTCAAAGGAGCACCGGTGTGAATTTTCACCTCCCACATTAGCAGGCCATCTGAATGAATCAAGTCAACTGATTTGAATTGAATAGAGTTTTGTTTTCCCCACGGATACGCTTGTAACTGTACTGAAGCTGTATTTAACCAAGAACCTTCGCAGGCTGCTCAGAGATGAAATGTTTTATCTCCTCAGTCTGGACTGGATTTCAACCCGGGTCTCTAAGATGAAAGGAAGCCACCTGCAACAGTAATGAAATGTTGACACAGCTATACGTGTCAACACAAAGATACGAACAAACCTAAACCCCAAACGCTAAGGAAACAATCCGTTTATCACGGAGTGGCTGCTGCAGAAAACTCCACCAATGAGGGAGAAACTTATGATTTAATAAATCATGCTCTGTCTGCAGCAAAAACTGTCACCAGAGCATGCCTAGTGGCTACATTTGTCTGCTACACGCAGAGGCTATGCATTATAAAATCATGTTTGATTCATCAGTCAGCACTTCCTGAAGACCTAGAGGCTTTTGTCTTTTGGGACCCATCTTAGACCGTACCCCGTAGCTACTTAACAGCGAGGTGGGATCTGCTTCTTGATTCAACATGTTAAACAGAAAAATCTCTATTGGCAGATAGATACACGCTAAAGATCATTTTGTACCGTTTGCAATTTTTACACTGTATCATCACTGTGCAGAAAATGGCCGTCTGGGGCATTAAGGCAACTTGGTTCCATATTTGCAGATTGCATTTTCCACTGTGGGTTTAATGCAGAGGTAAAATTTTTGCATCAATAGTCTATTGGAAAGTGGATCCAAATAACAAGCCGTGTCGAATACTCTGAGGTTTAAATAACACAATCATCCTGTGCATTGTGTATATTCAAACAAGGCTTATTTATATTGACAGACTGAAGCCGATACAATTCAAGCTCTCTTTCAATATTTGATTTCCAAAATAAAATGTGTCCAAAGCATGTGGAGTCATTAATGGTGATGCTTTTTTCCTCTCTCATTACTGTGCTGTAAAGTGCAATACAATATACAGTATGGAACAAAAAGTGTCACAATGTATTATTCTGAATGGGCACACTGGAAATTAATGCAATTTGCAACAGTTACAGAGAGGAAATAAAGGGCCCAGTAATTCCGGTCCCAACGCGTGAGTACGGACGGGGTACTCACGCGTGGGCCCATTGGAAGTGCCGGATTTCAGCGTGTGCGGAAAACCAGCATTTCCTCTCCTCTGAACCAAGGGGTTAAGAGGCGGTTCCCGTGCGACGTTTCAGGCAGCGCGTACGCGTTGAACTTCGGTTTTTTTGACAGGCTTGTCCGTGCGTGAAGGCCTCCACTTTTTACGAATGAAAAAAGCAGACGTAAGGACTTAGTTTTAAAAGGTAAATGGTCTAATAATTAAAGTTAGAATTTTTTTTCCACAGGGTTATTATTTTTAAAGAATTTACAGCAAGGTAAGTGTATTTTGGACCCGATTTCTTGAAAAAAAATTTTTTGCAGAAATTTGAATAATTGTTTAAAATAGTTTTTTACAGTTATTAATAGTTAATTTAATTAGTGGGATGTTTTTTTAACTTTTATTTGAAGTTTAAGAACTGTTTTGGGCGCCCGGAGTTTTCATGAGTTTGACAGGTCTTATGTCTAACTCATGAATGGACTTTTGCAAACTCCCATTAGTTGCCCAGTGCTCACGTGATCCCAGCCGGCTCATTGCACTAAGTACACCGCTGGATCACACACACACAGCGCGCCGGGAGCTGAACCGGGCCACAGACCGGAAATCCACGCAGGCCCAGTATTCAAATGCCAGCGCGATATGTAAGTGTAGGTCGGGGGCTTGCACCCGCGGGAAGCCCCCGACCCGAATTTCTGGGCCAACTTCTTTGCTGAAAATGGCACAAGTAAAGACACTTCATCTGTGTAGTCATGAGAACAGGACCCACAGATTTGATGCTCCATGTGCGACTTAATTTCCAGAATCGGTTGTTCCCAAAGAGTGAACAAGCAAAGAGTTTAGGTTTATGGGAGTCATTTTAACTTTTATTGCGGGACAAAAAAAGCAGGTGCTAGCGAATTGACAGCTCCTTTCACAATTCTGCTTCGAAAAGAAAATCATGCAAGGTGTATAATGTGCTGCTGATTCTCCATCACCTGTTTTTTTGCCTGGTGCTAAAACACTCCCTATACATGGGGTGGGGAAGGTGCGGTGGTTTGACAATAGCGAGGAGTCGCAACCATTTCCAGCACCCACCTGAAATTTGGATGTGTGCCGCTGGCCATTTTCTGGTCCACAGTAAGAAAATGTCGATCAGCCCCCGCCTGAATTTTCGCTTGGCTGCTCAAGATCCTTGTCGTGGGTCCGGACTCGGAGAATTACCCACATGCATAGGATTCAGAAACGGATGTGGAAAAGGAAAAGAAGACACTGGAGGCAGAAGTGAAAAAAAATTAACTTTCCTGAACTTGAAAAAACATTACAGGGAAAGCAGCTTTCCATTGTACTTTAAAACTAAAATACATATTAGTGTCGTTGTTAGTGTGGAAATAATCAAAACTTACCTTTCTATAATAAAAACAGAAAATGCTGGAAATACTCAGCAGGTCAGGCAGCATCTGTGGAGAGAGAAACAGAGTTAACGTTTCAGGTCGATGGTGTTGTGTATGTACCTTTAAGAGAGAACTACTTTTACAGCTCCTGTATACTGTAGTACCGGCAGTGACCACACCTGTATATAAGCCTTGAGCATGTCTCTGCACTGTTAGTCTTTAGACTACCCTCCTCCAGTAAACACCTGTTGATTGTTAATTTACAGCCTCCGTCTAGTTATTGGAAAACATCATACTTTAAGAATCACGGATTCAACAGTGGCGACGAGGTTGATTCAAATCTACCTGCAACTCTGCATTTCCTTTCAAGGATTCGCTCCGGGAGGACAGTGGAAGAAAGTCGAGGCCAGAAGCACGGGCGTCGACCACGAGCAACCGCCCAGTCATCCGGCAGAGAGTGAACATCGCAGGGGAGGCTGTTGAGAGCTGGGCTTGGTTCTCCAGCCACGACGATCCAGCAAAAGACTGGCAACAGGTGCAGCGCAGACCCTTCCCGGACAGCGGCGGCTGGAGCCGACCGACAGCACAGAAAAGGCCGAGCAGCATCGACGGGGTAAGAGAGAGGGTGAAGCGCACATGGCACAGTTGGGGGTTGAAAACCGAGCGGCGTCGACGGAAAACAAAAAGAGAGAGAGGGTAAAGCAGCAGCCGGGTTCAGGACTGAGCGGCGGCAACGAGAGAGGCACACAGGAGAACACGCAGAGCACAGCCAGGGCTCAAGGGCTGAACAGCGTCCGCGGGGGAAAGAAAGGAAGCGCGGGAGACGCCATTGAGCTGCGGAGAAGAAGGGAGAGCGTGGGAGACGCCATTTTAGAAGCCGCAGCAGAGAAGAAGGGCGAGCGAGGGAAGAAAGGAAAGCGCGGGAGACGCCATTTTGTGCCAGCGGAGAAGAAGGGAGAGCACGGGAAATGCCATTTTAGACAGTTTAATCACACCCAGGGATGCCGAAGAGTGGCAGTATCACTGCGTTCGACAATGAAGTCGAAGATTGGGCGACATATGTGGAACGCATTGAGGTGCACTGCAAGGCAAATGAAGTGCCAGATGTTAGGAAAGCACTGGTTTTGTTGAATTCCATGGGTGCAAAAACTTATGGCTTACTGCGAAACCTAGTAACCCCAGAGAAGCCAGTGGATAAGAATTTCGAAAGCATAGTGGAAATCCTACAGGACCACTTAAACCCCACACTGCTGCTGATAGCAGAAAGATTTAAGTTCCACAAAAGGAACCAGCATAAAGACTAAAGTAATGCTGAGTACTTAATGGAACTGCGCAAGCTATCGAAACACTGCCAGTTTGGATTGGGACTAGCAGATACATTACGGGACAAGTTTGTGTGTGGGCTTCAAAGTGAAGGAACCCAGAAACGGCTTCTATCAGAAAAGGATCTTACACTGGACAAGGCTTTCAGCATGGCAGTATCACATGAAGCAGCCGCATGGGGCGCTGCAGAGATACAACGGAGACCGCAAGAATATGGCACCAATGAAATGTCATATGGAGCAGGGAAGTGTTATCGCTGCGGCAGAACAACACATGACCAGAAGGATTGTTGGTTCAAGGACCAAGTGTGCAGACAGTGTGGAAAAGCAGGACACATAGCAAGAGTCTGCAGATCAGGGAAGAAAACTAGCAGCAAGAAATCTCCACAGGAGAAGTACAAAAAGGTACATAAGGTGATGGACACTAGTTCAGACGAACAGAAAAGTGATACAGACTCCGGAAGCAAGGAGCTGGGTTGTCTGAAACGACATAAGGTAATCAAAATGGAGGATCACCAGGCTATCCGGGTCACGCTCAAGATAGACAGAGTCCAAGTGAAAATGGAATTGGACACAGGATCAGCCCTAACAGTCATAAACCAAAGGGACTACAAGCGGCTATTTTCACATATACCCTTGAAAGCTACAGAGATTGTCTTGAAGACGTACACGGGGCAAAAAGTTTACCCCAAAGGAAAAATAAGGGTGAACGTGATATACAAAGGCCAGGAAATACCCAAAATGGACCTATATGTATTGCGAGATGGAGGACCACCACTACTAGGACGTGAATGGATCCGGAAGATACAATTAGATTGGCATTCCATACAGGCACTGAAGGTTGAGGCCAAAAAGGATGACGACGTCACACCTGGACGACTGTCAAAAATGCTAACTGACGCACAAGAAGTGTCCAGGAGGGACTCGGAACACTAAAAGGCATAACAGCGATGATTGAAATAGAGGAAAATGCAAGCCCAAAGTTTTTTAAGGCCTTATGCGATCCGACCAGCCGTCGAAGCAGAGCTGGAAGGGTTGGAACATTCAGGAGTACTGTCCAAAGTAGACTGGAGCGAGTGGGCTACACCCATCGTTCCTGTAATGAAGAGGTCGTTGAGTACTACGCCTGGGGAACCAAAGAAGGTCCGCATCTGTGGGGATTTTAAGGAGACAGTGAACCCAGTCCTTCACACGGTACAATATCCACTTCCACGGATTGAGGATATTTTCGCCTCGCTATCTGGAGGTAAACGCTTCACCAAAATTGATCTGGCCCAGGTGTACCTGCAAATGGAGGTAGAAGAAGCCTCGAAACAATACCTCACGATCAACACTCATAAAGGTCTCTACCAATACAACCGGCTGGTGTTCGGGGTAGCATCGGCTCCGGCTATTTGGCAAAGGGCAATGGATCAAGTCCTGCAAGGGATTCCAGGGACCCAGTGTTATTTGGACGACATCCTGGTCACGGGCGAAAATGACAGTGATCACCTTGCCAACCTGGAGGAGGTGCTCACTAGGTTAAAGGAATATGGGCTACGAGCTAATCGCCACAAGTGCGAGTTTTTCCAGAAGCAGATCTCGTATTGTGGCCACGTTATTGATGAAGAGGGGTTACATAAGTCCCCTGAAATGATTGAGGCAGTAGTCAAGGCACCAGCACCGGAAAATGTGTCACAGCTGAGGTCGTTCCTCGGGCTGGTGAACTACTACCATAAGTTCTTACCAAATTTGTCCATAGTATTACACCCACTGAACACCCTACTACAAACTGGGGTACCATGGAAGTGGAATGACGAATGTAAACGAGCTTTCCAGAAGTGCAAAAAATTGATCACGTCAAAAGAGGTGTTGGCCCATTTCAACCCAGCACTACCAATTCGGTTGGCATGTGATGCATCACCCTATGGTATTGGAGCGGTGCTGTCGCACAAATTCCCAGACGGGTTGGAGAGGCCAGTAGCCTTTGTGTCTCGGTCACTAACCTCAGCCGAGCGCAACTACGCCCAGATCGACAGGGAGGCCCTCAGCCTAGTATGGGGAGTAAAAAATTCAACCACTATCTGCATGGGCAGAAGTTCACCTTGCTGACTGACCACCAACCACTTGTCTCCATCTTTAATCCAAAGAAGGGCGTTCCAGTGATGACTGCACAACGGCTACAAAGATGGTCCCTTTTTCTAGGGGCGAACCAATATGAAATAGAGTATAAGGGCACGAAACAGCATGGAAACACTGATGGGCTATCACGCCTGCCACTGCCTACTGCGGAGGAAGCACCAGCAGTGGACCCTGTCGAAATATTTTATTCGTCGATAATTGAACGATTGCCAGTAACTAACGCGGATATAGAGAAGGAGACCCGCAATGATCCGACACTGTCTCAGGTATATGATTTGATGGTGAAGGGATGGCTAACACATGGCAACTCACTGTTGCCAGCATTCTCATCCAGAAGAGAACAGCTGTCAATATGCCGAGGGACAGTGATGTGTGGATCCCGAGTTGTAATTCCACCCAAGTTAAGGGAGAGAGTGTTCAATGAGCTTCACGAAGGCCATCTGGGAGGGGTGAAAATGAAAAGCCTTGCTAGGGCTTATGTGTGGTGGCCGGGGATCGATCAACAAATCGAGGACCTAACACAGAGCTGCTTAGGATGCCAGAAGGTCCAAAATGCACCACCACATGCTTCTCTACACCCATGGGAGTGGCCCTCCTCTCCATGGCAACGGGTGCATATTGATTTTGCTGGTCCATTCATGGACTCAATGTTCTTAATAGCAGTGGAAGCGCACTCGAAATGGCCTGAGGTGATCAAAATGTCCTCAACAACTACAGAGAAAACGATTGCAGTCCTACGGACCATATTTGCCAGGAACGGCTTGCCAGAGCAGATTTGCTCTGATAACGGACCACAGTTTGTGTCCGAAGAGTTTCGGAAATTTATGAGAAGGAATGGGGTAAGGCATTACACATCCGCCCCGTATCATCCAGCCACAAATGGATTGGCTGAAAGGTTCGTACAAACCTTTAAAAAGGCGATAAGGGCCATGTGCGATGATGAAATTCGACTACAGCATAAGGTGGACAATTTCCTGTTAGCCTACAGAAATGCGACACATGCAGTTACCAACCAGACCCCGGCCATGATGTTCTTTAACCGAAGGTTGAGATCTCGTCTGGATTTGCTCAGACCAAATGTGCGAAGAAATGTTGAGGATAAGCAATTCCAGCACATCAATGAAAAGCCGACAAGGAGCTTCAATGTCGGACAACCAGTCTTGGCCCGCGACTACCAAACAGAGAAATGGCAACCCGGAACGATATGCACATGGCAGGGGCCATTAATGTACACAGTGGATGTCGGGGAGAACATTGTGAGACGCCATGTCGACCAGATCCTTGCCTCACAGGAACGATTCAACCCCATGTCTCGCGTACCTGGTGAGGAACCCGACATACTGGTAGCATCTACCTCAGAAACAGTAGCAGCGGAACCTGATGAACTAACCGACGAAAGGGGGCCAGAATCGCCTCTGCACCAAGAACAAGAACCTCCGGAAAGGCGCTATCCAGAAAGGATCAGGAAGCCACCCCAAAGACTGAATCTATCAATGGACTATTTCAGTTTAATGTGCATGTTAAAGTGTTAACTGTCATTTGAATGTTATGGGTACTGTTAATCTAAAAGGGGAGGAATTGTAGTGTATGTACCTTTAAGAGAGAACTACTTTTACAGTTCCTGTATATTGTAGTACCGGCAGTGACCACACCTGTATATAAGCCTTGAGCATGCCTCTCAATTTTCAATTCAATTCAATTCAATTCAAATCGCTTTATTGGCATGACAAGTTACCTCTTATGTTGCCAAAGCATTGGAAAACATTCATGTTTGTTCACAAAAATACAGATCTATCCATACAGTGTATAAACAGATATATCCCTGAGTTTATAAATATATACTTTCATATAATTTATATATACTCTTTTCTTATATTTACTGGTTGTCCCTCTGTTTATGGCAAGCTGTAACATAGTGTGCCGCTAGTGTTATGCAATTTCTCTCTTCCCCTAGTAGGTATGGGAGTTTTTGGTCGTCATTCAAATTTCTGAATTCCGGGCATATTTTTGTGAATTTTGGGTAGAAATTCTCCCCTATGCCCTGATATTTTCTACAAGCTGTGAGGAAGTGCATCTCTGTCTCCACCACTCCCTGACTGCAGTGAGAGCATATCCTGTCCTCTCTTGGTAGCCGGGTCTGTCTGTGTCTACCTTTTTTGATCGCCAGGTTATGTTCACTAAGTCTGTACATTGTCAAAGTTTTTCTCAGTTTGCTATCCTTTACCATGGTCAGGTAATCAGCCATGTTGTATTGTCTGTTTAGGGCCAAGTAGCAATTGAGTTTGCTTTGGGTTTTTGTTGTTTCTGCCCAATATGACAGATATTTTTCCTTTTGCTTAGCGACGATTGTGTTGGGTCGAATTCTTTGTGTTACGCTGTCACTGTCCTGGGGCTGGTTATTGTTAGTAGTGTTAGTAGTTACTTCACTGAGTCCCAGGACTAGTTGACTGAGGGTATTCTTCTTTATGGTCCTCTCTTGGCATTTCAGGGCTTCGTAATGATAGCATTGGGGGTTGCTCATTTCTAGGTGTTTCCAAAATTTGGTGGCTCTTTTTTGGATAGTGATTATTAATGGATATTGGCCTAGTTCTGCCCTGCATGCATTGTTTACGGTTTTCCTTTGAGTCCGGAGGATACTTTTACAGAATTCTGCATGTAGGATCTCAATTGGGTGTTTGTCCCATTTTGCAAATTCTTGTTGTGTTAGCGGTCCCCACACCTCACTGCCATAGAGTGCAATTGGTTCAATTACTGATTTGAAAATTTTGAGCCAAATGCTAATTGGGATTTCTATTTGGATTGATTTTTTAATGGCATAGAAAGCCCTTCTTGCTTTCTCTTTCAGTTCATTCACAGCCAGTTTGAAATTTCCCGTAGAACTGATTTTTAAGCCCAAGTATGTGTAGTTAGTACGATAGCAAAATACTGCAGATGTTGGAAATCCGAAATAACAACAGAAAATGCTGGAAAAACTCAGCAAGTCAGGCAACATCCGTGGAGAGAAATTTGAGTTGACGTTACCCTTGAAGAAGGGTCAAACCCGAAACGTCAACTCAAATTTCTCTCCACGGATGTTGCCTGACTTGCTGAGTTTTTCCAGCATTTTCTGTTGTATGTGTAGTTAGTGGTTTGTTCAATTTTGGTTGTTCCTAGTGTGAAA
The DNA here is from genome assembly GCF_052327205.1 of Somniosus microcephalus. Classification (NCBI taxonomy): domain Eukaryota; kingdom Metazoa; phylum Chordata; class Chondrichthyes; order Squaliformes; family Somniosidae; genus Somniosus; species Somniosus microcephalus. The sequence continues at coordinate 37,170,821 of NC_141012.1, read as the reverse complement.
TTTATTTTGGGTCCCTGATGTCTGGATCTTTGCTGGAACACAAGGACTTTGTTTTTTTGGGGGATTTATTGTCATGGCCCAAGTCTGGCAGTATGACTCCAGCAGATCCAAGTTCTGCTGTAGACCCTCCTTAGTTGGTGACAGCAGAACCAGGTCGTCTGCATAGAGGAGAAATTTAACCTTGGATTCATATAGGGTGAGGCCGGGTGCTGTAGATTGTTCAAGTAGTTTTGCCAATTCATTTATGTAAATATTAAAGAGTGTCGGTGAGATTGGCAAGCCCTGCATCACCCCCCGCCCCTGTGGGAAGTATTTTGTTTGTTTGTCTCCAATTTTAACTGCACATTTGTTGTTTGTATACATTGATTTAATTACATCATATGTTTTTCCCCCTACCCCGCTTTCGATAAGTTTCAGGAATAAACCGTCATGCCAGATGGAGTCGAAAGCCTTCTGGAAATCTATAAAGCATGCGTAGATTTTGCTTTTGTTTTGATGAATGTGTTTGTCAATTAGGGTCTGTAGGGTAAAGATATGATCTGATGTTCTATAGTTTGGCAGGAATCCAATTTGGCTTTTACTCAAGACATTGTGCTCCTCAAGGAAGTTTATAAGTCTTTTGTTTATGATGCTACAGAATACCTTCCTCAGGTTACTGTTTACACAGATGCCTCGATAGTTATTTGGGTCGACTTTGTCCCCACTTTTGTATATGGGCGTTATGAGTCCTTTGTTCCAGATATCAGGGAAGTAACTGACACTCAGAACCAAGTTGAAGAGTTTTAGGATAGCCAGTTTCATTTTATCGTCTGTGTGTTTAATCATCTCGCTTAGTATGCCGTCTGCCCCGCAAGCTTTTCCTGGTCACAGGTCCTTGAGTTTTTCAAAAAGTTCTTTTTCTGTTATTATGGAGTCTAGCGGGTTTTGGTTATCTTTTATGGCCATTTCTAGCTTTTCCAGTTTTTTGCATATTTGGTGTTGCTCTGGCCTTAGTGTATTTTTCTGGTATAATTTTTCAAAGTGGTTTTCCCATGTGTCTCCATTTTGAATGGCCAATTCGTCGTGTTGTTTTTTGTGCAATGTATTCCAGTTGCCCCAGAAACAATTGGAATCAATGGATTCCTCAATGGAGCTGAGTGTATTCTTAATATATTGCTCTTTTTTGGTTCTGAGTGTGTTTCTGTATTGTGTTAGTGTCTGACAATAAGTAAGGCGTAATTCCTCGTTTTCTGGATGTCTGTGTTTTTGGTTTGATATTTTTCTAAGTTTTTTCCTCATGTTATGGCAATCTGGGTCAAACCATTTTTCATAGTTTTTTGTTTTGGGTTTGTTCTTGCGAGCTTTCAAGTTTGACCTTGTTGCCAAATTATCAAAAATATTGTTTAGGTTATTCACTGCCCGGTTTAAGCCTTCTTTATTGTGAGACTGTTAGTCTTTAGACTACCCTCCTCCAGTAAACACCTGTTGATTGTTAATTTACAGCCTCCGTCTAGTTATTGGAAAACATCATACTTTAAGAATCACGGATTCAACAGATGGCCCTTTGTCAGAACTTACCTTTCTATGCTGTGTTTGAAATTCCATCACAGTTCTTTTAAATGCTTGGACAATAGAGACATAGGAACATAGGAACAGGAGTAGGAGCTCCTTGAGCCTGTTCTGCCATTCGATGAAATCATGGCTGATCTGCGATGTAACTCCATCTCCCTGCCTTTGGTCCACATCCCTTAATACCTTTGATTAACAAAAAGCCATCGATCTCCGATTTAAAATTAACAATTGATCTAGCAACAATTGCTGTTTGTGGAAGAGAGTTCCAAACTTCTTCCACCCTTTGTGTGTAGAAGTGTTTCCTAATTTCACTCCTGAAAGGTCTGGCTCTAATTTTTAGACTATGCCCCCTAGTCCTAGAATCCCCAACTGACGGAAATAGTTTCTCTCTATCTACCCTATCTGTTCCCCTTAATATCTTGAAATATTCGATCAAATCACCCCTTAACCTTCTAAATTCCAGGGATTACAACCCTAATTTGTGTAATCTCTCCTCGTAACTTAACCCTTGAAGTCTGAGTATCATTCTGGTAGACTTACGCTGCACTTCCCTCCAAGGCCAATAGAACTGCTCTCTGTACTCCAGGTGTGGTCTAACCAGGGTTTTGTATAGCTGCAGCAACTCGCCAAGGCTTCTTCAGCAGCACCTCCCAAACCCGCGACCTCTTCCACCTAGAAGGACAAGGGCAGCAGGTGCATGGGAAAACCACCATCCCAAGTTTCCCTCCAAGTCACACACCATCCTGACTTAGAAGTATATCGCCGATCCTTCATCGTCTCTGGTTCAAAATCCTGGAACTCCCTCCCCAACAGCACTGTGGGAGTACCTTCACCACACAGACTGCAGCGGTTCAAGAAGGCAGCTCACCACCACCTTCTCAAGGGTAATTAGGGATGGGCAATAAATGCTGGCCTTGCCAGCGATGCCCACATCCCATAAACGAATAAAAAAAATGCATAACCACTACCCTCTTGTATTCTAGTCCTCTAGATAGAAAGGCCAGCATTCCATTAACATTTTTGATTAGTTCTGTACCTGTTCATGACATTTAAATGATCTATGTCTCTTTGGACCTCCACTGTTTTTAGATTGCCACCATATAGAAAGTATTCTTTTTAGGTCCAAAGTAGATGACCTCACATTTGCCTACATTGAAATTCATTTGTCACAGTTTTGCCCATTCACTTAATCTTTTGATATCCTTTTGTAATTTTATGCTTTCATCTACACTATAACACTACTACACTACATCCTACAGTACAACAGTGACTACACTTCAAAAGTACTTCATTGGCTGTAAAGTGCTTTGGAACATCCGGTGGTCATGAAAGGCGCTATATAAATGCATGCCTTTCTTTTCTTTCTTTTTTACACTGCCTAAAATGCCGCCTATCTTTATGTCATCGGCAAATTTGCATATATGACTTTCTATGCCATCATCTAAGTCATTAATAAATAGTGTGAATATTTGAGGCTCCAACACAGATCCCTGTGGGATACCACCAGTCACATTCTGCCAATTAGAGGACCTACTCATTATCCCTACTCTATGTCTCCTGCCACGCAGCTAATTTCCTAACCAGGTCAATAATTTGCACTCAATTCCGTGGGCTTCTACTTTAATTTACAGTCTTTTATGTGGGACTTTATCAAATGCCTTCTGGAAGTCCATATGAATAACATCTATAGACATTCCCCTGTCCACTACTTTAATCGCCTCCTCAAAAAATTCAATCAGGTTTGTCAGGCATGACCTACCTTTCACAAATCCATGCTGACTCTCTCTGATCAACTGAAAATTTTCAAGGTGTTCAGTCACCCTGTCCTTAATTATAGACTCTAGCAATTTCAAGACAACAGATGTTAGGCTAACTGGTCGATAATTCCGTGGTTTCCCTCTCTCGCCATTTTTAAATAGTGGAGTGACATGTGCAATTTTCCAATCTAAATGAAAGGTTCCTGAATCGAGAGAACTTTGAAAGATTATAATAAGGGCATCTGCAATGTACTGACCTACTTCCTTTAAAACCCTGGCATGGAAACCATCTGATCCTGGGGATTTGTCACTCTTTAGTGCCATTATTTTCTTCATTACTGTTATTTTACTTATGTTAATTTTCTTGAGTCCCTGTCCCTGATTTAGTTTCCTTAGGATTTCTGGCATGCTATCCTCTTCCTTTACTGTAAATGCTGATGCAAAGTCATTATTCAACATGTCTGGCATTTCCTTATTATCATTGACAATATTACCGATGTCAATTTTTGAGGAGCCAGCATTGCTCCTGACCACCCTCTTTTTCCTAATATAATTGTAAAAATTATTTGTATTGATTTTGATATCCCTTGCAAGTTTCTTTTCATACTCCCTTTTTGTAGCTCTTATTATCTGTTTTGTCACCCTTTGCTGTTCTTTGTATCGTTCCCATTCGTCAGGATCTGTGCTATTTTTTGCATTTCTGTATGCTTTTTCTTTTAGTTTCATGTAGCCCCTTTCCTCTTTGCAACAAGAAAACGGTTAAGCAATCTAATGAAGCAGAGTACATCTTACAATCAGCCCTGAGATGGTGTTGGGTCAGCATCTATTTTGTATGTCTGCCGTGACCCCTGGCTTTTGCGGCAGACCATTTACCCAGAGGATTCGGCAATGGGTGAAATGCAATCCCTCCGCTGAGCAACACAAGGGCCGGAATTTGCAGTCAGCCGCGAAGCGAAGGCGTTCGCCGTCCCTGTGTCGAGAACTTTGGGTATTCCCACCTTCAATTCAAATCAATGGAAGTTAATGGGAATTCCCTCGTGCGGGCTGCTGTGACGTCAACAGGCTGTCTAAGCAGCCAATCAAAAGACAGAATTCTCACAGACAGCGAACAAGTGAGTAAGCTCTTAAAATAAATGTTCGAGAGAGTGAAACAAAGATTGGGGCTCTCACGTGAGGAAAAGGCAAACCTGAAATAAAAATGGACAAACTTTAAAAAAAAATTAAGAAAACATTTTTTTGAAAAGTTTCTTAAAAATATATAGGCCCAGAAATTCGGGTCGGGAGCATCCCGCGGGTGTAAGCCCCCTGCACTTACCTTGCGCGCCGGCCGTTGAGCTGTAGGGCCCCGTGGAATTCCGCTCCGGGGCCTGGCCCAGCTGCTGGCGCGCTGTGCTTGCGTGTCCCAGGGGCGCAGTTAGTGTGATGCGTCCCCTGGGATCACATGAGCCATGGGCAGTCAATCGGAGGAGGGAAAAGCCCATTCATAAGATTGACAGGAAGACCTGTCAAGACTTATAAATACTACGGGCCCCAAAATAACAGTAAACCTTCAAATAATTTTTTTTTTAAATCACACTTTTTAAATAAACTATAAATTACATTAAATAACTACTTTAAACAATAATTTAAATTTTTGAAAAAAATAATTTTATATTCTAACGGGGCTAAAAATAAACTTACCTTGCTTTAAAGTATTTAAAAATAATAAACCTGTGGAAAAAATGTTTTAATTTTAATTAATTGACCACTTACCTTGTAAAAAGCAGGCCTTACGCCTGCTTTTTACATTTCTAAATACTGCAGGCTTACGATCCCAGGAAAATCTGCAAAAAAAAACCTAAGTGCAAAGCGCACGCGCAGCCTCTCCTGCTTCGTTCAGAGGATTGGAAGTGCCGGTTTCCCACGCATGCGCAGTGCATGCAGGAAACCGGCACTTCCATCGGGCCCACGGGTGAGTACCCAGCGCGTACTCACCCGTGGAGACCCGAAGTTCTGGGCCATAATTGTTTATTAAAATGGACAAATTTCACACTGCACAAAATTAAAATTAGTTTTCCGGGCCCTTAACCTTTGTTTAGCAGTAATAACGCTGTCAAAACCCCAATTACACCGAATCCCTTTAGGTCTAACTTTTAGTGGGGAATTTACCCACGTACATACAGCGGAAGAGCCGAAGTTTTCATCAGTTTCCCTGATTTGGGTGATTACACTGATTGCTGGCTCTGGGGGTAGTGGGTGGGGTGGCGGGCAGCAGGGTTGGGGGGGGAGGTGGGGGAGGGCACAGCGCAGCCTGTTTCGGAGCTGTCATTGACAGTCCGCAACTTCAGGATTTCCACATGCACCAAATCTCGAAGTTTCAAATGCGGAATGACGGCGAACACTGCCGACAGCATCCAGACTGCAAATTCTGGGCCACTGTGGCGATAGCTCCCTCTATAGCATGTCACCAGCAGATATGACAACCTCCGATGCCTTTCCTTGTTATCCAGCTCCTTGGGCCTGCCCTTGCCTGGTTCCACTCTTGCCCATCCAATCACAGCCACAGCATCTCTCGGAATGGCTTTTCTTCCAACCTCTGCACAACTCCATCCTTTTCCTTATCTATATGCTGCCCTCTGGTCACATCATCCAAAACCAGGGGATCAGCTTCTATGTGTACACTGATGTCACCAAACTCCACCACCTCTCTCGACCCCTCCATTGCCTCTGTGTTGTCACACCACACACAGTCGGACATCCAATCTTGGATGAACTTCCTCCAGCTAAACAGTTGGAAAACTGAAGCCTGCTTCTTCAGACCCTGCTGCAAACTCTGTCCTCTTGCCACTGACTCCATTCCCTTCCCCAGCCTTGTCTCAGCCCGAACCACACTGTAAATAACCTCGGTGAACTGTTTGAGCCCAGGCTGAACCTATGACCTCATACCCTTGCCAGCATAAACACCTGCCACCTCCATAACATCACCCACCTCCACCCCTACCACAGCCAATCTGCTGCTGAAAACCTCATTCATGTTTTTTATCACCGTCAATTACTCCAATTCTCTCCAACCCAGGCTCCTATCCTGCACCACCATCAACTCAAGCTCATTCAAAGCTCTACTGCCCATCTCCTCCGCCAGCAGCCCTGTCCTTGTGGATCTGCACTGGCTCCCAGTTCCCCACTACTTCCGATTGTAAATTCTCATCCTTATATTAAAATTTCTGCATAATGTCATTTCCCCACCCCCTGCGACCTCTTCCAGCCCTACAAACCCCTCCCATCCATACTCTCCATTTCTCTGACTCTGGTCTCTTGTGCAACACCCACCACCCCCACCCACCTCCCCCCCCCACCCCACCCCCATCCCCCGCCCTCCCTTCGCCCCACCATTGGTGGCTGTGCCTACAGCAGCACAGGTACCACTTTCTGGAATTCCCTCCCTAAACTCTTTCACTTCCTCCGCATCCCTGACCTCCCTTAAGACCCATCTCTGCGGTCAAGCTATTGGTCAGCTCTCATCGCCTCTCCTCCTTTGGTCCAGTGTCGATTTTCCTTATGCCTGTGTGAAGATTCTTGGGACATTTCTCTATCTTAAAGATGCTATGTAAGTCCAAGTTGTTGTTGCTATCCTCTGAAATGGTAATAGTTTCAAGATTAAATACAAGAGATCTGACCTCGATGAAGCTGTGGTGTGAAGGAAGATAATAGTGCACTCATTTTCCATTTGGAACTGTCTACTTAATGCTCCTTCTACTGATTAAACTGAATGGCCATCCAACGCCCTGCTGAGGGAGAGAAAAAGAGCCATTCTAATTCAAAAAGGCAGAGAACGCCTAATTTCATATATATTAACCAGCAGCAGGTGGATGTCTGACATTATCATCATCTAATTAAAGATAGTTAACAATCTCTCCACAGCAGTTAATGGATGGTGCCAAGATGGTAGTAAGATTTCACTCTGAGAGTTTTAAAATTATACAGATGAAATGATGGAAAACATGTAATTGTGTTAGGACTGTCCTGCAATGTCTGTATTTAAGTGCATCACTTTTTGCCTGGAGTTTCAAATATTTGAGTCACTGTATTTCATTATTAGTCTCCAAGAAATATAACCTGGTAATTACACAATATCACAGTGTTCTTCAATCACTCAATTCCATTTATCAATTTCTTTTGTCTGTGATGTTAGTGGAGGCATTTATTTCAAAATTACAACAAACATACTAATGTCTCTGTTGAAGTAGTGAAAAGTAATTTGATAAGAACACATTAAGTGGTTGTACACTGACATCACACAGTGTAATTTTCTGCTTAATATGTCTGCCCCAGTCCATCAATTATCATGAGTGCCCCTTTGTCTCCAAGACTTCAAATTCCAGTAAAAGTAATAACTTTCTAATTGTATTAATTCATAATATTTAATATTATCACATAGCATTTCATGGTACTCCCACAATTCATAATGCATTACAAATTAATCTACGCAGCTAAATTTGGTGGGGGAGTAATTGCACAGCGCCCCGTTGGGGGGCGATAACTTTTGCAGCGCAAACATATCGCCGGGCGCTACGTGAGAGACCCTGACGCGAACTTCCGGTTTAGCACTCCAGGAAGGAAGTGGAGCGCTAAATCAAGCGCTACCACTTCCCTTGGAGCGCTAAAGCCGGCGAGAGGGGCGTTGGGGTGCAGCGCTGCCCAATATCGAGGGCAGGGCTGCCGGGAAAGCTGGGAGGCTCCTTCCCTCCCTTCAAGGCAAGGGCCATCGCTGCAGGCTCTGCATGGAAAGGAGGTCCCTCGTCACCGATGGCAGCCGCGATCCGCGATGATCAGCCCCAAGCAGGCTAGCAGAGTACAGGGCTGATCGATCACGGCCGAGGAAAATGCTGAAAAATTGAAGCAACGCATTCAGAAAGTTTTGTCATTGACGCAACCATCATCCCCTTTAAATAGCGCTCCCCAAACACCCGGCCTCCCTATCAACGCCTCCGGCAGCTGTCGGTGTTGTCGCCCGGAAATGCTGCAGGGGGCAGAACCGAAGTTCAGGTCCGGGGCGATACGCAGCACGATGACGTCACAATCTCCAGGCGCTAGGGGTTACCGCTGCCGCAAACCTCGACGGGAATTTTGCGGGCGTCGGTGCTCTTGCCGCACCCGGTCGAAAAGCCGGTAGCGTCACGTTATCGCCCCCTGGAGGGGCTAACGGGAGGCACAAATGAGGCGAATTTCTAGCCCAAGGATGCCTGGTGTCGCACCTTGCAAAGCCATTGCACCTGAAAGTGTGACCTCAGAGGCATCCTACCTCAGGGGGCCGCTCTTCCGAAGTGTCATAGGTACATTAGGAAAAAGGAATCATAATCACCTGCCTGTTAAATTACTAAACAAATCTGATTGATTAATCATAAGCACATCAGAAGAAGCAAAGATTGCCAGTGCTTTTGACATTTGGTCCAGGAATGCAATTGATTGCCATGTAATTGACTGAATAGGCTTTCTGTCTATTCATCGTCTGTTTTTCGGATGAGACATTTAACTGAGGCCCCGTCTGCCCTCTCAGGTGGATGGAAGAGATCCCATGGCACTATAAAGAACAGCAAGGGGAGTTCTCCCCGGTGTCCTGGCTAATATTTATTCCTGAACCAACATCACAAAAACAGATTATCTGGTCATTATCACCTTGCTGTTTGTAGGACCCTGCAGTACACAAATTGGCTGCCACGTTTCCTACATTACAACAGAGACGACACGTCGAGAGTACTTCATTGGCTGTAAAGCACTTTGGGACATCCTGAGGTTGTGAAAGGTGCTATATAAATGCAAGTCTTTCTTTTATTAAAAATTAACAAGCATAGCAAGGCATCATCTGTGCTCAGTACTGTAAGGCGTAAATGATGGGAAATACATTGTATGACCTATTCCAGCTATTTGCATGTAATTATCCAGCGCCAGTCTATTTTTGGATGGAGGATACACTTGATATCACTTCAGGCAGAAAATACCAGAAGCGCTGGGGGAGCCAGTGAAGTTGCTCTTTAAGATATTCCATTACATTCCATAGGAATTATGCTGGGAGTCAGCATAACTGCACTGGAAAATCTTAGAGTCATAGGGGGGAATTTTATCAATGGGGGCGCATTGGGGGGCGGGACTGCTGGTTGTCGGGTTTAACTCCTGCCCCCAATGACGTCTGGCCAACCCATGCTATTTTCCCTTGATTGACCTTGTTAAGCCCACCCTGCGGGCTTTGCAGGCCAATTAAGGGAAAGCCAGTGACAGCGAACGTCAGCTTATGACGTTTCATCTGTCAACATTTTTTGACAGATGAATTGGCATCATTTGACAGCTTTGAGAAGCTGTAAAACACTGATAATCTCTGTTGTTTGGTGAGTCCTTGTACTCAAGACTCACCAAACCTCTTTCCTGAGCAGAAATCAGATGGCTGTTGCATCTGAGAATGCAGCAGCCAATTTGTCATCTCTGCCGTGGAGATGAAGCACCTCTGGATCCTCAAAGGTTGAAGCCTGCAGGAAGAAACAAAGGTAAGGAAACTTTTTCTAACACTTTTCACTCACCTCTCATAATTACCTCTCCAAACTTGCACCCATCACTCACCTCTACAGCAGATTTTTCGATCCCTCTCACCCCCACAGACCCATTGCTTGCCTCGCTGACCCTGGCAAGGTTTCCCAAAGTCGGGAAACCCGCACCTCTGTTAGTAAAATGGGGATAAGCTTCTTAACTGTCTGTTAACTACCTGTTAATAGGCAGTTAATTAGCTGTAATCCTCTTCCTGCCTCGAGGAGACGGGTCCCTGCGTGAGTCAGGGACCCGCCTCCCGGGAAGATGGCACGGAGGCGGGTTGGAAGCGGGTTTGGTACCTGCTCCCAGTTTCTGCATTTTCCCGGCAGTCCCGCCTCCAAACCCGCCTCCACAGGGCTAGCAAAATTCCCCCCATAGAGTCATAACGGCACAGAAGGAGGCCATTCAGCCCATCGAGTCCATGAAGAGGAGTGGAGAATTAAATCTATTAAATCTGTGAGGCCCCGTATCTCTCTAGCAGTAATATTTTAACTTGTGTTAGCTGTGTGACATATTTCTTTAGTCTGCAATAACTCACTAGGTGAAATGTCGTCACATGTGGACTGCAGTGAACCACAATCCAGGTTGAAGGCTACCAGTGAAAAATACAACAGGAGATTTTGCCTTATTTATTGATCATGGAATGGTGGTACCTTTGTTATTCCACAGTTCCACAGTATCAGTCACATTGAAGAACTGCCTTCACTCAAGTGCTCTGAAAATACCAACGTGTGAAGCATGTGTCAAAGTATAAGGAAGCTTTGAATAAGTAAAGGCTATTTCAACCCATCAAGTCCTAACTTTTCCAATAGGATGTCTACTGTCTACAATCCTGTGGACTCTGCCTATTGGATTGAAACTTCTGAAAATGTCAGCAGTTAACACCTCCAAACAGAGAAATATGAAAGTTCTCAGCACCTTCTGAGGATGAATTGATTTAAAGTTCAAAATCAAACATTGAGAAGTGGTTTCTCTTTTCCAATGATGACACATCTGTTGTGTATTTCAAGCATTTCCTGCTTGATGCAGAGAAGGTTAAGGAGTGATTTAATATGGTGTTCAAAATGATGAGGGATCCTGAGAGAGTAATCAGAAGAGGAATTGATTTCACTGGCAGGAGGGTCGGTAACCAGAGGACACAGATTTAAGATAATTGACAAAAGAAGTGGGGTGGGGAGGATGAGGAGAAGATTTTTTTACGGAACGAGGTGCTATGGTCTGGAATGCGTTACCTTAAAGGATGGTGGAGGCTGATTCAATAGTAACTTTCAAAAGGGAATTAGATCTACACTTGAAGGGGAAAGAGCACGGGAGTGGGACCAATGTTCCCTCTTATTTTTTGGGGGGTGCGCGGCCCCTTCAATGTACTGCACATTGGAAAGCCGGTGAGCCGGCTACGCGGGAGGTCCTGAGAGCTGAGCGGCCACCTAGCTTAAAGGGAACATTGAGTGGGACTACGATAGCAATATACTGCGGATGCTGGAAATCCGAAATAACAACAGAAAATGCTGGAAAAATTCAGCAGGCCAGGGCAGCACCCGTGGAGAGAGAAATGGAGTCAACGTTTCAGGTCGAAGACCCTTCGTCACAACTGGAAAAAAAGCAGGAAAAGGGATAGATTTTGAAGCAAGTGGGGGCTGGGAAAAGCGGGAGGGGATGAAAGAACAAAAGTTCTGACGAAGGGTCTTTGACCAGAAACGTTAACTCCGCTTCTCTCTCCACGGATGCTGCCCTAGCCTGCTGAGTTTTTCCAGCGTTTTCTGTTGTTATATTAAGTGGGACTAATTGGATTCCTTTTGTAAAGAGCCAGCACAGGCATGATGGGCTGAATGTCCTCCTTTAGTGCCGTGTGGTTCTATGATTTCCAGCGTTCACATGTTATGTTTGATTGCCTCGTTTTGTTTTGTGCAGTAAAACCATTTCTACTAAAACTCTGTCGAACTCCCGTTTGCTCTCATTAAAAGGCTCCGTTGCAAAAATGAAATCCAGTCATTAGCTGATTAATTGACCAGCGATTACTTCGAGAGTACCAAATGCACTGCACTTGAAAATAATCTCCCGTGCTCGATTGATTTACCAATGCTTTGCTCTTCCTACTTGAAAAACTATTACATTTCCACATGGCTTTCATGCTGACTTTGTTTTCGCAAATTAAGCCAATTGCAGTCATTTGTACATCCACAAATTTGCTAAATAATTTCCAGCACGAGACTGCAAAAGGATTAAAATGGCTCCGAGGCTGGATTTAGATCGAGGCCTTTTGAAGTAACTGTCTGATAATGAGTGGGCTCAGCAGCTATTATAAGCACAGTAGTTACTCTTATATCACCTTGGCTTTGGGACAGATTCAAGAAGCGTTTGAAGACTTGTTGTGGTGAGCATTTTTAAATAGCTTCTGATTCAGTATGATGAGCCTTAAAGCACGGGCTTGATAATGTGCGTGCAAGCATTAATGTGTAGAGGGTGGGTGCCTCACATTACAAAATACTGAGGGCTGCTCAGGAGCTGTGGTGCAGTGTGTGCAATGCTGGACACTGGAAATACTTGCAGCCCTGAGAGCCTGCACTTGTGTTGTGTGCTGGGCTCAGCAAGAGGCCAGAAATAGGCAATTAAGACAAATCAATGTGTCTGGAGCACTTGAAGTGTGTTCCAGATGCTCCGAGCCCATCTAAAGTGGATCCTTCCCTCACGTTAGTGTTTAAAGTAAAATGCAGCAAGAAGGTACTGTGTATTTTTTTGAACTCTTTCAGTTCTTCGGTTCTGTGTAGCTGTTTAGCTGCATTCATTCTTCGCTGTTTTCCCAGAAACGTGCATACTGTGATGATCTTAAAGGTGCAGTCCATCTGCCTAGGGTGTGTGCTGCCTTTATGACTATCTCATTCGGCATTCCCCTGTTTCTGCAGGTCCTGGAGGAGGAGAATCTGAGGAGATGTTTGTACCTTAGATGGTCAATTGGGACTCGACCTTTCACCACGACTCGTGTGTACATGGCCATCGCATTGTATCTTGAAATGTCCAGGAACACCTGCAATGTAAAGATTATGGGCTGGATTTTGTCAGCCTCAAGGAGGCTGGTATTGTAAGATACGCAAAATTGAACATTGTCCTATAAGGGTCTATTGGCAGAAGAGGCCTTAATTTTAAAGACTGTTTTATAAGAAGCCCAGAAAAAGGGGCATACAAAATGGCCGCCAGACCCCGTGACCAGCTCTTTGGACACTTTAAAATGGTACCTGCAGTCCCCAGACAGCCTTTGTGGATTCAGCCCACAGTAAGTTCTGGAAGGCCATTTCGGAGAAAATGAAACCAGCAGAACCACATACATATGGATTGGATGCAGATCCAGTCAGATCGGCCTGTAGATAAAGGCCATCTATATGTTTACCCAGACAAAGGGAAACAGTTTTATATTCATAGGGGGTGCATCAAAGACCCATTAAAGACATCAAGAAGACATTCAAAACAATACAAGGTCATTCCAGACCAGAGATGGCCGTTACCGGCCATCCCAAAGTAGTTTAAAACATAATAACTACCCCGTTGTGATACCAGCCCGCCAAAAGTTAAACAAAGACTAACCTTGATTTGGCGGGAGATAAAGGCCTCTTTTGAGAAGTATATCTGGGAGGCCCGGGGTAGCGATCGAGGTTCTGAGAAAGATCGAGGTGCTGAGGAGGTTCACAGGATCTGGGGCTTCAGCTGGGCTTCTACATCGGTACGGAGTTCAAACGGAGACGACGGAGGATCGAGGTTCGAGATGGGAGGTCGAGTCAGCATCTAGCCCCGGGGTAACTGTCGGGAGATCATCGACCAACCCCGGGACGCTGACAAGTATAGGTGAAACCTATATGAAAACGGTGAACCAACTGGGCTGTGCGACGAAGCCCATACGAAAATGGTAAAACAGTTGGTCTCTCCCCGCACCGACTTCCAGGCCTGCTGACATCCAGCCTGTCCGTGACCTTCACCTCGAGGAAGAAGAGAGAGTGTCGCAGCCCGCAGCGCTGACCACGTGGAGACAGGATGCCTGAAAGGATCAAAATGCAGACCTGTTTCAAAACTCTATACTTTCCAACTGGATTGGTGAGCATGTTTCTGGCCCCTCACAATCTGATCTAGATAGGCTTAGGGGGTGGGCATTAAAAGGGTAATTTTAACAATGAGTTGTTGTCCCTCGATGTTCCGTGTGTTTCCCCATTTCGTGATGACTTTTGTAAAGTATAATATGCCTGTACATATCTTAGCCAGTACTGTATTATGATTTGTTTTTCCCTCCCATGTACCTTATTGGCTTGCAGTTTGATCTGTTCCTTTATGCAATAAAGTTTCATTTCATTTTCATTAAACCTGGTCGATAGAGTTTTCTCTGCATTGTAGTTCCTGTCTCAAAGTCCAGTGTCTAGAACCTAAGGGGCGAGTGGGTCAAACCACTCAAGGTTTTACTGTGCAAGAGAGGCCTCTAGAGAGAGAAACCTCTGTGATCTAAAACCCCTTACAGTATGGAGGCGAGACTGCCGGTAAAGTTGCAGAATTTGGGGGTGGGTGGCAAACCCAACCCCAACCCGCCTCCGTGCCCTCTTGCCAGGAGGCGGGAAGCCGTCCTGCCCTGGATCCCGTCTCCTCAAGGCGGGAAAGGGATTAAAGCCTATTAACTGCCTGTTAACAGGTAGTTAACAGACAGAAAATAGGATTATCCCCATTTTTCCTTCCCAAGTGCAGGCTTCCCAACCTCAGGGAACCCCGCCAGGGTGTAGAAGATGAGTCGGAGGTTTGCGGGTGTCGGAGGGGTCTGAATGTGCGATGTAGAGGTGAGTGATGGGTGCAAACGTGGAGTGGTAAGTGACGTAAAAATTACTAGGCACTTGGTCTAAGCGTTAAACAAAGCTTTAATCGACTGTTTTACAACATGGTGGTCTAGTTGTGCCCTTCACGAGTTCCTGTTAAGAATGTCCTGCGCAAGCTGGGCCCGTGCCTGAGTATTTATACTCTCCCTGGACAGTGCCACCCACAGGCCACTTAGTTGATTCATGTCAGTAAGTATGTAAGGTGAGTGTAAAATGTTAGAAAATGTTAACTTACCTTTGTTTCTGCCTACAGCCTTCAGCCGCTGTGGAGCCGGAGTCCCGACATCTCCATTGTAGATATCACAGGCTGGCTGTTGGATCCTCCGAACCAATAGCCAGTAGATTTCTGCAAAGTTGAAAGGTTTGATGAGTCCTGAACACAAGGGTTCATCAAACTACACAGAATGTCAGTGTTTGACAGCTTCCCAGAGCTGTCAAATGATGACATTTCTTCTTTCAAAAGTTCTTGACAGATGGCACATCTTACGTTGACATGCTCTGTCACTGACTTCCCCCTAATTGGCCTGCTGAGCCCGCCGGGTGGGCTTAACAAGGCCAATCAGGGGAAAATCCCGCTGGCTGGTCAGAAGCTGATGGAGGCGGGACTGAAAGCCGGCAAGCAGCAGTCCCGCCTCCAAAAGCTTCCCATTGAGAAGATCCAGCCCACCAATTCCTGAAAAAGGTATGTCTAGGAGGCAACAATGTACACTTCTATGGGTCCTTCAGAGAATGCTAAGAGAGGCACAGAAGGCCGATGTGGGCTTACCTAATGGAGGGTTGTGGAGGCGGAGGGTGGAATTCAAGCCTGGAACAGCGGCAGGAGAGTAGGAAGGCAGAGCAGTTGTGGTGAGTTGGGGTAGGGACTAGGAGAGGCAAAGTACCAAAGAGGGGAAAAATGAAAGGTAGAAATGACTAGGTGACAGAAACATGAGGAGACAAGAGAGAAGGGCCCAAGAATGCCAAAACGAGAAAAAAAGATCTGAAGGTAGAGGGCTCAGGTCTTGAACGGCAGCCAAGATGGACACAAAGGGAATTCAGGTTACTGGAAGAGATATTTTTTTTTTAATTCATTGATGGGATGTGGGCGTCGCTGGCTAGGCCTGCATTTAGTGCCCATCCTTAATTGCCCTTGAGAAGATGGTGGTGAGCCGCCTTCTTGAACCGCTGCAGTCCATATGGTGTAGGTACACCCACAATGCTGTTAGGAAGGGAGCTCCAGGATTTTGGCCCAGCGACAGTGAAGGAGCGGCGATACAGGTCCAAGTCAAGATGGTGTGTGGCTTGGAGGGGAACTTGTAGGTGGTGATGTTCCCATGCGTCTGCTGCCCTTGTCTTTCTAAGTGGTAGAGTTTGCGGGTTTGGAAGGTGCTGTTGAAGGAGCTTTGGCGAGTTGCTGCAGTGCATCTTGTAGATGGTACACACTGCAGCCACAGTGCGCCGGTGGTGGAGGGAGTGAATGTTGAAGGTGGTGGATGGAGTGCCAATCAAGCAGGCTGCTTTATCCTGAATGGTGTCGAGCTTCTTGAGTGTTGTTGGAGCTGCACTCATCCAGGCAAGTGGAGAGTGTTCCATCACACTCCTGACTTGTGCCTTGTAGATGGTGGAAAGGCTTTGGGGAGTCAGGAGGTGAGACACTCACCGCAGAATTCCCAGCCTCTGGCCTGCTCTTGTAGCCACAGTATTTATATGGCTGGTCCAGTTCAGTTTCTGATCAATGGTAACCCCCAGGATGTTGATAGTGGGGGATTCAACGATGGTAATGCCATTGAATGTCAAGGGGAGATGGTTAGAGTCTCGCTTGTTGGAGATGGTCATTGCCTGGCACTTGTGTGGTGTGAATGTTACTTGCCACTTGTCAGCCCAAGTCTGAATGTTGTCCCGGTCTTGCTGCATATGGACACGGACTGCGTCAGTATCTGACGAGTCTCGAATGGTGCTGAACAGTGTGCAATCATCAGCGAACATCCCCACTTCTGACCTTATGATGGAGGGAAGGTCATTGATCAAACAGCTGAAGATGGTTGGGCCTAGGACACTGCCCTGAGGAACTCCTGCAGTGATGTCATGTGATTGAGATGAATGACCTCCAACAACCACAGCCAACTTCCTTTGTGCTAGGTATGATTCCAACCAATGGAGAGTTTTCCCCTTGATTCCCATTGACTTCAATTTTGCTAGGGCTCCTTGATGCCACACTCGATCAAATGCTGCCTTGATGTCAAGGGCAGTCACTCTCACCTCACCTCTTGAGTTCAGCTCTTTTGTTCATAAGCAGAGGACTTACTCCTGCTGAAATTCTGCTGGGATAAATATCTCCATGTAATCCCCAAAACAGCCCTGTATTCCATTTTGTACAAACCTTGTTGAAAGACTTTTGACTGCATTATCAAGATTGTACATTTCAACTTTACAAGTGATTTCAGGTGTCTTTGTACACAGTACATACTCAGAATCAATATTACAAGATCTAATTAAATGTGTTCTGAGCTTTCCTCCCCTGCACTGTACAAGTATTTTCATAAATTTTACAGTCCCTGGAAAACAAACAGACTCTGCAGGGAGAATTTAGCCCCTTCTGCCCTATGCAGGAAGGGAGTTAAGCAGTTAGAGGGTGGGGTAGAGGGATTAGTGATCCATTCCTGACACCCATCCTCTGAACTTACCTGAAGTCAGGCACGGGAAGGTTACACGCTCCGGAGGAGCAGGGGCCTAATTTACATGGCGAGGTCGCATCTGGATGATGTCAAACCCGATCATTAACCGAGGACCGACTAAGGGCGGCACAGATACACACCCGCCAATGAAAGCTGGTAGTTGGCAGGATCCTGGCCACAGGAGGCCCAGATTAGTTTAGATTTGTTTACTTTTTACAGGTTCTTTGTGGGTCAGAAGGAGCAGGATAACATGGGCCTCTCCTTCCCCTGGGGTTCCCCCCTCCCTGATGGCGAACTTTACTGATCTCCACGCCACCACCAATTCCTCACTTACTTTGCCGGCGATCGCTTCCGTGGGCCCCGGCAGCAGCCTGATCCCTGCCAATTTTCATTCTCGCCCGCCAGCATTGACGCAATTCCCAACATCTTTGGAGCGGGCGTCAGTGTCGGGTCATGCAAATGAAGCACGGGAATTAAAATCTCCCTGTACTCATGCTGCAAGGGGCCAGAAAGATGACCGCCTGTTTCGGCACCCGCACCGCCGATTCCTGCCCCAAGTTAAAATTAAGGATTATGTACTTTGTGGATCCAGTTCTGTACAGTCAGCATGAGCAGAAGAAGCTTAAATTAGCAATCCAATCCCATTACTTACTGCGGTACGGGAAACAATATTGGCGTAGTGACTTTTAATCCAGTTAAACAATGGGTTTCAGTGATGAAAAACTGATCCAGTGAACTATTATGTTTTCAATTTCAAACAATAATTTACAAAATGCCTAGGTTCATTGATTTCCAGTTCCTGTAGATCTCTTGCTTGCTCGGGTTTCTCCATTGCAATAGTGTGCTTGGTGTTGCCTTGACGTTTGCTTTCCAACCTTGTTGGTCAATTCCACAGGAGATGAATCTTGTGTCCTACCATAAATTTTTACAGCAATTTCTTTGTCTGCAGAATCAGAGAGGTCAAGGTGATATAAACATGACCACTTTTGCTGTTGGTCTTAGTGAAACTAGGGCCCTCCGTCCCGCCCTATCTTTGTAACCTCCTCCAGCCCAACAACCCTCTACGTTCCTCCAACTCTGACCTCTTGTGCATCCCCACTTCCTTCGTCCCACTACTGGTGGCCGTGACTTTTGCCACCGAGGCCCTAAGCTCAGGAAGCCCCTCCTCAAACCTCTCCACTTCCCTCTCCTCCTTTTTCATAGAACCGTACAGCACAGAAGGAAGCCATTCGGCCCATCGAGTCTGCACTGGCTCTTTCGAAGAGCAGTCCAGTTAGTCCACTCCCCTGCTCTTTCCCCATATCCCTGCAATTTTTTCTCATTCAAGTGTTAATCCAATTCCCTTTTGAAGGCTACTATTCAATCTGTATCCACCACCCTATCAGGCAGTACATTCCAAATCCTAAGCACTCGTTGCATAAAAATGTTTTTCCTCATGTCGCCTCTGGCTCTTTTGCCAATTGCCTTAAATCTGGGCTCTCTCGTTTTCGACCCTTCAGCCATTGAAAGCAGTTTCCCTTTATTTACTCTATCTAAATCCTTCATGATTTTAAGCATTTTAAGATGCTGCTTAAAACATTTTACTCATAAAACATTAACTTGCACTTCGACCGAGTGTTTGGTCATCTGTCCTAATGTCTCCTTCTTTGGCTCGGTGTCAATTTTTGTCGGGTAACACGCCTGTGAATTGCCTCGGGATGATTTACTACATTAAAGGCGCTACATAAATGCAAGTTGTTATTATTGTTATAAAGGAGAGCAGCTATGTTTTAAGGACGTGGAAAATAAATGCTCGCAAATGTTAGCTCTGAGATTCATAGGATGAAGAAAAGCTGTACGATCATCTGTCTAGTCCCAGAGTTACTGAAAGGTGACAGTGGATCTTGTTGCTTTTTGCTGATGATGAAGCAATTCTGACAGGAAAACCTAACGGTTGAGTTTTCGAATCATGGTTCAATCTGGCTCTACTGGGCAACTGGATTGACTCACTGGCCAAAGTCATCATGGGGTAAATTAGTCAAAATGCTGCACATTTGAAAATTCTGAGCTGGGAGGAAATTTCTAACATCTGGTAAAACACAACGTTATTGAATCAATTGGAATCCGTTCAGTGGGTAATTAACTTGTCTCCTTCCATCATTTCAAAGGAACGAGTTGGCCAAGCAGAGAATATTTCTTTTTTCATCATCGGGGGTGGGGGCACTTGGATTGGCAGCTTCTCACGTCTTGAAAGGTATTTCCTACGTGACCTGCTACTCTTCGCTGCAATTAGTGAACATTAGTATTCTAGTTCAGCATTACTTCGAGGTCATTCACTGATTTTTGTACAGTTATATGTGGTGCTGAACATTTTGAAAAGTTTTTTTTAAACAATGTCTCATGCCACTCGATGGCCCTTTGTTGCAGCTACATGTACCATAGCACGTTACAATCTAAAAATGGGGCTCACTCAAGGGCAATAATATTTGCTCGTACAACTAGATTATTACCAATTATAATGAAAAATCCCCAGAAATTCCGTTCGCAGCCCTCCTGCGGGTGGAGGGCTGCGATTTGGAAAAATCTCCGCCTGGACTGGAGGGCTCCCGGGAGGCGCAGAATTCCGTTGCTGTGCCTCTTCAAACTGCCGGTGTGCAGAGCCCACGTATCCCAGGGGCGCAGATAGTTCGCAGCATCCCTGGGATCACGTGGGCCATGGGGAGCCAATCAGAGCAGGGAATCTCCATTCATAGATTTGACAGGAAGACCTATCAAATCTATGAATAGAGATCAGCCCCAAAACATAAGTAAAACTTCAAATACATTTTTTTTTTAAATCACATTTTTAAAATAACTATAAATTACATAAATTAACTATTTTAAACAAAAATTTTAATTTTTGCAAAGAATAATTAAAGTCTTTAGCGGGGCTAAAAATAAACTTACCTTTCTTTAAAGTATTTTAAAATGATAAATCAGTGGAAACATTTTTTTTTTAACTTTCTTCACCTCTTAGCCTGGTAAAAGCAGGCCTTGCGCCGAGGAGCTGCCGGCTGTATGCCTGTGTTTCCAGGCGCAGCTGTTTCAGACTTACCTGGACCAAAGCAACTGCTGAAAGAAATGGAAGTTTCAGCCGTACGTGCTGCCTCTCCGGCGCAGGTGTTTGACCAGTGAAGCCCTTTCTTCAAAGAACGCAAGTTCCGGTTTCCAGTGCATGCACAGTGCATGCCTAAAACCGGCACTTCCGTTGGACCTACGGGTGAGTACACAGCGCGTACACGCCCGTAGGGAACAGAATTTATGGGCCCTCATAAATTACCTTCAGACTTCATGTATAAACACACCATGATGCTGGCCTCCAGGCTTTTAACTAATATCCTTTGTGCAATAAATCGAATAAACATTGACATAATAATATTTTCCCATTAAATACACCACAACAGAATGTTAGTGAACGTACATATGTACCCACAGCAAGCTCTGCAGCAAATGAACATGCAACTGATCTAATCTAATGTGGCATGTACTCAACAAGACAATGTAAGGGCAGGAAGTCAATGTATCGAGTCCCTCAGTAACACTGCAGGTTTCAGAGAAAGCCTGGAATAAGCTCACCACCCCAGAGGCAAAAGGTAGTCCAGTTCTTGCGGATCCCAATTTTCATCGCTCCACCATCGGTGGCTGTGCCTTGAGCTGTCGAGGGCCTAAGATGTGGCACTCTCTGCCTAAACCTCTCCCCATCTCTCTCCTCCTTTAAGTACTTCTTTAAAGCCTACCCCTTTGACCAAGCTTTTGGTCATCTGTCCTAATATCTCTTTATGCGGCCCAGTGTTAAATTGTGTCCTATTACACTCCTGTGAAGCGCCTTGGGATGTTTTACTATGTCAACGGCGCCATATAAATGCAAGTTGTTGTACATCAAGTCCCGCAGAACACAACAACAACAACTTGTATTTATATAGCGCCTTTAACGTAGTAAAATGTCCCAAGGTGCTTCACAGCATTATTATAAAACAAATTAATTTGACACCGAGCCACATAAGGATTAATTAGGGCAGGTGACCAAAAGCTTAGCCAAAGAGATAGGTTTTAAGGAGCGTCTTAAAGGAGGAAAGAGAGGTAGAGAGGCGGAGAGGTTTAGGCAGGGAATTCCAGAGCTTAGGACCTAGGCAACAGAAGGCACGGCCACCGATGGTTGAGCGATTATAATCAGGATGCTCAAGAGGGCAGAGTTAGAGGAGCGCAGATGCCTCGGGGGGTTGTGGGGCTGGAGGAGATTACAGAGATAGGGAGGGGCAAGACCATGGAGGGATTTGAAAACAAGGATGAGAATTTTGAAATCGAGGTGTTGTTTAACCGGGAGCCAATGTAGGTCAGTGAACACAGAGATGATGGGTGAACGGGACTTGGTGCGAGTTAGGACACGGGCAGCCGAGTTTTGGATGAGCTCAAGTTTACGTAGGGTAGAATGTGGGAGGCCAGCCAGGAGTGCGTTGGAATAGTCAAGTCCAGAGGTAACAAAGGCATGGATGAAGGTTTCAGCAGCAGATGAGCTGAGGCAAGGGCGGAGACTGGCGATGTTATGGAGGTGGAAATAGGCGGTCTTATTTATGCAACAAGGTTAGTACTGGCAAAGTAAGCTGCTGGACAGGTATACCGAGCACGAGCAGTTTGTTGGAGTGAGATGATGTGGAAGTTACTTGAGAAATTTTACACTGGAACTAAATGAACATTCCTTCAGCTAAGGATCAGTGAAGGCAAATTCCAGCCTTGCTGACCTTTGTGTAATGAGTCTATGGGGTCGATTTTCATTGACCCGTGGAGTCAGGATTGGAGGCGTGCGGGGGGTTAAAGTACCGAATTCGGGGGTCCCGACACTATCCCGCCCCCAACCCGCCTCCATGTAAGTTTCAAAGGAGGCGGGTACCCGCCCCGCACTGGGACCTGCCTACCCGAGGCGGGAAGGGATTAGTGCCAATTAACTGCCTGTTAACAGGTAGTTAACAGGCAGTTTTTAGCCTAATCCTTAGTTTAAACCTTGAAGTGTGGGATTCCTGACGGCTCCAAACCACGCCAAGTTGAAGGAGTCGGGCCGTCGGGTTGAAGGACTTGGAGGGGTCGAGATGTCAGTGTTCAGGTGAGTGATGTGTGCCTGAGTGCAAAGGTAAGTATGTTTGGTGTGTCTAAAGTGTGTAAAGAAGTTTAAATTAACTGTACTTACCTTTTCAGCCTTCCTTCCTCTAGGTTTCGGGAGTCCCTCATCTCACCGGCATAGAAAGCAGAATGGCTGCGATCTGTCAAAAGTGACAGCCTGCAGCTTTCTGTGCCGGTGAGATTTCTAACTGAGTCTGTGTAGAAGGACTCAGGTTAGAAGTAAGACTGTCAGTGTTTGACAGCTTCAAACAGCTGTCAAATGCTGATATTTCATCTGTCAAAACATCTTGACAGATGAAATTTCAGTCTTTGATGTCACCTGTTGCCGGGTGGCCCTTAATTGGCCTGCTGAGCCTGCTGGGCGGGCTCAACAAGGTCAATCAAGTTAAAATCACGTGGATTGGCCGCATCTTGATGGAGGCGGGACTACAACCCTGAAAGTTGTAGTCCTGCCTCCTTCCCGACTTCTGAATGAAAATCACCCCCAATGTCACTTCAATTTTCCCTATTTTCTCCTTCTAAGTAAGCATCCAGTTGCCTGTTCTATCCTTGGTTGAGTTAATGGAATGATCTAGGCTGTAGACATCTCTAATGATGATGTTAGTGCCACACAAATAAAATGACTCTCAGTGAGGCACTCTCTTAGTAAGGTGTTAGATCCGCATATCTTGATGTTGTGTCCTTCAATAATTAGACAAGCGACAGCAGGGAACAATCAACAGGTGTTTACTGAATGAGGGTTACTCTAGAACTAAGTGTACAGATCCCTACTCAGGGTTTATATTCAGGTGTGGTCACTGCCGGTACTACAGTATGCAGGAGCTGTAAAAAGTAGTTCTCCCCTTAAAGGTTCTCACCTTACAATTCCTCCCCTTTTAGATTAAAAGTACCATAACACTCATTTAACAATTAAATATCAAACTAATTGCAATTAGCACTTTTAACATGCAACATTAACTGAAAATAGTCTATTTATAAATTCAGTCTTTGGGGAGGCTTCCTGATCCTTTCTGGATAGCCCCTTTCCCGAGTGTCTTGCTCTTGGTGCAGAGGCGATTCTGGCCCCCTGTCGTCGGTTGGTTCATCCGCTTCCGATGATACTGTTTCTGGGGTAGATGCTACCTGTACATCGGGTTCATCACCAGGTACGTATGGGCGAGACATGGGGTTGACTCGTTCCTGTGACTCTAGGATCTGGTCAACATGGCATCTCACAATGTTCTCCCCAACATCCACTGTGTACATTAGTGGCCCCTGCCGTGTGCATATCGTTCCTGGTTGCCATTTCTCTGTTTGGTAGTCGCGGGCCAAGACTGGCTGCCCTACATTGAAGCTCCTTGTCGGCTTCTCATTGATGTGCTGGAATTGCTTATTCTCAACATCTCTTCGTACATTTGGTCTGAGCAAATCCAGACGCAATCTCAACCTTCGGTTAAAGAACATTATGGCCGGGGTCTGGTTGGTGACTGCATGTGTCGCATTTCTGTAGGCTAACAGGAAATTGTCCACCTTATGCTGCAGTGGAATGTCGTTATCGCACATGGCCTTTACTGCTTTTTTAAAGGTTTGTACGAACCTCTCAGCCAATCCATTTGTGGCTGGATGATACGGGGCAGATGTATAATGCCTTACCCCATTCCTTTTCATAAATCTTCGAAACTCTTCGGACACAAACTGTGGTCCGTTATCAGAGCAAATCTGCTCTGGCAAGCCGTTCCTGGCAAAAATGGTCCGTAGGACTGCAATAGTTTTCTACGTGGTGGTGGAGGACATTTTGATCACCTCAGGCCATTTCGAGTGCGCATCCACGGCTATTAAAATAATTGAGTCCACGAATGGACCAGCAAAATCAATATGCACCCATTGCCATGGAGATGAGGGCCACTCCCATGGGTGTAGAGGGGCATGTGGTGGTGCATTTTAGACCTTCTGGCATCCTGAGCAGCTCTTTGTCATGTCCTCGATTTGCTGATCGATCCCCGGCCACCAGACATAAGCCCTAGCAAGGCTTTTCATTTTCACCCCTCCCAGATGACCTTCGTGAAGCTCATTGAGCACTCTCTCCCTTAACTTGGGTGGAATTACCACTCGGGATCCACACATCAAGGTCCCCTGGCATACTGACAGCTGTTCTCTTCTGGATGAGAATGCTGGCAACAGTGAGTCGCCATGTGCTGGCCATCCCTTCACCGTCAAATCATATACCCGAGACAGTGTCGGGTCATTTCGGGTCTCCTTCTCTACACCAGCATTAGTTACTGTAATGATATCAGCAAATAGTGATGGTATTTGCTTGTTTGATTATTATGCCTTCCCAGCATATTTGCCTGTTTGATTATTTATGCCTTACCAGCAGAGGGCATGTGAGAGGGACAGTTTAGTTTCAGTTTCGTTCTAGATGGATCTCTAAGATGGTGTCTCATTTAATGCTGTTAACATAGTTGAACAAACTTTAGATTAAAAGACATTGGCCTAGAAATTCAGTTGGCTGCGCCAGCCGTTAGCGCCTTAGGAAGAGTAGATCTCGAGCGCTAGGCGCTTAGCGCCCGGGCGCAGCGCGATCTGCGCCTCGCCCCAACTTCAGTAGACATTTAGCGCTGGCGCCTGGCGGCCCGAACGACTGTGAAATGGAACGGTACACAGCCGAGGCAGGCCGCGGGGAGCGCAAATTAAAGGGCACTCCTGCAGTAGAAAAGGCAGCCGTTTTGCAACACTCCTTCTTTGGGAGGAGGAGGAGGAGGAGGAGGAGGAGGAGGAGGAACAACAACAACAACAAAGTGATGGAGAGAAGCCCTCCCCAAAAACACAAATACACTAGTCTCGGCCTGTCAAAAAAACAAATCCACCCTCCCCCTTTAAGTGCTCACCGGAGCCAGAGTGTCTGCCGGCAATCAGCAGCTCGCCGCACCTGCCCTGCGCCCAACTTCCGGTGTTAGCGCCCCGGGCTGCCGGCTTAGCGCCTAATGATAGTCGTGCATCGCCTGTTTTAGCGCAGCAGCAACCTCTTAGGGCGATGCAACTGAATATCGGCGAAGTGGCCTCGACTTTGCGCCGGGCGCAAACTTTAGCGGCCGCCCGACTTTACCGCCCCAAAAGTGGCTATAATGAATTTATAGGCCATTCTCTTTCATGAATGTGTCTTCATTGAACCCACATAGAAATCAATACATGGTGTCAGTGATGGAGACAAAATGAAGTTGGATAAAATAATGGAACAGTTTGAGGCCTACTGCATACCTAAACGTAACGTGACGTTTGAGAGGCACAGATTTTTCACATGTGTACAGAAAATGGGAGAGACTATTGATCAGTATGTGACTGAACTGAGAAACAGAAGCAAAACGTGTGAATTTGGGGGACTGACAGACTCGCTGATAAAAGACAGACTGGTGTGTGGTATTCCAGATAATGGTCTAAGGGAAAGACTGCTAAGAGAGCAAGATCTAGACCTGGGAAAAGCCATAGCACTGTGTAGGGCTACAGAGACTGTGAAGTCGCAGGCAAAGGAGCTGTTCAGTGACAGTAGCTGCAACGTGGATGCAGTGAGAAAGAACGGACACAAACCGTTTAACAAAAAGAGCGCCAATGTGAAAAAAGAGGCGTGGCCAGTGAACAAAAATGAAAGGGGCAATCGAAAGTCATGTTGTCGATGCGGTACACAGCATCCACCAAAAAAGTGTCCAGCATATGGTAAAACATGCAATAGTTGCAACAAAAACAACCATTATACCCGTTGCTGTAAGAACCAAGCGCCACAAAGCAAGGTCCATACAATAGATTAAAGTAAGATAGAGGAGTTCTATGTGGATGTCGTGTCTGAAAACAAAAAAGAAAAAAGAGACTGGATGTTGACACTAAAAGTGAATGACATACACATTCCATTTAAATTGGATACTGGAGCACAAGTTAATGTGATATCAGAGACTGATTTTAAGAAAATTAGACCCAGACCAAAGATACATGGAATAAAAGTGAAAGTGACAGGATACTCAGGTACTAATATACCAGTGAAATGAAAATGCATTGTCAAAGTGACACACAAGGACAGAGAGCACACGCTAGCATTAATCGTGGTGCCAAAGGATGTGCAAGCCATACCAGGTTTAATAGCCTGTGAGAGACTGAACCTGGTAAAGAGAGTCCTCACTGTGGAAAGTGAAGGAGAGACAGTCTATGATGAACTCATGAAAGAGTACAACGACCTATTTCAGGGTCTAGGCTGCCTTCCAGGAGAACACATGATCAGAGTCGATAAAAGTATGCCAACGGTCATACATCCATGCAGAAAAGTTCTGTTTACTCTTCAAAAGCAACTGAAGGCAGAGTTGGACAGGATGGAAAGCCTGAACGTGATTCAGAAGATAGATGAGCCAACTGAGTGGGTGAGTTCCCTCGTCGTTGTGGACAAAAAGAATGGAAAGCTCAGAATTTGCCTGGATCCAAGAGATCTAAACAGAGCAATAAAGAGAGAGCACTTCAAGCTTCCTACACGTGAGGAAATCATGTCACAATTTGCAAATGCAAAGTATTTCAGCAAGTTAGATGCATCATCAGGATTTTGGCAGATGAAACTGGATGAGGCAAGTTCAAGACTGCGCACGTTCAACAGTCCATTTGGCAGATACAGATTCTTAAGGTTACCATTTGGCATTGCCTCAGCTCCTGAAGTGTATCACAAAACTATCCATATGATCTATGAGCACCTGGAGGGAGTTGATACATCAATGGATGACATCATAGTATGGGGAACCACGAGAACTGAGCATGACGAGAGACTGAAAAAAGTGCTGGAAGCAACAAGGAAAATAAACCTGAAGCTGAATAGAGAGAAATGCCAGCTCGGGGTGACAGAACTGACATTCGTGGGAGATATCCTTAGCAGTGAGGGCATCAGACCAGATCCCAGACAGGTGTCCGCCATTGAGAATATGCCAAAGCCACAGTGCAAAAAGGACGTGCAGAGGTTTAATGGAATGATCAACTACATGGGTAAATTCATATCCAACCTCTCAGAAAAGATGGCGCCACTGAGACGACTAACTGAAAAGAACATAGAATGGGAATGGAATCATGAGCATGAGAAGTCATGGAGCGATCTAAAGAAACTGCTCACAGAGGAACCAGTTCTGAGGTTTTATGACCCAGCGAGACCCATCAAGATATCATCAGATGCATCACAGAGTGGGCTTGGTGTCGTTCCTCTGCAAAAATATGACTACTGGCAACCTATTGCATATGCATCGCGCTCAATGACAGACGCGGAGACGCGATATGCTCAAATAGAAAAGGAGCTGCTCAGCATCACATACGCCTGTGAAAGATTTCACCAGTTTGTGGCAGGACAAGTAATCAGTGTAGAGACTGACCATAAGCCCTTGATTGCATTGTTCCAAAAGCTACTAAATAGCTGTCCGCTTAGAATACAAAGAATGATGATCAGGCTGCAACGCTATACACTGAATGTTGCGTACACCCCGGGTAAGCTGATGTATACAGCAGACACGTTGTCCAGAGCTGCTGACCCAAGAGAGCCCGCAAACACCAAAATGGATGAAAAAGTGAATGCCTACGTGGACATGATCACAAGTGCGCTGCCATAGCAGATGAAAAAATGGAGCTCATAAAGACTGAGACAAACAAAGATGAAACAATGAGATGACTGAGGAAAAGCATCTTGGATGGATGGCCCAACATGAAGCAAGACTGCTCACCTGACATGGCAGAGTACTGGAACTGCAGGGCGGAACTGTCAGTGGTCGAAGACATCATCTACAAAGGAAGTAAAATAGTTATCCCAAAGAGTCTGAGAAAAGAGATGCTAAAAAGGATCCATGGAGGACATCTAGGAATCGAAAAGTGTAAGAAAAGAGCACGAGATGATGTACTGGCCACGAATCAACCAAGATGTGACAAATGAGGTGTCAAACTGCACAATATGCCTGAAATATCGAGCAAGCAATCCTGTAGAACCACTAAAGCCACACCCAGCGCCAGACAGACCTTACCAGAAGGTAGGCGCTGACCTATTTGTATGTCAAGGGAAGGACTATCTTGTAGTCACAGACTATTACTCCCTGTATCCAGAGGTTTGTAGACTGTACACCACCACTGCAGATGCTGTGATAACATGTATGAAAGCCATATTCTCCAGACATGGCGTGGCAAGCAAGGTCTTCACAGACAACGGACCCCAGTTTTACAATGCAAGTTTCCGACACTTTGCCAAAGAGTGGGACTTTGTCCACACAACGTCAAGTCCTCACTTTCCACTGTCCAATGGACTAGTGGAAAAATCAGTCCAGACAGTGAAAAGACTGATGTACAAGGCAAAAGACAGTGGAACTGACTTCTACCAGAGCATGCTTGTATACCGCACAACGCCGCTCGAGTGTGGTATGTCACCAGCCCAACTCCTTATGGGACGTCTGCTAAGGTCAAACCTACCCATCCCGGAGAACCTCCTGAAAACAAAAGAGGGGGAGAAAGTGAGGAATTTCAAAGAACAACAGAAAGAAAAGCAAAAGTACTACTATGACAGAGGAACACAAAACCTACCTGAACTCCACACTGGTGACCAAGTAAGGTTCAAAGACAAAACAAACACATGGACTCAGAAGGGAACTGTCCTGCGTGAAGTTCAACCAAGATCATACACCATTCAGACAGATGAGGGTGCTGTTCTGCGAAGAAATCGTCGGGATCTTCTCATGGGACCAGCCACAGCAGGTCAAAAGACTGATACTGTTGAACAACCTGATCACACAGCTGAGAAATCATCAGCTGAGGCAACAACTCAGATTCAAGGACAATCAATCAGAAAATCCTCAAGACGTGTGAAGCCTCCTGAGAGACTCATTGAGCAAGTTTAAGGACTCTTATTATAGAAGGAAGTAATGTTATCTTATTCTCTCTTCAAGTTCTAGTGTAATTACATATTTCATGTGAACACACAAAACAAGGTTAACTAACCTTGATAATGATAATGATAATGTCAGTTCATTAAGTGTTACAGTTAAAATGCAGAGTAATACAAAGAAAACATGTTGTTAGATAAAAGTAAAATACTTTTGTTTTAAGAAAGGGAGATGTAATGATATCAGCAAATAGTGATGGTATTTGCCTGTTTGATTATTATGCCTTCCCAGCATATTTGCCTGTTTGATTATTTATGCCTTACCAGCAGAGGGCATGTGAGAGGGACAGTTTAGTTTCAGTTTCATTCTAGATGGATCTCTAATATGGTGTCTCATGTAATGCTGTTAACATAGTTGAACAAACTTTAGATTAAAAGACATTCTCTTTCATGAATGTGTCTTCATTGAACCCACATAGAAATCCAATACAGTTACTGGCAATCATTCAATTATAGTCGAATGAAATATTTCGACAGGATCCACTGCTGGTGCTTCCTCCGCAGTAGGCAGTGGCAGGCGTGATAGCCCATCAGCGTTTCCATGCTGTTTCGTGCCCTTGTACTCGATTTCATATTAGTGCGCCCCTAGAAAAAGGGACCATCTTTGTAGCTGTTGCGCAGTCATCACCGGAATGCCCTTCTTTGGATTAAAGATGGAGACAAATGGTTGGTGGTCAGTCAGCAAGGTGAACTTCTGCTCGTGCAGATAGTGGTTGAACTTTTTCACTCCCCACACTAGGCTGAGGGCCTCCCTGTCAATCTGGGCGTAGTTACGCTCGGCTGAGGTTAGTGACCGAGACGCAAAGGCTACTGGCCTCTCCGAGCCATCTGGGAATTTGTGCGACAGCACCGCTCCAATGCCATAGGGTGTTGCATCACACGCCAACCGAATTGGTAGTGCTGGGTTGAAATGAGCCAACACCTCTTTTGATGTGATCAATTCTTTGCTCTTCTGGAAAGCTCATTTTCATTTGTCCTTCCACTTCCATGGTACCCCTGTTTGCAGTAGGGTGTTCAGTGGGTGTAGTACTGTAGACAAATTCGGCAAGAACTTATGGTAGTCGTTCACCAGCCCGAGGAACGACCTCAGTTGTGACACATTTTCCGGTGTCGGAGCCTTGACTACTGCCTCAATCTTTTCAGGGGACTTATGTAACCCCTCTTTATCAATAAGGTGGCTACAATACTGTTGTGTATGTACCTTTAAGAGAAGAACTGATTCTATACTGCAGTACCGGCAGTGACCACCCCTGTATATAAAGCCATAGCAGGCTTCTGTACGTCAGTCTTAAGTTACCCTCTGTTCAGTAAATACCTGTTTTATTGTTCTCCTGCAGTCCGTGTATTATTAAGGCGCGGACACTACAGTGGCGACGAGCAGGTTCGAACTCACCTGCAGTACTGCATCACCTCACGGGGATCTTTCCCTGAGAAGAAGCTTTTGGAGGTCGAAGTCAGAACAACAGGCGTCGACCGCGGGAATCCGCCCAAGGATCCATCGGAGTTCGGAGAGTTGCAGGAGAGGCTGTGGAGAGCTGGGCTTGGCTCCCCAGTCAAGGTGTTCCAGCAAATTGTGCTGGTAGCAGGTAGTGCGCTGACCCTTCCGGACTGCGGCGGGCTCGAGCTCGAATGAGCGGCTCTGCAAAGGGGCCGCGCAGCGTCGTCGGGAGGAAAAGAAAGAGAGAGAGGGTGGAGCGCACAGGGCGCGGTCGGTGCTCAAGAACCGGGCAGCGTAGCGAAAATAAAACAAGGGGAAGGAAAAGTGAGACGCGCTGAAGCCGTGGGTCGCCGCCATTACCCTGCAGAACGCTTGGAGCAGCGTGGCAGCAAGGGGAAGAAGGAAAAGCGTGGGAGGCGCCATTTTATTCCATTGGGGAAGAAGGAAATGTACAAGAAAGTAAAGAAATTGACAGACAGTAGTTCGGAAGATCAGGAGAGTGATAAGGACTCCGGGAGCAGGAGACTAAGTTGTCTAAAGTTACACAACATGATCGCAAAGGAGGATCACCGAACCATTTGGGTCACCCTCATGATAGCAGGGTCCCCAGTAAAGATGGAATTGGACACAGGATCAGCCCTAACTGTCATGAATCGACGAGACTATGAGCGGCGATTCCCACACATACCCTTGAAGAACACGTCCATTGTATTGAAGACATACACGGGGCAAAAAGTCTACCCCAGAGGAAAAATAAGGGTGCCAGTTGAATACAACGGCAAGGAAACACAGAAACTGTATCTATATATACTACCAGATGGAGGACCACCATTATTGGGATGTGAATGTATCCGAAAAATACAATTGGATTGGCATTCCATTCAGGCGCTAACTGTGACTGATAAAAAGGATGATGACGTCACACCTGGGCGACTGTCAAAGATTCTAACTGACGCGAAAAAGGTGTTCCAACAAGGACTTGGGACTCTAAAAGGAGTAACGGCAATGATAAAAATCGAAGATAACGCAAACCCAAAATTTTTTAAGGCCAGACCGGTACCTTACGCGATCTGCCCAGCCATTGAAGCAGAGCTGGAGAGTCTGGAGCGTTCGGGTGTGCTGTCCAAGGTGGACTGGAGCGAGTGGGCCACTACCATCGTTCCTGTAATGAAGAAATCATTGAGCAGCACGCCTGGGGAACCGAAGAAGGTTCGCACCTGTGGGGACTTCAAGGTAACTGTGAACCCAGTCCTGCACACAGTACAATATCCACTTCCACGGATAGAAGATATTTTCGCCTCACTATCTGGACGGAAACGCTTTACAAAGATTGATCTGGCCCAAGCGTATCTACAAATGGAGGTGGAAGAAGCATCTAGGAAATACCTCACGATAAACACTCACAAAGGCCTTTACCAGTACAATCGACTGGTATTCGGGGTAGCATCAGCCCCGGCTATTTGGCAGAGGGCGATGGAACAAGTCCTGCAAGGGATCCCGGGGACCCAGTGTTATTTGGACGACATCCTGGTTACGGGCGAAAATAACAGTGAACACCTTGGCAACCTGGAGCAGGTGCTCATGAGATTACAGGAATATGGGCTACGAGCCAACCGCCCCAAATGCGAGTTCTTCAGGAGACAAATCTCGTATTGTGGCCACATGATTGATGAGGAAGGATTGCATAAGTCGCCGGACAAGATTGAGGCTGTACTCAAGGCTCCAGCACCGGAAAATGTGTCACAACTGAGGTCGTTCCTCGGGTTGGTGAACTAGTACCATAAGTTCTTGCCGAATTTATCTACAATTCTGCACCCACTGAACGCCCTGCTGCAAACTGGAGTAACATGGAAATGGAGTGATGAGTGTAAGCGTACCTTTCAGAAATGTAAATGCCTAATCACTTCAAAAGAAGTATTGGCCCACTACAATCCAACACTACCGATTCGGTTAGCATGTGATGCGTCTCCCTATGGCATCGGAGCGGTGCTGTCACACAAATTCCTTGACGGCTCAGAGAGGCCAATAGCCTTTGCGTCGCACTCATTA
This sequence comes from Somniosus microcephalus, assembly GCF_052327205.1. Classification (NCBI taxonomy): domain Eukaryota; kingdom Metazoa; phylum Chordata; class Chondrichthyes; order Squaliformes; family Somniosidae; genus Somniosus; species Somniosus microcephalus. Next base: position 37,137,924 of record NC_141012.1, on the reverse strand, counting down.
ACCTCAGCCGAGCGTAACTACGCCCAGATTGACAGGGAGGCCCTCAGCCTGGTGTGGGGGGTGAAGAAGTTCAATCACTATCTACACAGGCAGAAATTCACCCTACTGACTGATCATCAGCCCCTGGTCTCCATTTTTAACCCAAAGAAGGGCGTTCCGGTGATGACGGCGCAACGGCTGCAAAGATGGTCACTTTTCCTAGGGGCACATCAGTACGACATAGAGTACAAGGGTACGAAACAGCATGGAAACGCTGATGGGCTGTCGCGCCTACCGTTGCCTACAGTAGAGGAAGCACCTGCAGTGGACCCTGTTGAGATATTCCATGCGACCATAGTCGAAAGTCTACCTGTTACAAACTCAAGTATAGAGAAGGAAACCCGAAATGACCCGACACTCTCTTGGGTCTATGATTTGACGGTGAAGGGATGGCCAGCACATGGCGACTCACTGTTGCCAACATTCTCGCCAAGGAGAGAACAGCTGTCAGTGTGCCGGGGGACCTTGATGTGTGGATCCCGAGTGGTAATTCCACCCAAGTTGAGAGATAGAGTGCTCAATGAGCTTCATGAGGGTCATCTGGGAGGGGTAAAAATGAAGAGCTTAGCCAGGGCGTTTGTGTGGTGGCCGGGAATCGATAAAGAAATCGAGGATATGACCAAAAGATGCACAGGATGCCAGAAGGTCATCAAAATGTCCTCCACCACCACGGAGAAAATTATTGCAGTCCTACGGACCATCTTCACCAGGAATGGCTTGCCAGAACAGATTTGCTCCGACAATGGGCCACAGTTTGTGTCAGAGGATTTCCGGAGGTTTCTGAGGAATAATGGGGTGAAGCATTACACATCTGCCCCATATCATCCAGCCACAAATGGATTAGCTGAGAGGTTTGTTCAGACCTTTAAAAAGGCCATAAAGGCAATGCATAATGACGACATACCACTACAACACAAGGTGGATAATTTCTTGTTTGCTTACCGGAATGCGACACATGCAGTCACCAACCAAGCTCCAGACATAATGTTCTTCAACCGAAGGCTAAGATGTCGCCTGGATTTGCTCAAACCAAACATAAGACGAGATGTTGAGGATAAGCAATTCCAGCACATAATTGAGAAGCCAACCAGGAGCTTCAAGATAGGGCAACCAGTCTTGGCCTGCGACTACCGAACAGAAAAATGGCAGCCAGGAACGATATGCACACAGCAGGGACCACTAATGTACACAGTGGACGTTGGAGAGAGCATCGTGAGATGCCATGCTGACCAGATTCTAGAGTCACAAGAACAAGCCAAACCCATACCACGAGCAGGTGCACCTGGTAATCAACCCGAAGTACAGATTGCATCTACCTCAGAAGCAGTGGTATTGGAAGCTGACGAACCAACCAATGACAATGAACCAGAATCAACTCCACCGCAAGAACAGGATACTCGAGAAAGGCGCTATCCAGTCAGGATCAGGAAGCCTCCTCAAAGACTGAACTTATAAATGATTATTTCAGTTGATGTATATAGTACAGAGAAAATTGTAATTGTAATTAGTTATTATTTAGTTGTTAAATGAATGTTATGTACTGTTTATCTAAAAGGGGAGGAATTGTTGTGTATGTACCTTTAAGAGAAGAACTGATTCTATACTGCAGTACCGGCAGTGACCACCCCTGTATATAAAGCCATAGCAGGCTTCTGTACTTCAGTCTTAAGTTACCCTCTGTTCAGCTGCAAGCACGAGCAGAGGGAGCAGCCAGACTTTGGAGAGTGGATTAAAGTGGTGGTCCCCTGACCAGGAAGAGGAGGAGAACGTTGGACCACCACCACCAACTCCACCATCATTACATCAACTGAGGTGCCTGGAGAGAGAGGACAGAGGAGGAGAAGGAGAAAGGAGGCCTACATCAACATCAACCAGGGGAGAGGCCTTTCTATCACTGCCTCCCCAATTTGGCCTCCACTTCAGGAGAGGGAGAGAGGGGAGAGAGACCAACTGCTTGAAAGGAGGGAAGAAAACTTCATCCGGAACATCTACAGGTGGGTGTTATTTGGGGCACTCTCCCAAGACTTTGTATTTTAGGTGGGGGGAGAAAAGAAGAAGCAAGGCCGGATCATCAAGGGGTGTAGTGTGTGTGCTCTTGTTAAAAGCTAGGCCACACACACCACTAATTAGCATCCCTTCTATTGCCTGCCCTGGGAGAGCTTGGAGCTGCCCAAGGTGAAGTCCTTAATTTAATTTAATTACATCGTTAAGACCTGTTGCAGGACTGAGCCTGGGCTTCTCCAGCTTTTCCAGGTGAAGACGTCTTCTCCCCCTGCCAGAAGACCACCATCACCAAAGACTTTTTCCATCGGAGAGTGCAACCCTGCCTACACCCACCCACCATCCTGAGTGGCAACACTGCCCTTTGCGGCCTCCCTCCTTCCCACCCCCCCACCTCTCTCTCTCTCTTTGTCTCTCTCTGCCTGTCTTTCTAAGGCACCTTAGTTTCATCTATTTTATTAATTGCCAATTGAGCAGAGGGGCGAGGGCTCCTCTCCCAATTTAAATCAATAAGGAGAGAGGTGTGTCCTCATTTTAATCAGCTCCCTCTGCTCAACAGAGGACAAAAAAATATATATATACACCGAGGCCATTAACACCTTCAGGCCTGTGACTTGGGGTGAGTGTAGCCCTTAAAAAAAGCACCCCAGAATGGCGACTGCATCTTCGCCGGTGGTGGGGCCAGCCGGGACCTATGCGAGAGTGGTAGCCACAGCCACAGCTGCTCCCGCTGTTCCTGCTGCCCCGTCACCTTTTCGATTAATAACAAAAAAGCTTGGGGTGAAGAGCTACACTCACCCCACTATGACCATCGAGGCCTGCGTCAAGGCCATGGCTGGGGTTGTCGGCCCCTCAGCCATCGTCGCGGCCTCGAAAATGTATGGGAAGGCTGTGTTCTTCCTGGGGTCGGAGCGGGCGGTGTCCCTGGCTGTCGCCAAGGGGCTCACCGTGGGCGGGACCTTCCTGCCGGTGGATCCTCTCGAGGCCACCGCGCAGAGGATCATTATTTCCAACGTCCCGCCCTATGTTCCTGGTGAGCTCCTCCTTCCCCATTTGCGACAACTTGGGGAGGTGAGGTCGGGGATCACGCCCATCCCGCTCGGCTTCCGGGAGGCCAGCCTTCGCCACGTCTTCTCCTTCCGGCGCCAGCTGTTTATCCAGCTGGCGCGGGAGGAGGACACTGAAGGGGCGTTCGTCGTCCTCCACGAGGGGACCGCCTACCGCGCCTTTTGGACGTCGGACGGTGTGAGGTGCCATGCCTGCAGGGAGGTGGGGCACATCAGGAGGAACTGCCCTGCCTCCAAGGCCGCCGGATCATCTCGTGCGGCCGAGGCTGGCGCCGCCGCCGCCGCCCTTCCCCCCGGATCTGCCCGCGCGTCAAGTACGTCTGATGCGGGGGGGAGGGAGCGTGTTCGGCCGGAAAGAAGGCGCGGGGAAAAAAGAAGCACCTTAGGGCAGGTCCCCCCGTGGATGGTGAGCCCTTGCCCCTTGAGCCCCTTACACCCGCGCTCCTCGCGGAGTTGATCAGGGCAGATGTGAGCGGGAGGGGCCCCGTGCCCGAGCCTGTGGCCGCAACCGCCGCAGCGGTAATGCCAATACCTGCGGCCGGGCTCGGGCCCGAGGAACCCGACAAACCTGCTCCGCCGGAGGGAGTCGAGGAAGAGGCCTTTGCAGACATGGAGGTCTCCCTCGCTCCCTCCGTGCTAAAAAGAAGGCGCGACCCCCTGGATGAGGAGGAGGACCGGGAGGAGGAAGGTCCCTCCGAGCAGGGGGAGTCGTCGCCCGCCGCGGGTACTGCGCCCCCCCGCCCCCCCAGCGCTGTCGTCATCACCAGCGATCGGCAGGGGTCGCCTGTCCCTCGGGAGGCTGAGACAGATGTGTCTGTCCAGCACGTGCCTCCCGGGGATGGGGATGAGACCCTGCCCGTGGGGGGGGTTGCGGAACAACCCGCGGCAGTAATTGAAGTTGACCTTTTATCGGTGTCGTTACCCCTCGCCGGGTCGGGCAGCCTGGGGGCTGGGTCGGGCGAGCTCGAGGATAATGAGCTCGCCCAATGCGACCCGGACGTCTCCCAGGGGATGCTCGTCCTGGTAGAGCTTTTAATTCAAAACCCCCCGTCCGCTGGGTCGGAGGTTGGTGGCGGGGAGGAGGATGGCCCCCTGGCTGCGTCTCTGGTGCCGGACGTACTGGAGGAGCTGGAAATTGTTCTCTCCCCGGTTTCTCCGGTCGTTCCGGCGTCTGAGGCGGAGGGGAGCTCTGAACCGCCGCCGTCTTCTGGCCCGGCGCCCCTAGAGGAGCCCAGGGAGTAATCCTCTGCCGCCGATCCTGGGGGTGGGATCCGGGCGGAGGCGGGGCTGGCTGGCGCGGCCGAGTCGTTCGCTTCGCACTGCGCGGCGGATGGGTCGGCCGTTGGTGACGACCCCCTGGAGGAGGATGGGGACTCGGTGATGGGCACGGAGGACGATTCGGACTCCAGCGCCGACGTGGCGATGGATGACCTCGTGCCCCTTGCCGAGTCTCCCCTCATTTCCGTAAGGGAACTCCGGGATTTTATGGCCACGTGCCTGGGTCAGCGCAATAAGGTCCGGCTGGCCCTCGACAGGTGGTCGGAGCTGGCGCTGCTCATCGATTCCGTCCGCGCCGCCGTTAAGATCTTGGGCGCGGACGAGGGTGTGAACCCGCTCGAGCTGCGTCGGCTCACAACGTTTCTCACTGGGCTGCTGAGGAAGTGGCGGCGGACCAGCGGCTGCGCTTCCTCCCCCCGTTAGGTGTAGGTAGAGGTTGCACTATGCTTCTGACATGAAGATAACCATAGCCAGCCTCAACATCAACGGCAGCAGGGAGGCGCGCCGCAGATTCAATAACTTCTCGGTCCTTCGGGACGGGAAGTATGCGGTGTGCTTCCTGCAAGAAACCCACACCGTTCCGGGAGACGAAGCCACGTGGCTCCTGGAGTGGCAAGGAGGGGTCAGCATGAGTCACCTCTCCAACAATTCCAGCGGGGTGGCTATCTTGCTGGCCCCGCATTTTCAGCCGGAGATCTTGGGGGTCAAGGAGCACGTGCCGGGCCGCTTGCTCCAGGTCACTGTTCGCCTGGGGGGCGTGCCACTCCATCTAGTGAACGTGTACGCCCCTCAGACCAGTGCGCAGCAAGTGCGCTTCTTCGAAGAAGTGTCCGCTCTCTTGGGCTCCATCGACGTGGGCGAGTGCGTCATCCTCGGGGGGGATTTTAACTGCACCCTCGAGGCGAGGGACCGTTCGGGTCCCCCGCGAAGCCCGGCGGCGATGGAGAAGTTGAGGGACCTGGTTGGGTCCTTCGACTTGGTGGACGTCTGGCGAAATCTCCACCCCGACTCCAGCGCCTTCACTAGCGTGAGGTCTGGGGGAGGAAGGTCCAGAATCGACCGCCTCTACATTTCCCGGGCGTTCGTCTCCTGCGTTCCGGCAGCTTCCATGCGACCGGTGCCGTGCACGGACCACCACCTGGTGTGGGCGGAGCTCGCTCCGCTGCGCGCGCGGGGGGGGTCCGTGTACTGGCATTTTAACAACCTGCTGCTGGAGGACGCACGGTTCCGGGATTCGTTTCGTCGATTCTGGGCCGACTGGAGAAGGAAGCAGGGGGGCTTCCCCTCCTTGAGGCTATGGTGGGAAGTGGGCAAGGCTCACATCCGTCTCTTCTGTCAGGAGTACGCGAAGGGGTCGACCAAGAGGCGGGAGGCCCGGGTCGGGCGGTTGGAGAAGGAGGTGCTCGACCTGGAGTCCCGTCTCGGTCAGGTCGTCGAGGACCCGGCCCTGCGGAAGGTGTACGAAGAGAAGAAGGGCGCGCTGAAGGACCTGCAGCTCGTCAGGTCCCGAGGCGCGTACGTGAGGTCGCGGATCCAGCTCCTGCGGGACCTGGACCGCGGCTCCCCCTTCTTCTACTCGCTGGAAAAAAGACGGGGGGTCCGTAAGCAGCTCTTGGGGCTGCTGGCCGACGACGGATCTCTGGTCTCGGATGCGGAGGGAATCAGCGCGGAGACCCGCGCCTATTACGGGGCTCTGTTCTCTCCGGATCCGTCCAGCGAGGATGCGCGCAGAGTTTTGTGGGAGGACCTGACGAAGGTTGGCCCGGAGGGCGCCGAAAAATTGGACGCTCCGCTAAGTCTGGCGGAGCTGACCGGCGACCTCCGCCAGCTCTCTAGGGGAAAGTCCCCGGGGCTGGACGGGCTGACCGTGGAGTTCCACAGGGCGTTCTGGGACGTCTTGGGGGGCGACTACGCGCGGGTCCTGGGGGAAAGTTTGGCGACCGGGGAGATGCCCCTCTCTTGGCGCAGGGCGGTCATTGTCCTGCTGCCTAAGAAGGGCGATCTCCGCCTCCTTAAGAACTGGCGCCCGGTCTCCCTCCTCAGCACGGACTATAAAATCTTTGCCAGGGCCATGTCTGCTCGCCTTGGCACCGTGCTGGCCCACATGATCCACCCCGACCAGTCCTACACGGTCCCGGGCCGGACCATCCACGATAACATCCATCTGGTCCGGGACCTGGTCCACCACTCCCAGAGGGCTGGTCTGTCGGTCGCCTTCCTTTCCCTGGATCAGGAGAAGGCGTTCGACAGGGTGGATCACGAGTATCTCTTCGGGACTCTGCGCGCATTCGGGTTCGGGACGCATTTCGTCGCCCGGATCCGACTTCTGTACGCCGCCGCGGAGTGTCTGATTAAAGTTAACGGGTCCTTGACGGCGCCCCTTCGCTTCGGGAGGGGGGTGCGTCAGGGATGCCCCATGTCCGGTCAGTTATATGCCATTTGTGTGGAGCCTTTCCTGCGCCTCTTGCGGAAGAGGTTGACGGGACTGGCTCTGCAAGGGCCGGGCGTGGAGGTGGTCCTCTCGGCTTACGCCGATGACGTGCTCCTCACGGTCACGGATCCCGCTGACTTGCGGAGGATGCGGGAATGCCAGCAGATTTACTCGGACGCATCCTCCGCCAAGATCAACTGGGAGAAATGTTCCGGACTCCTGGTGGGTCAGTGGCGGGTGGACTCCCTGCCGGAGGAGTTCAGGCCTTTCGCCTGGAGCACCACGCACCTCCTCTATTTGGGAGTCTACCTTAGCCCTGCCGAGGACGCTTGGCCGGCGAACTGGCAAGAGCTGGAGGCCAAAGTCACCGCTCGCCTAGGACGCGGGACAGGACTGCTCCGAGTGTTGTCCTACAGGGGTCGAGCGCTGGTCATAAACCAGCTGGTGGCCGCCATGTTGTGGTACCGGTTGGTCACTTTGATCCCTCCCCCTGCGTTTGTCGCCAAGATTCAGAAGAAGCTCATCGACTTCTTCTGGGACAAAAGGAAGCACTGGGTCTCTGCCGCGGTTCTGTGTCTCCCGCTTAGGGAGGGCGGTCAGGCGCTGGTGTGCCTTCGCACCCAGGCTGCGACTTTCCGTCTTCAGACGCTGCAGAGATACCTGTACGTCGAGAATCCTCCGAGATGGTGTGCGCTGGCGACGTTTTTCTTCCGCCAGCTGCATGGCCTCAATTACGACACGCAGCTCCTGTTTGCGAAAGTGGGCAGCAGGCGTGCCGGCCTGCGGGAGCTGCCTGTCTTCTACCAGGAACTACTATGGGTTTGGAACTACGTCGCTTCCAGGCGGAGCTCTCCCCCGTCAGGAGCGGCGGCTCTCCTTCGGGAGCCGCTGCTCAGGAATCCGCACCTCCACGAACACGGGTTCGGGCGGCTGGCGGAGGGTAGGGCTGTGGCTGGCAAGGTGACCAGAGTCGGGGACCTGCTCGATGGCGGAGGAGCGGGCTGGATGGCGCCGGAGGAGCTGGCGCGGCGCCTGTCCTGGGCCAACGTCGAGCTCGCGGTCGAAACCATCGAATCGGTAAAAGCGGCACTGGGCCCCGACTCCACTAGGTGTATCGAGGCGGCTCAAGCACGTGGGGCGATCCCGTCCGAGCTTACCCCCGTTCGGACGGAATTCCTCATCGGCGCCCGGCCCCGAAACTCCCCTCGGGAACCGGCGCCTCACAACTTGAGCCGTCTCGAGGAAATACCCTCCGTGCCTTTTCATTCCGCGCGGAGGGGTTTCCTGTACGGGCTGCTCCTGCACACTCTCCACTTTGCCATCTTCGTCTACCGTCCGGACACGCCTTGGCGTGGCGTTTTGCCGACCGGCGGTAGCGGAGGTCCCCAATGGAGGGCTCTCTATGCGGGAGTCCTCCCTTGTTCCATCGGGGACTTGGCCTGGAGGGTGTTGCACGGAGCGGTCCCGTGCAATAAGGTTTTAAGTAGGTTCACGGACTCCCAGGCCGCCTGCATTTTTTGCGGCCTGGAGGAGTCCGTGTTTCACGTTTATATGGATTGTGAGAGGTTGCAGCCCCTCTTTCACTACTTGAAGGGGCTGCTCCTCGATTTTTGGTTGCACTTCAGTCCCACGCTCTTGATCTATGGTCACCCGGTGCGGAGGGGAGCGGACAGGTTGGAGGACCTCCTTGTGGGCCTGCTCCTGGGCCTGGCTAAAAGAGCCATCAATTGGTCCAGGCAGCGGGCGGTCGAGGGGGTCGTCCAGCCGGATTGCCTGCATCTCTTCCGCGGCCATGTTCGCGCCCGGGTGGCCCTGGAGATGGAGCACGCGGTGTCCGCCGGTGCGCTTGAGTATTTCCGCGACCGATGGGCCCCGCGGGGACTGGAGTGCATCATCAACACAGAAAACCAAATTTTAATTTGATTTGTTAAGTTTTCGTTGAACTTTTGTTTATTTACAGTTGAATTGGGTTTTTTTTTTGGGTCCAAATAAAAGAGTACCCTCTGTTCAGTAAATACCTGTTTTATTGTTCTCCTGCAGTCCGTGTATTATTAAGGCGCGGACACTACAAATACGAGATCTGCTTCTGGAAAAACTCGCATTTGTGGCGATTAGCTTGGAGCCCATATTCCTTCAATCTAGTGAGCACCTGCTCCAGGTTGGCGAGGTGATCACTGTCATTTTCGCCCGTGACCAGGATGTCGTCCAAATAACACTGGGTCCCTGGAATCCCTTGCAGGACTTGATCCATTGCCCTTTGCCAAACAGCCGGAGCTGATGCTACCCCGAACACCAGCCGGTTGTATTGGTAGAGACCTTTATGAGTGTTGATCGTGAGGTACTGTTTCAAGGCTTCTTCTACCTCCATTTGCAGGTACGCCTGGGCCAGATCAATCTTAGTGAAGCGTTTCCCTCCAGATAGCGAGGCGAAAATATCTTCAATCCGCGGAAGCGGATATTGTACAGTGTGAAGGACTGGGTTCACTGTCACCTTAAAGTCCCCACCGATGCAAACCTTCTTTGGTTCCCCAGGCGTATTACTCAACGACCTCTTCATTACAGGAACGATGGGTGTAGCCCACTCGCTCCAGTCTACTTTGGACAGTACTCCTGAACATTCCAAACCTTCCAGCTCTGCTTCGACGGCTGGGCGGATCGCATAAGGTACCGGTCTGGCCTTAAAAAACTTTGGGCTTGCATTTTTCTCTATTTTGATCGTCGCTGTTATGCCTTTTAGTGTTCCGAGTCCCTGCCGGAACACTTCTTGTGCGTCAGTTAGCATTTTTGACAGTCGTCCAGGTGTGACGTCGTCATCCTTTTTGGCATCTACAGTCAGTGCTTGTATGGAATGCCAATCTAGCTGTATCTTCCGGATCCATTCACATCCTAGTAGTGGCGGTCCTCCATCTGGCAATACATATAGGTCCATTTTTGGTGTTTCCTTGCCGTTATATATAACGTTCACCCTTATTTTTCCTTTGGGGTAGACTTTTTGCCCCGTGTACGTCTTCAAGACAATCTTTGTATCTCTCAAGGGTATATGTGAGAATAGCCGCTTGTAGTCCCTTCGGTTTATGACTGTTAGGGCTGATCCTGTTTCCAATTCCATTTTCACTTGGACTCCTGCTATCTTGAGCGTGACCCAGATAGTTTGGTGATCCTCCATTTTGATCACATTATGTAGTTTCAGACAACCCATCTCCTTGCTTCCGGAGTCTGTATCACTTTTCTGTTCGTCTGAACTACTCTCCGTCACTTTATGTACCTTCTTGTACTTCTCCTGTGGAGATTTCTTGCTGCTGGTTTTCTTTCCCGACCTGCAGACTCTTGCTATGTGTCCTACTTTTCCACACTGTCTGCACACTTTGTCCTTGCACCAGCAATCCTTATGGTCGTGTGTTGTTCTGCCGCAGCGATAGCACTTCACTGTTCCGTATGACATTTCATTTGTGCCATATTCTTGTGGTCTCCGTTGTATCTCTGCCACACCCCGTGCTGCTGCTTCATGTGATACTGCCATGCTGAAAGCCTTGTCCAGTGTAAGATCCTTTTCTGATAGAAGCCGTTTCTGGGTTCCTTCACTTTGAAGCCCACACACAAACTTGTCCCTTAAAGTATCTGCTAGTCCCGTTCCAAACTGGCAGTGTTTCGATAGCTTGCGCAGTTCCTTTAAATACTCAGCATTACTTTCATCTTTATGCTGGTTCCTTTTGTGAAACTTAAATCTTTCCGCTATCAGCAGCGGTGTGGGGTCTAAGTGGTCCTGTAGGATTGACAACTTGTTTTCAAAATCATTTTCCACTGGCTTCTCTGGGGTTACTAGGTTTCGCAGTAAGCGATACGTTTTTGCACCCATTGAATTCAACAATACCAGCGCTTTCCTGTCATCTGGCACTTCATTCGCCTTGCAGTACACTTCTATGCGTTCGACATATGTCATCCAATCTTCGACTTCATTGTCGAACGCTATGACACTGCCACTCTTCAGCCTCCCTGGGTGTGGTTAGACTGGCTCAAAATGGCGTCTCCCGTGCTCTTCCTTCTTCCCCGCTGCGGCTCAAAATGGCGTCTCCCGCGCTTTCCTTTCTTCCCCGCTGACGCTGCTCGGCCCTTGAACACCGGCTGCACTCTGCGCATTTTCCTGCGCGCCTCTCTCCCACGTTGACGCTGCTCGGCCCTTGAACACCGGCTGCGTTCTGCGCATTTTCCTGCGCGCCTCTCTCTCCCGTTGACGCTGCTTGGCCCTTGAACACCGGCTGCGCTCTGCTCTCTCTCGTTGACGCCGCTCGGTCCTAAACACCGGCTCTGCCCTATGCGCTCTACCCTCTCTCTCTCCACCGTTGACGCTGCTCGGCCTTTTTCTGTGCGGTCGGTTGGCTCTAGCCGCCGCTGTCCGGGAAGGGTCTGCACAGTACCTGTTGCCAGCCCGTTTCGCTGGACCACCGTGCTGGAAAGCCAAGCCTGGCTCTCGACAGCCTCCCCTGTGTTGCTCAATCTCCGCTGGATGACTGGGGGGTTTCCCGTGGTCGACGCCCGTGCTTCTGGACTCGGCCTTCTTCCACTGTTCTCCAGGAGCGAATCCCTGGTAGGTGATGCAGAGTTGCTGGTAGGTTTGAATCTGCTCGTCGCCAATGTTAGATCCGTGTATCTTGATGTTGTGTCCTTCAATAATTAGACAAGAGACTGCAGGGAACGATCAACAGGTGTTTACTGAATGAGGGTTACTCTAGAACTAACTGTACAGATCCCTACTCAGGGTTTATATACAGGTGTGGTCACTGCCGGTACTATACAGTATACAGGAGCTGTAAAAAGTAGTTCTCCCCTTAAAGGTACATACATTACATAAGGCATTGGTAACTTAAATATAGGCTGGTTTCTCCCACTGTCGTGTTCTGAGACAAACATCAAACCTACAGTTTATGTGGCTCTCCCAGCTACAGATCGTTTATAATATAAATAAAGAGAATCCAAAACTAGGGCTCATAAATACAAGATAGTTGCTAACAAATCTAATAGGGAAATAAGGAGAAATTCCTTCACTCAGAGAGTGGTTAGAATGTGGAACTCGCTACCTCAGGAAGTGTTTGATGCGAATAGCTTAGATACTATCAAAAGGAAACTAGATGAGTCCATGAGAGCGGGAATAGAAAGATATGCTGAAAGGTTGAGATGAGGCAGATGGAATGGGAGGAGACTCGTGTGGAGTGTAAACCTATATTTATATACCGGTGCTGTTCTCAACCCAATTGCTAGTCAACATATTGAAGAGGTGGCGTAGGTAAAGTTTGAGCATCAATGTCAGGAAATTAGGATTGAAACTAAGGACTCCTAAGTCGATATTAAATTGGTTAAGAGGAGTAACCTATTCAAGACTGCATCAAGTTGCCCTTACTAGAATAAATGTGACTTTCTTTGCATGAATCTCCGTACCAGTGAAGCAGCACTATTGACAAATGAATCAACAAATGCACACAAGCGTCTCCGAGTGAGTTAGAAATTCTGGTACACGTGGGGAGCAGTTCCAAAGCTTTTGCAAACTTACTGTGGAAGGTCTTGACCACAGCATCATTTTTCTATCAGTCGACGGGTGCTCCTTCCCTCCAGATCGATTTTGACACTTAAAGTGAGGCTGTGAGAGCCTTGGCATTTCTCCATGGTCATGAGTGAGCTGAGGGAAAACATCATATCGTCAGTCCTCTGGCCATCCTAAAATTCACCAACGTGTGCAAATCCTTACGTAGACAAACCAAATGTTTTTGCATCTATTTCTGAAATGCTCATGATTAAATGCTGAAGTCAGACGATAGAAAACACTGCAGGAAAACAGCAACACAGATTATAAAGCAAGAGAAATAAAAAGAGCTGGGGATCTGCTGTTCTACAGGAAAACATGACAGTTACTGGAAATAAGTGAGTCTTGACAGGTCCGTGTGGTTATGTTCATTTCTGTTTTTGCAGGGCTGTCTAGTGCTCTACTGTCATTTTAAAACCATTTTAAAATGATCAGTTTTCCACAATTTACCAACCAGTTCCCGCATGAACCACATGGATTCATCAGGCCTCCAGTGCTTGGCCCATGTGGCCATTCACAATGCGTGAGCTCAGACGGTGAGTGTCGGCTGGCTTTGTGAAGACAGAGGGGCCTCAAAGCCCAACCAGATCTTCTCCTCACCCAATATTGCTGTGTGTGAACTTGGCAGAATGGATCATTGGATAATCAGGGCAAGGAACCCAGGTGATATTTTCCCCCAGCTATCCTGAGGCCAACTGTAGAATCCTAACCACTGGCCCAGTTAAGGTCAGTTAACTCAGATTTACTTGATTTGCAGTTTCATCCCACATCAGACCTGTGCCTTTAGCCAACAGGCCATTGGATAAAATGCTCAAATGCTATATTCTTACATGATTCAAATTTCATTAAAGTTGAATATTTCCTCCGGCCTATGAAGATTTTAATGTGGCCCTGAAATTAGGCTGCGTGAAGATTGCCACATAAACACATAACAAGCTCTGAGTAAATTCCTTTGCTAGTTTCCCAGAGCGTTTAGCCCTTCATTTAAGGAGTTAAAGGGGCAGATTTTCCACTTGTTACCAGGGCGTAAAGCTGGCATTAGCGGATTGACGGCCCATTATAGAAACTGTCCGACTTTTGCGTCCATTGAAATGTCTCGGCTTAAATCGCAAATGAAGACATTTCCATGAATGCCCTCATCTTCGCACAGTGTCATTTCAAAGGCCCGAGATTTTCTGCTGCAAATACTCAGCAGCAATGTGAATCTGTTTGGTTTGCGAACTTTGGAATATTATCCAAAAACTGTGTCCTCCAGATCTTTACATACCCAATGAAAGAGATACTCGCCAAACATTGCTTGCCGTTAACAAACGATGACCTTGGATGAGGAGGCCAAACCCCTATGGAGGAGTATCGGTTTTATAGTGAAAAGATTTCTTCTGGGATAGGACACGAGTGAACTCATTGCACAGATTTCTGACATTCAGCTCCAGGCATGAAATGTTTTCTGGTCTTAAGGTTAGAAGCTGGAGAATTAGTAATAATAATCATTTTTTTAAAGGCTTTGACAAGCTGGTAACCACAATTCTATGTTTCAAAGTTAACTCCACCGGGGGAAGTTTCATTGAAATCTAAAATGCTTCAATTTGCCCTGTATCAAAAGGATCGATTTAGCCTGCTGGCCACCCAGATTCTAGGAGTGACAGGTGCCTTAATAGCATCTTAGGGACTCAGCTACCATATCTAATGACACTGTTGGAGACCAGCAGACCCTGGAGAGGCTACCGCTCACCTTTGCAGGCTAGAATAAGAGCAGTGTGTTCCTCCCATGAGACACAGTAAGCGAACAAATAAAATGGAAGTGTGTCCTTCAGAAGGCTGGCAATCAAAACAGGATTTAAGGATATTAGGGCTGGCAAACGTTCAGTTCGAAGGTCAGGGAATCTCATCAGGCGAGATGGTTCTTTGAACATTGGACCAGAACTGGGCTGGTTTGAGCGTAAGGTGTGTGATTACATTGCTGATTAAATAAGTGATGAACAATATCGTTTCGCTCATGCCTCCAGTGCACACAGGCAGCATATGACATCATCTTCCTGCTATTATTTGACATCCTGGTAATGAGTGGCAAACATTTAAGCTTAGCTCTTATCTCTTTCATATGGGTCCCGAACGGTATCAGTAAAGTCGTTGTCATTGTGACATGCTTTTTACAAAGTAGAAGTGACACCAAAATAGGAAGGTTAATGCTATTATTACCCTGACACGTTCTTAAGTTGTGCCAGAATCCATTTATAAAAGGACACGGCCCGGAAATGATGCTGAAGTATGAAGGCTTAATGCATGTGTCTGAAATTGTTCACTCCATTACCTTAGAGGAGATAAAAACAGAAAATGCTGGAAATACTCAGCAGGTCAGGCAGCATCTATAGAGAGAGAAACAGAGTTAACGTTTCAGGTCAATGACCCTTCAAATCCTTGCCTAACAAAAATCCATCTATCTCAGTGTTGGAAATTTCAATTGCCCCAGCATCCATAGCATTTTAAGGGAGGGAGTTCCAGATTTCCACTACCCTTTGCCTGAAAAAATGCTTCCTGATTTCACTCCTAAACGGCCTAACTCTAACCTTAAGATTATGCCCCTTGTTCTGGATTCCCCCACCAGAGGAAACAGTTTTTATCTCTATCTAATTCTGAAGTCTAGCTACTGGCCTCAGTGTAAATGCACCTGGTAACATTTTTTCAAACTTTTAATGCATCGACCTGGAGGGAACTGGCACTTCTAATGTCCTGCATTTTATGGCCAGCTTATTTGCTTGAAGAACAGTTACAGGCAATCAATTTCGAAAGCTCATAGATGCCCACTATTCTATGCTAAGACAGATCAGTGGGTATGGTGAGGATATGCCCTCAACCCTTGACTCGCGTGATGTAGCACAGAAGTGGTAGGCTGGCAGCCGTTGTTTCCATCACATCCTCCTGCACAAATGACAGTAGGCACTGCCGCAAAAAGCAGTGAGGTTCATTGATTGCAGCACCAGAGGCTCCTGGCAATAATGCAGATGTTCCAGAGTTAGTCGCAGATCCACGCAGTGGTCATTCAGTATCTCCTGTACCATATTGTTCGAATTAAGTCATTTTAATCAAACAGCCCAGGGCTTTTTTTTTGCATAATTTCAATTTGAATAAAAGATTATTTAAATTAAGCAACTTCAACTTGAGAGGTAGACTGTACTTCTGTGTATTCTACAGTGGAGACAATACAAAGAAGGTAGCAAAGAAGGAAAGAAAGAAAGACTAGATAAGGGAGGGGGGCAAAATTCGGCTGCTTGCACCTCCCGTTAGTGCCCTAAGAGGGCGCTAATGGGACGCAAAGCAACTCGTGCCCGGGCGCGGTGCTGCTAACGTCTCCCGCGAAATTCAGCGGGAGTTTAGCGGTGGCAGTAGCCAGGAGCGCCCGGCGGCGCTGTGCCCCCGGCAATGTCATCATCGCCGTGTGCAGCGCCCTGCTTGTGCCCCGGCCGCAAACTCCGGTCGTGCTCCCTGACTTACCGCCGGACGCTGTGTCCAACCGGGTCAGGGGGGCGTACGTGCTGCCGGGGTGGTGATATTTAAAGGGCTGGTGCCGGGCGGCCATTTGTTTTTGGCCCGCTTGCCAGCACCTGCCCCCTCTGCCGTCCCCCCGCGGGACGCCGGCCGTGATCGGGCAGCCTGGTACTCCTCTTGAGCGCCGGGCTCTTTTGCCGACACCCCGATCCCTGGTGGTCCAGCTGGGTCCTGGGTCATGCTACACAAGGCCCCTCCCCTTCAATAAGGGGAGTAAGGCCTGCAGTACCGTGGCGCGACTTGCTGGCGTGTGTGGCGCTGCTGCACGTCGTGCCGCAACATTCCCTGGGAGCACCCCAAGAGGGAGGGGGAGCGCTTCCAGTAGTGCCCCACCTCCTGCTTGGGGCGCTACCATTGAATTTCGGGCAGGGGGGTGCTAACTTTTTCAGGGCTCTAAAAGCAGCGCCCCGGCGAAGTTAGTGACCCAAAGCGGGTGCGACCAAATATTTGCCCTAACCTGTTTTAGTAATGTTGGGTGATAAATATTGGCCAGTACATCTGTATAAACCCACCACTCCCCATCTTCGAATAGTGCCATGGGATCTTTTACGTCTACAGATTCAGAAAGTCGTTTGTTTATATGTTTTTGTAAAGTTACAACATGCATGGTGCACACCGTTAATGAAAACTAGATTTATCAGTTAATTATTTCAAAGCGGCCACAGCAGTACACCAAGCTCATGATTATTTATTGCCAATGGCGGTTCGTATCTCAGACCTGGGTCGTTCAAACTCTTGACCTTCATTAACTGCACTGGAGTTAATTTTCATCTTTAGTGCTCTGAGCGCAGTACTTCATTTGCTGGCAGACAAAGTGGAACATCACACTGGGCAAGATCTCCGTGCAATAAATAAAAGTTACAGCACAGAAACAGGCCATTTGGCACACTGGTCTGTGCTGGTGCTTATGATCCACACGAGCCTCCTCCCACCCTACTTCATCCAACCCTATCAGCATATCCTTCTATTCCTTTCTCTGCCATGTGTTTACCTAGCTTCCCCTTAAATGCATCCAATCTATTCGCCTCAACCACTCTCTGTGGTAGCAAGTTCCACATTCTAACCACCCTCTAGGTAAAGAAGCTTCTCCTGAATTCCCTATTGGATTTATTAGTGACTATCTTATATTGATGGCTCCGAGTTTTGGACTCCCTCATAAGTGGAAACATCTCTTTATCTATCCTATCGAACCCCTTCATAATTTTAAAGATCTCTATCAGGTCACCACTCAGCCTTCTCTTTTCTCGAGAAAAGGGCCCCAGCCTGTTCTTTCTTTCCTGATAGTTAAAACCTCGCAGTTCAGGTATCAGAATTTTAATATATACAAAATCATGGCACCAAAATTTTACCCTGCCAACTCGAAGTCCGACTTGAACTTTAGGAACTCATTTTACTGATTTTTCTTTCAGTCAAACTCGGAATTAGTGGAATCAATTGTCACCATTTCCCCTCTTCCTTCCTTGAGGCATACTAATATTCAACGTTCTCATGACTGGCCTTTTACAAGTCATTTTTCCCAGCTGCTCCTTGCTGACTTGTCATAGAATGGGGGCAAAACTCAGATCAGCAGTACGAGTGCATGATAAGTCCACTAACTGGACTTCTAATCCTGTTGATTCAATCTCCTTTTACATCAAATTTAACACGGTGGAAAATAACTCCCCCAAAGAGCAGGAGGAGAAAAATGAATTGCAAGTTGGGAGGCAAAACAAAGATATACCACTTCTTATTCTTCCCTGTGTTGGCATGAGCAAATCCCATATGATGCGTTGTCAGAGAAGCTGTCCATTGGAGGTGTCAATTGGAATGGTTCAAGTGCATGTTAAATGTCCCGTGCCACGAATTGAAGGAAATCATGAAGTTCTCGGTATCTTGGCCAATATTCCTCTCTCAACCAATGTTACCAAAAAATGATTTGTTTTTCATTTATCTCATCGCCCCATTTGCCTACATACATAGAAATGCAGGCCATTCGGCCCAGCCAGTCCGTGTCTGTGTTAAACCTTCACAGGAACTAGCAGTTCTAATCATTTTTACCTACCCTGTTCCCATATCCTTTCAATCCCTTTCCCTTCATTACTTATCCACTCTAATCTTGATATTGTTTTTGCCTCAAAATCTCTTGGGGGGGGGAAATTCAGTTGGTTTGCACCTCCCGTTAGCGCCTGGGCGCTAATGGGGTGCAAAACAACTAGCGCCCAGGCGTGGCAATGTTTGCGCTGCTCGTGAAATTAACTAGACATTTTGCAGCGGCGCTAAACACATCCACCACGATCTCCTGCACCGGCAGATCGTGATGTTAGTCGACTGCGCAACACCCCGGTAGCGCACCGGACCGGATACTGAGTGGCACCCCCTGCCTTACCGCCTGCCACTAGCAACGACAAGTTGAGGGGAGCATTTTGTAGTCAGGAAGGGACTGGGGGAGCGCTATTTAAAGGTGACCGCTTCCTGCCTTTTTTTGTTGGTGACATTTTTGCACCACGCATTCTGAGAGAGAGAGAGACTTCTGGAGAGATTCAACGCTGTGTGAAGGAGTTTTGGGTACTGAGCAGCACTTTGCAGGTTCATTTTGATTTGACCTTTCTTGTATCGATTGAGAAGAGACTGTGGGGGCTGCACTCTGAGCTCTTTCCCTGGGCCTCTCCATTGTTCTTTCCAGCAGATTTGATTGTCAGGTCTCTCCAGGCCTAGATTCAAGGCTGCAATGAGCAGGATGTGGATGGAGAGCAAAATCCCCTTTAAGAAAGAAACAGAAAATGCTGGAGAAACTCAGCAGGTCAAGCAGCATCTGTGAAGAGAGAAACAGAGTTAACATTTCAGGTCGATGACCTTTCGTCAGAACTCCCCTTTAAGAATTGGCCGGTGCCAGTGTGCCTGTGTTCCATTGCTGACTGACATCACATGAGCTTTGCCAGCGCTCTGAGGTAGCGCCTCGCTCCTCGGCCTTTGCGCCTTAAGACAGGTGTGTAGCACCTGATTTAGCGCTCCAATCACTTCCAGGGGCGATAAAAGCCAAGTTTGCCGTCAGAGGCAATAATTAGCGCCAGGCGCTAAACTTTGCGCACGGCCGATAATGGCGCCCCAAACGGGGCGATACTGAATTTTTCCCCCCTTGCGTTTAATCTTGTATCTATGCCTCATCGTTCTTGACCCTTCAACTACTGGAAACAGTCTGCTTTCCCAACAATTCACAACTTTAAACATTCCTCTTTTATCACTCCATGATCTGTGTTGTTCTAATGAAAAAAGACCCAATTGTTCAAGTCTTTCTTCATATGTTGCACATAAGGACAGTCGGTGCTCTTTAAAGCAATTCATTATATGTGAAGCGCTGTGGGATGTTTTTGGAAGACAATGATAAAGTGGCGTATAAATGCATTTATTTTTTCCTTTTATGAGTTCAAGGACAACACTTGACAGCTTCAAATGTATGTTAATATAAGCATCTTTAAATGAGAAAAATGTGTCAAATTATAACTATGCAAATGATTCACTAAGGAAAGAAATAAAAGGTTGGAATATAAAATAAAATGCTCTATTTAACTTCTGATTCTTTCTAATGAACATCTGGGATTTGTTTCTACTCCAATCTCTTAGGATAAATGGGAAAAACCTATGAGGGAGCTCAAACGCATTTCCCATTAAAGGAATTTTCATCCTTCTGTATCAGCCTTGGCTCAGTGGTAGCGCCCTTGCCACTCAGTCAGAAAGTTTTGGGTTGAAGGCCGTCTCCAGAAACCTGACCATATAATCTAGGCTGGCACTACTGAGGGAGAGCTGCAGTGTCAAAAGTGCCGTCTTTCGGATGAGACGTTAAACCGAGGCCCCGTCTGCTCTCTCAGGTGGACATAAAAGATCCCATGGCACTATTTCGAAGAAGAGCAGGGGAGTTTTCCCCGGTATCCTGGCCAATATTTATCCCTCAACCAACATCACTAAAAAGCAGATTCTCTGGTCATTGTCTCACTGCTGTTTGTGGGAGCTTGCTGTGCCCAAATTGGCTGCTGTGTTTCCTACATTACAGCAGTGGCTTCACTTCCAAAATAAAGTACTTCATCGGTTATATTGTGCTTTGGGACATCCTGAGGTCATGGAATGCACTATATATATCCAAGTCTTTCTTTAGCTGAAAATTTTGTAATTGCCATTTTTCAGTTTTGTTCTTCACTGAACACAAGTAGGACATGATCTCATTTGCTAACACTCAAAGCATTTGCTGCTCTTCTGACTATCAAAGTATCCCCTCAGATTCAGAGAGAGACGATGTTGTGGTAATTTAATACACTTCGAGTTTATCTTCCATAAATATTTCATAATATTAGTCATTATTAACAATTATTATGATGGCAAAGATAAGCATGAGGTGCTTCTTAATATTTAATGACAGTATCAAGCAGATAATTTTTATCTTTGTGACCGAACTAATGCAAACCTAGTAAGTAATAAAATTCCATTAAAAATGGTTTAGAGATGAACAAGAGCTGTGAATCTTGATAGAAATTATCTACATTCTAATTTTTTCAATGCTTTACTTGCAAGAAATGCAAATATGTATGCAAAAAGGTTAAATCCTACATACCCAGACCTGCTCACACACACACAACACACACATCCACATACAAACACATACACCTCTACGCCCATGTATACTCGCGCTCACATACACTAATACCCACTCTCACACACATCAACTCACACCCACCTGCACACATTCATACATAGCAACATACGTGCTCAAAAAAGGAAGTTATTTTTGGGAGGTGGAGATTAAGATATGGGATGTCAGTATTGGGAAAGGAACACATTTTTCTACTTCTACCAGTCCTGACGAAGGGTCTTCCACCTGAGACGTTGACTCTGTTTCTCTCTCCACGGATGTTGCCGGGCCTGCTGAGTTTTTCCAGTGTTTTCTGTTGTTATTTTCTTTTCTCTACTTTCTGTACCCAATATCATAAGAACAGAAGAAATAGGAGCAGGAGTCGGCCAGACAGCTACTTCGAGCCTGCTCCACCATTCAATGAGATCATGGCTGATCTTCGACCTCAACTCCACTTTCCCGCCCGATCCTCATATCCCTTGATTCCCCTAGGGTTGGATTTTACCAGCCCTGAGGAGGCGGGAGTGGAGGCGGGACTGCTGGGAAAATGGGAAAAATTGGGAGCGGGTCCCGACCCCGTTCCCAACCCGCTTCCGAACCATCTTCCGGGGAGGCGGGTCCCTGACTCGCGCAGGGGCCCGTCTCCTCGAGGCGGGAAGGGGATTAGAGCCAATTAACTGCCTGTGAAAGGTAGTTAACAGGCAGTTTTGAGGCTTTTCACCATTTTACGCCTGCTGATGCGGGCTTCCTGACGTCAGGAAACCCTGCCAGGGTCAATGAGGCGAGCAGTGGGTCTGCGGGAGTGAGAGGAGTCAAAATGTCAGCTGTAGAGGTGAGTGATGGGTGCAAGTGTGGACAGGTAAGTATGAGAGGTGAGTGTAAAGTGTTGGAAAAAGTTTCCTTACCTTTGCTTCTTTCTGCAGGCTTCAATCTTTGAGGTGCCTCATCTCAACGGCAGAGAGGCTTTCGGCAGAGGAGAGAGGTCTTGGTGAGCCTGTGTGCAAGGGCTCACCTTAGAACAGAGATTGTTGGTGTTTGACAGCTTCTCAAAGCTGTCAAAAGCTGACAATTCATCTGTCAAAAATTTTTCAACAGATGAAGCGTCATACGCTGACGTCATCTGTCACCGGCTTTCCCTTAATTGGCCGGTAAGCCCGCAGGGCGGGCTTAACAAGGTCAGTCATGGGAAAATAACATGGGTTGGTCAGAAGTCGCTGGGGGCGGGACTGAAACCCAGAAACCAGAAGTCCCGCCTCCAGCACGTCGCCATTGAGAAAATCCAAAAATCTATCTATCTCAGCCTTGGATATACTCAACTGAACATCCACAGAACTCTAGGGTAGAGAATTCCAAAGATTCACAACCCTCTGAATGAAGAAATTTCTCCTCATCTCATTCCTAAATGGCTGACCCCTTACCCTTAGGGTTCCATTTTAATCTTGGGATATGGGTAACATTGGAAGAAAATAAAGGTCTTCACAGAACATGAATCAAACACTGGACAACAGCTCAGGACTGTTCACTTCAACTTTATGGTTCTGATGTTAAGGGAGGCAATGATTTGAGTAGTAGGGTCTTACTTGGCAAACAACGAGGAGGACTGTAAAATATTTTCAAAAGTTTTTGATGAATTAGGGCAGAAAGGCAGCAGTAGTTTAATGTAAATAAGTGTGAGCTAATATATTTTGCACAAAAATCAAGGCAGGGCAGTAGACACTCAATGGAAAGACCCTAAAGGACATGAATGAATACAGAGACCTAGGCTTCAAATAATTTTCTTTAAGTGTGAGTGCAGATAGATAAAACCATTTAAAAAAAGGCCAACAACATTTTAGGTTATATAAATAGGGTACAAGAATAAAGAAGTAATGGTAGATTTGTACAAAATATTGGTTAGGCCACAATTAGAGTATTGAGTGCAGTTTTGCTTACTCCATTATAAAGAGGGCATTAAAGCTATGGGGTGAACATCCTCCCTAACAGCACTGTGGGAGGACCTTCCACGCTGTGCCACTCCTGGGCCTCGAGCTCGCTGCTGGGCCTCAACCTCGCTCCTGGGCCTTGTCCTCGCCCCTGGGCCTTGTCCTCGCTCCTGGGTCCCGTCCTCGCTCCTGGGCCCTGTCCTCGCTCCTGGGCCTCGATCTCGTTCCTGGGTCCCGACCTCGCTCCTGGGCCCCGTCCTCGCTCCTGGGTCCCGACCTCGCTCCTGGGTCCCGTCCTCGCTCCTGGGCCCCGTCCTCGCTCCTGGGCCCTGTCCTCGCTCCTGGGCCTCGATCTCGTTCCTGGGCCTCGACCTCGCTCCTGGGCCTTGTCCTCGCCCCTGGGCCTCGTCCTCACTCCTGGGCCTCGTCCTCACTCCTGGGCCTCGACCTCACTCCTGGGCCTCGAACTCGCTCCTGGGCCTCGACCTCGCTCCTGGGCCTCGTCCTCACTCCTGGGCCTCGTCCTCGCTCCTGGTTCTCGACCTCGCTCCTGGGTCCTGTCCTCGCTCCTGGGCCTCGACCTCGCTACTGGGCCTCGACCTCGCTACTGGGCCTCGTCCTCGCTCCTGGTTCTCGACCTCGCTCCTGGGTCCTGTCCTCGCTCCTGTGCCTCATCCTCGCTCCTAGGCCTCGACCACGCTCCTGGGCCCTGGGGCCAGGAGGATCACACTGCAGCCTATGAAACCCAGGCAGAGAGGACCTGTGGGAAGGAGAGTGGAGGACATCAGGAGTATGTGTGTGTGTGTGTGCTAGGCTGATGTAGCAGAGCCTGGTCTCCAATCATCTTAGATCCCCTTGCCATTGGACCAAGACCTTGCTCTGTCAAGCCCGTGTGGTAGCTGGTGTGCAACGGCCACCCCACGTTAAAAGAATTCACGCACAGGCATCTTCCACCCTTTAAAATGAAGTTCGAGACCTGGAACGTCAGGATCCTCATGGACAACCCCAACAGTGACAGACTGGAACGCCGTACTGCTATCGTTGCCCGGGAGCTCAGACGTTTCGACATAGACAGCGCCGCCCTAAGCGAGACCCGGCGGGCAGGGGAAGGCCAACTCAAGGAGCAAGGCGGTGGTTACACCTTCTTCTGGAAAGGCAAGCCTGAAGAAGAACGCCGCCTCCATGGGGTCGGCTTTGCCATAAAAAATGAGCTAGTTGAACGTCTCTGAGACTCCCCTTGTGGAATAAACGAACGCCTCATGACTCTACGGCTCACCCTAGCCCGGAACCAGTGCGCTACGGTCATCAGTACATATGCCCCAACACTGGAAGCCACAGACAAGACCAAAGAGGAATTTTACTCCAGCCTCGAACAATCCCTGTCCCGAGTCCCAAAGGGCGACAAGCTGATCCTCCTTGGCGACTTTAACACCAGAGTTGGAAAGGACACAGACCTCTGGGGTGGTGTGATCGGCAGAGGGGGGGTAGGGAATGCCAACTCCAACGGTACCCTCCTCCTGACGAAATGCTTAGAACACGGCCTTGTCATAGCCAACACCTTGTTCCGCCAGGGAGATAAGTACAAGGCTTCATGGCAGCACCCTCGCTCCAAGCACTGGCATCTGCTGGACTATGTCATCATCCGAGGGAGGGACCGCAAGAATGTCCGCATCACCCACGCCATGGCAGGAGCTGACGATTGTTGGACAAACCCCCGCCTAATCTGCTCTGTCATCTCCATCAATGTAGCCCCAAAACAGCGGCAGCAACAGAAGCAATGCCGCAGGAAAATCAATGCTGGAGCACTCAAAGACCCTGCTAAGAAAGCCCTATTCAGCCTGCGCCTTACAACCAACCTGACGACTCCCAGTGATTCAGGGATACAGAGGGCTGGATTTTCTCAGTCCCGAGGAGGCGGGTATGGAGGCGGGGCTGCCGGTAAAGTTGCAGAATGTTGGGGCGGCTGGCAAACCCGCCTCCATCCTGCCTCCATGCCCTTTTGCCAGGAGGCGGTAAGCCGTCCTTCCCCGGGTCCCATCTCCTCGAGGCGGGAAAGGGATTAAATCCTATTAACTGCCTGTTTTACTTTTCCAAGTGCAGGCTTCCCGACCGCGGAGAACCTCGCCAGGGTGGAGGAGTCGAGTAGGAGGTCGGAGAGGTCTGAAAGTGCAATGTAGAGGTGAGTGATGTGTGCAAGTGTGGAGTGGTAAGTATGTAAGGTGAGTGTAAAGTGTTATTAAATGTTCACTTACCTTTGTTTCTGCCTACAGCCTTCAGCTGCTGTGGATCCGGAGTCCCGACATCTTCATTGTAGATTTCACAGACTGGCTGTTGGATCCTCTGACCCAACAGCCAGGTGATTTCTGCAAAGTTGAAAGGTTTGATGAGTCCTGAACACAAGGGCTCATCAAACTGCACAGAATGTCAGTGTTTGACAGCTTCACAGAGCTGTCAAACGCTGATATTTCTTCTTTCAAGAAATCTTGACAGATGGCACGTCAGACGTTGACGTGCTCTGTCTCTGTCGCTGGGCCGGCTTAACAAGGTCAATCAGGGGAAATCCCACTGGTTGGCCAGAAGCTGATGGAGGCGGGATTGAAAGCCGGCAAGCAGCAGTCCTGCCTCCAAAAGCTTCTCATTGACAAAATCCAGCCCAGAGTGTCCACAGCGCCTGGTCTGCACTCAAGGCCTCCATTATCAGCTCGGTCACTCGACCAGAAAACACCAAATCTGGTTCAACAAGAATGACCAGGAGACCCAGGAGCTAATAAGCCGCAAGTGCAAGGCATTCCTGATCTGGAAACAGCAACAGAACTCGAGAGCAAAAAAACAGCTCTACAGACGCCTGAAGGCCGAGGTCCAACAAAAAACTCGTGACCTAAAGAACAGATGGTGGGTGGAGAAAGCGCAGGAGATCCAACAGCTAACCGACAATCATGACGTGCGTGGATTCTTTAGCGCATTCAAGGCCACCTACAGCCCAAGCACCCAAGGTCCTACCCCACTGTGGGCCAAGAATGGAGAGGTACTCATCAAGGCCAGAGAGGCAGTCAGTGCCCGCTGGAAGGAGCACTTCGAAGATCTCCTTAACCGAGACTCTGTCTTCGACGTGAGTGTCCTCAACTCCATCCCGTAGCAGGCTACCCGACACCACCTCAGCACAACCCCAGCCCGACATGAGGTTGAAAAGGCCATCCGACAACTGAAGAACAACAAGGCCTCAGAAGCAGATGGAATCCCCACCAAGGCACTAAAACATGGCGGAG
Organism: Somniosus microcephalus; assembly: GCF_052327205.1. Classification (NCBI taxonomy): domain Eukaryota; kingdom Metazoa; phylum Chordata; class Chondrichthyes; order Squaliformes; family Somniosidae; genus Somniosus; species Somniosus microcephalus. Next base: position 37,112,199 of record NC_141012.1, on the reverse strand, counting down.
AAGCACTATTGATGTGAATACATGAACTCATTTCTCTTATTTGGAAGGAGGAGAGCATGCCAGGGGATCTCAGAGACGCCGTAATCATGACCATCTTCAAGAAAGGTGACAAGTCCGATTGTGGTAATTACAGAGGAGTCTCCCTGCTGTCTGCCACAGGAAAAGTCATCGCAAGAATCCTCCTCAATCGCCTTCTCCCAGTGGCTGAAGAGCTCCTCCCAGTGTCACAATGCAGATTCCGCCCACTAAGGGGCACAATGGACATGATCTTCACCGCGCATCAATTTCAAGAGAAATGCAGGGAACAGCACCAACCGCTGTACATGGCCTTCTTTGACCCCACAAAGGCCTTCGCCACCGTCAACCGTGAGGGATTATTGAGTGTCCTCCTCAAATTTGGCTGCCATCAAAAGTTTGTCACTATCCTCCGCCTGCTTCACGATGACATGCAAGCCGTGATCCTGACCAACAGATCCACCATAAACCCCATTCACATATGGACCAGGGTCAAGCAAGGCTGCGTCATCGTACCAACGCTCTTCTCGTTCTTCCTGGCTGCAATGCTCCATCTTACCCTCAGTAAGCTCCCCACTGGAGTGGAGCTAATCTACAGGACAAATGGGAAACTGTTCAACCTCCGTCGCCTCCAGTCCAGATCCAAGGTCGTCCCATCCTCTGTCATCGAATTACAGTATGCAGACGAAGCTTGCGTCTCCGCACATTCTGAGGCCGAACTCCAAATCATCGTCAACACCTTCACCAAAGCGTACGAGAGCATGGGCCTTACACTAGACATCTGTAAGACAAAGCTCCTCTACCAACCTGCCCCCGCCACACAGTACGGTCCCCCGATTATCAAAATCCATGATGAGGCCTTGGACAACATGGACCACTTTCTGTACCTCGGGAGCCTACTGTCAACAAGGGCAGACGTCGATGACAAAGTCCAACACCGCCTTCAGTGTGTCAGTGCAGCCTTCGGTCGCCTGAGGAAGAGAGTGTTTGAAGACCAGGACCTCAAATCCAGCACTAAGCTCAAGGTCTACAGAGCAGCAGTGATACCTGCCCTCCTGTATGCTTCAGAGACATGGACCATGTACAGCAGGCACCTCAAAGCACTGGAGAGGTACCACCAACGCTGCCTCCGCAAGATCCTGCAAATCCATTGGCAGGATAGGTGCACCAATGTCAGAGTTCTCGCTCAGGCCAACATCTCCAGCATCGAAGCTTTGACCACGCTCGGTCAGCTCTGATGGATGGGTCACATCGTCCGCAAGCCTGATATGAGACTCCCAAAACAAGCTCGCTACTCGGAGCTCCGACACGGCAAGAGAACCCCAGGTGGGCAGAGAAAACGCTTCAAGGACACCCTCAAAGGCTCCTTGGAAAAGTGCAACATCCCCACCGACACCTGGAAATCCCTGGCCCAAGACCGCACAAAGTGGAGAAGAAGCATCCGGGAAGGCGCTGAACACCTTGAGGGGGAGAAATTCGGTTGGCAGCGCCTCCAATTAGCACCTAAAGAGGCCGAGAAGTGGGGCGTTAGCCAATTTTCGGCCGGGCGCAGTGAACCCAGCGCCTCCTCCCATATTGAGTGGGCATTTTGCGCCGGCGCTAAACCTTAGCGCCCGCTCGCGGCACAGGCAGATCATGACGTCATTTCAGTGTGCAACGCCTTTTAGGCACCCCGGACCGGAAATTCAGTGTTGCTCCCCTCCGTTCCGCCTGGCGCTAATAAGGACTGCTTACCTGGAACGTTCCCCAGTCGCTCTTGGGCTAGGGGGGCGCTCTTTAAAGGGGACTGCACTGGTATAAAAGCGGCAGCCATTTTGGGAGCACAACTTCCTCGAGACTTTCACAGAGTTGCTGAGCTGCACTCTGAGAGCCATTGCACCAGTGAGCCAGCACTGGCCAGAGGAACTTCAGCCTTCTGACCATCACCTTGCTGCTGGTGAGCATTTACAACGTTAACAATTTCTTGTGTGCTATTCTTATGGGGGCTGCATTGAAGGGGAACGTCCTGCTGCTGAACCATCTGGAGAGGGCACAGAGACGCAGGGAGAGAGGGGCAGGAATGGCCAGACGGAGGAGGGCCAACAGACGTCACCACACCAGACCTTACGCTGCCAGGGTTTTCCGACAGCAGTTCTCTTACTTGAACATGTCAGAGGAGCAGCGTCTTAGAAGGCTGCGCTTCAGAAAGGAGGTTGTGACTGAGCTGTGCCACCTGCTTCAGCCAGATCTGCAGCCTCAGATAAGGTGCAGGACCTTTCTGTCGGTGGCTGTCAAGATGACTGTTGCCCTGAATTTCTATGTGAGCGGCTCCTTTCAGGCCGCAACTGGGGACACCGCCAACATATCGCAGTTTGCAGTGCATTGCTGCATCCGTCAAGTAACAGATGCCCTATTTAAAAGGAGGCGGCAGTACATCTCCTTCCCTGTGACACTGGAGAAGCAGCGGGAGCGCGCAGAGGGCTTCGCAGCAATAGCGGACTTCCCCATGGTGCAGGGCGCCATTGACTGCACGCATGTGGCTTTGCGGGCACCTGTTTTGAATCCGGAGGAGTTCCGCAACCGCAAGGGGTTCCATTCCTTGAATGTTCAGCTGGTCTGTGACCACCGACAGCTGATCCTCGCAGTCAATGCGCAGTTCCCTGGCAGCAGCCACGACGCCTTCATCCTGCGCCAGACTTCAGTTGCAGACCTATTCGAGGCCCCGGCTCACCCAGGAGGCTGACTTCTCGGTGACAAGGGCTATCCTCTGTGCCCATGGCTGATGACGCTGCTCCGTTCGCCCAGCACTCCTGCTGAAGAGCGCTTCAATGCGAGCCATCAGGCGCCGAGGAACATTGTGGAGCACACAATCGGTGTGCTGAAGCAGCGGTTCCGCTGTCTCGACCATTACGAAGGCGCCTTGCAGTACTCACCAGAGCGAGTCTCCCACTTCGTGGTTGTCTGTTGCATGCTGCATAACCTCGCCATCCTACGCACCCAGCCAATGCCACCAGACATTGAAGCACCAGCGGAGGAGGAGGAGGAGGAGGAGGACCAAGACGGAAAGGAGGTACAAACTGGAAGGGCCGTCCGTCAGAGGCTGATAACAAGCCACTTCTAGGCCCCACATATTTCACTATTATTTCGATCTCTTGTCATGCTTGAGTATTTTCCAATTTTTATCCACATTTTCCGTACCTGCAATCACAGTTTTGGTTAAATAACCTGCTTATCTCCGCACTATCCATGCTTTTTAGCATTTCAAAGACGAACCATGCCCCATCAATCTTCTTCTCTCCAGTGACAGGACCAATCATCCGGCCTCCAACAATCTGGTGGACTCATTCCTCCAGGTCCATCAGTATCTGCAGCTGAGGAGGGCCTCCTCCAGTACGAAGCTGCTCCCTACGGTTCCTGGCCAGCTTGGCCTGCAGGAGAAAGGACGGGAAGTGATGAAACATGCTGGCCTGAGCTGACATCACATGTCCCCATGGTAGAATAGCCCTTCCATTATGCATTGAGCTGACATCACATGCCCCCCATGGTAGAATAGCCCTTCCATTATGCATTGAGCTGACATCACTTGCCCCCCAGGGCAGAATAGCCCTTCCATTATGCATTGAGCTGACATCACATGCCCCCCATGGTAGAATAGCCCTTCCATTATGCATTGAGCTGAATGTGCGTGTGTGTTTCCAGAAAGAGCCATGGGTGCTGGCTGACAGATGGCCATTGGGGTTTCGCGCACCCTCTGGCCATAATGTCAGGTGCAGATGGAAGGATGAAGAAGATGGCGAAAAAGGCACTCACCCTAATGACCCGAGTGAGGTCGTTGAACTTCTTCCTGCATTGCACAGGAGTCCTGGCCACCACGCTGCTTGAGGTGACTCTTTGACAAACTTCCCTCCAAGCCCTACGGTACTTGCTCTGATGAGGCCTCCTGCCATTGTCGGGGTACAGCACAGCTCGCCGACGCTCCACTTCGTCAACCAAAGCATCCAATGCCCCATCAGTAAAGCGCTCCGCTCTCCGCCTCACCCTCTCCACATGTTCAAAGTCAGGAACGCCACAGAAAGCACAGCGCCGATTTTGAGGCCTACAAGGCGCAGAGTGTGGCTGCTGCTCCTAATTGACCCGCCCCTTTAAGAGCTGGCCGGCGCCAGCATGTCTCGGGGTAATCAATTATTGACAGCACCTGCGCTGCGCCCGGCCGCCGACATATTGAGTAGCGCCACTGGGTTAGCGCCTTAAGACTCCCGTGCAGCGCCTGAGTCAACGCCGCAATCACCTTTAGGGGCGCAGCAACCCAATATCGCTCGAGGTGGCGATAAGTTGCACCTGGCGATAAAATTTGCGCAGCGCCAATTCTAGCACCCCAAACGGGGCTATACCCAATTTCTCCCCCTCTTCGCCGGGAGCAAGCGGAAGCCAAGCGCAAACAGCGGAAGGAGTGCACGTTAACCCAAGCACCCTACCCTTCCCGTCCCTTCAACCACCATCTGCCCCACCTGTGACAGAGACTGTAGGTCCTGCATTGGGCTCATCAGTCACCTGAGAACTCACTTTTAGTGTGGAAGCAAGTCATCATCGGTTCCGAGGGACTGCCTAAGAAGAAGAAGGGAGGACCTTCACCACACGGACTGCAGCGGTTCAAGGTGGCAGCTCACCACCACCTTCTCAACAAGAATAGGGAACGCCCACATCCCATGAACAAATAAAAAAAAGTCTTGGGTAATCATGCAAAATGGGCGATAGTGAATCGGCTGCCCATTTTAGACGCTGCCTGATTTTTCATTGACTTCACTATCGGACAGAATGAGAAACTAGTAACAATTACAAATTGTAGCCAAATCCCAATTTAAGGTAGAACAGAATTCCACTGTCCAGTCCCACGGAGAACTCTTGTCCCTCCCCTCTGAATGCCTTAATTCAGTCCAGCACCTGTTGTCACATTTGGCTCTCTGGTTTTTGAACTTGCTGGGATTTTCCCAAATAAAAACCCTACGCTTTCTTGTAAGGAATGTTCTGTTTTAGCGCAGATTATCTCACCGCTCACCTAAGTTTTTTTTTTCTTTGATTTGAAGTCAGCAAGAAATAAAATCCAAAAATCGGATCTAAGGATTGAGCCTCACAAAACCTTGGGGTGAAGTGCGTCGTGGAAAAGAAAATCGTCTGGATTGTAAAATGGGCCGCCAATTGGCTACTACCCATTTTGCGTTGCCGAACAGGTTGAATTTCACTCCCTGTTTCTGTTCCAAGTGTGAATTCATTCTGACCTCTAAGTTAGAGCACTTTATAAATCTTCTTGAAATCTTTGCTTCACTTGAATGCACAATAAATGGACTCTTTCACCGGGTACACCAGAGCTGCTGCAGCTCAGCATTTTTGACATCATTGCAACAGGTCCACATCTGGCAATCGGACTTGCAGCTGTGTTGACATCTGTGCTTGGAAACCACAGGAGTAAACGTCCACTGGGGCCAGTTTTACTTTTGTCACAGGACTTTGATTTGCATAATTAAAAGGTCTACCACCCGAAACAGGTGAGCGCTTCAGCCTACCAAGGGAACAAACGCCTTTTTGAAAACGCCATTGTTAATTGGGTAAATTGGCTGAGTGAGAATCAGCCCCACTGACACCAATATAAAAGGATCTAAGCATCACTTACTGAACCAAGTTTGCTGGAAGACACTTTCAGATATGAGATATCTTCAACTCATTAGTGCTCTGGGTCTTTCCGTGCTCCAACAAGCACCTGGGCTCAACTTTGTCAGACAATTGTACTTGTTAGTGTTGTCTCTAGCTGAACTGTGCTGTTATGCGAACTAGTGTGCAAAAAATATATAATTAGGCGCTTTCTTCAGGAGATTCCATTGCTCTTATTGGGGTTATATGTGGAGTGTTTTTGTTGTCACTTCGTCTCCAGGTCTGTGTAAGACTAACACATTTACACATAGCCACTCAATCCTCCGCTTTCCTTGAAATTGTAAATTTGGTTTCGAACAGTAAGATGACATATCCTTTGCCCCTGTCAGCAGCAGTCGTTTTGCTTTGATCACGCTCAGACTGAACCCAAGCTTTGCAACTGAATTTTAAAACAACAAATCAAATTTGCTCACTTCATTTTTAATTTAGATTGCTGTCTTATCAAATCCATTATGTGAACAATGTTCATGTGACATATTTTTTTGAAAGAGCATTGTAGACAGAATGGGTTTGTATCTGGTCATGGATTAAGCTATAAACACGTGAAATGGACGCAAAATAACAAAATTCAGTGAGCTATCAAATCTGACGAGTCGATCAAGGAAAAATAGCACGCGCAGCAAACTCATGATACTGTGTTGTGTCACAGATTTAAAACAAAGTTTGTCCTGTCTGAGCAACTGATATGTTGATGGGATATCCAGTTTTTAAAATGTGTTTATGCAGGTCTGAAGGGGGAAAAATTCGGTTGCTTTGCACCTCCTGTTAGCGCCCCGAGGGGGGCGCTAACGGGGCGCAAAGCAACCAGCGCCCGGGTGCGGCGCCGCTAACGCCTCCCGCAAAATTCAGCGGGAGGTTAGCGGCGGCGGTAGCCGGTAGCGCCAAACAGCGCTGACCCTCTGGCGATGATATCATCGTCGTGCGCAGCATCCCACTTGAGCCCCGGCAACAAACTTGGCTCACGCCCCATGACCTATCGCCGGATGATATGTCCGACCGGGTCAGGGGGGCATTCTTGTGGCCAGGGCGGCGATAATTAAAGGGCAGGTGCCGGGTGGCCTTTTCTTTGGGCCGCCTGCCTGCACCTGCCCCCTCTGACCTCCTGCTGCAGGGTGCCGACTGCGGTCCGTCAGCCCGGCACTCCTCTTGAGTGCCGGGCTGTTTTCCTGGCACCCCGCTCCCTGGTGGTCCAGCAGGGCCCCAATGCGCACTGTGCTAGGCCCCTTCTCTTTAATCAGGGGACGAAGGCCTGCAGTACCGTGGTGCTACGTGCCGACACACGTGGCGCTGCTGCACGTAGCGCTGCGATATTCTATGGGAGTGCCCCAAGAGGGAGGCGGAGCACTTCCAGTAGTGCCCCGCCTCCGCTTGGGGTGCTACCATTGAATTTCAGGGATTTTAAGCAGATCTTTTGAATTTCACTGGATGACCAAAGGAATCACGCAGCTCGGGAACCTCATCTGTCAACCTGAGGTGGAAGCTCAGTGACCAGTGATCGAGGTCATTAATGCACAGCATGGAAATCCCAATAAATACTCCCACCCGACACCTCATTACTTGCCTAAAGGAAAGGCACTAGATTTTGCAAGTCTTTTCTGCAACCTTGGAAGTCATTCTCACCACATTGCTACTAACTATCGTAACATTGACAGATTGCTCCTCTGATTTCTACTTGACCTGCCATCTATTTTATCAGCATGGGTGCCGCTTATACTGTCTCATCTTGGTCCTCGGAATCGGACCAGGATAAAGCAGCAGCAGGCACATCAGCAGCAGCAGCAACAACACCAACAACCTTCTCCTCAACGACCTGATGTTCGGTAGGACTGAGGGCATCAGCGCAGGGCTGCACTGTGCCGGAGGCGATACCGCATACACAGGGTATACAGGCAGAGGATGAGCTTCCTCAACATGACTGAGCAGCAGTGCCAAAGGAGGCTCAGGCTATCACGCCAGGGCGTCGTCAACATTTGCAGCTTGCTGGAGCAAGACCTGCAACCCAGAGGAGCAGATGGACCGCCTTACCAGTGGCTGTCAAAGTCACCAGCGCCCTCAACTTCTTTGCCTCAGGCTCATTCCAGGGATCTGCACCAGACATTTGCAGCATTTCGTAGTCGGCCGCCCATCAATACATCGCACAGGTCACCGATGTCACGTTTAACATGTCAGCCAATTATGTGAACTTTGCCACTGATGAAGCCAGTGTTACTGAGCGGGTGCTCGGCTTTGCGGCTCTGGCTGGCTTCCCACGGGTGCAGGGCATCATCAACTGCACACATGTGGCCATCCGATTGCCCCCACATCACCCAGGAGGGTTTGTGAACCGCAAGGGCTTCCACTCCCTCAATGTGCAGCTCATCTGCAACGATAGGAAGATCATCATGCATGTGTGCATGAAATTCCCCGGCAGCTGTCATGACTCTTTCGTCCTGTGCCAGTCTACCCCCACCCCCCTCAGCTCTTCGCACCGCCAAACACACTTACCGCTGGCTGCTTGGAGACAAGGGCTAGCCACTGAAGACTTGGCTCATGACACCCTTGAGGAAGCCAAGCAATGAGGCTCAGGAGCACTAGAATGAAAGCCACATGTCCACCAGATGTGTCATATAGCAAACAATAGGCATGCTGAAGATGCGCTTCAGATGCCTTGACAGATCTGGAGGAGCCCTTCAGTATGCACCAGCCAGGGACTCCAGAATCATCGTTGTCTGCTGCATGCTGCAGGTCATAGTGCAGCAATGAGGATTACAGCTGCATAAGAAGCAAGGTGCAGAGCCCTCAGCCTCTTCAGAGGAGGAGGAGGAGGAGGAGCATCAACTGGAAGATGAAGAGGAGGAGCAGGAGGAACCTGAGGTCCAGATTCCAGCAGCACATTGCTGCCCAGGAGGCCAGGGATTGCCTCATCATGGCCAGATTTACTTAACTTCCTGCATTACACATATATGGCTGCCACATGCTGTGTCAGGTTCCTCCCCGAACAAGTCCGTAAAGCATCCCTACAATGACCAAGCCATTCCTTTCACACTGATGCCCATTCCTGCAGGTAACGTTATGTCTCACCTTTCACTCCAACTCACTAAGCCACTTCCAAAGTAGCAGACAAAAATGGACATGAATGGAAAGTGGTGAAAAGAAAAAGTTTTATATGTGTCATAACATTAACGGAACCTTACCAATAACACTTATATTATACGCCCATGTGCTTTTCCTTGTGCATCTACATCTGTGTCACTTTTTGTTTATGTGTGCTTCTACAAGGTGCAACCCCTGTGGCTTCAGAAGAAGTAGAGGCTGCCTGCTCACTTCCCTGCTGCGACTGCGTAGACACTTTTGCTGGCCATCCTCTGAGTTTTGGAGCCTGTGATGGCCCCACCCAAGTCTGCTGCTCCTGCGACTGTGCAGGGAAGACTCAGCCTTCGCGATCCGAGGAGTTATCTGGGGCTTTGACTGAGGGGGAGGCAATGGGGGAGAAGTGTGAGCACTTTGAGAGGAGCCCCCACTTCCATGTCCCCTCTCACCATCATCCCTCTCATGGGCCACCCGCACTTCCCTGCTAGCAAGGAGCTGGAGAGCACCTTGCTGCACAGCAGTGGGTGCATAGGAACCCAAGTCAATGTTTACATCCCTCCTAGAGAGGATGTCTATGAGCCTCTGCCATCTGCTCTCCATAGATAGCATGTGCTCATGTGAGTGGCGCATTAGCTGCTCCATGCAGGTGGCCATCCTTTCCATGGAAGAGCATACCATCGCCATCACCTACGAAATGGTGGCGCTCATGTTGGAGATGGACACCTCCATTCTCTGCACATTTGCAGACATCGCGGCCGAAAAACTTGACAGAGCCTCCTGCACTTCTTCCTGCACCTCCAGGATCACCCTCTTTCTCGATGACCCCGAGGCTCAGTGGCTGCATGCAGCTGAGCCGAGCTGGGAGCATCCTGCGCCCTCCGGTGAGGACTCTCCACTGCTGTCCCTGTCTCCACCATCTGCTCCTGCTCACTTGTGACTTGTGAGACACCAGGTGACAACACTACTCTATCTCGCATAAGACCCACTAAGGTGTGCGTATCTGCACTGGTGCTGGGTACGCACAGGTCTGGTGACGGTGCGCCATCAGAGGCTGGAGACTCCTCTGAGGAGTCGTCTTCCTCCTCCAGCTGGACAGTGAGGAGTGACTCTTGATGGACCTGCAGGAGAGTAAAGAGACGATTTAGAAATGTTATAATAAGAATGCGTAATGATACCATTATGAACATGATGAACCTTCACTGGCTGCTGACATCAGTCACCATATGAGTGACTGCTGTATGCCATGTGGCTGTATGAGATGTACTTCTGTCACCAGGTTGCTGAGAGGTCCCCCTCTCTCCGCCTCCCACTGCCAGCAGCTCCGCAACTCATGAGACCTCCAGGGCCACCTCCGGTTTTCTCCCTCTCCCTGCTGTTGTGTGCCCGTTTCTCCTGCAATGGGGGAAAGAAGAGAAGTTTGAGTGAGAGTGATAGCATAAGTGTAAGGAATGTGTGGGTTACATCTGTAGAGGGTGACTCTGAGGGAATGGGGTGCCAATGCCAATGTGCCAATGCCAAATGGCCTCCTTGTGTGGTGTTACTTGATATGATTGTATTAGAATGAGGGTGAGTGTGAGGGGTGGTTACTCAGAGGGGTATGTGAGTATGTACATAGCGAGAATGATGGGTGGACGTGCAAGGTACGTTGGTGTGAGTAATGATGTGCAGGAGCAGGCTTGGGAAGATAGAGTGATGGGAATGTGATGAGAGGCACAGCAGGATGAAGGTGAATGTGGCTTTGCACTCACCTTTCCTGATCTCATGAGATCATTGAAGCGTTTCCGGCACTGCACCCAAGTCCGCTTCACCACATCCCTGCTGTTCACCTCCTCAGCTATTTGGAGCCAGGCTTTTTTGGCCTCCTGGGGAGATCTCTTCCGCCTATCAGGAAGAGAACCTCCCTGCGTGCTCTGAATCCCTCCACACGAATATGTAGCGAGTCATCTGAGAACTTGGGTACAGCCCTCTTTCTTTGTGAAGTCATGTTTTGAAGTGTGAGCAATAAGAATATCCTCCCTGCACACTCCTAGATGAAACTTCAAATGCGATGTGGCCAAGGCTGCTTTAGCTATCCCGGCTGGAAATGAATCATCGATGATGTCATCAGACCCGCACCATTTAGTAGGGCCGGGAAATGCACATGTCTGCCTTAATAGGCTCCATTAACTGAAAGTCGCTCTGAGGAGTGGAATCATTAGAACTATGCAATTCCGATCCGCCACGCTGCTCGTACACACCCGACCCAACTCAGTAAGGAAAATTCCAACCAATGTCTTGATTTAAGCATGAAATATGGACATTTGGATGAGGTCAAGGATTCCCACCTGTTTGCTTTTGGGCCAGGGAGTCTGTTTCTGAGCAGGATGTGCCAAAACTTTAGAAATGTAAACTGGACACCAGCAATATGATTCTTAAGCTGGAAGGCCAATTTCCCCACTTGCAGTCTCAATCATTTTACCCATATAGTTCGAATTAAGCAATTTTAATTAAACAGCACCGGGCATTTTATTTTGCATCGTTTCAACTTGAGTAACGGATAGAGGTAATTCAAATTAAACAAATTCAACTTGAGAGGTGGACTGTACTTCTGTGTCTTATATTGTGGAGACGTTAAGAGGATTTTCAATGATTTTCAGCAGCAAAAAGTAAATATCAGAATTTAAGCCCTGTTCTACCCTGCGTCTGGTTTTGGACTTGCCAAAAGGTTGTCAGCCCATGGTATTAAACCCAAGCATGGAGCAGAACCTTGCGAAAAGGCACGGAGTTTAAAATTCAATTGAATTTTTTAACTATTTTTGTTGATTTTTAAGGTTGAATATTCTTCTTTGAGTATTTGGTTCTGATGGTCTCATCAAAAGAACTAGTTTGGAGGAGTTACCTAACCAGCCAGCGTAAGAAAACTGGACAAGACTGTTAAGTAAAGCAGAATAATGATTAGCAACTGATACTGGCTTTTCTGATGGTGGTGATTTTTGTTGAATGCTCACCAGGATTCTCCGAGGAAAATACTCGAACCTACGTTTGCTTTCTGTGGCTGCAAAATATGAAAATGAGAAGCTCACGGCTCCACAAAATGCTATCTTTTCTGCCAGTGAGGCTATGAAAATGTTACTGAGAAAGAGACATTCCATGGGTTTGATGTGAAATACTGGGATGCATTTCAAGGGTATTTGATTACAAGTCAAAATAGGCTGGTTTATCATTTTATTCCAGACGTGCTCTCACTAATGACTTGTGCTGCATGCATTTCAGGGCCCCTAACATCAACGTGCTAGAGAGGATTTAGAAAATTGCACTAAAAATGATCCCAAGGCTCAGAACGCTCAATTACGAGAATAGCTTGATGATATTGAGCTACCTTTCACTGGAGAGAGGAAGATTGACGGGGCATGGTTCGTCTTTGAAATGCTAAAAAGCATGGATAGTGCGGAGATAAGCAGGTTATTTAACCAAAACTGTGATTGCAGGTACGGAAGATGTGGATAAAAATTGGAAAATACTCAAGCATGACAAGAGATCGAAATAATAGTGAAATATGTGCAGAGCACTGGACATAGAAAAGAACATAAGAACATAAGAAATAGGAGCAGGAGTAGGCCATACGTGCCATCAAGACTGCACTGCTATTCAATAAGATCATGGCTGATCTTCTACATCAACTCCACTCTCCCGCCCTATCCCCATATCCTTGATTCCCTTGGTGTCCAAGAATCTATCGATCTCAGTCGTGAATATATTCAACAACTGAGCATCCACAGCCCTCTGGGATGGAGAATTCCAAAGATTCACAACCCTCTGAGTGAAGAAATTTCAGTCCTAAATGGTCTACCCCTTATCCTGAGACTATGACCCCTATTTCTAGACTTCCCAGCTAGGGGAAACAGCCTTGAATCTTTTGAAAAGATTCAAAATTTTTCGAATGAGAGAATGGGATGATGGCAAGTTGAAAATAAGCATTGTCAGAGAAATTATGCAATTCATGTTCATTGCAAAATGGCATTCAACTAGATTATGTAAATGCAATTTGACAAATGTTTTTATTTCTTCCTAGTTTATTGATTTAGTTTTGTTTCAGTGTCAGCCATGGCTCAGTGATAGCACTCTTCACCTCTGAGTCAGGCCCCACTCCAGAGACTTGAGCACATGATCTCAGCTGACACTTCAGGGCAGTACTGAGGGAGTGCTGCACTTCCAGAGGTGGCGTCTTTCAGATGATACATTAAACCGAGTCCCTGTCTGCTCTCTCAGGAGTGTGTAAAATACCCCGTGGTACTATAAGAAGAAGAGCAGAGGAGTTCTCCCCGGTTGTCCTGTCAATATTTATCGCTCAACCAAAATCACTAAAAAACAGATTATTTCATCATTCATCTCATTGTTGTTTGTGAGATCTTGCTGTGCTCAAATTGGCTGCCATGTTTACCTGCATTACAACAGTGATACACTTCGAAAATACTTCATTGGCTGTGAAGTGCTTTGGGACAGTCTGAGGTCGTGAAAGGCGCTCTATAAATGCAATTTCTATCTTTCTTATTGTGACCTTATGGCTCCTTTGTTAATAACAGCAAAGCATATTGGCTTTTGCCAACATCACTTGCATAGGGTTTGCCCTCTTGATTTACTGGCCATAGGCAGGGAGAGCTCGCAGCCATGGCTAGACTGTAAGGACACAGTCCCAGCCACAAGTTACTCCTTCAAATTTGTACTAAAATCAAAGGAATAAATATTGGTTGGATTTTCCAATGGACACGCATTTAGATTACCAACTACACAGTGAAGACAAAATTTTAGCCAGTCACATCTTGAAAGTGGCATATTGTCCAACCTCAGGAACATAATCATTGTTGCAATATTATTCAGTTAACAAAGTAATTTAATACATTTTTCCCTCTCAATCTTCTTTCTGAGCTGTCAGTCGGAAATTAGTTACCTGTCTTTCACCATCTTGCATCTACTACAACAACTTACATTTATATAGCACCCTTAAAGTAGTAAAACATCCCAAGGTGCATCAGAGGACCGCATTCAGGCCAAAATTGGCACTGATCCAAAGAAGGAGTTATTAGAATGAAAGCCTGGTTGAAGAGGTAGTTTTTAATGGGTGGTCTTAAAGGAGGAGAGAGAGGTGGAGAGGTTGAGGGAGGGAATTCCAGAGCTTAGGGCCTAGGCAACTGAAGGCACGGCCGCTAATGGTGGGGCGAAGGGAGTGGTGGATGCACAAGAGGCCAGAATTAGAGGAACACAGAGTTCTCAGAGGGTTGTGGGGCTGAAGGAGGTCGCAGAGAAAGGGAGGGGCGAGGCCATGGATGAATTTGATAACAAGACTGAGAATTTAAAAACAAAGTGTGTTGGTGGACTGGACATTCCTGCCAGATGAAGCGTGTTTGGAAAATTAAATATTGTTTCCGTCTTCCCTTTTGATGGAGGAACGCAATCAGAAATTCTCGGGAGCATTCTGGGTGTTCATGATCCAGGGGTAAACTGCATTTCTTAACAAGAAATAAGCTTGATAAATTCTATATTTAATTAATTACAATACAGCATTTATTAATTTCTCTTAACAGCAAAATTAATTTAATGTTCTAGGGGTCAAAAGTAAAAGCAGAATTGTAACAACATTTATTTCTGCAATACATATTTAACTCCGTGTTAGCCTGTAGCCAAACCAATTTACAGCCAGTATGGACACATAAACCTATTTCATTGATTTTCTCTCTTTCTAAGGAAGATAACGATATAAAAATCATTATTTCTCATTAATTTGACAGCACCTGCTTCAACCTCCTCATGTCATATGGCCCCTGTACTTTCTGCCTAATGAGTGACTCTCTCACACCAATGAACTACCTTTTTCCTCTGGCTTCATTTGTGCAGACTGTATTAACAGACACAGCGGTACCCTCACAGTTCTCTCTTCCAGCCCTTACTGGGTAATTGTTCATTATGTGGAAGATATTTCCCACCTACTGGTTCAGGGTGTGAGCCTCATTTATAGTCTTTTAATTTTCCACTTAACTGTGAAATGGCACAGCTGGCAATTCCTTGAATTTCCAAATCAAATCATTCTTTAATATTGGTTACATTGGGTGGCTAAAATGTAAAATAAAATGTGTACCTATACACGGATACCTATAACACACATCAAGAGATACAACGGCGATTTTAACCCTACTCGCTCAGCAGAAACCTGGCGGGTGGGCAGTTAAAATAACCCTGGCTCTTACCTGTCCGAAAGCCGCCATGGTCACAACATCTACAATTTTAACCTGCTCTCTTGAGCAGGCAGCAAGGGCAGGCACCCGGAGCCAACAGGATCCTTCTTTACATGTGCATGTTGCGGCCCAATGATATCATTGAGATCCGACTCGAATGTACAGAGACATGTGGAATCTGATACAGGTGTACAAACTGACATAGGTACTCAACTATACAAACGCACAAATACATATGCAAACACAGATATACAGAAAAATGCAGACACACAGACATGCTGAGGAATGTATATGCAAATACACACAAACACACAAGCAGACATTATTGATTTGTCAGAAGTAGGACAGGGAAGAATACACAATCATGAAGATGACTTGTGGGAGAACTTTCAAATCATCATGCAGCACCAAGAGCGGGACCAGCGGCGAGAGTGGCGGGGAGAGAGTGAGAGCAAAAAAATTCAAGGAGTGGCATCACAGGATAGCAGGTAGGTGATTGGTTGGTGAGTATTACGGCGTTTTTTCTTTCTCGAAGCTAGTGCAGTGGTTTAAACTAAGAGCTGGGGAACTGTAATAATTACATTAGTAAATAATGGCCCAGATATTCCGGTCCTTACGGGTGAGTACGCGCTGTGCACCCACCCGTAGGGACATCAGAAATGCTGATTTAAGGCATGCACAGCGCATGCGCTGGAAACCGGCATTTCCGATCTGTCAAGAATGGTCTTGACAGATCCTCCGCCTGCCCTGGAGAAGGGCCTCTGCGGGCAGATAGTTCGGCTTTTTGGAGACCCTCTGCCTGCAGAAAACCCTTACAATTCTTACGCCTGGAAGGCCTGCTTTTACCAGGATAAGAGTTGAAAAAAGTTTTTTAAAAATTTCACTGATTTATCATTTAAAAATACTTTTAAATAAGGTAAGTTTATTTTTAGCTCCGTAAAAAACTTGAATTATTTTTTTCAAAAATTTGTATTTGTGTTTAAAATACTTAGGCCTAGAAATTCACTTTGGGGCGGCCAGCTCGCTCACACCCAAAAGTTAGCGCTGGGTGGGGAGCCATTAGCGATCGTCAGATATTCAGTGTTAGCGCCCCAAATCGGAACCGGGCGCTATACCAGGGTGTGCCCGCCTCCGCTTGGGGCGCTGACACTGAATTTCAGCGCTCTTGGCGCCGCTGCGCCAGCCGCTGCGGAGCGGCAGGCTGTGATACTGCAGGCCTCCTCCTTCTCTTAAGGGGGAGCTGCCTGCAACGGGGAGATCGCCGCTGGAGAGTGCCGGCAAATGAGCCCGACACCACGGAGAAGTGCCGGGTTCGCGGAAAGCAGCCGGCAATGCCGCGGTGGGGGGGGGGAGGAGGCCGGGGAAGGAGGTGCGGGCAGGCGGCCGCCGAAAAAGCGGCCGGCCGCACCTTCCCCTTTAAAGCGCCCCACTAAGGCTACAGCACGGCCCCGTTTTTTGGTCGCTGTTTGCGGCCGCTTCGAAGGAGGCGGCCGCTACTAAATTTGGGGATCGGGCCGGATTCGGGGCAGAACCGGGGCACTGCGCACACCGATGACATCATCGGTGCTGGCGCAGCGCTAACGGCTACCGCCGCCAATACCGCTGCGCTGAATATCAGCGCAAACTCATTTTTGGCGCAGAAGCCCTCTTTAGGCGGTAACTGGCCGCAAAGCTGGCAGCGCCTTAATGAATTTCTAGGCCTTAGGCCTAGAAATTCAGTATAGCCACGTTTGGGGCGCTACAGCCGGGCGGCCGCTAAAGTTTGCGCCCGGCGCAACTTCGCGCCACCTTCGCCGATATTCAGTGGCATCGCCCCAAGAGGTTGCTGCTGCGCTAAAACAGGCGATGCACGACTATCATTAGGCGCTAAGCCGGCGGCCTGGGGCGATACCCCCGAGGGCGGGCGCAGCGCAGGTTCGGCGAGTTGCTGATTGACGGCAGACACTCTGGCGCCGGTGAGCTCTTAAAGGGGGAGGGTGGATTTGTTTGCCTGCCACGCCCTGCACACTGCAGCCCTGAAGCAAGGCCTGACCACTGTTGCTTGATCTGTACAACGCCCAGGACTATGGAGAAGGCCAACGTTTGCACCCATTGCAGCCCCCATTATATGTTTCCAATCAATGCTATGGCTCTGAAGTTAAAGACAAGTGCAAAGCTGTGGCCTAAAGCCACAAGTACCTGTGCGAGTGTTGAGCCAAACCAGAAAGCTCTCTACCTTTGTCTCTCTGCAAAGATCCGTCTCTCACAAAGAAGGAGTGTTGCAAAATGGCTGCCATTTCTACTGCAGGAGGAGTGCCCTTTAATTTGCGCCCCCCTCGCCCCGCAGTGACTGGGAACCGTTCCCCTCTACCAGTCGCTAGGGGTGCCAGGCGCACAATAGGCCGGCGCCACTGAATTTCCGGTTTGGGGCGCACAAAGGGCGTTGCACGATGAAATGACGTCAGGATCTGCGCGCGCAGCTGAGCGCGCGCAAAGGCTTTGCGCCGCCGCTAAATCTTTACTGAAGTTGGGGAGAGGCGCAGATCGCGCTGCGCCCGGCCGCTAGCCGCCTAGCACCCCACATCTCCTCCTCCTAAGGCGCTAGCGGCTGGCGCAAACAACTGAATTTCTAGGCCTTAATTTATTGTAATTTCAAGTCATTTAAAAAATATGATGCTTTTTTAAAAATTTATTTAAAGTTTTACTATGTTTTTTCATTGATCTCCATTCATATATTTGACAGGTCTTCCTGTCAAATGTATGAAGGCAGATTCCCTTCTGTGATTGGTTCCCCATGGCCCAAGTGATCCCAGAGACGCTGCGAACTACCTGCACCTCTGGGATACGTGGGCCCTGCGCACTTGGAGTTTGGTAAGACCCAGCATCGGAAGTGTGTGCGTCCCGGGAGCCCTCAGGTAAGGGCGCAGATTTTTCCAGATCGCAGGCCTCCGCCTGCGGGAGGCCTGTGATCGGAAAATACGGGCCATTAACTTAACTAAATAAACGTATTAATTAATATAACTATAAATAATTGTTTGATTAAAAACTTTAACTAATTAAATAAGCAAATAAATAAAAAGTCTAGAGATGGCAGGGCAGGCTATGTGTCGGGACTGTAGTCACAGATGTCACAGGGGGAAAAATTCCGTTGTTTGCGCCTCCCGTTAGCGCCATAAGAGGGCGCTAATGGGGCGCAAAGCAACTAGCGCCCGGGCGCGGCGATGTTTGTGCCGCTCGTGAAATTAGCTAGACATTTTGTGGCGGCGCTAAACACTACCGCCACGATCTCCTGCGCTGGCAGATCGTGACGTCAGTCAAGTGCGCAACGCCCTGTTAGCACTCTGGACCGGATATTGAGTGGCACCCCCTGCCTTACCACCTGCCGCTAGCAACAACAGGTTGAGGGCAGCGTTTTGCAGTCAGGAAGGGACTGGGGGAGCGCTATTTAAAGGTGACCGCTTCCTGCCTTTTTTTGTTGGTGACATTTTTGCACCACGCATTCTGAGAGAGAGAGACTTCTGGAGAGATTCAACGCTGTGTGAAGGAGTTTTGGGTACTGAGCAGCATTTTGCAGGTTCATTTTGATTTGCCCTGGTATCGATTTAGAAGACACTGTGGGGGCTGCACTCTGAGCTCTTTCCCTGGGCCTCTCCATTGTTCTTTCCAGCAGATTTGGTGTACAGGTCTCTCCAGGCCGAGATTCAAGGCTGCAATGAGCAGGGTGTGGATGGAGAGCAAAATCAACCCTCCCCTTTAAGATAAAAAGAGAAAATGCTGGAGAAACTCAGCAGGTCAAGCAGCATCTGTGAAGAGAGAAACAGAGTTAACGTTTCAGGTCGATGACCTTTCATCAGGACTCCCCTTTAAGAACTGGCCGGAGCCAGTGTGTCTGTGTTCCATTGCTGACTGACATCACATGAGCTTCGTCAGCGCTCTGAGGTAGCGCCTCGCTCCTCGGCCTTTGCGCCTTAAGACAGGTGTGAAGCGCCTGATTTAGCGCTCCAATCACCTCCAGGGGCGATAAAAGCCAAATTTGCCGTCGGAGGCGATAATTAGCGGCAGGCGCTAAACTTTGCGCACGGCCGATAATGACGCCCGAAACAGGGCGATACTGAATTTTTCCCCCATAGCGTCATAACGGCTCAGAAGGAGGCCATTCAGCCCATCGAGTCTGTAGTGCAATCCAATCAGTCCCATTCCCTCGCTCTATCCCCGTAGCCCTGCAAGTTTATTTCCTTCAAGTTCCTATCCAGTCTCCCCTTGAAAACACTGTGGCCTAGATTTTCAGTGTGCCATGAGGCGGGCTTTTAGGTGGGCAGGGGGGCAAAAATCCCGAACTCGGGGGTCCCGACACCATCCCGCCCAAAACTCACCTCCACGTAAGTTTCAGAGGAGGCGGGTACCCGCCCCGCACTGGGACCCACCGACCTGAGGCGGGAAGGGATTAGTGCCAATTAACTGCCTGTTAACAGGTAGTTAACAGGCAGTTTTTAGCCTAATCCCTATTGTGAGGGGTGTCGTGTGGGATTCCCGATGGCTCCAAACCACGCCAGGTTAGAGCAGGCGGGCCGTCGGGTTGAAGGACTTGGAGGGGTCGCGATGTCGGTGTTCAGGTGAGTGATGGGTGCATGAGTGCAAAGGTAAGTGTGTTTGGTGTGTCTAAAGTGTGTAAAGAAGTTTAAATTACCTGTACTTACCTTAACAGCCTTTCTTCCTCTAGGTTTCGGGAGTCCATCACTCAGCCGGCACTGAAAGCAAAATTGCTGCAATCTGTCAAAAGTGACAGCCTTTAGCTTTGAGTGCCGGTGTGAGTTCTAACTGAGTCTGTGTAGAAGGACTTAGGTTAGAAGTCAGACTGTCAGTGTTTGACAGCTTCAATCAGCTGTGAAACACTGATATTTCATCTGTCAAGACCTCTTGACAGATGAAATTTCAGTCTGTGATGTCACCTGTTGCCGGGTGGCCCTTAATTGGCCTGCTGAGCCCGCTGGGCAGGCTCAACAAGGTCAATCGAGGGAAAATCGCGTGGATTGGCCGGATGTCGATGTAGGCGGGACTAAACCCCGGAAGTTGTAGTCCCGCCTCCTTCCCGACAGCTTAATGAACATCGACCCCTGTGTGTCTCCGCTTCCACCACTTCCGCCGACAGCGAATTCCAGGTCATCACCACTCGCTGCATAAAAAAGGTTTTCCTCAGATCCCCCCTGTATCTCTTGCCCAAAACCTTAAATCTGTGTCCCCTAGTCCTTGTACTATCAACTAGTGGGAACAGCCATTCTCTGTCTCGCCTATCCAAACCCATCATAATCTTGTACACCTCTATCAAATCACCCCTCAACCTCCTTTGCGCTAATGAAAACAAATCCAGCTTCTCCAACCTGTCCTTGTAGCTAAGAACCCCATCCCTGGGACCATTCTGGTAAATCTCCTCCACACCCTCTCAAGGGCCTTCACATCCTTCCTAAAGTGTGGTGACCAGAACTTGATGCAATACTCCAGCTGTTGCCGAACCAGCGCTTTATAAAGGTTCAGCATAACTTCTCTACTTTTGTACTCAATACCTCTATTTATGAAGCCCAAGATCCCATATGCTTTGTTAACCATTCTCTCAATATGTCCCGCCACCTTCAGGGACCTAGAGTATGTGGGAGTTTATGGACAGCGAAACTGTCCCGGATTCCCACATTTGCAGGAAATGTCTCTGCCTTCAGTCACTTCGGCTCAGGGTCATTGAGCTGGAGTGTGAGTTAGACACACTCTGAAACATAAGGAAGGCAGAGGAATTTCTGGATATTTTATCCAGAATACAGTCACATCCCAAAGGAAAGCGCAGGTTCAGGAAAGGGAGGGTAAGGGACATCTTGTGGTGGCTGGAGAGGAATTTGGAAAATAAGGGGCTAAATCCAGTGGTCGTGGTCCATGTCGGAACAAACAACATAGGTAGGAACAGGGAGGAGGTCCTGCTGAGGGAGTATCAGGAGTTAGGAGCTAAATTAAAAAGCAGGACCTTAAGGGTAATAATCTTTAGATTATTGCCTGAGCCATGTGCAAATTGGCATAGATGCAGTCAGATCAGGAGAATTAACACGTGGCTAAAGGGCTGGTGTGGGAAAGAGGAGTTCCTTTTCATGGGACACTGGCACCAGTACTGGGACAGGAAGGAGCTATACCAATGGGATGGGCTCCACCTGAACTGGGATGGGACCTGTGTCCTAGTGGAAAGGGTAAATAGGGAGGTGGCAAAGGCTTTAAACTAGTAAGATTGGGGGGGGAGGGATCTACAAGAAATGAAACCAGCTTAAATATAATCAAAACAGAAAAGGAGAGCATAGGAAAGAATAAAGTAGGGGAGGATATTGAAGGCCTTGGAGAGACAGGACAAAGGCATTTATAAACTGGCTTCAGCTGCAATATCACTGAGGCTGCTTATATTTTTCTGTAGCATGAAGACACCTCTGTCCTTGAAAATTACTATCCCAATTCTGTCCAACCTCCCTTTCCTTTCCAAAGTCCTTGAATGGCCCAGAACTTGGTGTCAGGGGCTTGCCGCGCGTGCAAGCCCCCAATCTGCACTCACCCTGCGCGCTGACATCTGAAGCCCGGGCCTGCTTGCATTTCCTGTGGCAGGCCCGGTTCAGATGTCAGCGCGCAGTGCTTACCTGATCCAGCGGCGTAGTTAGTGCGATGTGCCGGCTGGGATCAGGTGAGCACTGTACAACCAATCAGGGGAGGGGAAGGTTCATTCATGAGTTTGAGAGTAAGAACTATCAAACTCATGAAAACTACGGGGGCCCAAAACACTATTTAAACTTTAAATAAAAATTTTAAAAACATCCCAATCATTAAATTAAGTATAAATAAGTTAAAAAAAATAATTTAAACAATAATTTTTTTTTTGAAAAAAATAAATTTTTAATAAAAAGGGTCTAAAACTAAACGTACCTTATTGTAGATTCTTTAAAATAATAAACCTGTGGGAAAAAAAATTCTAAATTACACTAAAACACCACTTATCTGTAAAAATAAATACTTACGTGTGCTTTTTACAAGCGTAAAGACTGGAGGCCTTTAGACATGCGCAAATCCCCCAAAACAGAGGAAATCTAAGACGCACGTGCTGCCCCCTACAGCGCACGCGCTAGCCTCTTCACCTCTTGGGTTAGAGGAGAGGAAATGCCGGTTTTCAGCACATGTGCTGTGCATGCTGAAAACCGGCATTTCCTCCGGCCAGACGCGTGAGTACCCTTTCCGTACTCACGCATTTGGGGAGGAATTTCTGCCCCAATGTGTTGTCGTCTCACAAATCCATGTCCAGCTTTCCCACAACACCATGTTTGAATCTCATCAGGTTTCCGCCTCTAAAGGTGAATCTAAATTTATTAAATGGAAACTGAGCTGGCAGGTACCGCAGCTAATCCAGCTCCAGACACAACAGCAGTGAAAACAGAGAACAAATTCAATCAGGCCACTTCGGGCATTAATAATTGTAAATAAAGTATAATTTGCAAAAAGAGCTTTGATGTCACATTTTCAGAAGGTCTGGCAAACTGTAGCTCACTGATCTATGGAACCACATTCACTGGCAAAGAAATGCTGAGCATGCTGGGCAGAGATGAATTGGAGACAGTGCTGCATTGGGATTACAGTGCAGTACCTCAATACTAATATTGGCATCAAACCTGCCCCTTGAGGGGTGTGTTTTATTGTTGGTGTAATATTGATTCAGTTCAACTGAGATAAGGCAGCCAGATGACAGTCATTGGGCATAAATGTTGGCACAGTAATGGAGTAAAGCTCGTGCCAAATTTCTACTGAATTAAGAAAGGGTGAGGTGAAGTTAAGGAAGTTTTTATTTGCACAGTCTGGCAAGAATATCATGGGAATCTGCTGATTGCCTTCCTACTGCCAATCCCAGCTCTTATCTCTACACACAAGTACCTGTTTGTTAATCTAAAGAGAAAGTATGAGAGACACTAACAGTAGACGGAGTGAGGAGCCAGAGATCAGCAATATCTCTATTCACAATCAAAATAGCTTTCTCCCCCAGGACCTGAGGTATAGTTGGATCTGATTGCATTGGTGAACTTTTTCCTTCAATTTAGATGGGTTGAGAGAGAAAGGAGGCAGGTGGCGATGCTAATTATGTTGGATGTTTGCCTTATTTTCCCAATGGTTTTCACCTGACCGTAGGAAATTTAATATTTTAGGGGTCTTTATGAAAAATGTCTATCTGCTTCCCTTTGTTAGGTCTTAAAGTATTAGCAATGGTTTTTTTTAATCACACAATGCCATCAGTTCAGTTCTTTTATGAATGCAGGTAAACAGAATAAGACTTCTGTTTTCCACATGATCCGCTCCATTTTGGATCTGAGCTGTTTCTGCTGCAGCAGAAGAGAACAGTTGCAGTTATCACTCATCTTATGTGTCGCGCACTCTTGTGTCTGGTTGGGTCGCTTATCTCATATCAAAGTTAGGCCCAGGACCCAGTGCCACATTCTTCCAATGCTCATACTTCGGTCAATAATGTTAGTGCATTTATGTGACATCTGTAGACTGGTGTCCTGCCTTGCTTAGATTTTCGATATACACCAGGTAAAAGCCGACACTGGTGTCCCACATGTACCTACAGATGCCATAAAGCTTTCACGCCAGAGACTTGCATTGATTGTACAGGAAAAATACTCCATTGACACTGTTACCGTTCTTTCAAAGAAAATTGATTCCTCTCTCATCAGCACAGCATATCCTGCTCTCTAATGCTGGCCTACTGCAATGGAGAGTAAACAAATTACCAAATATGCCAATAACCACAAGCTGTGAACTGGTTTTACATTGGTCTCTTAATTTGGAAGCAGGGAGTTAAGTGTCCAGGAGCTGTTTCCCAGCATTTATGCCGCTAATCTAGTTAATACAGAACAGCAGCAGACTTGCACTCACAGATAAAGCGGAGTCTAAAACTCTGCCGCTAGTTTATGGATACCCTATTTAACAGCATATAAACAACAGGAGTCAACTCGCAGACAGCGAGCTCCCACAATCAGACTAAAAGCCAACCTATTACTGTACTACACGCAAATGAATTGCCAACATTTCCTCAGTGTGCACTGCAAGTGATTGGTTTCAAAAAATACACTGAAGTGACACTAAATGCGTTAATAAAACATTTGAGATTGTGGCAGACTGACAGCCAAACCAACGATTCGAAAATCATCATCAGTACAGATTACTCAGGGTTATTTCCATAATGACTCACCGACTCACTCTTCCCAGGCAGATGACACGTGTCTTCCCATAGGTTTAGATGAATGGTCTGTACCTGAAACATTGACCTGCCCTTTCACATTACAGGTGCTGATTGACTTGCTGTGTATTTCCAGCAACTTTCTGTTTTAATTTCAGATTTCCAACATTTTCCAGTTATTTTTTCTTTCCCTTTTAACCATTGTAAGTTTTTTTTTGAGCATTTCCTATTCTATTTGTTCACCACCATCAGTCAATAGACAGAATTCTGAATGACTGATACCAGTTTCATTTTAAATGCACCCAACCGATGCCGCACTTAAAATGAGGTAATTTACTATCATAAGTTGTTCCTCCCACCTGCCAAGCACAGTACTTGCAAGCTTGTTTAACTGGAACATGTTAGTGACTGATTGAGCCTGCATTTACAGCAAGCCACAAGGGAGATTTTCCACTCCCATGCACTGGTAGCACAAGCAGCGGGGAGCAATGAATTGGAGGAGAAAAGGCCGAGGATCCTCAGTGTGCCGGCCGTGCTCTACCCCATATTTTCCCATCAGACAGTGCTGGCTGAGCATTAGCCTCATGCTGCACCAGTGTGCAAGCCTCATTACAGCTTCTTATACTGTGTAAATTAAGGAGAGGCCTTCCTTACCCATATGTCAAGTGGTTTGGCGTTTAACGTGTGTTGTTGTCTGTCTGCACCTCAATGAAGAGGTACACAGTGTTATGAATCTTATGATCCATGAAGAAAGACTCATGAAATAACACTGGACGGCTAGCTGGTGGCGCCGTCCAAGGAGTATAAATACTCGGGCGTGGGCCCATCTTGCCCAGGACATTGTGTAAACAGGAACTAGTGAAAGATAACTAGACCTCCATGTTTTGAAACAAGTTGATTAAAGCCTTGCTTTATACTCGAAACAAGTGCGTAGTGAGTTTTATTACATCACACAGGACTCAACAGCCATGCCAGCCAATGGTGTCAGCTGTGGCTCCACCTGTAGCCCTCTTGCCTCTGAGGCAGAAGGTTGTGGGTTCAATTCTCGCTCCAGAGACTTGAGCACAAAATCTAGGCTGACACTCCAGTGCAGTACCAAGGGAGTGCAGCCTTTCAGATGTAGATGTTCAACTGAGGCCCCGTCTACCCTCTCAGGTTGATGTAAAAGATCTTGCGGTACGATAAGAAAATGAGCAGGTGAATTCTCCCCAGTGTTCTGGCCTATATTTATCAATAAAACAGCTTATCTGGTCATTATCACATTTATATTTGTGGGACCTTGCTGTGCGGAAATTGGCTGCCGCATTTCCTACATTACAGCAGCGACTACACTTCAAAAGTATTTAATTGGCTGTAAAGTACTTTACAATGTCGAGGTCATGAAAGCCACTATATTAATGCAAGTTTTTCTTTCTTTTTAACCGACAAAATAACCTGCTGGTATTTTCACAACTTACTTCTTTGGCATCTTGGGTTTCCCACTTTTGCAGTAATTTAGTTTTTCCTGCATTTCAGTTAAATATAGTTATTTTGGGTTTTTTTCTCTTTTGAATACATTCAAAGGAGTTTTCCTGTCATTGTCGACAGTCTTCTCTGCTTAGGATGGGAATTGTAGTTGTCCTCGAGGAGCTGGAGGGTGTAGGTGAGTTCAACAGTCATGAGCACAGGTTGGTGCACCATTATCTGAGGAAGGCTTAGTTGTCTCCATCCCACTCAAGGAGCTGGGTTCGCAGATAACGCTACAGTTACTTGGGAATATCCAAAGAGCTTTATCTTCATCCCCTATTGGGTCATCAGGGACGCAGTCTCACAATTTTGATGTCTCCTACAGGGAGACCCCAAATCTCCTCCATGACTGGGGCAGTTCTACTCAAGATAGTGAAAATCACTACTGCCTTGAATTTCCATTTGACTTGCTTTTTTCAAGCTGTCTTGAATGACACCTGTCAGACCAGCCAATCTACAATACATCGCTGATGCATTGTTCTTCAGGGCCGAGAACTTTAACTTTCTTTCCTAAGGATGCCAATCATCAGTGAGAAAGGGCTCTTAAACTTTTCATGACTGGCTTCCTAAAGTGAAAAGGCTCCATTCATGTATCCCATGGAACCACTGGGCTCCGTTCACCAATGAGACAACTTACAGCTGTGTTTAGGACTTCTGTTAAAGGGACTCCTTAGAGATGGCAAATGATCTGGGGTGGACTGCAGTTCTGATAGATGACCAAACAACTATGTACAGATATGGGTATTGGACTCCTACATACTAACCATCGTATTGCAGGGTGTTAAATCTGTGAGTTATCTAGTTAATTAAGACACAGACTAATTAATAACAATCAAAAACAGGTCTTTACTGGTTGGAGGTAGGGACTATTCTGAATACAAGATTACTGCACAGTGCTTATATACCGGTGTGTTCACCCCCGGTATTACGTCTACAGCAGCCTGAGAAAGTAGTACATCTCTTAAGGTGGAACAGGCTTAAGCTCTCTTAAGGTGGAACAGGGTACATACACAACACTCCTCCCTTCTTAGCTTTATAGTCATCCCCCCATTTAACCTAACGTAATAACAGATATACATATATAACTTCATGTTTAACGTAACATAATAACATATATACATATATAACTTCATGTCAAAACAGATCATAGATTCAGTCTCTGCGGAAAACAGTTCACAGATTCAATCTCTGTGGTGTAGTCGGTTCACGTTACTCATTCAATAGTCCTTTCATGGATTTAACAGCTTGAACTTCCGAACTGATTTGGCTCCGTTCGGAGGGACCACGTGTGTGATCTGGTAGAGGTGATAATGGTTCAGATGGGTCATCTTCTGTTTCGACTTTTCCTTTTCTGCTTCTTGGATCCTCTCTGGGCTCCACTGTCAGCTGCCAGCTGCATGCAAAGTTTCTCCTTCTCTTCCTCCTTTTTCAGTAGTAGCGCCACCATCTCCCGGTGTTTCTTAGACTTTTTGTGATTCATCATGGTTTCTGCACTTTGGGAGTTTTCATCACAAGCTGGGCAGACCAGGTCACTATAATATTCAGTGTCACTCAATAGGTCATGGTAATATTCGGTGTCGTCCTGATCTAGGCCAGCGAGAGGGTCTTCTATTTCCTCCATACCCAGCTGGGCGTTAGCCAGCTTTTGTTCCAAGTCCAGACATCTTTCCTGAAGAGACTTCTTCATGCGTACCTCTTCATCCAGCTTTTTCTGGGCTTTCAGCAAGTCGTTTACTAATTACCTCATTTGAGATTTTACTACTTCAACTTCTTTTGGAGATTGATTGATCGGACTATTCAATCCCTCTACCGGAGCAGCTGTTTCAGCGGTCTGTTGTTCTACGTTGACGTGAGTCAGCGTACTTTTGGCATCCAAGGGCTGCTCTGTTGCAGTCATCTCAGTCTGTGTTGCCACCTCAGCTCTTCCAATAACCTTTGAGAGCTCCGAACCCCTTTCGTTTGAATATTGAAGTTCGTGTTCAAGTTTTTCCCATTTCAGAGTCCTGTCCTTCAGCATATGCAGGAGTTGGCTGACCGTTAACTCCTCTGACATCAGACGTTTTGTGTGCTCCTGCTCCATTTTCTCCATCAGCTGCTTCTGTTGTCTTTCCAGATTCTCCAACTCTATATCAAAGAACTCTTTCGTTGCATTCAACTCTTGCTCAAAACGGCGAAGCATTTGTTCTAATTGCTGTTGTAGTTTGAAATGGAGTTGAGTTCGAGCCCGGTGTCCCTCAGAAATGGGCACATCAGTAGACTTGCCAGACTCAGAATCCACAGTTAAACTATGTTGTTGTTGCTCAGTGGAATTCTGTGCTGAAACTTTGTCTTTTGCACCTGAGTTGGGCTTACCATCATCCGTTCCAGAGTCTGGGCCGACTATCTTCACCGAGTTCTCACTCGTTATTGTTTGTAGGAAATGCCAGTCCATATTCATTTTCCTAATCCACTCCCATCCTAGTAGTGGAGGACCTCCTTCAGATATCACATATAAGTCCATTATTTGACTGTCTTCGCCCTTGTGGACCACTGCAACCTCTATTTTCCCGATGGGGTACACTCTTTGCCCCGTGTATGTTTTCAATATAATCCCCGTATCCTGTAGGGGAATATGTTGGAATAACTTTCCGTAATCTTTCTTATTTATGACCGTCAATGCCGATCCAGTGTCCAATTCCAGTTTTACTTGGACTCCTTCTATCTGAAGAGTGACCCAAATTGTCTGGAGGTCTGCACCCTTACCAGCGTTGAGTACTCTTAAGCTAGCCAGTTCATTACAGCTTAAGCTAACCAGTTCATTACTGCTAGCGTCTGAATCGGACTCCTGTTCGGTCACCTTGTGTACCTTTGCGTATTTTCCTTGCGGTGACTTCTTGTTGCTGGTTTTCTTCCCTGACCTGCATACTCTAGCTATATGTCCAAGCCTACCACATGTTCTACATTCTTGGTTTTTAAACCAACACTGGTTCTGATCATGTGTTGTCTTTCCACAACGATAACATTTGCCAGAACTCACATCCAATTTGTGTGCACTGAGCTCCGGTGACCGTAGCTGCATTACTGCCGTGCCTCTCGCTGCGGCTTCGTGTGCTGCTGCCATAGTGACCGCCTTCTCAAGCGTCAGCTCATTCTCCTCGAGCAGTCACTTTTGTGTATCTTGTTTAAATAAACCACACACAAATTTGTCTCGTAGTGCATCTGTCAGTCCCGTTCCAAACTGACAATATTTCGCTAATTTACGCAATTCCAGCAAATATTCAGCATTGCTTTCATTCTGTAGTTGCCTTCTGTCGTAAAATTTAAATCGTTCCGCTAGCATCAGCGGCGTGGGGTTTAGATGATCTTTCAGGACAGTAACAATCTCATCGAACGTCTTATCCGCCGGTTCATCTGGTGATAACAGGTGTCTCAATTGCCCGTATGTCTTCGCACCCATTAAATTTAATAATGTTAGAGCTTTATCTTGGTCACGAATTTTATTGGCCTTACAATAATTTTTTACTCTTTCAACATATATGGCCCAATCTTCGATGTCACTATCAAAGGTGCTAATATTCCCGTGTTTAGGCATTGTAGTACTTTATCAGATTTTTAATTCCTCAGATGTTTTTTTTTACAATCAAAGATGGCGGCTTCCCGCTCTTGCTGTCGTCCTCCGCCCCCAAAATGGCGGTTTTCCCGTGCTTAACGGTCTTCACCCGTCCCCCGACGCTGTCAGCCCGAGTGCGGCCCTTATCTGAAGATGCGATCGCTCTCGCGGCTCCCGGCCCTTATCTGGAGATGCGATCGCTCTCGCGGCTCTCGGCCCTTATCAGGAGATGCGATCGCTCTGTTGAAACGCCTCCCGCTCGAAGCGGCTCTCGCGCCCTATTCCTCCGGCTCCCCCAGCCCCGTTCGTGCGGCCAACGCGGTCGACTGCCTGTCGCGTCGCTGCCCGGCTCAGACAACGGCTTACCCACCACCAAGCTGGAGAAGAAGCTGACGGTCGCCGATGGAGGCTCCGAGGTCAGGATGTCTTCCAGTGGGGTGGAGAGGGTGGAAACCTCTCTGCAACGTCCTGGCTGTGGACGAAGCTGCCGTGGAGTGACTGCTGCAGAGTCTGAATCAGACTCGTCGCCAGTGTTAAATCTGTGAGTTATCTAGTTAATTAAGACACAGACTAATTAATAACAATCAAAAACAGGTCTTTACTGGTTGGAGGTAGGGACTATTCTGAATACAAGATTACTGCACAGTGCTTATATACCGGTGTGTTCACCCCCGGTATTACGTCTACAGCAGCCTGAGAAAGTAGTACATCTCTTAAGGTGGAAACAACTATGTACAGATATGGTTTTTGGACTCCTACATACTAACCATCGTATTGCAGGGTGCTTTGTACACTTTCAAATGATTCAATGAATTAACCAGTGCTCAGAATGCAGCAATCTTTTGAATGTAGGTGCTGGATGGCACCATTTCCAGATCTCAGCACTTGAAGATGGTCTAGAGCTGGCACCGTGCTCCTCTGCTGCTGCCTGCACTTGCTCCTCCTCATTCATGATGTGTACTTAATTGAATGTCTCGAACACTACGTTTCAGTCACACGACATGCATTTTCCTGGCTGATGCTTGCTGCAGGCGGAGTGAGTGACACTCTTGTGAGGTGTATGGCCCCACAGTCTCAGGTCCTGTTAGCTGTTGCTTCTCAACTGTGTCTATGGAAACACAATAGGAAGAAGCCTATATTGCACTCTGCGAGTCACTCCTTGCAACACGTTTCACTAGCCAGCGCATACTATGAAGTTGTGATGCCCACGTGACAGCATGCCCGACTGTGTGCCAGTGTTAGATAGACCAAAGGCTTCCCGACAGAAGACCAAGCCTCCCAACTAAGTAGGCAGCTGATGGAAGTGAAAGTAAGGTTACTGCCATGCTGTTTCAGTGCTGCTCCTCACTGCTAATACTCCATTGGGGAATCAACCCTTACTTCTTTTTATAAGAGTGGTAATCACAACTGAGCTCCTTTTTGTTTCTTTGCCAAATAAAGAAACATTGACTTGAACCATTTATATAATGAAGTAGGAGAGAGATTTCTTAGGAAATGAAGCCATTTGTCACAAGGGACAGCACCATGAATTAAATTAGACCAGGAGTTATCCAATTTAAGTAAAGTGGTTCTTTACGCAAAGTGTGTGGTTGGAGGGCAGCACAATGGTGCAACATACTGGGGCTTCAGAGTATTCGGACATGGAAGAATTATCCACTCAGTGAGTTCCCTATTTCAGCCATGTTACTGAGAGGATGTGCCAAGTGAAGGCCTAACCGTTCTACAGAGGAAGAGAAGTTAAATCACAGGATGCCATCTGGGTGGCTCTTGTTCATCTCCAAGTTACAGAGTGACTCTGGTAGAAACCTGGGAGTAGATAACTTGCTTGCCTTTTAAGCCAGAGTGAAAGAAAGTTAAGAAGATAGAAAATATTTTTGTTTCACAAGTGATCAGAGTATGATTGAAAGCTATTTGAATTTCCACTGCAATATATTTGCTCCACATTCAAGATTGAGGTTGATTTGGAATTATCTTTGTGTGTCCATTGGGATCTAGTTATTCATAATCAATTTGTTATGACTGATTAAGTAGAAAATGCTTTGTAGATTGAATAGGGCTTCATGAGGAAAAAGACTATTGTTTCTGGGTTGATCCCTGGCTGGACTTGTGTAAAATGCATTTCTGGTTCCATTGAACAAGCTCCAAGTATTTCATCTAACGCTTTTCATATCTGTTCTTTCACTTGTACTACATCTTGTTCTGAATAGCATTGAAACAATGAATTCACAGTATCATGACCTGCACGGTCGGTACTGAATATTAAGCCGAACAAACAAGGTGCACCAGTAGTTCTAGCAGCAGTGCACTCGGCTCTCATCCAGAGGGCCTGAGATCAAATAACAGCCTCGACTGTCATGAAATTTGATTCCTCTTAGGAACATAGGAAGGACTTGTTTCACAGGCTCTTGGGTGGGCTACTGGAGAGAGTGCTGGTAGTTGTGGAACACTTCAATTAAGGGAAGAGGAAAAACAGAGTGCAGGATGCACTTTTGAAACTCCTAAGAGAACATTAAAGAGCCTTCTTCAAAGTCCAAGTTACCTCCTGACACTCACTGTCCTTCCCCCCATAGCTGAAAGACAAAGCACAGTGATTGGGATCTAAAGGCAACATAGGACAGAAACATCAGTAAGAAAGTGAGGCGATTGAAAATATTCTCAGCCTGGTTTACTACTGATAGTAATCAAATGAATAACTAGGTTTTGCCAATATGATTAATTACTCTCTGTCTAAATCAGTTCTTTCCTTTCAGAAAACTAACTGTATGCATATGGTTTCTAGTCATCCTCTAGGTAGATTATAGTTCTGTAACATTCTTGGCTAATTCTCAACACAAGGTAAATATCCTAATCGAAGTGTAGCCCCATAAAGAAGTAGATGTATAGAAACATAGAGACATAGAAGATAGGAGCAGTATAGGCCATTCAGCCTCTCGAGCCCGCTCCACCATTTAATGAGATCATGGCTGATCATCCAAATTCAATACCCTGTCCCTGCTTTCTCCCCATATCCCTTGATCCCTTTAGCCTTAAGAAATATATCTAACTCCTCCTTGAATATAGAAACATAAAAGATAGGATGTAGAATCCTTCACAACCGCTGGCCAGTGTTCAGATTTCTGTGATCTGCCTCATTAATATCGATGAAGTGAGATCCTGGCACATATCACATCTGTATTGGGAGCTCATAACTTTGGAAGTGGGGGAGATCTGATCTGTTGCAGATTTTATAAGGAGAAAGGGTTTATGATGGTACAATTTGTATTGAAATTGTACAGGAAGACTGAATAGCCAGTTGGTGCAAGCGCATCTCAGGTAGGCAGCTTCCCCTGACACCCAAGGTCACGTACTAAATAGAAGATTAGTCCAAAGTAAATGGGAGGAAATGGAAACCTCTGTCGATGCACATAAAGAACAATGGCCAGTTCTGTGAGTTACCAGAGATCAACCAATATCCATGGAACAAAACTTAACCATATGCCATGTGTCTTTGGGAGGTTTGCTAAGGTTGGTCTAGGTAGAACATTCTCTTAAGTAGGATACCTAAATATACATGACAGGTTGTACTCTTCCATTTTGTTGAATATTAACCATGTGCAGCTATTTTGTCACAGGGCACCTTTGACATCCTACAATGCTGCCATTCACTTCCAAAGCATTAATTGTTTATTTAAATGTGGATTGGTATACTGCATGGCCGATTTCCTACTGTGTATTCGGACACATCTGGAAATGTGCCCTTGCGTCTTTACACAATCTGATAGCTTAGCAGCTACAAGGACTTAATACTGGGCACAACAATCAGAGAGAACTGCCCAATACATGGAAGAACCAGCCTTTGCTGTACTGCTGAAATTTTACAGCCAGAAATTTAGGAAATTGTGCTCTGCCATCCCTTTGGGTACGTATTGGGGAACATTGCTGCAGAGAGCTGACTGAAATTGCTCCACAATTGTTTTAACAATTAAAGATCAACCAGTTTAAAGTTATGTGAGAATCTGGATTTATTTCACAAATGAAATTACAAGATTCACAGTTCTCACATTCGCTGAGACAGTTTGTTGCTTTGCATCTATTCATCTGAGAACAAATCCTCATTTTTAAACTAAAAAAAAGTTTTGGATAAATATTTTAAACAAATCTACAGGACAACCTGCCCGTGCACGCTTACCAAGGCATTATTTAGAGCAGCAAGAACACTCTTTTATACTAACAGCTCCCTCTCTTC
The DNA here is from genome assembly GCF_052327205.1 of Somniosus microcephalus. Lineage (NCBI taxonomy): Eukaryota > Metazoa > Chordata > Chondrichthyes > Squaliformes > Somniosidae > Somniosus > Somniosus microcephalus. The sequence continues at coordinate 37,078,681 of NC_141012.1, read as the reverse complement.
TCAGAGTCCAACCAGGTACGAGAGCGCCAGCAACTTTATCCTCCAGCGAAGTTTCTATTAATAGCCGGGGTCACTGCCTTACATTATTTCCAAGGGTACGACTTAACTTTTAACACCCTCCAAATCAGTTCCACATAAGCCTCAGTCCCCCATCGCCTATTGTCTCAGGCTACATCTCAACCTTCAGATACGGTTAAACGTTGTCATCCAGGCTCCACATCTTTACCCTGCCTCCAGCAGTCCTACTGAACCATCCTCTCACCAATTTATACAAGCTGTTCAAACCTGAAGTATATCATTCCCAAACCTCAGGAGGTTCTGATTTGTCATTGCAATCTGCTCCTTCAACATCTTCATCCAAGACTTGCTACACTCTGCACTCAGCTGTGCCAGTTCAAAGCAATGAATTATGTAAAGGTACTGTCAAGTACATATCCCTGTAGACCTGCAGTTATAGTTGCTTTTGGGACAGGGGTTTCCAGAGATTTTTTTTCACAGCAGTTAATTTGATTGATTTGTTAAGAAGTTACAAAGAGCACAACAGTACTTTAAAGAGAAGATGATGCATAAATTATTTGTAATAATTTTAATATGCAGCTTGCCTAAGCACATGTAGCTAATATTACACAAAATACCTTTTTAGAAAGACCTTGCATGAGGAGAGGAAAAGGGACAGTTAATCCTTGTCATTGTAAGTGGAATAAAATTATTTATTATCAATTGGGACTAATCATTCCCACGCTCTCACAAGCTAGTACTCATGTTTGATAATGAAAAGTAATATACGCGCAGAACAAATATGCAAAATTTGTAATAACATTATTTGTATTCCCAGGAGACAGATCCGATTCCTCTGTTTTATCAGCAATTAGTGCTATAGCTAAGCATCATTTAATGGGGCAAAGGAGAACACTATACTACTTCGAACCGTGGTCTTTTACCTCATTACAGGAGTGGTAAATGCAGATGTAGGGCTGAGTCTATGAGTATCTGTCCCATTGGGGAATGTATTTACTAACCTCCTGAATGATTAGTAACTACTCTAAAATTCATTATTTTCAGAACAATTAAGGTTACAGAAAATTGGTCTGATCTACTGTCACTGAGCGTTTGCTTGATTTTGTGGCATACGTGTGAAGCCATGTTTGATTGGGTAACATGGTCTGTCGCTCTATTGTAAATTTGCCAGCCTACCTATGCAGGAGTTCAAAATGTGTGAAAGCATGAGATTTACAAAATCCATTTACAAACTTACAAAATTCTTACAGGGCTTGACAGGGTAGATGCAGGGAGGATGTTTCCACTGGCTGGGGAGTCTAGAACCAGGGGTCACAGTCTCAGAATAAGGGGTCGGCCATTTAGGACTGAGATGAGGAGAAATTTCTTCACTCAGAGGGTGGTGAATCTTTGGAATTCTCTACCCCAGAGGGTTGTGGAGGCTCAGTCGTTGAGTATATTCAAGACAGAGATCGATAGATTTTTGAATATTAAGGGAATCAAGGGATATGGGGATAGTTCAGGAAAGTCGAGATGAGGTAGAAGATCAGCCATGATCTTATTGAATGGCAGAGCAGGTTCGAAGGGCCAAATGACCTACTCCTGCTCCTATTTCTTATGTTCTTATGTTCATACTAAGTATACTGGAATCAGATTTGTCATATTTCAATGGTGAAGGGCAAAGCCAGATCAAATAATACTATTCAAAGAAGAACAGGAGGTTCTTTAGTTGTCCTGACCAATATTCCTCCCTCCACTAACCACCAAAAACAGATTAACTGTTTTATAATTTTATTGCTACTGGTGGCTCTTACTGTGCACAACATGGCTTCTGCATTTGTCTACATTACCACATTCAATGGACTTCAAGCAATTCATTGAGACATTTGTAAGGTGCGTTCGGCCACTGTCTAAATCCAAGTATTTCACTTACAACCCAGTTGAAGGTTAAAAGCTTCTGGGCTAATAACTAATACTTCCCTTTACCAACAAACACTGGGGGTGAAATTGGACCTCGTTGCACCCTTTTTCCAGGCTAAAATCGGGTGTAAAGAGGTCCAATATTGGAGGTCAACCTCTCGTACTTGAATAGCATCAGAAACACGTCCAACACCATATTGGTGCAGGCACAGTAGAGGCAACCCTGCCTAAAACAGGCCTGGGTCTCTTGCATATGCTAATGAGGGTCCTGACACCTCTTTAAGGACCCAAACCTGAAACTGGTTTGCTTCGAGGAGAAATCACTGTGCGCACGTGCTTAGATAGTTTTTTTTTCTCTGGGAGAGTCTGTTTTTTCAAACATTACACAAGACTCTAGAGTGACACTCTGGGGGAGAAATTGGCCTGGTTCCCGCCTCCCATTAGCACCTCTGGGGGCCGGTAACGGGGCGCTAAGGGGTTACCGACTGGGCACGGTGAAATCACCGACGCCCGCAAACTTCCCTGGCAGATTTGCGCTGGTGCACTCTTGCGCTCCGAAGATCGCGATATCATCTGGTGCACAGCGCCCCGTTAGCACCCCGGAAGAGATATTCACTCCCGCCCCCTGCAGCATCGCCGGGCGTCAACAACAGCAAGTGCAGGAGGCGTTGTCACCTCGGCCGGCCGCTTGGGGAGCTATATTTAAAGGCAGTGGTGGTGAGGTAGGGCAAAATTTATTTATGTCCCCATTCTGGTGTTTTTTGATTTTTTTTGTACCCCGTGATTGCTTAGCCCTGCACTCTCTGAGAGTGCTTGAGGCTGCAATACGCATATCATAGAAACATAGAAGATAGGAGCAGGAGTAGGCCATTCGGCCCCTCGAGCCTGTTCCGCCATTTAATGCAATCATGGCTGATCATCCAAATTCAGTACCCTGTCCCTGCCTTCTCCCCATATCCCTTGATCCCTTTAGCCTTAAGAAATATATCTAACTCTTTCTTGAATATATTTAATGAATTGGCCTCAACTGCCTTGTGTGGTAGAGAATTCCACAGGTTCACCACTCTCTGAGTGAAGAAATTCCTCCTCATCTCAGTCCTAAATGGCCTACCCCTTATCCTTAGACTGTGACCCCTGATTCTGGACTCCCCTGCCATCGGGAACATCCTTCCTGCATCTAGTCGGTCTAGTCCTGTTAGAATTTTATGTTTCAATGAGATCCCCTCTCATTCTTCTAAACTCTAGCGAATATAAGCCTATTCGACCCAATCTCTCCTCATACGTCATTCCTGCCATCCCAGGTATCAGTCTGGTGAATCTTCGCTGCACTCTCTCCATGGCAAGAACATCCTTCCTCAGATGAGGTGACCAAAACTGCACACAATACTCAAAGTGTGGTCTCACCAAGGCCCTGTACAACTGCAGCAAGACATCCTTGCTCATGTACTTGAATCCTCGCACTATGAAGGCCAACATACCATTTGCCTTCTTAACCGCCTGCTGCACCTGCAGGCTTACCTTCAGCGACTGGTGCACAAGGACACCCAGGTCTCACTGCACTTCCCCTTTTCCCAATCTATTGCCGTTCAGATAATAATTTGTCTTCCTGTTTTTGCCACCGAAGTGGATAACCACGCATTTATCCACATTATGCTGCATTTGCCATGCATCTGCCCAATCACCCAACCTGTCCAAATCATACTGGAGTTTCTCTGCATCCTCCTCACAGCTCACACGCCCACCCAGCTTTGTGTCATCTGCAAACTTGGAGATATTGGGATGGATTTTCATTGGGCCGTGGATTCGGGGTTGGAGGCATATGGGGGTTTAAAATCCCGAAATCGGGGGTCCTGACCCCATCCCGCCCCCAAGCCGCCTCCATGCCAGTTTCAAAGGAGGCGGGTGCCCGCCCCGCACTGGGACCCGCCTCACCAAGGCAGGAAGGGGATTAGTGCCAATTAACTGCCTGTTAACAGGTAGTTAACAGGCAGTTTTTAGCCTAATCCCTATTTTCATTGTTGAAATGTGGGATTCCCGACGGCTCCAAACCACGCCAAGTTAACGAGGCGGGCCATCGGGATGAAGGGCGTCGAGGTGTCTGGTGTTCAGGTGAGTGATGGGTGCATGAGTGCAATGGTAAGTGTGTTTGGTCTGTGTAAAGTATTTAAAGAAGTTCTACTAACCTTTACTTACCTTTACAGCCTTCCTTCCTTCAGGTCTCAGGAATCCCTCATCTCACCGGCACAGAAAGCAGAATGGCCGCGAGCTGTCAAAATCTGCAGCCTCTGCTTTCTGTTCCGGGGAGATCTCTAAATCACGCTGAGAGGAAAGAATTAACCTGGAGTACAGATTGTCAGTGTTTGACAGCTTCAAACAGCTGTGAAACGCTGATATTTCATCTGTCAAAAGGTCTTGACAGATGAAATTTCAATCTGTGATGTCACCTGTTGCCGGGTGGCCCTTAATTGGCCTGCTGAGCCCGCTGGGTGGGCTCAACAAGGTCAATCAAGTCTAACTCGCGTGGGTTGGCTAGAACTCGATGGAGGCGGGACTACAACCCTGAAAGTTGTAGTCCTGCCTCCTACCCACCTCCTCAGTGAAAATCCAGCCCCTTACTTCTAGTTCCCTTGTCTAGATCATTTATATATATTGTGAATAGTTGGGGTCCTAGCACCGATCCCTGCAGTTCCTCACTAGTCACTGCCTGCCACTCGGAAAAAGACCCATTTATTCCAAGTCTTTGCTTCCTGTCTGCCAACCATTTCTCTATCCAAGACAGTACCTTACCCCCAATCACATGTGCTTTAACTTTGCACGCTAATCTCTTATGTGGGACCTTATTGAAAGCCTTCTGAAAGTCCAAATACACCACATCCACTGGTTCTCCCTTATCTATTCTACCAGTTACATCTTCAAAAAATTTCAGTAGGTTAGTCAAGCATGATAGGTGCCATTGCCCAACAGACATAGCCTGAGGATTCCTTCAATGTAGCATTGGCCCTTCCCTTTAAGGGAGGGAAGGAGCCTGTAAAACCAGTAGCTCTGCACAGAACATTGTGCCGCGCTCTGCCACTACTGCCCCTTTAACTCCCTTTAGCGCTCATGGGGAAGTGGTTGTGCTTGATTTAGCACTCCACTTCCCTCTTCCCTCTTCAATGTCAGCTGTGGCTCAGTTGTTAGCACACTTACCCTTGTGTCAGAAGGTTGTGGGTTCAGAATCCCACTCCAGGGACATGCACACATAAATCTAGGCTGACACTCCAGTGCAGTGCTCAGGGGTGCTGCACTGTTGGAGGTGCCGTCTTTTGGATGAAACGTTAAACTGAGGCCCTGTCTGCTCTCTCATTTGGACATAAAAGATCCCACGGCACTATTTCGAAGAAGAGCAGGGGAGTAATACCCGGTGTCCTGGGGCCAATATTTATCCCTCATTCAACATCACTAAAACAGATTATCTGGTCATCATCACATTGTTGTTTGTGGGAGCTTGCTGTGCACAAAGTGGCTGCCGCGTTTCCCACATTCAAACAGTGACTCCACTTCAAAAGTACTTCATTGGCTGTAAAGCACGTTGAGATGTCTGGTGGTCATGAAAGGCGCTATATAAATGCAAGTCTTTCTTTCATTTCTTTTCTCTTGGAGCGCTAAAGTGGAAGTTCCCGGCAGATTCAAATGCTTTTCACCCGGCGATAGTTTTGAGCTCCCGCAAAAGTTATTGCCCCAAGCGGGGCGCTACGCAATTTCTAGCCCTCTGAGCTCTTTGAATATCTGGCTTTGCACATTCCATGTCCACAAGTCTCTTGAGATGGTCTTTTCTATGTATTCTCATGTACCTTTCAGTGAGTTCCAGAGCCAGATTAGGACCGGACTCTTGAGTTGTACTTCCACTCGTGCATCAATACACAGCTAAAATCTCTTTACATCAAAACTAAAGTGGCAGTGTAACTCTTTAGAAAAGTCTAATGAAAGGGCCTAAATAATCCCCTGAGCTTGTGTATTTAATTTCCTACTGGTCCAGCCAAGGGAAATTCACTTAGAAATTTACAAAGGAGAACCCTACCCTGTGGACACAATGACGATTTCTTAAGTGCGACTGTCTCCGCCTTTGACCAAATTAATATATCTTCAACTTCAATGCATTGAAGGGATTGTTCAAATGGAATTGTATGTCATGGCAGTCACACAGTAGAAGCAGTGAATTAGCCTTTAGCCTTTATAAAAAAAAATATTGTGTTAAGTAGTGAGATAGGAAAGTGATTAGTGGGATTTACTGCATGTGCTCCATATCTGAAACCCACAACACAAGGTTAATCAGCAGGTCTACTGAACACTGAAAGAGTTCAGCAACTTGCTTTCTGGTGAAAATCAATAATATTTAGCATGTGGCGGTTTTATTTTGTTTTGAAGGGCAATAGGTTAAGTAGATGAATTAGATAGAAGTGAATTTTTAATACAGAAATCCTGGATGCGTCATAATTCTATAATATCAAATTGTGATATAAATAATATGGCTTTAACATTTACTTCCCTGAGTAATGAGGGAGTGCTGCACTGTCGGAGGTGCCGTCTTTCAGAAGAGACGTTAAACCGAGGCCCCGTCTGCTCTCTCAGGTGGATGCAAAAGATCCTATGGCACTTCGAGGAAGAGCAGGGGAGTTCTCCCCGGTGTCCTAGCCAAGAATTATCTCTCAATCAACATCACTAAAACAGATTATCTGGTCAATATCACATTGCTGTTTGTGGGATCTTGCTGTGCACAAATTGGCTGATGCATTTCCAACATTACAGCAGTGACTCCACTTCAACAGTGCTTCATTGGCTGTAAAGTGCTTTGGGAGGTCCTGAAAGAAAGAAAGACTTGCATTTATATAGAGCCTTTCACGACCACTGGACGTGAAAGGGGCTGCAAAAATGCAAGTCTTTCTATTTTTATGTGTGAAAGCAGATAGTGATTATTGGTGGGCTGTTAGGCAATAGCCCATCCTATTCTGTATTCAAGCAATGTACACTTTCAGGCAGTGGTCAGGAGCAGGAGCCCTAGATAATATTTGTTCCTTTGCTAGTCCAGAAATACAGAGGATTAAAACTCGGAAAACTTGGTTCCATTCAACTCCCATGTGATCACCCAATATCAGTACAATGGGCCATTTTCTTTGTGGAGCCTGATTTGGCATCCAAGCATATGACTAAGTGTGCTGCAACATGAAGGAAGTTTGTAAAAATGCATTGTTGCACTGACAAAGGACTCAGTGAGTTAAATCAAAATCGGAGTGCAAATGTACAGTTTTTTAAAAACTTCTGTGAGACACACAACCTCAATTTCTTTTGGTACCCAGATCTCCCCAGGCTATGCACTACGTGCGATTGAGAGGACCAGCCTGCATATGATACTTCTGATCCTGCATACGTCGCTATCACTTCCCCCAGTGTCTCCTCTCCATAGTAGCAGCACTGCTAAAATCAGGTAAACTGCAAGAAATAGTGGCCAGAAACTTACAAATGGAATAAGATAAAATTTATAACCAGACAGAAATGCAGCGGATTACATTTAATACAGTTACGTAACTGCACATAGGGAGGGAAAATGGACAACAGACATAGGGCTCGATTTTCAGTGTGCCGTGGAGTCGGGTTTGGAGGCATGCGGGGGGTTAAATTCCCGAAATCGGGGGACCCGACCCCATCCCGCCCCCAACCTTTGAAATTGGCATGGAGGCGGGTACCTGCCCCGCACTGGGACCCGCCTACCCAAGGCGGGAAGGGATTAGTGCCAATTAACTGCCTGTTAACAGGTAGTTAACAGGCAGTTTTTAGCCTAATCCCTATTTTTAAACTTGAACTGTGGGAATCTCGATGGCTCCAACCACGCCAAGTTGGAGGAGTCGGGTCGTCGGGTTGAAGGGCTTGGAGGGGTCGAGATGTCGGTGTTCAGGTGAGTGATGTGTGCATGGTGTGGAGATGTCAGTGTTGGACTGGGGTGGACAAATGTAAGAAGTCACACAACACCAGGTTATAGTCCAACGGTTTTATTTGAAATCACAAGCTTTCGGAGCGCTGCTCCTTCGTCATGTGAATTGGAGAGATGCCTATAGACACAGTTTATATAGTAAGAGAATAATCTGGCATTATTCTCTGACTATATCATCTGTGTCGATAGGCATCTCTCCACTTCACCTGATGAAGGAGCAGCGCTCTGAAAGCTTGTGATTTCAAATAAAACTGTCGGACTATAACCTGGTGTTGTGTGACTTCTTACATTTGATGTGTGCATGAGTGCAAAGGTAAGTGTGTTTGGTGTGTCTAAAGTGATTAAAGAAGTGTAAATTACCTTTTCTTACCTTTTCAGCCTTCCTTCCTTTAGGTTCGGGGAGTCGCTCATCTCACCGGCACAGAAAGCAGAATGGCTGCGATCTGTCAAAAGTGACAGCCTGCAGCTTTCTGTGCCGGTGAGATTTCTAACTGAGTCTGTGTAGAAGGACTCAAGTTAGACATAAGACTGTCAGTGTTTGACAGCTTCAAACAGCTGTAAAACAATGATATTTTATCTGTCAAAAGCTCTTGACAGATGAATTTTCAGTCTATGATGTCACCTGTTGCCGGGTGGCCCTTAATTGGCCTGCTGAGCCTGCTGGGCGGGCTCAACAAAGTCAATCAAGTTAAAATCGCATGGATTGGCCGCATCTCGATGGAGGCGGGTCTACAACCCCGAAAGTTGTAGTCCCGCCTCCAACCCGACTTCTGAATGAAAATCCAGCCCATAATGCATGCATTGGGTAAAACTACTAGCAGAAATTCTGGTTGGAAAAGGGTATTGCCTCATTCGGGCTGAACCTGATCATGCAAAACCTTGGTATCCTGTTGAACTCTGAGCTGAGCTTCAAACCCTACATCCTATCCATCACCAAGACTGCCCATTTCCACTTGAAGAACATTTCCATGTCTCTGCCCAGACATCTGCTGAAGTCCTTATCTACACTTTTACCATCACTAGATTCAATTATTCCAGTACTTTCATCTTGGTATTCCATCTTGGATAAACTACAACTTGTTCAAAACACTGCCACCCATAGATGATCTTGCAGTACGTTCTGCTCATCCCTCAGTCTCATCCTTGTGAAGCTACATTCATTTTTTTTATATCCAATGCAATAAATTTTAAGTCTTCTTCTTGTCTTCAATCCCTCTGAGTCTTACCTTTTCAACCTTCTCAAACCGTGTATCACTTTCCACAACCTTCAGTCCCCTTACTCGTCTTCTGTGTACCCCTCGTCCCTTTGCCCCACCATCTATGGCCCATCTTTTTTGGCCAAGAACGGCAGTACCCCCTACTAATATCTGCCTCCATCCGTTCCCTATCTACTTCTTTTTGTGAAGGACCTGTGGACATTATTCACATTCAAGATGCTGTGTAAATTCAGGCCATTGTTAGCAGACGCTCCACTTAACATTTCCAGGGAATTCCCCCCCTAAACCTCACTGCTTCGCAACCTCTCTCTCTTAAAACCTACCTCTTTGACCAAGATTTTGGTCACCTGTCCTAATATCTCCTTATGTGACTCGGTGTCAAATTTTGTCTGATAACACTCCTGTGAAGTGCCTTGCGACATTTTACTACATTAAAGGTGCTATATAAATGCAAGTTGTTGTTATATTGGCAGATTAACAGGGTATAACTCAGAAGATGTCACACTGAATCTGTGCGGTGCTTTGTTCAGATCACGCCAATCTACTCAACAAGCCATGAAGTCAGAAGAGCCGCCAGCCTCATGACCAGCAACAGAGTCTGAGCTATTCAGGAAGATTAGAGAAACTGGGGCTCTTTAGACATGGACGGAGATGATGGAATGGGATGCTTTGCGGTTAAGCAGTATAAAGAAGGTAAACCCAAAACACTACTTCAAGATAAGCTCTAACTGTAGGACAACTAAAAGGAAAGAGTAAATTTGGGACTGCTGTCGGGAAGAACCTCTTTACACAACAAATAACCAACACGTGGAATAGACTTATAAATAGGGAGTCATTTAATATTGGAGTAGCTCAGAGTTAATTGGATGCTATGAACAGGAGACTGTCATTTTTATTTCTGACGGATGAACTAAAATGATGATACTCATCAGTATTTATCTACAGTTCCAACCTTTACCTTTTTGAATAAACAAGAGTTACACAGTGACAACTATTCTAATCCTTACCCTGCTAAGTACCATAGAACAATGCTTCAGGTGGTTTACTGTAGGTCATGAATGCTCTTGTAGAGCTTGCTGTAATACGAGGTTTAATTACATTGTCTTTCATCTGCAAAAATTAGATGGGAAGGATGCCGATTAACCTACAATTAACAATAACTCCACAAATGCCTCAGCAGTTTGAAAAACATAGACCTAATTTACATTTCTTTGTAGCTGCTGAGATGCTTTCCTATGAAATAAAAACGGTTTCATGTCATAAAGGAAGTCAATAGGAAAAATGAGAATTTATGATAAACAACAATATGACAGGTCACAAATGCCTAACTTCAAAAATAAGCTGCTTCAGCTCCTCTGAAGGCTCAGTGGGTCAATGCACCAGAAGATGTGGAACTGAGCTGTGGTATAGACTAGTAAGGTCCGAGGGTCAATCTCCGTTCTGTGCTAAGTTCATTGAGCTCAGTTGGGGCTCTCCGAATGGGCTCAGTGTCCTGGGCTGGGAGGAGAAAAAAAATCAGCGAGGGTTCCCACTCCTGATCTCAATCCAGTGACCCCTGCTGGAGAGTACAGGTGTTGGAGTCGGGCGAAGATAGCACCAAAATTGGATGTAATACCATACACAGTTAACTTGCCTGCTGGCACTTGAAGGTTAAAACTGGGTTGTGTAACATTAATAATCGAAAAAGTTGGAAATACTCAGCAGGTCAGGCAGTATCTCTGGAGAGAGAAACAGAGTTAACCTTTCCCTGCCCCTACACTTGCTTAAAAACCTGTTCCATCTCCAGCTTTTTCCAGTTCTGACGAAGGGTCATCGACCTGAAACGTTAACTCTGTTTCTCTCTCTACAGATGCCGCCTGACCTGCTGAGTATTTCCAGCATTTTCTGTTTTTATTTCAGATTCCCAGCATCTGCAGTATTTTGCTTTAACATTAATAATCGTGTTGATATGAAATTCCTTCATCAAATGAGCTAATGCTTTTGTTAAAATAGTGGGCGGAGGAAGTTCAGATGAACATTCACTGCTAACACTGCACAACGGGCTTTCCTGACCCACACCTCCCCCCCAACCCCCGCCCTCCCGCATTCTCGAGGCTCAACCATGAGGAAGGTCCACTCCTCCAGGTTACCCAATGAATGTTATCCCAGAATGAGTCAGCACCCTTTGCTTTATGCCTTTATTCATACCCAAAGAACAACGATCAACATTCTTGGCATCGGCAATGAAGCAAAGATGTCACAAGTACAATCAATAGGAGTAAATTTAACCTAACCCGCCCAAATGACAACTGGTCGCCCATTTTACACTGACTTTACTGTCCATGCAATCAGCTCCATGAGCGAGCTGTACTGATGTAGCCATCAGAAGGAGAAGGGTCCGGTGCCTTGTCAGCAGGGAGGAGGGGGCGGGGAGGGGGTTGTTAGCCAGCAGCTGGTCACACTATTTTTGTAGAGCCCAGAAGAAGCATTCCTCCAAAAGATGTTCCAGGCCATTTTTGGAGCAGCATGCTTAGGGAGCTCTCTCCCACTACTGTGCCAGCTGTGGCTCAGTGGGCAGCACTCTCTAGGTGGGAGGGGCTAGGAGTGAGCAGGTGCTGCTGGTTGCCTGATTGCTGCAGGGAGTTGGAGTGAGCTTGTAAAAAGTTAGTGGTGGTTCTTTTTTCAGGTTTTAGGGCCTTTTTGGCCCATAAACAGCAGCTACATGGCTGCTGAGGGGTCCAGAGTGCCAGGCCCCTCATGGGACAGTGTTTCCAAGATGAATTTAATCAGGGGAGCAACTGTTGTTGGAAGGGTGAGATAAAGGCCCAAAGATTTGGGCCGGGACCCTAGGAGGTTTGGAAAAGAAAACACGGTGGTGGTTCAGTGCGAGGATAAGGAGATACGAGCTTGGGATATTATCCAGGTGGTATATGAGGACTGTGACGAGGGAAGCTGCTTTGCCTGCCAACCAAAGCCGAATGTTGGGTTCAAGGTGATGGCCAGTGGCTGAGAGGAGGTGGAAAGACTTTTACTCAGTTTGAAGGTTGGTGATAAGTTCTTGGAGGTATCTCTGCTATATTCTGAAGAGGTGGTGGTCTCACTCTTAAACTTGACAGTTTATATTGAGGAGAAGGTGCTAATCAAAAAGTTGGAGTCATGGGACATTAAAATTTGCTCGACAATAAAGAGGAGATACTATCCAGGAACACGGGTAGCAGATGGAAGCCGTTATGTAAAGGTACGGTTCCCAGAGGGGGTGAAGTCATTACCGTACATCATGAAATTTGAGTCAATGGAAGGAGTGCAGTGCTTCCGAGTACTGCATGATAACCAAGTGAAGGTTTGTTATTGTTGTCTTGGACATGCATGACCATCTTGTAAGAAACTGTTCGGACTTGTACTGTTATAATTGCAGCAAGTCTGGACACATCACCTGGAGCTGCAAGGCGGAGAGCTGTGGGGTGTGTCACAAAGGCCCCACCCGCTGTGAGTGTGAGGCAGAAGGAAGCTCTATGAGTGATGAGGAGATGGGAGAAGGAGCAGGAGGTGTGAGTGGAACAGCCGGAGGAGCGGAGCAGGCAGAGGACACAGCTGGTGAATTGAAGGAGAAAAGAGCGCAGGAAGAGGCAGAAAATTGTGGAGCAGTGAATAGGATGAAGATGGTGGAAAACACACCAAGTACAGTGGAAAAGGACAATGACAGCAGAGAGCAGCATGGGTCAAGGGCAGAATCAAGCCATAATATGGTTCAGCTCTCCCTAACGAATCTGGGGTCCGCAGGGGGAGAGGAGGTGGGAATAGGGTGTGTGGTAAATGTAAGTGCTCCAATAAAAGACGGGGAGTCGGATATCTCAGTGAGCAGGAGGGGGCAAGACAAGGAGAGGGTGCAAGAGGCAGGAGCCTTAAAGGGGCAGCAGGACAGGAGCAGCGAGACAAAAATGCCAGAAGGGAGCAATATTGGTGCGCCATTGTCCCAGAGAGAGAAGGATCAGGGAGCAAGGGATGATGAGGCCGAAAGGAGCGGTACTGTTGGAGAAACCACGATAGCAGGAAGACTCTCTATGGGAGATGATGCATCTGACGGGGAGCAGGATTATTTATCTGATAGGGAGCAGGAACAGAAGGTCAGAGAAGAGCTCGAGAGTGAGGAATCAGAGGGGGACAGAGACATGGAAGTTGGAGGTAGGGTGGCATCGTGTGGAAAGGGAAAGGTTTGTGAGGGGCAGAAGGAGGGAAAAGGGGCAGCTCCTCGGCCCAAACCTAATGCAAGGAAAAGGCTGAAACTGCAGGGAAGTTTCAAACAGGAGGTGAAAAAGAGCCGGAGACTACAGGAAAAAGTAACAGCTGCCCGAAAAGTTGAGAAGGAGCATGAGAGGAGGGAAGGGCCAGAGATTAAACGATGGGGAGATTATCAGGCATACTTCCCTTATTTGGAACCATGATTACATTAGTCTCGATTAATGTGAACGAACTGAGGGGTGAGAAGAAATTGTAACAGTTGTTGCAGTGTTTTAAAGGCACTGACTTGTTGTGTCTGCAAGAAATCTTTTGGGATGAGGATATCCTAGAAAGAGTTCGGAAGGTTTGGAAGGGAGAGGTGTTTGCAAGTTGTGCAAACAATAACCGTAGAGGAGTGGCTGTTTTGGTGAGTCCATCCATAAAAGAGAACATTGCCTTGGTGGATAAGGACACTGAGGGGAGATTTTTACAGCTAAGGGTAAAAATGGAGGAATTTAATTGCGATCTCTTTAATATCTATGCACCGAACGACCATTGCAAGCGTCGCAAGTTTTTTCGGTGGTTATTCACTGAAGTGGCAGAGGTGGAAAATCCTTGTATAGTGGGGAATTTTAATATATTTTTATCTCGGATAGACATTTCAGCCCAGATGACCTTTAACAATGATAACTTCAGAGGGATGATTGTAAAAATGATGGCAAATTTAAATTTGAGAGACTTATGGAGGGATCGGAACCCCATAAAAATGGAGTTCTCCAGAAGAGGTTGGGTGGGTGATGTTTTAAAACAGAGCCGAATAGATTTTGTGTTAATGTGGGAAGGGTGAAGTTCTGAGGTGATGGAGATTTATTAAAAAAAAGTATTTTTAGTGACCACTCGGCTTTGACTCTTAGAATTAGGAACAGCAGAGTTAAGATTGGTCCAGGGGTGTGGATTTTAAACAATCAATACCTGAAAGAAATTGCTTATAAAGGGATTTTAAATATAACAAAGAATGCTCAGAAGGAACCATTGTTCTTGAAAGAAAGAAGAGTTTGGTGGGACAATTTCAAATGTGAGGTAAAAGTTTTTTCGGTACATTATGAGAAAGAGAGAGCGGCAGCTAACCGGCATCGAGAAGAGAATATAAACAAAAGGTTTATGGATGTCTGTAAAGCAATTGACGGAGGGGATAAGGGAGCTGAGACTAAGTTCCGGGTGTTAAAGGAAGAGTGGGAATTATTGCAAGCTGAAAAATGCAAGGGGGCCATTCTCCGTGCAAAGGCTAAAGATGCATTGGAGGGCGAAAGATGCACTAGATATTTTCTAGAGCAAGAGAAGCTGCAACAGAGTTATCATTAATTGGAGAGTTGAAGGTTGGGGAGAAGATCATTAATGAAAGTGGGGAGATTGTAGAGGCGGCTAGCAGCTTTTATCAAGAGTTATATACAAAAGAAGACATTGTGGCGACACGCCACTACTGGACATAATCCGCTCACGGCGGCACGGACAGTTTAAGCAGACGCCCCCAGCCGGGGGCCCTTTCCTCCAGCAACTTGTTTCCCGCAGGGACAGGCTGCCGGGAGCACTTCCTGTCTGGGGAGTATTTAAGTGGCTGCGCGGGCTTTTCCAGTTCCTCTTTGCCATGAGGTTGATTAAAGCAGTTGTGTTTCACTAACTCTGGTCTCGACTCCCACGTTTGCCGCGGTATCTCAACACTGGTGACCCCGACGCTCAGGACGAATCCTAAGCTAGCATGGCGGATACAAACGCAGTCACGGTTAAACTACCGGACTTTTGGGAGAACCTGGCCGAAGCCTGGTTTGTTCAAGCCGAGGCCAGATTCCGGCTGAAAAAAATTACAGTCGACGCCACGAAGTACGACTACCTCGTCGCCTCTCTCACCTACGCCACAGTCCCCAAGGTTTGGGCAGCGCTGCAGGAGCCACCACTGGAAGGCAAGTACGAACATCTGAAGGCTGCGCTCCTTAAAAAATTTCAAACGTCCTCTTACCAGCGCAACTGCCAACTCCTCGACCTCCCCGGCCTTGGTGACGCTTCACCATCGGATCTGCTTTCCCACATGCTGTCCCTCTCGGACGACAAAAACACCGGCGCCCTCTTTCGCACGCTTTTCATTTGGCAGCTCCCCGCCAGCATCCGCCCGCTCATTGTGGAATCTGGCTCCACGGACCTGAATGAGATAGCCGAAAAGGCCGACCGGCTGCTCTCTGCGCAGTCCACCCGCGACGTCGTGCCCGACCTCACGGCAACGACCACGCGGTCTTCCCGGCCCATTAGGCCCGACCGCCCTACCACTCCGGGTCACTGCTACTACCACACCCGTTTTGGCACTAGGGCCCAACGCTGCACACCACCGTGCACTTTCAAACCCCCCCCCGCACCGGCCCCCACGATGGCCGCGGGGCAAAAGGGGCCTCTACTGTACGTCACCGACGACAGCACCAACCGCCGATTTCTGTGCGACACAGGGGCCCAGCACAGCATCACCCCCGCCTCCGCCCTCGAAATCCAACGCGGCGCACGGGGTATCACGCTGGCCGCAGCCAATGGCTCTGACATCCGTACATATGGCACCCGCATGGTCACGCTCGACCTCGCAGGCCGCCGCTACCGCTGGGAGTTCCTCACAGCCAGGGTCCTCTGCTCACTCATCGGCGCCGACTTCTTACGCGCCCACGGCCTCCTTGTCGACATTCCGAGGCACCGCCTCGTCGACATCAACACTATGGCCCCCATCCCTGGCGCATTCACCCCGGCCCGTTCGGCTGGCCTGATGACCTACTGCCTCGCCAGAGCCACGGACGACTACTCGGCACTTCTAGCCGAGTTTCCCGCCCTCACTAACCCGACCTTTTCGGCCAAAGCCACCAAACACGGTGTGGAGCACTATATCCCCACCACCGGCCCCCCGGTTTCTGCCCACGCCCACAGACTCAACCCGGCCAAGCTGGAAATCGCACGGGCCGAGTTCACCACCATGGAACAACTCGGCATCATCCGCCACTCCAGCAGCCCTTGGGCCTCACCCCTCCACATCACCCCCAAGCCCGGCAGAGGCTGGCGCCCTTGCGGGGACTACCGCCGCCTCAACGACGCCACCACCCCCGACCGATACCCGGTGCCGCACATCCAGGACTTCTCGGCCCGACTGGCCGGACGAACCGTCTTTTCCAAGGTCGACCTGGTGCGCGGTTACCACCAAGTCCCTGTACACCCCGCGGACATCCCCAAAACGGCCGTCATCACCCCATTCGGCCTGTTCGAGTTCCTGAGGATGCCCTTCGGCCTCAAGAATGCAGGCCAGGCTTTCCAGCGCCTTATGGACTCAGTCCTCCGGGACCTGAACTTCCTATTCATCTATCTAGATGACATTCTCGTGGCCAGCTCCTCCCAACAGGAACACCTCGAACACCTTCGCATCCTGTTCGGGCGCCTAGCCCAACACGGGCTCATCCTCAGCCCGGCGAAGTGCCAATTCGGCCTAACAGAGATCGATTTTCTCGGTCACCACATCACCCATGCTGGGGCCGGCCCCTGCCCAACAAGGTGCAGGCCGTCCAGCAATTCCCCCGCCCCAAAACCATCAAGGGCCTCCAGGAGTTCCTCGGGATGGTGAACTTCTACAACAGGTTCATCCCCAGAGCTGCAGCCCTCATGAAGCCCCTATACGATTCCCTCTGAGGTAAATCCGGCAAGATGGCCGTAGCCTGGACCACTGACACGTCAGCTGCCTTCGACGCCACCAAAAACGCGCTCGCCGACGCCACCCTGCTCACGCACCTGAGGGCCGATGCCCGGGTCGCGCTCACCACCGACGCCTCTGACCACACGGTCGGAGCCGTGTTCAAGCAGTGGGTCAATGGCGCGTGGCAGCCACTTGCCTTCTACAGCCGCCAACTGCGCCCCCCGGAGGTCAAATACTCTACTTTCGACCGCGAGCTTCTCGCGCTACACCTGTCGGTCCGCCATTTCAGGTTGCTCCTGGAGGGCCGCCCCTTCACCGCGTACGTGGACCACAAGCCGCTCACACACACGATGGCCTAGCACACCGAACCCTGGTCCGCTAGGCAGCAACGCCAGCTCGCGGCCGTGTCCGAGTTTACTACGGACATCCAACACGTCTCCGGTAGAGACAACGTTGTCGTCGACTGCCTTTCCTGTCCCGCCATCTGCGCGAATCACCTCGCGGTCGACTACGCGCAACTAGCAGCGGCCCAGCTCACGGACCCAGACCTCCTCTCGGCGGCTACCAGCCTGCCAGGGCTACGCCTAGCCAAGGTCGCGCACAGGCCCGAAGCCACGGCAGTCACTTGCGACATCTCACTCGGCCAACCCAGGCCGGTCGTCCCTGCAAACTGGCGCCGCCGCATCTTCGACGCGCTACACGCGCTCTCCCATCCGGGTGCCCGCGCATCCGTCAAACTCCTCTCCCAGCGTTTCGTCTGGCGCGGCCTCAGCAAAGATGTTCAGACTTGGGCCACCTCCTGCCTCGCCTGCCAACGGGCTAAGTTACAGCTACACACAAAAGCACCCCTGGGAGACTTCGAGGTACCCAGCCGCCGCTTCGACCACGTACACGTCGACATCGTCGGTCCTCTGCCGCCATCGCAAAACCAAACTTATCTCCTCACGATGGTCGACCGCTACACACGCTGGCCTGAGGCAGTGCCGCTGCCCTCCACCACCACAGCCGACATCGCCAGGGCGTTCGTTAACACCTGGGTCGCAAGGTTCGGCGTACCAGCCGACATAACCTCCGACAGAGGCACCCAGTTCACCTCCGAACTCTGGACGGCCACAGCACGCAACCTTGGGGTGACGCTCCACCAAACCACGACGTACCACCCGCAGGCCAATGGGCTGTGTGAACGCTTCCACAGGTCACTCAAGGCCTCACTCCGCGCCGGCCTGCAGGACAGTACCTGGACTGACCGCCTACCGTGGGTGCTACTAGGCCTACGCACCGCGGTCAAGGAAGACCTCCAGTCCTCGGCAGCGGAGTTAGTCTACGGACAACCGCTGTGCGTCCCAGGCGAATTCCTTCCGGAGGCTACCACGCCTTGGTCGGCCGAACAGCAGCGGCTCAACTCTTTCTCTTCCGCTCAACAGTTTGCCCCACTTCCGGTCAACCGACACGGCGAACTCGCACCTCACGTCCCGCCAAACTTACAGCAGGCACGCTTCGTCTTCGTGCGACACGACGCGCACCGCGGACCCCTGCGACCCCCGTACGACGGACCGTACGAGGTACTACAAACCGGGGACAAGGTCTTCAAGCTGCGACTCGGCGACAGGGTCGGCACAGTCTCCATCGACCGGCTCAAACCAGCACACACAGAACCAGGGGAACAGGTCCCCGTGGCCCAACCTCCAACTAGAGGCCGTCCCGCCAGCAAGCCAGCACAGCCGGCGGCGAACCGCCCGGCCCCACCAACTAGACCGGCGACCACTCAGAGCCGCTCCGGCAGAACCATTAGACCACCGTCACGTCTCGTCCACTCCTCCTAAGCGGATTCTGGGGGGAGCTCTGTGGCGACACGCCACTACTGGACATAATCCGCTCACGGCTGCATGGACAGTTTAAGCAGACGCCCCCAGCCGGGGGCCCTTTCCTCCAGCAACTTGTTTCCCGCAGGGACAGGCTGCCGGGAGCACTTCCTGTCTGGGGAGTATTTAAGTGGCTGCGCGGGCTTTTCCAGTTCCTCTTTGCCATGAGGTTGATTAAAGCAGTTGTGTTTCACTAACTCTGGTCTCGACTCCCACGTTTGCCACGGTATCTCAACAACATTTCCAATTTGACGATGGGGAAGGTTAGTGCTTTTATTGAAGAGGTTTAAAGGAGGATGAGAGAAGCATGTGTGACAAAGAAGTAGGATTAGCAGGAATAAAAGTATCAATAAGTGGAATGAAAGCCCAGAGTCCGATGGACTAAGTGCAGAATTTTATAAAGAATTTTTTGAGATTTTAAGTCCATTGCTCTTAAGAGGTTTTTAAGGATATTAAAATTGAGGGAAGCCTGGCCCTATCTATGAGGAGAGGTGTCATAAGATTAGCTGATATAAAAATAAAGGGGATAGAAGGGATCTGAAGAATTTGAGGCCCATCACATTATTAAATGTGGATTATAAGATCTTGGCGAGGGTTATGGCAAATCTATTGAAGGTGGTGTTGCCGCAGGTAGTTTTGCCCTCTCAGTCCTATGGAGTCATAGGCCGGGACATCGCAGACTCTGTGGTCTCAATCCGAGATGCAATAGAGCTCATGGAAGAGGGCTTATGTATTAAAGATAGATCAAGAGAAAGCCTTTGATAGGGTCTCTCATGAGTTTTTATTGATGGTTTTGGAAGCATTTTGTTTCGGGGAAAATTTAATTGAGTAGATCAAGATTTTTTATTCAAACATATTTAGCTGCGTATAATGTAATGGATTTTAATCCAAGTATTTTCCGATACAGATGTCAGTGAGACAGGGTTGTCCCCTGTCCCCATTGTTGTACACATTGGTAGCAGAACCATTAAGCGGGGTAAGAGGGCCGGTATCCAAAACAGGCTGAAGAGGGCCCCACACAAACCCTCCCTCCCAAGTATTTTCCTGGCCAACGTCAGGTCACTGGAGAACAAAATGGATGAGATCAAACTGGATCTTTCCACACAGAAAAGGACAAAGGAATGCTGCGCCATGATCTTCACAGAGACCTGGCTGAACAACGGCATCCCTGACACCACCATCCAACTAGAAGGACGCACGGTCTTCCGCGCCGACAGAACTGCAGACTCTGGTAAGAGCAAGGGAGGCGGTTTGTGCATTTACACTAACAATGCCCGGTGCACTAACACTGATATAATTGATAGATCCTGCTCGGCTGATTTGGAATTCCTCATGGTAAGGTGCAGGCCCTTCTACCTGCCTCGGGAATTCACGGCTGTTATCATCACTGCGGTCTACATCCCACCACACGCTAATGCCAAACTAGCACTGAAGGACCTCTACAGGGCCATCAGCGAACAACAAACTGCGCACCCAGATGGAGCTTTTATCGTCGTGGGGGACTTCAATCACATAAACCTAAAAACTGTACTACCGAAATTCCACCAGAATGTCTCCTGCCCCACAAGAGGGAAGAACACACTGGATCAAGTCTACACGAGCATTGTAGACGCTTATAAGGCCATTCCCTGCCCCCACCTTGGGAAGTCTGACCATCTCTCCCTGTTTCTAGCCCCGGCATACAAACCGCTCATCAAAAGAGGGAGAACATCAGTGAGAGCAGTGAAAGTATGGCCAGACGGGGCAGTATCGGAGCTTCAGGACTGCTTCGAACGCACTGACTGGGGCATGTTTGCCCATAATGACATCGAGGAATACGCATCCACAGTGCTATTCTACATCAACAGCTGCGTCGAGGTCGTCACGACCCACAAAAATATCAGGACATACCCCAACCAGAAACCCTGGATGAACGGAGAGGTCCGCTCACTGTTGAAAGCACGCGACGCAGCATTTAAATCTGGCGACGCGGCGGCTTGCAGTGCAGCTAGGACCAACCTAAAAAAGGGTATCAGGACTGCCAAAAGGAAACAGACACTGCGGATAGAGGATCACTTCCGCAACAACTCGGACCCCCGGCGCATGTGGCAAGGCATCCAGTCCATCACTGACTACAAGGGCAAAAACACCAGTCCCCCGGTTAGCGATGCCTCCCTTCCGGAGGAGCTTAACAACTTCTACGCTCGCTTCGACAGGGACAACATGGAGCCGGCTACCAAAGCCTTGCCACCCCCGGAAGACCAGGTGCTCACTCTGTCGACCTCCGACATAAGGGGTGTTCTACGCGGAGTGAACACACGAAAGGCTGCTGGACCGGATAGCATCCCTGGACGGGTACTCAAGGAATGTGCTGATCAGCTGGCTGATGTCTTCACCGCCATCTTCAATCTGTCATTGGCCCAGGCAGTAGTCCCTACATGCTTCAAGACTGCTACCATTATTCCTGTGCCTAAACAAACGGCTGTGATGTGCCTGAACGACTAGCGACCTGTCGCACTCACACCCATCATAATGAAGTGTTTCAAGAGACTGGTCTTAGCCCACATCAAGCCAGTGTTCCTGTCTCCCTTGACCAACACCAGTTTGCCTATCGTGCAAACAGATCAACGGAGGATGCAATCACAACTTCTCTACACTCGGCACTGAATCACCTAGATGGTAAGGAGACCTACATCAGAATGCTGTTTATAGACTACAGCTCAGCATTCAACACTATCGTCCCCAACAAGCTGGCCACCAAACTCCAAACTCTTGGCCTGAACACTTCCCTCTGCAACTGGACCCTGGACTTCCTAACAAACAGACCCCAGTCTGTCAAATTAGGTAACCACACCTCCCCCCCCGACCCTGAACACGGGGGCCCCACAAGGATGTGTGCTGAGCCCCCTCCTCTACTCCCTCTTCACCCATGACTGTGTGGCTGTTAATGGTTCCAACACCATCATCAAGTTTGCAGATAACACCACGGTAGTAGGCCAGATCACCAACAATGATGAGTCAGCCCACAGGGAGGAGGTCCAGCATCTCGTGAAGTGGTGCGCCGACAACAACCTGGCCCTTAACACCAAGAAAACAAAAGAAATCATTGTGGACTTCAGGAAGTCCAAAGGCGGAAGTCACACCCCCATCCACATCAATGGGGCTGTGGTGGAAAGGGTGGACAGCTTTAAGTTCCTCGGAGTCCACATCACGGAAGACCTCTCCTGGTCCCTCAACACCTCCTCTCTGGTGAAAAAGGCCCAGCAGCGCCTATTTAAGGAGGCTGAAGGGATGTAATCTGTCACCTCTGATCCTCTCTAACTTTTACCGCTGCACTATAGAGAGCATCCTGACAAACTGTATCACAGTATGGTATGGCAGCTGTAGCTCCTATGACCGGAAAGCCCTGCAGCGGGTAGTCAAAGCTGCCCAACGCATTACCGGCACCCGGCTACCGACCATAGAGCACATATACCAGAAATGCTGTCTACGGAGGTCACGGTCCATCATCAAAGACCCTACCCACCCCAGCCACAGTCTGTTCGCCCTCCTACCATCTGGGAGACGCTACAGATGCATTCGCACCCGTACGACCAGATTTAGGAACAGTTTCTTTCCCAGGGCTGTCATCCTACTGAACTCCACAAATAAACACTAAAGCCTGCACATCTGCCAATGCACTTTATTATGGTCATATTTATGTTAATATACTACAAGCCAAATGTATGTTGAATGTTTAAATGTTTTAATCCAAATGTACACTCTCGGGAGCCGCAAGCCTACATTTCGTTGTACTGCACTTGTGCACTAACAATGACAATAAAAGTTGATTTGATTTGATTTGATCTGAAATTAGGTTGCATGATGCGAAAGAAACAAGGTGTAGTTGGGATTGCAGTTCCCAGTTCCAGGCTGGTGTCGGTGATACACTAATATGTAGATGACACAACCTAAACATTGAGAAATGAGGAGTCAGTGAGGAAAGCTATGGACATAGTGGAGGAATATTGTAGAGCTTCAGGAGCCAGAGTGAATTATAGTAAGTCCCATTGACTGGTTGCAGGAAGGGGTAGGGGGGAATGGTTGGAGGAAAGCCCCTTTAAGGTGGTGGGGGTTTTGGAATTTCTGGGGGTGCAAGAAAGACAGGGATGAAGTGGATCGATTAAATTGAGAACCAAAGGTTATGAAAATTAAAAAGATTTTGGGAAGATGGAAAAGAAGGTGGTTGAAAGTGCATGGAAGAGCGACAGTGGTGTCCGCTCTCCTGCTATCTAAGCTATGGTACTTATTGACGGTGGAGGATATTCCTGAGTGGGAGGAAAAGTCCATCCGAGAGGCTTGTGTGAGGTTTTTATGGGAAGGGAAACCAGCCTTGGTTGCTTTCAATACCATCATTGGATGGAGAAATCAGGGAGGACTCCATTTCCCAAAATCCTTTAGAATCAAATGGGTGAAGAGATTTCTTCAGAAGTCAAATGCAAGTTTTTGGAAGAGTTGTTTTGAGCATTTTGTAAAACTAAATGTAATAGGAGGGCAGGAGATATTGTAAATGGAATACAATAATATGATTCTGAAATCAATTAAACCTCTCCCTAGGTTTTATAAAGTGGTTGTAGAGACTTGGGCCCAATTTTTAAAAAGTGTGTAGTTTATGCTGAAGGGTGCTGAGGAATTTTTAGAACAGCCCTTATTTTTGAACAGGTGGATCAACATTGTAAGGGGGTTTTTGCTACTTGCTTTGGCCAGTCGGTTATGTCTCCGGCTGCCTTATCTCTGAGCGGCTCGGATCGCTCACCCTTTAGTTATGATCCCCGGGCTTATTGGCAGATAGCGATATAGGCAAACGAGCAGACCAGTGGTTTGGTACAAAGAAAACCAAAATTTATTAACAGGGAAAATAAGATAACAATACTATACAAAAGGATATGAATGCAGTACACTTACACTTAACAGGGGAGGAGAAATGGCACATCGAGGGAAAATGACTAAAATGACAATTTTAGCAATCCCCTTAACTCCCACCCTCTAACCCTCGCTAGGCTATCTTATGAGGGGTTAGAATCCCATGCTCACCAGTCCAAGTCATTTAAACAGACGAGAATCTTGCTTCTTTGCCCTTCTGCCTTTCGATGCCACGTGGTTTCAATGCTGCACAGGGTACCGTCCAGGTGAAAATACCCCAGTAATAAAACAGTCTCTGGCAGGGTATCTCACCTCTCGGTGTATTGATTTCTTTGTGGGTTCAATGATGAGACATTTATGAAAGAGAATGAGTTTTAATCTAAAGTCTGTTCAACTCTTTATACAGCATTCAGGAGACACCATTATGCTAGTGATGCATCTAGAACGAAACTGAAACTAAACTCCACTGCCTTGCTTGTCTCGGTCACATGACCTCTGCTGGTCAGGCACAAGCAATCAATACCTGCAATCATACTGCTAAGGCATCATAATCGAACAGGCAAATACCATCTCTATTTGCTGATATCATTACATCTCCTTTCCTTAAAACAAAAGTGTTTCACTTTTAACTAACAACATGTTTTCTTTGTATTAATCTGCATTTTAACTGTAACACTTAATGAACTTACATTATCATTATCATGATCAAGGTTTTTTAACCTTGCTTTGTGTGTTCACATGAAATATGTCAATACACTAGAACTTGAAGAAAGAATAAGGTAACATTACTTCCTTCTATAACAATAGTCCTTAAATTTGCTCAATGAGTCTCTCAGGAGGCTTCACGTGTCTTGAGGATTTTCTGATTGTCCTGGAATCTGAGTTGTTGCCTCAGATGATTGGTTCTCAGCTGTGTGATCAGGTTGTTCAACAGTATCAGTCTCTTGACCTGCTGTGGCTATTGGTTCTCAGCTGTGTGATCAGGTTGTTCAACAGTATCAGTCTCTTGACCTGCTGTGGCTGGTCCCATGAGAAGATCTCAACGATTTCTTCTCAGAACAGCACCCTCATCTGTCTGAATGGTGTATGATCTTGGTTGAACTTCACTCAGGACAGTTCCCTTCTGAGTCCATGTGTTTGTTTTGTCTTTGAACCTTACTTGGTCACCAGTTTGGAGTTCAGGTAGGTTTTGTGTTCCTCTGTCATAGTAGTACTTTTGCTTTTCTTTCTGTTGTTCTTTGAACTTCCTCACTTTCTCCCCCTCTTTTGTTTTCAGGAGGTTCTCCGGGATGGGTAGGTTTGACCTTAGCCGACGTCCCATCAGGAGTCAGGCTGGTGACTTACCACACTTGAGCGGCATTGTGCAGTATACAAACATGCTTTGGTAGAAGTCAGTTCCACTATCTTTTGCCTTGTACTTCAGTCTTTTCACTGTGTTTGCAGGCTCTCCTGGGTCAACAGCTCTGGACAATGTGTCTGCTGTATACATCAGCTTACCCGGTGTGTACGCAACATTCAGTTCATCATAGACTGTCTCTCCTTCGCTTTCCACAACGAGGACTCTCTTTACCAGGTTCAGTCTCTCACAGGCTTTTAAACCTAGTATGGCCTGCACATCCTTTGGCACCACGATTAATGCTAGCGTGTGCTCTTTGTCCTTGTGTGTCACTTTGACAATGCATCTTCCTTTCACTGGCATATCAGTACCCGAGTATCCTGCCACTTTCACTTTTATTCCATGTATCTTTGGTTTGGGTCTAATTTTCTTAAAATCAGTCTCTGATATCACATTAACTTGTGCTCCAGTATCCAATTTAAATGGAATATGTATGTCATTCACTTTTAGTGTCAACATCCAGTCTCTTTTTTCTTCTTTTTTGTTTTCAGACACAACATCTACATAGAACTCCTCTATCTCGCTTTCATCTACTGTATGGACCTTGCTTTGTTGCGCTTGGTTCTTACAGCAATGGGCATAATGGTTGTTTTTGTTGCAACTATTGCATGTTTTACCATATGCTGGACACTTTTTTGGTGTATGCTGTGTACCGCATCGATTACATGACTTTCGATTGTCCCTTTCATTTTCGTTCGCTGGCCACGCCTCTTTTTTCACATTGGCGCTCGTTTTGTTAAACGGTTTGTATCCGTTCTTTCTCACTGCATCCACGTTGCAGCTATTGTCACTGAACAGCTCCTTTGCCTGCAACTTCACAGTCTCTGTAGCCTTACACAGTGCTATGGCTTTTCCCAGGTCTAGATCTTGCTCTCTTAGCAGTCTTTCCCTTAGACCATTATCTGGAATACCACACACCAGTCTGTCTTTTATCAGCGAGTCTGTCAGTCCCCCAAATTCACACGATTTGCTTCTGTTTCTCAGTTCAGTCACATACTGATCAATAGTCTCACCCGTTTTCTGTACACATGTGAAAAATCTGTGCCTCTCAAACGTCACGTTACGTTTAGGTATGCAGCAGGCCTCAAACTGTTCCATTATTTTATCTAGCTTCATTTTGTCTCCATTAGCAGCGAATGTGAAGTTATTATACACCTCCAGCGCTTCATCACCCACAACATGTAAGAACAGTGACGATTTCTGTTTATTACTTTTCTCGTCAGCTCCGATTGCTGATAAATATAACCCCACACGTTGTTTGAATCTCCTCCAATTTTCAGCCACATTACCTGTCAATTGAAGCGTCGCCGGTGGGAGTAAACCTTCCATTTTTCACTTTGTTAGCTATTCTCTAATGGTAAGTAACGATGTTCTCTTTTGGCTTGCTAATCTGTGGAGAGCTGATTTAACTTCAGAGTTTTTCCCTTCATCTCTTTCAGCCACTTCTGACACCATGTATTGTTTTCTTTGTGGGTTCAATGATGAGACATTTATGAAAGAGAATGAGTTTTAATCTAAAGTCTGTTCAACTCTTTATACAGCATTCAGGAGACACCATTATGCTAGTGATGCATCTAGAACAAAACTGAAACTAAACTCCACTGCCTTGCTTGTCTCGGTCACATGACCTCTGCTGGTCAGGCACAAGCAATCAATACCTGCAATCATACTGCTAAGGCATTATAATCGAACAGGCAAATACCATCTCTATTTGCTGATATCATTACACTCGGGATGGGCTCTTCTTCATAGGTCCTCTTCCTGGGGTGGTGGCAAGCCGGGCGTGGGAGGTGAGGAGAGAGAGAGAGCATGGCTTCCTGAGGGGCTATATTTATACCCCTCTCGGTAGCCCTTATCTGCTCGGCAAATCAGTTCAGTCCTTTGTATGATTTGGGTGAGCTCATTTAAATGTTTAAAAACTTTTATAAAAATGACCTGTAGAGTGATAGTCGGTATGTCTAAAGTAGCCTCGAAACCCTGGCTGTTGTTAAAGACAAGTTGTGAATTGCTCCCATTCAGGCTTAATGACTCTGGTGAGCAGTTCCCGATTTAAAATGCAGAGAGCCTAATGTCTTGATGGAGCCCATTCCCACTTGAGGACTGGAATGTTAGTCTTTTGTCCATTTCATCAGTCTTTACAAAATCCTTGATTAGTTTAAAACTTGAACTCCTTGACCTGCTTACTTTGCAAAACCTTTGTTTTAAAATCGCATTCGGCCTGGCCACGAGGTTTACCGCAGCCATTTTGGGTGCCCTAGTTTTAAAATCAGTCCAACCAGGGTCTCTTTTAATTAAATAATCTTCGGGGGGGAACTGCCTGAATTTTGCAAAACTTACAACATTGAAGGAAAGGTTTTATTTAATCAAGCTTTTATAAAAGCTGGTATTATATGTGTGAAAGATGTATTATACGAGGTAATTCCAGTTTGGTTGCCGGAAGCGATAGTGAGGGATATGGTGTGGGAGGAGGATCAGGAGGCAGAGGAAGAAGCAATTATGATCATGTATGAGAAGATTGTGAGGGCAATGCCACAGGATTGGATGGAAGAAATAAATGCGGAAATCTCCAAAGGAAGTAAAATGCGTCCTGCTTTACCAAGCTTTCTGCTGGAGAAAGGGGGAGAGTTGGTCCAATTTGACAACTGTAATACTTGAGATTTCTATAAGGTATTTAGAGAATGGAGATTCAAGACACCTGCTGGTCAGGAGTTTTGGCATAATACAGCTGGACTTCAACAGGATTTGGAAGGGAGTGTAGGCGAATTTTAAATGTCAAGAGTGGATTAAACTGGATTTTAAATTGTCTCACAACCGGATTTTTACCATGACGGTCTTGTGTAAGATTGGGCGAGTGGAGGGGGCAACTTGCCCAGTGTGTGGGACACGGGATGAGACTCTGTCCCATTTACTGGTGTTATGTCCACAGTTAAATGATTTTAAGTACTATATTAGACAGTTGTGAAAGGTTTTTTTGCTGGGTGCGGACCGAAGAGAGAGAATGGGAATCCCGTGGGACTCAATTTTGAGATGGGGATTGCAGGAGAGTTTGCCCAAGTCTAGTGGAGCAGCAATTAATTTAATGTTCAGTTTGGCTAGATTTGTGATTGTGCAAAGAAGGAATGCTATGGTTTTTAAGGGGAGGAGAATCAATCTAAAAGAGTATTTTAAATATAAGCTAAAAGATCATTATAAGGCTCTGTGGATGTTTTATTCAGAAAGGAATTTAAAGATAGTATTTTATGATCAATTTTTAAAGTACAATCAATTAATATATGTTACGGGAGACAAAATAAACTTCAGGCGTTGAGGTTAATATGTGGTGGAGGAATGGATGTGCAGAGTGGCAGAATGGATTTGAATGACACAATGGAATGATCACGATGTTGCAAATGTTCTTAATGTTCAATAAATGATATGATAAAAAAAAAGCTGGTAGCACTCTCGCCTACTAAGTCAGAAGGTTGCGGGTTCAGGTCCCACTCCAGAGACTTGAACACAAAATCTAGGCTGACACCCCAGTTGAGTGCTGAGGGAGCGCTGCACTGTCAGGTACCATCTTTCAG
This sequence comes from Somniosus microcephalus, assembly GCF_052327205.1. Taxonomy (NCBI): domain Eukaryota; kingdom Metazoa; phylum Chordata; class Chondrichthyes; order Squaliformes; family Somniosidae; genus Somniosus; species Somniosus microcephalus. The sequence continues at coordinate 37,049,971 of NC_141012.1, read as the reverse complement.
CTGAGACATTAAACCGAGACCCCATCTGCCCACTCCGAGGTGGATGTAAAAGATCCCATGTCACTATTTCGAAAAAGAGCAGGGGAGTTCTCCCTGGTGTCCTAATCAATATCTATCCCTCAATCAATATCACCGGAAAAACAGATGATCTGGTCATTATCACACTGCTGTTTGTGGGAGCTTGTTGTGTGCAAATTGGCTGCTGCATTTCCTACATTACAACAGTGGCTGCACTTCAAAAGTACTTAATTGGCTGTAAAGAACTTTGGGACGACCTGAGGTCATGAAAGTTGCTATATAAATGCAATTCTTTCTTTCTTCTTTTACTTAGGGTGCTCTCTGCCACTGCTCAGGGTGCTCTCCAATGCTGCTTAGGGTGCTCTCTGCCTCACACGCCACTCATCTGTAGCACTCCAATTTGCATATGCAAGTAAGCCCCCCCACCTGCCTGTTTCAGGAGGGAGTGCTGGATGCCCATTTATAGCAATCGCATCAGGCAAGTCTTAGGCATTCAAGGGAAGGCCGCTGTTTGCCTGATATTATTAGTTGCTGGTCCCCTCATAAATGGGGCACCAGGCAGTAGAAAATCGCCTCCCGTCTTTCACAGCTAGCAGTAATAGGTCTTAGCCTTCACTCCAGGTCATACTATCTGGTTACTTAACGGCTGCGGAAGTCCTTGCTTGAAAGTCAGTTCATGAAAAGCTGCACAATACTAGCATTCAGGCTAAAACTACATGAAGCAAAAATGATTCCATAAACACATGAAAACATAAACTCATTTACCTTATGGCAAGCTCATTTCAGAATCATTAGCCCAAAGATTGCTGTCAAAATAACAGTAAAGCTAATAGCACTCGCTGTTATTTATGCGCAAATGTCACAGCAACTACAGGCAAGGGCAGCTGTGCGATTAAACGTGGGAATCGCAAAGTTTCTGTCGGAGACGCACCACTCCGCCATGAGCTTCGCGAAAACGCTATCTCGCTGTTGGGCTCACCATTCAAATGCGTTGAGAGGCATGACGTTCCTGCACTTGATACAAAGTAAGTTCGTCACAGAAAGTTAAGCCAAGTCATTTCAAGTCTAAATACCCTTTTAACGATGTGATGAGTGTTAATTACTGCCAGTCAACCTCTTTGGCACTGAAAATTAACTATTACAAGTGTGGAGTCTCATTCCTTTAGGTGTAATTGTTGTTGGAGATTTAAAACAATAAATTTAAATTAGTTAATTTTTTTAACTTTTTCTTTCTGTAACTTTATTCTCTCTCTCTTAATCCAATCTTTCTTTCCCTCTCTTTATTTCTCTTCCTGTATCTGATTTGACATTGAATTGACCCACTCTAAATTGCACTTCCTTCTTAGTCTTTGCGCTATTCATTTCACAATCCTTCAATCTGATTGGTTAAGGAGATCCACAGTTGCTTGCCCTGTTCACTCAGATCCCAGATCTGCGCCGTTTCTATCTCTCACTTCCAGCAACTTGCAGGGCTAAATATCGTCAACATTGAACAGGCAAGGGCAAGTCTAATTAATTGCAGTCATCATTCATTGACCAGTTACAAGGATTCTTGGGCCAATGTCTATTACAGAATAAAACCACAATCTGTGCAATGATTCCCAACATCTCTTGTTCATGGTGAACAAAGCTATCAACTGCCAAAAGATTAGAAATTGCACCTCTGAATATGCATGGTAAAATGTCAATTAACATCAGCTTTCATCGTAACAGGAGGAATGGAGGGTCCTAATATCGTCAATCACGGTGAATGGAGAATATTTCTAAGATGACAATACAGTTACCAAAGCTCCCATTTGCTCACAATCAGTCTTGCTATTTATCAGAAGAATGGATGGATTGACAGATTTTTGATAAGCGAGGGTATTAAGGCTTACAGAACCAGGAAGGGTAGATGACTTTAAGATACGGATCAGCCATGATCTAGTTGAATGGTGGAACAGGCTCGGATGGCTGGATGGCCTACTCCTCTCCCCATGTTCCTATTTATGTTTCATCTTATGGAAATTAATTGCAAATTCACGGCGTTGCAAATTCCACAGAAGACAGATTCAATGCATGTTGTAGTCGGGTTCGCTCGGGGTCAGATTTCACGACTTCCCGTCTCTCCCTCCCCCCACACCCCACCAACCTCCAAATCAATCAAAAATTGCCACTCAAACATTTGAGGAAACCACAAGGCTTCTCAGCCTTGAAGCTGCACCTCCGAGTGAATATGTTACCACTCCCTGCAATGTGCAGCTTGTCTGCGATCAAGCAGCAGTCTTAATGCTTTTACCCAGAGGCAATTCACGGTGCCTCTGTTATTTGACTCAGACAGAAGAGCACGGGATTGGCTGCTCGGCAACTGGACCTATGCACTGGGAGATGACTCATGACACCTCGTGATCTCTGTGGCGAGAGCTTTAGCTTCCTCGAGGTGTAATTGATTGTAGCACTGTCAATAGGGGATTCATAGCATAGATCAGCAGTGACTTCATCAAGCTGTTTAAGCAGCCAATCACATTGAAGAATTCTCACAGACAGCAAACCAGGAAATAAAAAGCACTGATGATCTGCACTTTAAAAATTTTTTATAGAGCGTGAAATGAAGGTTGGGACATACACATGGGGTCAAGGTGTGGGTTAGGTTGTGCGGGTTAGGTTGATTGGCTATGATAATTTGACCCTTAGTGTTAGGGGGATTAAATACGTGGGGTTACGGGGATAGGGTGGGATATGTGTTGGTGTAGGGGTTACAGGGATCGGGTGGGATATGTGTCGGTGCAGGCTCGATGGGCCGAAATGGCCTCTATCTGCACTGTGGGGTTTCTGTGATTCTGTGAAGGTAGGAGCTGAAATATCATGAACAAAATTAAAAATATATATAATTTTTTTTTAAATCTAGTAATTTTTATCATAATGGAGAAATTTGGCATTCCACAAATATTAAATTAGTATTTCAGGACCAGAACGGTTGTTTAGCAGTCAATACACTATTAAAATTCCAGTTACACCTATTCCAACAAGGCTTAACATTTAATGGGGTATTTAACAGTGATATTAGCACAGAAAAGCTTATCAGTTCCACTGATTTCATTAATCGCTGGCTATGGGGGTGGCGGGGGAGGGGTCCACAGTGGCCTGTGTGGGAGCAGTGAATGACTGATCGCAGCTTCAGAATAACCACGTTTAGTTGTGCATGCACTAAATCCTGAAGTTACAGTCAGTTTCAGCGGGGGAATGATGGTGAATGCTAACAGTTCAGCTGCTTCATCAATGAACTTCCCTCCAACGTAAGGTCAGAAATGGGGATGTTCACTGATGATTGCACAGTGTTCAGTGCCATTTACAACTCCTCAGATAATGAAGCAGTCCATGCCCACATGCAACAAGACCTGGACGACATTCAGACTTGGGCTGATAAGTGGCAGGTAACATTCGCGCCACAGAAGTGCCAGGCAATGACTATCTCCAACAAGCGAGAGTCTAACCACCTCCCCTTGACATTCAATGGCATTACCATCGCCGAATCCCCCACCATCAACATCCTGGAGGGTCACCATTGACCAGAAACTTAACTGGACCAGCCACATAAATACTGTGGCAACAAGAGCAGGTCAGAGGCTAGGTATTCTGTGCCGAGTCTCTCACCCCCTGACTCCCCAAAGCCTTTCTACCATCTACAAGGCACAAATAAGGAGTGTGATGGAATACTCTCCACTTGCCTGGATGAGTGCAGCTCCAACAGCACTCAAGAGCTCGACACCATCCAGGACAAGCAACCCATTTGATTGACACCCCATCTACCACCTTAAACATTCACTCCTTCCACCACCGGCATACCATGGCTGCAGTGTGTACCATCTACACGATGCATTGCAGCAACTCGCCAAGGCTTCTTCGGCAGCACTTCCCAAAACTGCAACCTCTTCCACCTAGAAGGACAAGGGCAGCAGACACATGGGAACACCACCACCTCCAAGTTCCCCTCCAAGTCACACACCTTCCTAACTTAGATGTATATTGCCGATCCTTCATCGTCGCTGGGTCAAAACCCTGGAACTCCCTACCTAACAGCGCTGTGGGAGTACCTTCACCACACGGACTGCAGCGGTTCAAAAAGGCGACTCACAACCACCTTCTCAAGGGTACTTAGGGATGGGCAATAAATGCTGGCCTTGTCAGCGAAGCCCACATCACATAAACGAATAAAAAAAAAAGTTTGTCGTCATCATTACCCACCGCAAATCAGGGCTAAGGTGTTTTAATGCCCCTATGAATTGTCTCCTGGCTTGCTCACAGTAGTGTTTAGGAGATTAATCTTCAATTCCTGGAGACTCCAAGGCAAACCTGGTGGATTGGCAACCCGAGTGCAGGCCTCTCGATTACTTCTCCAGTAAGGTAACCACTGCACTACCGTGACCATCAGAAAGCAGGTGAATGCCAAAGGGGATTTAATTCAAGACATATACATCAGTAAATTATGTTAAGAAGTAAAGCAATGTGGCATGACAGAAAGGCACAGAGAACAGGGCCTGCAGCGACAAGGCCTGGTTCTGGACTGACACAAAGAAAGAAAGACTTACATTTATATAGCACCTTTCACGACCACCGGATTGTCTTGAAGTGCTTTACAGCCAATTATATATTTTTTGAAGTGTAGTCACCGTTACAATGTGGGAAACGCAGCAGCCAATTTGTGCACATCAAGCTCCCACAAACAGCAATGTGACAATGACCAGATAATCTCTTCTTGTTATGTTGATTGAGGGATAAATATTGGCCAGGACTCTCCTCATCTGAGAAAGTTCTTACATGCCTTAGAGGCGGTGCAACGAATGTTCACCAGATTGAGCCCTGGGATGAGAGGGTTGTCCTATGAGGAGAGCTTGAGTAGATTGGGCCTATACGCTCTGGAGTCTAGAATAATGATAGGTGATCACATTGAAACATATAAGATTCCAAGGGTGATTTACATGGTAGATGCTGAGAGGTTGTTCCCCCTGGCTAGAGAGTCTAGAACCAGGGGGCACAGTCTCCGGATGAGGGGTCAGCCATTTAAGACTGAGATGAGGAGGAATTTCTTTACTCAGAGTGCTGTAAATCTTTGGAATTCTCTACCCCAAAGGGAACATAGGAATAGGAGTATGCCATTGAACCCCTCGAGCCTGTTCCGCCATTCAATGAGATCATGGCTGATCTGTGACCTAACTCCATATACCCACCTTTGGCCCATATCCCTTAATAACTTTAGTTAACAAAAAACTATCCATCTCCGATTTAAAATTAACAATTGATCTAGCATCAATTGCCGTTTGCGGAAGAGAGTGCCAAACTTCTACCACCCTTTGTGTATAGAAGTGTTTCCCAATTTCACTCCTGAAAGGTCTGGCTCTAATTTTTAGACTATGACAAGCACAGCTTGCAGTCTGTGCAACCTTTCTTATTTCTTTACAAAAAGACCATTGTTACGAGTCCTTTAATATCTTCAAGTGGTGTAAAGAATGGCAACATACTGTTCAAAGATCTGCTCAATGAACTGAATTACAATTGCAACAGGGATAATGAGGGCTAGGGGTGATTGACCAATTAATGAAGAGCCCACTGTGCTCTTAATTTCCATATTCATACTTCTCATGCCAACCTTTGTTTTCATTAGGCTATTTGCAATCAGGCAATACAAACACTTCAAAATAGTACACAGTCTTGAATTTTTCTTTTACATTACAAATGGAATTTATAGCTCACTGTTAATTGCACATATCATGAATATATTCATTTTTTCCAAAAGTATTCCATTTGTCTTTCAGCAAAGTTTCGGTGAGGAGTTTGGTTATTATTCAGTCTGCTGTAAGTCAATTTGACTAAAATGTGTTCAATAGTAGAGGCACGTGTTTAAAAATCCCCACTTATTACCCAAAAATACAGCCAAACTAAATGAATCTTCCACTCACCATGAACTCTTGGGCTGCTGGTGCAAGCTTTTGGAGCCCCAAAGCCGCTGCACGTTGGGGCACCTGCTTCTCACAACCTAAGGCTCTGAGGCCTGAAGCCTACTGACAGTGCAGAAGGCGCTTGATCCCATAAGTATCTACCAAATAGCTACCACATATCCACCAAATTACCCAACCTGCAGTGCACACTTGCATCATGCAGGGCACAGACACATTGTTTGTCTAGCCCTCTCAATTCACCAACTTCCTCAAGAAAAACATGCACCAACTCAAACGAGTCCCAGACATCTATGGCCTAGTTAAATTCCCAAAGTGCAGGGCATTATTTTTTGCATTCATGCGCCCATACAGGTCTATACATTCACTGCTGCCTATTTCATGAACAGATAATGGTACCAACTCTAAGTACGTCTAGTTTGTGGCCAAAGAGGCCTAATCACAAACATTATTGTCCGGAAACCTGGCAGTTGCCATGGTTAATCCATTTTATGGCAACACATGGTTCAACCATTATTCAAAGAGCCATGAAGATTGATTGGACGGTTGCTGGATGATCACTGAGGAATCCAAGACAAGAGGTGAAGAGTGCTATGATGAGGGGTGCACTGCTACCAGAGTCTCAGCTGAGCATTCCACCAGACCTCATTCTTGAGCAAAAGTTCAGATGTCTAAATCAATCAGAGGCGTTCTGCTCAAAGCTTCATCAAAGTCTCCAAAATTAATGTAGCCTGTTGTGCTGCACACAACTTCAACCTACAGGATGGCCTTAGGATAGGGAAAACTGCAGAAGATACACAGCATCAACCTTCTAAGAAGCCAGAAGACATTTCTGCCCAAATAATCAACCCATCAGCTAGAATGATGAATCAGTTGCCAACAAATCTTGTGTGCCAGTCTTGGCTCAGTTGGTATCACTCTCACCTCTGAGTCAGAAGGTTGTGGGTTGAATCTCACTCCACAAATCTGAGCGCATATTCTGGCGTGACGCTCCAGTACAGTACTGAGGGAGAGCTGCACTGTCGGAGGTGGCAATTTTCAGACAAGATGTTAAACCAAGGCCTCATCTGCCCTTTCAGGTGGTTGTAAAAGATCTGATGGCACTATTTCGAAGAAAAGATTATTTGATCATTATCACATTGCTGTTTGTGGGACCTTGCTGTGCACAAACCAGCTGCTGCACTATATTACAACAGTGACTACACTTCAAAAAGCATTTCATTAGTTGTAAAGCACTTTAGAACATCCTGAGGCTATAGAAATGCAGTTGAGCATAAAGTTTCTGCAATATCCAGAAAAATTGCCATCGTCGTTCTTCAGATTTACCTTGTCCAATATTAACGATTGGAAGGAAATGTCCAGCTTTACTGCACAGCAAAGTGTGTATTGTAGCTGACACAAAATAGAGAGTCATGCTACCCTTGCCTTTCCTCTTACGTGTTGCTAGCTACCAATGAGTACTTTTTCTCCCCCGTTCAAATCTCTTCCCTCTTCTCATGTGTCTTATGTTGGCATACAGCTTCATAGTACACAAGCCATACTCCAATGTGGGCTTAGAAAACAATTGTAACAAGGTCACTAAACAATGGGGAGCATCATAAATGAAATGTACAATAGCAAAATACTGCGGCTGCTGGAAATCTGAAATAACAACAGAAAACGCTGGAAAAACTCAGTAGGCCAGGCAGCATCCGTGGAGAGAGAAACAGAGTTAACGTTTCAGGTCGAAGACCTTTCGTCAGAACTGAGAAAAAAGCAGGAAATGAAACAGATTAAACTTGCTTTTTAATCTGTTTCATTTCCTGCTTTTTCTCAGTTCTGACGAGGGTCTTCGACCTGAAACGTTAACTCTGTTTCTCTCTCCACGGATGTTGCCTGGCCTGCTGAGTTTTTCCAGTGTTTTCTGTTGTTAAATGAAATGTAATTGTTTTCCATACTCAACCTTCATACTATCATATTTACCAGTGGGAGTAACTGGACAGCATGAGGAGTAGGAACCTTGGCAGATCCTTCCCTTTCCTAGCCAAGAATACTGAAGCCAACTGCACCACGATCCTAGCTGAGAGAGGCTGAGGATCAAAGGTGGGACTTTCTTGAACGGCGAGTCTCAGTTCCACCCTGGGCCATGAACGTACTAACGGAGCTTTCAGGATACCCTTAGTGAGTGCTTTCATCACACTGCAGCAACTCGCCAAGGCTTCTTCAGCAGCACCTCCTAAGTCACACACCATCCTGATTTGGAAGTATATCAGCCGTTCCTTCATCGTCGCTGGGTCAAAATCCTGGAACTCCCTCCCTAACAGCACTGTGGGAGTACCTTCACTACACGGACTGCAGCGGTTCAAGAAGGCGGCTCACCACCACCTTCTCCAGGGCAATTAGGGGTGGGCAATGAATGCTAGCCTTGCCAGTGGTGCCCACATCCCATGAATGAATATAAATAAAAATGTCCTTCCTGTCACTGATTGCAATTATCACTGTGACGAATGCCACACACCGGGAAGAAAACATCTGGCCAGTGATCTTTCATTGCATTGCATGTTATCAATTATTACAGCAAATAACCTAACAGGTGGCTGGGAATGTGTTAAAAGACCGTAACAGAGTGCCGGGGTTCAGATGGTGTCTAGTACAATTTGGACTTGTAACACAGCTCATGATTTGCATTTGCTGTGCTCACTAAAGTACAGACAAACTTTTCAAGGAGGCAACTTTTGGAATTGGCCCGGGGTACTGGAAAATTTGGGCATCTGGTATGCGAGACATCTGCCCAAAGTTCAGGCCACAGCACATCAGTATTCTCTGAGAGCACACTGCCATAAGGATGTTGCCTTCTGAACAGTATCCATTTTCAATTCAGAATTCAGTGTAATGTATTCATAATTTAGCTGGCATTATTCTAAAATGAAAAATTACTGATGCATGCAGTTCCTCATCATGCCAAGCACACCTCGTATTAGGATCTCATAACAGATAGCAAGGAAATGGGAAAGAAAAAACACCCATTATATCTAAAACTGTGGAAATTTGTTTGCACAAGAACACGATCATTTTTCATGTTCAGTATGTTTTGCATTTGTTTTGTGAATATATTTGTGATAATAAGCATATGTTGAATTTTCTTTTATAGCTTCCAAATATGTTCCTTTACTTACCTCCCCCACCTCCCAAGTAAAACAATATTCTATCAGATTTAAATTTCAGCTGTCAGAAGACTCCCAAACTGATTGGTATGCGAATGACTCTGGTACTTACGAGTCTCTGTATACGTACAGTCAAAAAGCAAATAAAGAAGCACGATTTCAAGGTAGGTTTTGACCTCAGCTTTGTTATATTTTACTTTAACTTGAACAAATTGTCATTTCCCCCTTCTGTTTCTTTACTGCTTGTTATCCTAGTCTACAACAGCAACTTAACAGTTTCACAAGGTCACTTGCAATGCTTTTCACAGCTCGTCCATTATTTATGCATCCTGGGTTGAGCAGACGTTTAATTGTCCTTTTTTTTTGTCCCTAGCCAATTTACCCTTCTCCTATCCTCAATGTGCTGGCTCCTGGTGAAATATCTCAGTGTCAGTCACTCTCCACTCAAGTGGCAATGCTTTAACTCTGAGCCTACATGCTGCCTGTGAGTAGGCTATTTGAACACGGGCACTTCACCCCATCCAGATCTTACCCTCATCTGACATCCAATGCAGGCAAATTCGAGAAGGTGTCTTTGAATAATGATCAGGGAACCCTGGCAGATTCTTCCCTCCTGATCTATAGATACTGAAGCCAATTACTGCCATTCTTGTTGAGATCAACTGACTCAGTACAGGCTAGTGATCAAACCTGGAATATTTCCCTTGACTATGACTCAATTCCACAGTTTTTGACAATAAAGCCATCTACACAACATTGTTTTTCTATTCCATCTTACTGACCAACATGTCTTTCCAGCGCTGTACGATGAGAGGGATGATGACAACACTGTGGTAAATATCAGACGAAATTAGGAACAAATAATGAATAGAGTTAATATATATATATATACAAGCAATACACAAGAACTGCCTCAGTTGAATGATGGAACTGATGCCCATGTTAAGCTTCATAAAGGAATTTTAATATCACCACAATTATATTACACATTTTCTACTGTTCAAATCAATTCAGTAAAAGGACTCATTTTCTGACGTGTACTGTTCCTGTACTGATACTGAACATACTCATGCCGTGCTCCTCTGTGCACTCTCTTAATACAGGCCCCAACCCACTTATTTTAAAGGGATTATTGTTCCAACAACATACGGAGGAATTTAGTGCAAGTGTTTGAAGTGTATGTGTAGGAACAGCGACAGACAGAAAATACACCCCAGATAGTTTATGGCCTATTTAAAAAGTGTCTTTAAATTCTTTGATATGTGCAAACTGTTGTTATGGTGTATGTAACATGAATTGCAATGGACTATTAAGCAGGCATCCAACAGATACTGCATCACATGCACCCATCAGGAGTGAGAATGCAAGTATATCTTCGACTGCAGTTCTGCAGTGATTAAATGTGTCAGTGGAAGCTGTTGCAGCTATTGTAAATTAATTGCTTTAGTATCTGTAATTTAATCCCGCTGATACAAACTATTGTCTCTTGGATCTTCTCCTGCTTGTTTTTCAATCATTTTATTCCCATTCCATTCTCGTATAGCTTCCAGCTATAAATTCCAATATGTATTTCAACTAAATATTTGGAGATTTTTTTATGCATTACGTTGAGATGTGTAGACGTGTTGCGAGGTGTTGGCAGCTGCCACTGCTGTGGAAAGCACTGTTACTGAAATTTTACAAGCTCATGGGACACCTATCCATGTGGTATATGAATAGTAATTTTTCAGTAATTGTAGGAACATTGGTCTTAAGTGATGGTCTGCTTAAAGACTTCAAATCTGTTTACTTTTTTGATAAAAAAGAAAAAAGAAAGACTTATACAGCGCCTTTCACGACCTCCGAACATCCCAAAGCACTTTACAGCCATTGAAATACTGTGTGATGTGTAGTCACTGTTGTAATGTAGGAAATGTGGCAGCCAATTTGCACCAAGCAAGCTCCCACAAACAGCAATGTGACAATGACCAGATAATCTGTTTTTAGTGATGATGATTGAGGGATAAATATTGGCCCAGGATGCCAGGAATAACTCCCCTGCTCTTCTTCGAAATAATGCTATGGGATTTTTTACATCCACCCAAGATTGCAGCCTTGATTCCAGACCAAGGAAGTGGTGGAAAGGTGGATTTCATCACCATACAGAGGCAAAAAACAGATGCTGAGTAGCAGCCCATGAACAGCTAAGGAGGTGAAAAAAGGCATGGTCGTAGAGATAGGTTACAAGGAGGCTTTTGAAGATGGGGTGAGAGGTCGCAAACTGGGGCAGATAAGGACATCATTCCAGAATGTGGAGCTAAGACTGCTGTGTAACCAAAGGTGGAATGCAGGGAGGGGAAGGTGTAATGGACATGAAATTTGGTAGAGCAGAGTATTCATGATGATGCATAGGACTGGAGGAAGTCTCAAAGGCAGAGTGGGACGAGGCCACAAATGGATTTGTAGATGGAGATGAAGAATGTTGGGACAAGGAAGCCAATGGAAGCTGTTGTGGACAGGAGCACTTGGGAGCAGGACTTAGTTCAGGACAGGATGAAAGTGCTGAAGCTTTTGATAAGTTAGAGTTAAAATTACTTAAACAATTTGGGAGAACCATAAGGAGAGCATGAGAGAAGTCAAGCCTGGAGGTGGAGAAGATTTCAGAAGCAATGATGTAGGGCAGTGTTGCAGAGGTGGAATTGGTGGGCTTGTGATGGCTAGGACACAGGTTATGAAGGTCATCTCACAGTCGAACATGCTGTTAAGAATGTGCACCACTGTATTCAGCCCAAGGAAGCAGAGAGGGAGGGGCATGGAATTGGGGGTTAAAATTTGGGTTTTTGATAGAAACCAAACAGGATGACTTCAGTCTTGCTCCAGTTAAGTTGAAGGAAGTTCTGACTCATCCATGAGATAATGTTGGACAAGTAATTAGACTGTATCTGTGGTGGAGTGACAAGGTTGTATATCGTCAGTATACACATGGAACTAACCTTATGTTTACAGGTGCCGCTAAGAGGAGGCAGATAGACAAGGAATACAAGAGAGCCAAGGAGGCAACTTTGGGGAGCACTCAAAGTGACCATGTGTGGCAGTAGGAGAAGGCAATGGAGATTTGCTACCTACATTAGGATAGGTAGAACCAAGTGAATGCAGTGTCATAGAATGGACCACAGAGAAGACATAGTGAAGGACAATCAAGTGGTTGGCTATGTCAACCACCATTAAGAGATTGAAGAGGACAAGAGAAATAGTGTGCCATGGTTGCAGTCAATAAACAAGAGCAGTCTCAGTGCTGTAGGTAGAGTGGAAACTGGACTGAAGTGAGTTGAACAGGAAAATATGGAAGAAATGAATACAGCAAGGTGGTGGCTAGAATTCCAGGACCTTGGAGAGGAATGAGTAGTTAGAAATGTGGCAGTAGTTAAAAAGGATGGAAGAGGTTAAACTGGGCTTTCTGAGAAGAAGTGATGACAGCACTTTTCAAGAGTGGAGAAACAAAGCAGAAAAAAAGGAAGCTGTTGACAATGTTAGCGAGAAAGCATCAAAGAGAGGTACTTGTGTAGTTAGGAGTTGAGTCATTAGGGTTTTGAGGGTGCGGGAGATGGGTTTCATGGAGGTGAAGAACTAGATGAGGGTCAGGGAAAGTAGGGGATTAACTACAGAGTGGATCAGGGCTGGAGGCATGGGGGTGGAGTAGGGAAGGAGGGGGAAGAAGGATCTTGTTATTTGAGACAAAAGATGTCTGAGTTACCCATGCCTAAAAATGAAGGTCAGGATGGAGGAGGTAGAACAGAGTTGAGGGAAATCGTTGGTCTCTGAGAAATGAAGTTCTAGATTTTCTTTTATCATGAGGGTAACTCTGGAGTAGGATGAAGATTTGGCTGTGGAAAGAATTGTATTTTTGAAACAGTCAAGCCAGACCTAGCAGTGGCTAGCTAGGTCAGTCATGTACCAGGTGCACCCAAACCATTAGCCTTCAGACTTAAAAGGTGTGGCGGTGGGAATTATCCTCGGGGAAATGATAGGGGTAGAAGATCATGAGGGACTGGATCAGGATGAGGGTCTTGAAGGCACAGCACGGGAGCTGTTGAGCAGGTCAACAGTGGCAGAGATGTTATGGAGGCTAGATGACCAGAGGAGAGGAAGGTAGAGTTAGCCAGGGTATTAGAGAGGGAGCTATAGGACAGCAATTTTTCAGGGGCAGGTGTTGCAGATGGATAGGCAAATGTGGCTGTTGAAGGTAGAACAGATCATCAAAAATGGCGTTGTCAATGATCCATACACTACAGTTGCAAATGCCTCAATTTCCAGCAGGACTGGACGTGGGTGGGAGAACTGATGTATCGATGCTAGTGTAGCGGTACCACCAGGTGTCCCTTACCTATTATACATAATTCCCTTTAACTATGTTTGTACATACAGTTTACCTGTACAGGGCATTGCCCCTTTAAGGACGCGAGCCGGCCCAGCTCGGCCTTCCGCTCCCGCGACGGCCGCCAGCCCAGTTCGGGCTCCCGCTCCCGCGACGGCCGCCGGCCCGGTTTGGCCTCCCGCTCCCACGACGGCCACCGGTCTGTTTCGGCCTCTCGCTCCCGCAACGGCCGCCGGCCCGGTTCGGCCTCTTGTTCCCGACTTCGGCCGCAACGGCCAGCTGCAGTGCCGGGTAAACGCGCTGATGTCATCACACACATCACGTGACCGCCCTAAGCGCGGGCAGACGTGATGATGTCACGTCGCAAGTCACGTGACGCCCCAAGCGCGGGAAATGCGAGCAACGTGATGACGTCATGACGCAAACGCGATGACATCATCGCACAAACCTTCGGACTGCCGAGTCAGTCCTCATGGCGACCCCACTGGGGAAAGACCTGTTCCACGGCTCTCCTGCATCGATCTACGTTGTTTGCTGTATTTCATCTAATCCAACATTAAAATCCTGTTTGTTGTTCTTCCGAGTCAAGCGCCGTTATTTGTTAGGAACACGCCTATTCCTACATTGGTGACCCCGCCTCCGTGAACGTTTTTCACGGAAGAAGCGCGCAGCCTGAACATCGTCTTCACAGAAGACGACCGACGTGCAGAGCCGATTCGTCCAACACCTATATTGGTGACCCAATGACGTGGGGACGGGAATTCATCAAAACCCACAATTGGTGAGCCCGTTTTTCGTGAACATTTTTCACGGAAGCAGCGCACAGCCTGAACCCCATCTCTGTGAACCATTTCACAGAGGAAGAGCATGGCGAACAACATCCGACAAGCAACAACCGACGAACACCAATTCCTACATTGGCGACCCCGCCTTTGCGAACGTATTCACAAAGGAAGCGCAGCCTGGAGGTGAGCCCGTTTTTCACGAACGTAATGCAGCCGGATCCCGATTTTTGTGAACGATTTTCACAAAAGAAGCACGCCATGGAAGCATCAGCCGTTTCGCTGTCGCTACCACAATACAGGGAGCAGCAACCGCCCTCGTGCTTTCTTCAGGTAGAAGCCCCGTTCGCCAAGAACATCGATGCGGCACAGACCATGCACCTGCTTACGGTCTCTGTATTCGACATTTCTACCGCCACACGGATCGTCCGCCTCCACGACACCTCCCAACACAACAGCAAGTATACATCCCTCCAAGCGCGGGTTCCGCAGGTTTTCGGGCTCTCAAGATCGGAGCGCACCCCCGCGGAGATGCCACGAGGACTCGCTCCTCACAAACCACGAGGACTCGCTCCTCACGAACCATGAGGACCCATCCCTCACGAACCACGAGGACGCACTCCTCGCGACCCACGAGGACCCTTCCCTCGCGAACCACGAGGACCCATCCCTCGCAAACCACGAGGACCCATCCCTCGTGAAACACGAAGACTCATTCCCCGCCGACGACGCACCAGCCCGTCAGCCTGCTGGTTGTGTTTTCTACCACACTTTTCGGTGCGAAAGCGAAGCGTTGCCGCCCACCCGGCAGTTTTCCACTTAAATCAACAACAACTCGAAGCGTTGCCGCCCTCCCGGCAGTTTTCCCCCTAAAGCAACAACAACTCGAAGCATTACCGCCCTCTCTACAGTTTTCCCCTCGGCAAAAGCAACCATCTACTGACGCTGCAAACATCGACGACGGGTCCAACGGGCATTCCGCGGCTGCGATCGGCTACGTGAAAGTTGCTGTCTTCACCGATCACTGATCAATGCAGCAACAGTTCACTCTCTTTTATGTTACCGTCTTAGCACTACGGCACGCACCGTTCAGTGTGTTCCAGACTGCCGAAGAGTTCGCTCACCTGTCGGCGAGTTCACCGACCTCACCCGCCAAGTCCTCCTGGATTGCCCGTTGGGCGTTCCTGCAGATTTCGTCAGACTGGGGACTTTTTCCTACAACAACAGAGCCATGGTCCGCGTCTGCCCAACCTGCCCGTCACTATGACGTGGCCAGCTGTTTCACCCCGGCGCC
Source organism: Somniosus microcephalus (assembly GCF_052327205.1). Taxonomy (NCBI): domain Eukaryota; kingdom Metazoa; phylum Chordata; class Chondrichthyes; order Squaliformes; family Somniosidae; genus Somniosus; species Somniosus microcephalus. The sequence goes on along the minus strand of NC_141012.1, from coordinate 37,034,447 downwards.
CGCTTCGTACCACGGGCTGCAGAGGTCACACGTCTCCACGGTCCTTCGCATGGCTGGATATGTTTTATTCGCCGCGACGCACGCAAGGATCTGCTCACGACCAGCACCTTTCGACCTCGCCCGCCAAGTCCAGACAGCACGACCGCCGAGGCCACTGACCACCCATCGTCGTTGCAGCACACCAGTTACGATCGTCCACCTGACCGCCAGCCACCCAACAGTCTCTGTCTCGAGACTGCAGGAGTCGTTCCGACAGGCTCGTCAAACTACCTCACCTTTTGTCGTTCATTAAAGCGAATTCTGGGGGGGCACATGTAGCGATACCATCGGGTGTCCCTTACCTATTATACATAATTCCCTTTAACTATGTTTGTACATACAGTTTACCTGTACGGGGCGTTGCCCCTTTAAGGACGCGAGCCGGCCCAGCTCGGCCTTCTGCTCCCGCGATGGCTGCCGGCCTGGTTCGGCCTCTCGTTCCCGACTTCGGCCGCAACGGCCAGCTGCAGTGCCGGGTGCCGGGTAAGCGCGCTGACGTCATCACGCACATCACGTGACCGCCCTAAGCGCGGGCAGACGCGATGACATCACGTTGCAATTCACGTGACGCCCCAAGCGCGGGAAATGCGAGCAACGCGATGACGTCACGACGCAAACGCGATGACGTCATCGCACAAACCTTCGGACTGCCGAGTCAGTCCTCGTGGCATCCCCACTGAGGAAAGACCTGTTCCACGGCTCTCCTGCATCGATCTACGTTGTTTGCTGTATTTCATCTAATCCAACATTAAAATCCTGTTTGTTGTTCTTCCGAGTCAAGCTCCGTTATTTGTTAGGAACACGCCTATTCCTACACTAGTACATTATTACGTGTGTTTCACTTTTTTTGGTACTTGAATATTTAAGATGTTCAGCTTGGGGTGGCATCCCTTAATATCAATTAGGAACTAGTCGTTATGAGTCACTATCATACATTTTAATCAACCGTATCCAAATTGTCGCATTTTCTGGTGCTTTTCCAAGGCCCTGCCTGACCTCACTTTAATTCAGTCATGTCTGCTGAGCTGTGATGAGAAGAGGCTGCAGCTTTGTCTGATGTATCTGTGATCCTGCACATGTTCTGAGATACTAAACGAGCAAACATCAATCAGGAATTAAAACGTGAAAGCAATGTGATAATGGGAAAGTAAAAAGAGAAAGATTGGAGAGGTCCAGTCAGGAATTTTAATTTCATACCAATGTCTGCGTGGTTACCCTGAACACGGTGCCAACAATCATCAAGTACTACACCAAGTGCGAAGGATTTTTCCCTCTCCTCCTCTTCGTTTTGCAATTTAAACGTATCTTCCGAGACAGGGGGCGGGGCAGGGGCAAGGTATGTTATGTAAAGTATCTTTTATCTGCATCTAGACAAGGTGTAAGCTGACTTGTGAGTTATTGATGCTGACAATCGATGCCTGGAAATTCAAAAGGGCTGCTTTCCCCATTTCTGATATCGTGCCTTGATAAGAAAACTAATCACCAAACATGGAAGACTTCCTTGGGGCATTATTTACAGAGACTCGGAGAATGTGCTGATTTATGCCATATACAGAGCTCAGAAGAATATATTATTAGGGCCTCTGATTTATGGTGATTGAATAACTCAGTGAAAATAAGATTTTATTATCAAGTATTACGGCAGTGTCAGCAGTATTTTTAAATTAATGTTATATGGTTATGTCCATATTTTTCATGGAAGTTGTAAGTCAGTGGCCTTGATTATGAACATATTTGTTTAACCATATACTCTATTCTATATCTTATGTTACATATTAGCATTGGTTGAACAACCAGGATCCACAGGAACATGTTCCCGGCTGCAGCTGGACTGAGAGAACATCGAAGTACTCAAGAGAGAGGAGGGTTGATGTGCTTCGGTACTTTTGGATGAGTGGCCCGCGGGGCTGGAAGCAGTGAGAGGAGGGGTAGTGGGATGGTAAGACTTCCAGAGGGGATGTTGCACAGTCACAAGCATATACAGGAAACTATCGATTTACCGGCAAAATTCAGGAGTAGGTTCAGGTAACTTTTATTTCTTGCCTTCCTCCATGTGTTGCTGTGCAAGGGTGTGGCTGCAGCTGTTGCTAAGCTACAGAGATGCTTGCAACTTGTGGCCATTGTTTTGAACCCAACAGGGTTTGTTGCTTTATACGGAGCTCTCAGCTCCGTATCTTTTACTATAGTGTTCGGTTATCCGGAATTTTTGATGAACCGGCACCACGTCGGTCCCATCCATGCCGGATAAAAAAAAGTTTCCTGTAAAATGTACACAATGTGCAAAAATGTCTTTAAGCATTGCCTTGGCAAAGGGACGTCCTGATTATTGTTCATTGGCATTTTGTCCAGATGGCAGGATGGTCAGCAAAGCAGATGATGATATAGAAATCTGGACAACGAAAAAACCCAATGATAGAGTCCACCCCACAGATGGGGTTGGAGAGCGTGCTGATTATCCAATGCTTAATAAAATGGAAATTTTAAAATTACCTTGGGTGTCCCAAAGTGATTTACAGCTTCTGAGTTACTGTTTGAAGTGCAGTGACTTGTGTCCGCAGGCAACTGCAGCATCCGATTCCTGCACAGCAAGGTCCCACAAACAGCAATGACACGAAGGACCAGTGAATCTGTTTTGGAGGTATTCGTTGAGACTAAAGTGTTGGCCGAGACACCAGGAGAAATTCCTTACTCTTCTTCAGATACTGAATGTTCTGCACTGAAGTCTCGTCGGATTACATGGGATATACAGCACAGCAACAGGCCATTCGGCCCAACCAGTCCATGCCGGCGTTTCTGCTCCACTCAAGCCTCCTCCCATCTTTTCTCATCTAACACTACAGCATAACCCTCTATTCCCTTATCCATCATATGCTTATCTAGCCTCCCCTTAAATGCATCTATACTATTCACTTCAACCACTCCCTGTGACTGCGAGTTCCACCTTCTCACCACTCTCTGGGTAGAGAAGTTTCTTTTGAATTTCCTATTTAATATCAGCCTAGATTATGGCCCAGATTTTGCAGTCAATGGCAAAGGAACACCGCTTGCCATTCATTGCGCTTACAGCTGTCCACAGACTTTTCATGGGATTTTGAACTTACGGAAATTAGACATCCTTTTCAGCCCTCTACAGGGGATCTGTGCCATGTGCGAGCAGGGAAAGTATCAGCGTGTCTCTTCAACCGAGCTGACTGAAGAATCCTCACTGAGACATGCAGGGCTGAATTTTGCTGGTGCTCAGAGGGCGGGTTCGGAGTCGGGTCCGCTGCCAAAATCCAAATGATTGACAGCGGAGCGGTATCCCGCTCTAAACCCGCCTCCTTGTGAGTTTCCCTAGTGCTGGTTCTGCCTGCGCTTTGCAGACACGGCACTAAGCGGCGGGTCATGCAATTGTGCTTGTTAGGAGGGTGTTTAAAGTAATTAAATCCCCATTTTACCAGTTACAAAGCATTTTGACAAGTTTTTCACAAGGTTCCCGTCACTCGGGGATCATGCCAGGTAAGTATGTCGGGTTTTGAACAACTCTCCATTTGTTTCAATAGGTGACAGCTGCAAAAGTGGTTTAAAACCTGCCATTTTACAGCTGGTCAGTTCCAACCTCAGAAACTTCAGCCTTCAGTATTTAGAACCCACTTTTGATCTTTATGCACTTGTGAAGTGTTTGGAGAAATCTCTCTATCCACTGTCACCTCCTTGGAACAACCTATCTCAACATTGACAGATTACTTCTGTCATCTCAACCTCATTTGCCATCTATTCCATTTGCATTGGTGCCCTTGAAACTATCTCACCTTGGTCTCCAGAATCCCTACATGATCAGCCCCAACACCAGCCTCACCAACATCCACACCAACCTTCTCTGCAATCAACTGATGCTGCACTGGACACAGGGCATCATCACCCGTGCACATTGCTGCCCGGGACGCCAGCGATGGCCTCACCATGTCCAGATTAGCTTCACTTAACACTGTACACCCTGGCTGCTACATATTGCACCAGGTTGGCACCACGCCACACCAGAACCATAAAACATTCATACAATGTCCAAGCCATTCCTTTCACACTCATCGCCATTGCGGGGGGGGGGGGACAACGTTATGTCTCACCATTCATTGGAACCCAGTAAGATACTTTCAAAGGTGCACACAAATCTGTCCAAGAACTCAAAGTGTTGAAAATAAAGATTTCAATGTTTGACAGCACATTACCAGAAGCTTCACATGAACATTGGCTAAAACACTTAAGTGTGTTGTTAGTTGGTATGCTTGCAGTAGGATGAGGGTGAGTGTGAAGGGTGGTGAGTGAGATGGGGAAGTGATAATGTAGATAGAGAGGGATGGGTGGAGGTGCAAGGTAAGATGGTGTGAGTAAGGATGTGCAGGAGTAGGGTAGGGAAGGCAGAGTGATGGGGACGTGATGAGTGGCGCAGCAGGATGAGGTTGAGTGTGGCTTGGCAGTAACGTTTCATAATCTACTGAGATCATTGAAAGGCTTGCGTCACTGCAGCCTGGTCCTCCTGACAGCATCCCTGTTTGTGTCCTCTTGTGCAACCAGGCTGTGTTGATCTCCTGGAAGGTCTCTTCCACCCATGGGAAGGAAAGAGAACCTCCCTGCGTGCTGTGACTCCCTCCATAAACATATGGAGGGAGTAATGGGAGAGCCTGGGTGCAATCATGCAGTGCTTGTCAGTGTTTGCAGCACCTCAATGCTGCAGAACACTGACAGCAGAACTGTCAAAATCAATTTGGACATGGCCCCTTTAAGAAAAGCGGCTGATGAAGCGTCATTAAATGACGTCATCAGACCCGCTTCCTATTAATTGGCCAGGAACCTCACAGGCAGGCGTAACAAGCCCAATCATTGGAATATCTTGTTGGAGGCCGGGATCGAGACAGATGCAAGGTCCTCACATGCCACTGACGTCACCCGCCCCGTATTCACCGAGGTTGGAAAAATCCAGCCCGCAGAGTCTAAACCAGGAAGTATAAATTAGAATATTTCATTCAATATGAAATCATGTACAGAAAGCAAAATAAAAAGAGGGAAAGAAAGACGGGATTAGGAGAAATAAAAGAAACAGAAAGTAAAAACATTTTTATTTTTAAATTTTTTTAAATCTCCAACAATAATTAAATTCTGAAGGAATGAAACTTCATTCCTGTAAAATTAAATTTTCAGGGCCAGAGAGATTGTTTGGCAGTAATTAAGACTTACCACACCGCTAAAAATTCGCTTACTCCTGAATGCACCAGCTGTAACTTTTTCTGGCATGTTAAGTGGGTATCTAGCGGGTAAGTATCGCAACTTCACGCCCTCATGTGTTTTCATGAGGTACCAGTGCAGAGAAGCTTGTGGGGGAGCAGGGCAAATCGGACAGCAATGTCTAGATTTCCACATTTAACTGTGCATGTGTGGACTCGGAAGTTGCTGTCCGATTTACTCCATAGTAACGGGGAGTGTTGTTAGCCTTACTGTAATTCCTATCGCAATATCCGGGCGATAGTGTCCAAGTTGGGAAGTTGCACTTGATCCCACAACCTTCTGACTCAGAGCCTAGAGTACTAACATTGAGCCAGGGCTGGCGCTTATAAAGTGTCGTTAACATCTCAAGGCACTTCACAAGATGGGAGCAGATATCAAGCAGCAATTAGGGCAACAATGTCGAAGAGATAGGCTATGAGGAGGTTTTTGACTGTGGCAAGGGATGTAGCAAGGCAGAGGGGTTTTGAAAGAGAATTCCAGTGTTCAGGTCACTCCTGGCTGAAGGCTATGCCACTGAGGGCAGAACGAAGGAGGAGGAAGGCACACAGTATGCTGGAGGTGGAGGGCTGCAGGCTCGAGCTGGAACACAGAGTTAGAGGAAGTTGCAGTGGTGGGGTGGGCGGGGCACTGGAGGGATCTGGAAAGGAAAAGATCTGGTCACAAAATAGAACAGAATGATTTATTGGCTATTTGAATTAATCTGATTCTTAGAATCATGTATTGTTTCTTTGTAAGTTGTTCTATTAGTCAGAAGGTCGGGCTAATGAGTCAAAGCTATGTGCAGAGTGCAGTAGAAGCAGGCAAGCTGCAAAAAGCTAAGTGAGGTTCCTCTGCCGAGCCAAAAATTGTGTGTTTCAACTGGTTATTCCTTGATGTCCAGATTTATTCTGCACAGAAAACAATTCTGTGAAGCTTAAGATATTACAATACCCTTGAGTGGAACTGATTAGCATTTTCAGTCATATTTTATGTTGACCACAGTCTGTGCTTTTTGATTACAGCATTCTCTGCTCAATTGCTCACAGACATTACTTACTGCAAACTGATTACTGCCATTAATTAGCCTGCAATTTTGAAATGTTTCCTCAATACATTTTAGCCGATAAATGTATAACAATAATGATGGTTTTATTTTAACAGACTTATATTGTATTGTGTCTCATTTTGTGGTTATGTTGACTTCCCCATTCCTGATGGCCTTCTAAGCCTTTAGAAAAATATGAATCCAAATCATTTCAGCTCTGCACTGAGGTAAACTATTGAAAATGTGGCACAGATTCTTTGAAAGAACATGAAGACACAAGAACAGCTCCCTCAGGAGTTCATGATTCGCTCTTCATATTTTTGAAGAACACATTTTTCATATACAAGAAGGAGGATTAATTTAAATATCAACCACAAATAATGTGGCGAGTCAAATACACCTATCTACCTATTTTCATTACTTTTTCTTTACATAATTCGATTCTATAGGTTTGTTTTTGCCAGTACATATAAATCAACATAGCATTACTGCAGTCAGCATCGTTGGTTTATCATCCATCTTTGTTCTTAATGATTTCACTGATCAGTCTTTACACAAATAAAGTGGAACTCCCACCAAACGTCAAAGGATAGTCGCCCACAATCTAAAAAATAAAAAAGTCTCACAATTATATAACGCCTTTCATGACCTCAGGACGTCAGAAAGTACTTTACAACCCAGGAAGCACTTTTGAAGTGTAGTCACTGTTGTAATGTAGCAAACACAGCAGCCAATTTGCACACAGCAAGATCCCACAAACAGCAATGAGGTGATGACCAGTGTTATAAATCTCATCATGATAAAGAAACTACTCATCATGAAATAACACTGGACGGCCAGCTGGTGGCACCATCCAAGGAGTATAAATACTCGGGCGTGGGCCCAGCTTGTCAGGGACATTTTGTAAGACAGGAACTAGTGAAGTACAACTAGACCTCCATGTTCTGAAACAAGTTGATTAAAGCCTTGCTTTATACTCAAATCAAGTGCGTAGTGAGCTTATTACGTCAACCAAATTATTTGTTTTTTAGTGATGTTGGTTAAAAGATAAATATTGACCAGGAGAGCTGCCCTACTCTTCTTTGAATATTGCCATGGAATCTTTAACGTCCACCGGAGAGGATAGATGGAGCCTTGGTTTAATGTCTCATCCGAAAAACGGCACCTCCGACAGTGCAGCACTCCCTCAGCACTGCGCTGGAGTGTCAGCCTAGCTTTATGTGCTCAAGTCTCTGGAGTGAGACTTGAACCCACAACCTTCTGACTCAGAGGCAGGAGTGCCACCAACTGAGATAAGGCTGGCACCTATTCATTGGCACAGCAAGACAGATTAAAACAGCTCACATTATGATCCTTCTCTTTGAACTGCTGCAATAGCGGTTTGATACAACTGAGTGGCTTGATTCAGAGGACAGTAAGGGTCAACCATATTGGTGTGGGACTGGAGACGCATATAGGCTCAGACAGTAGGTTTCCTTCCCCAAGGGACATTAGTGAACCAGTTAGGTTTGTATGCCAATCCAACAGTTCATGGTCACATTTACTGATACTAGCTCTTTATTTCTATTTACTTTTATAAAACAGAATTCAAATTCTCAAACTGCCATGGTGGGATTTAACTTCAGGTTCTCAGGATTATTAGTCCAAACCTCTGGAATACAAGTCCAGCAACATAACCACGATACGATCGCACCAGGCTGACTTGGTCATTCATAGCTGCTTGTGGATCCTTCTGGGAGCAAGACGATTTCTATGTTTGTCTACAAAAGTGTAATCATTGTACTTCAAAATGGTTCATTGTATGCAAATCACAGATGTTCCTGAGAGAAGTGATAAGGTGCTAGCTAAATGTAATTCTTTCTTTTAAATTTGCAATTAATCAAGTTTTATTACTGGAGTCAGAATACAAGTAGGAAAGTTTGTTGAATAAGTCTTGAGCAGATGTCTGTCTACGCTTCATATCACTAGTCCTGAAATTTGTCGAGCACAAGGCTGTCCAGATGGGATGCATTGAGGGTTGTAATTTCAGCTGTAAAATCAGTTAAGTGAGCAATATTCTTTGCAATGAAAATTCCTCCTTATTTGTTTGGTATTTGTTTTTAATTCAAAAGCTTTGGTGATATTATCTGAAGGTAATGTTTGTTATTAGTTTAATAAGCAGACAAATAAATAGCAACTGAAAGCTTGGCCAGTGAGTTAATTGTGAGATTCATTTGGTGCCAGGTAGAGAGAATCAAAGGGCACTGACTTCATAATCCAAGATTGTGTTTAAACTAACTTGAAAATAAGTGCACTAAATACCACATTTGAGATCATTTGCTGCACAGAGAGGAATGTTAGCTCACGCCATACAGTTCCCTGGTGTCCTTTTCACTTGTGCCAATAAATGACTGCAATGTTTATTAAAATTTTGAATTAAAGTTCACTAGAAAATTTACATCTGTTGTTGATAGTCTCCGAGTGTCAAGAAAAATCATGAGAAACTGGTATCGGCATGATTATTTTTAAAAGCAGATTTTCTTTGAAGAAAGGAATTGTCTTTGGGATAATGATGGCAGGGTACGGTTCCAACCAGAGGAGAAAAATTGGGTCATGCCCCCTTTGAGGCACTAACTTCGCCGGGGCTCTACTGTTAGCGCACCGAAAAAATTCGTGCCCCCGCGCCCAAAATTCACTGGTAGCACCCCAAGAGGGAGGCGTAGCGCTATTGGAAGTGCCCCGCCTCCCACTTGGGGAGCTGCGAGTGAATATCACGGTGCTACGTGCCGCAGCGCCACGCTCTGCGGCACGTCGCGCAGCGGTACTGCAGGCCTTCCTCCTCTTATTAAAGGGGAGGGGCCTAGCGCAGCGCAACCCGGGGCCCAGCTGGGCCCCCGGAGATCGGGAGTGCCGGCAAAAGAGCCCGGCACTCAAGAGAAGTGCCGGGCTCATGGAGCGCAGCCGGCACCCCTCGGGGGGTGGGGGGGGCTTCAGAGGAGGCCGGGGAAAGCAACGGGGGCAGGTGCTGGCAGGCAGCCAGCAACAAAAATGGCCACCTGGCACCTCTGCTTTAATTTGCACCACCATGGCCGCAGGTAGGCCCTGACCCCTGACCCTGTCGGACATAGCGTCCAGCGGTAAGTCAGGGGGCGCTACCAAAGATCGCAGCCGGGGCTTGAGTGGGGCACTGCGCAAAACGACGATGTCATCTTCGGAGGTGCAGCGCCAAGGGGCACTAACGGTTACCGCCACCGCTAACCTCCCGCTGAATTCCGCTAAGGGTGCTAACGGGAGGCGCAAATCAACCGAATTTTTCCCTAGGATTCTATCCCAATACTACTTCACCATGCTTTGGTTGCCTCTGAAGTTTCTTCCCACCCATGCCCAACACCCCCCTGTCTGTCTCTCAGAACATTCTAAGGTGTCGTTTCACAGAAGACACTGTACAAGTTTTTAGTTTTTGGTGTTGGTAATGTGACTTCCAAAAACAAGTTCATCCTTCAGAATGACTTTGCTTAAGGTAAGCAGTAAGAGACAGACAATACAACAATTCTCAATCATCATTTCCAAAACGATGATTTAAACCAATCACTGTGCACCTTCCAAAGCCACATTCCTTGCTCTGAATTACCCCTCTTGCTCCCACTCCATGAAATGAATGAGGTCTGAAAGGGTAGGAGAATGTTCTTGCTGTGGAGTGCTTGAAAACATTTGAGAAGTTCTGCTCTACAATATAGTATTGCTGCTAAAGGTTAGAATTATTTGGTGGAAACATTATTCCCTTGAAAGTAAGACTCCACTGTGCATACTTGCTTGAGATGAAACTCTTACACAGGACCCAGTCACAGGGACTTCAGATATAGGTTTGACACGTGACTATCAGACAGAGACGAAGTGTAGATACAGGCTCAGAGGCATTCTGTTCCACCCACAATCAGATTTGGAAGTAAAATAGCAAAATACTGCAGATGTTGGAAATCCGAAATAACAACAGAAAATGCTGGAAAAACTCAGCAGGTCAGGCAACATCCGTGGAGAGAAATTTGAGTTGACGTTTCGGGTTGGACCCTTCTTCAAAACTGGAAAGAAAAGAAACTAGATCGGAGGCAGGGCTGCGATCGGACAAAAGAATAAAAGAAACAAAAGAAGTAAAAGAGATTAGAAGCTAGACGAGATGGTAATAGGCTGGGATTAGGTGTAAAGTGTACTGGCAGGGCAAAAGATAGCTGCCAGGTGTGAGAGAGAAACAAAAGGAAAGGGGGGGGGGGGAAAGGAGTGGAACAATTACAAGAGAAAATGAAATGGGGGCCGAGCTTATGATCTGAAATTGTTGAACTCGATATTGAGTCCGGAAGGCTGCAGACTGCCTAATCGGAAGATGAGGTGCTGTTCCTCGAGTTTACGTTGAGCTTCCGTGGAACAATACAAGAGGCCAAGGACGGTGAGGTCCGAGTGGGAATGGAGCGGTGAATTAAAATGACAGGCGACCGGAAGCTCAGGGTCACCCTTACGGACTGAACGGAGGTGTTCCGCAAAGCGGTAACCCAATCTGCGTTTGGTCTCCCCATTGTAGAGGAGACCGCATCGTGAGCAGCGAATACAGTATACTAGATTGCGAGAAGTACAAGTAAATCGCTGTTTCACCTGGAAGGGGTGTTTGGGGCCCTGGACAGTGGGAAGGGGGGAGGTATAGGGGCAGGTGTTACATCTCCTCCGCTTGCACGGGAAGGTGCCAGGCGAAGAGGAAGGGCTGTTTGGGGTGATAGAGGAGTGGACTAGGGTGTCCCGGAGGGAGCGGTCCCTGCGGAATGCTGAAAGGGGAGGGGAGGGGAAGATACGTTTGGTGGTGGGATCACTTTGGAGGTAGCGGAAATGCCGGAGGATGATCCGTTGAATGTGGAGGCTGGTGGGGTGAAAGGTGAGGACAAGGGGAACCCTATCGTGGTTCCGGGAGGGAGGGGCAGGGGTGAGGGCAGAAGTGCGGGAGATAGAACTGACACGGTCGAGGGCAGTGTCAACCACAGTAGAGGGGAATCCTCGGTTGCGGAAAAAGGAAGACATGTCTGAAGCACTTGTGTGGAAGGTGGCGTCGTCGGAGCAGATACGGCGGAGGCGGAGAAACTGGGAGAATGGAATAGAGTCCTTACAGGAAGCGGGGTGGGAGGAAGTGTGGTCCAGGTAGCTGTGGGAGTCAGTGGGCTTGTAGTAAATATTGGTCGATAACCTATCCCCAGAGATGGAGACGGAGAAGTCGAGGAAGGGAAGGGAAGAGTCCGAGATGGACCATGTGAAGGTGAGGGAAGGGTGGAAATTGGAGGCAAAGTGAATGAAATTGTCAAGTTCGGGGCGAGAGCAGGAAACGGCACCGATACAGTCATCAATGTATCGGAAAAAGAGGTGAGGGAGGGGACCCGAGTAGGACTGGAACAAAGATTGTTCCACATAGCCCACGAAAAGGCAGGCATAGCTAGGACCCATGCGGGTACCCATGGCAACACCTTTGATTTGGAGGAAATGAGTGGAGTTAAAGGAGAAGTTGTTCAATGTGAGAACAAGTTCAGCCAGGCGGAGGAGGGTCGTGGTGGATGGGGACTGGTCGGGCCTCTGTTCAAGGAAGAAGCGGAGCGCCCTCAGGCCATCCGGGTGGGGGATGGAGGTGTAGAGGGATTGTACGTCCATGGTGAAAAGGAAGCGGTTGGGGCCAGGAAACTGGAAACTGTTAAAGTGGCGGAGGGCGTCCGAAGAGTCGCGGATGTAGGTGGGAAGAGACTGGACAAGGGGAGAAAAGATAGAGTCAAGATAGGAAGAGATAAGTTCTGTAGGGCAAGAACAGGCTGAAACGATGGGTCTACCAGGGCAGTCCTGTTTGTGGATCTTGGGAAGGAGGTAGAAGCGGGCTGTGCGGGGTTGGGGAACTATGAGGTTGGTGGCAGCAGGGGGAAGATCTCCAGAGGAGATGAGGTCAGTGACAGTCTTGGAAACGGTGGTTTGATGTTCGGTAGTGGGGTCATGGTCCAGGTGGAGGTAGGAGGAGGTGTCGGAGAGTTGGCGTTCAGCTTCCGCTAGGTAGAGGTCAGTACGCCAAACAACAACACACTCGACTTCTCTCTTCAGCAACACCGGCGCACTCTATCTCAAAGCTGTCCGGGTCCACAGTTCCATTTCATCCTTCGACTCATCCGACGCTTCAACAAAAAACTTTTCTTCTTCCCTTCCGATGTCAAGGATCGCAAGCTTCATCAACTCTTGGACACCAACGCCCCTCCGGAACCTTCTTCCCCTTCACTTTCCTCTGACCCCCCTTCTCCCAATCCCACCCCCTGCCGCGTTTTCACTATCCCCTCTGACCTTCCACTCTCTGACCCTGAACGATCAGTCCTCAGCAAAGGCGTGAGCTTCATCCCCTTACGCCCCCACCTCAATGAATTTCGAGCTCGGCACGATGTTGAGCTCTTTTTCCGCCGCCTTCGTCTCCGTGCCCACTTCACTGGCCAGGAGTCTTCCCCCCGCACGACTGACCCTTTCTCCCGCTTGCAGAATTCCCGTTCTACCTGGATCCCTCCCCCTGGCCTCTTACCCTCTCTAGATCTTTTCATCGCTAACTGCCGCCGTGACATCGGCCGTCTCCATTTCTCTGCTCCCCTCACTCACTCCAACCTACCTCCCTCTGAACTTGCAGCACTCCATTCTCTTAGATCCAACCCTGACATTGTCATTAAACCCGCTGACAAGGGTGGTGCTGTTGTTGTTTGGCGTACTGACCTCTACCTAGCGGAAGCTGAACGCCAACTCTCCGACACCTCCTCCTACCTCCACCTGGACCATGACCCCACTACCGAACATCAAACCACCGTTTCCAAGACTGTCACTGACCTCATCTCCTCTGGAGATCTTCCCCCTGCTGCCACCAACCTCATAGTTCCCCAACCCTGCACAGCCCGCTTCTACCTCCTTCCCAAGATCCACAAACAGGACTGCCCTGGTAGACCCATCGTTTCAGCCTGTTCTTGCCCTACAGAACTTATCTCTTCCTATCTTGACTCTATCTTTTCTCCCCTTGTCCAGTCTCTTCCCACCTACATCCGCGACTCTTCGGACGCCCTCCGCCACTTTAACAGTTTCCAGTTTCCTGGCCCCAACCGCTTCCTTTTCACCATGGACGTACAATCCCTCTACACCTCCATCCCCCACCCGGATGGCCTGAGGGCGCTCCGCTTCTTCCTTGAACAGAGGCCCGACCAGTCCCCATCCACCACGACCCTCCTCCGCCTGGCTGAACTTGTTCTCACATTGAACAACTTCTCCTTTAACTCCACTCATTTCCTCCAAATCAAAGGTGTTGCCATGGGTACCCGCATGGGTCCTAGCTATGCCTGCCTTTTCGTGGGCTATGTGGAACAATCTTTGTTCCAGTCCTACTCGGGTCCCCTCCCTCACCTCTTTTTCCGATACATTGATGACTGTATCGGTGCCGTTTCCTGCTCTCGCCCCGAACTTGACAATTTCATTCACTTTGCCTCCAATTTCCACCCTTCCCTCACCTTCACATGGTCCATCTCGGACTCTTCCCTTCCCTTCCTCGACTTCTCCGTCTCCATCTCTGGGGATAGGTTATCGACCAATATTTACTACAAGCCCACTGACTCCCACAGCTACCTGGACCACACTTCCTCCCACCCCGCTTCCTGTAAGGACTCTATTCCATTCTCCCAGTTTCTCCGCCTCCGCCGTATCTGCTCCGACGACGCCACCTTCCACACCAGTGCTTCAGACATGTCTTCCTTTTTCCGCAACCGAGGATTCCCCTCTACTGTGGTTGACACTGCCCTCGACCGTGTCAGTTCTATCTCCCGCACTTCTGCCCTCACCCCTGCCCCTCCCTCCCGGAACCACGATAGGGTTCCCCTTGTCCTCACCTTTCACCCCACCAGCCTCCACATTCAACGGATCATCCTCCGGCATTTCCGCTACCTCCAAAGTGATCCCACCACCAAACGTATCTTCCCCTCCCCTCCCCTTTCAGCATTCCGCAGGGACCACTCCCTCCGGGACACCCTAGTCCACTCCTCTATCACCCCAAACAGCCCTTCCTCTTCGCCTGGCACCTTCCCGTGCAAGCGGAGGAGATGTAGCACCTGCCCCTATACCTCCCGCCTTCCCACTGTCCAGGGCCCCAAACACCCCTTCCAGGTGAAACAGCGATTTACTTGTACTTCTCGCAATCTAGTATACTGTATTCGCTGCTCACGATGCGGTCTCCTCTACATTGGGGAGACCAAACGCAGATTGGGTGACCGCTTTGCGGAACACCTCCGTTCAGTCCGTAAGGGTGACCCCGAGCTTCCGGTCGCCTGTCATTTTAATTCACCGCTCCATTCCCACTCGGACCTCACCGTCCTTGGCCTCTTGTATTGTTCCACGGAAGCTCAACGTAAACTCGAGGAACAGCACCTCATCTTCCGATTAGGCAGTCTGCAGCCTTCCAGACTCAATATCGAGTTCAACAATTTCAGATCATAAGCTCGGCCCCCATTTCATTTTCTCTTGTAATTGTTCCACTCCTTTTCCCCCCCCCCCTTTCCTTTTGTTTCTCTCTCACACCTGGCAGCTATCTTTTGCCCTGCCAGTACACTTTACACCTAATCCCAGCCTATTACCATCTCGTCTAGCTTCTAATCTCTTTTACTTCTTTTGTTTCTTTTATTCTTTTGTCCGATCGCAGCCCTGCCTCCGATCTAGTTTCTTTTCTTTCCAGTTTTGAAGAAGGGTCCAACCCGAAACGTCAACTCAAATTTCTCTCCACGGATGTTGCCTGACCTGCTGAGTTTTTCCAGCATTTTCTGTTGTTATTTCAGATTTGGAAGTAACTCAGGTTCTAGATCATCCAAGAACTGTGATGCCAACATCACGGGCTGCAAAATTTGTTCTGACCTCCGAATCGCCTTTGGGAAAGGACAAGTATGTCTGGTTGGTCCTCTATTCCTATAACCATATGAACATAAGAACATAAGAAATAGGAGCAGAAGCAGGCCATTCGGCCCTTCAAGCCTGCTCCACCTTTCAATAAGATCATGGTTGACCTTCTACCTCAAACTCCACCTTTCCGCACTATCCCCATATCTCTTGATTCCCTTATTATCCATATCTATTAAAATCTATCAATGACTAAGCACCCACAGCTCTCTGGGGTAGAGCAATCCAAAGATTCACAACACTTTGAGGGAAGAGATTGCTCCTCATCTCACTCCTAAATGGCCAACCCCTTATTTTGAGACTGTGAGCCCTAATTCTAGACTCCCCAGCCAGGGAAAACATCCTCCCAGCATTTACTCTGTCAAGCCCCTTAAGAATTATATATGTTTCAATGAGATCACCTCTTATTCTTATAAACTCTAGAGAAGAGAGGCCTAGTCTGCTCAATATCAGATCTTTTTATGAAAGGCAGATTTTTGTCACAATCTGAAGCAATTCAATTTGGGAGATTGCTCACTTTACCAACGCACCCTCATTTTTTCCTGTGTGGTTTCAAAGAATAAATTGCACATTAAGATTTAACGCAATGTAAAGAAGAATGAATGGGTTAAGAGCAGTAAACAGAGAGATCGATCACTCGTATGAGAGACCCACACAGTTTGCTTGTCCCCACTGTGGCCCTGAGCTATTGATCTTTTGCATTGGTTAACAATGACCTGCATTTTGAGCTTCTGACTGAGCTATTGCTTTGTTACACCTTGTGTCAAATCTGAAAGGACTACCTTGAGGGGTTTAGTTGAGCATTAATTCACAAATGAATGCAGAGCTATGTATTTGACAATGGGTAAAAAAAACTCAGAGCACTTAGAGATGCAGGTGCATCTCAAGTTCAAGAAGATGTTCTATGTATTATTTTTCTCTGCAAGCTGTTCAATGTCATCAGTGAAATATGTTCCGGCTGTCTTGGCCAAGCATTGACACGAACTATTGTGAGATGAAAAATGGAAATTTCAGTTCTGCAACAAATTCAGGCAGAGGAACAACAAAATCTACCTTTCGTATATTGTATATGGTATTGCCTATTTCCTCAAAACAAGCTATAAAGATTTGTTTTTAGGATTTTCTTTTATAAATATTTCATGGAAGGAAATGAGATTGGAAAACTATATTTATTCATTCTCTCAATACCTTTTTGTAGCATTCCTTCCTGACTCCACTATTAAATGATTTAAAGTGAAGCGAGATTCCATGTATTCCCCCCTCACCAGACTTTATGAAGGACACTCAATGAACATCTGCACTGTTAACAAAATGACTAAATTATTGATTTGTTCTGCGTGTCGGGGAGAGCATTTATAATCATGGAAATTTACAATGCTGAAGGAGGCCATTCAGTCTATGACTACAACTGTGCCAAGTCTCCACTTAGGACCTGAAATTGTAGGCTGAGTGAGAGAGAAGCTTCTCCTGCTACTGTTCCAATGCAGAAGTGCACAGAGTGCCCTGAACTGTGTGTTCCAGCTCATGAAAATAATTATGTAGAACTGCCTTTGCTGTTCTCCAGAGAGCCACCTCGATGGGATGAGTGGAATTCTTGGATATCGTGTCCAAATTAAAAGGCGTGTGCACACTGTAAGGTGAGTGTGGCATATGGGGATAATGTTTTTTTCAGTTTTGTCAAGATTAAGATATACTTTGGATATTTCTGAGCCTCAGCCAAATCTGGGGAGGAGGGGAGAAATGTCTTAAATGAAGTGAATGTAAATCCTGTGAAACTAAGAAACTGTTTCCAGTGGCAGAAGGGTCGGTAACCAGAGGACACAGATTTAAGGTAATTGGCAAAAGGACCAGAGGTGAGGTGAGGGGAATTTTCTTTACGCAGGCATTATGATCTGGAATGCACTGCTTGAAATGGTGGTGGGAGCAGATTCAATATTAAAGGGAATTGGATAAATACTTGAAGGGTAAAAATTTGCAGGGCTATAGGGAAAGAGCAGGGGAGTGGGACTAATTGGATGGCTCTTTCAAAGAGCCTGCACTGGCACGATGGGCCGAAAGGCCTCTTTCTGTGCACTATCGTTCTATGATTCTATGAAATTTCATCTACAGTAACATCTATCTGACCAATTTACTAACCCGGCTATGTCCTCCTAAAGTCATTTACAGTCCTCTTCACATTTTATCATGCTCCTTATTTTTGTGTTGTCTCAAATTTTCAAATTGTGCTCTCTATACCCAAGTCTACATTTTCAAAGTCAAAAAAAATCCACTACACTCTGCTTTCCATCCTTTAGCCAACTTTCGAATCATGCTGCCACATACTCTTTTTTAACAGTTTATTACCAAGCTTCCTATGTGGCACCTTATCAACACAATTTGCATTTTTATAATACTTGAAACATGGAAAAATGTCTCAGGCAGCTTTGCCTTTTCAAAATCCATCTATACTACATTTAGTAAATTAAGATACACTGTCCATTTCTTCAAAGTATACGTCAGACATGATTTGCTATTTATAAATCCATACTGGCTGTCCTTAATTAAGACGTATCTTTCTAGGTGAATATTATCCTATATATTAGCCTTCAGGAGCTAACTCAATATTGATGTTGGGCTGATCGCTCTGTAGTTACCTGCTTTATCCTCATCTCTCTTTTTGCACAGAGATGTTATATTGGCAACCCTCCATTCCTCTGATACAACTTCCATATCTAAAGATGTTTTGAAAGATTGTGGTCAGAGCGCCTGCTATTTCTTCTCTGACTTCCCTTAGCATTCTGACACATGTGTATGCCATCACAGTCCAGGGCAAGTTAAGCTTTGATTTTCACCAAGCATTTCAGCACTACTTACTTAACCTATCTAATTGCTCATTCTCGTATCATTACCCTTTCATTCCCATTTCCAGTGTTTCTGTGAAAATTAAGTCAAAGGACTCATTTAGGATCTCTTCACCCTCCACAAGATCTTCTTATTCATTTCTCGTCAACTCTACCCTTTCTTCAACTAATCCTTAAATATTTATGTTCTTATGAAATCTATTCCTACTTCCCTTATTTCCTACCGGCCTTTCTTCATATCACCTTATAGTCTTTCAATTGTTTTTCTTCCCCTCTACATTTTCTATACTCATCTCAGTTTTCTTTGGTGTTAGCTCTAGATGTGTTAAGTGCCGCTTTTTCAATCTCTTTAATTCGAATTTTTCTACTCATCCAAGAAACTTCAGCTTTTGCTGCACCACCTTTACTTCTTGTGTCTGTCCGTCTCCTATTTGAACATTCCCCATTGTATGTGCATGGTCTCACTGAACAATTTTTCTTTCCGGTTTATCTGGGCTGGTCTCCTGGTCATCACATTGCAATAGCCTTTTTTGCCAGTCAGGTACTTTTATCTTTGACTGTTCCCTCTCCTTTTCAATTTTTATGTCAAACATAATTGTGCTTATAAAGGAATTTTCTGCTAATTTATGACATGAGATGGCTATGGAAAAGAGAATCAGTCCAAGTTTAATCCTTGTTCTCTCATGAAGGGTCGAGTTGTCTAAAAATCATTTTATCTGGCATTGCCAATTTTGCTCCTGAGGCACTGGGTCTTGTGGGTGTTTTATTCACATTCTAATGATTGCTGCACTGTGAATCCCAAGGGAGCTACTCAGTATTAGAAGCAAGTGGTGATGCTGAGGTGCAGCCAGTGTTGGATGCACAGTCACCATCTTTCACCATGTTACCTGTCATGTTTCCCAAGGATTCATGTCTTATCCTCATACCACTGGCTTGTACGTGTGGAGTGTGGTTTTTGGGTTTAATATTAATGTGTTGTAGGCCAGCTTCTGACTTCTGTTGCAGTGCTAATTTGTAGTTCTGTACAGATACCAACTCTTTTGGCTCTTCTGTACAGTAGGGTCATTTTGAAGCTCTTCTTGATTATATAATTGCCTTCATTTATTCTCATTGCCCAATGGCCGTCCACTATAACAAGCATCTGGTGTTAAAAATTCATTGCAAAGTCTTTATACACATCTCAGTTTTCTTTGGTGTGCATGTACATTGATCCCTGAAGGCAGCAGGACAGGTAGATAAGGTGGTTAAGAAGGCATATGGGATACTTGCCTTCATTAGCCGAGGCATAGAATATAAGAGCAGGGAGGTTATGATGGAGCTGTACAAAATGCTAGTTAGACCACAGCTGGAATACTGTGTGCAGTTCTGGTCGCCACACTATAGGAAGGATGTGAATGCATTAGAGAGGGTGCAGAGGAGATTCACCAGGATGTTACCTGGCTGGAGCGTTTCAGCTATGAAGAGAGACCTGACAAGCTGGGGTTGTTTTCCTTAGAGCAGGGAAGGCTGAGGGGGGACCTGATTGAGGTGTACAAAATTATGAGGGGCATAGATAGGGTAGATAGAAAGGAACTTTTCACCTTTGTAGAGGGGTCAATAACCAGGGGGCATAGTTTCAAGGTAAGGGGCAGGAGGTTTAGAGGGGATTTGAGGAAAAACTTTTTCACCCAGAGGGTGGTTGGAATCTGGAACTCACTGCCTGAAAGGGTGGTAGAGGCAGGAACCCTCACAACATTCAAGAAGCATTTAGATGATCACTTGAAACGCCATAGCATACAAGGCTACGGACCAAGTGCTGGAAAATGGGATTAGAATAGACAGGGCTTGATGGCCGGCACAGACACGATGGGCTGAAGGGCCTCTTTCTGTGCTGTATAACTCTATGGCCTAGAAATTCAGTGGGCTGCGCCACCAGTTAGCGCCCAAAGAGGGCACTCAGTGGCTTTAGCGCCACTGGCCACGCCTCCCACGATATTTAGCGGGGCGCTAATGGCGGCGTTAGCTTGTAGCGCTGCGCCGCCACCGATGACGTCATTGGTGTGCGCAGCGCCCCGCTCCCGCCCCGATCGCGATATTTGGTCGCGCCCGCCTCTGCAACGCCGGTCGCAAATCGCGACCAGTTCACAGGGCCTACCTGTGGCGGTAGTGGCGCAAATTAAGGTGGAGGTGCGGGGTGGCCATTTTTTCCGGTGGCCGCCTGCCAGCACCTCCTCGCGCCGCCCTCCCCGGCCTCCTGATCCACCCCCCGGGCAGTGTCGGCTGTGTCCCAAAAGCCCGGCACTTCTCCTCGGTGTCGGGCTCTTTTGCTGCCACTCGCGATCGGTGATCGCGCTGGTGCAGGCCCCTCCCCCTTAAGAAGGGGAGGAAGGCCTGCAGTACAGCAGCGTGCCGTGCCACAGCATGTGGCGCTGTGGCACGTAGCGCGGCGATATTCAGTTTGAGCGCCCCAAGCGGGACGCGGGGAGCCTCGAGCAACGCCCCGAATCTCTTGGGGCACTCCCACTGAATATCGGGAGGGCGCAAACGGCTCTGGCCGGAGCGCAAATTCCGGCGCCCAGGCGAGCTTGGCGCCCCAAACGCGGCGCCACCGAATTTTTAGCCCTATGACTCTATGACCTAGGAATTCGATATAGCCGTGTTTGGGGCGTTAGTGCTGGCGATGCGCAAAGTTCAGCGCCAGACGCAATTTAGTGCCACCTAGCGTGATATTGGGTTGCAACGCCCCTAAAGGTGATTGCGGCGCTAAATCAGGTGCTGCACGCTACTCTTAAGGCACTAACCCGGCGGCGCAACCCAATTTCGCGGCGGCGGGGCGCAGCGAGGGTGCTGTCAATAATCACTTTCCCTGAGACACAGTGGCGCCGGCCAGCTCTTAAAGGGGCAGGTCAATTGGCATCACCAGACACACTCACTACCTTGTAGGCCTTCAAAGCGGTGGGAGCCTACCTGTGGCACCCCAGCCTAGCAAGACATGGAAAGGGTGAGGCAGAGGGCGGAACGCCTCACTGATGGGGCATTGGATGCTTTGGTTGGCGCAGTGTAATCAAGGCCAAGGAAGATGGTTGGAATGTGATTTATGTTTTGGACAGTCTCCCGGGTGTGAGAGCCACTTATGTGTCAGTGTATTAGTTTTGCTTTCTGTTGCCATAGCTTTCTCATGTTTGAAGGAACCACATTTTGTGTAATGAAACACTTTCTTCATTTACAATGGCCATGCCTGCTATTTACATGCATCTCGCCCTTCACAGGCTTGGGGGTATCAGACCAGTTCCATTCCTGTTCTTGGAATGGCAGCAAGCATTCCGTGAGAGGGGCCTAGAAGCTACTTCTGATCAGCCTCTGACGCGCAGCCTGAGAAGAGCCGCTCGCGTAGAAGTTCAGGCCAGCAGCCATCTTCTCAGCCGCCGACAGAGATGAACTGCACCTTATCTGAGGCTGCAGATCTGACTGAAGCAGCTGGCACAGCTCAGTCACCACCTCCTTTCTAAATCGCAGCCTTCTGACACACTGCTCCTCCGGCATGTTCATGTGGGAAAACTGCTGTCGGATAACCCTGCCAGCGTAAGGTCTGCTGTGGCGACGTCTGTTGGCCCTCCTCCGTCTGGCCATGCCCGCCCCCCTCTCCCTGTGTCTCAGTGCCCTTTCCAGATGATTCAGCAGCAGGACGTTCCCCTCCAATGCAGCCCCCATAATAAGTGCCCACAGGAAGGTTCCCCGTTGTCAAGACTCACCAACAGCAAGGTGATGGTCAGAAGGCTGAAGATCGTCTGCCTGCGCTGGCTCAGTGGTCAAACAGCTCCCAGTGTGCAGCTCAGCAACTCTTTGTAGCTCTCGAGGAAGTTGTGATCCAAAAATGGCTGCCGCTTTTAAACCACACCAGTCCCCTTTAAATAACGCTCCTCCAGCCCGAGAGCGACTTGGTAAGGCCCAGGTAAGCTGTCACTATTAGCGCCTGGCGCTACGGAGGGGGGCGCCACTGAATTTCCAGTCCGGGGCACCCAAAAGGCGTTGCACACTCAAATGATGTCATAATCAGCCTGCGCCCATGAGCGGGCACTAAGATTTAGCGCCGGCGCTAAATGCATGCTCAGTATGGGGCGAGGCGCTAGGCGCCTTGTGCCCACCCGCAAATTGGCTAGCGCCCCACTTCTCGGCCTCTTTAGGCGTTAATCGGTGGCGCTATCAACCGAATTTCTCCCCCTATGACTCTTAAATCAAATGCCATGTCTGGACTGCTTTCCTGCACACTAAATGTAAGGCAGACAGATTACTTGCGTTTGCCAACTCAAAACAATTCCCAGTACCAGACCGATGATGAATTCACTCATCCTTTCTCGTTTTTCCTAATAATGTACAGCTCACAGTGACCTTGAAAGCAATCTTGTGCTTCAATCGGCCATTTGCCTGTTTTGAACTGCCACCTGCAACAAAAGCTGGAACCTAATAGTGAAAATGAGACCTGCAAGTGTAAATCTTGATGCTTCCAGCAAAGATACAATAGTGACCAGCAAGGTGAGGAGTGCAGTATGGAGCATGCTTACCAGTCAATCTCCATTGGTGGTGCTTAGGGCGCCGTGCCTTACACCACTTCCGCTGGACGCTAGCCATGGTGCGGTAGTTTTACCAAAATGGTTGCTCAAATTACAATATTCATATATCGCGTATATAGTCGCTCGAACCATCCATCTGAACTGGACGTTGCTGCTAATCCAGGTTCTCACCTGTCAGCTTCTGAAAGGGAACCTCCACTTCCTTTGTTTTCTCCTGACAGAAAGTTTAGTGCAATGGAGAGAAAGAGGGGTCAACATTTCGGGCCTGGCTCTTCTTCAGAATTGAAAAATAAAAGATGTGGCGGCATTTTAAAAGAATTTGAACTAAGGGGGATGAAAGGGGAAAAAAGAGAAATGGGTACTTCAAGTAGAGAGAGAGAGAGAGAGAGAGTCACAACGTTGAGCATTTATGAGAAATACTCATATTGTGCTTAGAACCCACACCATCAAAGCTTTGTTGCAGATGCCACATTTGGTGGACTTCAGATGTTTACTCACGATTGCTCAGATCTTGCTACGGACTCAAAACTTCTTCAGTGGGTATTTTACATAGAAAAAAGCAAATCATCCAGTCAGACAATTCTTATTAGACAGCTACCTCTGGTTATAAGCAGGCCCTGTGAGCTCAGAGTCCTGAGGCACAGTAGCAAGGCTAAGAACCGAGCAGACCCTCAACGCAGCAAGTGCATGGCTGTCGGCTGCTCTAACCAGCACACTGTGGCTATCTCTTCAAACTCACTGATCTACATCTTCAATGGTGTGTATAGCCACTTTTTAGATTGGCAAAGATAATGGCCCAGAAATTCGGGTCTCCACGGGTGAGTACGCACAGGGTACTCACCCGTAGGCCGAATGGTTTTTTTTGCAGGTTTTCCCGGGAGGGTAAGCCTGCAGGATTTACACATTTAAAAAGCAGGCATAAGGCCTGCTTTTTGCAAGGTAAGTGGTCAATTAATTAAAATTAAAACATTTTTTCCACAGGTTTATTATTTTTAAATACATTAAAGTTTATTTTTAGCCCCGTTAGAATACAAAATTATTTTTTTCAAAAATTTAAATTATTGTTTAAAATAGTTATTTAATGTAATTTATAGTTTATTTAAAAAGTGTGATTTTAAAAAAAAAATTATTTGAAGGTTTATTGCTATTTTGGGGCCCGTAGTATTTATAAGTTTTGACAGGTCTTCCTGTCAATCTTATGAATGGGCTTTTCCCTCCTCCGATTGGCTGCCCATGGCTCACGTGATACCAGGGGACGCATCGCACTAATTACGCCCCTGGGACATGCAAGCACTGCGCGCCGGCAGCTGGGCCAGGCCCCGGAGCGGAATTCCACGGGCCCCTACAGCTCAACTGCCGGCGCGCAAGGTAAGTGCAGGCCGGGGGCTTACACCCGCAGGAAGCCCCCGACCCGAATTTCTGGGCCAATCAGAATGATGTAAATTGCTGTTGGGTGCTGGCCAGCATAAACTAAGAAGGGACATATGTCAAATCGCTGCTTGAAAGAAGCACCGTCGAAACGTCTTTGCATGGAAGTATGTGATGCTTTGAAGGCAAATGCATGCCACTGTCCCTTACTCCCTTCATGTTGTTGCACCATCTTCTGGTCAGAGTGGCCTCAAATAAGTCACGGGCTTGTAGTTCTTGTTACCACGTCCAGGTCTAATCTGCTCCTTTCGATTATGCTCCATCTTGCTCTGCAAAGAGAAGAAGAAGAAGAAAGACTTGCATTTCTATAGCGCCTTTCATGACCACTGGACATCTCAAAGCGCTTTACAGCCAATGATGTACTTTTTGAAGCGTAGTCACTGTTGTAATGTGGGATTGTTGTGGAGTGTGTTGAGATCCTGCAAGTTTACCGAGCATACACAGTGCTATACAACTGCCCATCCTCCAGCCCATCCTGTTTGACATGAAACAAACATGCAGCTAGGATTTCTTGTGTCAAGCTCCTTTAAGATTTTTGGCTTCCCCCAGTTGGAGTTATTGGCCTGGAGTTTCTGCTTGATTGCGCTGTTTGTTTCGGCCACAATCCCCCGATATTGGCGTAACCAGCGCAAACGATCCCACAATCTTAAGCGCAACTTGCGCAACTCGAGTTTCCGCGATCTTTTGCGCTAATTTTAAAAACATTGCGCTAGAAGCAGGCCCCACCCACACAACTAGCTGCATCCCCAGGGCGAATTAATCACCATTGGGAGTTTCTGCTAACTGTGCTCATTGTCAGGCCTTTGAGGAGGCTCCAAAAATTAAGCTGGATCTTTGGGGTCACAAGGACATTAATAGGCACGTTTTGAAAGGTTTTGAATGTTTTTTTTTTATTTACACAGGAACTCACTACTATACCCTAAATCTCTAGAAAATAGTTTTGTATATTTTAAAAGTCATTTTCAGTCATTTAACATCAGGTTACTCACAGGTGGTGGATTGACAATGATTTAAAATGCTTAGGGGGAAAAATTCTGTTGGTTTGCGCCTCCCGTTAGTGCCTTAAGAGGGCACTAATACGGCACAAAGCAACTAGTGCCCGGGCGCAGCGATGTTTACGCTGCTCACTAAATTAACCTAATCATTTTGCGGCGGCGCCAGCAGATCGTGACGTCAGTCGAGTGTGCAACGCCCCGGTAGCACCCCGGACCGGATATTGAGTGTTGCCCCCTGCCTTACCGCCTGCCGCTAGCAACGACAGGTTGCGGGGAGTGTTTTGCAATCAGGAAGGGACTGGGGGAGCATGATATAAAGGCGACCGCTTCCTACCTTTTTTTGCTGGTGACATTTTTGCACCATGCATTCTGAGAGAGAGAGAGAGAGAGACTTCTGGAGAGATTCAACGCTGTGTGAAGGAGTTTTGGGTACTGAGCAGCACTTTGCAGGTTCATTTTGATTTGCCCTTCCTTGTATCGATTTAGAAAAGACTGTGAGGGCTGCACTCTGAGCTCTTTCCCTGGGTCTCTCCATTGTTCTTTCCATCAGATTTGATGTACAGGTCTCTCCAGGCCGAGATTCAAGGCTGCAATGAGCAGGGTGTGGATGGAGAGCAAGATAAACCCTCCCCTTTAAGAACTGGCCGGCACCATTGTGTCTGTGTTCCATCGCTGACTGACATCACATGAGCTTTGCCAGCACTCTGAGGTAGTGCCTCGCTCCTCGGCGTTAGCATCTTAAGACAGGTGTGCAGCGCCTGATTTAGCGCTCCAATCACCTCCAGGAGCGATAGAAGCCAAGTTTGCAGTCGGAGGCGATAATTAGCACCAGGCGCTAAACTTTGCGCCCGGCCGATAATCGCGCCCCAAACGGGGCGATACTGAATTTCTCCCCCTTTTTTTGTGATAAACCCATTTTCAGCTGTATTAATCAAACTTTACCAAGTTACCACTTTTGAATATATCAAGGAATATTTTTTAAAGCAAATTTTTTTTAAATCACGTTTTAAAACGCTACCCGACTGGGCTGGACTGCGCAGATTTTGCGTTTAGTGATATGCAAATGAGTTTGAGGGGAAACTCAGGGGGGAAAAATACTTTTCAAAAGTGGTGCAATTTGCGCTGGAATCGCCGATTGTGCCCAAAGCAGAAACTCTACCCCTGCAGTTGCTCACGGTGGTATGCACTGTACCCAGCTGTGGTATGGCTACCCATGCTAAGTATTCAATGTCCCATTTCTCTCAAAGTAGCAAGAGACCAGGTAAACTTCTATTGATGGTTATGATTTTTCATCATAAAATAACTTGCAAGTTATGAAGGCCCACTTGGTGGCATTCCTACACGGGACAGATACCTGTCATTCCAAATATTGAGTACAAAAGTAGAGAAGTTATGCTGAACCTTTATAAAGCACTGGTTAAGCCACAACTGGAGTATTGCGTCCAGTTCTGGTCACCACACTTTAGTAGGGAGGATGTGAAGGCCCTTGAGAGGGTACAGAGGAGATATACCAGAATGGTTCTGGAGATGGGGGGATCTTAGCTACAAGGACAGGTTGGGGAAGCTGGATCTGTTTTCATTAAAGCAAAGGAGGTTGAGGGGTGACTTGATAGAGGTGTACAAGATTATGACGGGTTTGGATAGGCTAGACGGGGAAAGGCTGTTCCCACTAGTTGATGGTACAAGGACTAGGGGACACAGATTTAAGGTTTTGGGCAAGAGATACAGGGGGGATGTGAGGAAAAAAACATTTACGCAGCAAGTGGTGATGACCTGGAATTTGCTGCCGACGGAAGTGGTTGAAGCAGAGACACCCAATTGTTTTCAAGGGGAGACTGGATAGGCCCTTGAGGGAAATAAACTTGCAGGGCTACGGGGATAGAGCAGGGGAATGGGACTGACTGGATTGCTCTACAGAGGGCCGGCATGGACTTGATGGGCTGAATGGCCTCCTTCTGTGCCTTTATGACTCTATGGCCGTGATTTTCTTCTTGGTGTCGGGATGGAGTGGGTCAGCTGGTTTCTGGGTTCCGGTCCCACCCCCAGCTGCCTCCGCTACACAGACATGATTTTCCCTTGATTGGCCTTGGTAAGCCCCTCCAGGCTTACTGGCCAATTAACAGGAAGCGGGTCTGATTATATCATTTGATGATGTGTCATCTGCCGGTTTCCTTAAAGGGACCACACACAATTTTTTTTGACAGTTAGCTTTTCAGTGTTTGACAGCATTGAGGTGCTGAAAACACTGACAATCACTGCACAAAGGTGACCTCTTGCACCCAGGCTCTCCAATGACTCCCTCCATATACTGGGATAAATGGCAGCTGCAAGTGAGATGACAGAAGCGATCTGTCACTGGTGAGAGAGGTTCTCCCAATGAGGTGGCGCTCGACATACAGTTGGATTTAAAAATTTGTAAGCTAAAGGATTCTGTATATGTAGTAAAAATGCAGTAACCAACATTTTCTTTGCTCTGAAACTCACCATGTGCAACATTGCATCCTTGACACCATTTCTGCAGCTGTTACCTTTTCACAACCATTACACCAGACTCACAACATGCCACACTTACCTGGCGTGGTGTCCAGATGTCGTGAAACCCGATGCGGAAGCTGGAAAATCGAAAAACAGCCTGAAAACTTCTGACAAATACCTGGTAATAGGCAGTTAATTGCCTTTAATCCGTTTCCCGCCGCTAGGTGTCGGGTCCATTTGCAAATCGGGGACCCGACACTTGGGAAGGTTGTTTGGAGGTGGGTTGATGGCGGGTGCAGAACCTGCCGTCAATCTAAATGACTTTAACCTCTGACCCACCTTCCAACCCGCCCTCTGAGCACCGGCAAAATCGCGGCCTATGACTCTATTACTTGGCCTTATCGCCGCTGCTGTCTCGAGGTCAGCCATCTTTTTCCTCACATCTCCAGTTCTGCTGAATTATGGAGACTGCATTCAGCCTTGTTCTCAAGCCTGCTGTATCAGGCACTTCAGGGGAAGATGTCCTTCAGCTTTCTACAACACTGCAATCCTATCTCTTACTTCTTCCGTTAGCAATTTCAGCATCTGGTCATCGAGTCTTCCAAGCCTTGAACACCTGAATTTTGCAGCAATATTGCTACGTTAACCCCAGGGGTTAAATGCACCTTTAATGTAGTTACAGCTGGTAAGCTTTATTATTACGTCTGCTGTTCTGTAAGTTAGCCAACTGTGCAGGCACTGTAGTGCATGATTTACTCCTGCAATTGAAAAAAACAATGTTGGGGGTTAACAAGCAGGTTTTAATTCTCCTGGGGGGGGCAGGATTTTTAACTTTTGTTGCCAGATGAAAAACAAGTGATAGCGAAGTGGCAGCCCATTTTACACCCTGCCCAAATTTCTTTTCCAATGCAGTCAATAGAATAGAAAATTGGGTGGGGTGTAAAATGGGCGGCCGATTTTTGTATCGTCCCTTTTTTGCCCGATGATAAAAGTTAAAATTATACCTCTAGTTACCCACAGTTAAAGGCAAATACAACCAACGGCAATTTTTAGGTTATGAAGCCTGAGGCACTGTACACAAGCCACGCAGTTTAATGTTTAAGGCAAGCACAGAGATCTCATAGTGACAATGAAAAGGAGTGTCGAGACTTCCCGGTGATGTTATAGACCAATATGCGCCCTGTATGGGGTCGAAGAGCACAGGAATTATTCTGATTAGATGGGGGGCGAGCAACAAATTCGGTAAGGCACCAGCTGTTAAAGGACACACTCAGTCAGATGTCTGGGCTTCTAAGTGCAGATTCTTGGGGTGGCAGCAAGTGTATGCATCTGACGCCCGATCACGTGTGCCTTTCTGGTTCACTCATGAAATCATCTCCCTCCTAATAATTTTTGGACATCATTGGAAAATCCAAAGGAACTCCCGTCCTGATCACTGCTGCAAATGAAACTGTAGCTGGAAGCAAAGCTGTGGTGTTAAAAGCAGAAGAAAAAATAAATCCATCTGGGTTGAACAACAGCAGTGAGTAATCACCAATCCAAATACAGATGCCGCGATCCAAAAGGCAAATGTCCAACACACCCTCAATAAAGCAACTCATAAAGGTCAGGTCATCAAAACAGCATGTACCCATTTTAGATGGCTGAGCACTGCTGGCAAGCACAGTAGATACTCCAAAATCATTCATTCCTGTGTGGGACCAATTACCGGGGATTAGCGTGCAAACTGAAGGTACAGTGAAGGTCGTGCATGCCTGCAGTGAGGCCTCAAAGGAATGTTATGAAGCTCAGTGCACTGCCAATGAGGTGCTTGGGCCTCCTTACCCAATTATGAGAACGGCACTCCTGCTCAGTGAAGCTCCACTGCCCAACATGCAACCATACAAAACCTCAAAGGCGAGCGAAAGACAGAAGCTAAGCTTCATGGTTAGGCCTATGAAGTAAAACTAGGGAAACCAAATTTGTTCTCACGTATTCTCAAAAGAAGATCGGGGAGACATAGTGCAAGTTTTTTTTAAATAATCAAGGCAATTGATGTGGATATAAAGAGGTATTTTGAATGTAGGGACAGGGAGAGACTATAAACTGAGGAAGTCACAAAGGAGTAACTTCTTTACATATAACAATTATTAAGTCATGGAACTGTCTGTCACTGTGCATAGTGAATGGTATCTTGGCTGAAGTGGATAGTTCCCTAATTCAACAGGGAGTAGAGGGATATAGGAAGAACATCAATGCAGGAGGCAGTGGTAGATAATATGAATTCTAAACAAAGGCTCATCCCGAATAGACACAATGGCCTAGAAATTCAGTAGCCCCCAAAATCGGGCACAGGAATCGTGATGCGATACCAACCCATGCCCATTCGTAGGACTGCAGGCAGCAGGCAAAGTGTGTGCTGCCTACTAATTTGCATGATTGTAGCATTCAGCTAAGCACTGAATGCGCTGCTGAGTGGCTGAATGCTCAGAAGGGGGCCCTAGCTCATGCGAGGCTAGCTCCAATTAAAGCTAGCCTGCACTACTTAAAGGCAGTCTGCACTTCTTAAAGGGGAAGTGCCTTCCGCCTGCAACAAGTGGTGGAAGTGATTGTGAAGGCTGCTATCAGAAAAACAAGATTGAGTAAAGGCTCAACAGGTCAGAGAAAGGGCTCTGAGATTCTCCGATGTAGCACAACTTCATTTTGATTGATGTCAGTAGAAATTAAAATCGGGAGAAATGTATAACAGGCAGCTGAATCGATATCGCTCATTTTACACTATTGCCCAAAGTCAAAATTATCCCCTATCACTGTAGGTTTTTTTTGGCATGTGTGCCCAGTCAGCTCTGCCCCTGACTGTCTCTGAGCGGTTCGAATCGCTCCACACCCCCTGGGTTCTAGACACTGGACTTAGGTACAGGCGGCGATACAGAAAATCGAGTAGACAAGTGGTTTGGTGCAAGAAAACCAAATTTTATTAAAAGGCTGAATAAAACACTGAGAATTACTGGTATAGTTACAGGCATAAACAGTTAATACACTTATATGGGAATGGGGAACACACGGCACATCGAGGGAAACAAATACATTAAAAATCCCCTTATCATTATCTCACCCCCTATACCTAACTAGATTAAGCTATGAGGGGCCAGGAATTCATGCTCACCAATTCAAAACCTGTTGCTTTAGATGGTGGGGTTTGAGGTCCGCTCTTTCTGTCCTTTGGGGTATCGCGTCACCACGTGGTCACAGGGTGCGGCGCTGAAGTTGTTTGTGCGAGGCACCCTCCTTTTTCTCCATTAACGTCTTCGTCGAGTACTTCATCACGATGGGCCTTCTTCTCCTTCGGGCGGTCGCCGACAGTATTGCTGTGGTCGGGGGTCGGTTGGTGGTCTTTACCGTCTAATGATTTTGCTATCCATGCTTCGAACACCAGCTTATTCTTTAACTGGGCTATTACTGTCCATGTGACAAACGCCAGCTTATAACTAGGCTGTTTGTCTTGATTTTGCTACCCATTCTTCGAATACCAGCATATTTTTAAATTGGGGTTTTACTGTCCATGCATGTAACGTCAACTTATTTACCAAACGCCAGCTTTTAACTAGGCGTTTGTTCCCCAACACGTCTTTCGCTGCCCTTCTCTGCTCTTATCGGTTTACCGTATTCTTCGTCTCATCTCGTCTCGTCTGCCCGTTTGTGGCCTGTGTGTCCTGTGTGGTTCGAACTCGGGTCTCGTTCTCCTCCCGCGTTGGGCCCTCGGTGTAGTAATGGGCATTCTTGGTGTTGAGCGGCACGGGGAGCGAGAAGAGAGCCCGCCACGAGGCCAGGGCATGAGAACGAGAGGCAGCAGGCCAAAAGCCAAACGATAAGAGGCCAGAGCAAGAGAGCCCGATCACTACCGATGGGCCTACAAGTATACCCGATTCTTCATTCCTTATCTGCGTGCCAAATCAGGTCAGTCCTTTGTCTAACTTTTGGCGGGCTTGTTTAAACTGATTACGGCCATTTACTTTAACGACTCCTGAAATGGTTGTCTCTGTGTTTCGATGTCCTGGCTGTTGGTTATGTATGAAACTTAATCGGGTTTCCTGACTTGATGGCTTCTGTGAGCTGTTACCAATTAAATATACAGAAACCTGATGGCCTTGATTGAGGCCCATTCTAACCTGATCTGTTTCAAGGCGAATGGAATGCATATTCTGTGTATGCTTTAACTGTCTGGCTCCACAAAGTCTCTTCACAGATTTGTGCATTTTAAGTTTCAAGTTTGAAAAAGGTGCCTGCCTGTTTGCAGGGCCTTGCTTTTAAAATCCTGTACTTTTGGTCACGAGGTTGCAGAAGCCATTTTGGGTACCCCTTTTTAGCAACTTGTCCATGCAGGGTCCCTTTATCCATATCTTTCGGGGAATGTGGGAATTTTGAGAACCCTACAATCACTGCAATAGTTTTCATTATATAATCGCATTTAAATGGAATGAAGTGACCATTGTATCGAATGCAAATCCCTATTTCTTTAAAGGAGGTTGAAGAACAACTGAGGGAAAATACCTTGAAATTAGAAGGAATTCATTGTAATGTTTGCAGAAGATTCTGTTAAAAATTAAATTTACTCTGAAAATAAGTATTCTACTATGTCTTAAAGTTTTAATATTAAAAATAAAGCACAGTTTGGCTCTAGTGTCAGTTCCAATGATTAACATCTCAGCTTCAACCCCTTTCACCCCCACTTCAATGAATTTCAAACTCAGCATAACGTTGAGCTCTTCTTCCACCACCAATCAGATCAAAGCCTCTGCCCCCATTTTTCCAGACGGCAGCTGTTGCTGATGATTCTGATACAGGTAGACTACCCTTTATCCGGACTTCCGAAAACCGAAACCCTCTAAAAACCGAAGGTTTTTTCGTTCAGCGTAAGTCGTGCGTACGACTTACGCTGAACGAAAAAACCTTCGGTTTTTAGAGGGTTCCGGTTGCGGAAGTTCGGATAAAGGGTAAGTCGTGCGCACGACCCCCCGCCGACCCCCCCGCCAGCCCCGACAACCGCCGACGCCGCCGACCCCGCCAGCCACGACAACCGCCGACCCCGCCAGCCCCGACAACCGCCGACCCCCCCGCGGACCCCGCCGGCCCCGACAACCGCCGACCCCGCCAGCCGCCGACCCGCCGGCCCCGACAACCGCCGACCCCGCCAGCCCCGACAACCGCCGACCCCCCCCGCGGACCCCGCCGGCCCCGACAACCGCCGACCCCGCCAGCCCCAACAACCGCCGACCCCCCCGCGGACCCCGCCAGCCCCGACAACCGCCGGCCCCGACAACCGCCGACCCCCCCGCGGACCCCGCCAACCCCGACAACCGCCGACCCCCCCGCGGACCCCGCCAGCCGCCGACCCCCCCCCACCGGCCCCGACCCCCGCCAACCCCGACTGACTTACGCTGAGCGTCAGCGTAAGTCGTGCGCACGACCCCCCGCCGACCCCCCCGCGGACCCCCGCCGACCCACCTTCCGAAATCCGAAATTCTCCTTTATCCGAAACTCGGCTGGTCCCGAGGTTTTCGGATAAAGGATAGTCTACCTGTATTCCCATTTACAACTCCTCTAGACCCATAGCAAAATACTGCGGATGTTGGAAATCCGAAATAACAACAGAAAACGCTGGAAAAACTCAGCAGGCCAGGCAACATCCGTGGAGAGAAAAACAGAGTTGACATTTCAGGTCGAGGACCCCGAGGCGGCAGTTCAGTGGCCATTGATCCAGTTCATTAGTGCACAGCATGGAATGCACAATAACCACTCCCACCTGACACCTGGTTATTTTCCTAAGGCAGATGCTGTTGCTGAGTGCATTGTTTCACACAGCGTTTCCATAGTGTAGTGATTATCACGTTCGCCTAACACGCGAAAAAGTCCCCGGTTCGAAACCGGGTGGAAACATTTTGAGTACAGGAGCAAGGATGTCTTGCTGCAGTTGTACAGGGCCTTGGTGAGACCACACCTGGAGTACTGTGTGCAGTTTTGGTCACCTGAGGAAGGATGTTCTTGCTATGGTGAGAGTGCAGCGAAGATTCACCAGACTGATACCTGGGATGGCAGGAATGACGTATGAGGAGAGATTGGGTCGATTAGGCCTATATTCACTAGAGTTTAGAAGAATGAGAGGGGAATCTCATTGAAACTTATAAAATTCTAACAGGACTGGACAGACTAGATGCAGGAAGGATGTTCCTGATGGCGGGGGAGTCGAGAACCAGGGGTCACAGTCTAAGGATAAGGGGTAAGCCATTTAGGACTGAGATGAGGAGGAATTTCTTCACCCAGAGAGTGGTGAGCCTGTAGAATTCTCTGCCACACAGAGCAGTTGAGGCCAATTCATTAAATATATTCAAGAAGGAGTTGAATATATTTCTTGAGGCTAAAGGGATCAAGGGATATGGGGAGAAAGCAGGGACAGGGTACTGAATTTGGATGATCAGCCATGATCTCATTAAATGGCGGAGCAGGCTCGAGGGGCTCCTATCTTCTATGTTTCTATGTTTCTATGCCAGCACAGATTTGGCTTTCAGATTTCAGAAAAGTCAGGATACACTGTCACCTCATTGATACCACCTATCACACCATTGACGGATTGCTTCTGTCACCTCTACTTGACCTTCCATCTATTACATAATCAGACCTCGATGAGCCCCAACACCAGCAGCAGCAGGCACATGAGCAGCATCAACAGCAACACCACTGACCTGATGCTCCACAGCACAGAGGGCATCTGTGCAGGGCTGCACCATGCTGGAGGCGATACCCCCAACACAGGGTTTACAGGTAGAGGATGAGCTTCCTCAGCATGACTGAGCAGCAGTGCCAAAGGAGGCTCAGGCTATCGTGCCAGGTCATCGCAGACATTTGCAGATTGCTGGAGCAAGACCTGCAGCCAAGAGGAACGGGTGGACATGCTTTACCAGTGGCTGTCAAAGTCACCACTGCCCTCAACTTCTTTGCCTCAGGCTCCTTCCAGGGATCTGCAGCAGACATTTGTGGCATCTCGCAGTCGGCTACCCACAGATGCATCACAGAAGTCATCGATATCCTCTTTGACAAGTCAGCTAATTATATCAACTTTGCCACTGATTAAGCCAGTGTTACTGAGTGGACGCTTGGCTTTGCCACTTTGGCTGGCTTCCCACGGGTGCAGGGCGTCATCAATTGCACACCTGTGGCCATCAGGGCACCCTATCATCACCCTATCTTTGTCAACCACAAGGGTTTCCACTCCCTCAGTGTACAGCTCATCTCCAACCATAGAAAGATCATCATGCAAGTGTGCGCCAAACTCCCTGGCAGCTGCCATGACTCTTTCATCCTGCACCAGTCAACCATCCCTTAGCTCTTCGCTTCTCCAAACAGACTTTCCGGCTGGCTGCATGGAGACAAGGGCTATCCACTTGTAGCAAAACATCCTTTGCTGATTAAGATTAGCTGTCATTGTGCTTGACTGAATTTTTAATGGACCAGCATGCCTTAAGAGACTGAAGTCCGTATTGCTGGTCACTTTCCATAATCAACAGAACTGCTGCAGTTGCAAGTTATTTACAGATAAGGAATTAGACAATGAAGTGTTGCAAGACAAGCTTAATTAAACAATGACAGGAAATGTCTTGAGGACCCCTGACCAAATGAAGTAAACCAATGTGTGTGACAAACTTAATTAAACAATGGAACCGTCTCGAGGACCCCTGACCAAGTTAAGTAAGCCAACGTGTGCAAAAGGGCATCTGGTGGAAAAGTACCAGAACCAACCAACAGATTTGGACAAGTGCCAAGAAAAGCATATAAAAGAGGAGAGTTAACAACCAGAAGGGGCTGCAGTTGGAAGAGGGGTGTGACTTGGTCGGTCAGTCCCAAGAACCTACTATCAACACAAACTGACCATCTGTGGGTGATCGTATGTACATGTATATCCTATCTGCAACATATGTTAGTGGTGATGTGCATTGTATTGCAATAAGTTTTGTTTTGAAATTGTATTGCAACCCTTGATCTTTGACATCTCAATAAAATTGAGTTAAGTCAGAATCCATGTTTGTGTCAATTACTCAGTTACAATTCTTGGGTCAGAATCTTAAACCTGTGACATCTCGAAAGGAAACGTCTTACAGATTTTGGCGCCCAAACAGGGATCCGAGACAAGTGAAAGTAATGGCACATCTAAACTGAAAAGTGAAAACTACAGATGAATTAGTCAGCAAATATGTGGCAGGGAAACTACCCTTGAAGGAGGGTTGGATCCATGTCATTATAGATGGCAATAATCCGGTATATGAGGCAGAACAGTGGACGATAGGATCCATCTGTAAGCCTGGTATTATGAAAGCCGTTTGGCTGATGGCATATCAATGACAGTTTAAAAATGGGGAAACAAAGGATATGTTACAAAGAAAAAGGTTAGAAGAAAAATGTTCAGTAGTCGATAGGTAAAGGAACAGTTGTGAGTAGAAAGGGAGGAGAATAAAGCGTTATGAGCCAGGTTGGAAATGGAAAGGTGGTGCAACAAGGAGCAGTATGTGGAAAGCCAGTGCATGATTAAGGGGGAGGAAAGTAAAGCATCGAAAGATGAGGCGTGTAGTCAAGAGGACAGGGTCAAAAAGGAAAAAAAAGATAATGATGACTCGAAAGCTGCCATTCGAGTGGCACAGAAACAAATCACAGAACAGCGTGGTCACCTGGTACATACTGAATGTAAGAAGAAGCATAAAGAACAGGAGAGACAGTGGGAGATAAAGAGGGAAAAAGATCCAAGTTGCAGGCTTAGCAATCTGGAAACTCAGCAAAGGAAGCGAAAAAGCAAGGATTTGGGGAGCCAGAATAAGTTACTGAGACAATTTAAAAGAAGGATAAAAAGGAACCTTAAAGGATGCTGGATTTCTAGTTTGTGTGTTAAAAATGTGGAAGGTTTCTGTCTTTGAAAGAAGGTGCCGTGATTGTTTTAGCTGCACCCACTTTTCTGTGCAGAGAGCTAAAAAGCTGTTTAATCCTTTGTACTCTTGTCTTGGATGTTGGACAAGTGTGTGCTGTTCTAAGGGCTAGATTTTCAGTTGCTTGCGCCAGCAGTTAGCGCCTTAAGAGAAGTGATTTTCGGGCGCTATGCGTGTAGCGCCTGGGCGCAGCGCAGTTTGCGCCCCGCCCCAAATTAAGTTGCCCGTTAGCACCGGCGCAAAGTTTAGCGGCCGCCCGGATGCGCGCGCAGAAAATGACGTCACATCCTCGTGCAACGCCCTTTGGCCGCCCCGAATCCAAACTTCAGTCGGACCGCCCCATTGTGCGCGTGGCGTCCAGAGCGTTTGTAAAATGGAACGCAACAAACCCTGGGGAGCGCAAATTAAAGGGCACTCGTACAAAAGGCACTCTGAATGTGTTGTGTGGAAGTAAGCTGTGTGTTGTTGTGAACGGTCTATTTATGTTTCCGGGCACCACTCATTCATCATTATTATTATTCCTCCTCCTCCTCCTCCTCCTCCTCCTCCTCCTCCTCCTCCTCCTCCTCCTCCTCCTCCTCCTCCTCCCGTTTCACCCCAGACTTAGCATTTGAAAAAAATACATGCACCCTTCCCCTTTAAGAGCTCACTGGCACCAGAGTGTCTGCCGTGCACTGCGCCCGAGCTCGGGTGTTGCGCTCTCCACCGCCGGCTTAGCGCCTAAAGATACTCGTGGAACGCCTCTTTTAGCGCTCCACCAACCTCTTAGGGCGAAGCCACTGAATTTCCGGCAACGGGGCGCTACTTTGGGGCGGGCGATAACTTCGGGCGGGCGCTAAGCTTAGCGCCCCAAAACTGTCTATACTGAAAATCTAGCCCATGGTTTGTTAATTGATTTATGTATGTATACACATGTATTATTTGTGAGATACTTGAGCCATGTTTTTGAACTGATTTGGCACTTCGAGTTCATAACCCGTTACAGGGATCAATATTTCTAAGTTGCGTGAATGTGGTTGTTTAAGTATGTTTATTACAATTTAAGTTTGTGCACCCAAAATTTAATTACATTTTAAGTTAAAGATGCAGGTGTGTATTTATTTTGACAATGATCTATGCGGCTATTAAATGCACAAAAGATTGTTTGTTTTACAAAAGATAAGCTTCAGCCTTGAAGTTACAGTTGCCATGGTGCCCAGAAGAAGATGAATTTGAACGTTTACAAAGCATGTGTGAATGTTTCTTTGTTCGTGTGGCTGTGGCTCCTCCCGTTTTTTCCAAGTGGCACTGGTTAGTTTAAGAGATTGATCTGAATTAAATTGGAGTTACTGAGGTTGACTAACATATTAAAACCAGACTTTTATTATGGCCATGGTGAAGTTCTGGTTGGTGTAAATTGTGTGAAAGCCTCTAGTTCCAGACATGAGGCAATCACATCAATAATTGGTACTTCTGAAATTTTTGACCAATTTCAAGTATGTGTGACCAAGGGCAAAAAAAAGGGGGAATGCTATTGTTGTGTGTGGTATTGTTTCACAGAATATTTGTAGTGGTGTTACTAATGATGTCTGATGTTTTAACCTGTTGGTTAAGGCAGGGCTTAAGATAAACCCAAAAAAGGCACAGATAGGACAGAGGGAGGTACAGATTTTGGGACTGATGGTCCGCCCAGGAGAAGGAGCCAAGTGATGGTTCGGAATTATGCAAGGGTAGGAGTGTTCGAACCTTTATATAAGGGGCTGTATTACATCATAGAAAAAGCTAGTCCAATGGTATATGCCGTCCAATTGTAAAAACGGGTCAAGTGGTTCCATATTAACCAAATTAAGCTTTTTAAGCCTACAGATAAGCAACCCCAGAGCACGAGAACCATTGTGAGCATGCTACACTGACAACTAATTTCTTGGGATGAAGAAACTGATCCACCTCCCCAACCTTTGGTACCCCAAGAAGAAGGAATCGATACGATAGCCCCTCCACCCATTGTAGCAGAAGAGGGAATAAATGCTATCCAGCAAGGACCGGATCCCCAAACCCCACCTTCGATTCCACCAAGGAGAAGTGATCGAGTCAGAGTGGCCCCAGATAGATACAGTCCTTAAATAAGACCCAACTTTTTTCTGTTACAGAGAACAAAATGTGGCCTCTAGTAGTGACATGGGGACTGATGGTTGGAGTGGTGACAACCTCCTTTGACATCAGACCAAGCACAATCTCCGAACAAGATCGGAGGGAAACTGGGAAGGAAACAATAAGTGTAACCAGTAGAGACGGAGGGTGGGCTATATTGAAAAACGGGAGGGAAGTAATTCAACCGATAAAGAATCAGGATTATGTCACGGTGGAACTAGTACAAGTAAAAGAAGGACATAAGATATGTATTACCTGTGTGAATCGAACAGGCATGGCTAACATAGTGTTAAAAAAGAGTACTAGTGATCAATCTAAAGGAAATATAAAAAGAAAAGGCATGGAAAATTTTATTGAAACAAATGAGGACCAAAAGTTTTGCTGGAGAAGCTTCTGGAAAGAAAATGATTGCATATATGTGTGTGAAGGTTCTTACCCCGAAAACCGCACCAAGCCTAGTGACAAAGACGGGCTGTGGCTGCAAATAGCTCCCAAAGAAAATCCTCCCAATCAAACTAAAGAGGATATAGATTGTCCCCCTCATGAACCAGACCCAATAATGGTCAGGTTCTGATCCCCACGAGAAAAGTGTTGTACCATGATGTGCATCATGAAGTGGTCTCTGTGGTGTTAAATTTGTCAAAGTTGGGTTTGCCAAAGTGGTGTAAAATAAAAACAGTGGCTCTTTACACCAAATTATTGCAACAAGTGGTGGCGGACATGGACTTGGGGGCTTTCCAGGTACAGAAAATTCTGTTTCTCTCTCCACAGAGGCTGCCTGACCTGCTGAGTATTTCCAGGATTTTCTGTATTTACTTTCAATGATATTTGTGTTCATGCAACTTGATGCTCAGCCAGTTTTATCTCTCCTGGAATGAGATACTCCATCTTTAGATACTTGGCCAAGAACCAACGCTGTGCTTTAGCTGGAGGACGGGCAGATTCAAATGTCACTGCTGGATTTGAGGCTGCTGTCGTTCAGCCCAGATCGATTTATTATTTCTTCTGCTGTGAACACCACAGCTTTGCTTCCAGCTACAGTTTCATTTGCAGCAGGCAAATTGATCAGGATGGGAGTTCCTTTGCATTTTCCAATGACGTCCAAAAATTATTAGGTGGAAGATCATTTTATGAGTGAACAAGAAAGGCACATGTGATCAGACCTCAGATGTTATGTACAGAAACATAAAGGATGCCTCTTTGATACCATGGCATCCAATTACTTTTAATGATTGCAGCATAAGTCAGGTTTTTCTTCACTAATCAAGGCAGCTTCTTGCTAAGTAGCTTAAATAATTTAGAAAGCATGGGGGAAAAATTCAGTTGTTTGCCCCTCCCATTAACGCCTTAAGAGGGCGCTAATGGGGCGCAAAGCAACTAGCACCTGGGCGCGGCGATGTTTGCGTTGCTTGCGAAATTAACCAGACATTTTGCGGCGGCGCTAAACGCTACCGCTACGATCTCCTGCGCCAGCAGATTGTGACATCAGTCGTGTGCGCAATGCCCCAGTAGCGCACCGGACCGGATATTGAGTGATGCCCCCTGCCTTACCGCCTGCCGCTAGCAACGACAGGTTGAGGGGAGCGTTTTGCAGTCGGGAAGGGACTGGGGAGCGCTATTTAAAGGCGACCGCTTCCTGCCTTTTTTTGTTGGTGACATTTTTGCACCATGCATTCTGAGAGAGAGAGAGAGAGAGAGAGAGACTTCTGGAGAGACTCAACACTGTGTGAAGGAGCTTTGGGTACTGAGCAGCACTATGCAGGTTCATTTTGATTTGCCCTTCCTTGCTTCGCCAGCGCTCTGAGGTAGTGCCTCGCTCCTCGGCCTTTGCCCATTAAGACAGGTGTGAAGCACCTGATTTAGCGCTCCAATCGCCTCCAGGGGCGATAAAAGCCAAGTTTGCCGTCGGAGGCGATAATTAGTGCCAGGCGCTAAACTTTGCACATGGCCGATAATAGTGCCCCAAAAGGGGCGATACTGAATTTTCCCCCCCCATATGTATTATGTTATTTTTGATGGTTGGACAAGGGTAACGGGGGTAACAAGTGTGACAGCTTCTTTTTCACGGGCTGTAATACCGATTTTTATTTGGGGGCAAGGTGTGTGGTTTGTGGGTCCAACTCATGGGTTTGCAGTGAATTCTCCCTCACCCTGCTGTTGAATTTTAGTTCTTTAGTCATGTGTCCATCAGCTTTCTCCTCTAAGAACTACATCAAACAACAGATTGAAACGAGGATACTTGAAAATGTGGCAGAGATTTATGCCTGAGGCACTCTGCTTTCAACCCACGAGCCTCACAGCATGCCAGCATAATAATGATCTACTGTTGTGCCACCTGCCAGCAGGTATGCAAAATCCAATACATACATATCAGCAAAATTCTCCCTTCCTGTAGCCACACTCAACTGTCTACCTGCAATACAATAAAGAAATACCAGCAATCTTTGAAACTTTGTCTTCAAACAAGGAACATCAGATAGGAAGCTTTATTCTTCCATTTCATTCCTTTCAGTACATCAACATGATTTACCCATAACATTTTCCAGCTGGACTTCATGTAGTCACCAAACTTTTCATTTGAACGGTTTTTCACTTGAGTGCAGTATTAACTTTTAAACACTTTGCAACTTTTCTTCTTTCTTCACACTCTTCAGTCGATGTTTACCTTGTGATTTTCAATCTGTACTGTCTTTCATTCCATTAGATGAACTTGATCTACGTGCTGGAGGTTTACATTTGATACTTGTAAAATTTTCAGTTACATTACCGTGGTGCTATGTAGGCTGAAAGTTACATGAGGTTGGTGTTACAAATTACTGGTATGAGGAACTGGGAGGCACAGTGAGTTGCACATTGTCCTTTCACCTCTGGGACCTGGATTCTATTTGTGCCCAAGCTGATGAGGTTCCTCTGTCTGTTGGCTGCAAGGGACTTTCGCAAAGTGAGTTTAGCCAGCCTCAATCCAGTTTTTGGTGAGTATGAGACCCCAGCATCAATCTGGCACTAAATTGGTAATCACACTCAGACAGGACATAGGATGAGTTTGTGTCTGAAATAAAGAATAGCTTACCTTTCAAAAGCTAGGCTTTATTAACCTTAAAAAACCAGCAGTACATGTTAAGCACCCAGTCTCAACCAAGCTGTAGAGAACTGAATTTAAGATGGCCACCACAGGTCACATGGAATCAACTAACCAATAAGTTTACAGTATATATCTCAAGGCAGGAAAACAGGCAACCAATTACAATGCTTCTTATAAAACAAGAATAATCACCACATTCACCCCTCCTTTTAAAATATACTTCAACCTAGGTAGCCTTTACAGTTTACAATTAGTTATTTATGACTAGAGCAATACATGTATAATGCCTTCAACAATTTTAAAATTTTACTATTAAATTATTAATTATTTTAAAAGTCAATTTTTAATCGGTCGACCGGATATCTTGTTCGTGTCGACCTTCTTAGCCTTGGTGGAGTTCCTTGCCCTCCCACACCAGGAGACACAGAAATATCTGCTGCAGGGAGGCTATCAATATCCCGATTATCAACGGTTTCCGTATTGGAAGTCCCATTAGAAGGTAGTCTGGGAGGGTCATGAACATCCATCGGGGGCAGACTGAGAGAATTGTAAGTGTCTGCAATAGGATTGGAAATGTTCATAGTATCTGTGACGACATCAACATTATCTGAATTATGGCTATTGTTAATGTCCTCAGGAGAGGGCTGGCCACCACAAGGAGCTAAGTCTTTAACTGAAACCGTACTTTCTTTCCCATCTTGGAATCAAATATGAGCATATTGGGAATTTGCCTCCAATAGCTCCACCTCCTCCACTAAAGGATCATACTTTGACAGTCTAACATGGCGTCGGAGCAGCACAGGTCCCTGCATAGTAAGCCATGAAGGTACCGAATATCCCGTAGAGGATCTCCGCGGATAGTTGAAGAGCCTTTCATGGGGGGTCACATTAGTAGCCGTTGAAAGCAATGATCTAATGGAATGCAGGGCATCAGGCAGTACCATTTCCCACTGTGTATTCTTAAGGTTCCGGGATGTCAAAGCCAACATAACTGCCTTCCAGATCACCCCATTGTATCGTTTGCACTGTCCATTACCCTGGGGATTATACGGGGTAGTTCTGCTAGTAGAAATTCCCTGACTCTGGAGGTATTCCTTCAACTGGGAAGACATAAAAGAACTTCCCTGATCTGAATGGATATACGCAGGCATCCCAAAGATGACAAAAAGTTGAGTCAGACATTTAATAACTGTAGCAGCTGATACATCTGCACAAGGAAAAGCAAAAGGGAACCTTGAAAACTCATCCACAACAGTAAATATATATTGATTCTGAGTCGTTGAAGGAAGAGGCCCCTTAAAATCAATGCTCAGGCGTTCAAAGGGAGAAGTAGCCTTTATAAGATGAGCTCGTTGAGGCTTAAAGAAATTCGGTTTACACCGGGCGCAGACAGAGCATGACGAAGTCATCCGCTTGACGTCTTCAACTGAAAAGGGCAAATTCTTACTGCGTACGAAGTGTATCATCCTCGTAACACCAGGATGGCACAAAGCATTATGAAGATTAATAAGCGTATCTCCGTGAAGCACAGAACAATAAGCCCTTGACAGCGCATCAGCGGCAACATTATCCTTCCCCGGACGATAGACTATATCGAAATGGTAGCATGCCAACTCGATCCTCCACCTCATTATTTTATCATTCTTAATCTTTCCAAAATGTTTGACATCAAACATGAAGGACACAGATTTTTGGTCAGTTACTAACGTAAAATGTCGCCCAGATAAATAATGTCTCCATTTACGCAGTGCTTCTACTATTGCGTACGCCTCTTTCTCTATTGATGAATGTCTCTGCTCACTATTGCTCAGAGTACGTGAGAAAAAGGCCACAGGTCTTCCATTTTGGTTCAGGGTAGCCCCAATTGCAAAATCGGAAGCATCTGTCTCAATCACAAAGGGAACCTGCTCATCAATAGAATGCACAACTGCTCCAAGGATATCCTTTTTAAGATTATCAAAACACATCCTGGCCTCCCATGATAGAGGATATGTCATAACCCAAATAAGGGGCCGGATCTTCTGCGAGAAGTTTGCAATCCAATTAGAATAATAAGAAAACAGCCCAACAACTCGTTGCAAGGCCTTAGAATTAGTAGGGCAAGGTAACTCAATCAGTGGTCGCAGCCGTTCTGGATCTGGTTTAATCTTGTTTCCCGAGATAATATACCCCAGTAAATTTACCTCGGTGGTCGAAAAGATACACTTCTCTTTATTGAAAGTTAAGCCAACTTTTTCCGCAACTTGAAGGAATCTTTCTAGATTAAAATCGTGCTCCACCCTTGATTTGCCACACACCGTGATGTCATCTAAATATGAGAAGGTGTCAGAGAGAGAGTTATCACTTATAAAAGCATCCATTGCCCGTTGAAAACAGGCGACACCGTTAGTAACACCGAATGGTACTCGGCAAAACTGGTACAGCTTTCCGCCAGCTTCAAAGGCCGTATATGGTTTGTCCCTCTTAGCGATAGGAATCTGATGATAAGCACTCTTTAGGTCAATAGTGCTAAAAACCTTATATTGAGATACTTTATTGATAAGCTCATCAATCTTAGGCAGGGGGTACGCATCTAATTGAGTATACCTGTTAATAGTTTGAGAGTAGTCTATCACCATTCACTTCTTATGTCTCTCATTAGTGGTGACAACTACCTGTGCCCGCCAGGGCGAAAAACTAGGTTCAATGATTCCTTCCGATAAAAGACGTTGAACTTCAGAATTAATAAATTCTTTATCCTGACTGCTATACCTTCTTGACTTGGTAGCAATTGGCTTACAGTCCGGCATCAAATTGGAAAAAAGTGATAATGGAGAAATGAATAAAGAAGTTAATCCACAAACAGACAAAGGTGGCTTAGTTCCTCCGAAAGAAAGACTGAGGGACTCATGTAATTGAAGCACATCATGACCAATCAAAATGTCCGCACAGAGATTAGGCAGAACGGATAGGCGTATATCAGTATATGTATTACCTAGGAGAATTAATTTCACAAGGCAACAACCAGCTACTTGTGAGGTGAGAGTCGTCTGAGCCATACACACCTGATAGGAACAGGTGAAATTTTCAAACGCTTCTCCCTCACAAACTGAAGACTTATAAAGCTCTCAGTACTGCCCGTATCTATAAGGGCCTTCACTTCTAACCCATTAACTTGGGCCATAACTATAGCTTTGTATAGGCCATGGGAAAAGGCAGCAGAAACTGATGCAATAAACG
The DNA here is from genome assembly GCF_052327205.1 of Somniosus microcephalus. Lineage (NCBI taxonomy): Eukaryota > Metazoa > Chordata > Chondrichthyes > Squaliformes > Somniosidae > Somniosus > Somniosus microcephalus. Next base: position 36,989,503 of record NC_141012.1, on the reverse strand, counting down.
CCCTATCTAAAGGCTGAATGGTCGCAGAGGAGGCAACCGATTTGCAAACACGTGCATAATGACCTCCTTTGCCGCATTTACTACACACAGCCTCCCGGGCAGGGCACTTCAGACGGGGGTGCCGGGCGTTCCCGCAAAAATAACACTTCTGAATCCTAGAGGCAACAGCTGCCGAAGTAGAAACTGTTTCGGAATCTGGTAAACCACTCCTATTAAATCCACGTGACTCCCTTTCATCCGGAACTGCTGAAACCATGGTCGCAGGCCGATCATAAAGAGCATAAGAATCCGAACTTCTGAGCCAAATCCAATGTAGAGGCTTGCTCAAAAGCACTCTTAAGGTCTTATTTTCTAATATCCGCTGACGAATTGATCTAGACAGTAATCCATTAATAAATGCATCCCGTACCTACTCTTCCTTATGTTCTTCTGCAAACACAGCCTTATAATTACAGTTAGCACCAAGGCGCCGGAGTGCTTGTAAATAAGCATCCAAGGATTCTCCCGCCTGCTGCCTATGGGCAGATAAAAGGTGACGTGCAAATACCTCATTTTTGGGTTTAACAAATTTTTTTTCCAACGTAGCAATAGCCAATTCATAAGTTTCACAGTCCAAAATATACTTATACACATCCGGAGCAATGGAGTTGATTAGTATATCCAACTTATTCAGAGATTGCTGATCCAACACGCCCAAAAAGTTTTTAAATGTACGATACCAATGTTTCCATTGATCATCCACATCTGCAGAATTAGGGTCAGCATTAAATCGTTCCAGTCGAAGATATCGTTCCATTATAGCAAAAGGTTAATAAATTGAAATAAAGAGTAGCTTGCCTTTCAAAAGCTAGGCTTTATTAACCTTAAAAAACCAGCAGTACATGTTAAGCACCCAGTCTCAACCAAGCTGTAGAGAACTGAATTTAAGATGGTCACCACAGGTCACATGGAATCAACTAACCAATAAGTTTACAGCATATATCTCAAGGCAGGAAAACAGGCAACCAATTACAATGCTTCTTATAAAACAAGAATAATCACCACAGTGTCTGAAATGGAAAATGTCCCAGCTGTGCAGAAGGGGTATGTTCATCTGAATTTGGGGTTGAAGCACATTGTTGGAGCAGAATAAGCAGAGCTTTTTCTTTATACTTGTTCCTGGGATGTGGGCATCGCTGGCAAGGCCAGCCTTTATTACCCATCCCTAATTGCTCTTGAGAAGGTGGTGGTGAGCCACCTTCTTGAACCGCTGCAGTCCATGAGGTGAAGGTACTCCCACAATGCTGTTTGGTAGGGAGTTCCGGGATTTTGACCCAGAGCCAATGAAGAAACGGCGATATACTTCCAAGTCAGGATGGTGTGTGACTTGGAGGGGAACTTAGAGGAGGTGGTGTTCCCATGCGCCTGCTGCCCTTGTCCTTCTAGGTGAAACAGGTCGTGGGTCTGGGCGGTGCTGTCGAAGGAGCCTTGGCGAGTTGCTGCAGTGCATCTTGCAGATGGTACACACTGCAGTCACAGTACGCCGGTGGTAGAGAGAGTGACTGTTTAAGCTGGTGGATGGGGTGCCAATAGAAACATAGAAACATAGAAGATAGGGGCAGGAGTAGGCCATTCAGCCCCTCGAGCCTGCTCCGCCATTCAATGCAATCATGGCTGATCATCCAAATTCAGTACCCGGTCCCTGCTTTCTCCCCATACCCCTTGATCCCTTTAGCCTTAAGAAATATATCCAACTCCTTCTTGAATATATTTAATGTATTGGCCTCTACTGCCTTCTGTGGTAGAGAATTCCACAGGTTCACCACTCTCTGGGTGAAGAAATTCCTCCTCATTTCTGTCCTAAATGGCCTACCCCTTATCCTTAGACTGTGACCCCTGGTTCTGGACTCCACGACCATCGGGAACATCCTTCCTGCATCTAGTCTGTCCAGTCCTGTCTGAATTTTATAAGTTTCAATGAGATCCCCTCTCATTCTTCTAAACTCCAGCGAGTACAAGCCCAATCGTCCCAATCTCTCCTCATACGTCATTCCTGCCATCCCAGGTATCAGCCTGGTGAATCTTCGCTGAACTCCTTCCATGGCAAGAACATCCTTCCTCAGATAAGGCGACCAATACTGCACACAATACTCAAGATGTGGTCTCACCAAGGCCCTGTACAACTGCAGCAAGACATCCTTGTTCCTGTACTCGAATCCTCTCACTACAAAGGCCAACATACCATTTGCCTTCTTAACTGCCTGCTGCACCTGCATGCTTACCTTCAGCGACTGGTGCACAAGGACACCCAGGTCTCGTTGCACTTCCCCTTCTCCCAATCTATTGCCATTCAGATAATAATCTGCCTTCCTGTTTTTGCCACCTAAGTGAATAACGTCACATTTATCCACGTTATATTGCATCTGCCATGCTTCTGCCCAATCACCCAACCTGTCTAAATCATCCTGTAGTTTCTCGGCATCCTCCTCACAGCACACACGCCCACCCAGCTTTGTGTTGTCTGCAAATTTGGAGATATTACATCTAGTTCCCTTGTCTAGATTATTAATATATATTGTGAATAGCTGGGGTCCAAGGACCGATCCCTGCGGTACCCCACTATTCACTGCCTGCCATTCGGAAAAAGACCCGTTTATTCCAACTCTTCCAAATCAAGCGGGCTGCTTTGTCATGGATGGTTTCATGCTTCTTGAGTGTTGTTGGAGCTGCACTCATCAGGCAAGTGGAGAGTATTCCATCACACTCCTGACTTGTGCCTTGTAGATGGTGAAAAGGCTTTGGGGAGTCAGGAGGTGAGACACTCGCCTCAGAATACCTAGCCTCTGATCTGCTCTTGTCGTCATAGTATATATGTGGCTGGTCCAGTTATGTTTCTGGTCAATGGTGACCCCCAGGATGCTGGTGGTGGTGGATTTGGTGATCGTAATGCCATTGACTATAAAGTGGAAGTGATTAGACTCTCGCTTGTTGAAGGTAGTCATTGCCTAGCACTAGTGTGGTGCAAATGTTACTTGCCACTTATCAGCGCAAGCCTGAATGTTGTCCAGGCCTTGATGCATGCGGGCATAGACTGCTTCATTACCTGAGGAGATGCGAATGAAACCAAACACTGTGCAATCATCAATGAACATCCCCACTTCTGCCCTTATGTTGGAGGGAAGGTCATTGATGAAGCAGCTGGAGGTGGTTGGGTCCAGGACACTGCCCTGAGGAACTCCTGCAGTGATGTCCTGGGGCTGAGATGATTGACCTCCAATAACCACAATCATCTTCCTTTGTGCTACGTACGACTCCAGCCAGTGGAGAGTTTCCCCCCTGATTCCCATTGACTTCAATTTTACTAGAGCTCCTTGATGCCACACTCGGTCAAATGCTGCCTTGATGTCAAGGACAGTCACTTTCACCTCACCTCTTGAATTCGGCTCTTTTGTCCATGTTTGGACCAAGGCTGTAATGAGGTCGGGAGCCATGTGATCCTGGCGGAACCCAAACTGGGCATCAGTGAGCAGGTTATTGGTGAGTAAGTGCCGCTTGATAGCACTGTCGATGACATCTTTCTCACTTTGCTGATGATTGAGAGTAGACTGATGGTCTGGATTGGATTTGTCCTGCTTCTTGTGGACTGGACATACCTGGGCAGTTTTCCAGATTGTCAGGTAGATGCCAGTGTTGTGGCTGTACTGGAACAGCTTGGCTAGAAGCACAGCTAGTTCTGGAGCACAAGTCCACAGCACGACAGCCGGGATGTTGTCGGGGCACATAGCTTTGCTGTATCCGGTGTGCTCAGCCGTTTCTTGATATCATGTGGAGTGCATCAGATTGGCTGAAGACTGGCTTCTGTGTTGGTGGGGACCTCAGGAGGAGGCCAGTATGGATCATCCACTCAGCACTTCTAGCTGAAGATAGTCACAAACGCTTCAGCCTTGTCTTTTGCACTCATGTGCTGGGCTCCACCATCATTGAGGATGGGGATATTCATGGCGCCTCCTCCTCCTGTTAGTTGTTTAATTGTCCACCGCCATTCATGACTGGATGTGGCAGGACTGCAGAGCTTTGATCTGAGACATTGATTGTGGGATCGCTTAGATCTGTCTATAGCATGCTGCTTCTGCTTTTTAACGGGCATGTCGTCTTGTGTTGCAGCTTCCCCAGGATGGCACCTTATTTAGGTAAGCCTAAGTACTGCTCCTGGCATGCTCTTCTGCACTCGTCATTGAACCAGGGTTGGCCCCTGGCTTGATGGTTATGGTAGTGTGAGGAATATGCCGGGCCATGAGGTTACAGATTGTGGTGGAATACAATTCTGCTGCTGCTGATAGCCCACAGTGCCTCATGGATGCCCAGTTTTGAGCTGCTAGATCTGTTCTGTATCTATCCCATTTAGCATGGTGGTACTGACACACAACATGATGGAGGGTGTCGTCAGAGTTAAGACGGGACTTCGTCTCCACAAGGACTGTGCGATGGTCACTGCTACCAATGCTGTCATGGACAGACGCATCTGCGACTGGTAGATTGGTGAGGATAAGTTACTGAACCCACTTCCTTCCAACACAACCATTTCTTGCCTTGATGACCACCATAATTCATCCAAAAATAAGGTAATTATTACTGAGACAATTCTGGCAAATAAGTCCTTGGGGGAGAAATTCATTATCACCCAGGAATGGGCGCTAACTTCTGTAAAGTTTGAGATTTAGTGCCAGGCGTAATGGTAGCGTGAGGGATATGCCGGGCCATGAGGTTATAGATTGGGAGCAGCAGCAGCGAGAGCGGCCCTCAACAGGCAACATTCGAAAGTGACGTCAAAGATTAAAGTGACATCGGCACAAGGGAAGGAGCTGATTTGTGAGTAGTGGGAAAGAGTCCGAGAGCAGGACTAGGCAAACAACAACAGCAACTGCAAAACCACTAAAGTGACGTCACAACCAGGGAAGGAGCTGATTGGCAAGTAGGACCTGGTGCGTATTTCTACAGTCCAGTCGTTAAAGTAAAAGTAAGGTCTCTAGTTTAGAGTAAGTAAGTGAAGTAAGGTCCCTAGTGTATTTAATATTCTTTAATTTAGAGGAAGTAAAGGAAGTAAATTAAGGGTAGAACATGGCAGGGCAGCTCGGCAGCATGGAGTGCTCCTCCTGTGCCATGTGGGAAGTCAGGGACACTTTCAGTGTCTAGGGCGAACATGTGTGCAGGAAGTGTCTCCTATTGCAGCTACTCGAAATCCGCGTTGTGGTGCTGGAGCTGCGGCTGGAGTCACTGTGGAGCATCCGCGAGGCTGAGATATTCATGGATAGCACGTTTAACGAGGTGGTCACACCGCAGGTAAAGCATGCACAGGCAGAAAGGGAATAGCTGACCGCCAGACAGAGTAAAAGAACTAGGAAGGTAGTGCAGGAGTTCCCTGGGTCCATCTCCCTCTCCAATAGATTTTCCATTTTGGATACTGCTGGGGGAGATGGTTTTTCAGGGGAATGCAGCAAGAGCCAAGTCTGTGGCACTACGAGTGGCTCAGCTGCACAGGAGGGGAGGAAAAAGAGTGGGAGAGCAATAGTGATAGGGGATTCTCACGTAAGGGGAACAGACAGACGTTTCTGTGGCCACAGACATGACTCCAGGATGGTATGTTGCCACCCTGGTGCGGCTACAGGACATTCTGAAGAGAGAGGGTGAACAGCCAGAGGTCGTGGTCCATATCGGTACCAATGACATAGGTAGAAAGAGGGACGAGGTCCTGCAAGCAGAATATAGGGAGCTAGGAAATAAATTAAAAAGCAGAACCTCAAAAGTAGTAATCTCAGGATTACTCCCAGTGCCACGTGCTAGCAAGAGCAGAAATAGGAGAATAGACCAGATGAATGCGTGGCTGGAGAGATGGTGTAGGAGGGAGGGATTTAAGTTCCTGAGGCATTGGGACCGATTCTGGGGAAGGTGGGACCTGTACAAGCTAGACGGGTTGCACCTCGGCAGAACTGGTACCAATATCCTCGCAGGGAGGTTTGCTAGTGCTGTTGGGAAGGATTTAAACTAGTTTGTCAGGGGGCTGGGAACCTAAGTGTGGGCCCAGAACAGAGAGAAACAAAGCTGGAAGTGCAAGTTAGAAAAGTAGACAGCAAAACTAGTAGGGAGTAGAAGCAAAGGCCAACAGTAAAGAGGGTCAAAGTGCAGAAAAATATTAAACAGGCAAAGTTGAAGGCACTTTATCTAAATGCACAAAGCAGTCACAACAAGGTGGATGAATTAATGGCACTAATAGAAGTAAATGGGTATGATGTAATTGCCATTACAGAGACATGGTTGCAGGGTAACCAAGGCTGGGAACTGAATGTTCCAGGGTACTCAACATTTAGGAAGGACAGACAAAAAGGAAAAGGAGGTGGCGTAGCGCTGTTAATAAGGGATGAGATCAGTACGGTAGAGATAAAGGGGGAGAAATTCAGTTGGTTGTGCCACCCGTTAGTGCCTTAAGAGGGTGATAAGTGGGGCGCGAGCCAGCTAACGCCGGGGCGCGGCAATACCTGCGCCTCTCGCAAAACTGAGCGGACATTTAGCGACGGCGCTAAACCGCAATGCCCGCTCAGCTGCGCACGCAGATCCTGACGTCATTTCAGAGTGCAACGCCCTTGGGGCGCCCCGGACCGGAAATTCAGTGGCGTCCCCCTCCTTTCCGCCTGCCGCTCCCAACGACAGGTTGACTGGAACGGTTCCCAGTTGCTGTGGGGCTGGGGGGGGGGGCGCTATTTAAAGGGGGCTCTTCCTGGCTTTTTTGTGGAAGCCATTTTTGGACCACTCCTTCTGAGAGAGAGAGAGAGATTTACAGAGAGGCAAAGGGAGAGAGATTTCTGCATTGAGTCAGCGCTCGCTGAGGTACTTTTGGCTTCTGACCAGAACTTTGTAGTTGCTTTGCTTTTTTACCGGCATAACTTTGAGTGGCCACATACTATGGGGGCTGCAATGGATGGGAACGTCGGGCTTCTCCATTACATTGAGAGGGCACAGAGACGCAGAGAGAGAGTGCCAATCATGGCCAGACAGAGGAGGGCCAACAGGCATCGGCACATGAGACCTTACGCACCCAGGGTTTTCCGCCAACAGTTCCCATACCTCAATATGTCTGAGGAGCAATGTTTTTGGAGGCTGCGATTCAGCAAGGAGGTGGTCGCTGAGCTCTGCCACCTGCTTCAGCCAGACCTGCAGCCTCAACTGAGGAGCAGGACGTCTCTGTTGGTGGCAGTGAAGGTAACAGTGGCTCTCAAATTCTATGCCACTGGCTCCTTTCAATCCGCTACTGGGGACATTGCCAATATCTCCCAGTTCAAGGTGCATTGCTGCATCTGGCAAGTCACGAATGCCCTCTTTAAAAGGAGATGACAGTACATCTCCTTCCCCATGACCCCAGACAAGCAGCAATGTTATGTTCATAAATAAATAGACATTTTTATTATGAACAGCTAGCTTGCGCTAGTCATTTATTCAGCCATGTTGACTTGTATACAGTAGCCATGTTGACTCTCCCGACCTGTGCCTCGTGTTAAACAAGCCAACCCATATAGATGTAGCCCACTACTAAAACATACAGCTACACCTAGTATACCATTCTAGAATGACATGTTACTGCATATCATTACATCCCCCTTCCTTTGAGGTTAAACAAAATCAATATCAATCAACTTTCAAGAAAAACGATAAAGATGATATCAGTAACACTTTTGTTAGTGCTCTATAAACCTTCAAATGAACTTGTTTTTTTTTTACATAACGACACAAACACTTTTTTTTAAAACATCTTCACAACAGTCAACACATCTTCAAAGCTTTACTTTATGAACTCTAAGCTTTCATTCTTTTATTATAGTTTTCTTTGTACTCGAAGATTAAGTCTATCAGGCTTTTTTACTTCACGTGTGGATCTTCTCAGCACAGGTAAGTCTGATGTGTTTGCATGAGAGCCTGTATGTGTGTTTGTGTTAGATTGTTCTGGTGGTGAGTGACAAGATTCAGTTGCGGCATTGTCATCGATTTGCTCTTGGATAGTTTCTTGTGTTTTCAGGAGGTAACGGCGGTTCCTCCTGAGAATCTGTCCTTCCTCAGTTCTAACAGTGTATGTCCTTGGTCCTACTTCCTCAAGAACTGTAGCTTTCCTGTTCCATGCATTTGGATCCTCAATCCAGACAACATCATCCCTTGTCAATGGTTTCATAGTTTTGGATGACTTGTCATAGTGTGATTTCTGTTTCAGCTTTAACAGTTGAAGTCTCTGTCTCAGTTCCTTACTCTGCTTTTCTTTTGCACAGCAGGGTAGCGTGGTGCGCAACTTGCGACCCATTAGGAGTTCAGCAGGTGAAGAACCACAGTCTAAAGGGGAGGCTCGGTAGCTCAGCAGGACGAGATAAGGATCAGACTTGCTTCCTGTTGCTTTCTTCAGTAGCTGTTTGAGAACATGAACACCTTTCTCTGCCTTACCATTCGACTGAGCATACAGAGGACTGGATGTGATGTGCTGAAAGTCATAATGTGCTGCAAACCGTTGCCACTCCTTACAGTTGAAGCACGGACCATTGTCGCTAACAGCAATCCTGGGAATCCCATGTCTGGCGAAGATGGATTTAATATGCATTATGACACTGCTTGCTGATGTGCTTGAGAGCAGCGCCATCTCAGGATAGTTAGAATAGTAGTCAATCACTAATAGATAGTCTTTACCATTCAAATGAAAAAGGTCCATACCAACCTTTTGCCATGGTGCTGTTGGTAAGTCAGCTACTATCATTGGTTCCTTTGCTTGTTTGTTTTGGTGTTTCTGACATGTCTCACATTTGCCTATCATGTTCTCAATGTCCTTATTTATGCCAGGCCAATAAACAGTGTCTCTTGCTCTCCTTTTGCATTTTTCAATTCTGAGGTGTCCCTCATGAATCCTTTTGAGCATGTCTCGACGTAGAGCCTGTGGAATGACTATTCTGTTCTGTCTTAGTAATAGTCCACTTGCGACACTCAACCTGATGTGATAGTACTTTGGACAGGAACCTTTTGGCCAACCATGATGAATGTTCTCTATTACTGTTTGTAACACTGTATCTTTTAATGTTTCTTCTGCTATTTGCTTTGATTTTGTGTCTGACACGGGCAGCGCAGCAGTGACCATAATCACATGAACATCCACGTCTTCTTCAGTAAAGCTCAAATGACTCATTGTGGGTGCTCGGGATAGTGCATCTGCTAATACTATGTGTTTGCCTGGTGTGTCGATCAGTTCAAAGTCATATCTTTGCAGCTTCATCATGAGTCATTGAATCCTTGGAGACATCTCATTCAGGTTTTTTTTTTAAATGGCAACCAGTGGGCAGTGGTCTGTCTCAACTGTGAAGGTGGGAAGTCCATATATGTAGCCATGGAACTTTTCTAGTCCAACTACCAAGCCTAGACATTCCTTTTCAATCTGGGCGTATCGACACTCAGAATCAGTCATAGACCTGGAGGCATAGGCAACAGGCTTCCAATCTTCACCCTCTGCTTGTGGCAAGACCGCGCTTAGGCCATCTTTTGATGCATCCGTTGACACTTTGATTCTCTTTGTTGGGTCAAAGAAGGTGAGTACAGGTGTGGTTTTCAGCACTGTTTTGAGGTTCATCCACTCTTGTTCATGTCTTTCTGTCCATGCGAACTCATTTGTTTTATGTAGCAGGTCTCGCAGACAGGCTGTCCTGGCTGACAAGTTAGGAATGAACTTTCCAATGAAGTTTATCATCCCCATGATGCGTAGCATTCCTTTTTTGTCAGTGGGTCGGGGCATGTTGAGTATGGCATTTACTTTTTCCATATCTGGCTCTATTCCTTTACCAGATAGATTATCTCCTAGGAAAGTGACTTCCTGGACGCCAAACTGACACTTGGCTTTGTTGAGCTTCAGTCCATTCCGGCTATGCTCTGTAGCACTTTAGTAAGTCTCTCATTGTGTCCTTTCAGTGTGGAGCCCCAGATGATGATGTCATCAACATAGACCCGAACTCCTTCCAGACCTTCAATTATGTGTTCCATCGCTCTATGAAAGATTTCAGATGCAGATATTATCCCGAAAGGCATTCTGAGGAAACAATACCTGCCAAATGGTGTGTTGAAGGTACAGTATTTGGTGCTCTCTTCATCCAGTTTTAGTTGCCAAAATCCTTGTGTGGCATCGAGCTTTGTGAAGTATCTGGCACCTGACATTTCACTGGTGATTTCTTCTCGCTTGGGAATCTGGTAGTGTTCACGTTTTATGTTTGCATTTAAGTCCTTTGGATCCATGCTTACTCTTAGATCATTGTTCTTTTTCTTTACACATACCATGGAGTTAACCCAGTCTGTTGGCTCTTCAACTTTCCTGATGACTCCTAGTGTGGTCATTCTGTCCAGTTCATTCTTGAGCCGGTCACGCAGGGGTGCTGGAACTCTCTGTGGAGCATGTACCACTGGCTGAGCATCCTCCTTTAGCTGGATCTTGTAAGTGAATGGTAGAACTCCAAATCCTTTGAACACATCCTGGAAATTACTCACTACAGAATCCATTGAGTTATCTGGTCTGCTTATGGCACAGTTTATACGGTAGACTCTCTTGACCAGTTCTAAGTCCTCACAAGCTTTGTCACCTAGTAGTGAATCAAGTCCTTCAGCCACAACAGAAAACATGAGATGATGCACTTTGTCTTTGACTGTCACTTTAAGTCTGCATACACCTAAGCTATCTATTTTCTGTCCATTATAGTTCTTCAGTAGTACTGACTTTTTTTGTATTTTGGCCTTTTCTTTCATATTTTTAATGTCACTCATACTGATTAAGTTTGCTTTTGCCCCAGTGTCTAGTTTCAATGTAACTAATGCTCCATTTACCTGCAGTGGCATCATTCATTTGTCCTCTTTTACTGCATTAATTTTATGTTCAGCATTGTCCATTCCTGAGGGCTGCACATTTTCTGTATCCTTTTCTATATTGTCACATGACACCATTCCTACAAAAAATGTCTCACTTAAATCAGTGTCCTCTTTTACTGCATTAACTTTATGTTCTTTCTTTGTTTTTCCTTTTGAAAAGCATTGTTTGGCAAAGTGATTGTTTCCATTACATTTTGTGCACATTTTCCCAAACGCTGGGCATTGTCTTGACTGGTGCTGGTAACCACAGCATTTACAATTAAAAATTCCATCCTCCAATTGCTTTGCATTCCTGTTCTGCCCATGTTTCTTCCCCTTGCAGGACACAGCACCGACAGCTGCACTGTCACTCACTACAGTCGCACCATTATTAATTTCACTGAAAGTCTTTGCGTGCTGCTGAGCTAGCTCACTGGCATGGCATATTTTCACAGCATCCTTCAATGTTAGTTCGGTTTCTCTCAACAGACGTTCCCTGACCTTTTTATCATGAATACCAAACACAATCTGGGCACGAATCATGGATGATTTCAGTTCAGAGAAATTACATGTCTGTGCTTTCAGTTTCAGATCAGTCACAAAGCTATCAAAAGTCTCATTTTGCTGCTGCGTCCATGAACAGAACACGTACCTCTCATAAGAACATAAGAACATAAGAAATAGGAGCAGGAGTAGGCCAATCGGCCCCTCGAGCCTGCTCCGCCATTCAATAAGATCATGGCTGATCTGATCCTAACCGCCAATCCACTATCACAGAACCATCTCCTGAATCTAACAGAATTAGACACACGAAATAGGAGCAGGATCAGGCTACACGGCCCCTGGGCCCGCTCCGCTACCCACAGGGCCATGACCGATCCAAACCTAGCCTCATGTCCAAATTCCTGCCCGTTCCCCGTAACCCTTAATTCCCTTTACTTCTAGGAAACTGTCTATTTCTGTTTTAAATTTATGTAATGATGTACAGGTCTCATAGGTCTCGTTCTTTTTGGGAGAACAACGTGTATCAAACTTCTTTAGCTCATCATCCATTTTTTCTCTGTCCTCCTCTTGATCAAATACAAACATACTAAATACCTCTATCACCTCACCTGCGGGCCTGCAACCGTGAGCAGCAACGCTATTTTCCTTGCATCTGGCTTTGTACCGAACCCGATGGCGGCAATGTAGAGTTCGAATTGTTGTTTGAAAGTCCACCAATTGCAGTCAACATTCCCCGTGAGTTTCAAACCCTCCAGTGGCTTCAAATTCTCCATGTCGCGTTTTGCAATATTCAGCAGATATTACCACTCCTGGTACCATGTTATGTTCATAAATAAATAGACATTTTTATTATGAACAGCTAGCTTGTGCTAGTCATTTATTCAGCCATATTGACTTGTATACAGTAGCCATGTTCACTCTCCCGACCTGTGCCTCGTGTTAAACAAGACAACTCATATAGATGAAGCCCACTACTAAAACATACAGCTACACCGAGTGTACCATTCTAGAATGACATGTTACTGCATATCATTACAAGCAAGAGCGCGCAATGCGCTTTGCAAGAATAGCGGGCTTCCCCATGGTCCAGAGCGCCATTGACTGCATGCATGTGGCTTTGCGGGCGCTGCAAGAGAATGCGGAGGATTTCCACAACCGAAAGGGCTTCCATTCATTGAACGTCCAGTTGGTCTGTGACCACAGACAGCTGATACTCGCTGTCAATGCCCGCTTTCCAGGCAGCAGCCACGACGCCTTCATCCTGTGCCAGACTTCTGTGGCAGACCTTTTTGAGGCCCTGGCTCACCCAGGAGGCTGGCTTCTCGGGGACAAGGGCTATCCTCTGTGCACCTGGCTGATGACCCCGCTCTGTTCGCCCAGCACCCCTGCTGAAGAACGATACAATGAGAGCCATCAAGCTACCAGGAACATCGTTGAGCACACAATCGGCATGCTCAAACAACAGTTCCGCTCTCTGAACCATTCCGGAGGAGCCCTTCGGTACTCACCTGAGTGAGTCTCCCACTTCGTTGTTGTGTGCTGCATGCTGCATTACCTGGCAATCCTCAGGACTCAGCCAATGACACCAGACATTGGAGCACCAGCAGAGAAGGAGGAGGAGGAGAAGGAGGAGGAGGAGGAGGAGCAGCAGCACCAAGACGGGAGGGAGGCACAAAATGCAAGGGCCGTCCGTCCGCGTCTTATAGCAAGTCATAGAAACATAGAAACTAGGAGCAGGAGTAGGCCATTCGGCCCTTCGAGCCTGCTCCGCCATTCAATGAGATCATGGCTGATCATCCAAACCCTAGCACCCGGTCCCTACACCCACAGCCATCCCACCCAAGCCCTATCCCCGTAACCCCACATATTTAATCCCCCCTAACACTAAGGGCCAATTTTTTTTTTTTAATCATGTCGTTTCTAGGCCCCCTCTGAGAGAATGGCTTCTGCCATTCAAAGAACATGAATGGAACCATGCCGCAACCCCTAAGCTGGTCAAGGCAAAAATTAGTTCAAAGAGCAAACATGCACATTCTGAATAAAGACATTTCTTTATTTAGCAAACTGTGGGCCCTTCCCACATGACAAAATAATAGAGAGAAACCCCCAAAAAATCAATCAGTCACATAACTGGCTCTCACAACCTGGAGACAATGACCAAAACAGTAACAAAAATATGACCACGATCCTTGGCCTTCAATAAAACAATTAACAACATTTTGCCACACCTCCTACTTTTTGCTCTTCGAGAGTGATCTGCTTCGCTTGCGAGATTCGCCCCTTCCCACCCTGCAGCTCCTCCGCAATGGGACCCCTGTGGCTGCAGCAAGGCTGGGGGAAGGCTGCTGAGTGTCAGAAACTGAGACTGCAGATGCCCTTGAGGGGTGGCCTGGATCAGCTCTGGGCCTGGAGGGCCCGGATGCTGACTGCTCCAACTCTGCATGGGCGGCACCAGTCTGTCCTACAGGTGGTGGCAGCTGCAGTGGAGAAGTGACAGTGCTGGCAGCAGGAATGCTGTCATGCTGAGAGAGGACAGCAACTCCCTGTTCGGCCGACACACTGGCACTCCCAAGGGGCAGCACTGCAGCATGCGGAGCAACCTGCTGAAGCACAGATTGCTGGCCTGCTGTGGCGGGGTGAGGGCCCCAGTGAATCCTGCCCGATCCAGCGAGGGTGGCAGCAGTCAGTGCTCGTGTGGCCTCAATCTGCGTCTGCATGAGACCAGCCACTGACTGCATTGCAGCACTAAGCAATTGTGCGGCAGCTGCCTGTGCTGCGCCGACGTCCTGGGCAATCCTTGCCTGTGCTGCGCCGAAGTCCTGGAGACTCCTTGCCAGTGACTCAATGGAATCTGGCATCCTTGCCACTGCAGCCATGAGCTCAGTGTGCCTGTGCTCCGCCTGGGTGCTCATTTCAGCGAGGAGCCGCACCTCTTCTGCGCTCACTGTAGCAGGACTCGAGGCCAGACTCTCCCTCCGGGGAGAAGGCCGCCGAGCTTCCCTACCCCCCCCACCGCATTGCTGCAGCCCGCTGGGCCCCGGAGCTTCACCCTCCTCAGACCCTTCCCCCCTGCTCCCCTCCAGGGAAGACGTGTCCCCATTATGGCCATGTGCTGCCTCGGCTGAGGGTGGCACTGATGGTCCGGCTTCCTCCTCGTCGTCGCCTTCAGAATCACTCACAGTGGCAGCTTGAGGGCCCGCCTCCTCACCTGGTGAATCAGCATCTGAAAGCAGGGAGGTACAGGAGTGGCTTTAGCGTGAGGACAGGGTGGCAGCGAGGGAGGCATGAGTGCTGCAATGCACTGTATTGGTTCGATAGTGGCAAAGGATGCTGGTGTGAGGAACAAGTGGAAGGAGAAAGGTCAAAAAGGTGATGACCTTACCATTGCTGTCCATAACGGGGTCGGCATCTCCAGTGGCGACGGGGCCAATCATCCGGCCTGCCATAATCCATTGGGCTCGCTGCTTCAGATCGGTCAGGGCTTGAAGGTGAGGCCGGCCTCCCCCGGTCCGTTGCTGCTGCCTCCTGTTATGTGCCAGCTTGCCCTGCAAGAGAAAGGACGGGCTCTGAGTACAGTGTGCCGCCCTGATCTTGGCTGCAATGCCTCCCATGGTGGAATAGCCCTTATAGTGTGCAGCCCTGATCTTGGCTGCACTGCCTCCCATGATCAAATAGCCCTTACAGTGTGTAAAGTGCTGAATGTGCGTGTGAGTTTCCTGAAAGGACCATAGGTGTTGGATGAGGGCTGGGCATTGGGGCTTTCAGGACCCTTTGGCCATAAAGTGAGGTCAACATGCAGGGATGAAGAGGATTCTGAAAAGGGCACTCACCCTGACGGCCCGAGTGAGGTCGTTGAACTTCTTCCTGCATTGCACAGGGGTCCTAGGCACCATGCTGCTGGAGGTCACTCTGTGAGCCACCTCCCTCCAAGCTTTTCGATAGTCGCTGGGCAGCGGCCTCCTGCCACTGTCCAGGTACAGGAGAGATCGCCTGCGCTCCACCGCGCCAACCAGAACCTCCAAGCCCCCCTCGCTGAACCGCTGCGCTTGCTCCCTGGCCCTCTCCATGGCCTTGGCTTAAGTACGTGGCAACAGGTCTGTCCAGGCCGAGATTCAGGGCTCCGATGCGCAGGGTGTGGCTGCAATTCAAGATCAACCCTCCCTTTTAAGAGCTGACCAGCGCCAGCGTGTCTGTGTGCAATCGCTAACTGGCCGCACCTGCGCTGCGCCCGCCCTCGGAGGTAGCGCCTCGCTCCTCCAGCTTAGCACCTTAAGACAGCCGTGCAGCGCCTGTTTTAGCGCTCCAAGCACCTCCTGGGGGCGAAGGAGGCCAATTTACCAGTAGGTGGCGATAATTTGCGCTGGGTGCAAAATTTCGTGCCCAACCGATACTTACGCCCCAAATGGGGCGATACCGAATTTCTCCCCCAAAAGATCTTGGCTTGACAGATCGTGATGTAGAACTGGAATCAGTTTGGGTGGAGCTAAGAAACAGCAAAGGGCAGAAAATATTGGTGGGAGTTGTGTATAGGCCACCAAACAGCAGTGGTAATGTAGGGCACAGTATCAATCAAGAGATTAGAAGTGCATGTAACAAGGGCAATATGGTAATCATGGGGAACTTTAATCTACATATTGACTGGGCAAATCAAATTACCACTAATGGTGTGGAGGACGAATTCTTGGAATGCATGTGAGATAGCTTCCTGGATCAGTATGTGGAGGAACCCACCAGGGAACAGGCTATTCTGGATCTGGTACTGTGTAATGAGAAAGGGCTAATCAATAATCTTGTGTTAAAGGGGCCTTTAGGGACAAGTGACCAGAATATGATTGAATTTTATATTAAGTTTGAGAGTGATGTAGTCCAATCTGAAACTAAGGTCTTGAATCTAAACAGAGGAAACTACAAGAGTATGAGGGATAAGTTGGCCATGGTAGATTGGGAGACTACACTAAAAGGTATGAAGGTGGACATACAGTAGCTAACATTCAAGGAAATAATGCATAATTTGCAACAAACATATATCCCTCCAGGACATAAAAACCCAAAGGGAAAAGTGATCCAACCATGGCTAACAAAAGAAATTAAAGCTAGTATTATGTCAAAGGAGGAAGCTTATAAAGTAGCCAGGAAAAGCAGTCAGCCTGAGGATTGGGATCTTTTCAGAAATCAGCAAAGGGGGACCAAGAAATTGATAAAGAAAGGGAAAATGGAATATGAGCACAAACTAGCAAAAAACGGATTGTAAAAGCTTCTATAGGTATGTGTAAAGGAAAAGGCTGGTGAAGGTCCTTCACAGTCAGAGACAGGAGGATTTATAATGGGGATAGAGGAAATGGCTGAGAAATTAAATAAATACTTTGTTTCTGTCTTCACGGAGGAAGACACAAAAAACCTCCCAGAAATACGAGAAAACCAAGGGTGTGGCGAGAATGAGGAACTTAAAGAAATTATTATTAGTAAAAAACAGTACTGGCAAAATTAATGGGACTAAAAGTTGATAAATCTCAAGGACCGGATGACCTACATCCTAAGGTTTTGAAAGAGGTGGCCATAGGGATAGTGGACGCATTGGTTGATCAGCCGTGATCTCATTGAATGGTGGAGCAGGCTCGAGGGGCCAAATGGCCTACTCCTGCTCCTATTTTCTATGTTTCTATGTTTTTTTTCACAATTCTATACATTCTGGAACGGTTCCTGCAGATTGGAGGATAGAAAATGTAACCCCGCTATTTAAGAAAGGAGGGAGAGAGAAAACGGGGAACTACAGACCTGTTAGCCTCACATCAGTAGTTGGGAAAATGCTGGAATCTATTATAAAGGATGCAATAACTGGGCACTTAGAAACTAATAGTAAGATTGGGCAGAGTCAGCATGGATTTATGAAAGGGAAATCCTGTTTGACAAACCTATTGGAGTTCTTTGAGGATGTAACTGGTGGAGTAGACAAAGGGGAACCAGTAGATGTGGTGTATTTGGATTTTCAGAAGGCCTTCGATAAGGTCACACATAAGAGGTTGGTGAACAAAATGAGGGCACATGGAATTGGGGGTAATATACTAGCATGGATTGAGAATTGGTTAACAGACAGAAAACAAAGAGTAGGGATAAACGAGTCTTTTTCAGGACGGCAGGCTGTGACTAGTGGGGTACCGCAAGGATCGGTGCTTGGGCCCCAGCTATTCACAATCTATAACAATGATTTGGATGAGGGGACTAAATGTAACATTTCCAAATTTGCTGATGACACAAAGCTAGGTGGCAGTGTCAGTTGCGAAGAGGATGTGAAGAGGCTTCAAGGGGATCTCGACATGCTCAGTGAGTGGGCGAGAAGATGGCAGATGGATTATAATGTGGATAAATGTGAAGTTATCCACTTTGGTAGAAAAAACAGAAAGGCAGAGTATTTCATAAATGGTGAAAGATTGGGGAATGCAGATGCTCAAAAGGACCTGTGTGTCCTTGTACATGAGTCACTGAAAGTGAATGTGGAGGTGCAACAAGCCATTAGGAAGGCAAATGGTATGCTGACCTTCATTACAAAAGGATTTGAGTACAGGAGTAAAGAAGTCTTACTCCAATTATATAGGGCCTTGGTGAGACCACACCTGGAGTACTGTGTACAATTTTGGTCTCTTTACCTAAGGAAGGATATACTTGCCATAGAGGGAGTGCAACGAAGGTTCACGAGATTGATTCCTGGGATGGCGGGACTGTCGTACGAGAAGAGATTGAGTAAACTAGGCCTGTATTCTCTTGAATTCAGAAGAATGAGAGGGGATCTCATTGAAGCATACAAAATTATTACAGGTCTTGATAGGGTGGATGCTGGGAGAATGTTTCCCTTGGCTGGGGTGTCTAGAACTAGGGGCCACAGCCTCAGGATAAAGGGTAAGCCATTCAGGACTGAGATGAGAAGAAATTTCTTCACACAGAGGGTGGTGAATCTTTGGAATTCTCTACCCCAGAGGGCTGTGGAGGCTCAGTCATTGGGTGTATTCAAAACAGAAGTTGATAGATTTCTGACTAATAAGGGCATCAAGGGATATGACGATAAGGCCGGTGAATGGAATTGAGGCAGAAGATCAGCCATGATCTCATTGAATGGCAGAGCAGGCTCGAAGGGCCGAATGGCCTACTCTTGCTCCTATTCTTATGTTCTTATGTTATGAATCTCACTGCACGCTAAACTAAGTGTTAGCGCTCAAAGAAAGGACTGGGGTGTTAAATCAAGCGCTTACTGCCTAGCTCAGTGGAGTTAGACTCAAAGCGCTAAGCAATTTCAGATGCAGTCTAATCACTAGTCATCATTGCCACAGGCTCTTTCCAGTTCTTAAAGGGGAGGTTCATTCATGCTGCAGAACCTCATTCTCAGCATTGCTGATTCTGCAGCTGTCTCAGCAAGCAGCAGAAGGCCAAGGAGAAGGAACAGGACCACTGAAGGAGGTTTCATTATGACAGATCAAAGGCCCAGGGAGAGAGCTCACAGGTTCTGCGACCAATCATTGGAGGCCTTGGTCCTCACTGTGGAGAGACGGAGGGCAGTGCTCTACCCGACGAGTGGCAGGAGGCCCTCGCCGCAAGTCTTCCGCGCCATTTGGAGGGAGGTAGCCCAGCAGGTCACACGCAGCACTATAGTCCCCAGAACCCACACACAGTGCAGGAAGAAATTTAACAACGTCACTCGGGTGGTCAGGGTGAGTAATGCCTCAACAAATGCTACATACCACCATCTGAACCTCAGTCTGCACACACTGCCCAAAACACCACACCCCCAGCACTCACTCACCAACAATCGCTACCTACCAACATTCACACGCACAGCTCACACCTTGCACACAATGACAGCTATTCAACTATGGCAGGCACAACTCCAGAACACATTGCTCCACACTCACTCACACACTTTCCTTTCTCTTGCTGGCCAAGGTCACTAACAACAGGAGGGAGCAAGAGCGCACAGACGGGTGACAACCTGACACCCAACCACTTTCTGAGCTGGAGCAAAGAGTGCTGCAAATCATTGCATGCCAGGTGGTGGGCACTATGGCCACCGGTGACGTTGACCCTCTTGGGGACAACAACGGTATGTTCATCCCTACTCCTCCTTCTCACATCCCACTTCCCCCTCACTTCACAAACCTTTTCCACTTTCCAGCTAATCATGCTGTATGCATGCCTTTCTCCCTCCCTGTCCCCTCCCCTCACCTTAACCCAACTCTTCAGCTTTCAGATAATGAGCAAACAGCGGAGCAGCCTGTCCCTGAGAGCACTGCAGAGAGCGAGATGGAAGGAGAGGAGAATGAAGAACACGCCGCGTCACTGCATGTCTCACCCGCAGGGACAAGCTTAGATACTGGCACTACACGTTCTTTAAAGACTAGAATAGCAGAGGGGTCTGCACAGGTTGATGCACCGGGGATGAGCGGGCTGCAGCAAGGCCAGGGGAAAGGGTAACTCGGGAGTCAGCTCCCCGGAGGGCGAGTTCGCGCACGAGTTCTGCTGCACAAGACTCAGATGAGGACCTCGATAAGGAGGCCTTTAGAAGAAGGGTGATGGGCATGCACACCGAGATGATAGGTGCAATGGCAAGAATGCCCGATAGCCTGTCGGCAATGGTGAGGAGTGTGGAGGAGTCCAGCTCCAACATTGCACAGAGCTCTGCACAACCCATGGAGCCCATCATTTGCAGTCTGCAAAGGATGGTGGACTCCCAGAGAGACCGTGGTGACCCAGACCTCATGCCGCATGTGATGGGCGATATCGCAGCTTCCATTGCAGCACAGGTGGAAGCGATGCAACGTCTTAGTGCTGTAATGCGGTCTATGCTTGGTGCCATCGATTCTCAGACTGCTCTCATGCAGTCTCAGCTTGATTGACCACCGGCTGGGTCGACCACTGGGGCTTTCACAGTGTCGCAGCAGGCCAACAACCTGTCTCTCCAGCAGATTGGTAGTGATGCTGATGTGCTGCCCTGAGGGAGTGGCAGTGGGTCAGTGGAGCAGGAAACTGCTATCTTCTCTCAGGATGACAGCATTCCTGCTTCCATCACTGATACTCTGCCATTGCCCTTGTTGCTGCCTTGTTGCATCCAGTCAGCCCAGACTGCTGCTGCCCATGCTGAGGTGGTGCAGTCTACAGCCAGGCCTTCCAGGCCCAGAGCTGGTCGAGGACGTCCTGCAAGGCCATCTGAACTCTCCCGCACGGACACTCAGCAGCCTTCCACCCGCCATGATGAAGCCACTGGGCCAACACCTCGTAGGAGCACTAGGGTAGGCAAAGGCAGTGTAACGAGGGACACTAAGGGATTGCACAAGGGTAAATAGCTGATATTGTTGTTGTAAATAGGTGTTCACTGATTATTGATAAATTTATTAATTGGCTTTGAATAATTTTGTGGGGTCTCTCATTTCAGCTTTGCACTGTGATATGGCCTGCAACACGAATGGAATGATGGGGATGTGGTGAGCAACGGGGATCTGGGGTTTAATTTATTGGAACCGCAGTCTGATGAGATGGTCACGGACCACCCTTCCAGAAGGCTGATTGAGTAGCTGCCTCCTCCCTCGCTCCTGTTCCTCCTCCTCCTCATCTTCCTCTTCCTCCTCATCCTCGCACTCCTCCTCCTCTCCCTCTTCCTCCTCCTGAGCTGGTCCCGCAATCCCTGGTGGCAAGGGCTGGGCCCTCATGATACCAAGTTGTAGAACATGCAGCACACTATGGCGAAATGGGACACCCACTCAGCCGAGTACTGGAGGGCTCCTCGCGAGCGGGTAAGGCAGCGGAACCGTTGCTTGAGCACCCTGATGGTCTGCTCGATGATGTTCCTGGTGGCAGCATGGCTCTCATTATATGAGTGCTGAGCAGAAGTGTTGGGGTTGCGGAGGGGAGTCATGAGCCAAGTGGAGAATGGATAGCCCTTGTCTCCGACCAGCCAGCCCTGAGCTTGACGTGGTGGCTGGAAGTGTGCTGGCATACTGGTCTGGCGCAGGATGAAGGCATCATTGCTGCTGCCAGGATAGCGGGCATTCACATTGAGGATTCACTGCCTGTGGTCGCATACCAACTGCACATTAAGTGAGTGTTAACCTTTGGGGTTACAGAAGATCTCAAGATTTTTATGCAGTGCCCACAAAGCCACGTGGGTGCAGTCAATGGCGCCCTGAACCACGGGGAACGCCGCTATCCGGGCAAAGCCACATGCACGTTCGCCCTGCTTCTCTCTGGTGATGGGGAAGGAAATGTAGTCCCTTCTCCTACTGTAGAAAACCTCTGTAACTTCCCAGATGCAGCGATGGACGGCGAACTGCGGGTTGGTCACTCCCTATATCTCCTGTTCCAGACTGGAAGTTACTGCTGGCGAAGAAATTGAGGGCGGCGGTGACCTTTGACTGCCACTGAGAGAGCCGTGGTTGACCTGATTTGAGGCTCGAGGTCTGGTTGCAGGAGGTGGCAGAGTTCAGTGACCACATCCTTGCTGAAGCAGGGCCTTCTAATGCGCTGCTCCTCACTTAATTGGAGGTAGGAGAAGTGCTCTTGGAATACCCTTGGAGGATACGGCCTCCTGTTGAGAGCTCTGATGGCTCTCTGCCTCCCTCTGGCCACATCTTGCAATCTTTCTCTGCTCCCTCCTCCATAGATCCTGGAGGGCGAGGTCGACTGCCAGTACAGCCCCCCTTAATATAACAATGTGTAGCACTTTGAAATTTTGTCAGAATAAATGTAACTAATTTTTAGTAGTCACAACACTCCTGATACTAAAGAACCATTAATTGACTGAATTAAACTCTTGCACAATCGCAAACTGACAAGGAAGCAGTGAAACAGCACTAACCTGACAGCTGCGACTGATCCCTTTAAATATTGCCCCTGGAGCCGCCATCCGCCTGCTTCATGTCTCTTCTTCCTGTCATTGTCGGGGCGAGGCATTAAGGCAGGAGGTGGTAGTCAATTTGGCAGATCATGCGCTCAGTCAGCGTTGCACAGTAAAGCCCCAGGTGCTAACTGTTAGCGGCGACGCTAAGGGGCGACTGGATGTGGCCTGCGGCACTGGATTCGCCTCGCCCTGGCGCTACTTTATTAGCGCCCCATTGGCACCCCTGCCAGGCATTAACGGGAGGCACTAACCAACTGAATTTCTCTTGGATTCTTATTTAATTATTTTGCAAACTTAAACTGATATCATTTGGGATTAATTTTAATCAACTCTGACCTGTCTGTCCGCGACCTCACAGAATCACAGAAATCACAGAAACCACACAGTGCAGATAGAGGCCATTTCGGCCCATCGAGCCTGCACCGACACATATCCCACCCGATCCCCGTAACCCCTACACCAACACATATCCCACCCTATCCCCGTAACCCCACGTATTCAATCCCCCTAACACTAAGGGTCAATTTATCATAGCCAATCAACCTAACCCGCACATCTTTGGACTGTGGGAGGAAACCGGAGCACCCGGAGTAAACCCACGCAAACACGGGGAGAATGTGCAAACTCCACACAGACAGTCGCCCGAGGCTGGATTCGAACCCGGGTCCCTGGCGCTGTGAGGCAACAGTGCTAACCACTATGCCACCGTGCTGCCCGTCACTACACTTTTCCAATGAAGCGCAACATAAGCTCGAGGGACAGCACCTCATCTTCCTGTTAGGCACTTTACAGCCTTCTGGACTCAACCTCGAGTTCAACAATTTCAGACTATAACCTCTGCTCCCAGTTTTTTGGATGGCAGCTGTTGCTGATTGTAATATATTTGGGTAAAACAAATGAAGGAGAGAGACACAATGAATTGCTAGTCCATGTGCTTACTTTACTAGGCCAGAGCGAACTGAGCATGCTTATACTAAAGCACGTGCCAAAGCATGTGATAATACATTATACTGCTTTCCCCCTTAAAAAAAGTATGTATTCCCCTCTCAAAAACAACAAAACTATGGTCCTACCTTTCCCAGCATTGCATGTATGACATAGCAAAAACTTTTGGCTTTTTTTCTTTTAAGTTAACTACAAATTCTACAAATGATCTACAATCTACGCAGTCCGTGTCCATATGCAGCAAGACCTGGACAACATTCAGACTTGGGCTGACAAGTGGCAAGTAACATTCGCACCACACACGTGCCAGGCAATGACCATCTCCAACAAGCGAGACTCTAACCATCTCCCCTTGACATTCAATGGCATTACCATCGCTGAATCCCCCACTATCAACATCCTGGGGGTTATCATTGATCAGAAACTGAACTGGACCAGCCATATAAATACTGTGGCTACAAGAGCAGGCCAGAGGCTAGGAATTCTGCGGCGAGTGTCTCACGTCCTGACTCCCCAAAGCCTTTCCACCATCTACAAGGCACAAGTCAGGAGTGTGTTGGAATACTCTCCACTTGCCTGGATGAGTGCAGCTCCAACAACACTCAAGAAGCTCGACACCATTCAGGATAAAGCAGCCCGCTTGATTGGCACTCCATCCACCACCTTCAACATTCACTCCCTCCACCACTGGTGCACTATGGCTGCAGTGTGTACCATCTACAAGATGCACTGCAGCAACTCACCAAAGCTCCTTCAACAGCACCTTCCAAACCCGCGACCTCTACCACTTAGAAGGACAAGGGCAGCAGACGCATGGGAACATCACCACCTACAAGTTCCCCTCCAAGCCACACACCATCCTGACTTGGACCTGTATCGCCGTTCCTTCACTGTCGCTGGGCCAAAATCCTGGAACTCCCTTCCTAACAGCATTGTGGGTGTACCGACACCATATGGACTGCAGCGGTTCAAGAAGGCGGCTCACCACCATCTTCTCAAGGGCAATTAGGGATGGGCACTAAATGCAGGCCTAGCCAGCGACGCCCACATCCCATCAATGAATAAAAAAATATAAAAATCAAGTTTAATAACAGGTTTGCGGAGTCTTCCTGATCTTCTTGCAGAAGGTTTTGGCGTTGAACCAATTTTGAGATTTTTTTTGTGTAGTTTTTTTTGTTGGTTCCGAACTCAAAGATGATCCTGTTTCTATTTCAGATTTGTTTGAACTTCAGTTTCTGAAGTCTGAACTGAGTCACACTCATATACGTGTTCATGATCAAGTGGTTCAAGGTAATGTCTTGGTTCATCTCTAGCAGAGATCATTTGATCTATATGAACACTTCGGATGTTGTCTCCAATTTTAAGCAAATATCTCTTGGTTTCACCAATGCCTACTATGGTTCCTACATCCCACTTGTGTGAACTCAACTTTCCAGGGAACTGAGAACACAAACACACTTGTTGGGCTGGATTTTACCAGCCCTGAGGAGGTGGGTCTGGAGGTGGGACTGCTGGGAAAATCAAAAGAAATGGGAGCGGTTCCCGAGCCCGCATCCAACCTGCCTCCAACCAATGTTCCCAGGAGTTGGGCACCTGATTTGTACAGGGACCTGACTCCTAGTGGTGGGAAGTGGATTATAGCCACTTAACTGCCTGTTAACAGGTAGTTATCAGGCAGTTAAGAGGCTTTTTCCCATTTTGAGACTTTTGCTGTGGGCTTCCCGATGTTGGGGAACCCCACCAGGGTAAGTGAGGCTGGTTTTTGGGTCTGTTGTTATGTTTGTGTATAGATGACGGTGCAGAAGTGGTGTGAAGGATTCAATGGGACACTGATGAGTATCAGAGGTAAGAAAATGTTGGGAAAGTCATTTTTAATGTGTTTAGATTTTTCTGTAGGTGACAAGCTTTGAAGTGTTTGTGTGGCCTCACCTCATTGGGAGAAGTGACAGCTCGCTTCTGTACCCTCAGCTACAGCTGCCATCTGTTTTATCCTAAGGCGAGAGTCATTGGAGAGCCTGGGTGCAAGGGCTCACCTTTGTACAGTAATTGTCAGTGTTGACAGCACCTCACTGCTGTCAAACACTGAAAGATCATTTGTCAAAAATAAAAGGTTCATGTCACTTTAAGAAAGCCGGCAGATAAAACATCATCAACTGACATCATCTGACACCGGCTTTCCCTTAATTGGCCGGCTAGCCCGCAGGGTGGGCTTAACAAGGTCAATCAGGGGAAAATAGCATCTATGCATCGGACGTCACTGGGGGCAGGACGAGAACCTGGAAGGCAGCAGTCCAACCTCCAACTCGTCTCAGCCCGTTTTGTTTGAAACTGCATTCTTTCTGATTGCTGTCATAATAACGTTTCTGACTCAACTGTTTCTGTTCAACTCTTGAGGCCTAATTTGGTTGAACAAGACTCAATCATGTTCTCAATCTCCTCTTCATCAAGAGTTCTGCTGGGGTATGTCCAGTTGTAGTGTGCGGAGTAGTTCTGTACTTCAGCAAGAAATTTGCCAAACGTTGCTTCATGCTGAATCCCAAACAACCCTGCAACACTTGCTTTTTGAGAGCTTCTTTTACTATTCTGACTGACCTTTCGGCTACTCCGTTCGAAGCTGGATGATATGGTGGAACGAGAGTGTCTTTGATATCGTTTTGTTTCATGAATTCTTGGAATAGAACAGAACAGAACTGAGGGCCATTGTCAGAAACAAGCTCTTCAGGTAAGCCATGACATGCAAAGATAGACCTTAACTCATCTATGGTACATTTAGTTGTAGTATTTGAACCCGTGTGTTTCACTTCAATCCACTTTGAGTAACTATCCACAAGTACCAGGAAATTATCATTTGCTTTCTCACGGAGGTCTACATGTTCTCTCTGAAAAGGTCTACTTGGCCATGACCAGGATCACTGTCCAATCCAGGCCAGTAAACAAAGCTTCTTGCAATTGATTTCATATTAATGATCCCTGGATGTTCAGTATGAAGTTTGGCCAGAATTCTATCTCTCAAAGAAGTAGGTACCACCATTCTGTTTCCCCACTTGATACAATGTTGCTCACAAGACAATTCAGTATGATGGTTATGGCATGGTTTCAATTCTGTGTCCATACATTGATCAGTCCATCCATTCATGGTGTTTTCATACACTCTTTTCAGTACTGAGACTTTTTTGAGTCTCATCTGCAATCTCAGTTGCATTCATGGGAAAGTCTTTGTCAACTGCATCTAGCGTGAAAATCTCATAGAAACATAGAAACATAGAAAATAGGAGCAGGAGTAGGCCATTTGGCCCTTCGAGCCTGCTCCGCCATTCAATGAGATCATGGTTGGTCATCCAAATTCCAGTACCCTGTCCCTGCCTTCTCCCCAAATCCCTTGATCCCTTTAGCCTTAAGAAATATATCCAACACTTTCTTGAATATACTTAATGAACTGGCCTCCACCGCCCTCTGTGGCAGAGAATTCCACAGGTTCACCACTCTCTGGGTGAAGAAATTCCTCCTCATTTCAGTCCTAAATGGCTTACCCCTTATCCTTAGACTATGAACCTTGGTTCTGGACTCCCCGGCCATCAGAAACATCCTTCCTGCATCTAGTCTGTCCAGGCCTGACAGAATTTTATAGGTTTCGATGAGATCCCCTCTCAATCTTCTAAACTCCAGTGAGTATAAGCCCAATCGACATAATCTCTCTTCATACGTCATTCCTGCCATCCCAGGTATCAGCCTGGTGAATCTTCGCTGCACTCCTTTCATGGCAAGAACGTCCTTCCTCAGGTAAGGCGACCAAAACTGCACACAATACTCAAGGTGTGGTCTCACCAAAGCTTCACTCCCAACATATGAGTCTTCATGTGGCAACCTGGACAAGGCATCTGCGATTGCGTTTTGCTTTGAAGTGTGCTATTCCATCGTGTAGTCATATTGTGACGACAACACTGCCCAACGTTGCATTCTTGATGCGGCCATTGCAGGGATGGCAGATTTGGGCCCCAATATTGCTAGGAATGGTTTGTGATTGGTTATCAGGGTAAACTTGCTGCCGATCAGGAACTGTTGGAATTTCTTGATTCCAAACACTATTGCGAGTGCTTCCTTTTCAAATTGCGCGTAGTTTCTTTCACTCTTTGTGAGGGTTCGTGATACGAATGCGATTGGTTTCTCCTGGCCGTCATCCATAACATGGCTAATGACAGCTCCCACACCATAGCTGGAAGCATCACACGCTAACTTAAGCTCACGCTCTGTGTCGTAGTGCACAAGTAGAGCATCGCCAGAGAGACTTGTCTTACAAGCATCATAAGCTTCCTGTTGTGCTTTTGTCCACTTCAACTGCACATCCTTCTTGAAGAGCTCGTGCAATGGAGCTAACATGGTCACTAACTCAGATAAGAAACGTGCGTAGTACTGGACCATTCCAAGGAAAGATCTTGGGCTGGATTTTCATTCAGGGGCGGGATGGGGTCGTGTAATCCATGCGAATCTAAATGGATGTGGGAGAATGATGCAATTTTAACTTAATTGTCCAATTGAGTTCCAAAGTGTGGGAACCCTTGGCAAGTGAGTTTTTCCAGTCTGAAAGTCGCCTCCGATGACGTCATCATTGCTGCTGCATTTAAGGTCTACAGCAAGCCTTGCTTCTTCTGCAGACTGCCAGCCTTTTGGCCTTTGGTGTGAGAGGGACCTGGAGGCACCATGAGCAGCAGGAGAGCTAAGTCTGCTCCCAGATTTGATGATGTGGCCCTGCAAGCATTAGTTGATGGAGCTAGAGCACATAAGGAGGTGCTCTTCCCTTCTACAGGGAGGAAGGAGCCTCCCCAGCAGACCAAGACCGTGTGGAAACAGGTGGCAGAGGAGGTCAACTCCTTAGCAGTGACCTGCAGAACCTGTAGGAAGAGATTTCATGACCTTCTGCGCACTGGAAAATTGAATATGATTTTCCCATCACCCTCAATCTGATCCCCATTGCCTTTCTTTACCAGCACTCAACTTCAGCAATCTCTTCCTCCACATCCCACTTGACACAGACATCCATGCACCCTTACCCATTCCCTTTCTCTCTATGGTCACATTCACCTAACTATTCGACTATGCAGCCCTCACACTCCCTACCACTCTGATGCTATGCAAACAACTGACAACACACAGGGAGGGCCCTTGGTCTTGCCACCTCACTCCATCTTTGTCTCCTTCTAAGTATCTATGCTATGGAATCTCTACACTCACTCTTTCATTCTCACTCAACCTCCACTTGTCTCCCTCATTGCAGGAAAAGAGAGCTCACAATAAAAGAGAAAGAGCAAGGACAGGAGGAGGGCCACCCTCAGTAGCCCACCTCACCCCCTGGGAGGAGGCGGTCCTGGAAATCGTTGGAGTTGAGGAAGATGCGCAAGTGGGAGACGGACAGACGGGTGCAACACAGCAAGCTGGTGACAGACTAGTTTACCATCTCTCTCAGTGACATTGCATGAGTCGCTGATAATGATTCTGAAGCTGTAACAGATAGACTTATGAGCATCTGCAATATGCAATGTGCATGTAACCTTGGCATCACATCTCTGACTCTTTCCTTTACTCCCCCACAGGACCATTGAAAGTCCCCCGTCCCCCCTAGCCAGGAGGAACAGCCTGAACAGCCAGACTCCTCAGAGGAAGCTGCAACTTCTGAGGGCGCAGCGTCAGCAGAATTCAGCACACCCAGCACCAGCGCAGACACTCACACCTCAGTGGGACCCTCGGGAAATAGAGTAGTGTTGTCACCTGGTGTATCACAGCTCACAAGTGAGCATCAGCAGATTGTGGAGACAGGGACAGCAGTGGAGAGTCCTAGTCGGAGGGCGCAGGAATCTGCCAGCTCGGCTCAGCTGCATGTCGACCCTGTACCTCTGGGTCCATCCATAAGATCAGTGGTGCTGGAACTCCAGGAACAGATGTAGGAGTCTCTGGTAGGTTTTGTCTCCAGGGTCGCTGCGAGTGTGGAGCGAAAGGAGGAGTCCATAACGAACATGAGCAGAGCCTTTGTGGAGTCATTGGCGCATGAACGCATCACCACAGAAAGGATGGCAACCTCTGTGCAAATGATGTCAACCTCCGTCGAAAGGATGGCTGCAGTAGACGAGAGGATGGCTGCGGCCATGGAGGAGATAAGGCGCCAGAGTGCAGAAAACATGGTGAGATGTTCAGAATAGAATGACATCTCTGGAGGAGCAATGGTCATCTATTGAACAGAGAAACCAAACCTTCATGGAAGTCCTTCTGAGTAGGACTGCCAGTGCAGATACAGGTCCCCATGGTCCCCCTGATGTGCAGCAAGGTGCTCTCAAGCCACTTGCAGGCACTGAGGGGGACCTGACCCATGAGAGGGAAGTTAGTGGCAGACATCAAGGAAGTGGGAGCTCCTCTCCAAGCGCTCACAGTTCCATGCCACTGCAGAGCCCTCGGTCAGAGCTCCACCATAGTCCACACACAACTGAGATTGGCGTCTCAACCCCTGCACAGCCACAGGAGCAGCAGACTGTTGACGAGCCCTCAAAGGCTCACAACCCCAGAGGACGCCCACCAAAGGTGTTGAGACAGGAGCAGCAGGAATGTGAGCAAGGGCCCTCCACATCTGCTGAAGCCACAGGGGAAGCACCATGTAGGAGCATGCTGTAGTGTCCGTGTGTAGATAAAGACACTGAAGACAGGAGTTGGTTCATAGGTATTTGCTAAGCAAGTCTGGGGGGGTTTCTAAAGGATATACACAATACACAGGCTTATATAGCCCAAGTGGCAATTACCGGCATTACGCACACCTGGGGCTCTTAAAGGCACATACACCATAATTGCTCTTAAAGGCACATACACCACACATGCGTAAGAGAAAGATACTGCACAAATAGTCACAAGGGTAGTCACTTGGGTGAAATTTGATGTATTGTTAGAAAAAGCCATCAGATTAATAATGTTAATAAAAAATCTGATGGCTACTGCTGTAGTTGTGGCGTGGGTCATTTTGCGAATGGGACTTTCACATTGAGGGCTTAGAATTACTTGCAATTGTCAGTATGCTGGTCACGTAGCTAGGAATCCATAGGTTCTTGGCCATTGTCGATGCTCAGGTAAGAAGCTGCGAGGCAAAAGTGCTTGATTAGCTAGGCTAAGCAAATCTGGCCAAGATGAGTGCGTTCCTTGCATCACGGGCAGCAATGTTCTCGCATAATGCTGCTGCTGGTTGATGGGCCTCTGCAGGATGTTCAGTTTCGCTTTCCTCTTCCTCCTCCTCCTCCTCCGCCTCCTCCTCCTCCTCCTCCTCCTCCTGCTCCTCTGAAGAGGATATGTGAGGAGCCATTTGGTCCTCAGGCATCTGCAAGCCATGACGCTGTGCCATGTTGTGAAGTGCACAGCAAACCACGACAATTTTGGAGACCCTGGCTGTTGAGTACTGCAGGGCTCCACCAGATCTATCCAGGAATCTGAAGCGCATCTTCAGCAAACCGATGGTTTGCTCGATTATGGCTCTGGTGGACAAGTGGCTGGAGTTGTAGCTCTCCTCTGCTTCGTTGGATGGGCTCCTCAACAGCGTCATTAGCCACGTCCTCTGGGGATAGCCCTTGTCTCCAAGTAGCCATCCGTTAAGTTGGTCTGGTGGACTGAATAGCAGAGGCACACTAGACTGGTGCAGTATGAAGGAGTCATGGCAACTGCCAGGGTAATTGGCAAAAACATGCAAAATCTCCTTCTTGTGGTCACACACCACCTGAACATTAAGGGAGTGGGAGCCCTTGTGGTTGACAGAAATACCTGGATTGTGATGGGGTGTCTTAAGGGCCACATGTGTGCAGTCAACGACGCCCTGCACCCTCGGAAAGCCTGCCAGATTAGCTAATCCGACCGCTCGCACCGTGACACTAGCTTGATCCTTGGTGAAATGGATGTGATTGTGCGCGATGGCAAAGAGGGCATCGGTTACCAGCATGATGCAAGTGTGTGTGGCCACCTGGGAGATGCCACTGATGTCTGCTGCTGATCCCTGGCATGAGCCTGAGGCAAAAAAGTTGAGTGCGGTGGTGACTTTGACGGCCACTGGTAAGGCTTGTCCACCTGGTCCTCTGGGCTGCAGGTATTGTTGCAGCATTGCGCAGATGTCACTCACTACCTCTCATGAAAGTCGGAGCCGCCTTTGGCACTGCTGCTCACTCAGTTGAGATAGCTGACCCTGTGTCTGTCGACCCTGTTTGGGGGGTATCTCCTGCGCCAACGGGCTTCCAGGCGCTGGCCCCTTCTGGCCTGTGCAGCTTCAGGTGGGTGAGCAGCAGCTTGGCGCTCCTATTGTTGCTGCTGATGTTGGTGCTGCTGTTGTTCCTGGTTATGCTGTTGCTGCGGCTGGTGCTCGAGCTCATCTAATGCCCAGAAGGGAAGGAAATAAATGGTTCCCATGCTTCTGGTATATGCCTCAGTTGAGGAAGCGCTCAGTCAAGGTGGTGAGAGGGGTTTCCCAGGAGGTCACACTGGAGATGGGTGGTTAAGCCTTCTAAAAGATCCCCCAGACCTGAGACAACAAAGTCCTGCCACCTGCAAATGATGGCTGATCAAATCTCCTCTTTAATGGTTGACCTGCAGCTGATAGTCAGCAATTCAATTGTGCTCCCGCCAGGTTTCACCATCGTATTTCAGACCAGGCGTGTTTCATGTGTGAAAAGGGTTAAAATCGCAAAGGCCTTTCAAAATGGGATTAAAGGGGCAATTTAGTGCTTGTTAAGGGCCTTAACGGCCTATCCCTCCTCTTGGATGCGGGACGGAGACGGGACCACTAGACACAAATGAATTAAAATTGCTCGGAGGCGGGATGGAGGCGGGGTTGGTCCCGCCCACCAGTTTTCGCGATTTTAACCCCCCACACGCCTGCAATCCCGCCTCCACGGCTCAATGAAAATCCTGCCCCTTGACTCAGACACGTTCTGTGGCTTTGAACATTGATGACAGCATCAACCTTTTCCTTAACTGGTTGCAAACCATTTGCTTCAACCTTCAGACCAAGGTACACTACATTGGGATGCACAAAAGCACATTTGCTCCTTTTCAATTTGACACTGTGGGCATTCAACCTTTGAAGCACTATATGTTACACTTCTAGATTTTCTTCCTCACTGGTTGCTGCGATCAGCACATCGTCTTGCTTGCATAAGCAATTTGGAACTCCTTGCAAAATCTTATCCATCGTAGCCTGGAAGATTTTGGGGAGGACTTTACACCATACGGCAGCTTGATATATGAGTACAGTCCCTTGTGTGTGTTGATGGTGAGATACTGTTGACTCTCTTTGTCAACATTCAGCTGAGCGTAAGCATTAGACAGGTCAAGTTTGGAGAAAACCAATGAGTTTCTAGTTATGCTCATACTAAACCATGTGACAAACCATGCGATAATACATTACACTGATGATTCTGATATTCCCATTTACACCTCCTCTAGACCCATCTTTTGTTTCTTTACTTGTCCCATTATCATCTCTTTTTATAAAATAACAACAGAAAATGCTGGAAAAACTCAGCAGGCCAGGCAGCATCCGCGGAGAAAGAAACAGAGTTAACGTTTGACGAAAGGTCTTTGACCTGAAACGTTGGGCTGGATTTTGTCAATGGGGAGCTTTTGGAGGCGGGACTCCCACTTTTTGGGTTGTAGTCCCGCCTCCATCGACTTGTGGCCAACCCACGCTATTTTCCCTTGATTGACCTTGTTAAGCCCGCCCAGCGGGCTCAGCAGGCCAATTAAGGGACACCTGGTTACTGGTGACATCAGCGATTGACATTTCATCTGTCAAGGGCTTTTGACAGATGAAAAATCAGCGTTTGACAGCTCTGTGAAGCTGTCAATCACTGACAATCTGTCTTCTAACTTGAGTCCTTCTACTCAGACTCAGTTAGAGAGCTCTCCAGACCAGAAAGCAGAGGCTGCAGCTTTTGACAGTTCAGCGGCCATTCTGCTTTCTGTGCCGGTGAACTGAGGGACTCCCGAGAACTGAAGGAAGGAAGCCTGCAGGAGAAAGTAAAGGTAAGTAAAACTTATTAAAACACTTTACACTTACCTCACACACTTACCTCTGCACACATGCACCCATCACTCACCTGCACAACGGACATCTCGACCCCTCCAACCCCTGCAGCCCGGCGGTCCGCCTTGCTAACTTGGCGTGGTTTGGAGCCGTCGGACAGCCCACACTTCAGGGCTAAAAATAGGGATTAGGCAAAAAACTGCCTGTTAACTACCTGTTAACAGGCAGTTAATTGGCACTAATCCCCTTCCCGTCTCGGGGAGGCGGCTCCCAGCTCAGGTCGGGCACCCGCCTCCTTGGACATTGGCACAGAGGCGGGTTGGGGGTGGGATGGGTTCCTGCCCCCAATTCTGCAATTTTCCCACCACTCCCGCCTCCAAACCCGCCTCCTCGGGGCTTGGAAAATCGAGCCCATTAACTCTGTTTCTCTCTCCACAGATGCTGCCTGGCCTGCTGAGTTTTCCCAGCATTTTCTGTTGTTATTTCAGATTTCCAGCATCTGCAGTATTTTGTTATACCATCTCTTTTTGTCTTGCACCATCATCCCTTTTGTCATTTAGTCTCTGCTGCCTTCCACTCTCTCACAGACCTCCCCTTTTGTTCTTTCCTCCCCTCCCCCTTTCACTGCTTCTGCACTTGCTTGAAACCTGTTACATCTCTAATTATTTCCAGTTCTGATGAAAGGTCATTGAACTGAAACGTTAACTCTGTTTCTCTCTCCACAGATGCTGCCTGACCTGCTGAGTGTTTCCAGCATTTTCTGTTTTTATTTCTTATAATTGTGATCTGTTTATAAATTTGTCTAGAAATTAAAGACTCTAAATATACAGTTGTATTATAGCACAATCAGATTATTTGCTCATTAATTTTTTGTTCCTTAAATTTGCTTAACATTTCAAACTCAAAATGAGCTCCAATGTGATGTTTTACATCTCTTGCAGACTGAAGTGAGAGCATGGGATAAATTGCATTTGCTGGACAAGAAAACATATTTCAAACTCGGCAAAGATAGATGCTCGTGAAGGTATGGGGAGTTGGAAATCGCTCAAGTGAATAATCTAAGATATGAGAGCTGAAAAAATCTAGAGCAAGAAGGGTAGACAAGACCCAAAAATGTAGCAGACACCTTAATAATTTAAAATAATTTTCTACACATGAAAGATATTCTACACATTTTTAAGTAGACTGACTTGTTGAAATTCATAATTTAGATTCTTAGGGGGAAAAATTGAGTCACGCCCTTTGGGGCGCTAATTTCGTCGGGGTGCTACTTTTAGCGCCCCGGTAAATTAGCGCCCCCGCGGCCGAAGTTCATCGGGAGCGCCCCAAGAGGGAAGCGGGGTGCTACTGGAAGCGTCCCGCTTCCCTCTTGGGGCAGTGCGAGGGAATATCGTGGTGCTACGTGCCGCAGTTCTGCAGGTCTTCCTCCCCTTCTTAAAGGGGAGGGGCCTTGCGCAGCGCAACCCAGGGCCCAGCTGGGCCACCAGGGATCAGAGTGCCGGCAAAAGGGACCGGCACTGAAGAGAAGTCAGGGGGCGCTACCGAAGATCACGGCCAGGGCGCGAGCGGGGCGCTGCGCACGGCGATGATGTCATCGCCGGTGGCGCAGCACCGCATGGCGTGAATGGTTGCCGCCGTCGCTAACCTCCCACTGAATTTCACGGGAGGCGCTGGCAGCGCCGCGTCCGAGTGCCCGGGAGGCGCAAAGCAACCACATTTTTCCCCCATGATGTAATTTAATATAAAAAGCAACATTTCCCAGATGCCCCTTTTTACCCTTGGATCCCTGATTCAAATATATTCCATAAATATTTCATGAAGGTTGTGGTCACTAGAAAAAATATAACCATCCATATGAAATAGTATGGGTAATGCCATGTCTAGATGGCATGTCTCCCCTTTATAGACCATCTCTAATTAGATAATTTTAGCTATGAGACACCTAAAACACATAGACAGCAGAAACATCTGCTGGTTTGAGACCACGTGATTCATTGTGCTAAAAGATTGTTCATTGACCTCGGGACCTCGACTGGAGTCCAGCCAAGCTAGAAGGAATGAATACCCAATTACAAAAGCTCTTTAGCGTGCTGCTACAGTACCTGGCAGACAGCTGTGCAGAATGTAAAATATTACTACAATTTTACACTAACTGTCCAAGATAGACCAGCCATAATGGATATATTGTTAGAGCGAGAATGTAGGGAGAGTGTTCATTCTCACCAGCAGCGTATAGTATCATTCTTCCTTTGACATCGAAGAAGACAGGCAGAATATCATCTGATTTTCTGCAGTTCTTTGGTGACTGATGAGACTATATATTGCTAGGAATGAATGTCTCCACAGTGTACAGTAGATCTCGGATACACCAAGTTGGGGATGTTGGTTGTTCAGGCGAGGCTTCCTCCGGTGGCGTTACAATAACAACAACAACAACTCTATATAGCACCTTTAGCATCGTAAAACATCACAGGAGCGTTATAAAGCAAAATCTGACCCTGAGCCACATAAGGAGATGACTAAAAGTTTGGTCAAAGAGGTAGGTTTTAAGGAGAGCTGGAGAGGCAGAGAGGTTTAGGGAGAGAATTCCAGAGTACACTCAACATTAGCAATGTAATGGGTCTCACAGTAGGAGGTGCCTTCATGCATGGTTTTTGCACTATGTTTACCTGCATTGTATCTGAGCTAAGAGCGCTTGAAAATGACAATGGCAAACAAGATTTTTTAAAACATTGGCCTAGAAATTCAGTATAGCCACTTTTGGGGCGGTAAAGTCGGGCGGCCGCTAAAGTTTGCGCGCGGCGCAAAGTCGCGCCCCCTTCGCCGATATTCAGTCGCATCGCCCCAAGAGGTTGGTGCTGCGCTAAAACAGGCGATGCACGACTATCTTTAGGCGCTAAGCCGGCGGTGCTGAGCGATACCCCCGAGGCCGGGCGCAGCGCAGGTGCGGAGAGTTCTTGATTGACGGCAGACACTCTGGCGCCGGTCATCTCTTAAAGGGGGAGGGTCGATTTGTTTGCCTGCCACGCCCTGCACACTGCAGCCCTCAACCTAGGCCTGACCACTTCAGCTTCACCTGTACAACGCCCAGGACTATGGAGAAGGCCAGGGAGAGAGCGCAGCGCTTCAGCGACGGTGACCTGAGGGTGCTGGTTGGTGGAGTGGAGCGCAGGCGCCATGTTTTGTTCCCAGAAGGTGGCAAGAGGCCACTGCCCAGCGCCTACCGGAAAGCCTGGAGGGAGGTGTCCAACAGGGTGTCTTCCAACAGCGTGGTTGCCAGGACTCCTGTGCAATGCCGGAAGAAGTTCAACGACCTCACTCGGATTGTCAGGGTGAGTACCCTTTCCAATGTCCTCCTCATCCTTGCATGTGCACCTCACATTATGGGCAAAGGGACCTGAAAGCCTTAATGGCCAGCCCTCATCCAGCAGCTATGGGACTGGCATGAAAATCAATTGCACATTCAGCACTTTACACACTGTCCAAGCTCTTCGACCATGGGAGGCATTGCAGACAAGATCAGGGCTACACACTGTCCAAGCTCTGCGACCATGGGAGGCAGTGCAGACAAGATCAGGGCTACACACTGTACTTAGAGGCCGTCCTTTCTCTTGCAGGCCAAGGTTGCGCACAACCGGCGCAACCGAACTGACACCGGCGGAGACCGTCCTGACCTCAAAGAGCTCTCCGACCTTGACCAGCGTGTGGAGCGCATTATGGGAGGCCAGCTGATTGGCCCCGTTGCCAGTGGAGATGCCGACCCTGTTCTGGGCACCAATGGTAAGGGCATCACCTTTTGGACCTCTCTCATTCCACTTGCGCATCAGATCAGCATCCTTTGCCACTGTCCAACCAATGCGGTGAATGGCACCACTCATGCCTCCCTCGCTGCTGCCCTGTCCTCACTCTAAAGCTACTCTTGTGCCTTCCTGCTTTCAGATGGTGACTCGCCAGGTGAGGAGGCGGGCCCTCAAGCTGCCACTGTCAGCCCTTCGGAAGACGAGGAGGAGGAAGAGGAAGCCGGCCCATCAGTGCCACCCTCAGCCGCGCCAGCCCATGGCGATGTAGGGGACACGTCTTCCCTGGAGGGGAGCCGGGGGGAAGGGTCGGAGGAGAGTGAAGCTCCGGGGCCCAGCGGCCTGCAGCAACGCGGGAGGGGTGGGGAAGCTCGGCGGACTTCTCCCCAGAGGGTGAGTGCGGCCTCCAGTCCTGCGACGGTGAGCGCAGAGGAGGTGCGCCTCCTAGAGGAAATGGCCATCCAGGCTGAGCGCAGGCACACTGAGCTCATGGCTGCAGTGGCAAGGATGCCTGACTCCATAGAGTCACTGGCAAGCAGTGTGCAGGAATTCGGGGCAGCACAGGCCAGGAGTCTGCAACAATTCAGTGCAGCACAGGCCAGGAGTCTGGAACTATTCAGTGCAGCACAGGCCAGGAGTCTGCAGGACATCGCGGCAGCACAGGCCAGGAGTCTGCAGGACTTCGCGGCAGCACAGTCGGCTTCTAGCCAAGTGCTCAGTCGTGCCGTCCATTCACTGGCTGGTGTCATGCGGACACAGACCAGGGCCACATGGGCACTAACTGCTGCCACCCTCGCTGGATCAGCCAGGTATCGCCAGGGCACTCGCCGCGCAGCAGCAGCCCAGCAGTCTGTCCTTCAGCTGTTTGCTGCGCATGCTGCAGTGCTGACCCGTGCGAGTGCCAATGTGTCAGGCGACCAGCGAGCACCTGCGATCTGCCAGGTTGCCACCATTCCTGCAGCCGACACTGCCACTCCACCATTGCAGCTGCCACGAGCTGCTGGACAGACTGCTGCCGCCCAGCCAGAGTTGGAGCAGTCAGCAGCCGGACACTCCAAGGCCAGAGCTGGTGCAGGCCGACCCCCAAGGGCATCTGCCGTCTCGCCAACTGCCCCTCAGCAGCCTTCCCCCAGCCTTGCTGCAGCCACTGGGCTCCCATTGAGGAGGAGCAGCAGGGTGGGCAGGGGCCAGGCAAGGATGCGCAAGGCATCGCCCTCGCAGGGCAAAAAGTAGAGGTCTGCACAAATGCCTGGTGCTTGTTGTAAGGCCGACACTGGTGCAGTTGTTTTTGTGTAAGGCCGAGACTGGTGTCTTTCTTTCTTTTTGTAAGGC
Organism: Somniosus microcephalus; assembly: GCF_052327205.1. Lineage (NCBI taxonomy): Eukaryota > Metazoa > Chordata > Chondrichthyes > Squaliformes > Somniosidae > Somniosus > Somniosus microcephalus. The sequence goes on along the minus strand of NC_141012.1, from coordinate 36,951,126 downwards.
CGAGACTGGTGTGTTTCTTTCTTTTTGTAAGGCCGAGACTGGTAGTTTTGTGTTTTTGGAGGGGGCTTCTCCACATGAGCATGTAATGTGGGAAGGGCAGAGGTTTTCAATAAATTATTGTTGTTAAATTGCAGTGTGCATGGTTTTTTGGTTAAGTCCTGGTTGCCCTGCTTGGCTGAGGGCTTGTGGAGCGGCTACATTCATCTGCTGACATTGGCACAAGCCAGTCCCTGAGAGGGGGCCTAGAACCGACGTTCAATAAGCCGGCGACGGGCGGCCCTTGCACTTTGTGCCTCCCTCCTGTGCTGGTCCTCCTCCTCCTCCTCCTCCTCCTCCTCCTCAGGTGGTCCTCCAATCTCTGGTGGCAGTGGCTGAGTCCTGCGGATAGCCAGGTTGTGCAGCATGCAGCAAACGACCACGAAATGGGAGACTCGCTCCGGCGAATACTGTAGGGCTCCACCGGAACGATCCAGACAGCGGAACCGTTGCTTCAGGACGCCGATTGTTTGTTCAATGATGTTCCTGGTCGCTTGATGGCTCTCGTTGTATCCCTCTTCAGCAGGGGTGCTGGGCGCACGGAGCGGGGTCATCAGCCAGGTACACAAAGGATAGCCTTTGTCCCCGATAAGCCATCCGCGTGGGTGAGGCTGGGCCTGGAACATGTCTGCCACAGAAGTCTGTCGCAGGATGAAGGCATCGTGGCTGCTGCCTGGAAAGCGGGCATTGACAGCTAGGATGAGCTGCCTGTGGTCACACACCAGCTGGACGTTCAGCGAATAGTAGCCCTTCCAGTTGCGGTAATCCTCGGCATTCTCCAGAGGTGCCCGCAAAGCCACATGCATGCAGTCAATGGCGCCCTGCACCATGGGGAAGCCCGCGAATGCTGCAAAGCCCATTGCACGCTGTTGCTGCTTGGCAAGGGCCATGGAGAAGGAGATGAACTGACGTCTCCTTTTGAAAAGGGCATTGGTGACCTGGCGGATGCAGCAATGCACGGCGAACTGGGAGATGTTGGCCATGTCCCCAGTAGCGGCTTGGAAGGAGCCGGTGGCATAGAAGTTGAGAGCCACCGTCACCTTCACTGGTACCGACAGAGACGTCCTGCTCCTCAGCTGTGGCTGCAGATCACCGCCAAGCAGCTGGCAGATCTCTGTGACCACGTCCCTTCTGAATCGCAGCCTCCGAACACACTGCTCCTCAGACATGTTGAGATGGGAGAACTGCTGGCGGTATACCCTGGGTGGGTAAGGCCTCCTTTGCCGACGCCTGTTGCCCCCTCTCCATCTAGCCAGGGCTGCCACTCTCTCACGGCGTCTGTGAGCCCTTTGGATGTAATTGAGAAAGCCTGCATTGACACCCATTGCAGCCCCCATAATATGCTGGCAAACAATGAGATGTCACTGAAGGCAAAGACTAGTGGAAATCTGTGGCCTGAAGCCAGAAGTACCTGTCCGAGTGTTGGGCCAAAGCAGAAAGCTATCTACCTTGGTCCCTCTCCAAAGATCCGTTTCGCAAGAGGGAGTGCTGCGAAATGGCAGCCTTTTATATTGCAGGAGGAGTGCCCTTTAATTTGCGCCCCCCGCGCCCCGCATCGGCTGTGCACCGTTCCACTTAACAGTCACTAGGGGCGCCAGGCGCACAATGGGGCGTTGCCACTGAAGTTCCGGTTGGGGGCGCACAAAGGGCGTTGCACGAGGAAATGACGTCATGATCTGCGCGCGCAGCTGAGCGCCCGCAAAGACTTTGCGCCGCCGCTAAATCTCTAGTGAAGTTGGGGCGAGGCACAGGTCTCGCTGCGCCCGGGCGCTACCCGCCTAGCGCCCGACATCTACTCCTCCTAAGGCGCTAACGGCTGGCGCAACCAACTGAATTTCTAGGCCATTATTTATAAGCACACGCACAAAAAAATATCCAATTTGTTGCTAGGAAACTTGCTTTTTTAATTGTTCCTACCATGATTTATCTTTATGATGTATAGCATACAAGATTGAGGTAATAGCGACTTGTGGACAAAGGCTTGGTGGTTAGGCCCAGTAAGTCATGATTCTGCTTAGACATTTTGCTCCATTTGCCTTTTTTTTAAATTGTGTGTTACATCTTTGTGGTTCTCTGTAACTGAATGATTACGCCATGTGTCCTTCCAGTTGGACGTGTGTGTGATTTTTGGGTTGCTGCGAATGCATTAGACTGTCAGCAATAGACCCGGAACGGGATCAGCTTTTGTAGGATTTTTCTTAGCTCAGTCTCACTGAGTCCTGTCGACATTACTTGACGTTTGGTTAGTAGACTTTTACAGGTCACCAAGATTACTTCTCTGTTCATCAAAACTGACTGGATGTTGAAGAGTGAACGACACGTAAAAATGGAACAAAATACTCGGCTCCACAACAGCTGAGTGGGTAACTGTACCAGGCAATATTGCACACAGCTATACAGATTACAAAAGTGTCAGGTATTATCCTGGACTAGGAGAATGGTAAATCTTTTATATTACATATTTAATAAATAATAGATATTTTATATGACCAACTGTTATAAACTGCGACATTCCATTTAACATAGAAACATAGAAGATAGGAGCAGGAGTAGGCCATTCAGCCCCTCGAGCCTGCTCCACCATTTAATGAGATCATGGCTGATCATCCAAATTCAGTACCCTGTCCCTGCTTTCTCCCTATATCCCTTGATCCCTTTAGCCTTAAGAAATATATCTAACTCCTTCTTGAATATATTTAATGAATTGGCCTCAACTGCCTTCTGTGGTAGAGAATTCTACACGTTCACCACTCTCTGGGTGAAGAAATTCCTCCTCATCTCTGTCCTAAATGGCTTACCCCTTGTCTTTAGACTGTGATCCCTGGTTCTGGACTCCCCGCCATCGGGAACATCCTTCCTGCATCTAGTCTGTCTAGTCCTGTTAGAATTTTATAAGTTTCAATGAGACCCCCTCTCATTCTTCTAAACTCCAGCGAATGTAAGCCCAATCGACCCAATCTCTCCTCATACGTCATTCCTGCCATCCCAGGTATCAGTCTGGTGAATCTTCACTGCACTCCCTCCATGGCAAGAACATCCTTCCTCAAATTTATGTGACTAGTGTCAACAGGAAGATACTATATCAGCTTGTACAACAGTTCTAGATTTTGAAATGAAAGTGGAACAGAATATGGGACAGGTTATACCTATCGGGAAAGATTGAACAGGTTGGGGCTCTTTTCTCTAGATAAGGGAAGGCTGAGGGACGACCTGATAGATTATGAAAAGTTTTGATAGGGTAGACGTAGAGAAGATGTTTCCACTTGTGGGGGAAAAGTAAAACTAGGGGCAATAAATGTAAGATAGTCATTCATAAATGCAATAGGATATTCGGAAGAAACTTCATTATCTCGAGAGTGGTAAGAATGTGGAACTCGCTACCACAAGGAACAGTTGAGTCACTAGCTTAGATGCATTTAAGGGAAGCTAGATAAACACACAAGGGTGAAAGGAATAGAAGGATATGTTGCTAGGGTGAGATGATTAAAGTGGATGGAGACTCGTGTGGAGCAAACACTGCCATGAAGCAGTAGGGCCGAATGGACTGTTTCTCAGCTGTACATTCTATTAAATTCTATGAAAGATGGGACTGATGAAGCTTGCCAAAAGAGTTAATGGGAGAATCATTCACTGATTTATGTGTTGCCTGAGTCATCCAGCACTAAAAAAATCCCCAAAGATGGATGTATCTGAGCTCACACGTGAGTGGGTAGAAATAAGTGATGCTGCTTGCTGTGATGTGCCTGGAAGAACCATGGCCATGGACTGGTTTAATTGCCCATGTTTTACCATGCTTGCATTGGCAGCAGTGAATGGGCGAGCGAGTAGGTGAAGTAAGAATAAGGAGGATGATTAAAATGGTACTAACTTTCAGCTTGGGAGAGGGTCTCAAATTTCCCATCCAATCTACCCCTCATCCCACCTTCTAAAAAGGATTGAGGGCAAAGTAGCTATATGTCCTTCCTCCAGTTACCTGACGCGGGGGGACTATCTCTCCGGCAGGTAGGCCCAGCAAGCATCCAGGCCCCTATCTTTTTTTTCCATTTTTTTTCTCTCTCACATGGCAGCTGTCGATCATTCTGCCATCGTCATTTACACTTCATCTAGAGTCATCTTTTGTTTCTTAACTTGTCCCATTACCATCTCCTTTTGCCTGCACCATCATCCCTTTTCCTTTTATCTCTTAATCTCTCCTGCCTTCCATCCTATCACAGACCTTCCCTTTCGTCTGTTCCTCCCCTCCCCCCTCTCCCTGCCTCTACACTTGCTTAAAAACCTGTTCCATCTCCAACTTTTTCCAGTTCTGACGAAGGGTCATCGACCTGAAACGTTAACTCTGTTTCTCTTTCCACAGGTGCTGCCTGACCTGCTGAGTATTTCCAGCATTTTCTGTTTTTATTTAAGCATTCAGGCGGGTCCTTCTGAGATTGTGAGACCAGTCATGTTCCTAGTGATCTCCCAGACTGCTATCCAGAATGGCTGGACGTGAGGAATTGACTAGTTTGACAAAGTGGAGGCGGTGTCCTTCAGGCCATAGCCCCTCCAGCAGTTGTCTGGTTCAGAAAGGTTAAAGTTGTGGAGCATGTTATCATTTTGAATTGGCCTTTCCACGTTTCGCGACAGGTGGCAGTCTTTGGGGGCCTGGCTCCGCATCTTTCATTCCGCCTTCTTGATGATTGCAATGTAGGTCATTCCTCCACAAACTCTTCCGAAACATGTCCTCCGATCTCTTTACCACAATCGGTGACCTCCCAATAAGGCATGTTACACATGCCAGGTGCTGGCTTGTTCATTGTCCATGAGGTAGGTGTTAAGTCTGTGTGTTCCAGTTATGGTTAATATGAATCACTGCACACAGACCCAAGAATAACTTTAACAGGTCTTTACTAGTCGAAGGTCAGGGCTGAACTGCCCAATAAATCATTACACAGCACTTATATACCGGTGTGGTCACCACCGGTATTACAGTATACAGCAGCCAAGGTAAAGTAGTGCATCTCTTAAAATAGTTCTCTTAAAGGTGGAACGGTTACATACACCACAATCCTCCCTTTTTAGCTTAACAGTATATATTCCCCATTAACATAACATAATAACATATATACACAACTTCATGTAAAAACAGTTCACAGATTCAGTCTCTGAGGAGGCCTCCTGATCCGAGACGGATAACGCCTTTCAGGGGTCTCTGGTTCTCGTTGCTGGGGTGACTCATCTAATAGTCCTTCACTGGACTTAACAGCTTGAACTTTCGTAACTTCAGAACCAGCATTATTGACTTCTAAAGGCTCGAGTACCTTGGGAAGTTTTTCTGCTTCCAGACTGATTTGGCTCAGTTCGGAGGGACCACGTGCGTGACCTGGTAGGGGTGATAATGGTTCAGATGAGTCATCATCTTCTGCTTCCTCTCTATTGTCTTCTATTTCCTCCATCACTTCAGCTTTTGCCTCTGCCACCAATTCCCTGAGTGGCTTATTACTGCTGACACTGCTCACAAAAGGGTGCTCTTTCTTCTTAGCTTTCAACTGATCGATGAATTTGACATATTCCCTTTCATGCTCAGCTTTGATTCGTTTGGCCTCATCGCGCAGACGGTTTGTGTGTTCCTGTTCCATTTTCTCAATCAGCTGCTTCTGCTGTCTTTCCAGATTCTCCAACTTTGTGTCAAAGAACTTTTTCTTTGCATTCATCTCTTGCTCAAAACGGCGAATCATTTGTTCTAATTGCTGTTGTAGTTTGAAATTGAGTTGAGTTCGAGCCCAGTGTCCCTCCTTCTGAAGCAACCGCATCTCTCGCAGCTCCTGCCGCCTTAGGAATCGCATTTCCTCAGCTTTCTTCTCATCCTCACCAATAATCTTTGAAGTAGTGACACTCACTTCCACTCCATCGACAACAAATGTTCTAGTTCGTTTCAGAGTTTTGTTGTATGCTTGGTTACCCCGTATTGATAGAGAGCCACTTTCCTTGTTTAAAGAGAGATCACCTGAAAGGGAAATGTTCAAGTCAACGCTATCGGGTGCAGATATGCTACCCGAATCAGAATTTCTCTTTGACTTTCTATTGGTAGAATCTACTGCTCCATTGAGAGTTAATGAACTCGGGACCAGAGTGACTTGTTTATCAGATTTACTTTCCTTTTCATTTCTGGTTAGCAATTCTTTTTCATTCTTTGAATCAGCAGTGCCCTCAGAAATGTGCATGTATGTAGACTGGACAGACTCAGAATTTTCTGTCAAACTATGTTGTTGTTGTTCAGTGGAATTCTGTTCTGATACTTTGTTCTCTTCTGAAGCATTTATGCACTCCTTCGTTTTTCCATCATTAGTCTGCAAGTCCATTTTAAGACTTGTCTTTTGCACATGGGCTGGTCTTACCATCATCAGTTCCAGAGTCGGAGCTGATTGTCTTCACCGAGTTCTCACTCTCTGCTTTGTCACTGTCACTGCTGCATATGCCCTCATCCAATATTCTGGACAATCGTTCAGGTTTGACATCTTTTTTTCCGGAATCTACCGTTATTGATTTTAGGGAGTGCCAGTCCATATTTATTTTCCTGACCCACTCCCGTCCCAGAAGTGGTGGACCTCCCTCAGGTAGTACATATAAGTCCATTCCTTGGTGTTCTTTGCCCTTGTGTACCACCTTGACTTTTATCTTTCCGGTGGGGTATACTCTTTGCCCCGTGTATGTCTGCAATACTATCTCCGTACCCCGTAGGGGAATATGTGTGAATAACCTTTTGTAATCTTGCTTATTCATGACCGTCAACGCCGATCCGGTGTCCAATTCCATCTTCACTTGGACTCCTGCTATCGGAAGTGTGACCCAGATAGTTTGTAGGTCAGCTTCCTTACTCACATTGTGAATTCTCAGACTACCCAGTTCCTTGCTGTTGGAGTCTGAATCCGAATTCTGTTCATCCGAACTCTTCTCAGCCACCTTATGTACCTTTCTGCACTTTTCCTGCGGTGACTTTTTGTTGCTGGTCTTCTTTCCTGACCGGCATACTTTAGCTATGTGACCAAGCTTGCCACATTTTCTACATTCCTGATTTTTAAACCAGCATTGGTTCTGATCGTGTGTTGTCTTTCCACAACGATAACATTTCGCTGTACCCAAAGCCATTTGATCTACGCTGAGTACCGCTGCCTTCAGCTGCATTTCCGCAGTGCCTCTCGCTGCGGCTTCGTGTGATGCTGCAATAGTGACAGCCTTATCAAGTGTAAGATCATTTTCTTCAAGCAGCCGCTTTTGTGTTCCTTCTTTCGACAATCCACACACGAATTTGTCTCTCAGTGCCTCTGTCAGTCTTTCCCCAAACTGACAGTATTTCGTTAGCTTACGCAGTTCAATTAAATACTCCGCGTTGCTTTCCTCTTTCAGTTGCGTTCTCGCATAAAATTTAAATCGTTCCGCTAACATCAGCGGTGTGGGGTTCAAATGATTTCTCAGGACAGCAACAATATTAGCGAAAGCCTGATCCGCCGGTTTAGCTGGTGATAGAAGATGCTTCAATAGCCCGTATGTCTTCGCACCCATTGAGTTTAGTAAGGTTAGTGCTTTATCTTCATCTGATATTTTATTTGCCTTACAATAAATCTCTATGCGTTCTACATATGTGGCCCAATCTTCAACATCGGGATCGAAATCGTTGATGTTACCACGCTTAGGCATCCTCGCAATCTTCTTGAGAAACAAAAAGAAATTTTTCTTTTATTTTTTATTTCAAAATGGCGGCTTCCCGCGCTTGTCTTCTTCCCCCGCCTACGAAAATGGCGGCTTCCCGCGTTTGCCTTTCTCCCCCGCTGGCTGTAATGGCGATTGCCATATTGCTGCGTTCGCCCTCCCCAGCGGTTCTCAAATCGTGCCTCCCAGCCCCTCTTGCAGTCCGGTCCTTTCCCCCGGCTGCGGCTGAGTTCTCCGCGGTTTTAAAAAAAATTTTATCCCGCGCCTCGCGGCCTCGGTAGCTGCCCGGCCTTTTTCCCCGGTCGCGGTCGAGCTCTCTCTCGACGCTGTTGCGCCTCCCAGCCCGCTTGCAGCCCGGTCTTTTACACCGGCTGCGTTTGCATTCACCGCGGCTCCCGTGCCTTACGCTGCCCCAGTCTCAGCGCCTCTGGCCCCGACTTCTGTCCGGCTCTTTTCCCCGGCCGTGGTCGAGTTCTCCGCCCTTATATCCTCCGTTTTTCCCTCCCCTACTTCACAGCCAACGTGGCCGACTTGCTGCTCGTCGCTGATCGGCTTACCCACCACCGTGATAGAAGGGATGATCACTGCCTGTTGCTGATGGAAGGCTTCGTGTCAGGATTCTTCCTTGCTCTTCAGACCCGAGTCTTTTCTCAGCAGGATGATGAGGGCGGATGCCTCTTCTCGACGCCCGTTAAACTGCCTTGGATATATCTCTGCCGCAGGGTAAGATCGTCTTCGTCGCCACTGTTAAGTCTGTGTGTTCCAGTTATGGTTAATATGAATCACTGCACACAGACCACAAGAATAACTTTAACAGGTCTTTACTAGTCGAAGGTTAGGGCTGAACTGCCCAATAAATCATTACACAGCACTTATATACCGGTGTGGTCACCACCGGTATTACAGTATACAGCAGCCAAGATAAAGTAGTGCATCTCTTAAAATAGTTCTCTTAAAGGTGGAACAGTTACATACACCACAGTAGGCCACGGATATCTGAAAGCTGCAGCATTGATTTCTCCCTGGGTCCACACCTGGACTCAAAGATTTACCCAAAAACAGTCAGAATTTTTATTTGTGCCAGGGAAACTTTATTTAAGTGCATCCCTCAAAAAAAAAGTTGTGACAGTAAAATCACACGATGTGATGTCAGCAATTCTTTTAGTACTCTATTTTAACAAAGGTATTTTTGGTACATTATTATACCCCATTTAAAATAGCATTATGCAAAGCAGTATTTGCATGTAAATGTCAAGCAGCACAATTTCACTCCATATATCTCACAACCTCTATAATTAATATTTAATATTTTTATACTACTAGTTTTCAGAGATATCACGATTAAATAGAAATTTGATCAATGCAGTTTCATTTTTTGACTGAAAAATTAACTAAATCTAATGATATATTTTAAGTTTCAAACTTACACTAGAGAAACTGACTGATGAAAAATAGCTCTCACAGGTTAACTATGTTATTCCCCAATTACTTTTCCTTCCTCGACCCTGTTCCACAGTCAAATTGCTCCCATTCCCTCCTCTCCCGATGGTCTCCAGCCTCTTGATGTTTCCACAGGATTTCTGGAGCTTCCAGTGCAGGGCGGAGCAGGGATTGTGCCTGCAATAGGTGGAGGTCTAATGATGGCATGCTAATAGATGGGGGTGGCCTTCACAGCCCCGCTGCCTCATTTTCCTGTTACTGATGCAGATGCATCCCCTGAAGTTGGCTTTGGGTTTCTGCCTGGAATCATGCCTCAGACTGGACTTGGCAGCAAGCTTAAGGCCATGCCCAAAGGTAAGTTTAAAAATGTTATCAACTTATCCATTGGATCATCCGGCCTTGGGATCCTTTGGCTCTCAGGATCACAGTTGTATGCTTTCCTGTTCTCCGCCCTGGTTTCCGGTGATAAATCCAGGCAAGGGGAATTCCTGAATTGAGGATGCTCCCAGGCCATGTTCATGCTCCAGCACAGGAAACCTATGCAACCCTGAGCCTGGACAGATCCAGCACACTTCGGTTACACTGAGCCTGCCCAGCAACAGGGCAGAGGGGGACCAAGAAGATTTACTTCTTGCTGGGATATGGTTCTCTTCCTGGTGACATTGCCCAAGTGGCCATTTTTGATGTGAGTGGCTAGACAGTGAAACATAGAAACATAGAAGATAGGAGCAGGAGTAGGCCATTCGGCCCCTTGAGCCTGTTCCGCCATTCAATGCGATCATGGCTGATCATCCAGATTCAGTACCCTGTCCCTGCTTTCTCCCCATATCCCTTGATCCCTTTAGCCTTAAGAAATATATTTGTAATGAAGGATATTAGCTCTGATGATGTGGAATCTGTATGGGTAGAATTGAGAAATACTAAGGGGAAAAAAACATTAGTGGGAGTGGTATATAGACCTCCAAAAAGTAAGGCAGAGGTTGGGGATGGCATTAAAAGGGAAATTAAAGAAGCGTGCAATAAGGGCACAGCAGTCATCATGGGTGACTTTAATCTACATATAGATTGGGCTAACCAAATTAGTAACAATACTGTGGAGAAGGAATTACTGGAGTGTTTACGGGATGGTTTCCCGGACCAATATGTCGAGGAACCAACCAGAGATCAGGCCATCTTAGACCTGATGGGTATTATGTAATGAGAAAGGATTAATTAGCAATCTTGTTGTACGAGGCCCCTTGGGTCGGAGCGATCATAATATGCTCGAATTCTTCATTAAGATGGAGAATGAAGTAGTTGACTCAGAGACTAGGGTCCTCAATTTAAATAAAGGAAACTATGATGGTCTGAGGAGCGAGTTGGGTAGGATTGATTGGAGAATGGCACTCAAAGGGTTGATGGTGGATAGGCAATAGCAAACATTCAAAGACCGAATGGATGAGCTACAGAATTTGTTCATCCCAGTTTGGCATAAAAATAAAACAAAAAAGGTGACTCAACCGTGGCTAACAAGGAAATTAGGGATAGCATAAGATCCAAGGAGAGGACATATAAATTGGCCAGAAAAAGCAATAATCCTGAGGATTGGGAACAGTTTAGGATTCAGCACGGTGGCATAGTGGTTAGCACTGTGCCTCACAGCGCCATGGATCCGGGTTCGAATCCGGCCTCGGGTGACTGTCTGTGTGGAGTTTGCACATTCTCTCCGTGTTTGCGTGGGTTTTCTCCGGGTGCTCCGGTTTCCTCCCACAGCCCAAAGATGTGCGGGTTAGGTTGATTGGCTATGATAAATTGACCCTTAGTGTTAGGGGGATTAAATACGTGGGGTTACGGGGATAGGGTGGGATATGTGTTGGTGTAGGGGTTATGGGGATCGGGTGGGATATGTGTCGGTGCAGGCTCGATGGGCCGAAATGGCCTCTATCTGCATTGTGGGGTTTCTGTGATTTCTGTGATTTCTGTGAACAAAGGTGGACAATGGGATTAATTAAGAAAGGGAAAATAGAATATGAGAGTAAGCTTTCAGGGAACATAAAAACTGACTGTAAAAGCTTTTATAGATATGTGAAGAGAAAAAGATTGGTGAAGTCAAGCATAGGTCCCTTGCAGTCAGAATCAGGGGAATTTATAATGGGGAACAAAGAAATGGCAGACCAACTAAATACATATTTTGGTTCTGTCTTCAAAAGGAGGACACAAATAACCTCCCAGAGATGCCGGGGAACATAGGGTCTGATGAAAGGGTGGAACTGAAAGAAATCAGTATTTGTAGGGAAATGGTGTTAGGAAAATTAATGGGACTGAAGGCCGATAAATCCCCAGGGCCTGATAATCTACATCCCAGGGTACTTAAGGAAGTGGCCCTAGAAATAGTAGATGCATTGCTGGTCATCTTCCAGAACTCGATAGACTCTGGAACAGTACCCATGGATTGGAGGGTAGCTAATGTTACCCCACTATTCAAAAAAGGTGGTAGAGAAAAAGCGGGGAATTATAGACCGGTAAGCCTGACATCGGTAGTGGGGAAAATGCTAGAGTCCATTATAAAAGATGTAAGAGCAGAGCACTTGGAAAGCAGTGACTGGATCGGACAAAGTCAACATGGATTTACAAAAGGTAAATCATGCTTGACTAATCTACTGGAATTTTTTGAGGATGTAACTGGTAAAATAGATAAGGGAGAACCAGTGGATGTGGTGTATTTGGACTTTCAGAAGGCTTTCCATAAGGTCCCAAATAAGAGATTAGTGTGCAAAATTAAGGCACATGGGATTGGGGGCAAGGTATTGACTTGGATAGAGAACTGTTTGGCGGACAGAAAGCAAAGAGTTGGAATAAATGGGTCATTTTCCGAGTGGCAGACAGTAACTAGTGGGGTACCGCAAGGATCGGTCCTAGGACCCCAGCTGTTCACAATATATATTAATGATCTGGATGAGGGAATTGGATGTAATATCTCCAAATTTGCAGATGACACAAAGCTGGGTGGGAGGGTATGCTGTGAGGAGGATGTCGTGAAACTCCAGTATGATTTGGACAGGTTGGGTGATTGGACAGAAATATGGCAAATGCACTATAATGTGGATAAATGTGAGGTTATCCACTTTGGTGGCAAAAACAGGAAGACAGATTATTATTTGAATGGCAATAGATTGGGAGAAGGGGAAGTGCAAAGAGACCTGGGTGTTCTTGTGCACCAGTCGCTGAAGGTAAGCATGCAGGTGCAGCAGGCAGTTAAGAAGGCAAATGGTATGTTGGCCTTCATAGCAAGAGGGTTCGAGTACAGGAACAAGGATGTCTTGCTACAGTTGTACAGGGCCTTGGTGAGACCGCACCTTGAGTATTGTGTGCAGTTTTGGTTGCCTTACCTGAGGAAGGACGTTCTTGCCATGGAAGGAGTGCAGCGAAGATTCACCAGGCTGATACCTGGGATGGCAGGAATGACGTATGAGGAGAGATTGGGTTGATTGGGCTTATACTCACTGGAGTTTAGAAGATTGAGAGGGGATCTCATCGAAACCTATAAAATTCTGTCAGGCCTGGACAGACTAGATGCAGGAAGGATGTTTCTGATGGCCGGGGAGTCCAGAACCAGGGGTCATAATCTAAGGATAAGGGGTAAGCCATTTAGGACTGAAATGTGGAGGAATTTCTTCACCCAGAGAGTGGTGAACCTGTGGAATTCTCTGCCACAGAGGGTGGTAGAGGCCAGTTCATTAATATATTCAAGAAAGAGTTGGATATATTTCTTAAGGCTAAAGGGATCAAGGGATATGGGGAGAAGGCAGGGACAGGGTACTGAATTTGGATGATCAGCCATGATCTCATTGAATGGCGGAGCAGGCTCGAAGGCCCGAATGGCCTACTCCTGCTCCTATCTTCTATGTTTCTATGTTTCTATATCTAACTCCTCCTTGAATATATTTAATAAGTTGGCCTCTACTGCCTTCTCTGGTAGAGAATTCCACAGGTTTACCACTCTCTGGGTGAAGAAATTTCTCCTTATCTCAGTCCTAAATGGCTTACCCCTTATCCTTAGACTGTGACCCCTGGTTCTGGACTCCCCCGCCATCGGGAACGTCCTTCCTGCATCTATTCTGTCCAGGCCTGACAGAATTTTATAAGTTTCTTTGCGATCTCCTCTCATTCTTCTAAACTCTTGCGAATATAAGCCTAATCGACCCAATCTCTCTTCATACGTCAGTAGCTATTCAGCCTGGGAAGGACATTACAACTGAACTCACTGCTGTCCTTATCTCACGTCTGCACAGGTACTTACATCAATAGTTACTCTATAGTTTGAATCTCTCTAATCAGGTTTCCAAAATTTCCACAGTACTGAAACAGGCTTAATCAAATTCACCAGTGACATTCTCTGTGGCTGTGACTATGGTGCACTAATCCTCCTTGCCCTTCTCAACCTCTCTGCAGCCTTTGACATGGTTGACCACACCATCATGCTCCAACGCCTCTCCTCCCTTATCCAACACAGGGGACAACCCTCACTTAGTTTCACTCATACCCAACCAAATGTAGCCAAAGTATCTCCGGCAAATGTTTCTCTTCCTGCTCCTGTTCTGTTGCCTCTGGAGTCCCCCAAGGACTTATCCTCGGTCCCCCCCTATTCCTTATCTAGATATTGCCTCTTGGTAACATCAGCCGGACACATGTTATCAGGTTCCACATGTACGCTAACGACACCCAGCTCTACCTCCCCACCATCTCTCTTGACCCCTCCACTGCCTCTGCTTGTCTGGCATTTCGTCCTGGATGAGCTACAATTTCCTCCAGATAATTTCCTCCGAAGCCATCCTTGTAGGCCCATGCCACAAACTTCATTCCTTTGGCACCAATTCCAGCTCCCTCCCCAGCCACTGTCTCAGGTTGAATCCAACTGTTCGCAACCTTGGTGTTTTAGTTGACCCCAGATCTGTAAGGCTCACCTACTCCTCCTTAACCAGCTGCAGCTTCAGGCATTAATAGAATTAATGCAATTGAATTATTTGACGCAAGCCTGGGTTAGGAAGCCCTTCTAGGGTAGCTGGAATGCTGCCATGTGATACATAGCGGAGGAACTAGAGTAGACTGGGGCATTGAACAGCACAATAAACATTTGGTCCATTGATTGCAATAGCGAGAGTAAGCTGGACCACCTGTACTGTGAAACTCAACTTAGTGAGCTCAAGTACTCTTTAAATGAAGCTGGCTGGGGATTGCTAAATAGCAGTCCTTTAACCTATTGATTACAGAGTCACACTGATCGAACATGACTACTTGCTGTGTGCCCGAACTGAAACAGGTTGCTGAACAATTATCAGCAAAATAGCCCGACCAGAGTCAGAAATAAGCACAAATCCCTGGGGCCCCTTCAGCGCTAAAGATAGCGGCAGAGAACGAAAGAGCAAAGCTGATATGGTCGAACTGCAATACAAAAGAAAATAGGAGGACTGAAGACCTTATTTAAATCATTCTTTTTATTGGAGTATTTTAGGGGAAGTTTTACCCTTTTTTCCTGTAATTTTTAATCCCTTTGTTTCAACCAACTGCCTCCTAACTAAACAGCTGAGGGTGGGAACACATGCTGGTGCCCAGCTGCTGCCAGTTCCCCTGTAGCCAGGCTTTACTGTTGTTAGTTCGGATTTCCAACATCTGCAGTATTTTGCTATTTTACTCAGACATGGCTGTCCACTCCAATTACCCTCCTTACTGTATCTCTGTAACTTCCTCTAGCCCAACAAACCTTCGAGATCTCACTGTTCGGCTTCTTGTGCATCCCTGATTTTCATCGCTCCACCCTTGGCGGCTGTGCTTTCAGCTGCCTGGGCCATAAGCTCTGGAATTCCCTCCCTAAACCTCTCCGCCTCTCTACCTCTCTCTCCTCCTTAAGATGCTCTTCTGCCCTAATATCTCCTTATGTAATTCGGTGTTGAATTTTGTATGATAACGCTCCTGTGAAGCGCCTTGGGACATTTTACAATGTTAAAGTCGCAACATAGGAATGGGGGTAGGCCATTCAGCCCCTCGAGCCTGTTCCGCCATGCAATGAGATCATGGCTGATCTGTATCCTAACTTCATCCACCCGCCTTGGCTCCATATCCCTTAATACCTGTAAGAGCCATAAAAGCACCACTACAATACCCATGGCTAGCAAAAATCTATATAAATGCAAGTTGCTGTTGTTACTGCAAGGATACTGCGTGGCCTCGGTTCAGTGCTTTCTCCCTTGATACTGTTTAACTTGGACAGGACTGGAAACCCAACCTTTTGCACTGGTTCGGTCGATTGCGCCCAGATTATACTGATAAAACTGGCTCAAACTAACGGAGACTTTAGGCCATTGTCTTGTCAGCAATAAAATAAATCCCCGTGATGCACTGCATTTTTAATATGCTTATGTTACATCTCCCACAGATGGTGGTGAAAGGGGGACAAGTCTTATTGTACAAACAGTGAGCCCCAACCAGAAACTTGATAGATCTGAAATTACCCAGAATCAGGCTGTTTCCTTCGCAGGGTAGAATTCACATCTATCGTCCAAGATAATCGGGTCCCTGTAAATTGCACAGTTTGTAAATTTTGCGTTAAAAATAGCAAAAGGGATTTGCTCATTTTTGTTGTTGTGATTTGGCCCATAGCTCAGAGTGAGGAATCTGTAGTGTTGTAAACTAATATTAACCGATGACGGTTTTATCACAATGACTATGAATATATTATATTACTGCTTTAGAAACAAGACTACGTTCCCATATCAAACTCCAGTAATTATAGAAGTACCGATTTAGACTGTTCCTTGTCATTGCTGTCATTCTAATCATATAAATTTGTAATGCAGAAACTAAAAAAAAATAGATGTTGCAATCGCTTACATACCTCAGCCCTGATTTACGAGGTTTGGTGCTGGGAACAGAGCCTCGCTGTAGGCTAGGATAAATTGTAACAAGAAGACTACGCACCAGGAATGAAACAATGACACATTTTGCAGCTAAGAATTTCTGGGCTGGAAAGGAAGTGGCACTGTTGCCCTAGCAAAGCCTCAGGACTCAAAACACCATTCACATGAGCCGCCAGCCAGATTTTATGTTTTTTTAAGAAGCCCAGTGCCCTTGCCCACACTGTGCATGCCCATCGAAAAATGGATGTGTCAGTAATCCTTAGACCCCCGCCTGCAGAAACAGGCTTCTTAAAGGGAAATTTGTTTCACAGATGTTGGCTAAAGGTTTGATTTTTTTTGCAAATTGTGCTACACTTTGGCCCACGCACTTGTTCTTTTTGCAGGATAGTCTTCCTTTTCTCTATTTTTAAGCTTTCCCTCCGCCATTACTTGCTTTAATTATTCTTGGTTGCAGCTGCCATTGCAATCCCACCCTGCAATGTGGTGAGGATGGAATCTCCTTTCCGAGAACGCTATACGATTTAGATTGGAAAGATGAGTTCCTGAGAGAACAACAAAATGAGATGCAAGGGCACCTGAGGGATTGTGTCCACATCTGTCAGTGCCTAGGACCCCGCATTTCTGGTGCCAGTCACACATACTTGGGTATGTCTGAGGAGAACAGTCTTTGCCAACTCCGTTTCGGAAGAAAATCAGTCGCACAATTGTGGCATCTGTCATATGATGATCTGCAGGCAACATTTAGAACAAGGATAGCTTTTCCTGTAGCAGGGAAGGTTACCACAGCATGAAGCTTTTATGTTAGCGGATCCTCCCAAGTCACCGCAAGATACACCTGCCAATACAGCAAGTCTACACTGCATCTATGTATGAAGCAAGTGACAAACGTTTGTTTGCAAGGGACAGCTCCTTCATCACTTTCACCAGATGGCTGCTTCCCTTGAGTATGTAGGGCTATAGATGATGTCCCTGCAAGAATCACAGCTCCTCATACCAACCCCCCCCCCGCCCCCACAGCTTACTAGAACAGAAAGCATTTAATTTGATGGAATATACACATGACTGGCAGTTTCTGGAAGCACTCATGACGGCTTCATTCTGTGGCAGTTAACGGTGCCTGATTATTCCAAGAACAAAAATTGGCTGAATGATTTTAAGAGGTCGTGGCTATCCTCTGCAAAATGGCTGCTCATCCCACTGAGAAACCTCCAACAGCAGAGGAACACTTTGGACTGAAAGCCAGGGCCTTGGCCGCCATCTACCCTCGAAGACAAGTGAGCCATGAAACTTTAGCACAACGAACGATGTGTGCAAAAGGGAAATGATTGAGTTCAATGCTCTCAATGGTACCTCCAAGAGGGTATAGTAGTTCCCAACTTTGACTTCCACAAGCCAAATGGGCAAAGGTGAATACACTTTCCTTCACCTTCCTCCTGACACCAACAAACTTTTTTTCTCATTTGATAAGATTCACTCAGCCACCTCCACCCATGCAACTTGTGCCTCAGCTTTCATAAGAGGGTGGCTTCCACCAAACACCCTTCTTTTGTGCATCTCCTGCAGCAGGACCTCCAACTCTTCAGAAGGAGCACTTCCGTCAACATTTCTTCTCTGTGCTATTGTGAACAATCCATCAACATTTTCTGCTACCGCTGCATATTTCCGTGGAATAACAAGCCACAGCTCTTGAAGAGCTGCCACCTCATTGGATTTTATGCTCCCTAGCCAAGTGTGCAACAGGCCAGGTTCCCTGGATATACTTTAATATGCCCACTAACCCATGGAAATCAAGGGGTGGGAACAGGGTCAGAAAGCACAGTGCTGCTTCAGAACTACTGGCACAGGTAGACCTTGATCATCACCACTGGACCAGCAAAGCTCCATTTTTACCAAAATTGGTGGTCTTATATTTTGGGATGAGTACTTCAAGTTAACACAATACCTTCCGCTAATGTATGCTTTCACTACAACAACTTTATTATCGTGGCAAAATTCCACACTTTAGTATTTGTACCAAAATCCCGGAAAATCATGCCAACTCACAAATTTTTGCTAAAATTTATCAACAAGAAGATTTCCGCCCGCTATATGTCAGAACCAGCATGTGCTTCCTGCGTGTTTGTTTGTGTGGGCTAGATAGGACACGTTGTGCATGGGTGGTTGTATTAAATGCTATTCTCTAATGGAAAAGGGAGTCTGGCTGAGTTATTAATGAGCTTGTTTAGGGTTTATGGTTCGGAAGCTAATACATTGCCTGAAGGTGCCTCTTCTACTGAAACCTCTCATCAATCTGGAACTGATTTATGTGGCTTTAAAAGCCTGACTGGCCCTCTCATTCCCTTCCATCCAGGCTGAAAGAAATGGCTGTCCCATATGAACTCCTAAAAGCAACTGCAGAAGGAGTACAAAAAAAAATTGTCATTACTGAAACAAAAAATTCCTACAGCTTTCAAGACTTAAAACATCTTCAATGCAAATGCCAAAGCTTGATTTAGCTAATACGGGGAAAGTTGGCTACTGTTTCCAGAAGACAGCTCAATGCATATATATTGGAGCAAATGACTTGGAACAGAATGAGAATCTGCCCCTGCAATTGCTAATAAATCTTTTCGTGTAGAATTTACTGAACAGAATCTATCAGTATCTGAACTGGACCATAAATACTGCAAGATGCTGCTTGGGTTAGATCATCACTTTTCATTAGCCGCAGTTAATACAACTGGGACTTCACAGCAACTCTAACACAATGTTAATTCCACCTTAAATAACATCTTCTTGCTCATTGCTTATGGGTAGATATACTCACTCAGTATATACACAATAGGTAAAGTAGATTGTTTGTGCTTAAGATGAGTTCTATACCAGCAGATATCCCAACATGTTATGCACGCTAAGTTGGATAACGTACTGTTTCATAATGATAGCATGTTACCCCATGCAACCCAGAATAGACTATTCTGCTATTAAAGTGCAGTTGTGTTTAAATTACCCTGTCGCTTAATGGGGTGGGGGTGGGGGGGGAGGGGGGGGGGAGGGGGTGGCAGGGATGAGGAGAGAAAAAAAGGAGGTTAGGCCAGGGATGAAAATGAAGAAAAGGAGGAGGAAGGGAGTAGGAAGTAGAGGAGGAAGAAAAGGGGAGGAGTGGGAGAATGAAGATGGGATAAGGGAAAGGGAGGGGAAGGGAAGGGGAGAGGAGGAGGGGAGTGGAGAGAAAGGAAGTATTGGGGAAGGAGAGGAGATGAGAGTAGGGAAGGGAAGGATGGGATGAGAAGATAAGGGAAGAGTCACAGAAAAGAGGAGAAAGGAAGAGGGACGAGCTGGAGTATTTAACGGAAGTGAAACTTGTACTTGGATAATAATTGCAACTGCTCCGATTCCAGCAGCAACCCAAGCATGGGGTCTAGACTGAGCCAGGCCTGTTCACTGCTGCTCTGGCTCAGTAGATTTAATGCACCCCCATCCTCGCATCAGTTAAATCATTAACAGGTTATCACCCACACACAAGAAGTATGATCAAATCCTCACATAGAATAAACACAACCGAATCAGCCCACAAATTCAATGAATAGGGTCTAATCGCACAAGACAGCAACCAAAACTATCAAATCCCCACACGGAATAGTCATAAACAGCATCAAATTTCCACACAGAACAATCATCAATACTAAATAGCCAAACAGATTAAACACGAATATCAACGGTCTGCACAGAATAAACATGAATGTCATTCAATAGTCTAATAGACTAACCACAAATATCAAATACCCGCACAGAGTGATGATGAATATCATCTACACACATAAAATCAACATGAATATCAGGTGCACGCAAAGGTTGGCCAAAAGTATAATAATGGCCTGAGTAGGTACTGGGAAGGGGGCTGGTTGGAAGCCCGAAACCCAACAATGGACAAGCAGCAGGAGAGGCAGGAGGAAGGAGGAAGGCTACTCAGAGGTGGTGAAGATAAAACAAATATTAAGAAACATAATACAGGAAACTTTCGATTAACCGGCCACTAAATGTCGGTTAACCGGCAAAATTCAGGAGTTGGTTCAGATTACTTTTTTTACTTTTAGTTACTTTTTTTTACTCATTTCTGGCTGTGCAAGCGTCTAACTGAAGCTGTTGCTAAGCTACAGAGATGCTTGCAAGCTGTGCTGATTGTTTTGAAGCTGTTGCTAAGCAACAGGGTTTGTTGCTAGATACGGAGCTCAGAAGCTCCGTATGTTTTAACTATAGCGCTCGATTCTCCGGCAATGTTGATAGGCCGGCACCAGCTCGGTCCCGTCCGTGCCGGATACCAGAAAGTTTCCTGTACTTAAAGGGATTTAAAATAAAGTTTATAAATTTAAAATGAAACTTACCTCAGGGAGCAGGTTGGTCCAGGTTAAATACAACTTACCTGCAGAGGACTGGACCAGGGAGACAGAGCTGGGAGAATCAGCAGAGCCACAAGCACTGGGAGGATTGAAAAGTAAATGTAATGGTAAGTATAGCTACCTTAAAGATAAAAGTAATTCCTGGACATTACAACCATGTGTGACAAACTTGTGACACAGGAAAGAATTGTGACACATTCGCAGTAGATGCAAGACTTCAAATATATTGCAGAAGGTAGAATTGTTACCTTAGAAAGGAAGAATTAATTCCGCAAGCAATAATATTGTTAGTCACACAATTCTATAACTATTATTCAGCAACTTTCAGTAACGCAAATGGATGTTTGTTTTAAAATCCTATTAAAAAAAAGTAGCACGGCCACAACTGTTAGCTACAAAATGGTAAATGTTCTTAATTGTCCCCTCTGACCTTCCCTTCTCTGACCCCAAATGATCAGTCCTTAGCAAAGGCCTCAGCTTCACGCCCTCAATGAAAAGCACGATGCTGAGCTCTTCTTCCATCACCTGTGCTTCCGCACCCACTTCTTTGGCCAGGAATCTTGCCTCCGCACAGCAGACCCTTTCTCCTGTCTTCAGAATTCTCATTCCACCTCGACCCCTCTGTCTTCTTGCCCTCTCTAGGTCTTTTCATTGAGAATTGCCAGCATGATATGGCCATCTCAATTTCTCTTCTCCCCTCACCTATTCTAACCTACCTCCCTCTGAACTTTCAGCACTCCATTCTCTCAGGTCCAACCCTGACATTTTTATTAATCCTGCTGACAAGGGTGGCACTGTTGTTTGGCGAACCAACCTCTACCTTGCGGAGGCTGAACTTCAACTCTCCAACACCTCCTTCTACTCCCCCTGGACCATGACCTCACTACCGAACATCAAATCATTGTTTCCCAGACTGTCACTGACCTCACCTTCTCTGGAGATCTTCCCTCCACGGCCTCCAACCTCATAGTCCCCCAACCCCGCAGAGCCCGCTTCTACCTTCCTCCCAAGATCCACAAACAGGACTGCCCTGGTAGATCCATCATTTCAGCCTGTTCTTGCCCCATGGAACTGATTTCTTCCGATCTCAACTTTATTTTTTCTCCCCTTGTACAGTCTCTTCCAACCTACACCCGCGACTTATGTCCTCTACTACTTCAACAGTTTCCATTTTCCTGGCCTATATGTCTCCGTTTCATTATGGACGCCCATTCCCTCTACACCTCCATCTCCCACCAAGACGGTCTGCGGGCCTCTCTGACCCAGAGGGCTGTGGATGCTGAGTCTTTGAGTATATTCCAGGGATGGCCTCACCATGGCCAGATTTACTTCACGTGACGCTGTACACCTTGGCTGCCACATGATGTGTCAGGTTGGCACCACCCCACACTAACAACATAAAGCATCCCTACAATGTCCAAGCCATTCCTTTCACACTCATCACCATTGCGGGGGTAACCGTTATGTCTCACCATTCACTGCAACTCACTAAGCCACTTCCAAAGGTGCACACAAACCTGCCCAAGACCAGAAAGTGTTGAAAATAAAGGTTTCAATGTTTGACAGCACATTAACAGAAACTTTACATGAACATTGCTTAAAACACACAAGTGCCTACCCTTGTGTGTTGTTAGTTGGTATGATTGCACTAGGATGAGGGTGAGTGTGAGGGGTGGCTAATGAGTTGGGGATGTGATAATGTAGATAGAGAGAGAGGGATGAGTGGAGGTGCAAGGTAGGTTGGTGTGAGTAAGGATGCGCAGGAGTAGGGAAGGCAGAATGATGGGGATATGATGAGAGGCATAGCAGGATGAAGTTGAGTGTGGCTTTGTAGTAACGTTTCGTAATCTACTGAGATCATTAAAATGTTTGCGGCACGGCACCCAGGTGCTCCTGATGACATCCCTGCTTGTGGCCTCCTGTGCAATGTGCAACCAGGCTGCCCATGGGACATTGCCCGCACCGGACCCGCCACCGACATCACCCGCACCAGACCTACCGCCGACATCGCCCACACCGGACCCACCACCGACATCACCTGCACCAGACCCACCACCGACATCGCCCGCACCAGACCCACCACCAACAACGCCCACACTGGACCCACCGAAGTGAGCAAACTCTCAGCCCAATTGGTGTCGTTCTCAAATTTAGAAATTGTGTTTTTGATTCCAAAGTCTGAACTGTGAATGACAGTGGTCCCAGCACTGATCCTTGTGGGACCCCACATCCCAGCTTCTACAACTCTGAATAACTACTCTTTACCTCTACTCTCAGCTTTCTGTCTTTCAGTCAGCCAGCTATCTATTCTATTTGTCTCCTTTATATAATAAAGGCTTATTTTGTTAAAGGTAAATGGCCTTGTATCCACCTCATATGAGGCTATTTTATAAATTTAAAGACGGTCCAAATTTCAGTTAGTCTCAGTAAATCACATCCCGACCTGAACCCATCTGAACACATATCAATTGCAGCATAATTCAAGATAACCTCACATATTTTACAGCATTCAGCAGTTTCAATTCAATTCAGTATTGAAGTTATGAATAGCAATGGTGTCATATTAGTTTTTTTTTCATTCGTTCATGGGTTGTGGGCGTCGCTGGCAAGGCCAGCATTTATTGCCCATCCCTAGATTGGTTAGATTGAAGATTCATCATTGCAGGGTTCCATGCTGTTTGTCAAGTTCTTAGTTAAGTGTGTATGTTGGAGCTTGTTCTTTTAGGTGAATGTTGTGCATTTTCCCCCAAAATATGCCCTTTTTATATCGTTTCCTCTGATGGACGCATCCTACTCCATCAATGTAACCTGGTGTCCTCGTTGAAGAGAATTGAGAAATTCATAGCAATTATTGTTAGTTCTGTGCAATGTGCCTGTGATCATTAGAACCTGGTAAGAGACAACTGCATGTGGGACTCTTCCAGCCAAAGAAGTCATTGATACCATCAGGCTCGCTGTACTCAAATCTAGATTGAAAAGGTGAAAAGTCCATCTCACTCGGCGACCCAATCCCCCAAACAAGCGATAAAAATAATATTCCAATTCATTGGTACCAGTAACATCCTATTTAAATAAAAACAATGATAAAATTAGCATTCTCTTCAAATTATGCTTTCTACCAATTTCAGTACACCGTCAATAGTTGACTGCCTAAACTTGCCAGGACATGACTACAAGCAACAATGGTAAGGTTGATAATTGATGTGTTGCCAATCTAAAGTTATTTATATCGTTATATACCCACTTCTGAGATATTGGCCCAGAAATTCGGGTCGGGGGCTTCCCGCGGGTGTAAGCCCCCGACCTGCACTTACCTTGCACGCCGGCCGTTGAGCTCTGGGCTCCTGTGGAATTCCGCTCCAGGGCCTGGCCCAGCTGCCGGCGCGCTGTGCTTGCGTATTCCAGGGGCACAATTAGTGCGATGCGTCCCCAGGATCACGTGGGCCATGGGCAGCCAATCGGAGGAGAGAAAAGCCCATTCATAAGATTGACAGGAAGACCTGTCAAAACTTATAAATACTACAGGCCCCAAAATAGCAGTAAACCTTCAAATAAATTTTAAAAAAATCACACTTTTTAAATAAACTATAAATTACATCAAATAACTATTTTAAACAATAATTTAAACTTTTGAAAAAAATAATTTTATATTCTAACAGGGCTAAAAATAAACTTACCTTGCTTTAAAGTATTTAAAAATAATAAACTTGTGGAAAAAATGTTTTAATTTTAATTAATTGACCACTTACCTTGTAAAAAGCAGGCCTTACGCCTGCTTTTTACATTTCTAAATCCTGCAGGCTTACAATCCCGGGAAAACCTGCAAAAAAAACCTAAGTTCGATGCGCACACGTAGCCTCTCCTGTGCGCGCATTCGACCTCTGAACCTCTTCGTTCAGAGGAACAGAAGTGCCGGTTTCCCGCGCATGCGCAGTGCATGCAGAAAACCGGCACTTCCATTCGGCCTACGGGTAAGTACCCCGTGAGTACTCACCCGTGGAGACCCGAATTTACTTTTCCTTCATAGTCACATTTATTTAATTATTCAAAAGCCTAACAAATTGGTTAGATTAATTTATTGAGACCAGGTAGAAAGTTGCTCACCTTCTGCACTGTGGAATTGACCACCAGAAAACATGAAAAGAAAGCCAGACTTGCATTTATATAGCGCCATTCACGACCACTGGATGTCCCAAAGCACTTTACAGCCAATGAAGTACTTTTTGAAGTCACTGTTGCAATGTAGGAAACGTAGCAGCCAATTGTACACAGCAAGTTCCCAAACAGCAATGTGATAATGACCAGATAACCTGTTGATTGAGGGATTAATATTGGCCAGGACACCGGGGATAACTCCCATGCTCTCTTTCGCAATACTGCCATGGGATCTTTTACATCCACCTGAGAGGGTAGATGGGGCCTCGGTTTAACATCTCATCTGAAAGACGCACAGAATATGCACAGAACAATGCACAAGCAGGAACTGTGAAAGTGGAATTCTGGGCTGGCCATGTAATCAAGCCATAAGCTGGTGATTGTGTGCCTGGCTGAAGATCCCAGCATGTGCACAGATAATATTTTTTCTCTAAGTTTCAGCAAGCTCTCATACATCTGCCAGCCTGCTGAGAAGCAATATGTTGTTCTGAATAACCCGTCCACTATAACAAACACTCCTTTGTGTCCTCTTCCTTTCTGCAGCTTCATATTTGTAATTTCTAACATTCTTAATAGTGCCTCCTGAAATTCGACCTGTGCAGTGGGAAGCTAGAATATGGTTTCCTTCATGAACATTGACACAAGGAAATCATTTCACTTGGTCACTTGATGTCATGTCTCACTTGCAAACTTTCCACTGTCCCATTCTTTCCCGAACACAGAGTGCCTTATATTCTCCGCCATCTTAAATTTGTTTTCTATTCCAGGGCCTCACCAGCAAAGTTCCCCGTAATTTTTTGGGGGCTGCGCGACCCATTCAAAAGTCCGCGCATGCGCTGGGCCCCTGGAGCGCGGCCGTGCAGCTTAAAGGGAACATTGCTCACCAGTTTCTTATCCTATTCTTATTAAGAAAGAGAAATGACTTGCATTTATACCGCACCTTTCACATTCAGTATATCCTAAAGCACTTTACAGCCAATGAAGTACTTTTGTAGTGTAGTCACTGTTGAGTTATAGGTAAATACAGCAGCCAATTTGCACGTAGCATAGTCGCACAAAGAGCAGCGAATTCAATGAAACAGTTCATCTGTTTCGGTCGTGTTGATTGAGGGCTTAACATTGGCCAGAGCACCGGGAGAACTCCCTGCTCTTCTTCAAAAAAGTACTGCGAGTCCTTTTAAGTCTACCTGAACAGGCGGAAAAAGCACTCGCTTTCACATTTGATCTGGAAGCTAGCTCCTCCAGTAATGCAGCACTCCCTCAGTACTGTAATAAAATACCAGCCTGGGTTATATTCTTTTTTTCATAGCATCACACTCTTTCCTTGGAAAATGGTGTGAAGTAGTGGAAGGGTTCGAAGGCTGATTAACATTCCCTCCGTGGCTGTAACCATCTTTACATCTGCTGATCGGGTGGTTAGTCCTACACGGTGGGAGGATTCCACACAACCCATATGATGAGGGGGATCACTCACACCCACCAGATGTGAGCATCCCCACCGGACATCAGCCCAGAATTCAGAGCTGGAGTCTGCTCCCCGGGGCTACCTGGAGCGGGGTATTTGAGCCCCGATCCCTCTGACTCAGAAGAACGAATGCTACCACTAAGCAAAATGCTCGCTCCATTTATATATTTTTAAAAGATAAATGCTATGAATTTGCACTGCCATAAGGGAATCTTTCCCATTGGGAACGCATATTGGCAAATGGATAAAAAATACCTGTGGGGTCCTTTGCCTTTCACGCTTGAATTCTCGATATGCACTCCCAGTGGGTGAAACTTCATGTTGGGAACACAAATTCATTAAATCAATCTCACAACTTCATACTTCAGGAAAGTATTTTGTTTTTCCTTACCACACATTGGTTCCCTTATTTCTCTGTACTTGTTTCCCGGTGGAATATGGTTCCGTGATATTCCCTCTACTGCAGTCTTGAAAGCGTTTAATTAAGCATACTCCTCCCTTCTAAAAATATCTTCCAGTCTTGAGCTCAATCTGTTCTCTTCCCACTCCTTCAAAATCCACCCTCCGAACGTTTTCATTAAAAAAACATTTTACTTCTTAATCTTTCTTTTTACTTTTACTCTCTCCTTGTTCTCACTCCTATTTGTAACTGCATCAACTTGAATTTAACTTTGTTTTTCTATTTAATCTAATGTTCTTAATTTATTCTAACCCCTTTTCAACTTGGAAACCCTTCCCCTTACCTCCTTCCGACACACACTGTCCACGAATAAAATTTGAACAGCCTCGAAAATTTGGTCTTTGATTGGCTTTTACGAGCAGTTTTTTTTAACAGCCAAACAAAAGACCAAAGTCAAAAGACAGCTCTTAAGTGTTGCCCAGCAAGTCTCTGAATTATAAATATCCACACATGTCAGACACTGAAATGGTGTCAAACCAGGGAAGACTGGCAGGCAAGTTGAGTCCTTGACAGCTCCCTGACTCTGGCTGCGTTTGGATGAGTAAACTTGGCCATATAGGTAAGGGTTGGAAGTCAGACTTTGTGCAGTGATGAGGAAACAAGAAAGCCAAAACAAATGATCATGTTTATGTTTTTCTGTCATTCGTGGATAGGCCCATTCTATAAGGTGCATCTTTATTCACAATCTACCTCCTCCGAATATAACTGAGTGAGGTCATTCAACAATGATGTAACCTAGTTTTAAGTAGCAAGTAGCAATCATAAAAACAAGGGATGAGCTACCCTCACCCATACAGACACAAGCTATAATCCAGATTTTATATCATGGTGGAAACAGCTAGTGAGGCCTGGTAAGGAATCAATGCTGCACCATTTCGGTTTGTGTGTGCCAAACAATTCAAATAACATCACTACTTGTGGCTGGTCCTTAATGATCTGTAGGGATAAAGCCATACTTGTTATTTTAACATGTGATTTTAGATCACAGAGGTTTCTCTCTCTGGAGGCCTCTCTCTCTTGCACAGTAAAACCTTGAGTGGTTCGACCCACTCGCCCCTTAGGTTCTATACACTGGTCTTTGAGGCAGGAACTACAATGCAGAGAATACTCTATAGACCAAGTTTAATGAAAATGAAATGAAATTTTATTGCATAAAGGAACAAAATTGAATGTAAGCCAAATAAGGTACATGGGAGGGGGGGAAAAAATCATAATACAAGACTAACCAACATATATGCAGGCATATTATACTTTACAAAAGTCATCTCGAAATGGGGAAACACACGGAACATCGAGGGACAACAACTCATAATTAATTATACCCAAAATGCCCACCCCCTAAGCCTAGCTAGATCAGATTATGAGGGGCCAGAAACATGCTCACCAATCCAATGAGAAAGTATAAGATTTTGAAAGGTCTGCGTTTTGATCCTCTCAGGCGTCCTGTCTCCACGTGGTCAATGCTGCGGGCTGCGACTCTCTCTCTTCTTCCTCGAGGTGAAGGTCACGGACAGGCTGGATGCTGACGGGCCTGGACGGCGGCGTGGACAGAGACCACCTATTTGTTCATGGTCAAATAGTTACTTCGCAGAGCCCAGCTGGTTTACCATTTTCAGATAGGTTTCTTCTGAAGGGCTGCTGTCCTTCATCTCGTCAACGGCCCGGGGTTTGTCGATGATCTCCCGGTGGTTACCCCGGGGCGGGACGCAGACTCGAATCACCTTCTTGGCTGGTCTCCGGATCGAAGTTCCTCCACGGCTCTCGAAAGAGCAAGCTAGCTCAAAAAGCTACCAGCTACAAGCTCCAGGCTACAAAAGCTACTGATGGCTACCCTGGGACTCCAGTTATACTTTTCCGTGGAGGCCCTTATCTTCCGCCAAATCAAGGTTATTCTTTGTTTAAGTTTTGGCGGGCATGTAGCACAGCGGGATAGTCTTTGTTTTTAAAGTATCTTCGAATGGCCGGTAACGGCCATCTCTGGTCTGGAACGACCCTGTATTGTCTTTAATGTCCTTCTGATGTCTTAAACGGTGCTTGATGTTCCCCCTATGAATATGAAACTGTTTCCCTATGTCTGGGTAAACATTTTGATGGCCTTTATCTACAGGCCGATCTGATCGGATCTGCATCCAATCTATATGTATGGGGTTCTGTCTGGTTTCGTTTTCCCTGAAACTGCCTTCCAGAACCTACTGTGGGCTGAATCCACAAAAGCTGTCTGGGGATTGCAGGAACCATTTTAAAGTGTCCCAAAAGCTGGTCACGGGGTCTGGCGGCCATTTTGTGTGTCCCTTTTTCTGGGCTTCTTTTAAAACAGTCTTTAAAAGTTAAGGCCTTTTCTGCCAATAGACCCTTATAGGACGATGTTCAATTTTGCGAATTCTACAGTCCCCCCTGATGATACTATAACTTGCTTGAAGTATCATAGTTCTGGGTGAGCAAAATTTTCTGACTCTCCATAATCAAACCATCCCCTGTATTTACCTATCTATGACCCCACGACACATGCATTTCCCATTTCAGAGAAAACCCACAGTGTACATTAAGCATCTATAGATGGCAATACATTGGAATTAAAATTTGATACACACATTTCCAGGCGTGGAGGGGGGCCTAATACCCCCACACCACCTGGTTCATACATATTATTTTTATTAACAACAACACACATAATAAACTTCAATAAAAATAATAAAGAAAGAAAATACGCACAAAATCACACATGAATACGATCAAAAATAGAGGAGGGAGGGAAACTTTAACTCTGTACATAGCAGCAAAAATCTAAACGGGTGTTTCTTCGTCTACCCGCACATAATGCTCCCTCCATTCTCCCCTGTTCTCATACTTCTGTAAACGTTTGTCCCTCTTACAATGTACAAAGAGTAAATAAATCACAATGACAATCTGGCATACTACAAGGATGTGAGAGGCTATCCTAATCCAAGAAGGGACTTCTATATTAGTGAACAGGTCCCACCACTGTGGGGTCACTATATCTAATATGTCTGCCCCTATTTCTAATGTCTTCTGCTCCAGCGTATAAAAATGTTTCTGTGAAACGGCAATGGCTTTTAGTATCTTGGTGAGGTGTTCAGGGAGAGGGGGAATGACGTAGCCAAAATGTGCAACAAATCGTTGCAGATCGGTGAAATTTTCCTTGACAGTGAGGTGAACAGTGGAAGGTTCAGGAATAGGGACAATTCGCTCTTGGGCCACTTGAAATTCTGCCTTGGGTTTGAAGCAGAAACTGCTGTCACTGACCGGACACCAACCGTGCTGTCCATGTTGGTAGTGGGGCGCTGCAGTGGTGACACAGTATGTCCCACCTCCTATATATGCCACCTGCGGGGGCACATGGCCTTGTGCCATTGCCTCCATGGTGCAATTTATAGGCTTCGCACCAGCAGTTCTGAACCCGCACTGTGGTTTCGAATAGGCATTCAAGTGCTGGGGACACAGGATGATGTGTGCTCCCCGGCTCCGGCACCCCGAGAGGTCGGTACCCGTCATTGCATGCTCCCATCGAATGACGTATGGTGGGACCGCTGTGTAGCGAATGTGTGCACCCCCTTGAATGACTCCAATGTTCTCCACCCTGTATACCGGGGCGGGTTTAGCTGTCTTTCCCATAACCGGCATTCTTACCACTATACCCATAATGGTGTGATTAGACCGCCCACAGTCCATTGGGACTGGGTAGGCCTCAGATGCTAGTCTGAGCTGGCACGGACTTGATGCGTTCTCAAAAGGGTGGAGGGCTGCAAGGTGCTTATTGCCGATCCAGGAGGGGACCAAACCTTGTTTTAAATCCTCCAGATTACTGCGGCCCTCGCCCAGTAACCACGCCCCGTACAGCACGCACGCTTCGTTCTGCGCAGCCTGACCTGACGCATTCTGATCCTCTCTGATGAGAGCATTTACCGTTTTAGCGTGTTTCTCCAGCTCAGCTATAATTTCTTTTAAGTGTAGTGCCATGGCCTGGTCCTCATGTAATTCAGAACCCACTACCTTATTCTCATCCGTCAGTATCTTTCTTAACCGCCCTTTTAAATCATTGATCTGAGTCTGCAGCTCCACGTCATCCAGAGTGTTGATGACGGAAGTCCCTGTGTTAAAGGCTGTAAAAATGTCATTGACTGTACCCCTTCTTTGTCTCCCTACCCTGTCCAAGACCTCATGTGGTGTGGTGTATAATCTGGCTCTGTCGACATTGGCAAAGTCGAACTCATAAAATTGTCTGAACATGTTTGTTAACAGGGCCTGGTACAATTGCTCCGTTTCCTTGGGGCACCATTCTGGCAATCGCACCTCGGTGAGGTTTAAAATCACCGAGGCCACCGCGTAGTCCACCCCTTGGTACAGCACCTGACCTGTGGGCACTAATACCAATCCGTTCCCGGATCCCTTGGTAGTGGTGGGGCACCCTTCCTTGCGGGCTTTGGCTACCGGAATCGTAGGCAGGGGCTTGCGGGGGCGGGTGATGAGCTCAGTGGCATTCACCGGGATCAGAGAGTACGGGACTCCGCACGCCCATGTGCTGACGTCCCACCTCATCCCTTTCCCAGCATCCTGCCACTGTCTTTGGAAAAAGATGGAGACGCCTGTGGGGCAGACGCGTTCTGAACCCCACATACAGATGTAAATCCCCTCATCTGGTTCCCACCATTTGTCCCAACAGACACTCAATCCCCCATGGGTCCCCGTAATAGTCCGATGGGTATTGTTACCCAGTTGCTCCCACTCGACCGTGGAACCCTTCATGGTCTTGCTCAGCTTCCTGAGCCACCACCATCTGTCCAAAGGAACATGTCCATGGCACACCAAGCAAATCTTTCTTCCGACGGTGACGCTGACCCTGGGCGCGATGATCCTCACCCTGGGACACATTAGAGAAGTCTCTCCGTATGCGAATCCGGACTGGCTGGAGTATTCCGTAGAGTTCGACCCCAGCCATCCTGGCCACCTCCCCTCGTGGAAATAAGTAGCTGTTTCTTCAACGTCCCGTTTGCCGGTCCCATCAGTCGCGATGGGTGCTATGTCCCCGGAACATCCATATACTATGGAGTCCTGATGTAGCCCCGATAGGCCAAGCTACACCCGATCACCGCGAACGCGATGAGAATCCTTTCCATAGTGCCTTGGGTTCCTGCAACAGATTAAATGATATAGCCAGGCTCCCGAGAGATTCTGGCCTAGGTGAAGGCATGATCGGGTCTTTCGACCTCGATCCAAACAAACACACATGCTGGGCAGATTCTAAAACTACTCCTTATAACACTCATCGCCTTAAAAAATTTACACACCTTAAACTTAACCAAAACTTAAACTTGACTAAACTTATATACAGCACCGCCCGTCCCCGGGCAGCCTACCTAATCCCTGTTTGGACTGCAGCTCACCGCTCCCTGTGGCGGGGCCGCACTGACCTGTAGCTTGAGTCCCCTGCAGCCTTTTGCTGCCAATTGGGGACTGCGTCTTTCTAGGGATCTCCCAAGTCGGTGTCTGCTGAAGTAGTGGGAATCGGGCCAGGGCTTTACTGGCTGAGGCGTTCGAGACAACCTGCGAGGGGGTGCCTTGGGCGAGGCTCCCTTAGTGACTGGACCTGTGGTTGGGACTTTAGCCCTCACAGCCCGTGGCTCCACCACGACTGCCGGCTTCGGCTCCCTTCCCTCGGGCTCCGCCCCTTTGGGATTTGGGTCTGTGGCAGACGACTCCTCCCTACCTGTCCCTACAGGTGGAGAATCTCCGCCCCCACATTCTAACTCCCCTAAGCTTGAGTCGAGGGCGGGACCTCCGTCCTCCGACTCCACCTCCTCCAGGATCGTGTCAAGGCCGGGGTCTAGCTGTTCGGGCTCTTCCCCGTCCGAGTCCCAGGCCAATGGGGAAACCTCCCAGGTGGGCAGGATAGCTCCTCCCCTCAAGCAGGCTGCGGTTCCAGCCTGTGTGGTCTGTGACTCTTTACACGCCTCAGGCTGAGGATTTTTACCCTCAGACCTGGCTTCGGTTGTTGTTTCTTTTGCACCCGGCTTAAATAGCTTGCACTGATTTATGTGAAACCATTTAGTGCGTCGGGGCAACTTCACTGCGTAAACCATGGGGCTGGCTTTATCCACGATACTGTAGGGCCCCATGTACAGTGGTTCTAAACTCCCTACTCGGGCATAGATTCTCACCATGACCTGATCTCCTACTTCCCACTCCTGTGTCTTACGGGGTTCGAGCAGCAGTCGGTTGCCCTGATGCTGCTTTCCCATGTTCCCAGCCGCTTGCCCATAAACCTGTTTCAGGCGCTCAGAAAGGGTCCGGGCAAACTTGTCCCGATTTACCTCCCGGAGCTGACCTTCAGTGAGCACCGGGGCTAGTACATGGGTGGGGGTTCGCATGACTCTCCCAGTCATTAATTCGTGCGGGGAATACCCCGTACTTTTAGACTGGCTAGCCCGGATCCCCATGAGGACTAGAGGCAGGACCTCCGCCCATTTCTGGGGCGAGTCCATCGTCTCTTTCCTCAGTTTTTCTTTGAGGGTGCGGTTCATGTGCTCCACAATCCCGGATGACTGAGGATTGTGGGCCACGTGCCACTTCCCTTCGATACCTAAGAGCATGAGGGTGTTCTGCATCACTTGGCCGGTGAAATGACTCCCTCGGTCAGACTCCACAAATCGTGGTAGTCCCCACCGCGAGAACACTTCCCGGACCAAGAGCCTGGCAGTACTAAGTGCCGTGGCTGTTTTGCATGGGAAGGTTTCTACCCATTTGGTGAACACATCCACCAGGACAAGGCAATACTTATAGCCTCCATGGGCGGTGGGCAGGGGCCCGATGTAGTCGACCTTTATCGACTGCCATGGTCCCTCTACTCTCCTGATGTGTCCCATGGGCACCTTCCTTTTCTGGGGGTCTGGGTTGTTGGCAGCGCACACAAGACAATTAGCACAGAACTCGTGGACATCGTCCCGAAGTCCCAGCCACCATCCCACCTGTTCTACCCGTTGCCAGGTGACCTCAGGCCCGGGGTGTCCCGCTCCTGGACCCTCATGGGCCAGTTGAAGGAATTCCCTCCGGTGCTGCTGCGGCACAACCCACTGTTCCTCTCGGAATAGCATGCCTTCCTTGATGGAAAGGGCTGCTGTACCGTACGGACCTTCTACTTCCTTGCCCTCAGTGATGGCATTGAGGACTGTTTTTAGGGTGGGATCTAGGGTTTGGACGGGCTTGAGGTCTGGGGGCAATGTTACCCCTGTGGTCCCCTGATTCCCTTCCCTGCCTCGGATTAGTGCCACGGGTTTGGACCCATAGGGATCCCAGAAAGTGCCAGTGCGGGCAACTTCCCTGGCTAGCGCATCCGCTTGCTGGTTACCCTGGTTGCGGGGTTCCGTGGAGGAATGAGCCTTCACCTTGTGGATGCAGACTTCCCCTTCCTCCCCCACTGCGGCCAGGATCTTTTCTAGTAGGGGCTTCACGGTCAAGGGTCGCCCATCCACAGAGGTATATCTGCGGCGAGACCAGATGGCCAGGTATTCCGTACACGAGTTGCATGTGAACATGCTGTCCGAGCAAATCGTGTATGGGGTGGGGAAGATTTCGGGGTGTGTAACGACGTACACTACCGTGGACAGTTCAGCCTGCTGGGCGCTCATAGTGTTGGGGAGCTTAATCGCCAGGGCAATGTCTGCCGCGGGGTCATAAACTCCACACCCTGTGAGTCGTTCGCCAGCAGATACCGTGCTGGAACCGTCTACGTAGATCTTGCAGCCCGTGGGATGTATCCCGGCCCGTAAACCTACGTTCACTTCCCATACCCCTTCTACAGAACACCGATAGGCTGTTCTGGGATATACCATGTTGGCCGCGAGCTTGGGCTCGCAGAGACCCTTCACCTTCAGATCCATCTGTGAAAGGAGGAGTGTCCAGCGCACAATGCAGGCGCTGCTTACTGTCCCATCCTTAATCCTTCCATCCAGAAGCATCTGGGTGGGTGTGTGATGGGTGAGGAGAGTGATGGGAGAGGTGCCTGTGAAGATCAAAGACCTTTTCACAGCCCAATGCGTGGCCAAAAGATGCCGCTCGCAATTGGAGAAACTCCTTTCCACATCTGTGAGCACCCTGGAGGAGTAAACCACCAGCCTTAGCTTGCCGTGTCGCTCTTGAAGCAGTACAGCGCTCAGGCTATCCCCGCTAGCCGCTACCTCCAGCAAAAACTCTTCTCCTCCATCTATGGCCCCCAGAGCTGGCGTGGTCTGCAAGTCCCCTTGAGTTTTTCAAATGCTGACTGGCAACCCTCATCCCAGGACCACTCCACTCCTTTGTGTAGGAGTCGGAGCTGCTGTGGCTGCATAGTCCTCAACGAAGTCTCTGCAGTACCCGGTCAGTCCCAGAAAGGACCTCACACCCGTTACGGTGGTGGGGATCGGCAGATCTTGCACCGATTCCTGTCTAGCCTTGTCTATGGCTCTCTCTCCAGCGCGGATGGTCAGACCCAGGAATTTTACTTCCTGCTGGCCGATCCGTGCCTTCTTTGGGTTCACCTTGAAACCCTTTCTGCCTAACAGCTCCAATAGCTCGGCCAATAGTGGACCATGCTCCTCCCTGGAATCTGTGAACAGGAGCAGGTCATCCACATACTACACTAGCTGATTGGGCTGGCTGAACTCCTTTAAGCTTCCTGCCATACATTGATGGAAAATGCTGGGGCTGTTATGGAAACCCTGTGGCAAGCGCCAGGGACCCGGGTTCGAATCTGGCCTCGGGCGACTGTCTGTGTGGAGTTTGCACATTCTCCCCGTGTTTGCGTGGGTTTCCTCCGGGTGCTCCGGTTTCCTCCCACAGTCCAAAGATGTGCGGGTTAGGTTGATTGGCTATGATAAATTGACCCTTAGTGTTAGGGGGATTAAATACGTGGGGTTACGGGGATCGGGTGGGATATGTGTCGGTGCAGGCTCGATGGGCCGAAATGGCCTCTATCTGCACTGTGGGGTTTCTGTGATTTCTGTGATACTGTTGCCCTTTAAAAGTAAAGGCAAACTTGTGCTGATCCTCCCTCCTTAAAGGGATGGACCAAAACCCATTGGAAATATCCAGCACCGTGAACGTGGTCGCGGATGCTGGAATACTCCCTATCAGGTCGGCAACTGCTGCTACTGTCAGCGCGCAGGCTGGGATGTTACTGTTGAGGACTCTGTAGTCCGCCGTGGCTCTCCATGATTTGTCCGGCTTCTTCACCGGCCACAAAGGAGAGTTTACGTGGGTGGCTATTGGCCTCAACACGCCCTGCTGCACCAGTGAAGACATTGCTGTCTCCATGTCGGGCTCCGTTTCCCTGGGGAAGTTGTACTGTTTTTGGGGTCGGGCCATGGGGTCCCCGTCTATTCTGAGCTCAAACCCGGTGACCCTCCCGCAATCGTGTTTGTGAGTGGCAAACGTAGTCAGGTGGTCTGACACGAATGCCTGCAGATCCTGTGGGACACTGGCGACCATGAGCTTGAGGTCGCATTGTCATTAAAGCTATGGGTAATAGTTCAACCCATTTGAGTCCAGTTTCTTTGCATAATTTTGCAAGCTTATTTTTCAGTACTCCGTTGTATCTTTCCACCAGTCCAGCTGACTGCGGGTGATAACTGCAATGAAGGTGCTGGTTAATCTGTAAGGCTTTGCATAGTTCCTTAATCACTGTCCCCGTAAAATGGGACCCATTGTCACTTGACAGTTTTGCTGGTATCCCAAAGCGAGGCACAATGTCCTTCAATAAACATTTAGCAACAGTGGTAGCATCATTCTTTCTACAAGAAAAAGCTTCAATCCATCTTGAAAACATATCAACAATAACTAATACATATTTAAAGCTCATACACACAGGTAGTTCAATAAAATCCATTTGCAAGTGTACAAAAGGACCCATGGGGTTTGGGTGGGATGCGGGCTGTACCTTCTTTATTTTCCCTGCATTCATGGTCTGGCAGATAGTACAATTTTCGCATATTTGTTTTGCCAACTTTGAGATTCCTGGTGCATACCAGGTCTTGAGGATATAGTCCGCCATCCCCCCTTTGCCCGCATGGGTGAATTTATGAACACATCGTCAATTGGTGATAATAATGATTTGGGTGCCACCATGCGGCCGTCATGATGGACCCACAAGCCGTCCGTGTTTTTGAAACAGTGATTAACATCCCACTTCGTTATTTCTTCAGGGCTAGCCCTATCTTGATGGGCTAGCACATCATTCAGGGATGGGGTTTGTTGTTGATCTATACTTTCTCTAACTGGACAAGTTTTAACCTGCGATCTTATCTGTGATAAGGCTACGGTTTTGGCAGCTTGATCTGCTGCTGCATTTCCTAGTGCAACCTCATCCAAATGCCCTGTGTGCGCTTGGCACTTAATAATCGCAACTTGTTTAGGTTTTTGGATTGCCAATAAAAGGTTTTTCACCTCTTGTGCGTTTTTAATTTGGGTTCCGGAAGATGTTAAAAAACCACGAAGTTTCCAAATCTGTCCGTAATCATGGGCTACTCAAACGCATATCTAGAATCGGTATAAATATTAACAGATTGACCTGTAGCCAATATACATGCTCTGGTTAGCGCAAATAATTCCGCTTGTTGTGCTGAAAATGAACTTGGGAAACGAAACGCTTCTATTGTTTCGTTCTGGGTAGTCACTGCATGTGCTGTTTTTGGACTTCCCTTCAAGTCTCTCAATGCTGATCCATCTACATAAAATATACAATCTGGATTTGGTACAGGGTCTTCAGTCAGATCTACCCTTGGTTTAGAAACCAACTGGGTGACTTCTACACAGGAGTGTGGTTCTCCTTCTCCCTCTGTGGGTAGTAAAGTAGCTGGATTCAGGGTGTTGCATCTTTTAATTACCAATCTTGTATTTGACAAAAGTTCTACCTCATATTTAGTTAACCTGGCTGAGGTTAGATGTTGGGTAGCACATTTGGTGAGAAGAATTTCAACCGCATGAGGAACATACAAAACGGTCTGGTGACCTAGAGCGATCGTCTGTGCCTGCTGAACGGCATAATACGCTGCTGCTAAAGCAGGCAGACAACCGGGTAATCCTCTTGCTACTGGATCTAATTGAGTGCTAAAAAATGCTACCGGCCGCTGTTTATCTCCATGTAGCTGCGTCAGCACTGATTGTGCGAACCCTGATTTTTGATGCACGAATAAGTTAAACGGCTTGTTATAATCTGGGAGTCCCAAAGCTGGGGCCGATACCATAGCTTGCTTAACTTGCCGGAAAGCTTCCTCGGTACCTGGGTTCCATTCCAATTTCTCCGGCATGGTGGGCATACTAATGTCAAGTAATGGTCTGGATATCTCAGAATAATTTAAAATCCATTGTCTGCAATAGCCAGACATTCCTAAGAAATGTTTCATTTCCCTTTTTGTCACTGGCTTGGGTGAGTTGCAAATTGCCACTACTCGATCACTTGTTAGTTGCCTGGTATTTCGTTCTAACTGATGTCCCAGATATTTTACCTTTTCTTGAACCATCTGTAAGTTGGTTTTGGAAACATTGGCCTAGAAATTCAGTGCCCTTAGCACCGATTTTGCGGCGCTAGAGGGCCTAGCGCTGCAATTGGCGCCGGTTCCTAAATTGCCTGGGGCCCTTCCGCGGCGGTAGACCGGTAGCGCTGCGCCGGCACCGATGACGTCATCGGTGTGCGCAGCGTCCCGGTTGCCGTGGTAACCCGGCCCCAAGCCGAAATTCAGTTGCGGCCGCCTCGCCAGTGGCAGCCGCAACTAAGACTCCGGCAAACGAGTGTTGCCGGAGTCTGTGCCGGCGCTTTAAGGAGGCGCGGCGGCCGGCCGCTTTCCCGCCGGCCGCCTGCCCGCAGCTCCCTCCCCGGACTTCTTCCCCCACCCCCCCCGGAACAGATGCAAGCCCGGCACTTGTCCGAGGTGCCGGGCTCATTTTTGCAGAGATTTGCGCGGGCCGCGGCCGGGTGCAGGCAGCTCCTCCTTAACGGAAGGAGGAGGCCTGCACTTCCCGAGCCTGCCGCACCGCATCGGGCGCCGCAGCGCCGGAATAGCGCCGCAATGTGGCGCGTAGCGCCAGTTTTCAGGCGCAAACAGCCTTCAGTAGCGCCGGCAGCCGTTTGGGCGCGGCGCTACTGAATTTTTGGCGCGCACAGCGCGACTTAGCACCGGCGCTAAATTTCCGGCGTTAAGCCCCGGCGCAGCGCAACCTCAATTTCTAGGCCCTTATGTCCTTTGTCTGCTAACGCCGTTAACAAAGTTAAGGGCCTAGAAATTGAGGTTGCACTGCGCCGGGGCTTAACGCCGGAAATTTAGCGCCGGTGCTAAGTCGCGCTGTGCGCGCCAAAAATTCAGTAGCGCCGCGCCCAAACGGCTGCCGGCGCTACTGAAGGCTGTTTGCGCCTGAAAACTGGCGCTACGCGCCGCATTGCGGCGCTATTCCGGCGCTGCGGCGCCCGATGCGGTGCGGCAGGCTCGGGAAGTGCAGGCCTCCTCCTTCCGTTAAGGAGGAGCTGCCTGCACCCGGCCGCGGCCCGCGCAAATCTCTGCAAAAATGAGCCCGGCACCTCGGACAAGTGCCGGGCTTGCATCTGTTCCGGGGGGGGTGGGGGAAGAAGTCCGGGGAGGGAGCTGCGGGCAGGCGGCCGGCGGGAAAGCGGCCGGCCGCCGCGCCTCCTTAAAGCGCCGACGCAGACTCCGGCAACACTCGTTTGCCGGAGTCTTAGTTGCGGCTGCCACTGGCGAGGCGGCCGCAACTGAATTTCGGCTTGGGGCCGGGTTACCACGGCAACCGGGACGCTGCGCACACCGATGACGTCATCGGTGCCGGCGCAGCGCTACCGGTCTACCGCCGCGGAAGGGCCCCAGGCAATTTAGGAACCGGCGCCAATTGCAGCGCTAGGCCCTCTAGCGCCGCAAAATCGGTGCTAAGGGCACTGAATTTCTAGGCCAAAGAGTCTTGGACACAGGCTTCTCGGTTTGGTGAAGCTAATAGCAAATCATCTACATATTGAATTAATGTTGAACCCGCTGCTAGGGTTACATCATCCAGATCCTTCTTTAAGCATTGAGAGAAAATCGTAGGGCTTTCGGTAAATCCTTGTGGGAGTCTAGTCAAAGTGTACTGCTGGCCTTTATAGGTGAATGCAAATAAAAATTGTGACTCTGGATGTATTGGTATTGAAAAGAAAGCGGAACATAGATCAACTGCCGTGTAGAAAGTAGTGTCTGCCGGTATGCTGATTAAAATGTTGACTGGATTGGGGACCACCGGATAGGTAGGGAAGACTGCTTCATTTACGGCCCTTAAATCTTGCCCAAACCTCCATTTGTGAGACTCTGCCTTTTCTACTGGCAGAATCGGGGTATTGCAAGGGCTTTTAGTAGGAACAATGATACCTTGTTCTAAAAGTGATTCGATTACTGGCTGTATCCTCCTTTCTGCTCTTTCAGACAATGGGTACTGCTGTCTTCGTGGTAATGGTGCCGCTGGATTTATGGGAAC
Organism: Somniosus microcephalus; assembly: GCF_052327205.1. Classification (NCBI taxonomy): domain Eukaryota; kingdom Metazoa; phylum Chordata; class Chondrichthyes; order Squaliformes; family Somniosidae; genus Somniosus; species Somniosus microcephalus. The sequence goes on along the minus strand of NC_141012.1, from coordinate 36,911,112 downwards.
TTTATAGGGTTGTGCCGTATACATTTTTCCTACTTCGTTAGGGTGTTGTGCCCATAATTTCCCTGGGACTTGTTCAAGCCATTCTTCAACCTGTTTGGATAACCATACTCCATTGTGTCCCAACTCTCTTCTTTCGAGAAATCCATAAAAAATTTCCTTTGTAGCTAACTTTACTGCAAATCTATTACTACCGTTCTGGAGAAGGGCGGCTCCCTCTTTATACCATGTATACGTTACTGGTAGTGAGCTCATTCTCAGTACCATTGGCCCTAAGTCCTTTGAACGGTATCCTTGTGCCACAGCTAAAGTCAGATGTGGCTTAGAATGTTTTATCCTGAACAACGACCTTGAAGTCATGTTCTGTCTATATTAAATGTTCCATCTGGTGGAAAGGGGTGATTACTACCTGAGGTCCATTTGGACCAATTTGGTAAGTGGTCAATAGCTGACTGACCACAATGTTTTAACATAAAAGCGGCTGGCGTGCCTTTTTCAGGCAGTTTACTGTCACTAGAACCCATTGTAGCAGCTTAAATATGTTAGTGTTAAAACATACAACAATTCCGTAACACTCTATGATCTGCGTGGGACGCCTCTACAGATCAGACATGATTAAACATTAATACATATGACAATAAACAATACACTTGTTAAGCAACAACCAAAGTGTTACTAAATCCCCAACCTATGCAGCCTTACTGGACGAAGTTGATTGATAATAACAAGTAGTTAAATACACACTCTCATAAACATTAAACATTGACACTGTGTTTCAGACAATCACCCACTCTCTCTCCCTCTACCCTATTCCCTTTAGCCAAATCTTTAGCAAAAAGGGCCTTCAATTTGTCCCAACTAACTTCAAGCTGGAACCTTGCTAGTTCAATTTCCAGTAAATCGCTAGCTCCTTAGTTAATCAAATTTGTGACTTAACCTTCTCTCTCTGGTACCTTTATTTCAGCGCTTCCTACCGTCCTTTTCTGCACGATCCTGTTCGCGGGGCGTCAGCGCCTCATGGCTGATCCTCTGTTCCGTTTCTGAAAGGGAAGCAGTCACAATGGCAGTTTAACCTCCGAACCTTGTGAGTCAATTACCCGATGGCAGTACTGTCCAATGGAATAAACAGACTATGCGCAGCTATGCTTCTGGCAGGGAAAGTCCCAAAAATGTGGCAAAACACCACCTTCGGCCGATGGGATTTTCCTAACCGAGCAACGTACTCGGTGTCTGTTAACTCACCAATTGGTACAGCAAGCCATCTCAGTGGAACCTCCAAATTGTTGAAGTGCCTTTTTCTTTAGCTCTGGGTAATGACTCAATACACTCTTGGATTCGTCAGACGGACAAGCCTTTTATTTCTCTTGCAGCAAGGGGAATCAGTATCTCCACTCAAGGGGTGAGGCTACTATTCCAAAGACTCACTTTTCAGGCCGTATATTTATACAGTGTAACAAACAACAATGATTGACACATCATTATCATACATCAAACCGTTTCATGCACAAGAACAATGAATAGAACATCATATCACATTTCTGTACGTACACATAGTTAATCATTGCTACATACACAAAGACATCTGTCACTACAGACTTACTCCTGTTCTTCTCACAATTGTTCAGTTCCTCTTATCTTACAGGTTGTACATTGGGAGCAGTTTCGGTACCTAGCACATTCTGTTCTGACCGTGTTCCAACAGTCTTGCATCAGCTATTTCAATACTTAAACTTTTAACCCATGTCAACCAGTCCATCATGCTTTATGAAATTGACACAAAACTATACAGGATATTTTATATTTCCACAGTACACAGGATCCCTTTCCCTTCCTTTTCTGGGATGATGACTACCTCGCCTCTCTTACCCGTGCTCGCTCCCCAGAGACAGTGATTTCTAAGGTCCATGAGAATCCCGTGTTCCACTAAGAAATCGGACCCAAGGATCCCTTTTCCACCCTCCACCTCCCACTTCATCAGTATACACTTCCATGTGGTGCGGACTGGTCTTAAATGAATGGAGAGAGGGATGGAGAATGCGCCAGCCTGTTCTTTACCTGTGAAGCCCGACAAAGTATATGGAACCCCGGTGGACAGAGGTGAGGTAGTAGGGTTGGCTGTGTGGATCAAGGTGCACGATGCCCCTGTATCCAACAGATAGGTCCCCCTTTCCCGCTCTACTTCCATCACCACGAGGGGCCGTCTCCATAAATCATATCGCAACGGACATAGGTAAGCGGGCTGCGCTGGCTCTAGTCATTGGGGTGAAACGGTCGGGTTTGTGAGAACGACAGGACCGGTGGTGGCTGCTACCCTCCCCTGTGAGATCATAAGAGACCACATTGTCTCTAAAATTTACTCTATTGCAGCGGGATCCATAGCTGCACTGGTTCCCTTTTCTGGGGTAGCGGTCTGGGCTTGGGCTTGGGCTGTGGGAGATCTTCCCTTATTATCCTTCCATGGATTTTTACAGTCCTTGCGCCAATGTCCATCCTTCCCACACCCGTAGCAATTGAGCTTGGCTTGGGGAAGGCGATTCCCCTCCTGATGCCACTCCTTTTTACTTGGGGCTGTGGGTTTTGCCTCATGCACTTTTCCCTTAGAGGGAGGTGCCTCCTGACTCCTGCAATTTTTGCATGCAATGGTGAGCTGTCGGAGCACTGTCTCCTCTGTGGTACCGGGACCTTGGGGGTCAAACCAAGATTTGGCTTGGGCCTGTATCTGTGGTGAGCTGTTGGCAACCAGGCAGCGGAGCCAATGAACCTGCTGGATGTTGTTCATTGCGGCCTGTTCCGGCATGCCCGGACAGCTGCGCCGATACACTGGCCACAGCCTTTCTGTGAAAACCCGCGGGGGTTCTCCAGTTAGCTGCACAGTCCCTTCCCCATGGAAGAATGGATTGCCGTCGTCAACTCCCATAACCTCCAGGACCTCGTCCCTGAGTTCCACATACCCTTTCCGTCCCCTCTTACTCCCGTCTGAGAGGCACTGAAGGATTGCGCTATCCAGGGAGAACAGCAACACCTTCGCCTGTTCAAGATCATCACAATCATTGATGGCGGCTGTCTCCTCTATCTCCCTGAAATGGACTGAGGGATCTCCCTTCTCGGTGAGTTTTGGGAGGTGGCTCACCATCGCTCTGAGTTGTTGGGCACTGTGGGGCAGCACGATCTGGTTCATGTGGGGTCCGTCCGCGCCATTTGCGTCGGTGGGACCGTACCTCTGGTGCCGAGTAGGACACATTGGTGCCGGCTCCGGCTTTACTACCAGGGGTTGTTCTTCCTCCGGTTCTACTTCGGCTTCCTCCCCTTCTACCACCCCCCCTTCGGGCCAAACATCGTTATAGCTCAGTGGTGCTGAGGGTTCAGTGGCTGGTGCCACAACTACTTCGTGTGGAATCGGTCTTTTGGATTCCTTCAGGAAGTCTATTTGACTCGCTTTTGGGCTTACAAGGCATACCATGCCTTTTGCCTTTGCCAGGGCCATTCTTAGGTCTTCTAACGCCTTCTGGCAGGGGCCGTGGTCTGCGCTCTCAAACACGTTCTCAATGGCCAGCTTGTAAGCTGCCTTGACCTCTACTACTCTCTCCTCCTGTGCTCTTAGCTGTTGTGCAAGGCGGGCGCTTTTCTCCCGTACCCTCGCTTCATGCAACTTTGCCTCAGTAACCTGACATTCCAGGTACTCTATTTTAGCCTGATGTTGGCTGGCTACAGTTTGGCGTTCCTGATTCAGCGCGTGAAGCGCTGCGATAAGTTTTTCCCCACCCATGGCCTTTTCCTCTATCTCTGAAGCCTGGGTTTTGAACTTGGCTGTCTGCGCTGCAACGACCTTGTCCAAAATCTGGATTTGTCTTTTGTAGCATATCAGCCACACTGCCTTCTCGACTGACTTCTTATGTTCTTTGCTCTCTGTCCACCTGATGGCTGCGTCTACCGGACGCTCATCCCGTAAGAGATCGGAAATCCACTGCTTAGTGAGATTTACCTTGCCAAAAACATAATCCGCTATCCTCTCATCCATAACATTTTGTCCATTTAGACCTGGGTCTAATACATTGCAATCCTGCTGCCAATGTCCTGCCGCGGTCGCCATTTTCTGTAAGGGGTTTTTAGATCGCAGAGGTTTCTCTCTCTAGAAGCCTCTCTCTCTTGCACAGTAAAACCTTGAGTGGTTTGACCCACTCGCCCCTTAGGTTCTATAGACTGGCCTTTGAGGCAGGAACTACAATGCAGAGAATACTCTATAGACCAAGTTTAATGAAAACGAAATGACATTTTATTGCATAAAGGAACAAAATTGAATGTAAGCCAAATAAGGTACATGGGAGGGGAAAAAAACCAAATCATAATACAGGACTAACCAACATATATACAGGCATGTTATACTTTACAAAATCATCTCGAAATGGGGAAACACACGGAACATCGAGGGACAACAACTCATAATTTATTATACCCAAAATGCCCACCCCCTAAGCCTAACTAGATCAGATTATGAGGGGCCAGAAACATGCTCACCAATCCAATGAGAAAATATAAGATTTTGAAAGGTCTGCATTTTGATCCTCTCAGGCGTCCTGTCTCCACGTGGTCAACGCTACGGGCTGTGACTCTCTCTCTTCTTCCTCGAGGTGAAGGTCACAGACAGGCTGGATGCTGGCGGGCCTGGACGGTGGCGTGGATGGAGACCACCTATTTGATCATGGTCAAATAGGTTACTTCGCAGAGCCCAGCTGGTTTACCATTTTCAGATAGGTTTCTTCTGAAGGGCTGCTGTATTTGTCTTGTCAACGGCCCGGGGTTTGTTGATGATCTCCCGATGGTTACCCCGGGGCGGGACGCAGACTCGAATCACCTTCTTGGCTGGTCTCCGGATCAACGTTCCTCCACGGCTCTCAAAAAGCTACCAGCTACAAGCTCCAGGCTACAAAAGCTACCGATGGCTACCCCAGGACTCCAGTTATAACTTTTCATGGAGGCCCTTATCTCCCGCCAAATCAAGGTTAGTCTTTGTTTAACTTTTGGTGGGCTTGTAGCACAGCGGGGTAGTCTTTGTTTTTAAAGTATCTTCGAATGGCCGGTAACGGCCATCTCTGGTCTGGAACGACCCTGTATTGTCTTTAATGTCCTTCTGATGTCTTAAACAGTGCTTGAGGTTCCCCCTATGAATATGAAACTGTTTCCCTTTGTCTGGGTAAACATTTTGATGGCCTTTATCTACAGGCCGATCTGATCGGATCTGCATCCAATCTATATGTATGGGGCTGTGTCTGGTTTCGTTTCCCCTGAAATTGCCTTCCAGAACCTACTGTGGGCTGAATCCACAGAAGCTGTCTGGGGACTGCAGGAACCATTTTAAAGTGTCCCAAAAGCTGGTCACGGGGTCTGGTGGCCATTTTGTGTGTCCCTTTCTCTGGGCTTCTTTTAAAACAGTCTTTAAAAGTTAAGGCCTTTTCTGCCAATAGACCCTTATAGGACAATGTTCAATTTTGCGAATTCTACACATGGACTGTCCTGCTTAATGTCAGGTTGTGCAACATTTATTAGACCTTCACCGAGCAATGACGTTCTTGAAGAATGTCTTCAGTTTGTATTGTGTTGTAACTCAGTACCAGATCAATGCAGACACTTCGATCTTTGTTTAAGGTTTTCAAAGGTCACTTCACAACCAACCCTATCATTTGATGAGCTTGGTTATAATACTTTTTGGCCTCAGTCTTGTGGGTTCTGGAGCTCTGTGGTCAGCCAGCGGATGAATCAATACCATTGACCTCACTCCCCAAATTACCATCAGTTAAATTGTGATTCTCCTCAAACATTGGTGGTAAACAAGAATCATATATTGATCCAGGATATGTTACATTGAAAAATGTAATATAGCTTTTCACATCACAGACTTGCATATTGAAGGAGGGTTAAACCTTCTTAATAAAGCAGGCCAACTAGATGGACTGAAGTGGTCTTTTCCGGCCTTGTACTTCCTGTGCTCACAAGGTGCCTACATTTCACAGTACACTCAGTTCATGACAACAGAGCTGCAGGAATCCGGTACGTGCATGAAACTCTATCTTTGTAACTATTGATCTATCCTTAAAAATGAATGAAGCATTAAATAAGCACCATCAAAGCATCACTCACCTCCTCTAAACTTCTTCAATGTTAAAGGAAACTCTGAACTGTGGTAACTCAGCTATAACTTCCAATTGCTACTCACAGACCCGTTGGGCTGGAGTTTATGAATGGAGACGTGTTGGAGGCGGGACTGCTGCTTGCCGGCTTTCAGTCCCGCCTCCATCAGCTTCTGGCCAACTTGCGGGATTTTCCCCTGATTGACCTTGTTAAGCCCGCCTGGCGGGCTCAGCAGGTCAATTAGGGGTAAATCAGTGACAGAGCATGTCACCGTATGACGTGTCATCTGTCAAGAATTTTTGGAAAGAAGAAATGTCATTGTTTGACAGCTCTGGGAAGCTGTCAAACATTGACATTCTGTGTAGTTTGATGAGCCCTTGTGTTCAGGACTCATCAAACCTTTCTACTTTGCAGAAATCAGCTGGCTGTTGTATCAGAGGATGCAACAGCCAGTCTGTGATCTCTACAATGGAGATGTCGAGGACTCCGGCTCCACAGCGGCTGAAGGCTGTAGGTAGAAACAAAGGTAAGATAACATTTTCTAACACTTTACACTCACCTCACATACTTACCACTCCACATTTGCACCCATCACTCACCTCTACATCGCATTTTCAGACCCCTCCGACCCCCACAGACCCACTGCTCGCCTCCTACACCCTGGCGGGGTTCCCCCAGGTCGGGAAGCCAGCACTTCAGGGTGAAAAATGGGGATAATCCTATTTTCTGCCTGTTAACTACCTGTTAACAGGCAGTTAATAGGCTTTAATCCCTTCCCACCTCCAAGGAGACGGGACCCGGGGCGGGACGGCTTTCCGCCTCCAGGCAAGAGGGCACGGAGGCGGGTTGGGGGTGGGTTTGCCACCCGCCCCCAAATTCTGCCACTTTCCCAGCAGTCCCGCCTCCATACCCGCCTCCTCGGGGCTGACAAAATCCAGCCCGTGGTGTTTACAGAAATGGTATCGGGCCATCTCAGTACTGGCCTCCCTTGATCAATTGTGGCCAGTACTGCCTGAACTCTGGGGAATCTGGTCTTTTGGCGTCCAATTATGCTGCTGTTGGTTGTCTATGGGAAATGAGATGGAGCTGGTTTGCAATTTTAAACAATGCATTAGTTAGTTGATTTACTCATCTGACATATCCTGTAGCGCCCTGAAAGGATCCGGTGGCATAAAATCTATGGGCTAATTTAGCTGCAGGTCACCTTGCAGCTAAACTCTGTCAGAACCTCTTTGGTGGACCGCAGTTAATCGAGATAGCATTTTACAGGCAAATCCAGGTACGTGATCCTCAATCGATAGATGCAGGTTAGAAGCTAACTTGTGGATGCGTTAAGCACATTTCTGGTGCCACCTCACTGGCCGGGTCATTCCACCTTTGCTTCTCCTCATTTTCCCGCCTTTGCTTATCTTTTTCCTCAAAATCCCGTGAATGCAGATAGATTCTTACTCGGACACCTACGCTGTTGGATGAAATGGTACCTAAAGAGAAGGTACTGACAAAACTCTAGCCAAAAAGTGAATCTTAACGAAGGTTGGCAAAAAAAACAAAAATCAGCCGCCACCAATAATACACTGCAGACTCAAACAGTGGGACACAAAAATATGACAGTGCAGCTTTAAATCTTCAGAGCTATCACAACAGGGCCTTGGAACTCCAGCCGCCTGTTTTATATAGTTGTAGTAATTATGGTACAGTCCAATCCCAGCATCACAGGTGGGAGCAGTATGATTTGGACAGGTTGGGTGATTGGGCAGAAGCATGGCAGATGCAATATAACGTGGATAAATATGAGGTTATCCACTTTGCTGTCAAAAACAGGAAGGCAGATTATTATCTGAATGGCCAAAAGATTGGGAGAAGGGGAAGTGCAACGAGACCTGGGTGTCCTTGTGCACCAGTCGCTGAAGGTAAGCATGCAGTTGCAGCAGGCGGTTAAGAAGGCAAATGGTATGTTGGCCTTCGTAGCGAGAGGGTTTGAGTACAGGAACAAGGATGTCTTGCTGCAGTTGTACAGGGCCTTGGTGAGACCACATCTTGAGTATTGTGTGCAGTTTTGGTCGCCTTATCTGAGGAAGGATGTTCTTGCCATGGAGGGAGTGCAGCGAAGATTCACCAGACTGATACCTGGGATGGCAGGAATGACGTATGAGGAGAGATTGGGTTGATTGGGCTTATACTCATTGGAGTTTAGAAGAATGAGAGGGGATCTCATTGAAACTTATAACATTCTGACAGGGCTGGACAGACTAGATGCAGGAAGGATGTTCCCGATGGTCAGAGAGTCCAGAACCAGGGGTCACAGTCTAAGGATAAGGGGTAAGCCATTTAGGACAGAGATGAGGAGGAATTTCTTCACCCAGAGAGTGGTGAACCTGTGAAATTCTCTACCACAGAAGGCAGTAGAGGCCAATTCATTAAATATATTCAAGAAGGAGTTGGATGTATTTCTTAAGGCTAAAGGGATCAAGGGATATGGGGAGAAGGCAGGGACAGGGTACTGAATTTGGATGATCAGCCATGATCTCATTGAATGGCGGAGCAGGCTCGAGGGGCCGAATGGCCTACTGCTGCTCCTATCTTCTATGTTTCTATGTTTCTATGAGCAGGCTCGAGGGGCCGTATAGCTTAATCCTGCTCCTATTTCTTATGTTCGTAAATGGATTTATTTCCCTGAAAATGAATGTAAATGTGATATTGTAATGAAGCTGTTGCCTGTTTTCCTCTGGTGCTTCCTTCTCGACCAGAAGTAGTGTAACAGTGTGTGAGAGACGGAGATTGGCGAGTTCCATTTCCCAACCTCGTCCCCTCCACCACCCGACTGTTGGTGTCAACTATCAGAAAATCGTCCCCCCGGCCCGAGCTCTTCATTGATCTATTTACATTGTCTAATCAGATTGTCCAGCTAAGACTCAAATTGATCGCTTTTAAAAATAAGGTTTTGGTAAAAATACTGCCAGCTCAATTCCTGGTGGTCCTCTGATCCATCATCAAAGACCCTACCCACCCCAGCCACAGTCTGTTCGCCCTCCTGCCATCTGGGAGACGTTACAGATGCATTCGCACCCGTACGACCAGATTTAGGAACAGCTTCTTTCCCAGGGTTGTCATCCTACTGAACTCCACAAATAAACTCTAAAGCCTGCACATCTGCCAATGCACTTTATTATGGTTATATTTATGTTAATACACTACAAGCCAAATGTATGTTGAATGTTTAAATGTCTTAATCCAAATGTACACTCTCGGGAGCCGTAAGCCTACATTTCGTTGTACTGCACTTGTGCACTAACAATGACAATAAAAGTTGATTTGATTTGATTTTGATTTGATTTGATTAAAGCTGCACGGATAGGGAACTCTGTCAGCTACTGGAGACCTGTTTATTAGTTTGTTTTACTCCTGCTGGATGAAGTACCCAGGGGGCAAAATTCAGTTACACCCCGTTTGGGGGCGGTAACCGAATTAGCGCCTCACATTTAGCGCCGCCCCAGCCGCTAAATTGGGTTTACCTCTGCGGCGAGGAAGCGGAACGCTATCTTGGGCGCTCCACTTCCTCTCGGGGTGGTGCATGGGGCGCAAAGTGCGCTGGCCCCGGAGCGCTACGCAGCCGCTCTGCCTAGCGCTGATGTGTTTCAGCGCCCCTCCCCTTCCATTAAAGGGGAGAGCCGCTGCGTATTTTGCAGGCCATTTGACAGACCCCACTAGCCCACCAGGGCAGAGCGGTGCCGTGGCCACAGCTCGGCACCGAGACGCAGAGCCGGACGGCACGATGGCTGCCACAGACCACACCAAGAGCCGCCAAGAGGGGCCCACCTGGAGGTCGGCCAAAATAAAAAATATCGGTGCGGGACGCAACCGGACCGCCCCTTTAATTAGCGCCCCGCCAGTGGTGTGCGGCCCGGCTCGTGACTCGCGAGACTGTTGCTGACATCGCCCGCGGCAGCCTCGCAGGGTGCAGCTGAATTTCGGCCATGGGGCGTTAAGGGGCCACGGCGGGGCGCCCCAGGGCTCTATCGGTGGTGGCGCGGTGCTTTCGGCTAGCGCCTCAGTAGTGCCCCGCCAAATTTCTCAGCAGGCACTATTAGCGCCCCCGCCCGGACGATAAGCACTTTGCGCCCCGTTAACGCCCCTCCCCCGGAGGCGCTTGTAGTGTATGTACCTTTAAGGCAGAACTACTTTTACAGCTCCTGTATACTGTAGTACCGGCAGTGACCACACCTGTATATAAGCCTTGCGCATGCCTCTGTACCCCCAGACTTGAGACTACCCTCCTCCAGTAAATACATGTTTATTGTTAAGTTACAGCATCCGTGTGGTTATTGAAAAACATCATACTCTCAGAAGCACGGATTTAACAGTGGCGACGAGTGTCGATTCGAATCTACCTGCAACTCTGCATTTCCCTTCGAGGATTCGCTCCGGGAGAGCGGTGTAAGAAAGTCGAGGCCAGAAACACGGGCGTCGACATCGAGCAACCGCCCAGTCGTCCGGCAGAGAGTGAACATCGCAGGGGAGGCTGTGGAGAGCTGGGCTTGGTTCCCCAGCCACGATGATCAGCAAGAGACTGACGACAGGTCCAGCGCAGACCCTTCCCGGACAGCGGCGGCTGGAGCCGATCGCCGGCGGAGAGAAAGCCGAGCAGCGTCGACAGGGTAAGACAGAGGGTGAAGCGCACAGGGTGCAGCCGGGGGTTGAAAACCGAGCGGCGTCGAGAAAAAAAAAAGAGAAACAAAACGGAGAGAGAGAGAGGGTAAAGCAACAGCTGTGTTCAGGACTGAGCGGCGGCGAGAAAAAAAAAAGAACGCGCAGAGCACAGCCAGGGCTCAAGGGCTGAACAGTGTCCGCAGGGAGAAGAAGGGAGAGCGCGGGAGACGCCATTGAGCCGCGGAGAAGAAGGAAGAGCGCAGGAGACGCCATTTTGCGAAGCCGCAGCGGAGAAGAAGGGCGAGCGCAGGAAGGAAGGAAAGCACGGGAGACGCCGTTTTGTGCCTGCGGAGAAGAAGGGGAAGCGCGGGAGACGCCATTTTTGACAGTTAAATCACACCCAGGGATGCCGAAGAGTGGCAGTATCTCTACATTCGACAATGAAGTCGAAGATTGGGCGACATATGTGGAATGTATTGAGGTGTACTGCAGGGCGAATGAAGTGCCAGATGCTAGGAAAGCACTGGTTTTGTTAAATTCCATGGGTGCAAAAACTTATGGGTTACTGCAAAATCTAATAACCCCAGAGAAGCCGGTGAACAAGAATTTCGAAAGCATAGTAGAAATCCTACAGGACCACTTAAACCCCACACCGCTGCTGATAGCAGAACGATTTAAGTTCCATAAAAGGAACCAACACAAAGACGAAAGCAATGCTGAGTACCTAACGGAACTGCGCAAGCTATCGAAACACTGCCAGTTTGGAGCGGGACTAGCAGATACGTTAAGGGACAAGTTTGCGTGTGGGCTACAAAGTGAAGGAACCCAGAAACGGTTTCTATCAGAAAAGCATCTTACGCTGGACAAGGCTTTCAGTATGGCAGTATCACATGAAGCAGCCGCAAGGGGCGCTGCAGAGATACAACGGAGACCGCAAGAATATGGCACCAATGAAATGTCCTATGGAACAGGGAAGTGCTATCGCTGCGGCAGAACAACACATGACCAGAAGGATTGTTGGTTCAAGGACCAAGAGTGCAGACAGTGTGGAAAAGCAGGACACATAGCAAGAGTCTGCAGGTCTGGGAAGAAAACCAACAGTAAGAAATCTCCACAGGAGAACTACAAAAAGGTATACCAGGTGATGGACAGTGGTTCAGATGAACAGAAAAGTGACACAGACTCCGGAAGCAAGGAGCTGGGTTGTCTGAAACGACATAAGGTAACCAAAATGGAGGATCACCAGACTGTCTGGGTTACACTCAAGATAGACGGAGTCCAAGTGAAAATGGAATTGGACACAGGATCAGCCCTAACAGTCATAAACCAAAGGGACTACAACCGGCTATTTTCACCTGACCCTGAACACGGGGGCCCCACAAGGATGTGTGCTGAGCCCCCTCCTCTACTCCCTCTTCACCCACGACTGTGTGGCTGTTAATGGTTCCAACACCATCATCAAGTTTGCAGATGACACCACAGTAGTAGGCCAGATCACTAACAATGATGAGTCAGCCTACAGGGAGGAGGTCCAGCATCTCGTGAAGTGGTGCGCCGACAACAACCTGGCCCTTAACACCAAGAAAACAAAGGAAATAATTGTGGACTTCAGGAAGTCCAAAGGCGGAAGTCACACCCCCATCCACATCAATGGGGCGGAGGTGGAAAGGGTGGCCAGCTTTAAGTTCCTCGGAGTCCACATCACGGAAGACCTCTCCTGGTCCCTCAACACCTCCTCTCTGGTGAAGAAGGCCCAGCAGCGCCTATATTTCTTGAGGAGGCTGAAGGGATGTAATCTGTCACCCCCGATCCTCTCTAACTTCTACCGCTGCACTATAGAGAGCATCCTGACAAACTGTATCACGGTATGGTACGGCAGCTGTAGCTCCCATGACCGGAAAGCCCTGCAGCGGGTAGTCAAAACTGCCCAACGCATTACCGGCACCCGGCTACCGACCATAGAACATATATATCAGAAACGCTGCCTACGGAGGGCACGGACCATCATCAAAGACCCTACCCACCCCAGCCACAGTCTGTTCGCCCTCCTACCATCTGGAAGACGCTACAGATGCATTCGCACCCGTACGACCAGATTTAGGAACAGCTTCTTTCCCAGGGCTGTCATCCTACTGAACTCCACAAATAAACACTAAAGCCTGCACATCTGCCGATGCACTTTATTCACTTTATTATGGTCATATTTATGCTAATATATATGTACAAATGTATGTTGAAATGTTTAAGTGTCCTAATCCAAATTGTACACTCTCGGGAGCCGCAAGCCTACATTTCGTTGTACTGCACTTGTGCACTAACAATGACAATAAAAGTTGATTTGATTTGATTTGATTTGATTTGATATACCCTTGAAAGCTACAGAGATTGTCTTGAAGACGTACACGGGGCAAAAAGTCTACCCCAAAGGAAAAATAAGGGTGAAAGTGATATATAAAGGCCAGGAAATACCTAAAATGGATATATATGTATTGCCAGATGGAGGACCACCACTGCTAGGACGTGAATGGATCCGGAAGATACAATTAGATTGGCATTCCATACAGGCACTGAAGGTTGACGCCAAAAAGGATGACGACGTCACACCTGGACTGTAAAGTCCGCGCCTCAATAATACACGGACTTCGGGAGAACAGTTTAACAGGTACTTTACTGAACAGGAGGGCAACGTCAGTCTTAAATACAGAAGCCTGCTAGGGCCTTTTATACAGGGGTGGTCACTGCCGGTACTGCAGTCTAAAACCAGTTATTCCCTTAAAGGTACATATACAACAATTCCTCCCCTTTTAGATAAACAGTACATAACATTCATTTAACAACTAAATAATAACTAATTACAATTTTCTCGGTACTATATACATCAACTGAAATAGTCATTTATAAGTTCAGTCTTTGAGGAGGCTTCCTGATCCTTACTGGATAGCGCCTTTCTCGAGTATCCTGTTCTTGCGGTGGAGTCGATTCTGGCTCATTGTCATTGGTTGGTTCGTCAGCTTCCAATACCCCTGCTTCTGAGGTAGACGCAATCTGTACTTCTGGCTCATTACCAGGTGCACATGCTTGTGGTATAGGTTTGGCTTGTTCCTGTGACTCTAGAATCTGGTCAGCATGGCGTCTCACGATGCTCTCTCCAACATCCACTGTGTACATTAGTGGTCCCTGTTGTGTGCATATCGTTCCTGGCTGCGATTTTTCTGTTTGGTAGTCGCGGCACAAGACTGGTTGCCCTATCTTGAAGCTCCTGGTTGGCTTCTCATTTATGTGCTGGAACTGCTTATCCTCATTTGGTTTGAGCAAATCCAAGCGACATCTTAGTCTTCGGTTGAAAAACAGTACGGCTGGAGTTTGGTTGGTTACTGCATGTGTCGCATTCCGGTAAGCAAACAAGAAATTATCCACCTTGTGTTGTAGTGGTATGTCGTCATTATACATTGCCTTTATGGCCTTTTTAAAGGTCTGAACAAACCTCTCAGCCAATCCATTTGTGGCTGGATGATATGGGGCAGATGTGTAATGTTTCACCCCATTATTCTTCAGGAACCTCCGGAAATCCTCAGACACAAACTGTGGCCCATTGTCGGAGCAAATCTGTTCTGGCAACCCATTCCTGGCGAAGATGGTCCTTAGGACTGCAAAAGTTTTCTCCGTGGTGGTGGAGGACATTTTAATGACCTCTGGCCATTTCGAATGGGCGTCCACAGCGATTAGAAACATTGAGTCCATAAATGGACCAGCAAAATCAATGTGTACCCATTGCCATGGAGATGAGGGCCACTCCCATGGATGTAGCGGGGCCTGTGGTGGAGCGTTTTGGACCTTCTGACATCCTGTGCATCTCTTGGTCATATCCTCGATTTCTTTATCGATTCCCGGTGTAATGAAATCTGTTTGTCTTGATCCTGTATTCGTTTTGCACTCATGTATATTACCCTCCCCCACTGTGTATAGTTTCACTTCCTCTTTCCCGACTAACCTGGGAGGTTCCAGGTCTTGGCTCTTGGCTCCGCCCCTGACTTCTCTTACATAAAGATCCCAGGATCTGTATGACTCATTCCTGTGAACCAGTCGGCGTGTTGAGATGTTAGCTCTGATCTTAGTGATTAAAAGCCAACTTGTTTAAGTCTATAACTTCTAGTTTTGTGGTTATTGAAGGCCCATCAATTTTAATCACTAAAGAATACTAGGATGGATCGACTCCTAAAACCAGAGCATCTGGACTTGGATCCACATTCTGCTGAAGCATCAAATCAATTTGGACACTGGCTCAAATGCTTCGAACTCTTCGCGGGGGCCTCATCCACTCGCGAGGTAGATAAACTGAGTCTACTGACTACTTGCGTAAGTCATCGGATTTATTCGTTCATCCGGGACGCCACCTCTTACACGGAGGCCATCACTATCCTGAAGACCCAATACCAGAGGCCAGTAAACGAAGTGTACGCCAGACATCTGCTGGCTACATGCAGGCAGCGACCAGAGGAACCAATGGACGATTTCTTACAGGGCCTAAAGGACCTGGTCCGGGACTGTAACTGCAAGGCCGTGACGGCCAACGCGTACTCTGACGAATTGGTCCGCGATTCCTTCATCACGGGCCTCAAATCGAATTATATCCGGCAGAGACTGCTGGAGAAGGAGGTCCTGGACTTAAAAAAGGCAGTGGCCATTGCGCGATCGCTGGATGTGGCCCAGAGAAACTCTGACTCTTATTCTTCCGGCCATGCGGCCCTCACCGCCTCATGCACGCCGAGGGGGCCGCCATCTTGGAATCAGCCATCTTCCCCATCCAGGTCTCAGACCAGCTCTACGCCGCCGGAGTCCCCACACAGAAGTTCACCCAGGAGTCCTACTACAGCGGCAATGTCTCGAGGCCTGAAATGCTACTTCTGCGGCCAGGCCAAGCACCCCAGACAACGATGCCCAGTGAAGGACGCTACATGCTTCAAATGTAAGAAAAAGGGGCATTTTAGCAAAGTCTGCAGGGGGAATCCGATTTCCAACTCCGTCACCGCCTCGTGCGTGCTGTGCGGGCCGCCATCTTGGGATCCGCCATCTTTTCCCGACTCAACGGCCGCCCAGGGCCCAACAGTGGCTTCGATCACGGTGGATCAATCCAGGCCACACCCATTGACAAAATCCATGATGGACATACAGGTAAACGGGAATTTAACGAAATGTTTAATTGACTGTGGGAGTACCGAGAGTTTTATCCACCCTAGCCTGGTACGGCGGCACTCATTAACGGTAACCCCCACACGGAGCAGAATTGCTATGGCTGCTAAGCCCCGCACTTCGGACATTTTGGGCTACTGTGTGGTAACACTGACTGTAAAAGGCACGAACTACAAGGATTTTAAACTCCTCATGATGCCAGAACTCTGTGTTAATGTAATCTTGGGCCTGGACTTCCAGTGCCACCACGAAAGTGTCACGCTAGCATATGGCGGGTCCCAGCCGCCACTCACAGTCTGTGGCCTATCAACCTTAAAAATCAGCCCGCCCTCTTTATTCGCTAATCTCGCTCCGAACTGTAGGCCCATAGCGACCAAAAGTAGACGGTACAGTCTGGAAGACAGACACTTTATCAAGGCGGAAGTGGACAGACTCCTGCGGGAAGGCATTATTGAATGCAGTACCAGCCCGTGGCGTGCCCAAGTAGTCATAGTTAAAAATAGCGAAAAGAAACGGATGGTAATTGACTACAGCCAGACTGTTAATATTTATACCCAGCTGGACGCCTACCCTTTACCCCGCATATCAGAAATGTTCAACCAGATTGCGCAATACCGAGTCTTCTCGACTATCGACCTCAAATCCGCGTATCACCAGCTCCCCATTAGAACGGAGGACCGCCCATACACCGCCTTCAAGGTGAACAGGCGCCTCTACCATTTTCTCAGAGTGCCCTTCGGGGTAACAAATGGGGTCTCGGTCTTCCAACGTGAGATGGACCGCATGGTTGATGAGAATAAACTACAAGCTACCTACCCCTATCTGGACAATGTCACTATCTGCGGGCACAACCAGCAAGACCACGATCTAAATCTTGCGAGATTTTTAAAAACTGCCCTAAAGCTGAATCTAACCTACAACGAAGACAAATGTGTCTTCAACACAACCCGTCTCTGTATCCTCGTCCGTGTGGTGGAAGATGGGGTAATTGGACCGGGCCCTGACCGATTACGCCCCCTAAAGGAACTGCCACTGCCACACAATCCCAAAGCTTTAAAAAGGTGCCTGGGATTTTTTTCGTATTATGCCCAATGGGTGCCCAATTACTCTGATAAGGCCCGACCCCTCATTAAATCGACGTCCTTCCCACTATCAGCTGAAGCTCGGGAGGCTTTCACCAGTATTAAACAGGACATTGAAAGGGCTGCAGTGTGTGCAGTGGACGAATGCATCCCCTTTCAAGTCGAAAGCGATGCGTCAGACTTTGCCTTAGCTGCGACCCTCAATCAGGCTGGGAGACCTGTGGCCTTCTTCTCCCGAACCCTTCAGGGACCTGAAATCAGGCACTCTTCTGTCGAGAAGGAGGCACAGGCTATAGTGGAGGCAGTGCGGCACTGGAGACACTACCTAGCCGGCAAACGTTTCACCCTGCTCACCGGCCAGCGGTCGGTGGCTTTCATGTTTAATAACAAACAAAGGGGGAAAATCAAGAATGACAAAATACTCAGGTGGAGGATCGAACTATCCACGTTCGACTATGATATTATGTACAGGCCGGGAGCCCTTAATGAACCCCCAGACGCCCTATCGCGGGGAATGTGTGCCAGCATTCATACGGACAAATTACAGGGTCTCCACAACGACCTCTGTCACCCAGGGGTCACCCGACTATACCATTTTATAACGTCCCGCAATCTGCCCCACTCCATCGAGGAGGTCAGGGCAATGACCAGAGCCTGCCGCATCTGTGCGGAATGCAAGCCTCGTTTCTACAGGCCTGACCGTGCACACCTCATCAAAGCCACACTGCCATTCGAGCACCTAAGTCTGGACTTCAAGGGACCCCTTCCCTCTGCCGACCATAACGTATACTTCCTCAATATCATTGATGAATATTCCCGCTTCCCCTTCGCCATTCCCTGCCCAGACATGACCAGTGCCACGGTCATCAAGTGTCTCTGTAATCTATTCTGCATGTTTGGCATGCCGAACTACATACACAGCGATAGGGGGACGTCATTCATGAGTGACGAGCTGCGCCAGTTCTTGCTCTCGAAGGGGATAGCCACTAGCAGAACCACTAGCTACAACCCCCGGGGTGATGGGCAAGTGGAAAGGGAGAATGCTACTGTTTGGAAGGCTGTCACGTTAGCCTTAAAGTCAAAAGGCCTTCCAACCTCCCGCTGGCAGGAAGTCCTCCCAGACGTGCTCCACTCCATAAGGTCTCTGTTATGTACTGCCACTAACGCTACCCCTCACGAAAAGATGTTCGTTTTCCCCCGGAAATCCACCTCGGGCATATCTCTACCCGCGTGGCTGACGTCTCCGGGGACAGTACTATTGCGGAAGTACGTGAGAGGCCATAAAACGGACCCCCTTGTGGAAAAGGTACAGCTCCTCCATGCAAACCCTCAGTACGCCTATATAGAATACTCTGACGGGCGAGAGGACACTGTTTCCATAAAAGACCTCGCTCCCTCGGGGAGCGGAGAGAACGATGGGAGACGACCCGATGAAGACCTACACTACAAAGAGACAGGACGCCCAGAGGTATCAATACCCAACTTTAACCTGGAGGACACTGCAGATAACCTGGAAGACACTGCGGAGGCCCGGACGGCGGAGGAACCAGAATCCACTCCCCTAGAGGCACCCCAACCGGCTTTGCGCCAATCACTGAGAACTGCAAAACCTCCTGACAGACTCACTTATACCAACTTTTAAGAAACATCACCCCGATGGGCTAAATCTATAGAAGGGGTGAATGTAATGAAATCTGTTTGTCTTGATCCTGTATTCATTTTGCACTCATGTATATTACCCTCCCCCACTGTGTATAGTTTCACTTCCTCTTTCCCGACTAACCTGGGAGGTTCCAGGTCTTGGCTCTTGGCTCCGCCCCTGACTTCTCTTACATAAAGATCCCAGGATCTGTATGACTCATTCCTGTGAACCAGTCGGCGTGTTGAGATGTTAGCTCTGATCGTAGTGATTAAAAGCCAACTTGTTTAAGTCTATAACTTCTAGTTTTGTGGTTATTGAAGGCCCATCACCCGGCCACCACACAAACGCCCTGGCTAGGCTCTTCATTTTTACCCCTCCCAGATGACCCTCATGAAGCTCATTGAGCACTCTATCTCTCAACTTGGGTGGAATTACCACTCGGGATCCACACATCAAGGTTCCCCGGCACACTGACAGCTGTTCTCTCCTTGGCGAGAATGCTGGCAACAGTGAGTCGCCATATGCAGGCCATCCCTTCACCGTCAAATCATAGACCCGAGAGAGTGTCGGGTCATTTCGGGTTTCCTTTTCTACACTCGAGTTTGTAACAGGCAAACATTCGACTATGGTCGCATGGAATATCAAACATGGTCCACTGCAGGTGCTTCTTCTGCCGTAGGCAACGGTAGGCGCGACAGACCATCAGCGTTCCCATGCTGTTTCGTACCCTTGTACTCTATGTCGTACTGATGTGCCCCTAGGAAAAGTGACCATCTTTGCAGCCGTTGCGCCGTCATCACCGGAACGCCCTTCTTTGGGTTAAAAATGGAGACCAGGGGCTGATGATCAGTCAGTAGGGTGAATTTCTGCCCGTGCAGATTATGATTGAACTTCTTCACCCCCCACACCAGGCTGAGGGTCTCCCTGTCAATCTGGGCGTAGTTACGCTCGGCTGAGGTTAGCGAGCGCGATGCAAAGGCTATTGGCCTCTCTGAACCGTCACAGGATTTGTGTGACAGCACCGCTCCAATGCCGTAAGGTGACGCATCACATGCCAACCGAATCGGTAGTGTTGGGTTGTAGTGGGCCAATACTTCTTTTGAAGTGATTAGGCATTTACATTCCTGAAAGGCACGCTTACACTCATCACTCCATTTCCATGTTACTCCAGTTTGAAGCAGGGCATTCAGTGGGTGCAGAATTGTAGATAAATTCGGCAAGAATTTATGGTAGTAGTTCACCAACCCGAGGAACGACCTCAGTTGCGACACATTTTCTGGTGCTGGAGCCTTGACTACAGCCTCAATCTTGTCCGGCAACTTATGCAACCCTTCCTCATCAATCATTTGGCCACAATACGAGATTTGTCCCCTGAAGAACTCGCATTTGGGGCGGTTGGCTCGTAGCCCATATTCCTGCAATCTCGTGAGCACCTGCTCCAGGTTGGCAAGGTGTTCATTGTCATTTTCGCCCGTAACCAGGATGTCGTCCAAATAACACTGGGTCCCCGGGATCCCTTGCAGGACTTCTTCCATTGCCCTCTGCCAAATAGCCGGGGCCGATGCTACCCCGAATACCAGTCGATTGTACTGGTAAAGGCCTTTGTGAGTGTTTATCGTGAGGTATTTCCTAGATGCTTCTTCCACCTCCATTTGTAGATACGCTTGAGCCAGATCAATCTTTGTAAAATGTTTCCCTCCAGATAGTGAGGCGAAAATATCTTCTATCCGTGGAAGTGGATATTGTACTGTGTGCAGGACTGGGTTCACAGTCACCTTGAAGTCCCCACAGATGCGAACCTTCCTTGGCTCCCCAGGCGTGCTGCTCAATGCTTTCTTCATTACAGGAACGATGGGTGTGGCCCACTCGCTCCAGTCCACCTTGGACAGCACACCCGAATGCTCCAGGCTCTCCAGTTCAGATTCAACGGCTGGGCGGATCGCGTATGGCACCGGTCTGGCCTTGAAAAATTTTGGGTTTGCGTTATCCTCAATCTTTATGGTTGCCTTTACTCCTTTTAGAGTCCCAAGTCCTTGTTGGAACACCTCTTCTGCGTCAGATAGAATTTGTGACAGACGTCCAGGTGCGACGTCATCATCCTTTTTGTCAGTCACAGTTAGCGCCAGAATGGAATGCCATCCAATTGTATTTTTTGGATCCATTCACGTCCCAATAATGGTGGTCCTCCATCTCGTAGTATATACATATATAGTTTCTGTGTTTCCTTGCCGTTATATTTAACTGGCACCCTTATTTTTCCTCTGGGGTAGACCTTTGCCCCGTGTATGTCTTCAATACAATGGACGTGTCCTTTAAGGGTATGTGTGAGAATAGCCGCTCATAGTCTCGTCGATTCATGACAGTTAGGGCTGATCCTGTGTCCAATTCCATCTTTACTGGGGACCCTGCTATCATGAGGGTGACCCAAATGGTTCGGTGATCTTCCTTTGCGATCACATTGTGTAACTTTAGACAACTTAGTCTCTTGCTCCCGGAGTCCTTATCACTCTCCTGATCTTCCGAACTACTGTCTGTCAGTTTCTTTACTTTCCTGTACTGTTCCTTAGTAGTTCTTGTCGTGTTGATTTTCTTTCCCGACCTGCAGACTCTTGCTATATGTCCCATTTTTCCGCATTGCCTGCATACTTTGTCTTTAAACCAGCAGTCCTTCTGCTCATGGGTTGTTCTGCCGCAGCGATAGCACTTTTCTGCTCCATACGCCATTTCGTTAGTGCTGTATCCTTGTGGTTTCTGTTGTATTTCCACAGCTCCCCGTGCTGCTGCTTCGTAGGATACTGCCACGCTGAAATCCTGTTCTAGCGTCAGGTCCTTTTTTGAAAGTAGTCGTTTCTGGGTTCCTTCACTCTGGAGCCCGCAGACAAACTTATCCCGTAAGGTGTCGGCCAGTCCTGCTCTGAACTGGCAGTGCTTCGATAACTTGCGTAGTTCCGTAAGATAGTCAGCATTGCTCTCATCTTTGTGCTGGTTTCTTTTATGGAACTTGAATCTTTCTGCTATCAGCAGTGGTGTAGGGCTTAGGTGTTCCTGTAAGATATGAACAATCTCCTCAAAACTTTTCTCCATTGGTTTAGCTGAGGTAATTAAATTCCGCAATAGGCCGTACATACTCGCACCCATCAGCTTTAATAATACCGACGCCCTCTTTCCATCGGCCACCTCATTTGCCTTGCAGTACACTTCAATTCTTTCCACATACGTGGTCCAGTCTTCTACCTCGTTGTCGAAAGCAGTGATACTGCCACTTTTCAGCATCTTGGGTGATTTAAAATGGCACCTCCCGCGCTTTTGCTTCTTCCCCAATGGAATAAAATGGCGCCTCCCGCGCTTCTGCTTCTTCCCCAACGGAATAAAATGGCGCCTCCCGCGTTTTGCTTCTTCCCCTTGCTGCCACGCTGCTCCTAGCATTCTACAGGGTAATGGTGGCGACCCGCGGCTTCGGTGCGTCTCGCTTTCCTTCCCCCCGTTTATTTTCTCTCCGCTGCCCAGTTCTTGAGCACCGACCATGCCCTGTGCGCTCCACCCTCTCTCTCTCTTGTTTTCTTTTCCCGGCAACGCTGTGCGGCCCGTTTTGTAGAGCCGCTCGATCGAGCTTGAGCCCGCCGCAGTCCGGAAGGGTCAGCGCACTACCTGCTACCAGCACGATTTGCTGGAACACCTTAACTGGGGAGCCAAGCACAGCTCTCCACAGCCTCTCCCGCAATTCTCTGAACACCGATGAATTCTTTGGGCGGTTGCCCGTGGTCGACGCCCGTTGCTCAGACTACGACCTCCAAGAACCCTCCTCTCAGGGCGAGATCCCCGTGAGATGATGCCACACTGCAGGTGAGTTTGAACTTACTCGTCGCCACTGTAAAGTCCGCGCCTCAATAATACATGGACTTCGGGAGAACAGTTTAACAGGTACTTTACTGAACAGGAGGGCAACGTCAGACTGAAATACAGAAGCCTGCTAGGGCCTTTTATACAGGGGTGGTCACTGCCGGTACTGCAGTCTAAAACCAGTTATTCCCTTAAAGGTACATACACAACATGGACGACTGTCAAAAATGCTAACTGACGCAAAAGAAGTGTTCCAGGAGGGACTCGGAACACTAAAAGGCATAACAGCAATGATTAAAATAGAGGAAAATGCAAGCCCAAAGTTTCTTAAGGCCAGACCAGTGCCTTATGCGATCAGACCAGCTGTCGAAGCAGAGCTGAAAGGGTTGGAACGTTCAGGAGTACTGTCCAAAGTGGACTGGAGCGAGTGGGCTACACCCATCGTTCCTATAATGAAGAGGTCGTTGAGTAATACGCCTGGGGAACCAAAGGAGGTCCGCATCTGTGGGGATTTTAAGGTGACAGTGAACCCAGTCCTTCACACGGTACAATATCCGCTTCCACGAATTGAGGATATTTTCGCCTCGCTATCTGGAGGTAAACGCTTCACCAAAATTGATCTAGCCCAGGCGTACTTGCAAATGGAGGTAGAAGAAGCTTCGAAACAATACCTTGCGATTAACACTCATAAAGGTCTCTATCAATACAACCAGCTGGTGTTCGGGGTAGCCTCGGCTCCGGCTATCTGGCAAAGGGCAATGGATCAAGTCCTGCAAGGGATTCCAGGGACCCAGTGTTATTTGGATGACATCCTGGTCACGGGCGAAAATGACAGTGATCACCTCGCCAACTTGGAGAAGGTGCTCACCAGATTAAAGGAGTATGGGCTACGAGCTAATCGCCACAAGTGTGAGTTTTTCCAGAAACAGATCTCGTATTGTGGCCACGTCATCGATGAAGAGGGGTTACATAAGTCCCCTGAAAAGATTGAGACAGTCGTCAAGGCTCCAGCACTGGAAAATGTGTCACAACTGAGGTCGTTCCTCGGGCTGGTAAACTATTACCACAAGTTCTTACCAAATTTGTCCACGGTATTACACCCACTGAACACCCTTCTGCAAACAGGGGTACCATGGAAGTGGAATGACGAACGTAGACGAGCTTTCCAGCAGTGTAAAGAATTGATCACATCAAAAGAGGTGTTGGCCCATTTCAACCCAGCACTACCAATTCGTTTGGCATGTGATGCATCACCCTATGGTATTGGAGCGGTGCTGTCGCACAAATTCCCAGATGGGTTGGAGAGGCCAGTAGCCTTTGCGTCTCGGTCACTAACCTCAGCCGAGCGCAACTACGCCCAGATTGACAGGGAGGCCCTCAGCCTAGTGTGGGGAGTAAAAAAATTCAACCACTATCTGCATGGGCAGAAGTTCACCTTGCTCACTGACCACCAACCACTTGTCTCCATCTTTAATCCTAAGAAGGGCGTTCCAGTGATGACTGCACAACGGTTACAAAGATGGTCCCTGTTTCTAGGGGCGAATCAATATGAAATAGAATATAAAGGCACGAAACAGCATGGGAACGCTGATGGGCTATCGCGCCTGCCACTGCCTACTGTGGAGGAAGCACCAGCAGTGGACTCTATCGAGATATTTTATTCGTCAATAATTGAACGATTGCCAGTAACGAACGCGGATATAGAGAAGGAGACCCGCAGTGATCCGACGCTGTCTCGGGTATATGATTTGATGGTGAGGGGATGGCCAACACATGGCGACTCACTGTTGCCAGCATTCTCATCCAGAAGAGAACAGCTGTCAGTATGCCAGGGTACAGTGATGTGTGGATCCAGAGTGGTGATTCCACCCAAGTTAAGGGAGAGAGTGCTAAATGAGCTATATGAAGGTCATCTGGGGGGAGTGAAAATGAAAAGCCTTGCTAGGGCTTATGTGTGGTGGCCGGGAATCGATCAACAAATCGAAGACCTAACTAAGAGCTGCTCAGGATGCCAGAAGGTCCAAAATGCACCACCACATGCCCCTCTACACCCATGGGAGTGGCCCTCCTCTCCATGGCAATGGGTGCATATTGATTTCGCTGGTCCATTCATGGACTCAATGTTCTTAATAGCAGTGGATGCTCATTCGAAGTGGCCTGAGGTGATAAAAATGTCCTCAACCACTACAGAGAAAACGATTGCAGTCCTACGGACCATATTTGCCAGAAACAGTTTGCCAGAGCAGATTTGCTCTGATAATGGACCACAATTTGTGTCCGAAGAGTTTTGAAAATTTATGAGAAGGAATGGGGTAAGGCATTACACATCCGCCCCGTATCATCCAGCCACAAATGGATTGGCTGAGAGGTTCGTACAAACCTTTAAGAAGGCGATAAAGGCCATGTGCGACGATGAAATTCCACTACAGCATAAGGTGGACAATTTCGAAACGCGACACATGCAGTTACCAACCAGACCCTGGCCATGATGTTCTTTAACCGAAGGTTGAGATCTCGTCTGGACTTGCTCAGACCAAATGTGCGAAGAAATGTTGTGGACAAACAATTCCAGCACATCAATGAGAAGCCGACAAGAAGCTTCAATGTAGGTCAACCAGTCTTGGCCCGTGACTACCGAACAGAGAAATGGCAACCCGGAACGATATGCACAAGGCAGGGGCCATTAATGTACACAGTGAATGTCGGGGAGAACATTGTGAGACGCCACGTCGATCAGATCTTAGCGGCACAGGAACGAGTCAACCCCATGTCTCGAGTACCTGGGGATGAACCCGACATACCGGTAGCATCTACCTCAGAACCAGTAGCAGTGGAACCCGATGAACTACCTGATGAAAAGGGGCCAGAATCGTCTCTGCACCAAGAACAAGAACCTCAGGAAAGGCGCTATCCCGAAAGGGTCAGGAAGCCGCCCCAAAGACTGAATCTATAAATGGACTATTGTTGTTTAATGTACATGTTAAAGTGTTCATTGTTATTTGAATATTAGGGGTACTACTAATCTAAAAGGGGAGGAATTGTAGTGTATGTACCTTTAAGACAGAACTACTTTTACAGCTCCTGTATGCTGTAGTACCGGCAGTGACCACACCTGTGTATAAGCCTTGCGCATGCCTCTGTACCCCCAGTCTTGAGACTACCCTCCTGCAGTAAATACCTGTTTATTGTTAAGTTACAGCATCCGTGTGGTTATTGAAAAACATCATACTCTCAGAAGCACGGATTTAACAACGCTAACCGCGGGCGCAATGGAGGTGAATTTCGCCCCCTACTACAGTCTGCAAAAATCAATCAAAACTCTCAATTGCACTTCAGCTGTTTTATGCAAAATTAAGCCCAGACTCCCATGACCATTGTTGCAGGATAGTGGAAGAGTCGATATTAGAGGTTCCTCAGCACGGAAGAGGAACGAGAGTATTAGTGGCACTATCAATTAAGATTGGGATTCCAACTTGGGTTTCCTGGAAGGGAGCCCAGGCTTCTAGATGCACAGTATAATTTTTAAATTTACTATTCGACCCTACTGCAAATTCTATGCTGCAACGATCTCAATCACAAGCTTCCCAGCACCAGTC
Organism: Somniosus microcephalus; assembly: GCF_052327205.1. Lineage (NCBI taxonomy): Eukaryota > Metazoa > Chordata > Chondrichthyes > Squaliformes > Somniosidae > Somniosus > Somniosus microcephalus. The sequence goes on along the minus strand of NC_141012.1, from coordinate 36,884,992 downwards.
AGAGTTAGCCATTGCTGTTTTTAAATGTTTGACATGGGCAATCTCTGTTAGAATGATTCTGTGCATGTCTGCATCTGTAATCCCAGTGGTTTTAGCCTTGGCCCAATTGTTAGCAACAGAAATAGAAATCACAGTTCTACTGCCACTAACAGACACTATTTAAAGTGCAGATCAGATCTAAGTCTCAGCAACAGATGAACACATTTGGAACCAACTCCAAGTTTTGGATTCTGATGTTTTCACTTATGTTCAGATTTTTTTGTTCAACTGTCTCAGGAAAAACAAACTTGACACTTTATTTCCCAAAACCCACTTGTTTACCCTGTCACAGGTACACATCAATCTAGTTTTCAGGAAAATCTAAATAGAGAGAAGAAAGAACTTACATTTATATAGCGCCTTTCATATCCTCAGGTCATCCTGAAACATTTCACAGCCAGTTTGAAATGTAGCCACGGTTGTAATGCAGGAAACGTGCCAGCTAATTTGGACACAGCAAGATCCCACAAAGAGCAATGAGATAAATGGCCAGATCATCTGTTAGAGTGATTTTGGTTGAGGGAGAAAGGTTGGCCAGGACACCAGGAGAACTTTCCAGCTCGAATAGTGTCATTGGATCTTTTGGCCTAGAAATTCAGTACAGCCACGTTTGGGGCGCTACAGCTGGGCGTTCGCTAAATTTTGTGCCCGGCACAAGTTAGCGCCACCTTCGCCGATATTCAGTTGCATCGCCCCAAGAGGTTGCTGCTGCGCTAAAGCAGGCGATGCACGACTATCATAAGGCGAGCCGGGGCGCTACCACCGAGGGCGGGCGCAGCGCAGATGCGGCGAGTTGCTGATTGAAGGCAGACACGCTGGCGCCAGTCAGCTCTTACAGGGGGAGGGTGGATTTGTTTGGCTGCCACGCCCTGCACACTGCAGCCCTGAATCAAGGCCTGAACATAGCTGCTTCAACAGTTCAACGCCCACGACTATGGAGAAGGCTAGGGAGCGAGCGCAGCGCTTCAGCGAGGGTGCCCTGAAGCTACTGGTTGGCGCAGTGGAGCACAGGCGACTTGTCCTCTTCCCTGATAGTGGCAGGAGGCCGCTGCCCAGCGAGTATAGAAAAGCCTGGAGGGAGGTGGCAAACAGGGCGACCTCCAACAGCATGGTTGGCAGGTCTCCTGTGCAATGCAGAAAAAAGTTCAACGACCTCACTCGGGTTGTCAGGGTGAGTACCCTTTCCAGTATCCTCCTCATCCCTGCATGTGCACCTCACTTTATGGCCAAAGGGACCTGAAAGCCCCAATGCCCAGCCCTCATCTAGCAGCTATGGGACTGTCATGAAAATCACTTGCACATTCAGCACTATACACATTGTCAGGGCTATTCCACCATGGGAGGCAGTGCAGGCAAGATCAGGGCTTGACACTGTACTTAGAGGCCGTCCTTTCTCTTGCAGGGCAAGCTGGCCCACAACCGCAGGCAGCAGCGATGGACTGGGGGAGGCCGTCCTGACGTCAAACAGCTCAGCGACCTGGAGCAGCGTGTGGAGTGCATTATGGCAGGCCGGCTGATTGGCCCCATCACCAGTGGAGATGCCGACCCTGTTCTGGGCAGCAATGGTAAGGTCATCACCTTTTTGACCTCTCTCTTTCCACTTGCGCCTCACACCAGCATCCTTTGCCACTATCGAACCAATGCAGTGCATAGCAGCACTCATGCCTCCCTCGCTGCCGCCCTGTCCTCACTCTAAAGCAACTCTTGTGCCTCCCTGCTTTCAGATGCTGAATTGCCAGGTGAGGAGGTGGGCCCTCAAGCTGGCACTGTGTCTGATTCTGAAATCGAGGAGGAGGAAGAGGAAGCCGGCCCATCAGTGCCACCCTCAGCCGAGGCAGCCCATGGCCATGATGGGGACACGTCTTCCCTGGAGGGGAGCAGGGGGGAAGGGTCTGAGGAGAGTGAAGCTCCGGGGCCCAGCGGGCTGCAGCAACGTGGGAGGGGTGGGGAAGCTCGGTGGCCTTCTCCCCGGAGGGAGAGTCTGGACTCGAGTTCTGCTATGGTGAGCGCAGAGGAGGTGCGGCTCCTTGCTGAAATGGGCGCCCAGGCTGAGCGCAGGCACACTGAGCTCATGGCTGCAGTGGCAAGGATGCCTGACTCCATAGAGTCACTGGCAAGGAGTGCTCAGGAATTCACGGCAGCACAGGCTAGGAGTCAGCAGGACCTCGCTGCATCACAGGCGGCTTCCAGCCAAGTGCTCAGTCGTGCCGTGCATTCACTGGCTGGTGTGATGCAGACACAGACCAGGGCCACATGGGCACTAACTGCTGCCACCCTCGCTGGATCGGCCAGGCATCAATGGGGCCCTCGCCACGCCACAGCAACCCAGCAGTCTGTGCTTCAGCAGATTGCTGCGCATGCTGCAGTGCTGGCCCGTGCAAGTGCCAGTGTATCAGCTGACCAGGGAGTGCCTGTGCTCTGTCAGGTTGGCAGCATTCCTGCAGCCAATACTGTCACTTCTCCACTGCAGCTGCCACCACCTATAGGGCAGACTGCTGCCGCCCAAGCAGAGTTGGAGCAGTCAGCAGCCGGGCCCTCCAGGCCCAGAGCTGGTCCAGGCCGTCCCCCAAGGGCATCTGCCGTCTCACCATCTGACCCTCAACAGCCTTCCCCCAGCCTTGCTGCAGCCACTGGGGTCCCATTGAGGAGGAGCTGCAGGGTGGGAAGGGGCCACTCACGGAAGCGAGGCGGATCACCCTCGCAGGGGAAAAAGTAGAAGGTGTGGCCAAATGTTTTTTTTATATATGAGGCCGAGAAGTTTTTTTTTATATATGAAGGCCGAGACTTGTGTTTGTTTTTTATGAAGGCCCAGACTGTTGTGTTTGTTTTTTATGAAGGCCGAGATTGTTGTGTTTGTTTTTATAAAGGTCGAGGATCATGGTCATTTTTGTTTAACTGTTTTTTTCATTTTCTGAAGGTTGTGAGAGCCAGTTATGACTCTGACTGTTTTTTGGGGGGTTTATCTGAATTAGTTTGTCATGCAGGAAGGGCACAGAGTTTGCACAGTAATAAATTTTCTTTAATCACATTGTCCATGTTTGCATTTTGAACTATTTGTTGCCTTGATCGGCTGAGGGCTTGCGGAGCAGCTCCATTCATCTTCTTTCATTGGCACAAGCCATTCCCTGAGAGGGGGCCTAGAATCGAGTTGCAATAAGCCACCGACGGACGGCCCTTGCACTTTGTGCCTCCCTCCCGTCTTGGTGCTCCTCCTCCTCCTCCTCCTCCTCCTCTTCCTCCTCCTCTGGTGGTCCTCCAATGTCTGCTGGCAGTGGCTGAGTCCTGAGGATAGCCAGGTTGTGCAGCATGCAGCACACTAGAATGAAATGGGAGACTCGCTCAGGCGAGTACTGTAGGGCTCCCCCGGAATGATCCAGACAGCGGAACCGTTGCTTGAGCACGCCGATTGTGTGCTCAATGATGTTCCTGGTAGCTTGATGGCTGTCATTGTATTGCTCTTCAGCAGGGGTGCTGGGCGCACGGAGCGGGGTCATCAGCCAGGTGCACAAAGGATAGCCTTTGTCCCCGAGAACCCATCCTGGTGGGTGAGCCTGGGCTTCGAAAATGTCTGCCACAGAAGTCTGGCGCAGGATGAAGGCATCGTGGCTGCTGCCTGGAAAGCGGGCATTGACAGCTAGTATGAGCTGCCTGTGGTCACACACCAACTGGACGTTGAGCGAATGGTAGCCCTTCCAGTTGTGGTAATCCTTGGCATTCTGTAGAGGTGCCCGCAAAGCCACATGCATGCAGTCAATGGCGCCCTGGACCATGGGGAAGCCTGCTATTCCTGCAAATCCCATTGCACGCTCTTGCTGCTTGTCCCGGGTCATGGGGAAGGAGATGTACTGATGTCTCCTTCTGAAAAGGGCATTGGTCACCTGGCGGATGCAGCAATGTACCGCGAACTGGGAGATGTTGGCAATGTCCCCAGTAGCGGATTGGAAGGAGCCGGTGGCATAGAAGTTGAGAGCCACCGTCACCTTCACTGCCACCAACAGAGATGTCCTGCTTCTCAGCTGTGGCTGCAGATCTCTGCGAAGCAGGTGGTAGATCTCAGTGACCACCTCCCTTCTGAATCGCAGCCTCCGAACACACTGCTCCTCAGACATGTTCAGATATGGGAACTGCTGGCGGTATACCCTGGGTGGGTAAGGCCTCCTGTGCCGACGCCTGTTGGCCCTTCTCCATCTGGCCATGACTGGCACTCTCTCACGGCGACTCTGAGCCCTTTGAATGCAATGCAGTAAGCCAACGTTTCCACCCATTGCAGCCCCCATTATATGTGGCGACTCAAGGCTATGGCACTGAAAGTTAAATCCAAGTGCAAAGCGCTGGCCTGAAGCCAGAAGTACCTGTGCGAGTGCTGAGTCAAGCTGGAAAGCTCTCTCCCTTTGTCTCTCTCCAAATATCCATCTCTCACACAGAAAGGAGTGGAACAAAATGGCTGCCACTTATAAGGCAGTCAAGATGGATGCCTATACAGATACTGTACCTAGTCCACATGTGCTCAATAAAAGTGTCTAGCAAAAGCTAGCTGTGTTCATAATAAGAATGTCTATTTATTAATGAACATAAGAGAGTCCCCTTTAATTAGCGCCCCCCGCGCCCTGCAGCGACTGGGAACCGTTCCCCTCTACCAGTCGCTGGGGGCGCCAGGCGCACAGAAGGGTGGCGCCACTGACGTTCCGGTTCAGGGCGCACCAAGGGCATTGCACCATGAAATGACGTCAGGATCTGCGTACACATCTGAGCGGGCACTGCAGTTTTGCACCGCCGCTAAATCTTGAGTGAAGTTCACGAGAGGCGCAGATCGCACCGCGCCCGGGCGCTAGCTGCTTAGCGCCCCACTTCTCCTCCTAAGGCGCTCGCGGCTGGCACTAAGAACTGAATTTCTAGGCCTTTATGTCCACCGTAGAGGACAGAGGGGGCCTCAGTTTAACACCTCATCTGAAAGATGGCGTCTCTGACATGCCTTCAATGCTGCACTAAAGTACAGGTCCAAATTTAGTGAATATTTTGGACTTGGAGCAAGTCACTTAGTTGTATCACCACCTTCACAGAACAACTAGATATGGGCAATAAATGTCGGCATTGCCTACATCTCGAGCATGGAAATGATTGAGTCATTTTAGGTGTTCAAAAAATTGATTATCCAAAATCTTGAACGGATCATCACAAATAACACAACAAAATGGGTATTTATTGCTCGAAACCGAATGCTCAGATATTTTGAATGAAGCAACCTTGAATTAAAAGTAGACTGTACTAACATAGACAATGGCTTCCTGCTTTATACTTTGCTATATGGCGACCCAAGATTACTGCCAACCTGATGACATTTAGGGTGTATGATACTGAAAGCCCTGTTATCGTCCAAGATGGAGTGGATCCACTTGGGGAGAACAGGAGTTGAGGGATAATGTAAAATCCAATGATGTTGGTTTCACAGGCGTATCAGACAAGTGCAACACGATCAACAACAGGAAGGTTATGTAATTTTATATCCTAGAAAAGGTGAAATACAAGCAAGAGAAGCCTTACAGTGAGCTAATGTCTGGTGAAAAGGAGTTTGTCCTGCATATATTCTGGCAAATAGCCGGGCTGATGGGATCACAAGAGTGAGGATTATCAGAGGCTCCACTGTATCCGAAAATATCATTCAATGCCACTTATAAAAATAAGCTGAAATCATTTGAAAAATAAAAACTTTAGATTAAATGGTACTGAATGGACTGAGTATTAACACAGCATGTGTTTTGGTTTCTACCACTTAACAAGTACATCAGTTATTTATCAGGATGAGAATTTTTTTGACGAGCACTTTGTACAAAGATGCTGTGAATTATTCTCATAACAACAACACTGATAGTTTATCTTTACAATGATTGCCCACAGAAATGCCACGGACTGGTGTAGTAACAATAGTTGGACATGTTGCATTATCAACAAAATGTATTCCTGGCACTGAACATTCTGAGCTCCTGTTTGCAGACAGCATGATTTTCAGACTGCACTTCATTTGGTCGAAATTCATTTGGTAGACTGAGGCTGTATCTTTGGTTTTTAGATGTGTCTTTGTGTAAAATTAGAATGAATGAGTGTGCTGCTGTGGAGATCTCTTTTCATTTTATTTGAAATGAGCACCTTGGTGGATTATTGAGGCAGAGCAGCAGAGAGATGTGTGATTAGGATTCCAGATAAAGCTTTCTAAGTGTCCAGGTGTTGATTGATTCTCAGAATTTTGGCTGGAAGTCTTGAGTTTTGCACAAATTTCTGTCTGTCTAAATCACTCATCCATATTAAACTGGACGGAAAAATTGCCCACCGACTAAGAGAGTAGTTCAGGGCAGCTGCTGTTTATCTGAGCCTTGTCTGATTATCTCTATTGACTACAGCATTTCCATATATACAGATGATTTCAGACCAAATTAAATAAAGTTTAAAACCACACCAGAGGCCAAGTATGGGAGAGAAAAGCAGGCGATGAAGCTCAGGACCTTCAACCAATGGAATGCCCATATGATGTGATCTGCATTCACACACTTTATAGTGAGTTGTGCTGTTGATGAGGAGCTCTTAGTATCTGCTGTCCAGTTAGTGAGGACTCAAACCAGTGTCATTTGTGTAAGAACCTATTCGTGACCATTTTCCTTGAGAAGAAAGACTTGCATTTATATAGCGCCATTCATGACCACCAGACGTTCCAAAGTGCTTTATAGCCAATGAAGTACCTTTTATTGAAGCATAGTCACTATTGTAATGTAGGTAATATGGCAGCTAATTTGCACCCAGCAAGCTCCCACAAACAGCAATGTGATAATGACCAGATAATCTGTTTTTGGCGATGATGATTGAGGGATAAATATTGGCCAGGACACCGGGGATAACTCCCCTGCTCTTCTTCGAAATAGTGTCATGGGATCTTTTACGTCCATCTGAGAGATCGGACGGGGCCTCGTTTTAACGTCTCAGCTGAAAGACGGCACCTCCGACGGTGCAGCACTCCCTCAGTGCTGCAGTGGAGTGTCAGCCTGGATTTTGTGCTCAAGTCTCTGGAGTGGGATTTGAATCCATGACATTTTGACTAGGAGGAGAGTGAGTGCTACCACTGAGCTACAGCAGACACCAGAGGAACAGAGGGTAACTGTATCCCAGCATGAGTCAGAATCTTCAGGAGAGGAGGGGGTACTGCACTGAAGTGTCAGCTTAGAGTTTTGTGCTTAAGTCCCTGGAGTGGGACTTGAACCCACAACCTCTGACTCAGAGGTGAGGGTGCTACCAAATGAACCACACTGACACAGCTGAAGGAGTTAAACATGGTTTCTTTTGGGTCAAGATGGTTCCAGGATAACATCCTGGTGATGGAAGCTTAGAACCTGGTCAACTCTCTATGGTAGACTTAGTGGGTTCACAGCTGAGCCAGGCAAGCCTATAGGACTCCAGGGCATCAGTTACTTAGGTTTATGAATGGAATTTGAAGGGGTAGCCCTGTACTGAATCATAGAATGGTTACAGCACGGAAGAAGGCCATTTGGCCCGTTGAGCCCGTGCTGGCTCTCTGCAAGAGCACCTCAGCCAGTCCCACTCTGCCGCCTTTTCCCCGTAGGCCTGCAATTTTTTTTCCTTCAGGTATTTATCAAATTCCCTTTTGAAATTTGGAAGCCGTGATTGAGTCAGCCTCCACCACCCTTTCAGGCAGTGCATTCCAGATCCTAGCCACTCGCTGAGTAAAAGGGCTGGATTTTGTCAATGGGGAGCTTTTGGAGGCGGGACTCCCACTTGTTGAGTTTTAGTCCCGCCTCCATCGACTTGTGGCCAATCCACGCTACTTTCCCTTGATTGACCTTGTTAAGCCCGCCCAGCAGGCTTAGCAGGCCAATTAAGGGAAAGCCAGTTACAGGTGACGCCAGCGAGTGCCGTTTCATCTGTCACGAGCTTTTGACAGATGGAATGTCATCGTTTGACAGCTCTGTGAAGCTGTCAAACACTGACAATCTGTCTTCTAAGTTGTGTCTTTACTCAAGACTCAATTAGAAAGCCTTCCTGACCAGAAAGCAGAATGCTACAGCTTTTGACAGTTCAGCGGCCATTCTGCTTTCTGTGCTGGTGAGCTGAGGGACTCCCGAGATCTGAAGGGAGGAAGCCCGCAGGAAGAAGTAAAGGTAAGTAAATCTTATTAAAACACTTTACACACACCTCACACACTTCCCTCTGCACACATGCACCAATTACTCACCTGCACACCGGACATCTCGGCCCCTCCGACCCCCGCAGACCGATGGCCCACCTCGCTGACCCTGGCGAGGTTCGGAGCAGTCGGGAAGCCCACACTTCAGGGCTCAAAATGGGGATTAGCCAAAAAACTGCCAGTTAACTACCTGTTAATAGGCAGTTAATTGGCATTAAAGGCGGGACCCGGCGCGGGTCGGCTACCCACCTCCTGGCAAGATGGCATGGAGGCGGGTTGGGAGCGGGTTGGGCACCTGCCCCCAAATTCTGTCATTTTCCCGGCAGTCCCGCCCTCCAAACCCGCCTCCCCAGGCCTGGCAAAATCCAGCCCAAAAAGGATTTTCTTATGCCGCCTTTGGTTCTTTTGTCAGTCACCTTAAATCTGTGTCCTCTGGTTCTCGACTCCTCTACCAATGGGAACAGTTTCCCTCTATCTACTCTGTCCAGACCCCTCATGATTTTGAACAATCTATCAAATCTCCTCTCAATCTTCGCTGCTCTAAGGAGAACAACCCCAGCTTCTCTAGTCGATCAATGTAACGGAAGTCCCTCATCCCTGGAATCATTCTCGTAAATCTTTTCTGCACCCTCTCTAAGGCCTTCACATCCTTCCTAAAGTGCAGTGCCCAGAATTGGACACAATACTCCAGTTGAGTGTTTTATACAGGTTTGTTGAGATACCGCGGCAAACGTGGGAGTCGAGACCAGAGTTAGTGAAACACAACTGCTTTAATCAACCTCATGGCAAAGAGGAACTGGAAAAGCCCGCGCAGCGACTTAAATACTTCCCAGCCAGGAAGTGCTCCCGGCAGCCTGTCCCTGCCGGAAACAAATTGCTGGAGGAAAGGACCCCCGGCTGGGGGCGTCTGCTTAAACTGTCCGTGCCGCCGTGAGCGGATTATGTCCAGTGGTGGCGTGTTGCCACAGAGCTCCCCCCAGAATCCGCTTAGGAGGAGTGGACGAGTCATAACGGTGGTCTAATGGTTCTGCCGGAGCGGCTCTGAGTGGTCGCCGGTCTAGTTGGTGGGGCCGGGCGGTTCGCCGCCGGCTGTGCTCGCTTGCTGGTGGGACGGCCTCTAGTTGGAGGTCAGGCCACGGGGACCTGTTCCCTTGGTTCTGTGTGTGCTGGTTTGAGCCGGTCGATGGAGACTGTGTCGACCCTGTCGCCGAGTCGCAGCTTGATGACCTTGTCCCCGGTTTGTAGTACCTCGTACGGTCCATCGTACGGGGGTCGCAGGGGTCCGCGGTGCGCGCGTGTCGCACGAAGACGAAGCGTGCCTGCTGTAAGTTTGGCGGGACATGAGGTGTGAGTTCGCCGTGTCGGTTGACCGGAAGTGGGGAGAACTGTTGAGCGGAAGAGAAAGAGTTGAGCCGCTGCTGTTCAGCCGACCAAGGCATGGTAGCCTCCGGAAGGAATTCGCCTGGGACGCGCAGCGGTTGTCCGTAAACTAACTCCGCTGCCGAGGACTGGAGGTCTTCCTTGACCGCGGTGCGTAGGCCTAGTAGCACCCATGGTAGGCGGTCAGTCCAGGTACTGTCCTGCAGGCCGGCGCGGAGTGAGGCCTTGAGTGACCTGTGGAAGCGTTCACACAGCCCATTGGCCTGCTGGTGGTATGCCGTGGTTCGGTGGAGCATCACCCCGAGGTTGCGTGCTGTGGCCGTCCAGAGTTCGGAGGTGAACTGGGCGCCTCTGTCGGAGGTTATGTCGGCTGGTACGCCGAACCTTGCGGCCCAGGTGTTAACGAACGCCCTGGCGATGTCGGCTGTGGTGGTGGAGGGCAGCGGCACTGCCTCAGGCCAGCGTGTGTAGCGGTTAACCATCGTGAGGAGATAAGTTTGGCCTTGCGATGGCGGCAGAGGACCGACGATGTCGACGTGTACGTGGTCGAAGCGGCGGCTGGGTACCTCGAAGTCTCCCAGGGTGCTTTTGTGTGTAGCTGTACCTTAGCCCATTGGCAGGCGAGGCAGGAGGTGGCCCAAGTCAGAACATCTTTGCTGAGGCCGCGCCAGACGAAACGCTGGGAGAGGAGTTTGACGGATGCGCGGGCACCCGGATGGGAGAGCGCGTGTAGCGCGTCGAAGATGCGGCGGCGCCAGGTTGCAGGGACGACCGGCCTGGGTTGGCCGAGTGAGACGTCGCAAGTGGCTGCCGTGGCTTCGGGCCTGTGTGCGACCTTGGCTAGGCGTAGCCCTGGCAGGCTGGTAGCCGCCGAGAGGAGGTCTGGGTCCGTGAGCTGGGCCGCTGCTAGTTGCGCGTCGTCGACCGCGAGGTGATTCGCGCAGATGGCGGGACAGGAAAGGCAGTCGGCGACAACGTTGTCTCTACCGGAGACGTGCTGGATGTCCGTAGTAAACTCGGACATGGCCGCGAGCTGGCGTTGCTGCCTAGCGGACCAGGGTTCGGTGTGCTTGGCCATCGCGTATGTGAGCGGCTTATGGTCCACGTACGCGGTGAAGGGGCGGCCCTCCAGGAGGAACCTGAAATGGCAGACCGACAGGTGGAGCGCGAGAAGCTCGCGGTCGAAAGTAGAGTATTTGACCTCCGGGGGCGCAGTTGGCGGCTGTAGAAGGCAAGTGGCTGCCACGCGCCATTGACCCACTGCTCGAACACGGCTCCGACCGCGTGGTCGGAGGTGTCGGTGGTGAGCGCGACCCGGGCATCGGCCCTCGGGTGCGCGAGCAGGGTGGCGTCGGCGAGCGCGTTTTTGGTGGCGTCGAAGGCGGCTGACGTGTCAGTGGTCCAGGCTACGGCCATCTTGCCGGAATTACCTCGGAGGGAGTCGTATAGGGGCTTCATGAGGGCTGCAGCTCTGGGGATGAACCTGTTGTAGAAGTTCACCATCCCAAGGAACTCCTGGAGGCCCTTGATGGTTTTGGGGCGGGGGAATTGCTGGACGGTTGCACCTTGTTGGGCAGGGGGCGGTCCCAGCAGGGTTGATGTGGTGACCGAGAACATCGATCTCGGTTAGGCCGAATTGGCACTTCGCCGGGCTGAGGATGAGCCCGTGTTGGGCTAGGCGCCCGAACAGGAGGCGAAGGTGTTCGAGGTGTTCCTGTTTGGAGGAGCTGGCCACGAGAATGTCGTCTAGATAGACGAATAGGAAGTTCAGGTCCCGGAGGACTGAGTCCATAAGGCGCTGGAAAGCCTGGGCTGCATTCTTGAGGCCGAAGGGCATCCTCAGGAACTCGAACAGGCCGAATGGGGTGATGACGGCCGTTTTGGGGATGTCCGCGGGGTGTACGGGGACTTGGTGGTAACCGCGCACCAGGTCGACCTTGGAAAAGACGGTTCGTCCGGCCAGTCGGGCCGAGAAGTCCTGGATGTGTGGCACCGGGTATCGGTCGGGGGTGGTGGCGTCATTGAGGCGGCGGTAGTCCCCGCAAGGGCGCCAGCCTCCGCCGGGCTTGGGGGCGATGTGGAGGGGTGAGGCCCAAGGGCTGCTGGAGCGGCGGATGATGCCGAGTTGTTCCATGGTGGTGGACTCGGCCCGTGCGATTTCCAGCTTGGCCGGGTTGAGTCTGCGGGCGTGGGCAGAAACCGGGGGGCCGGTGGTGGGGTTATAGTGCTCCACACCGTGTTTGGCGGCTTTGGCCGAAAAGGTCGGGTTAGTGAGGGTGGGGAACTCGGCTAGAAGTGCCGAGTAGTTGTCCGTGGCTCTGGCGAAGCAGTAGGTCGTCAGGCCGGCCGAACGGGCCGGGGTGAATGCGCCAGGGATGGGGGCCATAGTGTTGATGTCGATGAGGCGGTGCCTCGGAATGTCGACAAGGAGGCCGTGGGCGCGTAGGAAGTCAGCGCCGATGAGTGGGCAGAGGACCCTGGCTGTGAGGAACTCCCAGCGGTAGCGGCGGCCTGCGAGGTCGAGCGTGACCATGCGGGTGCCATATGTGCAGATGTCAGAGCCATTGGCTGCGGCCAGCGTGATACCCCGTGCGCCGCGTTGGATTCCACAATGAGCGGGCGGATGCTGGCGGGAAGCTGCCGAATGAAAAGCGTGCGAAAGAGGGCGCCGGTGTTTTTGTCGTCCGAGAGGGACAGCATGTGGGAAAGCAGATCCGACGATGAAGCGTCACCAAGGCCGGGGAGGTCGAGGTGTTGGCAGTTGCGTTGGTAAGAGGACGTTTGAAATTTTTTAAGGAGAGCGGCCTTCAGATGTTCGTACTTGCCTTCCACTGGTGGCTCCTGCAGCGCTGCCCAAACCTTGGGGACTGTGGCGTAGGTGAGAGAGGCGATGAGGTAGTCGTACTTCATGGCGTCGACTGTAATGTTTTTCAGCCGGAATCTGGACTCGGCTTGAACAAAGCAGGCTTCGGCCAGGTTCTCCCAAAAGTCCGGTAGTTTAACCGTGACTGCATTTGTATCCGCCATGCTAGCTTAGGATTCGTCCTGAGCGTCGGGGTCACCAGTGTTGAGATACCGCAGCAAACGTGGGAGTCGAGACCAGAGTTAGTGAAACACAACTGCTTTAATCAACCTCATGGCAAAGAGGAACTGGAAAAGCCCGCGCAGCGACTTAAATACTCCCCAGACAGGAAGTGCTCCCGGCAGCCTGTCCCTGCGGGAAACAAGTTGCTGGAGGAAAGGGCCCCCAGCTGGGAGCGTCTGCTTAAACTGTCCGTGCCGCCGTGAGCGGATTATGTCCATTGGTGGCGTGTCGCCACAGGTTCATCATAATTTCCACACTTTTGTACTCTATACCTCTATTCATGAAGCCCAGGATCCAGTAAGCCTTTTTAACTGCTTTCTCAACCTGCCCTGCCACCTTCAATGATTTGTGCACATATACCCCCAGGTCTCTCTGTTCATACACCCCCTTTAGGATTGTACCCTTTAGTTTATATTTCCTCTCCTCATTCTTTCTACCAAAATGGGGGGTTCTTCTTACTCGACACCAAATAACCTTGCAAGCCAATGCCCTAACATGTAGACCAGTCCGAGCTGGTCAAGCAGCGAGAAGCTTACCAGTGCTCTGAGGCTGTGCAGTTTTAGCTGGTCAAACTGCAGCACTATCGTGGTACACTCAGGTGTAGATTTCTCAGTAGCTTGATTAGGAGACCCTTAAACATGGTGATGGGTGTCCACGCGTGTCGGACACCTGGTCGACCAAAATAAAGTTGTATAATTCGCTTTTCAGCAAAATAGAAATTCAATTAAAAAAACACCATGCTTGTTTTACAAAATCAGCGATGGTAACTTCAGAACACTGAGGCACAGATGCAAGTTAAACGAAAAATGGACTTTGAAAGCATCTAAAACTTGATCCACTATCCTTAGAAAAATTCTTATTTGCTGTGACCCTACTTGTTGAATGTTCTTTCCTGCTGCTCTCACCTTGTCTGTGGTAAAGTTCCAGTTGGGTATATAATTCCATAGACTGGACGTGAGATTTTGAAGTATAAACATCTTCAAATTTGCAAGTGTATTGTGACTAGAGATGGGCTAAATCTGATAGCCCATGAAAACGGGTGCAGGGATCACAATGCACAATTCACCCGCTCCCGTTCAATGTGATACAGGCAGTTCGCCAATGTAGTGTGCAGCCAGCGCTAGCCGTGCTGTTCATTGGCTGTACGCGCCAGCAGGGGGCCTAATATCGTGAGAGGTTAGCACCACTTAAAGCTAGACTGTACTACTACAGAGGGAAGGTAAGGTGTGGGAATGCTGGTGAATTGGGAATTTGGGTTGCATTTACTGGTATTGTGCTCGGGTGAGTTCTTCATGGACAGGCCGGCCAGAAAGTAGCTGTCTAAGTTGCCGCCTCCCTTCTTCCTCCTCCTCCTCCACCTCTTCCGCTTCCTCCTCTTCCTCCTCATGCTCCTGCTCCTCAGCTGGTCACCGTAAAGTTGGTGGCAAGGGCTGTGCCCTCATGATGGCGAGACTGTGCAGAATGTTGAGGACCACCACAAATCTTGACACTCACTCTGCCGATTACTGCAGGGCCCCTCCAGAGCGATTCAGGCAGCGGAGGCATTGTTTCAGCACGCCAATGGTCTGCCCTATCACATTTTGTGTGGCAGCATGGCTTTCATTGTTTGCATGCTGCCCACATGTGCGTGGGTCGCACACCGGAATCATGAGCCGTGTCGTCAGCCGATAGCCCTTGTTGCCCAGGAGCCACCCTTTGGTTTGCCGTGGTGGCTCAAATGCAGGTGGCAGAGCAGATTGCCGCAGAATGAAGGCATCATGACTGCTGCCAGGATATCGGGCATTGACCTGCATGCTGCGCTGCCAATGGTCACACACCAGCTGGACGTTGAGAGAGTGGAATCCCTTTCAGTTCCGGTACGTGTCAGAGTTGACATGCGGTGCCTGCAAAGTGACATGCGTGCAGTCAATTGTACCCTGCACCATGGGGAAGCCTAAAATCCTAGCGAAGCTGCATGCTCACTCCACCTGCTGGTCTCTGTAAAGAGAAAATGTAGTCAATTCTCTTTGAATACAGAGCCACAATGATCTCCCTTACACAACAGTGCACGGCAAACTGTGAGAGGTTGCAAATATCTCCAGCTCCAGCCTGGAAGGAGCTTGATGCATAAAGGTTCATCGCTATGGTCACCTTCACAGCCACTGGCAATGCGGTCCTCACCCTGCTCTGAGGTTGCAGTTGTGGCTGCAGTAGCTGGCAGATTTCAGTGAGGACGTCCTTGCTGAAGAGCAGACGCCTCACACATTGTTGCTCGTTGAGGTTTCAGGTAGGAGAATTGCTCCCTGAACACACTTCCTCCTCTCTGCTCTTCCAGCAGCTTGTCCTGCTCTGCGTGGCCTCTGTTCATTCTTCAAGTCATGCTGTATTCCAAGGGCAATGCTGACTACTACGCCCATGTTTGTCAACAAGTGGTTGGTGCAGAAGCCTTGAAGTCAGCAAAATGTCCTTCAGCACATGCCACACCACTCCCTGTAGACTTTAGCAACTTTAAATAACTATAAAACGCACCAATTCACTTGTAGAATTGTAGCAACAGCCCATAGATATCAATCAGCAACTAACCTGTAAGTAGGTGATGATCCCTTTAAATAGCGCTGGCGGGGGGTCCTTCCTGCTGCTGAACGCGTGTTCAGCTGTGCAAGGTTAAGAGAGGGCATTAGCTGGAACATTGAGCTCAAAAATGGCAGCGCTGGCATCAAATCAGCATTGCCCGCTAACTGACTCTGCATACCTCTGGCAGACACTCACTGCGTGCACGCTAACACACTCACCAATATGGTGCCCGGCAGGACTCACACCAAAAAATCGGGTGCTACGGATCCGGATTTTGCGCCCAAAGAGTTTATTTGACAGGGAATGATGTTGAGAGACCAGAAGTGTGCACCTTTTATAGGTACATTTTTGTAATCCTATACAGATGAAACCGCATTGCAGTTATATGTTGCATATTCCACACAGTACGCGGCCTTTTTTTATATTCGAAACAACTTTGGATGGTAAGGCAGTATTTTAACAAAACGAAGAACAGATTCAAAATAACAACAGAGAATGCTGGAAAAACTCAGCAGGTCAGGCAACATCCGTGGAGAGAAATTTGAGTTGACGTTTCGGGTTGAAACCCTTCTTCAACCCGAAACGTCAACTCAAATTTCTCTCCACGGATGTTGCCTGACCTGCTGAGTTTTTCCAGCATTCTCTGTTGTTATTTTGGATTTTCAGCATCTGCAGTATTTTGCTATCGAAGAACAGATTCAGCTCCTAACGCAGTAAACATGCAGGAAGAATAAATCTCACTTCATTAATCCTACTGATTTCCTTTAGTTTTAGGATCTTATGTGGACTTATCACTTCTAATTGGCCTTTGGTACTGAATCAGTATATTAGAATAGAGAGAATCAATAGGTCGATGTTTGCTTTATGGAAGCAAACATTCCAATGAATCAAAGCGACTGTTTTAGTGCTTATGCAAAAGTAATGAGCTGATTGTTGTGGAATCTTGGTGATCGCAGGTTCCTGGCCCTTTTCCCTCTGCTTTGTGCCTGAGAACTGAGCATTCCTGGGTACAAACGGGAAGAAAATCACCCCGAGTGAACGGGCAAAAGACATTTTTGGAACCTTTGCAAGATTTTGCAAAAAATATGTGTCTGTTCTAAGTTAGCTGATGGTGCTCGGAATGCTACAGTCAGCTCCAACACCCTGGGGCTGGATTCCTGCTCCTGACCCTGGAAGAACTGCTGGAAAGTGTGTGAATTTGGATGACAGGTCAGAAGAGTTTCAGGCTCAAGGTTGACCAGTCCACTGATACTCACCAAGGTAGCAATTCCAATCGGCACTGTTCTCCTACAAAACCTAGCACACTCTTACCAAATTTTAATGCAGTTACTAATCCAATTATTTTAAACGGTTTAATGCCTGCTTTAAAATACACAGAGAAGAATTTGCTATGACTGTGGCAAGGATCATATGAGAACAACACTGATCAGAATTTCTACCCTATCATCTGTACAGTTCGTCGTATGTGTCTTCACACTGTTCCCTTTGGGGAACTGTATGAAGTGGTGGAAGGATTTCTGGCTGCGTTTAATGCTCCTTCCCTGACCGTAACCATCTTCGTACCAGCCATTAGGGTGGTTAGTCCTATGGCGGGAGGGTTTTATGGGCTCCCACAACCCATACGAGGGGGGGGGTGCCACCCACACATGCAAGTATCCTGCTGGATGTCAACGCAGAATTGAGAGCCGGAGCTCCGACTCCACTTGCCGGGACTGTCTGGAGCAGGGTTCAAAACCCTACACCTTCTGGCCCAGCGGCGGGGATGCTCCCGCTACGCTAAAGGCCCACTCCATCTGTACAGTTAAAGAACAGGCACTTGAGTGGAAGAAAGAAAGAAATAACTGGCATTTATATCACGCCTTTTATGACTTCAGGACATCCTAAAGCACTTAACAGCCAATGAAGTACATTTGAAGTGTAGTCACTGTTGTAATATAGGAAACGTGGCAGCCAATTTGCACACAGCAAGGTCCCAAAAATCATAGAATCATAGAATCATACAAATAAACAGCACAGAAGGAGGCCATTCAGCCCATCTTGTCCATGTCGGCCGACAAAGAGCTCTCCACTCTAATCCCACTTTCCAGTTCTGGTCAGAAGAGCTTCAGGCTCAAGGTTGACCAGTCCGCTGATACTCACCAAGGTAGCAATTCCAATCGGCACTGTTCTCCTACAAAACCAAACACACTCTTACCAAATTCCTGTCTGCGCTATTTTAATGCAGTTACTAACCCAATTATTTTAAACGGTTTAATGCCTGCTTTAAAATATACAGAGAGGAATTTGCTATGACTGTAGCCCTGTAGGTTACGGCACTTCAGGTGCTAAATGTGATGAGGGTCTCTGCCTCTACCACCCTTTCAGGCAGTGAGTTCCAGACCCCCTCCACTCTCTGGGTGACAAAAATTTTCCTCAAATCCCCTCAACCTCCAACCAATTACTTTAAATCCATGTCCCCTGGTTATTGACCCCACTGCTGAGGGAAATTGGTCCTTCCTATCCACTCTATCTAGGCCCCCTCATAATTTTATACACCTCAATTAGGTCCGCCCTCAGCCTCCTCTGTTCCAAAGAAAACCACCCCAGCCTATCCAATCTTTCCTCATAGCTAAAATTCCCCAGCCGAGGCAACATCCTCATAAATCTCGTCTGCACCCACTCTAGTGCAATCACATCCTTCCTGTAATGTGGTGACCAGAACTGCACGCAGTATTCTAGCTGTGGCCTAACTAGTGTTTTATACAGTCCAAGCATAACCTCCCTGCTCTTATATTCTATGCCTCAGCTAATAAAGGCAAGTATCCCGTATGCCTTCTTAACTACCTTATCTACCTGTCCTGCTACCTTCAGGGATCTGTGGACATGCACTCCAAGGTCCCTCTGATCTTATGCATTTCACAGTGTTCTACCATTTATAATGTATTCTCTAGCCTTGTTAGCCCTCCCCAAATGCATTACCTCACACTTCTCCAGATTGAATTCCATTTGCCACTGTTCTACCCACCTGACCAGTCTATTGATATCTTTCTGCAGTCTGCAGCTTTCTTCTTCATTATCAACCACACAGCCAATTTTTGTATCATCTGCAAATTTCTTAATCATACCCCCTATATTCAAGTCCAAATCATTGATGTATACCACAAAAAGCAAAGGACCGAGTACTGAGCTCTGCAGAACTCCACAGGAAACAGCCTTCCAGTCACAAAAACACCTTTCGACCATGACCCTTTGTTTCCTGCCTCTGAGCCAATTTTGGATCCAACTTGCCACTTTGCCTTGGATCCCATGGGCTTTTACTTTTGTGACCAGTCTGCCATGTGCGACCTTATCAAAAGCCTTGCTTTTAGAGGCCAGTGTCGGGAGCGGTGAGAGTGAATTTTCAGTGAGTATTTAAACTCACTTTCGCAGGCTTTCTTTCACAGGCCATTGTCGGGAGCGGTGAGAGCGGAGTTTCAGTGAGTATTTAAACTCACTTTCGTGGACTTTTTTTCCAGAGGCCAGTGTCGGGAGCGGTGAGAGCGGAGTTTCAGTGAGTATCTAAACTCACTTTCGCGGGCTTTTTTTCCAGAGGCCAGAGTCGGGAGCGGTGGGAGCAGAGTTTCAGTGAGTATTTAAACTCACTTTCATGGGCTTTTTTTTCCAGAGGCTTACCAATCTCACAGACCGGCGGTGGCGTTCCAGAGCCACGTCACGATTCAAAACGTGATGCGGGCAGGAGGAAGCAGCTGATTGGGTGAGTACGGCCAGGTGAGTATTTATACTACTCTATAGTTTGACAGTTAAGGTTCATAGTTTATAAAGTTTAGAAGGTCTTAAGTTTGTGGTTATAGTTTCTAAGGTCTCTGATGTGTAGCGGGGAGTGGTGGAAACAAGGACCCTTGAGTATATCATTTAATTGAAGTATAATTGGTGGTATTGATTTAATTTAAATTAATTAAAGGGTAAGTCATGGCAGCAAAGCTCGGTCCCGTGGCATGCTCCTCCTGCACTATGTGAGAAATCAGGGACACTTCCTGTGTTCCTGATGACCATGTGTGTGGGAAGTGTATCCAGCTGCAGCTACTGGCAGACTGCATTGCGGTACTGGAGCTGCGAATGGATACATACTGGAGCATTCGTGATGCTGAGGACATTGTGGATATCACGCTTAATCAGTTGGTCACACCGCAGGTAAAGGCTGCACAGGCAGGAAGGGAAAGGGTGACTGCCAGGCAGAGTAGTAGGTGCAGGCAGGTAGTGCAGGGGTCCCCTGTGGCCATCCTCCTCTCAAACAGATATACCGCTTTGGATATTGTTGGGGAGGATGGCTTATCGGGGGAAGGCAGCAGCAACCAACTTCCTGGCATCATGGGTGGTTCTGCTGCACTGGACAGGAGGAAAAAGAGCGGGAGAGCTATAGTGATAGGGGATTCTATTGTAAGGGGAATAGATAGGCGTTTCTGCGGCTGCAAACAAGACTCCAGGATGGTATGTTGCCTCCCTGGTGCAAGGGTCAAGGATATCTCGGCGCGGCTGCAAGGCATTCTGGAGGGGGTGGGTGAACAGACAGTTGTCGTGGTGCATATAGGTACCAACGATATAGGTAAAAAATGGAATGAGATCCTAAAAGCTGAATATAGGGAGTTAGGAGATAAATTAAAAAATAGGACCTCAAAGGTAGTAATCTCAGGATTGCTACCAGTGCCACGTGCTAGTCAGAGTAGAAATACAAGGATATTTCAGGTGAATACGTGGCTAGAAGAATGGTGCAAGGGGGAGGGATTCAAATTCCTGGGACATTGGAACCGGTTCTGGGGGAGGTGGGACCAGTACAAACTGGACGGTTTGCACCTGGGCAGGACTGGGACCGATGTCCTAGGGGGAGTGTTTGCTAGTACTGTTGGGGAGGGTTTAAACTAAAATGGCAGGGAGTTGGGAACCTGTGCAGGGAGATGGAGGAAAGGGAAGCAAGGATAGAAGCAAAAGACAGGAAGGAGAAAAGCAAAAGTGGAAGTCAGAGAAATCAAGGGTGTAAATCAAACATGGCCACAGTAAACAATAATTCTAAAATGTCTAAGAGTGTTAAAAAAAACAAGCCTGAAGGCTTTGTGTCTTAATGCGAGGAGCATCCGTAATAAGGTGGATGAATTAGCTGCTCAAATAGATGTAAACGGATATGATATAATTGGGATTATGGAGACATGGCTCCAGGGTGACCAAGGCTGGGAATTCAACATCCAGGGGTATTCAATATTCAGGAAGGACAGGAAAAAGGAAAAGGCGGTGGGGTAGCATTGCTGGTTAAAGAGGAGATTAACACAATAGTAAGGAAGGATATTAGCTCTGATGATGTGGAATCTGTATGGGTAGAGCTGAGAAATACCAAGGGGCAGAAAACATTAGTGGGAGTTGTATACAGATCCCGAAACAGTAATGCTGAGGTTGGGGATGGCATTAAACAGGAAATTAGAGATGCATGCAATAAGGGCACAGCAGTTATCATGGGTGACTTTAATCTACATATAGATTGGTCTAACCAAATTAGTAACAATACTGTGGAGGAGGAATTCCTAGAGTGTATACGGGATGGTTTCCTGGACCAATATGTCGAGGGACCAACTAGAGATCAGGCCACCTTAGACTGGGAATTATGTAATGAGAAAGGATTAATTAGCAATCTTGTTATGTGAGGCCCCTTGGGGAGGAGCGATCATAATATGATAGAATTCTTCATTAAGATGGAGAGTGAAGTATTTGACTCAGAGACGTGGGTACTGAATATAAATAAAGGAAACTATGTTGGTATGAAGGGTGAGTTGGCTAGGATGGATTGGTGAATGTTACTTAAAGGGTTGACGGTGAATAGGTAATGGCAAACATTTAAAGATCGCACGGATGAACTACAGCACTTGAATGTCCCTGTTTGGCATAAAAACAAAACAAAAAAGGTGACTCAACATTGGCTAACAAGGGAAATTAGGGATAGCATAAGATCCAAGGAGAGAACATATAAATTTGCCAGAAAAAGCAGCAAACCTGAGGATTGGGAGCAGTTTAGGATTCAGCAAAGCAGGACAAAGGGATTAAATAAGAGGGGGAAAATAGAGTATGAGAGTAAGCTTGCAGGGAACATAAAAACTGACTGTAAAAGCATCTATAGATATGTGAAGAGAAAAAGATTGGTAAAGTCAAGCGTAGGTCCCTTGCAGTCAGAATCAGAGGAATTTATAATGGGGAACAAAGACATGGCAGACCAATTAAATACATACTTTGGTTCTGTCTTCACAAAGGAGGACACAAATAAACTCCCAGAGATGTCGGGGAACATAGGGTCTAATGAGAGGGAGGAACTGAATGAAATCAGTATTTGTAGGGAAATGGTGTTAGGGAAATTGACGGGATTAAAGGCCGATAAATCCCAGGGCCTGATAATCTACATCCTAGGGTACTTAAGGAAGTAGCCCTAGAAATAGTAGATGCATTGCTGGTCATCTTCCAAAATTCTACAGATTCTGGAACAGTTCCCATGGATTGGAGGATAGCTAATGTAAACCCACTATTTAAGAAGGGTGGTAGCGAGAAAATGGGGAATTATAGACCAGTAAGCCTGACATCGGTAGTGGGAAAAATGCTAGAATCCATTATAAAAGATGTAATAGCAGAGCACTTGGAAAACAGTGACAGGATCGGACAAATTCAAAATGGATTTACAAAAGGTAAATCATGCTTGACTAATCCACTGGAATTTTTTGAGAATGTAACTGGTAAAATAGATAAGGGAGAACCAGTGGATGTGGTGTATTTGGACTTTCAGAAGGCTTTCGATAAGGACCCGCATAAAAGACTAGCATGCAAAGTTAAATCACATGGGATTGGGGGTAAGGTACTGACTTGGATAGAGAACTGGTTGGCAGACAGGAAGCAAAGAGTTGGAATAAACGGGTCTTTTCCGAGTGGAAGGCAGTGACTAGTGGGGTACCGCAGGGATCGGTGCTAGGACCCCAGCTATTCACAATATATATATTAATGATCTAGACGAGGGAACTAGATGTAATGTCTCCAAGTTTTCAGACAACACAAAGCTGGGTGGGCGTGTGTGCTGTGAGGAGGATGCCGAGAAACTCCAGTATGATTTGGACAGGTTGGGTGATTGGGCAGATGCATGGCAGATGAAGTATAATGTGGATAAATGCGAGGTTATCCACATTGGTGGCAAAAACAGGAAGGCAGGTTTTTATCTGAACGACAATAGATTGAGAAAAGGGAAAGTGCAACGAGACCTGGGTGTCCTTGTGCACCAGTCGCTGAAGGTAAGCATGCAGGTGCAGCAGGCGGTTAAGAAGGCAAATGGTATGCTGGCTTTCATAGCGAGAGGGTTCGAGTACAGGAGCAAGGATGTCTTGCTGCAGTTGTACAGGGCCTTGGTGAGACCACACCTTGAGTATTGTGTGCAGTTTTGGTCGCCTTATCTGAGGAAGGATGTTCTTGCCAT
This sequence comes from Somniosus microcephalus, assembly GCF_052327205.1. NCBI lineage: Eukaryota > Metazoa > Chordata > Chondrichthyes > Squaliformes > Somniosidae > Somniosus > Somniosus microcephalus. Next base: position 36,862,276 of record NC_141012.1, on the reverse strand, counting down.
GGAGGGAGTGCAGCGAAGATTCACCAGACTGATACCTGGGATGGCAGGAATGACGTATGAAGAGAGATCGGGTCGATTAGGCTTATATTCGCTAGAGTTTAGAAGAATGTGAGGGAATCTTATTGAAACTCCTTAAATTCTAACAGGACTAGACAGACTAGATGCAGGAAGGATGCTCCCGATGACGGGGGAGTCCAGAACCAGGGGTCACAGTCTAAGGATAAGGGGTCAGCCATTTAGGACTGAGATGAGGAGGAATTTCTTCACCCAGAGGGTCGTGAACCTGTGGAATTCTCTACCACAGAAGACAGTTGAAGCCAATTCATTAAATATATTCAAGAAGGAGTTAGATATATTTCTTAAGGCTAAGGGGATCAAGGGATATGGGGAGAAAGCAGAGACAGGATACTGAATTTGGATGGTCAGCCATGATCGCATTGAATGGCGGAGCAGACTCGAGGAGCCGAATGGCCTACTCCTGCTCCTATTTTCCATGTTTCATGTTGCTAAAAAAATCTATATGGAGTACATCAAGCACACTACCCTCATCGACCCTCCTTGTTACTTCCTCAAAAACTTCAATCAAGTTAGTCAGACATGACCTTCCCTTAACAAATCCATGCTGTTTGTCCCTGGTTAATCTGTGTCTTTCTAAATGAAGATTTGTCCTGTCCCTCAGAATTTTTTCCAATAATTTTCCCACCACCGAGGTTAGGCTGACTGGCTTGTAATTACTTGATCTATCCCTTTCTCCCTTTTTCAGCAAAGGTACCAGCAATGATTACATTACATAGGATTACATAGGATACACGACACAGAAACAGACCATTTGGCCCAACCAGTCCATGCCGGCGTTTATGCTCCACTCAAGCCTCCTCCCGCCTTTACTGATCTAAATCTATCTAAATCCCTCTATTCCCTTCTCCCTCATATGTTTGCCCAGCCTCCCCTTAAATGCATCTATACTACTTGCTTCAACTATTCCCTGTGGTAGCGAGTTCCACATTCTCACCACTCTTTGGGTAAAGAAGTTTCTTCTGAATTCCCTATTGGATTTCTTGGTGACTCTCTTATATTGATGGCCTCTAGTTTTGCTCTTCCCCACAAGTGGAAATATTCTCTCTGTATCCACTCTATCAAAACCTTTCATAATTGTATAGACCTCTATTAGAAAAGAGACCTCCCTGTTCATCATTTCCTGATATGTATGCTCTCGCATTTCTGGTATCATCCTTGCAAATCTTCTCTGTACCCTCTCCAGTGCCTGTATATCCTTTTTATAATATGGCCACCAGAACTGCACGCAATGCTTTAAGTATGGTCTAACCAAGGTTCAATACAGGTTTAGCATAACTTCCCTACTTTTCAATTCTATCCCTCTAGAAATAAACCCTAGTGCTTGGTTTGCATTTTAATGGCCTTGCTGACTGATGGCCCAACTTTTAGTGATTTGTGTTGTAAAGGAAATAGCCATATTCCAAGAGATAAACCATCCTATGAACAGAATTTTGACTTTATTAATACATGACATACTAGGTTTAAAAGTCTGGAAAGCCTCAATGACACAGGCTGCAAACAGAACACAGGCTTTTGAGATAAGATGAAGTGTTAACACAAGCTGTAAACATCACACAAGCTTTTGAAATGGGAATTGATTGTTAATACTAAGACAATGGCCCTATTGAAACAGCAAGTTGCAGCTTCCAAAATGTCTGCAGTTTGGAACCAACACAATAGCAATGTCCAAGTAAAGTGTTAAAAACTAAAACTTCGAACAGGGGCACAGAATATTAAAAAACCATGTGCCTTTGATAAAAGTAACATGAAATGTAAGACAGGAAACATAAGTCAGTAATATAACCAACTAAGATGGCTAGGAAAACAAACACCCTAGTTGAAGTGTTTTTAAATTACATGTTGTAAATATGACACAACAGAACACTTTGAAAATTTGACTTCAATAGATACACCAAGCAATTACATTGGCCCAGAAATTCGGGTCTCCATGGGTGAGTACGCATGGGGTACTCACCCGTAGGCCCGATGGAAGTGCCGGTTTCGTGCATGCACTGCGCATGCGTGGGAAACCAGCACTTCCGTTCCTCTGAAAGCAGGGGTTCAGAGGTCGAACGCATGCACGGGGGAGTCTGCGCGTGCGCTTTGAACTTACTTTTTTTTACAGGTTTTTCCATGAGGGTAAGTCTTTAGAATTTAGAAATGTAAAAAGCAGGCGTAAGGCTTGCTTTTTACAAGGTAAGTGGTCAATTAATTAAAATTAAAACATTTTTTCCACAGGTTTATTATTTTTTAATATTTTAAAGCAAGGTAAGTTTATTTTTAGCCCCGTTAGAATATAAAATTATTTTTTTCAAAAATTTAAATTATTGTTTAAAATAGTTAGTTAATGTAATTTATAGTTTATTTAAAAAGTGTGATTTTTAAAAAATTTATTTGAAGGTTTACTGCTATTTTGGGGCCATAGTATTTATAAGTCTTGACAGGTCTTCCTGTCAAGACTTATGAATGGGCTTTTCCCTCCTCCGATTGGCTGCCCATGGCCCACGTGATCCCAGGGGATGCATCGAACTAACTGTGCCCCTGGGACACGCAAGCACTGTGCGCCGGCAGCTGGGCCAGGCCCCGGATCGGAATTCCACAGGGCCCTACAGCTCAACTGCCGGCGCGCAAGGTAAGTGCAGGTCAGGGGCTTGCACCCGCGGGAAACCCCTGACCTGAATTTCTGGGCCATTGTGTTTGTGTTGAACTTGGAACACATAGGAGTCACGAAGTCTGATTATAACCAGTTAAGCCAATATTTAGATTTGAATGGAAAACCTTCGATAAAAATGGCATTAAAGAGATAAATCTGTTGTAGCCATTTTATGATAAGTTTTTGAAACACCTATTCAGCAGACAGGATTTTGAGAGTTGGCAGCTGAACTGACAGTAAGACAGAGAAAAGTCAACAGGAAAATGACTAGAGATAATTAGCTTACATCAGCAGAAAACTTCAAAGGATAAACCACTAAAAAAAGGTATAAAAATAGAGCCTTTCAGATGGAAAGCCAGAAGTCGCTGGGAAGGGCAAGCGATTCTCAACTTCAGAGGCAGTCTCTGTAAGTTTTTAATTCTTTGAGCCTCGGGGATCACAAAGGTACTTTTAATTTGATTTTGGTGGATATTCTGGATTAAGAATAATAGAAATGTAAAAATGTACGAAGTTAAGATTTGAGAATAAGGATCTCTGAGAATAAGAAATGTAAGCTATTTGTATTTTGAACTGTTAAAGTTGTGATTGACTCAACAGCTGGTAAGGTAACTGTATGTCGGCTCTTAAATAAATCTATATATTTTCAGAATTGTCTCAAGTAGTATTTCTGTATCAAACTCGCAAACTCAATTTCTGCACACTCTTTTGTGAGGAGTTGCAGAATTCTGGGGGGTATCCTGAACCCTCATAATATCCGGAAAGTTACAGTCTAGTTAAACTTATTAAAAGTGCTATCTGGAGGACGGTAACATCTTTACATTGTTCCTTCCCTTTAGGGAGAGATAGTCTGGACCTTCAGACCCATTTAAGCGTGTTATAGTATTCGGCTATCTCTAACTTTAGTTGAAGGTGAACATCTGGGGAATATGCCTGATCTGGGGTAGCCCGAAAAGGGCTAGGACTAGTAATTATCCCTTCAGTGTATTTTACTCTGAAATCACTTTGTTCCTCTACCCCACCGAAACTCGCACCCTCCAAGTGGTAAGTGACCTCCCTATTCTTCCTATCAAAATATAATACCTCACATTTGTCTGTGTTGAACTTCATTTGACAATTATATGCCCATTCTGCAAGTTTATTAACATCCTCCTGTAATTTTTTGCAGTTCTCCTCAGTATTGACTATCCCCCCAATTTGTTATCATCCGCAAATTTAGAAATTGTGTTTTTGATTCCAAAGTCTAAATCGTTAATGTAAATTATGAACAGCAGTGGTCCCAGCACTGTTCCTTGTGGAATACCACTACCCATCTTCTGCCACTTTAACTAGCTACCCTTTACCCCTACTCTGCTTTCTGTCTTGAAGTCAGCTAGCAATCCACTCTGCTACTTGTCCCCTGACTCTGCATTCTCTGACCTTATTCATTAGTCTATCATGGGGTACCTTATCGAAGGCCTTTTGAAAATCTAGATAAATTGCATCTACTGCACTGCCATTGTCTACTCTCTCAAATCCATGTTGACTATTCATTATTATACTTTTCATTTCTAGATGTTCTTCTATTCTCTCCTTTAGTAGGGATTCCATTATTTTTCCTACCACCGATGTTAAGCTGACTGGTCTATAATTCCCTGGACATGTTCTATCCCCCTTCTTAAATATAGATATTACATTAGCTATCCGCCAGTCCTCTGGCATTACACCCTTTTCTAATATTATTAAATAAGTGTAGTAATGCCTCTGCTATCTTTTCGCTAGATTCTTTTAAAATGTGTGGATGCAATCCATCCGGACCAGCGGTTTTATCCTCTTTGAGTTTGATTAGTTTATTTAATATATCCCCTTTTGTATTTTAAATGCACTTATCTCGTTACTCATCTCATCATCCAATGTCATGTCCACCTGTTCTACCTCCCTGGTAAATACCAAAGCAAAATAATGATTTAATATTTCTGCCATCTCTCTATCGTTACTGTGATATTGTCATGTCTATCCCTTAATGGTCCTATTCCCATCCCAACCTTCCTTTTTTATTGATGTGCCTGTAAAATATTTTACTATTTTGTTTTATGTTCCTTGATAATTTAATTTCATAGTTCCTCTTTGCCTTCCTAATTGTTTTTTTGACTTCTCTCCTAATCCCTTCATATTCTCTCTTATCATGCACTCCTCTGCTGTCTATGTACTTAATGTATGCCTCTTTCCTTACTCTCAGTTGTTCCCTTATGCTTTTATTCATCCATGGAGTCTCATTAGTGTTTAGTCTGTTTTTTCCTTTTAGCGCAATATATTTTTCCTGCACTCTGTTGAACACCATAATAACCAGATTCTGTTTTACTGATGTTGGTTGAGGGATATATATTGGCTAGGCCAGTGGGGGGAACTCTTTTGCTCTTCTTCGAAATAGTGCCATGGGATGTTTTACATCCACCTGAGAGGGCAGATGGTGTCTCGGTTTAATGTCTCATCTGTAAGACGGCATCTTCGACAGTGCAGCACTCCCTCAGTACTGCAGTGGAGTGTCAGCCTGGATTTTGTGCTCAAGTCTCTGGAGTGGGATTTGATCCCGTGGCTTTTTAGAGGGGTGAGTGCTACTACTGAGCTGTGGCTGACATCAGAGGAAGAGGGGGTAACTGTATCCCAGTGTCTTCAGCAGAGAAGGGGGAAAGAGGAGGCAGAAAAAGGAGGGAACAGTGGGGAAAAAAAGCATGGATTCTAAAAGACAAAACCACCTTCCTATATTTTGAGGGATAAGTTCTTGAATGATGTAGGATTGTGCAGCTGTGAATATGTGTTGCAGTCTCGAGAGAGAATTTCAGCACAAATTACTTCCTGCCTGAAGCTCGAGCATAAATCACCTTTTGAGGGATTGAGAAATATATTGAATTTTTTGAATTTGGTTGGTCAGATGCCCGGAGCAAAGGAAACTATCCCCACTGCGTGTAGATTATGAATTAAAGACTAGTGTCTCGCTTGAAGCAAGTTATATTATGCACTGAGAATATTATTCACCTGCTGCACTTGTCCTCTGGGTGGTAGAGGTCGCGATTTGGGAGGTGCTGTCGAAGAAGCCTTGGCGAGTTGCTGCAGTGCATCTTGTAGATGCTACACACTGCAGACGCAGTGCACTGGTGGTGGAGGGAGTGAGTGTTTAAGGTGGTGGATGGGGTGCCAATCAAGCGGGCTGCTTTGTCCTGGATGGTGTCGAGCTTCTTGAGTGTTGTTGGAGTTGCAGTCATCCAGGTGAGTGGAAATTATTCCATTACACTGCTGACATGTGCCTTGTAGATGGTGGAAAGGCTTTGGGGAGTCAGGAGGTGAGTCAATCGCCGCAGAATACCCAGCCTTTGACCTGCTCTTGTAGCCACAGTATTTATGCGGCTGGTCCAGTTAAGTTTCTTGTCAATAGTGACCCCCAGGATGTTGATGGTGGGGTATTTTATGATGGTAATGCCATGGAATGTCAAGGGGAGGTGGTTAGACTTTGTCTTGTTGGAGATGGCCATTGCTTGGCACTTGTGTGGCGCAAATGTTACTTGACACTTATCAGCCCAAGCCTGAATGTGGTCGAGGTCTTGCTTAATGCGGACATGGACTGCTTCATTATCTGAAAAGTTGCGAATGGAACTGAACATTGTACAATCATCGGCGAACATCCCACTCCTGACCTTATGATGGAGGGAAGGTCATTGATGAAGCAGCTGAAGATGGTTGGGCCTAAGACACTGCCCTGAAGAACTCCTGCAGCGATGTCCTTGATTAGCCTCCAACAACCACAACCATCTTCCTTTGTGCTAGCTGTGACTCTAGCCAGTGGAGAGTTCTCTCCCTGATTCCCATTGAAAAAAGAACATTTTTAACTGGAGTAAACTGTACTTCATCCAAGACTGTATGTTTTTCAAGGAGTCTGACAACACAGAGGCAATGGAGGGGTTGAGAGAAGAAGTAGAGAGGTAAAGCTAGTAATTATCAATGTACGTATGGAAGATAACCTCATGTCTGCTGATGAAGTCACCAAGGGGCAGCACATAGATGAGGAAAAGGAGAGGGAGGGATAATGTACTACGGTCATTTAACCTCCAGTTAACAACAGTTCCAACTACCGCTGAAACTTTTATCAGGGGGGAAAATTTCAGATGGTTTGCGCCTCCTGTTAACGCCTTAAGAGGGTGCTAATGGGGCGCAAAGCAACTAGCGCCCGTGCATGGCGATGTTTGCGCCACTCACGAAATTAACTAGATATTTTGCGGCGGCGCTAAACACTACCGCCACAATCTCCTGCGCCAGCAGATCGTGACGTCAGTCAAGTGTGCAACACCCCGGTAGCACCCTGGACTGGATATTGAGTGGCGCGCCCTGCCTTACCACCTGCCGCTAGCAACGACAGGTTGAGGGGAGCATTTTGCAGTCAGGAAGGGACTGGGGGAGCGCTATTTAAAGGCAACCACTTCCTGCCTTTTTTTGTTGGTGACATTTTTGCACCACGCATTCTGAGAGAGAGAGAGACTTCTGGAGAGATTCAACGCTGTGTGAAGGAGTTTTGGGTACTGAGCAGCACTTTGCAGGTTCATTTTGATTTGCCCTTCCTTGTATCGATTTAGAAGAGACTGTGGGGGCTGCACTCTGAGCTCTTTCCCTGGGATTCTCCATTATTCTTTCCAGCAGATTTGATGTACAGGTCTCTCCAGGCCGAGATTCAAGGCTGCAATGAGCAGGATGTGGATGGAGAGCAAGATGAACCCTCCCCTTTAAGAACTGGCCGGCACCATTGTGTTTGTGTTCCATTGCAGACTGACATCACATGAGCTCCGCCAGCGCTCTGAGGTAGCGCCTCGCTCCTCGGCCTTTGCGCCTTAAGACAGATGTGCAGCGCCTGATTTAGCGCTCCAATCACCTCCAGGGGGGATAGAAGCCAAGTTTGCTGTCGGAGGCGATAATTAGCACCAGGCACTAATCTTTGTGCCCGGCCGATAATCGCACCCCAAACGGGGTGATACTGAATTTTTCCCCTCCAGTTGTTTGTACAGATAGCAGGAGGGCAGGTATTTGAATTGTTGGCTATAAAAACATTGCAGACAGTTTTCTGTCTATAACAGCTTTTACTGCTACATTGAATATTCTGATCACTGGAAATTAAACTTACCATCAGCAGTGAAGAATGTTGACTCAGAACTACTGATAATAGTATTGTAGCCTCTTCAGAGACTGGGTCATGTTGTTTTTTATTTGTAAATTCCATAATGAGCAAATACATTTTTTAAAAGAACTCCTACCAAACAGAAAAATACTCAGCATAACTTGATGGGTGATAATTTTGGAAAAACAATTTCTAGGATAAAACTACTCTATACCGTGGCGTATATTGTTCATATATTAAATAACAATGGTTCTAGAATTATTTCACACCCTTTTATGACAGAGCAGAAAGGGCTGAATGTTTAAGCTGCACCAGCCATTTGTCTTGCAGCCGCTTGCTATAGGACATTTTGCATTGGACAACAGACATTCCCTAGCAACCATGCTATCGCCAATAAGCAGGGTACCTAGCCAATTACAGTGATCCCTGCAGTCATAGCCATGACAATGACCAAACCAGTGATTTATTTTGCTTTAAGAAACACCATGTCATAGATCATTCTACATTTCGTTACCTATGGTAGAGAGCTCATTTTAGTTACAATTGGCTGACCTATTCTGAAATACATAATTTATATTGATTTGTTTTTGCTGCTGTAATTGAAAACATGTTGTGGAAACAAATGGATATGCTACTTATTCCATGGCCAGAGCTGACATTGTCAAAAATTAGGTATTTCTTAGAATAGAATCATAGAATGGTTACAGCACAGAAGGAGGCCATTCGGCCCGTCGAGCCCATGCCGGCTCTCCACAAGAGCACTTCAGCTAGTCCCACTCCCCCGCCCTTTTCCCGTAGTCCTGCAATTTTTTTTTCTTCAGGCACTTATCCAATCCCCTTTTGAGTCTGCCTCCACCACCCTTTCAGGCAGTGCATTCCAGATCCTAACCACTCGCTAAGTAAAAAAAGTTTTTCCTCATGTCGCCTTTGGTTCTTCTGCCAATCACCAATCATTCTTATCAAAAATAGATTCTTATCAGAAATGTTTTACTCTCTGAGTAGTTTCTGTAACTATGTGCTGAGAGAATGGCTCCTGTTCTTTTTGCTTTGCATGAAGTACTTCAAAGTAAAGTTGGTTATTAACAGATGTATGCATCTGGGAAAACAGTCACCAAGCACATCCAAGTGTTAGAAAGAATTAAAATGTATCACCTGCTATTAATCAATGACATAATCCAATCACAATAGCTCTAACACTTGGCCTACATTTACCAAACACCACAGATGGCTATCATGGGCCTGGAATTTCCTATATATTTCCGCCCAGAGACCTGCTTCAAAGATCGCAGAATTTTGACATTAGTGAGTTACACGTATAAGTACAATGGCCCAGAAATTCGGGTCTCCACGGGTGAGTGCGCACGGGGTACTCACCCATAGGCCCAACGGAAGTGCCGGTTTCGTGCATGCACTGCGCATGCGCGGGAAACCGGAACTTCCGTTCCCTTAAAGGAAGGGGTTCAGAGGTTGAACGCGTATGCCGGAGAGGCAGCGCGTGCGCATGGAGCTGACATTTTTTTTGCAGGTTTCTCTGGCAGGGTAAGTCCCCAGGAGTTACACATGTAAAAAGCAGGCGCAAGGCCTGCTTTTAACAAGGTAAGTGGTGAATTCATTAAAATTAAAACATTTCTTCCACAGGTTTATTATTTTTAAATACATTAAAGAAAGGTAAGTTTATTTTTTGCCCCGTTAGAAAATGTAATTAATTTTTTCAAAAATTTAAATTATTGTTTAAAATAGTTATTTCATGTAATTTATAGTTATTTTTAAAATGTGATTTAAAAAAAAATTATTTGAAGTTTTAGTGATGTTTTGGGGCTTATAGTATTTATAGTTTTGACAGCTCTTCCTGTCAATTTTATGAATGGGCATTTCCCTGCTCCGATTGGCTCCCCATGGCCCACGTGATCCCAGGGGACGCATCAAACTAACTGCGCCCCTGGGATACGCAAGCACTGCGCACCGGCAGTTGGAGCAGGCCCAGGATCGGAATCCCACGCGGGCCCACAGCACAATGGCTGGCACGCTAGGTAAGTGCAGGTCGGAGGCTTGCACCCGCGGGAAGCCTCCGACCCGAATTTCTGGGCCAATATGCCCAAATCTCCGCAATCCTTTACGATCGTCTATTCTCCGCCAGAATGCATCTCCACCCATAACAACAGCCCCGTCTCCAAACTACAGATCCCTGTAGACAAGTTTCCTGTAAATATGCCTGCTCAGAGGCTCTCTTCAAATTACGACAGGATTTTCAGGCGTAGCAGAAAACAAAGTCATTTCTCTAGTCTTTTATTGCAATTTTTTGAGCATTTAAATTTTTTTTATCCTGCTCTGTTTTTTCTGTTTCTTGAATGCTTTTTTCTGGCCTCAGTGTAAGTCACATTAAAAACTGAAAGGCTTCTCCAATTGCAGGTTCTTCAACCTGCTGTGCCTGATATGCATGAATGCTGGTTAAATGAGTTGAATGTTAAATTTAAATACTTAAATACTTAAAGAAGGTGTCCTCATGCAAGAAACACAGAAAGTTAGCGTGCAGGCACAGCAAGCAATAAGGAAGGCAAATGGTATGTTGGCCTTTATTGCAAGGGGGTTGGAGTGTAAGAGTAAGGAAGTCTTGCTACAATTGTACAGGGCCTTGGTGAGACCACTCTTGGAGTACTGGGCACAGTTTTGGTCTCCTTATCTAAGGAAGGATATACTTGCCTTGGAGGCGGTGCAATGAAGGTTCACTAGATTGATTCCTGGGGTGAGAGACCTGTCCTATGATGAGAGATTGTGTAGAATGGGCCTATACTCTCTGGAGTTTAGAAGAATGAGAGGTGATCTCATTGAAACAGAAGATTCTATTCTATTAGGGATGGGCAATAAATACTGGCCTTGCCAGCGACGCCCACATCCCATAAAAAAAAATAATTCTGAAGGGGATTGACAGGACAGATGCTGAGAGGTTGTTTCCCCTGGCTGGAGTGTCTAGAACTCGGGGGCATAGTCTCAGGATAAGGGGTCGGCCATTTAAGACACGGATGAGGAGGAATTTCTTCACTCAGAGGGTTGTGAATCTTTGGAATTCTCTGCCCCAGAGGGCTGTGAATGCTGCGTCTTTGAGTATATTCAAGGCTGAGATCGATAGATTTTTGGACTCTGGGGGAATCAAGGGATATGGAGATCAGGCGGGAAAGCGGAGTTGAGGTCGATGATCAGCCATGATCTTATTGAATGGCGGAGCAGGCTCGAGGGGCCGTATGGCCTACTCCTGCTCTTATTTCTTATGTTCTTATGTATATGGTGTGGGTTCCGCACTTTCCTTGCAACCCGATCGTTTACGCTGATTTCTGCAGATTTATGCCCATTTTATGTTCAGGTGTGTTCTAATGAGATTGACAAGAAATTTGAGCCTAACTTGACATTGGCGGAATGGGCGCGGGAATGGACGCATTTTCGGGTCTAACTTTTGGGCTGCATCCATGGAGGAATTTCCACTCCATTGGCCCAGTAATTCCGTTCCAAACGCGTGAGTACGGTTGGGGTACTCACGCGTCTGGCCGGAGGAAGTGCCAGTTTTCAGCATGCACAGCGCATGCGGGGAAAACCGGCATTTCCTGTCCTCTGAACGAAGGGGTTCAGAGGCACAGCGCGTGCGACTGCACAGGCAGCGCGTGCGCAGTGAACTTTGTTGATTTCATTCATGGATTCAGTGAGGTTAAGTCCTTACAACTTACACATGAAAAAAGCATGTGTAAAGTTGCTCCAGAGGCTGCGGAGGAAGATATATTTTATCGTGGAGCTTCTGAAAGGCAATATTTTTGTTTCGGAAAGGGAGGAAAGTTATTTTAAGAAATGATGAGGTAAGTTTTAAAGTTTAATTTTTTTTTAACGGGTTTTCAGTACTGTAGGTAGAAGGAGCAATTGTGGCTGTGTGAATTGAATTTGCTGTGTTTATTAAATGTGAAAATGACTGTTCTAAAATGAGTAATGTAACATTGCCAACATTTTTAAGAAAGAAACTTTTCATCAGTAATATATTCTTTTAAGTAATTATGTATGTATGTCCGTATATATTCCTTTACGTATATGTATATATTCCTTTACTTATGTGTATGAATGTATGTATTTAATTATGATTTTCCAATAAGTTACTTTCTCTGAAAGTCATCATTAAATACATACATTCATACACATAAGTAAAGGAATATGTACATACATACATATACGCAAAGGAATATATACAGACATACATACATAATTACTTAAAAGAATATATTACTGATGAAAAGTTTCTTTCTTAAAAATGTTGGAGTCATTTACACATTTAATAAACACAGCAAATTCAATTCACATAGCCACAATTGCTCCTTCTACCTACAGTACTGAAAACCCATTTTAAAAAACAAAAATAAACTTTAAAACTTACCTCAGCATTTCTTAAAATAACTTCCCTCCCTTTCCCAAACAAAAATATTGCCTTTCAGAAGCTCCACGATAAAATATATCTTCCTCCGCAGCCTCTGGAGCAACTGTACTCATGCTTTTTTCATGTGTAAGTTGTAAGGACTTAACCTCACTGAAAGCATGAATGAAACCGGCGAATTTTACTGCACACGTGCTGCCTGTGCAGTCGCACGCGTTCTGCCTCTGAACCCCTTCGTTCAGAGGAAAGGAAATGCCGGTTTTCCCCGCATGCGCTGTGCATGCTGAAAACCGGCATTTCCTCCAGCTAGACGCGTGAGTACCCCGACCATACTCACGCGTTTGTAACGGAATTACTGGGCCAACATTTTACATGTCAATAAAATGAAAAATTTAACAATTGCACGATTTGCCCCCTCGCATCTGCGACTGAGGGTCCAAGGAGGTGCATTGCGCAAGAGGTCATCGTCGTACGTATCCTCACACTGTTCCCTTTCGGGAACTGTATGAAGTGGTGGAAGGATTTCTGGCCACGTTAACGCTCCTTCCGTGACCATAACCATCTTCATACCAGCCATTAGGGTGGTTAGTCCTATGGCGTGAGGGTTTTACTGTGATGAAATATGTCATTCATCAGACTCTGTATTTAACTACATATATTGTATTGCCTGCTCCGGTGTTTTACCTTGTATTGTATATAGGGCACCGCCCCCTTTCTCCCCATTGGCTGTGTCGGCTCCGCCCATACCTGGCCCTACTTAAGGCAAGCCCAGGCTTGTCTTGCAGCAGAACAGCAGAACGCTAGGTGAAGACACAGGCATCTTTCTTTGCTAATAAAAGCCTTGTTTTATTCAGTTAACTTTGAGTCTTGAAGTTATTGAGGCGCATCACCCACAACCCATCTGAGGGGGGGGGGCCACCCACACCCGTGGACGCAAGTATCCCGCTGGATGTCCACCCAGAATTTATAGTTGTAGCTCCGACTCCACTTGCCGGGACTGTCTGGAGCGGGGTTCGAAACCCTATTCCTTCTGGCCCAGCGGCGGGGATGCTTACCGCTACGCAAAAGGCCCACTCCGTGCAAAAGGTGACACCCATACGTTTCCTGCGCATTTTCCCTCCCCGTGACTGGAGCCCTATGCTGCCACTTGAAAGACCAAGCTATCATCTGTCCTTTTTGCGGCGCCTTTGACTTCTCATTACCAATGATGAGCAGGCGCTGCGCCTCCACCTCATTGAGGAGATTGCTGAGGTCATCATCAGTTCAATTGTGAGTTCTTTTAATGCCATGAATTGTGCTCATTCCAGCCATTTCACGTTGCTAATCGGAGTGGGCCTTTGGCGTAGCGGTAGGATCCCCGCCGCTGGGCCAGACGGGGTAGGGTTTCGAACCCCGCTCCAGACAGTCCCAGCAAGTGGAGTCGGAGCTCTGGCTCTAAATTCTGGGTTGACATCCAGTGGGATATTTGCGTCCGTGGGTGTGGGTGGCCCCCCCTCCTCGTATAGCTTGTGGGAGCCCGTAAAACCCTCCCGCCATAGGACTAACCACCCTAATGGCTGGTTCAAAGATGGTTACGGTCATGGAATGAGCGTTAATCATGGCCATAAATCTTTCCACCACTTCATACAGTTCCCCAAAGGGAACAGTGTGAAGACACGTATGACGACGACGTTGCTAAATAAATAAATGGAATGAAAAAAATTCTTTCAGGGCTTTTAAAAGTCTTTAAATTGCTTTAATTCTGTTTAAAACTACTTCAGATTCTTCAAAATAATGTAAACGTTTTTAAAAGTTTATAAAAGTTACCAAAAGCTTCATAAAAATACCAAAAACCTATTTGAAATGCTGCTCTGCATGTAAAAATGCTTTTCAGCTTGTGAGAAACATTGGGGGCGTGTCCTATTAAACTGGGACCTCAAGGGGCGTGTCTCAGTTGCACAGCGCGCTCCAGGCTTCGCGCTGGCTGCACTCCTGGGCGGCGTGACGTCAGACGCTGCCCGGGTTTCTTCTGTTTCAAAAAGGAATTCCAGGCATCCCTGGAGGTGAACGGCAGGCGCGTCGGGTAAGTGCAGATCGGGGGCTTGCACACGCGGCAAGCCCCCGATCCGAATTTCTGCCCCATTATGTTTTTGTGTATGTGCTGTTGGACATGTTGCGGAGAGTGCCTTAATTTTGCACCCTGACGTCTAAAATGCAAGGCTAGGGGTCTGCAATGCTTTGGGTACTGGTGACTTCTCAGTATTTGGTCAAAAGGCCACAGCCATATTCAAAATCTGTTCACTCCAAGTTCCATAAGCCCCACTGATTTCATAGTTGGCACAGAACTCCTACACAGTGAATGTGTGCAAAGGTTGATTAGGCCACTGGTTGGTATGAAAGCTAGGCCAAAGCCCCACAGCGTGGCTGGAGGGTCTGAGCAGTGCCCCAGATGCTGAGCATCTGTTTGGATGTGGAACTTCAGGAGCGTGCCATTTTAACAAGAAAAAAATACTAAGTAGTCCTCCCCGTAGCACTACCATGCCTTCCTGGCCACTTCTTTCTCTTCCAGTGGCTACATCCTGCAAGGGAACTAAGAGCCTCCCATCCTTCCAAGAAAAAAAATAGCAGCAATGTAAGGGTGGAAAGTTGCCCTTCCCCATCATTCTCTTCGCTGACTCATACGGCACTTCCAATGCTACGTGCTGGGAATGCTGCAAACATATTAAAATGGACTCACTTTTATAATTTTGAGGATTCTTTACTCATTTTTTTTACTAGCATAAACATATGGAAAGGCCAGTAAAATATTATCAGGCTCTCCCCAGCAAGACATGGTGCAACCATGCACGCCACTGACCCACCCTGGAGCACACAGCGTGATGAAAAACCAGAGGAAACATCTTATGGTCAACTCAGGGAAAAGTTGAGGAAATTCTTCTCTGACTGCCTAAGACAAGCAAGAAAATCTCTGAAAGACAGTGGTAGCCCACAACAACAACTATTTATATAGCGCCTTTAACATATTAAAACACTCCAGGGTACTTCACAGGAACGTTATCAAACAAAATTTGACACCAAGCCACATAAGGAGTTATTAGGATATATGACCAAAAGCTTGGTCAAAGTGGTAGGTTTTAAGGAGGAGAGCGTGGTAGAGAGGCACAGAGGTTTAGAAAGGGAATTCCAAAGCTTAGGGCCTAGGCAGGTGAAGGCACGGCTGCCAATGGTGAAAATCAGGGATTCGCATGAGGCCAGAATTGGAGGAGCAGAGAGCTCTTGGGGGGTTGTAGGGCTGGAGGTGGTTACAGAGATAGGGAGTGTATGGGGTGGCGGGTGGCGGTGTTGCCTGGCGCGTGCGTGCGCCCAGTCAGTTATGCCCCTGATTGTTTTGTGAGCGGTTCGAATCGCTCCCACGCCCCTGGGTTCTAGACACCGGACTTAGGTACAAGGCGGCAGTATAGAGAAGACTCGAGTAGACAGGTGGTTGGATGCAAACAAAACCAAAATTTTATTGAAGAGGAAAACTTGATACAATCTTATGGAAAAATTACTGGTGTACACTTCTGTAGGCAAAAATTACAAAAGAGTCATAATAATACTATACTTATATACTTATACAGGGAATGGGGAACACACGGCACATCGAGGGAAAACAACTATCTTAACAATCCCCTTATCCTTATCCCACCCCCTATACCTAACTAGGTTAAGCTATGAGGGGTCAGAACTTCATGCTCACCAATCAAAAGGGTTTGTTAGACACAAAACAGCGGTTGGGTTCGGGGTTCGCTCTTGGTGCTCTCTGGAGCCTGCCGTCATCATGTGGGCTCCAGGCGCTGCAAGGGCGTTGTCCAGGTGTGAGTACCCCAAAGTTAAAGTCTCTGCTTGGGTACTTTACCTTGCAGGGATGGTCCTTCGTTGACAGCCGACAGCTTGAGTTAGCATGAAGATAGTCGCAGGTTGGCTGAGGCTGAAGGCCCGATGATTCGAAGCCTACCCTCAGTTGGTCTTCCTCAGTTGGTCTTCCCTCCTCCCCTCATCGCGTCCCGCCTTGCCTGGCCTGAATTTGTCCGTGTCCGCTCGATGTAATGCCGGGGCTGATGGAGTGGCAACAGGCAAGGGCAACGGCCAGGGGGTAAGCGTGGGACGGGGAAAGAGCGGCAGCCATGAGGGCAGGCAGAGGGAGAAGAGAAGAGAAGAGCAGAGCAGGGCAGAGAGAGTGTTTGCTACCCGGGGCCTTCAATTATAACTTTGTCAAAAACCCTTATCTGCACGCCAAATCAGGTTAGTTCTTTGTTTTAATTTTGGCGGGCTAGTTAAAATAATGGTAGCAATTCATACGAACTGGTTTTTAGATGGCCGGTAATCACATCTACCGGCCCGATAATTGACTTGTATTGTCCTGAAAGTTCCTTGATGGGCTTGTCCAGCCTCGATGGCTGTGTTAATCTGTTTCCGATAATAAATGCAGACTGTTGATGGCCTTAACTACAGGCCTAACTGAATTTAGATTTTGTTTCCAATTCGGTCTAACATAGGAACAAGAGCAGGCCATACAGCTCCTTGAGTTTGTACGGCCATTCAGTTATGTCATGGCTAACCTGTACCTCAACTCCATTTACCTGCCTTTGATCCATAGCCCATGATGTGCTTACCTAATAAAAAAACTGTCAATCTCATTCACCTGCCACCGAGAAGGACAATCGGCAGCAGGCGCATGGGAACACCACCACCTTCAAGTTCCCCTCCAAGTCACACACCATCTTAACTTGGAAATATATCACCATTCCTTTATCGTTTCTGGGTCAAAATCCTGGAAGTCCCTGCCTCACAGCACTGCGGGAGTACCTTCACCACACGGACAGCAGCAGTTCAAGAAGGCGGCTCACCACCACCTTCTTAAGGACAATTAGGGTTTGGCCAATAAATGCTGGCCTTGCCAGTGACACCCACATCCCCTGAATGAATAAAAAAAAGAGTCAGTAGTGGCCCTTCGCAAACAGTTAGTAACCCCGCAGTATACAAGCCCTGGATGTATTTCCTGCATATGTAGACTGGTATATGGATGATTCCTGCAACAACTGCCAAAGTACATAATGGCTACTTTTTACTCTGGAGTAGGTAATGGAGGACTGTATAGCGTGTCCAAGTAAAATTGTGCTGAGTTTGGCTTTTCCCTTTCAGGAAGTAAATTTGTCATCAAAGACACCGCTCCACACTACTGTTGAAACCTTTCTGTATAAAGTAGTGCTGTAACTTACCCAGGTTGGAATAATTCTTCAGTTATAATGAATTAGACACAAAGGGAAGGTTATCTATAAATCAGGTCTAATTGGCAAATAAAATTGCACAGGTCTCATTGGTAGCTAAGCAAACTTTCAATTATTCGTTGCTCTGCCTCGCCCTCGAGTTCTGACAGATTGCAATACTCCAATTCATTCACTGTTAATTGTAATGAATTCCAGGATTGTGAATATGCTTCATTTGTTTTCATTATGCATTCCAAAACATCAAAGCATTGTATCTATTGCTTCTAAATGGACTGCTGCTGAGGCGAGTCTAACACTATATCATTGGAGAGCTCTCAACCTTCTCAATGTAACTGTATGTTAAGGGATAATGTATACAAATTCTACTGCTCAAGCACATAAATTATAGTTAGAAAGGATTGTTCTTCAGTTCAATTACCCTTAATCTCCTCCAACTCTAAGATCCCTAATCCATCCTTTTGCTATGTTACAGCATATGATTTTACACTGAACTTTTTTTAATGAGAGCTATTTTCTATCTTCCTTCCACTTTCGCAGTTGCCAAAGCTACCTATCATATCTAGCTACAAGGGAGTGTTTGAGGATGAGCAAATGTGGCCTTCCCTTAATTTTTATTTCACCCATGTGGGGAGCCAGTTAGCCTCTGCTCGGGGGGGGGTGGTGGGGGTTCCGCTGATGGTATAACAGAGGTCAGGAATACATGGTAAGGAGAATCATGGGAACAAAGCCAGAATGCTATTAACAACAACAACTTGCATTTATAACGCGGCTTTAACATAGTAAAACATCCCAAGGCGTTTCACACGAAAATCTTCCAGCCAGCACAGAATCATAGAATAGGATCATAGACTGGTTACAGCACGGAAGAAGGTCATTCAGCCCGTCGAGCCCGTGCCGGCTCTCTGGAAGAGCACTTCAGCTAGTCTCACTCCCCCGCGCTTTCCCCTGCAAATTTCTTTCCTTCATGTACTTATCCAACTCCCTTTTGAAAGCCGTGATTGAATCTGCCTCCACCACCCTTTCAGGCAGGGCATTCCAGATCTTAACCACTCGCTGCGTAATAAAGTTTTTTTCTTACGTGGCCTTTGGTTCTTTTGCCAATCACCTTAAATCTGTCTCCTCTGGTTCTCGACCCTTCTGCCAATGGGAACAGTTTTCGTCTATCTACTCTGTCCAGACCCCTCATGATTTTGAACACCTCTATGAAATCTCCTCTCAATCTTCTATGCTCCAAGGAGAACAACCCCAGTTTCTCCAGTCTATCAATGTAACTGAAGTCCCCCATTCCTGGAATAATTCTCGTAAATCCTTTCTGCACCCTCTCTAAGGCCTTCATATCCTTCCTAAAGTGTGGTGCCCAGAATTGGACACAATACTCCAGTTGGGGCCAAACACGTGTTTTATACAGGTTCATCATAATTTCCAAACTTTTGTACTCTATACCTCTATTTATGAAGCCCAGGATTCCGTAAGCCTTTTTAACTGCTTTCTCAACCTGCACTGCCACCTTCAACGATTTGTGCACACATACCCCCAGGTCTCTCTGTTCGTGCACCCCCTTCAGAATTGTACCATTTAGTTTATATGTCCTCTCCTCATTCTTTCTACCAAAATGTATCACTTCACACTTTCCTGTGTTAAATTTCATCTGCCACGTGTCTGCCCATTTCACCAACCTGTCTATGCCTTCCTGAAGTCTATCACTCTCCTCCTCACTGTTGACTATACTTCCAAGTTTTGTGTAATCTGCAAATTTTGAAATTGTACCCTGTACACCCACATCCAAGCCATTAATATATATCAAGAAAAGCAGTGGCCCTAGAACCGACCCCTGGGGAACCCCACTGTATACCTTCCTCCAGTCCAAAAAACAACCGTTCACCACTAATCTGTTTTCTGTCACTTAGCCAATTTCATATCAATGCTGCCACTGTCCCTTTTATTCCATGGGCTACAACTTTGCTGGCAAGCCTATTATGTGGCACTTTGTCGAACGCCTTTTGGAAATCCATGTACACCACATCAACCGCATTGCCCTCATCAACCCTTTCTGTTACCTCATCAAAGAACTCAATCAAGTTAGTTAAACACGATTTGCCTTTAACAAATTCATGCTGGTTTTCCTTAATTAATACACACTTGTCCAAGTGACTGTTAATTTTGTCCCTGATTACTGTTTCTAAAAGCTTCCCTACTACCAAGGTCAAACTGACTGACTTGTAGTTGCTGGGTTTATCTTTACACCCTTTTTTGAAAAATGGTGTAACATTTGCAATTCTCCAGAACTCTGGCACCACCCCCGTATCTAAGGAGGATTGGAATATTATGGCCAGTACCTCCGCGATTTCCTCCCTCAATTCCCTCAGCATCCTAGGATGCATCCCATCCGCTCCTGGTGACTTATCTACTTTAAGCACAGCCAGCCTTTCTAATACCTCCTCTTTATCAATTTTTATCCTATCAAGTATCTCCACTACCTCCTCTTTCACTATGTCTATGGCAGCACCTCTTCCTTGGTGAAGACAAATGCAAAGTACTCATTTAGTACCTCAGCCATGCCCTCTGCCTCCATGCATAGGTCTCCTTTTTGGTCCCGAACCGGCCCCACCTCTCCTCTTACTACCCTTTTACTATTTATATGCCTATAGAAGACTTTTGGGTTATCTTTTATGTTGGCTGCCATTCTATTCTCATACCCTCTCTTTGCCCCTCTTATTTTCTTTTTCACTTCTCCTCTGACCTTCCTACATTCAGCCTGATTCTCAGATGTATTTGCAACCTGACATCTGTCATACACGCTCTTTATCTGCTTCATCATATTCACTATCTCTTTCGTCATCTCAGGAGCCCTGACTTTAGTTGCCCTGACTTACCCCCTAGTAGGAATGTACCTCAACTGCACCTGAACTATTTCCTCTTTAAAGGCAGCCCATTGTTCCATTACATTTTTTCCTGCCAATCTTTGATTCCAGTTTACCCGGGCCAGATCCGTTCTCATCCCACTGAAATTGGCCTTCCCCAAGTTAAACATTTTTACTCCTGATTGCTCCCTGTCCTTTTCCATAGCTAACCTGAACCTTATGATACTATGATCACTGTTCCCTAAATGTTCACCTACTGACACTTGCTCCACTTGATTATACCTCATTCCCCAGAACCGGATCCAGCAATGCCTCCTCCCTCATCTAGATTAGCCTCACCATTATTCTCAACACAAAATACGAGCCAATATGTTGGATCAAACAGCCATTCAGCAATATGGAATGGATAACCAATACTTGACAACAGCAAAGATTTATGGTCTTGATTGATTAACAAGTTAACACCTCAGACAACCATTGGGTGGGCAATACAAACACAATCTTGGTGAAATGCTTGCACCCAAACTGTCTGGTTTCAGCTGATGGCTTTCTGTTAAAAAAACACTTTGTTGGTGCAGTGAGTGGACACAGAATGAGCTCTAACTTTTACTGGCAGTTCTTGACCAGCTAAGGAATACTTATAAATATATTTTGCAACCCAGTTAGGTAAG
This sequence comes from Somniosus microcephalus, assembly GCF_052327205.1. NCBI lineage: Eukaryota > Metazoa > Chordata > Chondrichthyes > Squaliformes > Somniosidae > Somniosus > Somniosus microcephalus. The sequence goes on along the minus strand of NC_141012.1, from coordinate 36,841,243 downwards.
AAGGTGAAAGCCAAAATACTGCGGATGCTGGAAATCTGAAATGAAAACAGAAAATGCTGGAAATACTCAGCAGGTCAGGCAGCATCTGTGGAGAGAGAGAAATAGAGTTAACGTTTCAGGTCGACGACCTTTCATCAGAACCTGCAGAAGTTCGAGATGTAACAGTTTTTAAGCAAGTACAGAGGCAGGGAGAGGGGGAGGAGAGGAAAGAACACAAGGGAAGGTCTGTGGTAGGGTGGAAGGCAGGAGTGATTAAGTGACAAAAGGGATGATGGTGCGAGGCAAAAGGAGATGGTAATGGGACAAGTAAAGAAACAAAAGATGGGTCTAGAGGAGCTGTAAATGGCAACAGCAGAACCATTACCAGCACCTGCTGTCCAGAAAAAATGGGAGCAGTAGTTATGATCTGAAATTGTTCAACTCAGTGTTGAGCCCGGAAGATTGGGAAGTGCCTAATCGAAAGATGATGTGCTGTGTCTCGAGCTTCTGTTGAGTTTCAATGGAACAGTCTTAGGATAAGGGGTCGGCCATTTAGGACTGAGATGAGGAAAAATTTCTTCATAATAAATGTAGATAATCACCTGCTGAAAGCCATTTGTACCGAACCCTGCAAGAATAAGCAGACTCAAGCTTTTGATAGGATGTATTGTGCAATAATCATCTGCATTGCTCAGCTATAGAATCATGCATAAGCCATTTCAGAACTGGAAGAATTATCTTACTTCAGAACCAGGGTTGTGAATCTTGGGAATTTCAAACAGGGCAAAAAGTGAGAGTATATTTTAGTCTATGTTTAGAGGGAAAGAGATTGGTGTCTTTAATATTTTATGTATCAAAGAGGGTAGCTTAATGCATGTTCCATTGTGTTATACTGTTTACTGTTCTTTCATCTGTAAATAAAGCCATTTGTTGGCCCAAAGCCTGAGCCTTGTAAGAATGTTCACTCAGTCCAATTGCTGAAGAAAGGAGGATCATATGGCAGTACAGCAAAATTGTACAAAGTAAAGGTTCTCTGTTGTGATCCCAGGATTTCACTATCAATAGGGGGAGTTTGAACTCTCCGATCAGCAGGAAAGGAGCGGGGAGTGGCTCCCTTTCCTATTCCGTTTCTGCCGAGCTGCCATTTTAACGCTGCTGGCTTTGGCGCCCGACTCTGGAGGGAGCCACTTTAGTAAATGCAAATCAGTGTTCCGTGCCCTACATGGGACGTGGATGGTATTTTAACCCACTCCCGAGTCGAGCACCCTGAGCACAGGTGAACCTTTTGGAAAGCCAGTGAGGCCTGCTAAGTAATAATAACTTTCCTTCGTGGTGCCTGGACGAACTTGAGTGCTCTTCCTGGCCTAGTAACTAAAGTCCAGGCTTCAGCTGCTTGGGTCTCACCTGGGCACTCCCCCCGCACTTTCCCCCAGAGGTGGGACCCTCAGAACACACCCTGCTCCTGAACTTACCTCGCTGCCAGCAAGTGGCCTTCGGGCCACTGGATCTTCGTCCTCCCCCCGTCGGCCAGCTGCTGCTTTCTCCCAGAAACGGACAAGCGGCTGACCATCAGGATTCAGACGAGACCCAGCGGCTAAAATCTACCAGGTCTCCGAATCACTCTTGCGCTTGGGATTAACGTCCATTCCCGCCAGGAGTTAAAATCAGCCTTAACATATCAGCGAGCCATCGCATATGCCAACAAATATCAGACAGGAATTTCTGTGCAATTAACATGTAACACCTCCAGCCAGAATTCCATGTTCACTCGACAACCATCTCTTAAGGCAAAGGAGAACTCAATAGAAACATCAGCTATGGCTCCAATTTACAAATTCCACTATCTTTGCTCACTTGCAATTTAAAACAAAAGATATAACAGAAATATTTTATCACTAAAACAGGTTACCTGGTCATATATTCCATTGCGGTTTGTGGGAGCTTGCTGTGGGCAAATTGGCTGCTGCGTTTCCTACATTACAACAGTGTTGGGTGATTGGGCAGATGCATGGCAGATGCAGTATAATGTGGATAAATGCAAGGTTATCCACTTTGGTGGTAAAAACAGGAAGGCAGATTATTATCTGAATGGCAATAGATTGGGAGAAGGGGAAGTGCAACGAGACCTGGGTGTCCTTGTGCACCAGTCGCTGAAGGTAAGCATGCAGGTGCAGCAGGTGGTTAAGAAGGCAAATGGTATGTTGGCCTTCATAGCGAGAGGATTCGAGTACAGGAGCAAGGATGTCTTGCTGCTGTTGTACAGGGCCTTGGTGAGGCCACACCTTGAGTATTGTGTACAGTTTTGGTCGCCTTATCTGAGGAAGGATATTCTTGCCATGGAGGGAGTGCAGCGAAGATTCACCAGGCTGATACCTGGGATGGCAGGAATGACGTATGAGGAGAGATTGGGTCGATTGTGCTTATATTCGCTAGAGTTTGGAAGAATGAGAGGGGATCTCATTGAAACTTATAAATTTCTAACAGGATGGTGGCATAGTGGTTAGCACTGTTGCCTCACAGCGCCAGAGACCCGGGTTCGAATCTGGCCTCGGGTGCCTGTCTGTGTGGAGTTTGCACATTCTCCCCGTGTTTGCGTGGGTTTCCTCCGGGTGCTCCGGTTTCCTCCCACAGTCCAAAGATGTGCGGGTTAGGTTGATTGGCTATGAAAAATTGACCCTTAGTGTTAGGGGGATTAAATACGCGGGGATAGGGTGGGATATGTGTTGGTGTAGGGGTTACGGGGATCGGGTGGGATATGTGTCGGTGCAGGCTCGATGGGCCGAAATGGCCTCTATCTGCACTGTGGGGTTTCTGTGATTCTGTGATTCTGTGAGGACTAGACAGACTAGGTGCAAGAAGGATGTTCCCGATGGCGGGGGAGTCCAGAACCAGGGGTCACAGTCTAAAGATAAGGGGTAAGCCATTTAGGACAGAGATGAGGAGGAATTTCTTCACCCAGAGAGTGGTGAACCTGTGGAATTCTCTACCACAGAAGGCAGTTGAGGCCAATTCATTAAATATATTCAAGAAGGAGTTAGATATATTTCTTAAGGCTAAAAGGATCAAGGGATATGGGAGAAAGCAGGAACAGGGTCCTGAATTTGGATGATCAGCCACGATCTCATTAAATGGCAGAACAGGCTCGAGGGGCCGAATGACCTACTCCTGCTCCTATCTTCTATGTTTCTATGACTACACTTGGTTGGCTGCCTGAGATTTTGGGATGTCCTGTGGTCATGAAAGACGCTGTATAGGTGCAAATCTTTCTTCTTTCATGATGGGTCAGCAAGCATACAGCAGCATAGTGGGAAGAGGGCCCAGCAGAGTAAGCTTGAAGTGCTGCGATGTGTAGGAGCGTAGAGAGGGCAGCTTCTAGTAAACTTTAAATAGTCAAGCCTCCGAAACATTCAGAATGAACTTTGCATAGAGTCTTGGCTATTCTTTGGTTTAGCGGATGACCAAAAAACCTTATCACAGTGGGAAAGGTTTTAGGTCCATTGCTAGTATCAGCACTCAGTAACCGAGACGTGTCAGAGGAGATCATTTTCAATGCACCTAATGAAATTGAACAGCATTATTTTTGAAAGGCTCGAATACTCACTGAAGGATTACAGCATTAAAGTTTTGAACACTCTCCAGACCGTTCATTACATGAATTAGATCAGTACAGCAACAATACAAGCAGTGTCATAACAAATTAGTTAAATATATCAAGCTAATTAGAACCATTAATTAATTTGTTGCTTAAAAAGCCAAACCGTCTGCTGTTTTCCTACATGCTTACTGACAAACTTACTTGATCTTCCATCAACAATAATTTCCTATTCCTTCATGGATTACATTAAGAAATTAAACCTGTCTAAGGCTGGTTAAAGCAGTCAGTAGTGGGACTGCTATCTGTGACAGCTACTTCGGATCAAGCTTTTCTTAATTCAGCCAGCAGGCGCACTGCATTACCAGGATTCATTCAATTATCGCACAATTAATCATGGGCATAGAAAGCCACGTGACCCATCCCAGAGAGGTCAACTCTCATTAATCTTTTTTTTTCGTGTTGGATTCCCCCAAGTCCAAAATCTTTATTCTGTTAAATCAGAACCTTTCTTGATCTTCATGGCACACCTTTGTTAGATATATGGGGGAAAATAAAATGATTTCCCAATCTCAGAACTGTCATTAACATTAATGTAAATAACAGCCTCCATTTATCGGCACAAACCAATTAGAGACATCAGCCAAATTGGTAAGTAAGTTAATATTGCTTTCCAATAGTTGATCCCTGGCTCATGTTTTTCCAACATCATCAACAACAACTTGCATTTATGTATATATATTTTTTTATTCGTTTATGGGATCTGGGCGTCGCTGGCAAGGCCAACATTTATTGCCCATCCCTAATTGCCCTTGAGAAGGTGGTGGTGAGCCGCCTTCTTGAACCACAGCTGTCCGTGTGGTGATGGTACTCCCACAGTGCTGTTAGGGAGGGAGTTCCAGGATTTTGACCCAGCGACGATGAAGGATCGACGATATACTTCCAAGTCAGGAAGGTGTGTGACTTGGAGATGGTATATAGCACCTTTAATGTAGTAAAACGTTATAAGGCGCTTCACAGGAGCGTTATCAAACAAAATCGGACACTGTGCCACAGGAGGCAATATTAGGACAGATGACCAAAAATCTTGGTTAAAGAGGTAGGTTTTAAGGAGCGCCTTCAAGAAGGAGAGAGGGATTTTCTACTCCTTTTGTTCAAGTTAAAGAATTCACTTACAAAGCAGCACCATTTATCGAGTTGTGTATGACATCAGATCAGGCAACTCAAGCTAATCTTTTTTTTAAAATAACTCTTGCATCTGGTTTTATATTCGTCCTGCTCCTTTTGCACCACCTCAATCACACACTTGCAGTATTAAAGCTGTAATGGTTGTGGTCATCAGAAAACTATTCATTCTGAGGTGGTCGCTGAAGTAAAACTAAAAATCAAATAGATTCTTTCCACCACTATCTGTTATGAACATATTCCAGCTTTTTTTTTTCAGCAGGAGGCAATCTAAAGAAGGCCCACGTGCTTGTCCTTAATCCCCTGTCCCACACTCTCCGCCTCTGGCTTCCAGCGCTGGAGCTGAGAGATACTCAGGAGTGAAGAACAGAAGGTCAGCAATGTGTGTACACAAACTGTGCAATCTTGAAATTGAGCCCTGCCTGAACATCTTCATAATGGTTGGCTCCAGGAAGGTTATTTTATTTTCATCTGTATATTAGGTAGGGGAGTGAGGGTAAAATTAATTTATGGCAGTTATAGGGCACTTCAATTTTAAATCCAAGAGCTTTTAACTATTTGTGGCACCTCAAGCTGGGTTGATGCAATGGCAGCTTCCAGAAGCAAATAGGTAGGCCTATATTTTCTGGTGGACACTGGCATAAGCTAGATTGCCACTGGCACAGACCCAAAATATACCCTGACATGAACCTTGTCATTCATGTGGAAATGACTTATGAAATAATACTGGGTGGCCTGCTGGTGGCGCTGTCCAGGGAGAGTATAAATACTCGGGCATGGGCCCAGCTTGTGCAGGACATTCTTTAACAGGAACTAGTGAAGGACACAACTAGATCGCCATGTTGTAAAACAGTTGATCAAAACTTTGTTTAACGCTTAGACCAAGTGCCGAGTCGTTTCTTACGTCATACCCTATAACATGACAACCTATTGTGACTGCCGGTCTCGATTTATTTGCCTCAAAAGTAAATTCTTTCCTTTGTCCGGCCCACTCCTTCAATCTCAGTTTGTATGCAGCATGCCCCCTTCAGTATGTTGGCTGTCAGTCGCACGCTTTAATGCTTGGCCCATTGTCCCTTGTTTGTCAACAGGATGGGATCATCCTTCGATCCCTTTCATTGCTTTAGTCAAAAATTGCATTCGGCTTTCATTGGTGTCAAAGGCTCCTGGTCCTCATGCTCCGTCTACTGTCTCACATGGAATCACTTTGCTGTAGACCAAGCTTTTTGTCTCCTGTCCTAATATCTCTTTATGTGGCTCGGTCTGCATTGGGACGTTTTACTATGTTAAAGGCGCTACATAAGTGCAAGCTGTTGATGTTGGAATTAGTTAGCACTGAAATTGGTAATGTCACTCAGACAGGCCATAGGATTACTGGTGTAGGAAGTGGAAAATTCCATATTGGAGCAGAAGTGGGAGGGTCATCCGAGTTTTGGGATAAGCATTTTATCAGGGCAGAGTTAAAATGACAATCGGCTGTGGAGTGCTTGAGGCTAACAGTGGGTAAAATCCTTCAATTTAATGAGTATAAAATTCACCTCAAATATTTAAAACAGAAATATGTTTCCAGAACAGATGCTATGAGTAATATGACAACATTATTGATTACTGCCCCTATATACAGATCTCGTAAGTGCATATTTTCTTGGCTGCACATTGAATGCACCAAGAAAAAAAACACAGGAGCAACTGTTTCCATATTTTCTATTTTCACTCTTGAGGAGAGGATATTTTGTAATTATCTTCCATGACATTGTTCACAGAGTCAAAACATATAATTAACAGGCCCCGCACAGCCCGCTTCGACCTCCTTCCCAAGAGTCACATCAGGACTGCCCAGGTAGACCCATCATTTCAGCCTGTTCTTGCCCCATGGAACTGATTTCTTCCTATCTCCATTCCACTTACATCCGCGACTCTTCCGACGCCCTCCACCACTTTAACAGTTTCCAGTTTCCTGGCCCCAACCGTCTCCTTTTCACTATGGACGTCCAATCCCTCTACACCTCCATCCCCCACCAGGATGGCCTGAGGGTGCTTTGCTTCTTCCTTGAACAGAGGCCTAACCAGTCCCCATCCACCACCACCCTCCTCCGCTGGCTGAATTTGTTCTCACATTAAACAACTTCTCCTTTGACTCCACTCACTTCCTCCAAATTAAAGGTGTTCTTTGTTCCAATCCTACTCAGGTCTCAGCTCCCTCACCTCTTTTTCCGATACATTGATGACAAGAACTGTTTCCTGCTCTCGTCCTGAACTAGAAAATTTAGTTCACTTTGCTTCCAATTTCCACCCTTCTCTCACCTTCATATGGTCCATATCTGACTCTTCCTTTCCCTTCCTCAACTTCTCTGTCTCCATTTCTGGGGACAGGTTATCGACAAACTATAAGTCCACTGACTCCCCCAGCTACCTGGACTACACATCCTCCCACGCCGCTTCCTGTAAGGACTCTATTGCATTCTACCAGTTTCTCTGTCTCCGTCGCAGCTGTTCTGATGATGCCATCTTCCATACTAGTGCTTCCGACATGTCTTTCTTTTTGCTCAACCAAGGATTCCCCTCTACCATGGTTGACATGGCCCACGACGGTGTCTGTTCCATTTCCTGCACTTCTGCTCCCACCCCTTCCTTTCCCTCCCAGAACCTTGTCCTCACCTTTCACCTCCACATTCAATGGATCATCCTCCGCCATTTCTGCCACCTCCAGCGTGATCCTACTACCAAACACATTTTCCCCCGCCCCCTCCCCTCTCAGCATTCCGAAGGGACCACTCCCTCCACGACACCCTGGTCCACTTCTCAATTACCCCCAACACCCCCTCCCCTACCCATGGCTCCTTCCCATGCAAGCGCAGGAGATGCAACACCTGCCCTTTTACCTCCACCTTTCCCACTGTCCAGGGCCCCAAACACTCCTTCCAGGTGAAACAGTGATTTACTTGTACTTCTTGCAATTTATCATACTGTATTTGCTGCTCATGATGCGGTCTCCTCTACATTGGGGAGACCAAACGCAGATTGAGTGACCGCTTTGCGGAACACCTCTGTCCAGTCCGTAAGCGTGATCTCGAGCTTCCGGTCACCTGTCACTTTAATTCTCCACTCCCACTTTGATCTCTCCATCCTCGGCCTCTTAACCTGTTCCAATAAAGCTGAATGTAAGCTCGAGGAACATCACCTCATCTTTCGATTAGGCACTTCACAGCCTTCTGGACTCAGCATCGAGTTCAACAATTTCAGACCATAACCTCTGCCCCTATTTTTTCACATGGCAGCTGTTGATAATTCTGTCATTCCCATTTACACTGCACCTAGACTCATCTTTTGTTTATTTACTTGTCCCATTATCATCTCCTTTTGCTTTGTACTTTCATACCTTTTGCCATTTAATCATTCCTGTCTTCCAGCCTATCACAGACCATCCCTTTTGTTCTTTCCTCCCCTCCCCCCTTTCCCTGCCCCTGCACTTGCTTAAAATCTGTTACATTTAACTTTTTCTAGTTCTGATGAAAGGTCATCGACCTGAAACATTAACTCTGGTTCTCTCTCCACAGATGCTGCCTGACCTGCTGAGTATCTCCACCATTTTCTGTTATTATTTCATATTTCCAGCATCTGCAGTATTTTGCTTTTGTAATTAACAGGAGTGTTATTATGAAGGCCATTGATTTATGTTGACTGTACTAGTCAAATTGCATTTTTATTACATGTTATTCTGGGACTGTTACTGGTATTTTGGATTGCCAGCTCCATGATTCTGTCCATTTCTTTGTGAAAGCTGTAAATCAGTGAACTTGACTATTATTGTAGGTTTCTTCACCCATGTACTCAACTTATTGATGGGGTCTTGGAGTTTGGCAGCATTGATGGGGGTCTTGGAGTTTGGCAGCATTGATGGGGGTCTTGGCGTTTAGCAGCATTGATGGAGGTGGCTTGGAGTTTGACAGCATTGATGGGGTGTCTTGGAGTTTGGCAGCATTGATGTGTGTCTTGGAGTTTGGCAGCATTGATAGGGGTGTCTTGGAGTTTAGCAGCATTGATGGGGGGGGCTTGGAGTGTGGCAGCATTGATGGGGGTCTTGGAGTTTGGCAGCATTGATGGGGGTCTTGGCGTTTGGCAGCATTGATGGAGTGATCCTGGACTCTAGCAGCAATGTGAAGGAAGCCCCAGAGATTAACAGTACTGTGGAGGAGGAACCCAGGCTTCAGAAGACTACAGCACTGGAATGTGGGATTTCAGGAAATTGGTTAGAAAAAGGAAATCACGTGTTTGATTAGGATTCCCTTCTAAGATGTTTTCACATTTTCATATAATAATAAGTAAATTTGAATCACACACAAATTTATATATAGCTAATTAAGTGAAAAAATTGAATTGAGCAAGAATAAATTTGCAAATCAACAAATCAATTGCATTTAGATATCAGGACTTTGTAACTGCAATAACTTGAATATAAAAGATTGCATCCAAGCAGTACGACACCGAGGAGTGATATCAAGGTGTGATAAATTTTCAGGCTGCATATCAATATAGATAGATATTTCTAACTTTCTGCTTATTCCTGGATTGTCTTATCTGCTCAGTTTTTCTTTTTTGACTTTGTTCTTCTCTACTGTTTGCCTATATAACTATAGCCACTGAACTGGAAGTTCATTGTACAGGAAACTTCTGAGGTATTTCTGGGAGACCTGACAAAGTGCTATGTAAAAATATAGAATTTAGCAGGGTCGGTAAGCAGAGGTCACAAACGTAAGATAATTGGCAAAAGAACCAGGGGAGAGATGAGAAGATTTTTTTTTAAACTTTGGCCGAGATTTTCCGGGAGGGTCAGCGGACGCGATTGGAGGCGGGTTGGGTGGGAAAGTTTTTTTCTCCAGTGGGTCAGGACCCTGCTCTGAACCCGCCGCCACGCACCTTTCCCCGATGTCGGGTCTGTCAGCGCTGAGCAGACTCAACATGCAATGGCGGGGGACCCAATTCAGGTAATTATGACCTTGTTTAGAGATCATTAAGAATATGTTTGAGCTCACCTTTTGATTTTATGTACTTACCCACGGGGTCCACAATGGTCGTAGACCACATCTGTCAAGCTGAGGTGGAAGTTCAGTGGCCATTGAATCAGCTGTTGAGTTGACAGCTTCAGATGTCCAATATAAGCTCCCACCTTACAGAGCTATCTTCCCTCAGCCACAAGCTCTTCTTCACTGTATTTCCACAACAGATTCACCATGCTGCAAGTCTTTACACAAGTCTCCATCCAGTCTGACCTCATTACCTCTCTCACCATTGACAGATCACTTTTGTCATCTCAAATTCATCTGCCATCTAATCCATCAGCATGGGTGCCCTTTATACGCTCTCACCTTAGTCCTCAGGATCCCACCACCAGCAGCACCAGGCACACCAGCAGCACCAAGAACAACACCACCAACTTCTCCAGAGTCACCTGATGCTGCACAGGACAGAGGGCATCAGCACCCAACCACATTGCTGCCCGGGACGCCAGGGATGGCCTCACCATGGCCAGATTTACTTCACTTGATGCTGTACATCCTGGCTGCCACATGATGCACCAGGTTGGCACCACCCCATACCAGCACCATAAAGCATCCCTACAATGCCCAAGCCATTCCTTCCACACTCATCACCATTGCGGGGGGTACCATTATGTCCCACCATTCACTGCAACTCACTAAGCCACTTCCAAAGATGCACACAAATCTGTCCAAGAACACAAAGTGTTGAAAATAAAGGTTTCAATGTTTGACACCACATTAACAGAAACTTTACATGAACATTGCATAAAACACCCAAGTGGCTACCCTTGTATGTTGTTAGTTGGTATAATTGGACTAGGATAAGGGTGAGTGTGAGGGGTGGCTAGTGAGATGGGGAAGTGATAATGTAGATAGAGAGGGATGGGTGGAGGTGCAAGGTATGTTGGTGTGAGTAAGGATGTGCAGGAGTAGGGTAGGAAAGGCAGAGTGATGGGGGTGTGATAAGTGGCACAGCAGGATGAGGTTGAGTGCGGCTTTGCACTAACGTTTCGTGATCTACTGAGATCATTGAAATGTTTGCGGCAATGCATGCAGGTCCTCCTGACCACATCCCTTCTTTTGCCCTCCTCTGCAATGTGCAACCAGGCTGTGTTGATGGCCTGGGGAGGTCTCTTCCGCCCATGGTAAGAGAAGAGGACCTCCCTGTGTGCTGTAACTATATGGAGGGAGTCATGGGAGAGCCTGGGTGCAGCCCTGTGCCTTTGTGCGGTTATTGTCAGTGTTTGCAGCACCTCAATGCTGTAGCACACTGACAGCACAAATATCAAATTAAAGTTGTCCATGGTCCCTTTAAGGCTGATGATGCGTCATTAAATTATGTCACCATACCCGCTTCCTCTAATTGGCCGGGTAATGCACTGGGCGGGCTTAACAAGCCCAATCAAGGGATATCCATTTTACAGAGCAAACTGGACCCAACAGCAGGGTTGAGACCCGCCACCGACATTGCCCGCCACGGACCCGCCGAGGTTAGTAAAATCCCGGTCAGCGAGCCGCGATTTGGACTGCACTGCCTGAAAGGGTGCTTGAAACAGATTCAGTAGTAACTTTTAAAAGGGAATTGGATATATACTTGAAAAGGAAAATAATTGAAGGGCTTTGGGCAAAGAGTGAGGGAATGGGTCTAGTTGGATAGCTCTTTCAATGAGCTGGCACTAGCATGATGGATCGAAGGGCCTCCTTCTGGGCTGTAAGATTCTCCATTTCTTCCAATACCACATGTTCCTCTAATGGCCAACACTGCTTACTGTTAATGCTCAATTGATTCATTTCTAATGTCCTTCATTCCTACAATGCTCTTCATGGTTCTGATACCCAGTGCTTTATTCCACTCATTCCTCTGATGCCCAATTGTTTTTCCGCCTCCATGAATGCCCCTCACGTCCTTGATGCCCAAAACCTGATGTACATGTTTCTCACACCTTTGATGACCATAAGAACATAACAATGTAAGAAATAGGAGCAGGAGTCGGCCATACGGCCCTGTAGAAATAGGGGGGGGGGTACTGGGGTTATTGTCTCTGGCCAGTCAGAAGTATCTGAGCTGCTCCAGAGCCCCATGTGGTTTCGAATCGCTCCCCTTTTCTGGTTCTGACCGCCGGATTTATTTCAGTAGCGATGTAGACAAAACGAGACTTGGGTGCAAAGAAGACCAGTATTTATTGAAAATAAGAATAAAATGAAAATAATGATGAATACAGCACTCTTTTACTTAATACAGCACACCTTTGCTTAATACAGCCCACCTTTGCTTAATACAGCACACCTTTGCTTAATACAGCACACCTTTGCTTAATGCAGCACACTTTTGCTTAATACAGCACACCTTTGCTTAATACAGCAAATATTTGCTTAATACAGCACACTTTTACTTAATAGGGGAGGAGAAACGGACACATCGAGGGAAAATTGACTAAAATTACAATTTAACAAAATCCCCCTTTAATTCCCACCCCTAATACCTATCTAGGTTGCCTTGTAAAGGGCCAGAAAGTTTTATGCTCACCAGTAAACACCTGCTCCATGCCCCTTCGGTCTGTCTTGGATTCTTCACCACCCTGAAGTAGAGATACCCCAGTAATTCAAAAGTAACTGCTGGTATTCCACTTCTTTGTGCGGGCTGTTGAGCTGTTCCCCTTGTAGGCAGGGCACGGAGGCGAGGCGGCAGAGAGAGAGAATGTGGCTTCCTGAGGGGCTATCTTTATACCCCATTGGGAGCCGTTATCTTGGCGCCCAAATCTGGACGTATCTGGGCTATACAAAAGGAAATCGATCTGTCCCCATTGACTGTAATGGGTTTGAATGTGTTTTCCCATTCATTTGACTGGCTTGCGACCAGTTTGAAATGTCCTACTGAATTTCAGTTAACAGCACTCAAGTGCTTTGTAACCAAACCATTGTCCTGCGGTCACCGCCCAATCGCAATTGATTGACAGCTTTAAGTACTTAAGCCTTTGAGTCAACATTGTAGAGAGTTCTGTAAACAAACATCCTTTGTCCTGTGGGTGAAACTTCCTAAACTGCAGTTGATTGACAGTTTCAAGTACTTCAACATTTGCGCAGGCTGGTGTTTTTTTCAAATCCTTTGTCAGCCCGTGATTGAAGATATACAGCCAGGCTGTCTGTTGTCTTCTGCCATGAGGCCTGACAGCCATTTTTGATGCTCTGGGTTTTTAAGGTATATTCCACCCAGGTTTTCTTTAATCAAAAATAATCTTCGGGGGCTGTAGAAATTTTCCAAAATTCTTGCGAACCTTACAGCCCCTCAAGCCTGCTCCGCCATTCAATAAGATCATGGCTGAACTTTTACCTCAACTCCACTTTCCCACCCTATCCCCATATCACTTGATTCCCTTAGTGCCCAAGAATCTATCAATTGTAGTCCTGAATATACTCAATGACTGAGCATCCACAGCCCCCTGGGGTAAAGAATTCTACAGATTCACAACCCTCTGAGCAAAGACATTTCTCCTCATCACAGCGCTTGATATATGTGCCACCTCTGGCTTGTTCCTTCCACCCATCCAATTTCCCTGACTGACCCTCTTCCCAAATTCCACCCAGTTCGTTTGCTTACCCTGTTCTAGGCTCTGCTCAATCAGCTTTCATGAACCTGCCTGGCAGTGTGAAATCATTCTTGCCCTATATTGTCCAGGGGAGTGCTTGATGTTAATAATATAGTTGGTGTAGAACTACAGTTGCATCATTTTCCCATCTTGGCCATCTCTCACTTTGATAAGTGAAAAATGCACGCCTGAAGATTGCAGGATCATTGACACCTTTTATTGTAACATTCATGAGACTAAAAGAAGATTGCTGCAGGCAAAAGCAAAAGCATTTGTGATATATAATGCAGAGAATATCAGCTTCATTTAAAATCCCATTCCGATAAAACACTTCAGAGAACATCCATCCTACAGTTGCACATCATTAAAATTCCTGTAAACAATGAGATATTGATTTTTATGAAACCAGTGAGTCATAATGTAGTTTTCAGCACAGTAAAAATTGTCTTGCTGGCAGTTTACAGATGTAAAATACTTGCTATTCAATTTTTCCAACAACAAATAATAGCTTGTGAAATTGTTCTTTGTGCCTAACATTCATGTTAATAGGAAATATATCTAGTTTTCATGCCCCCCTCTCTGAAGCCGACTCGATATAAATCCATTGTTCACAAGGATCCAAATGGGAAGCCCCATTTATCTCCGCACATTGTTACTGTTGTTCCTGTGGCGACTGTAATCCTATCCTGATGCCTGTGTTCATTCCCTCTGCCAAACATCATTTGGAAGTCATCCACAGAGAGTTGAAAGCAGCGACCTTCATCATTCTGCAGAGGGATGAAAGCAGCGATCTTCATCCTTCCGCAGAGGATGAAAGCAGCGATCTTCATTATTCCACAGAGGGATAAAAGCAGTGATCTTCATTATTCCACAGAGGATGAAAGCAGCGATCTTCATCATGCCACAGAAGATGAAAGCAGTGATTTTCATCATTCCACAGAGGGATGAAAGGAGCGATCTTCATCATTCCACAGAGGATGAAAGGAGGAATCTTCATCATTCCACAGAGGGATGAAAGGAGCGATCTTCATCATTCCACAGAGGGATGAAAGCAGCGATCTTCATCATTCCACAGAGGGATGAAAGCAGCGATCTTCATCATTCCACAGAGGGATGAAAGCAGCGATCTTCATCATTCCACAGAGGGATGAAAGGAGCGATCTTCATCATTCCACAGAGGATGAAAGGAGCGATCTTCATCATTCCACAGAGGGATGAAAGGAGCGATCTTCATCATTCCACAGAGGGATGAAAGCAGCGATCTTCATCATTCCACAGAGGGATGAAAGGAGCAATCTTCATCATTCCACAGAGGGATGAAAGCAGCAATCTTCATAATTCCACAGAGGGATGAAAGCAGCGATCTTCATCATTCCACAGAGGATGAAAGGAGCGATCTTCATAATTCCACAGAGGGATGAAAGGAGCGATCTTCATCATTCCACAGAGGGATGAAAGCAGCGATCTTCATAATTCCACAGAGGGATGAAAGCAGCAATCTTCATCATTCCACAGAGGGATGAAAGCAGCGATCTTCATCATTCCACAGAGGGATGAAAGGAGCAATCTTCATCATTCCACAGAGGATGAAAGGAGCGATCTTCATCATTCCACAGAGGGATGAAAGGAGCGATCTTCATCATTCCACAGAGGGATGAAAGGAGCGATCTTCATCATTCCACAGAGGGATGAAAGGAGCGATCTTCATCATTCCACAGAGGGATGAAAGCAGCGATCTTCATCATTCCACAAAGGGATGAAAGCAGCGATCCTCATCATTCCACAGAGGGATGAAAGGAGCGATCTTCATCATTCCACAGAGGGATGAAATGCACAGGCCTTCCACATTCCACAAAGGGATTAGAGTAAGAGATACAATACCTGGAAACCTGGCAGAAAGCTGCAGGATAATTCGATGAAGTATGGGAACACTGTTGGTGTTTTCAATCTAAACACAGCTTTCAAATAATAATCACACTCTTAAAGATGGAGCCTCAGTACAAAGAAAGCCTCTCATCAATATCCTTTTTTAACTGTCAATAAGAAAAATCATAGGTCTTTTTGTCTTTGTTTGTCTATTTCTGTTAATTTTGAGTGTGGGGGGTTAATTCTGTCTAAAATAAACTGATTGTCTGTGACATAATTCGGAATGGCTGGTGGGGGAGTCCAGAACAAAGGGGCATAAACATAAAATTGGAGCGAGGCAATTCAGAGGTGATGTCAGGAAGCATTTCTTCACACAAAGGGGAGTGGAAATCTGGAACTCTCTCCCCCAAAAAGCTGTTGAGGCTAGCTCAATTTAAAATTTCAGAACTGAGATTAATAGATTTTTTTGGGCAAGGGTGTTAAAGGTTACAGAACCAAGGCAGGTAAATGGAGTTAAGATACAGATCAGCCATGATCTAATTGAATGGTAGAACAGGCTTGAGAGGCTGAATGGTCTACTCCAGTTCCTATATTCCTGTAACTATTGTTGAACCTGCAAGGGTGAATCGAATCAGTGGAAATACAATCACTAACCATGGTACTTCAGCAGTTCTGCTGTTTAGCTCATATTGATTCAGCTTGTTCACGTTGTCAGACTCAGTGACTGCTTCACGTCACTTATCTCCATGATGCTATTAGTAAATAACATGCAAAAAATAATGAGAATGGAATAAAAGTACACTCCGCTCTGTGACTGATACCTGCTGAGAACAATGCAAGGTTAGTAGACCCAAGTTGTACTATCAGTCCCTGGTCATTCCCTTACCAGGAATATATGAGCACAAAGCTGTGTCAAAGTATTGGTTAAAATTGAACCTTCACAGAGAGATTGATGACAAGTCAGGTCTTTCCTCAAATGAAAAGGGCTAAAAGCATTTTAAACTTGACTTCATGCCAAGTGAAAGTGGAATGAGATTCTGTCCTTGAGGTGGTCTCACACCTCTTAAATGAGATTTGCCTGACTTCATATGTCAATATCAAGCCAAAAGATCACTTTGCACCAGTGAGTGATATAACTGGCCTATAAACATTGGCCAGAGTATTGTGCTTGGGTCTTAGTTAGCCTGTGATTTTCTTTCCCATTTAATGGGAAATGATTAACAGGCTGGTGAGAACAGAAGCAGAAAACCATTGCCATTACTTTTGGAAACTCCTCCATTCCCAAGTAAAATGATGTAGGTAGGAATCTTTTGAAAGAGATAAAAATGCTATTTGTTAAATCTGACATAAGAGAGAAAATGGACTGACTGAACCATGCTAAGATTTCACAACTTGCTGTCTAACACCTGATTGATGCAGTACAAAGGAACATCTTGACTAGATTTCTAAGAGACTGCAAATGGTGCATGTTTTGGAAGGCGCATTGTGCAATGACTCAATCTGAAATCCAGGGGCATATAACATTATAATGCCAGCTAGAGAACTGTTTTATGATTAAAGTCTTAAAGCAGCACTGTCCTTTGTTAATTTTAGTGTCAGCCAGTGGCTCAGTGGGTAGCGCCCTGGCCTTGCAAGTCAGAAGGGCGTGGGGTCACAGTCCCACTCCAGGGACTTGAGCACAAAAATTTAGGCAGATGCTCCAGTGCAGTACTAAGGGAGTAACCCGATTTTTAAATTACTGAAATTCACTTTAAAAAAATACGTAAAACTATTTTCTAGTTTTATTGGGGTGCAAGAGTCAGTCTCTCAGTGAATTAAAACAAAAATCACATTTAAAAGCTTTGAAAACATACCTTTAGTGTCCCTGCGTCCAAAAGCCTCCCTGAAGGCCTGCAAATGATCGCTATTAGCGGAAACTCCCAATGGTGTCCAATTTTGTAGGCGGGTCCGGTTTCTAGTGCGATGTATTTGAAACTAGCGCAAGAGATCGCGGAAACTCGAGTTGCGCTGAACGCAAATTGCGCTTAAAATTCCGCGAGTTTTTTGCACCCTTTACGCCGATTTCGGCCGAATTGCGCCAAAAAGAAACAGCACAATCGAGCGGAAACTCCAGGCCAACGTGTTTACCTTCCCCTATAGTCATCAATCCCATTTCAACAATATGTGTAAATCAGCTCCTTTAGAAATCAATTCATTATCTCAGCTTCAACTGCTTTGTATGGCAGTCTGTTCACTATGAGGTGAAAGTTGTTTCAATCCCCCAGTCTTGCTTGTGGCGTGTTAAGATAATGGAAACAACATAGGAAAGGCTAGACGAAAAAAGACCAAGGTGTCATCTAGTTCACCTTCTACCATCCTGGTAGTCGTGTGAGACAATGATAATGGAGTTGTTGACTAATCGTAGCAATCAATTCTCCATCAATTAGTCAACAACAGACCCAGACTTGACATGAAGAAAACCCCAGTGGCGGAAAGTTTTGGGAACCATAGGTCCAAAATCACCTGTTCCTCCTGAGCTCGCTACACTTACCACACGTCATGTCCCAAATTACTCATATACTGTATCCTAAAATGTCATTTTCTGAAAGAAATATGTCAAATTTGCATTCAAATTAATCAATACTATCTGCTTCCACTGTCTCCCTAGGGACTCTGTTCCACTGATTAGCCACTTGTTCACTGAAATATTGGCCCCAATATTAACTCGGAGACGCATTGGGAGAGGGAGGGGCTGGTCTGATATAGTGCACAAATCCTGGAAGTAAGTTCAGCGCATCTGTCAGTGGCTTTTTAACTCAGCCAGCTCATTATCATTTTACTTCCGGATTTGGTGTCCAATGTGTGGCAGCAGGCATGATGAGGACCCACATGATCTGATCTCAACTCCAGTATTTAAAGGGCTAATCCGAAGATCGAATTTGGAGGAGTTTGGAGTTGGCAAGAAGGGAATAGGAACTGTGAGAATGGATTCTAGATGGTCAAAGGCTGCGCTGTGTTTCAATGACGCCTCCCTTGATGTGCTGCTGAGGTCAATGAGGAGCCAGAGAGAGATACTCTTCCCCAGCAATGGAAGGAAGGAACCAACCGCTGAAGTTGTGGCTGGAGGTGACCCAGGAACAGCAGGAGCGAGTGCCGCGCTACCGGATTCAGTGCAGGAAGCACTTTAATGATATAACCAGGTCAGGAAAGGTGAGTACAGTGGCACATTCACCTACATCCTGTTGTGCGCATCACCGCACCCCTTCACTCTGCCTTGTCAAGCCTAGCCAGAAGTGGGCAGGTTGGGGTCGGGTTTGAGATTTTTAACATTTTAACATCCCACCCGATCACAACCCACCTGTTTTTTGTGGGTAACATTGCCCCTATGTTTCAGATTTTCTAAACGGGAGATATAATTTGGAAAGCAAAAGGAGTTTTAGCTTTGAATATCAGTTTACAGAAAGTAAGTTGAAAGGAATGCGTTTCATTGTAAACGGAAGATGAGGCTATTATCTTAGCTTGTGAACAGTGTTTGGGGTCAGGCAGTGTAGGTTCTGTGGCCTAGAAATTCAGTATAGCCACTTTTGGGGCGGTAAAGTCGGGCGGGCGCTAAAGTTTGCGCCCGGCGCAAAGTCGATGGCACTTCGCCGATATTCAGTAGCTTCGCCCTAAGAGGTTGCTTGAGCGCTAAAACTGGCATTGCACGCCTATCTTTAGGCGCTAAGCCGGCGGTGCAGAGGGATAGCGCCGAGGCCGGGCGCAGCGCAGGTGCGGTCATTTCTTGATTGACAGCAGACACCGTGGCGCCGGCCAGCTCTTAAAGGGGGAAGGGTCGACTTGCTCTGCTGCAACGGCCTGCACACTGCAGCCTTCCAGCTAGGCCTGAACACTGCTGGTAATCAGAAGGAGCCATGGCAACGGTACAGAAGGCCCGTGAGCGTGCCCTGCGCTTCTCAGCCCATGACTTGAAGGTGATGGTGAGGGCCTTGGAGAAGAGACAGCACATCTTGTTCCCGGACACTGGCAGGAAGCCTCCAACCAGCGTCTATAGGAAAGCCTGGAGGGAGGTCGCCCGCTGGGTGTCGGCCACCGGCGATGCCCCCAGGGACAATGTCCAATGCCGGAAGAAGTTTAATGACCTGACCAGGATTGTCAGGGTGAGTACCCTTTCCAGTCTCCTCCTCATCCTTGCATGTACACCTGACATGATGGGCAAAGGGATCTGATAGCCCTAATGGCCAGCCCTCAGCCAGCAGCTATGGGACAGTCATGAACATCAATTGCACATTCTGCACTTTACACCATGGGAGGCAGTGCACACCACATCAGGGCTACACACTGGCCAAGCTATTCCACCATGGGAGGCAGCGCACACCACATCAGGGCTATACACTGGCCAAGCTATTCCACCATGGGAGGCAGTGCACACCACATCAGGGCTACACACCGTACTTACAGGCCGTCCTTTCTCTTGCAGGCTAAACTTGCCAACAACCGAAGGCACCAGGAGCAGACCGGGGGAGGCCGCCCCCAGATCCAGGAGCTCACTCCCCTGGAGGAGCGCGTGAGTCGCCTCATGGGACCCCGGGTGATTGGGCCCGTCGCCTGTGGAGATGCCGGCCCTCTTCTGGGCCACAATGGTATGGACATCACCTTTTGGACCTCTCTCGTCACACTTGCGCATCCGATCTACCTCCTTTGCCATTGTCCGACCAATGCGCTGAATGCCACCAGTCATGCCTCCCTCGCTGACGCCCTCTCCTCACTCTAAAGCTACTCTTGTGCCTTCCTGCTTTCAGCTGGTGACGAGGAGCTCCCTGAAGCTGCCAGTGACAGCCCCTCCGAGGAGGAGGAGGAGGAGGAACAGGAAGGCGAACCATCAGGGCAGCAGTCAGGTGCGGTTGCAGATGCCGAAGTAGTGGACACGTCTTCCCTGGAGGAGAGCCTGGAGGAAGTGTCGGAGGGGAGTGGAGCTGCTGGGACCAGTGGCGTCCAGCAACCCAGGAGGGCTGCGGTTGGTCCGCGGCCTTCCCCCCAGAGGGGGGAAGGATCAGAGGGGAGTGCAGTTGCTGGGCCCAGTCACCGCCGGCAACATGGCAAGGGTCGGCCAGCTCTGCCCCCTGCTCCCCAGCGGGAGAGTCCGGACTCCAGTCCGGCCACCTTCAACTCAGAGGAGGCGCGCCACCTCGATCAAATGGCCCAGGGTTCGGATCGCCGGCACGCCGAGCTGATGGGGGTCGTGGCACGGATGCCTGAAGCCATCGAGTCCCTGGCTAGTAGTGTGCGCGAGTTCGGGGCCTCACATGCCGCGAGTGGCCGGCTGATCAGTGATGCCGTCCAGATAGTGGCTGCTCTGTTGCGGTCGCAGACCAGGGCAACAGGGGCACTGACTGCTGCCACACATGCTGCGTCAGCCAGGCATCGCCTGGACACCCACCGCGCTGCAGCAGCACAGTGGGCTGCCCTTCGGCAGATTGGTGCGCATGCTGCAGTGCGGGCCCGTGCGAGTGCCAGAGTGGCACATCACCAGCCAGGGCCGACCATCCGCCAGATTGCACACATTCCTCCAGCCGTCACCACCACTCCCCCAGTGGCGCCTCAACGGCAAGCGGCTGCGAATGATGTTGGCCAGGCACAGCTGCGCCAATCACCAGCCGGACCCTCGAGGGGCAAACCCCGTCTAGGCCGCCCCCCACGGGCATCTGCCGGAAGGACATCTAACCCTCAGGAGCCTTTCCCCAGCCTCGCAGCAGCCACTGGGCAGAGCTTGCGGAGGAGCAGCAGGCCGGGCAGGGGCCCCAAAAGGCTCGACAAGGTCTCGCCCTCGCGGCCCAAGAAGTAGACGGTGTGGCCAAGTGTTATTTTATATGGCGATGCCTATGTTTCTTTTGGCCATGGTTGTTTTGTTTCTGGGGATGTTTTTTGGGTTAAGGCCGAGGATGAAGGCCATTTTTGAACAAATGTTCAGTTATTCCTCCCCAGGTTGTGGGAGTGAGTCATTTGATGTACTGTTTTTTGGGGCCATTTAATGTTTCTGGGTTTCATGCGTGAAGGGGTTTCATTGGTCTAAAAAAAGATTTCTCTTTATTCAGAGAGTGTCCATGTTTGTTGCTGTAAGTGTTTGTTGCCTTCGCCGGCTGAGGGCTTGCGGAGCGGCTGCGTTCATGTTCCTTCATGGCCACAAGGCATTCCCTGACAGGGGGCTTAGAAGTGCCGTTCAATAAGCCGCCGACGGACGGCCCTTGGACCTTCTCGCTCCCTCCTGGGATGGTACTCCTCCTCCTCCTGCTCCTCCTCCTCATGCTCCTCCTGCTCCTCCTCCTGAGGTGGTGGTCCAACGTGAGGTGGCAGTGCCTGAGTCCTGCGGAGAGCCAGGTTGTGCAGCATGCAGCAAACAACGACGAATTGGGACACTCGGTCCGGGGAATACTGCAGAGATCCGCCGGAACGATCCAGGCAGCGGAACCGCTGCTTGAGGATGCCAATTGTTTGCTCGATTATGTTCCTGCTCGCTTGATGACTCTCGTTGTATGCCTCTTCAGCAGGGGTCCTGGGCGCGCGGAGCGGGGTCATGAGCCAGGTACACAAAGGATAGCCTTTGTCCCCGAGAAGCCATCCTCTTGGGGGAGGCTGTGCCTCGAACATGTCACGCACAGTTGTCTGCCGCAGGATAAAGGCATCGTGGCTGCTGCCTGGAAAGCGGGCATTGACAGCTAGGATGCGCTGCTTGTGGTCACACACCAGCTGCACATTGAGGGAATGGTAGCCCTTACGGTTGCGGTAATCCTCGGCATGCTCCACAGGTGCCCGCAAAGCCACATGCGTATAGTCAATGGCGCCCTGCACCAAGGGGAAGGCCGCGAATCTTGCAAATCCCAGTGCACGCTGATGCTGCCTCTCCAGGGCCATGGGGAAGGAGATGAATTGGCGTCTCCTTCTGAAAAGGGCATCGGTCACCTGGCGGATGCAGCAATGCACGGCGAACTGGGATATGTTAGCTATGTCCCCAGCAGCGGATTGGAAGGAGCCGGTGGCATAGAAGTTCAAGGCCACCGTCACCTTCGCCTCCACCGACAGAGACGTCCTGCTCCTGAGCTTTGGACGCAGATCTCTGCGAAGCAGATGGCAGATCTCTGCAACCACCTCCTTTCGGAATCTCAGCCTTTTTACACATCTCGCGCCACTCATGTTGAGGTAGGTGCGCTGCTGGCGGTATGCCCTGACTGGGTAAGGCCTATGTTGCCGACGCCTGTTGCCCCCTCTGCGTCTAGCCAGGGCTGCCCCTCTCACACCGCGTCTGCGAGCCCTACGGACATGACGCTGAAACTCAGCGTTGGCACCCCATGCAGCCCCCATAATATGCTGCCAAACAGTCAAATATACAAGAGGCCACTTGCAACGCTCTGGCCTGAAGCCAAAAATACCTGAGCTAGTGTGGGCCCAAACCAGAAAGCTGTCTTCCTTGGTCTCTCTCCAGAAATCCGTTGCACAAGAGTGTTTGCTGCAAAATGGCTGCCCTTTATAGTGCAGGGTAAGTGCCCTTTAATTTACGCTCCCCGGGTCCCGCGTCGGCTCTGTTGCGTTCCACTAAACAAGCGTGCGGGCCGCCGGTCGCACAATGGGGCGGTCCCACTGAAGTTCTGGATCGGGGCGCGCAAAGGGCGTTGCACGAGGATATGACGTCATTTTCTGCGCGCGCAGTTGAGCACGCGCTAAACTTTGCGCCGGCGCTAAATGTGTACTTAATTTGGGGCAAGGCACAGATCGCGCTGCACCCGGACGCTACACGCATAGCGCCCGAAATTCACTTCTCTTAAGGCACTAACGGCTGGCGCAACCAACTGAATTTCTAAGCCGATATATATTAAAATAAAATCCTCTGATGCCTTAGTGAATGAGGTCTCACAAATCCACGTGCAAGTCTTGGACTGAGCCAAATTAGGTGCTGCATCCCATGGGTTGCCAGCCCTTACATTTTATCCCACACATAAACAACAGCCACGTGGATGAGGTACTGGGTTTTTGCCAGTGTCCATGGAACAATTCTTCAGCAAGAGTCAGCGCCATCAAGATGGGAGAAAAGGAAAAAGTAACAGCATAGAATTTAGACGGAATGATTTAAAACCACAATATTGAAACATTACAAGAAGAAAGTCAACACAACCAGAATAGACCAAGTCACATCAAACATCCAATTAGCCTAAGCGAGAGATGGACCAAGGTGGCCAAGCAGAATCACTTGAAATGATTGAGTGAATGGGCACACTGTTAGCCCTACAGAGACCAAAGAGGAGATTACAGCAAGCATCGCAGCTCAAACTATGTTTGAAAACCATAGCAACTTACTGCATTAAGAACAGAAATATGCAATGAAATGAATCACACTGTTTGAACAACTTAGTTCTAGCCACCGATCAAACGTAAAAATCTCTTTGCAATTTTCACATGCAAAGCTTTCTTTTTATTTTAAACAATTTAGTTCCTCTGTTGAAGGAGCATTCATGAAGCCACAATCATTCTTGGCTACTTTTGTTCAGGAAGTTTTCAATCGATTTCTAATTAATTTACAAAAGTTAAAGACGAGACAAAATAGAAATTTAAAATTAAACCTTGGGGCTCTCAAAGTTTAAAAAAAATTATGATTAATTTACATTACCTGGTACTGAGCACCAAGACATTAGTTAGTACAATAGCAAAATTCAATGGATGCTGGAAATCTGAAATAACAACAGAAAATGCTGGAAACACTCAGCAGGTCAGGCAGCAGACGTGGAGAGAGAAACAGAGCTAATGTTTCAGGTCGATGGCCCTTCGTCAGAACTGGAAAAAGTTAGAGATGTAGCAGGTTATAAGCAGGTGCAGAAGTAGGGAAGGGGGGAGGGGAGGAAAGAACAAAAGGGACGGTCTGTGATAGGGTGGAAGGCAGGAGAGATTAAATGTTGCAAATGGGGATGGCAGAATCGTCAACAGCTGCCATGTGAAAAAATAGGGGCAGAGGTTATAGTCTGAAATAGTTGAACTCGATGTTGAGACCAGAAGGCTGTAAAGTGCCTAATTGAAAGATGAGGTGCTGTTCCTCGAGCTTACGTTGAGCTTCATTGGAACAGTGTAAGAGGCCGAGGACAGAGAGGTCAGAGTGGGAGTGGAGCGGAGAATTAAAGTGACAAGAAGCTCGGGGTCACCCTTACGGACTGATCGTAGGTGTTCCGCAAAACGGTCACCCAATCTGCGCTTGGTCTCCCCAATGTAGAGGAGACCGCATCGTGAGCAGCGATTACAGTACACTAAATTGCAAGAAGAATAAGTAAATCGCTGTTTCACCTGGAAGGAGTGTTTGGGACTCTGGACAGTGGGAAGGGAGGAGGTAAAAATGCAGGTGTTGCATCTCCTGCACTTGCACGGGAAGGTGCTGGGTGAAGGGGAAGGGGTGTTGGGGGTGAGAGAGGAGTGGACCAGGGTTTCGGAATTCTGACCGGGGAGGTGAGGGGAAGATGTGTTTGGTGGTGGGATCACGCTGGAGGTGGCGGAAATGGCAGAGGACGATCCGTTGAATGTGGAGGCTGGTGGGGTGAAAGATGAGGACAAGGGGACCCCTATCGTGGTTCCGGTAGGGAGGGGAAGGGGTGAGAGCAGAAGTGCGGGAAATAGAACGGACACGGTCAACTGTTAAAGTGGTGGAGGGCATCAGAAGATTCGCGGATGTAGGTGGAAAGAGATTGGACAAAGGGAGAAAATATCGGGTCGAGATAGGAAGAGATAAGTCCTGTGGGACAAGAACAGGCTAAAATGATGGGTCTACCAGGGCTGCCCTGTTTGTGGATCTAGGAAAGGAGGTAGAAGCGGGCTGTGCGGGGTTGGGGAACTATGATGTTGGCGGCCATGGAGGGACGATCTCCAGTGGAGATGAGGTCAATGACAGTCTTGGAAACGATGGCTTGATTTTCGGTAGTGGGGTCATGGTCCAGGGGGTGGTAGGATGAGGTGTCAGAGAGTTGGCGTTCAGCCTCCGCTAGGTACATAGATACATAGAAGATAGGAGCAGGAGTAGGCCATTTGGCCCTTCGATGAGATCATGGCTGATCATCCAAATTCAGTACCCGGTCCCTGCCTTCTCCCCATATCCCTTGATCCCTTTAGCCTTAAGAAATATATCCAACTCATTTTTGAATATACTTAATGAACTGGCCTCCACCGCCCTCTGTGGCAGAGAATTCCACAGGTTCACTACTCTCTGGGTGAAGAAATTCCTCCTCATTTCAGTCCTAAATGGCTTACCCCTTATCCTTAGACTATGACCCCTGGTTCTGGACTCCCCGGCCATCAGAAACACCCTTCCTGCATCTAGTCTGTCCAGGCCTGACAGAATTTTATAGGTTTCGATGAGATCCCCTCTCAATCGTCTAAACTCCAGTGAGTATAAACCCAATCAACCCAATCTCTCCTCATACGTCATTCCTGCCATCCCAGGTATCAGCCTGGTGAATCTTCGCTGCACTCCTTCCATGGCAAGAACGTCCTTCTTCAGGTAAGGCGACCAAAACTGCACACAATACTCAAGGTGTGGTCTCACCAAGGCCCTGTTCAACTGTAGCAAGACATCCTTGTTCTTGTACTTGAACCCTCTTGCTACGAAGGCCAACATACCATTTGCCTTCTTAACCGCCTGCTGCACCTGCATGCTTACCTTCAGCGACTGGTGTACAAGAACACCCAGGTCTCTTTGCACTTCCCCTTCTCACAAACTATTACCATTCAAATAATAATCTGCCTTCCTGTTTTTGCCACCAAAGTGGATAACCTCACATTTATCCACATTATAGTGCATTTGCCATGTTTCTGCCCAATCACCCAACCTGTCCAAATCGTGCTGGAGTTTCACGACATCCTCCTCACAGCATACCCTCACCCCGAGCTTTGTGTCGTCTGCAAATTTGGAGATATGACATCCAATTCCCTCGTCCAGATCATTAATATATATTGTGAACAGCTGGGGTCCTAGGACCGATCCTTGCGGTACCCCACTAGTCACTGCCTGCCACTCGGAAAATGACCCGTTTATTCCAACTCTTTGCTTTCTGTCCGCCAACCAGTTCTCTATTCAAGTCAATACCTTGCCCCCAATCCCATGTGCCTTAATTTTGCACGCTAATCTCTTATGCGGGACCTTATGGAAAGCCTTCTGAAAGTCCAAATACACCACATCCACTGGTTCTCCCTTATCTATTTTACCAGTTACATCCTCAAAAAATTCCAGTAGATTAGTCAAGCATGATTTACCTTTTGTAAATCCATGTTGACTTTGTCCGATCCAGTCACTGCTTTCCAAGTGCTCTGCTATTACATCTTTTATAATGGACTCTAGCATTTTCCCCACTACCGATGTCAAGCTTACCGGTCTATAATTCCCCGCCTTTTCTCTACCACCTTTTTTGAATAGTGGGGTAACATTAGCTACCCTCCAATCCATGGGTACTGTTCCAGAGTCTATCGAGTTCTGGAAGATGACCAGCAATGCATCTACTCTTTCCAGGGCCACTTCCTTAAGTACCCTGGGATGTAGATTATCAGGCCCTGGGGATTTATCGGCCTTCAGTCCCATCAATTTTCCTAACACCATTTCCCTACAAATACTGATTTCTTTCAGTTCCACCCTTTCATCAGACCCTATGTTCCCCGGCATCTATGGGAGGTTATTTGTGTCCTCCTTTGTGAAGACAGAACCAAAATATGTATTTAGTTGGCCTGCCATTTCTTTGTTCCCCATTATAAATTCCCCCGATTCTGACTGCAAGGGACCTACGCTTGACTTCACCAATCTTTTTCTCTTCACATATCTATAAAAGCTTTTACAGTCAGTTTTTATGTTCTCTGCAAGCTTACTCTCATATTCTATTTTCCCTTTCTTAATTAATCCCTTTGTCCTCCTTTGTCGAATCCTAAACTGCTCCCAATCCTCAGGGTTATTGCTTTTTCTGGCCAATTTATATGCCCTCTCCTTGGACCTTATGCTATCCCTAATTTCCCTTGTTAGCCACGGTTGGGTCACCTTTTTTGTTTTAGAGGTCAGTTTGCCAAACAACAACAGCGCCACCCTTGTCAGCAGGTTTAATGACAATGTTGATGTTGGATCTGAGAGAATGGATTGCTGCAAGTTCAGAGGGAGGTAGGGTGGAGTGGTTGAGGGGAACAACGAAATTGAGACAGCCGATGTCACACCAGCAGTTTGCAATGAAAAGATCTAGAGTGGTTAAGAGTCCAGAGAGGTTGTTTCCCCTGGCTAGAGAGTCTAGAACTAGGGGGCATCATCTCAGGATAAGTGGTCGGACATTTAAGACTAAGATGAGGAGGAATTTCTTCACTCAGAGGGTTGTGAATCTTTGGAATTCTCTCCACCAGAGGGCTGTGGAGGCTGAGTGGTTGAGTATATTCAAGGCTGAGATTGATAGATTTTTGGACATTAGGGGAATCAAAGGATATGGAGATCAGGGGAGAAAGTGGAGTTGTGGTCGAAGATCAGCCATGATCTTATTAAATGGCGGAACAGGCTCAAGGGGCCGTATGGCCTACTCCTGCTCCTAATTCTTATGTTCTTATGATGTTTCATTGCTGTACCTTGTCATTACCCTGTGTAGGAATGCTACAGTCATGGTAAAGCACAGAAGTACACTGTGTGCTGCCTGGAGCTGGAGTGACTAAAACTATTCTGAGCTGATCTGTTCAGATCAGTGTTGTGAGACATTGCACAGATTAAAATAGCACCATAAAGGTCACCTCCAATGAAACCCAAACCACAGCAGAGATAAAAAATTCTGAACCCAGGCATAAAATAATCCGGTTTTATATGTAGTTCATCAAATACTATCTCCGGGAGCTGTATTTTCAATAAAGCATGTTCCTCACATTACAAATCCATTTTTAAAACAAAAACTGCCCTTGCTTTTCAAATGAAAGTGTTCCCATTTTGAAAATCTGTTGTGTCAGTGGAGGTAGCACAAACAAAGCGGGCTGCACACAAAGCCAAAAGGCAGAAATATCACAATATTCCAGGTGTGGTTCCCTGTATGTACTGAATTAGCGAATCTGAGATAGGCCATCAGTTGGGATACTACAACTAGCCTCAGTGCTCCTGAGCAAGGCAGGAGAAAAGTTAGCTAGAGTTTCCTTTCCTCTTTTCGAACCAGTGACATGTGCTGGAAAGTGCACATATGTCTTCTTCTTCTTAGGCAGTCCCTCGGAACCGAGGATGACTTGCTTCCACATTAAAAATGAGTTCTCAGGTGACTGATGAGTCCAATGTGGGACCTACAGTCTCTGTCACAGGTGAGGCAGACGGTGGTTGAAGGGGCGGGTGGGTGGGGTGCTTGGGTTGAAGTGCGCTCCTTGCGCTGCCTGCGCTTGGCTTCCGCTTGATCCCGGCGAAGAGACTTGAGGTGTTCAGCGCCTTCCCAGATGCTTCTCCTCCACTTTGTGTGGTCTTGGGCCAGGGATTCCCAGGTGTCGGTGGGGATGTTACACCTTTTCAAGGAGGCTTTGAGGGTGTCCTTGAAGCGTTTCCTCTGCCCACCTGGGGCTCTCTTGCCATGCCGGAGCTCCGAGTAGAGCGCTTGTTTTGGGAGTCTCGTATCAGGCATGCGGACAATGTGACCCGTCCATCGGAGCTGCTGAGCGTGGTCAAAGCTTCGATGCTAGGAATGTTGGCCTGAGCAAGAACACTGATGTTGGTGCGCCTATCCTGCCAATGGATTTGCAGGATCTTACGGAGGCAGCGTTGGTGGTACCTCTCCAGTGCTTTGAGGTGCCTGCTGTACATGGCCCATGTCTCTGAGGCATACAGCAGGGTGGGTATCACTGCTGCCCTGTAGACCATGAGCTTAGTGCCGGGTTTGAGGTCCTGGTCTTCAAACACTCTCTTCCTCAGGCGCCCGAAGGCTGCACTGGCACACTGAAGGCGGTGTTGGACTTCATCATCGATGTCTGCCCTTGTTGACAGTAGGCTCCCGAGGTACGGAAAGTGGTCCACGTATGTGCATGTTGGATGAGGACATAGGCTTGGGTGCAGTGCTTTGCACCGTGACGGTATCCAGTGGACCCCCCAATCCCCCACTGTCTCGGCTTGCAGGTTGGCCGCTTGCGTGAATTACTGGAAGACTGTCAGTGACTCTGGAATTGTTCCCCAGCAAGAGTCTGTGCTTTGCACTGGAAGAAATTTGGCACAATATATCCATGGGCATTAAAATTCCAGGGCACATTCTCTCGTGTCGGAAATGCAATGGAGCTCCAGGCTGGTCCTGGATGTACAGCCCAGCCCAAATCATGGGGACAAGATCAGTTCCACAATCAGAGCTACTTGCATTGTTATGCCATCAGAACTCAGAGCCGTAACCGAGTTCCTCATTAGGAAGCCCCACAAGGTGCACGAGGGGGCTGTAAAATAAGGCATGCAAAATTTGTTCTACTCCTAAAGGAGCAAACTGGTGCATTTCTAAAGAAAATTGATGCCCTCCAGGATCAATAACCTTTGCTGGATAGATTTCTAGACACAACAGGCATCAAGGGGTATGGGGAGAGAGCAGGAATATGGTATTGAGATAGAGGATCAGCCATGATCATATTGAATGGCAGAGCAGGCTCGAAGGGATGAATGGCCTACTCCTGCTCTTATTTTCTATGTTTCTCTTGGGCAACTTGGAGCCTTCACAAGGCCCAATATGGCATCTACAGTAGCTCTCAGCTGATGTGAGATTGGGCCTAGGGAGAGTGTAATGGGAAAGCTTCCTGGGATAGCCCAAGAACTCAATTGGATGCACCCCAAAATCTAGTCTTAGGATGCTGAGGAAGAGGTATGGGGTAGGTTGCTGATTCACCCGCCCCTCTCGATTGGAATTTAGGCCACTTAACAAAAGAATGACAGAATGGAAACCCAGCCCAAATGACGCCCGCCCTGCAGAAGATCCGCCCGCTGTACGCTCTCCTTGACCCCTGGAAATTTAGGCCACAAATTCAATCTGCTACAAATACCATTCTGAAGAAGCAGCTTGTAACCAGAAGGGAATGGGTTAAAAGCATCCGCATATTGCTCATTCTGATTCAAAACTGAAGGAAAAATAAGCACAGTGTGGAAAGCCTGTAGAGTGGAGTGTTTCAGTTTGAGGTATCTCAAAAATGTTTCATTTTTAGTATTAATGTCAGTTTGGTTTTCCAAACCTCTTTGTTCTGCGCCTACTTCCAGTTCAAGTTTATTCCACTGGAAGAAATGGATAGGCAGAAACCAACAGTGAAAAGTCATAAATTAGCTGGAGTCTAACCAGCTGACATATTTGAAATTGTATTTTATGGTTATATTTTCTGATTGCATTCTCTGCAGATGGTTCTGATAAATATTCCATAATGTTTTGTTTTATGTAAGAGTGATGGCCAATACTTTAATTAAAAGTTAGAAACAAAGATGTTAATAATTTCCTCAATTTAACTGAACTTTTCAAGTCCAATTTCACACCAAGTCTGACATATTATAATTCTCATATTCAATTTGCCACATTCCCCATCTGTGATTTTCAATATCCATATGTGGCGTTGAAGATACAGGGTATTAGAAGAAACTGAGATGACTGTGCCTTATCTATACAAACGGAAATAAAAATCATAATGGTACAACATTTCCCAGTTTGCACATTGCTAACAATGGAGGAGGTGGTGCTAAATACAATGACACAGAATGGAGCTCCCCCACTGGTTTAGTTGGTAAAAGCCACCAGTGGTTGAGTCATACAGAGCAGAATGTCTCATTTTGAATTTAGTGGTATGCTGAGTTAGTTGGCCCCTATGGAACTGTGTCCCAAGTGGATACTTAAATAGGAACATAAGAACATAAGAAATAGGAGCAGGAGTAGGCCGTTCAGCCTCTCGAGCCTGCTCCGCCATTCAATAAGATCATGGGTGATCTGATCTCGGTCTCAACTCCACTTTCCCGCCCGCTCCCCATAACCCTCGACTCCCCTGTAGCTCAAATATCTGTCTATCTCTGCCTTGAATATATTCAATGACACCACCTCCACAGCTCTCTGCGGTAGAGAATTCCAAAGATTCACGACCCTCTGAGAGAAGAAATTCCTCCTCATCTCCGTTTTAAATGGGCGTCCCCTTATTCTGAAACTATGCCCCCTAGTTCTAGATTCCCCTACAAGGGGAAACATCCTCTCTGCATCCACCCTGTCAATCCCCCTCAGAATCTTATATGTTTCAATAAGATCCCCTCTCTTTCTTCTAAACTCCAATGAGTATAGGCCCAACCTGCTCAACCTTTCTTCATAAGACAACCCCTTCATCTCAGGAATCAACCTCGTGAACCTTCTCTGAACTGCCTCCGATGCAACTATATCCCTCCTTAATTATCAATTATTATTGGGATGCTTTTAGTGTCTTCTACCATGAAGACCGATACAAAATATTTGTTCAAAATATTTGTTCAAAGTTTCTGCCATTTCCCTGTTTCCCATTATTAATTCCCCAGTCTCATCCTCTGAGGGACCAACGTTTACTTTAGTTACTTGTGTACTTGTTGAGCCTGATTCAAATCCAGATCAGAGAGGTGAAAAGGTCTTATACCATCATACCAATTCCCCCGGATTTGAATCTTCCAAAACAGAGTGGATTTCTATATATTTTTCTCTCTGGAGCTAATTCTTTGAGAAACTCTTCATTGATTTTAATAATAATTAATGAGAGATGCGGCTTCTGAAGGTGAAGCTGAATTGGTTAACCATCCCAATTTACAACTGGAATGATTCTTATTTGATTTTTACAGAAAGTTTATGCTTCAGCAGTGACAGCTGTTCTGCCTGTAAGGTTGTTGATGTTTCTTTACAATACAAGGACATTAAAACCAGAATTATGGACAGCAGCAATAAATTGAAATCCCACAGAAGCAATTAAGGCATAACCTCACCACCATCACCACTTGACCTCTTATATTATCATGAACAAAGTTAAACAAAAACAAATTGGAATTAATTGGACCTCAGCAACCAACACCTCAGACTCAATTGCTCATAAATTGAGTCCCAGGCTCCTTCGATGGCCCGATCCTCCAACTCAGTTAAAATGTGAGTGAAAATTATTACTTCACTTTAATTAGGTAAACTTTAATGTTATTTGAATTATTTAAACGTACTTAAACATTAAATTGGTATGGAAATGAACTGACTGCTTTGTATGGTTGTTCCTGATTATTAATCTGATTGGTTCATCCTAACCATGTGATCAATTATAGCATGTGGTTGTCCTGGACCAATCAGAAAGCCTGCAAGAACTATGCTTCACTCATTGACAAAGTCTGTTTTTTTTAAGGAAGCTCCTTTGTTGCACTCATCTGTTTGAGGGGTGTCAGTGCTAGGGAATGGGACATTATTTCATTTTTGTCATCCTATAATGGCATCAAGCTCTTCTAGGTCAAGCATAGGATGGGCCAGGGAAAGACTACATCACATTCCAATCTGTCCCAACAAAATGCCTTGACCCCACCCTCAGACTTCTGCACCAGTGTGGCATTTCCATTTCCCACATTATCTAATGCAAGTTATTTTTTTCCCAGTATAGTTTCAATTTGGGCTGAATTATCTGTTGTTTACTGCTATGTTGTGCATTGTTAACTATGTTATGAGCCACCACAATAAAGAGGCTTCATCATAGGAGTATAGCAATGTTGGAATTCACTGGTCAGAAGAGTCCATTGCAATCCATCTAGCTGGGACCATACTTTAATAAATACCTCTCAATCCCAATTATGGGGAAAGATCTCCTCGGTTTATGCAGCAAGATCATAAACATGAACAGCTTTACAGAATAAATCCTCTCACTACATGCTTTAAATTAACTTAAGAATGGAATTGTGAGAAGATGCAGGAAAAGCTACTTGTTGTCTTAAAATTAGAGCTAGGCCATTCAGGAATGAATACAGGAAGGGGCTGATTTTGCCAATGGGAAGCTTTTGGAGGCGGGACTCCCACTTGTCAGGTGTCAGTCCCTCTTCTAACAACTTCTGGCCAACCCACGCTATTTTTCCTTGATTGACCTTGTTAAGCCCACCCAGCGGGCTTAGCAGGCCAATTAAGGGAAAGTCAGTTGTAGAGAACATCAACGTATGATGTTTCATCTGTCAAAAATTTTTGACAGATGAATTGTCATCATTTGACAGCTCTGTGAAGCTGTGAAACACTGACATTCTCTGTAGTTTGATGAGGTCCTGAATTCAAGATCTCATCAAACTTTGTTCTTTTACAGAAATGAGATGGTTGTTGCATCTGAGAATGCAACTGCCATCTGCCATCCCCAAAGCGGATGTCCGAGACTCTCCGCATACACACTGACTGAAGCCTGCAGGAAGAAACAAAGGTAAGTACACTTTTAATAACACTTTGCACTTACCTTAGATACTCACCTCTCCACTCGTGTGTAGGGGGTGGTGTGTGGTGGTGGTTTGGCGCGTACGCCCAGTCAGTTATGCCGCTGACTGTTTATGAGCAGTTTGAATCGCTCCCACACCCCTGGGTTCTAGACACCGGACTTAGGTACAGGTGGCAATATAGAAAAGACTCGAGTAGACAGGTGGTTTGGATGTAAGCAAAATTCAAGATTTTATTAAATGGAAAAATAACACAGTCTTATGAGAAGTTACTAGTGTAAAAATTTACAGGCAAATACAAATAACTATACTTATACAGGGAATGGGGAACACACGGCACATCAAGGGAAAACAACTATCTTAACAATCCCCTTATCCTTATCCCACCCCCTATACCTAATTAGATTAAGCTATGAGGGGCCAGAATTTATGCTCACCAATCAAAAGGGTCTGCTGGACTCAAAACAGCGGTGGGGTTCGGGGTTCGCTCTTGGTGCTCTCTGGAGCCTGCCGTCATCACGTGGTCTCCGGGTGCTGCAAGGGTGTTGTCCAGGTTCGAGTACCCCAAAGTTAAAGTCTCTGCTTGGGTACTTTACCTTGCAGGGGTGATGGTTCCTCTTCCTCAGTCGACAGTTTGAGTTTGCATAAAGATAGTCGCAGGTCAGCTGAGACTGAAGGCCCGATGATTCAAAGCCTATCCTCAGTTCGTCTCCTCGGTTGTCTTCCTCAGTTCATCTTGCCCCCCTCACCTCGTCCCGCCTCGCCTGGCCTGAATTGTCCGTGTCCGCCCGATGCAGTGCCTGGGCGATTCCAGATGGAGTGGGGAAAGGCACGGGCAAAGGCCAGGGGGTAAGCGTGGGACGGGGAAAGAGTGACAGCCACGAGGGCAAGGAGCAGGGAGAGGCCAGAGAGAAGAGAAGAACAGAGAGCGATTGCTACACGGGTTCTTCAATTATACTCCTTTCGAAAACCCTTATCTGCACGCCAAATCAGGTTAGTTCTTTGCCTTAATCTTGGCGGGCTATTTTAAATAATGGTAGCAATCTATCCTAACTGTTTTTAGATGGCCGGTAATCGCATCTACCGGCCCGATAATTGACTTGTTTTGTTATGAATGCACCTTGATGGGCCTGTCCAGCCTCGATGGCTCCCTTAATCTGTTGCCGATTATTTATGCAAACTGCTTGATGGCCTTAACTATAGGCCTAACTGGATTTAGATTTGTCTCTAATTTGATCTAATACATAATTCAAAGTCCTGTCTGGGTTTTCAAAATGCAAAGTCTCTCTTCACAGAAACTGCAGCTTTGGTTTCGATTTCTCCACAAGCTGCCTGCGTCGCAGAGTCCAAGTTTTAAAAATCTCACAGGCTTTCTGCCATGAGACACGGACGCCATCTTGGGTACCCTTTTTGATTTAAAATGTCCACGCAGGGTCCCTTTTTATTAATAATAACCTTCGGGGAAATGGTGAAATTTTGCAAATCTTTCACTTGCACCCATCACTTACCTTCACAGTACACTTTTGCACCCCCCCCCGACCCCCGCAGACCCACTACTCGCCATGCTGAGCTGGTGGGTTTTGGAGCCTTTGGGAAGCCTGCACTTGTGAGGGCAAAAAGGGGATAATCCTATTTTCTGCCTGTTAACTACCTGTTAACAGGCAGTTAATAGGCTTAAAACCTTTCCCGCCTCCAAGGAGATGGGACCCGGAGTGGGACAGCTACCCGCCTCCTGGCAAGATGGCATGGAGGCGGGTTGGGGCGGGTTTGGCACCCGCCACCAAATTCTGCCATTTTCCCGGCAGTCCCGCCTCCACACCCACCTCCCCAGGGCTGGCAAAATCGCCCCCGAAGCACCTTTTCATACAAAAGGTAATGGAAATCTAGAATGCTCTCCCCCCAAACAGCAGTAGATGCTGCGTCAATTGAAAATTTCAAGACTGAGATTGACAGATTTTTATTAGGTAAGTCTATCAAGGGATTTGGATCAAAGGCAGATAAAGGGAGTTGTGGTACAGATCAGCCATGTTAAGAGTCAACCACGTTGGTGTGGGACTGGAGTCATATATAGACCACATTGGGTAAGGACGGCAGGTTTACTTCCCAAAAGGAAGAAAGACTTGCATTTATGTAGCGCCATTTATGATCTCTGGACATCTCAAAGCACTTTACAGCCAATGAAGTACAGAGTAATGTAGGAAAGGTCATTAGTGAACCAGTTGGATGTAGACATCAATCCAACAGCTTCTTGGCCACTTTTACTGACACTAACTTTGCATTTTCAGATTTTTAAAACTGTATTCAAATTTTCAAACCGCCATGGTGGGATTTGTCCTTGCATTCGCCTGTGTTGTTAGTCTATGCTTTATGGAATACTAGTCCAGTAACATGACCACTGCACTACTACATCCTATTAGCAGAACAACAGTGAATTTGATCAATGCCATTTCACTTTATCTACACCAAGGGGTCAGAAACAGGCCTCAGTGATTTCTTCGGTCATTTGCAGAGAGAATTCTCCTCCAGAAGGAATAGTTCACAGATCACACAACTCCACGCATGCAGTCTTTGCTTTAACTGCAAACAGTAGAAGTTGCTTCGAAGCTGCCACACCTTTCATACTGACTGGAACAGTCTGCGCTTTGTAGTCGCAGTCTCTTTATTTTGGTACATCGTGTTGAAAGAACGATCATAAAACGAGTTGCCTCGGTCCAGAATGCCCTGCTTTAGTTTTTTGGTATCTCATCAGCCCGAGGTTGCTGATTGCTTTCTTGTGGTGAGATTTGTGGATTTAGCAGCTTCAGGCTTTGACCATGAAGACCAATTCCAGTAATTAAAATGTCGCAGGGATCTGAAGGTAAGCTTCAGGTATTCATTTTAAGAACCTTTATTTTTCTCAATTGAGTCTTCCAGAAAGTCCTAACATCTGAGCACACACGAAGGATCATTGTGTCCATTATGACTCCATGGCGCAATGTCATGATGTCAGTATTTTCTACATGCTCATTGGTCAAGCTATCTGGGCAGGCATGAAATAACAAGCCCCACAGTGCATCCGATTTACAGGAAGATGAGCTTCACTGCCTACTTGTAAATGCTGAAAATTTGCACCTTAATACTGCAGAAAAATGACCCATGATAGCATGATACATCTATGCTAGGAACAAGCACCTCATTATCTATGGAGTATGAAAAATAGAAGAGAATATAGATTAGAATATGAAGAAAACTGCATTAAATTTTAAGGCTACTTTTGTTAATATTTTACTGTAGATATTTCTATTACAAGACAGAAGTGAGCCTACATATCTTTTCAGCTGTACGGTAGACTTGCTCTGGTTGTTCAGCTTCCTTACTTTATCAGGCACGATAACTTGTCCTGGTCATTCACCCAATTAATTCATTGGTTTTCACTAATCAACAACAACACCAACAGAAATTATTATGCCCGTGTATAATTGAGACACGGACGGCAGGAGTTGATTATAACAAGTCTTTACTGAATGGAGACAACCTGGAACTGAAACTACAGAAGGCTGCTAGTGCCTTTTATACAGGGGTGGTCACTGCCGGTACTGCAGTCTGAGACCAGTTATTCCCTTAAAGGTACATACACAACAATTCCTCCCCTTTTAGATAAACAGTACATAACATTCATTTAACAACCAAATGATAACTAATTACAATTACAATTACGGTTGCTAGATACATTGGTTGAGGTTAAGCAATTATAAGTTCAGCCTTTGAGGAGGCTTCCTGATTCTGTCTGGATAACGCCTCTTTGGGGTATCGGGTTCTTCTGGTAAGGTTGAGTCGGGATCAATGTCGTTGTTTGGTTCGTCTGCTTCCAATATCACCGATTCTGTGGTAGATGCAATTGGTACATCGGTTTCATCGCCAGGTGTATCAGATCGTGGTGTGGAGTTGACATTTTCCAGTGACTCTAGAATCTGGTCAGCATGGCGTCTTACAATGCTCTCTCCAACGTCCACGGTATACATGAGAGGTCCTGGCCATGTACAGATCGTTCCTGGCTGCCATTTCTCTGTGCGGTAGTCCCTGGCCAAAACTGGTTGACCTATCTCAAAACTCCTGGTCGGCCTTTCATTCATATTCTGAAACTGTCTGTTCTCCACATCTCTTCTGATGTTCGGCTTAACCAAATTCAAGCAGCATTGTAGTCTTCGATTGAAGAACATCATGGCAGGAGTTTGGTTGGTAACCGCATGTGTCGCATTCCGGTCGGCAAACAAGAAGTTGTCCACCTTGTGTTGAAGGGGTATATCTTCATTACACATTGCCTTGATAGCCTTCTTGAATGTTTGAACAAACCTCTCGGCCAATCCATTAGTGGCTGGAGGATATGGGGCGGATGTGTAATGCTTAACACTATTGTTCTTTAAGAACCTCCGGAACTCTTCAGACACAAACTGTGGTCCATTGTCAGAGCAAATCTGTTCAGGCAGCCCATTCCTGGCGAATATGGTTCGTAAGACTGTGATAGTTTTTTCTGTGGTGGTTGAGGACATTTTTATTACCTCTGGCCACTTTGAATGTGCATCCACCGCAATTAAAAACATCGAGTCCATGAAGGGACCAGCAAAATCAATGTGCATCCTTTGCCATGGAGATGAGGGCCACTCCCATGGATGTAGCGTGGCTTGTGGTGGGGCATTTTGGACCTTCTGGCATCCTGTACAGCTCTTGGTCATCTCTTCGATTTCTCTATCGATTCTCGGCCACCACACAAATGCTCTGGCTAAGTTCTTCATTTTTACCCCTCCCAGATGACCCTCATGAAGCTCATTGAGCACTCTATCCTTCAATTTGGGTGGAATTACTACTCTGGATCCACACATCAAGGTTACTCTGCACACTGACAGCTGTTCCCTTCTCGGCGAGAATGCTGGCAGCAGTGGTTCGCCATGTGCTGGCCATCCCTTCACCGTTAAATCATAGACCCAGGATAGTGTCGGGTCATTTCGTGTTTCCTTTTCTATGTTTGCATTCGTCACAGGGAGACATTCGACTATGGTGGAGTGGAATATCGCCACTGGATCCACTGCAAGTTCTTCTTCCACCGTTGGCAACGGTAGGCGCGACAATCCATCAGCATTCCCATGCTGTTTAGTTCCTTTATACTCGATGTCATATTGGTGTGCCCCTAGGAAAAGGGACCACCTCTGTAGCCATTGTGCTGTCATTATCGGTACGCCCTTCTGAGGGTTGAAAATGGAGACAAGAGGCTGATGATCAGTTAGTAGAGTAAATTTTTGACCGTGCAGGTAGTGATTGAACTTCTTCAGCCCCCACACCAGGCTGAGGGCCTCTCTGTCAATCTGGGCGTAGTTACGCTCGGCTGAAGTTAACGAGTGTGACGCAAAAGCTATCGGCCTCTCTAACCCATCAAGGAATTTATGTGACAGTACCGCCCCAATGCCGTAGGGAGACGCATCACACGCCAGTCTTATCGGTAGTGATGGGTTGTAGTGAGCCAATACTTCTCTTGAAGTGATTAAGTCCTTACTCTTCTGAAAGGCCCGCTTACATTCATTGCTCCATTTCCATGCTACTCCCGTTTGTAGTAGGGCGTTCAGTGGGTGCAGAATTGTGGACAAATTCGGTAAAAACTTATGGTGGTAATTCACCAATCCGAGGAATGACCTCAGTTGCGACACATTTTCAGGCGCTGGGGCCTTAACTACCGCTTCAATTTTGTCAGGGGACTTATGTAACCCCTCTTCATCAATCACGTGGCCACAATACGATATCTGTTTCTTAAAAAAATCGCACTTGGGGCGATTGGCTCGTAGCCCATGTTCACTTAGTCTAGTGAGCACCTGTTCTAGGTTGTCAAGGTGTTCACTGTCATCTTCACCTGTCACTAGGATATCATCCAAATAACACTGAGTCCCCGGAATCCCTTGCAGGACTTGTTCCATCGCTCTTTGCCATATCGCCGGTGCTGATGCTACTCCGAATACCAGTCGATGATACTGGTAAAGACCTTTGTGAGTGTTTATCGTGAGATACTTCCTAGAGGATTCTTCAACCTCCATCTGCAAATATGCTTGTGCTAGGTCAATTTTTGTAAAACGCTTCCCTCCAGATAGTGAGGCGAAGATATCTTCTATCCTTGGAAGAGGATATTGTACTGTGTGAAGGACTGGGTTCACCGTCACCTTGAAGTCCCCACAGATGCGAACCTTCCTTGGCTCCTGAGACTTATTGTTTAACGTTTTCTTCATGACAGGAACGATGGGTGTCGCCCACTCGCTCCAGTCTACCTTGGATAACACGCCTGCATTCTTCGGATTCTCCAGCTCTGCCTCGACGGCTGGGCGAATTGCATATGGTACCGGTCTTGCTTTGAAAAACTTGGGAATTGCATTCTCTTCTATTTTTATCGAGGCAGTTACGCCTTTAAGAGTGCCCGGTTCTTGTTGAAATACCTCTTTGGCGTTAGCTAAGATTGTTGACAATCGTCCAGGAGTGATGTCGTCACCCTTTTTACCAGCCACCGTCATTGCCTGAATGGAGTGCCAGTCTAAGCTTATCCTTCTGATCCATTCACGTCCCAATAACGGTGGTCCACCATCTTGCAGTATGTAGAGATACAATTTCCGTATTTTCTTGCCGTTGTATTCGACAGGCACCCTTATTTTTCTTCTGGGGTATACTTTTTGCCCCGTATACGTCCTCAAGACTTTGGATGTCTCTCTCAAGGGTATGTGTGAGAATAGCCACTCGTAGTCTCGTCGATTCATGATGGTTAGAGCTGATCCTGTATCCAATTCCATTTTGACTTGGGACCCTGCTATCGTGAGGGTGACCCAAGTGGTTTGGTGATCCTCTTTTGCGATTACATTGTGAAGTTTGAGACAGCTTAGTCTCTTGTTCCCGGATTCACTATCGCTCATCTGGTCTTCGGAACTACTGTCCGTCATCTTTGTACTTTCTTGTACGGTTCCTTAGTAGCCTTTTTGTTGTCGTTGGTCTTCTTCCCAGACCTGCAAACTCGTGCAATGTGTCCCATCTTTCCGCATAGCCTGCATATTTTGTCCTTGGACCAGCAGTCCTTCTGGTCATGGGTTGTTCTGCCGCAGTGATAACATTTTGCGAATCCCCATGTCATTTCGTGGGTGCCGTATTCCTGAGGCTTTTGTTGTATTTCCGCAGCTCCCCTGGCTGCTGCTTCGT
This sequence comes from Somniosus microcephalus, assembly GCF_052327205.1. Classification (NCBI taxonomy): domain Eukaryota; kingdom Metazoa; phylum Chordata; class Chondrichthyes; order Squaliformes; family Somniosidae; genus Somniosus; species Somniosus microcephalus. Next base: position 36,800,416 of record NC_141012.1, on the reverse strand, counting down.
ACGATACTGCCACGCTGAAAGCCTTATCTAGCGTCAGCTCTTTCTCTGAGAGTAACTTCTTCTGGGTTCCTTCACTCAGGAGTCCACAGACAAATTTGTCCCGTAGGGTATCTGCCAGTCCTGCTCCGAACTGGCAGTGCTTTGATAGCTTGCGTAGTTCCGTAAGGTAATCAGCATTGCTCTCATCTTTATGCTGAGTTCTCCTGTGGAATTTAAATCTTTCTGCTATCAGCAGCGGTGCAGGGTTTAGGTGTTCCTGTAGGATAGCAACAATTTCATTAAAACTCTTCGCCTTTGGTTTGGCTGGAGTAATCAGGTCCCGCAATAGGCCGTACGTTCTTGCGCCCATCAAGTTTAGCAGTACCGATGCCTTTTTCTCATCCGCTATTTCGTTTGCCTCGCAATATACCTCGACTCTTTCCACATACGTGGTCCAGTCTTCTATTGCATTATCAAAGGCAGTGATATAGCCAGTCTTCGGCATCTTGGAAATCTAAAATGGCGCCTCCCGCGCCTTGCCTTCTTCCCCGATTTAACAAAATGGCGCCTCCCGCGCTTTGCCTTCTTCCCCGCTGTTGCTAGCGCTGCTTTCCACGGTTTCCGTTGTAAACTGCAGCTCCTCGCGGCTTTCTGCGCGTTTAATTTTTTTATTTTATTATTTTCCCGTCGTCGGAACAACCCTGTGGGACTCTTGCCTCCCTCTTCTCGGGTCTATACACTGCCCGGCTTCGTAGCACCGGCCGTGCCCTGTGTGCTCCACCCTCTCTCTCTCTCCTCTTCTCGACAACGCTGCTTGGCCCCGTTGCAAGCCACCCACTCGAGTTCTAGACCACCGCAGCCCAGGAAGGATCAGTGTACTACCTGCCACCAGCCCGATTAGCTGAAGCACCGTCGACAGGAACCAAGCCCCACTCTCGACAGCCTCTCCTGCAAATCTTCAACTCCGCTGACTCAGAGGCGGATGCCCATGGTCGATGCCCGTTTCTACTGTTTCTTTCTTCTTTCTGGCCTCGACCTCTGCTCACTTCGCTTCAGGGATGGATCCCATGAGGTGGTGCAGACTGTAGGTAAGTTCGTATCTGCTCGTCGCCAATATTATGTCCGTGTATAATTGAGACACGGACGGCAGGAGTTGATTATAACAAGTCTTTACTGAATGGAGACAACCTGGAACTGAAACTACAGAAGGCTGCTAGTGCCTTTTATACAGGGGTGGTCACTGCCGGTACTGCAGTCTGAGACCAGTTATTCCCTTAAAGGTACATACACAACAGAAATCATTATAGTTCAGCAGAATTATTTGCAATTCTTTGAATTTTGTTTGTGATGGTTAGCCAAGGTTACCTTGAGCAATCACACTCCTTTAAAGTCAGGAATTTTTTTTGGGATGCAATAAAATTATGAAGTGTTAATCTCAATCCCCTTCCTACAGTTCATGTTTTATCATGTCACATGTAGTCTGACTCAAACTACCTTTACAGCTCTTTATAGTGAATTGCTTCAAGTGTGACATAATTTGTTTCAAACTTTGATTTAGATTTACAGTATTTCTGTTTTTGTGCTCCTCTTCCATGAATTAAAATTTTACATTTTCTTATTATTAATAAAACACACTTGATGGTAATCAGCATCTTCCTGTGCACCTGAGAAGTTTTCCAAGTTCAATTCATTTCTAAATATTTTGGGAAAAAGATAAAAGAACTCAAATTTACATGAGGAAAGTTATCGGGTCTCTTTTCCCTCCTGACAGGAAAGTGACCTTGCGAGCAACCAGCACATTCATGAGCGGTGGTCGGGAGGCTCACTCGATTTTAATGGCCATGCCTCATTGGCCAAAATGGCCAGGAAGCCGACAGGAAATGGCAGCCCAACCGTTAAAATTCGGCAGGTCGCAGGTCAATGCCGGGGACACTTACTAGGACTTTTATGGACCTCGACGCAGCTCCTGGCAGATTTGGCCTGGAGCTGAAGGCACCACTGCTCTCCCCTTCTCTCCCCCACCCCCCCACCCCCCACCCTCAGGCCTCCGGTAATAATAGCAGTCGGGACCCAATGTCATCATCAGAGCCTGATCTCCATATCTAAAGGAGGATCCTGCTCACTTTTAGTGGGTGACCTTGCTGTCTGCAATTTAAAATTCCAGTCAGCCAGATTGGGGTGTCAGGGAGAGAATGTAGTGGGTAAAAACTCCGGTCCATTTTACGTGTCCCCGACCTAGTTTCCACCCTCTAAAATCGACCCCACCAACTCCACCTTTCTCTTCGTCTCAGATTGACACAGTTTCTCAAGTAAAAGTAAATGAATAGTTTTTATTTAATACAAAAAGAAAATACTGCAGAAATGCTGGAAATCTGAAATAAAATCAGAAAATGTTGGAAATACTCAGCAGGTCAGGCAACATCTGTGAAGAGAGAAACAGAGTTAATGGGCCAGTAATTCCGGTCCCAACACGCGAGTACGGACGGGGTACTCACGCGTGGGCCCGTTGGAAGAGCCGGATTTCAGCATGCACAGCGCATGCGCAGGAAACCGGCATTTCCTCCAAGGGGTTCAGAGGTCCAACGCATGCGCGCAGGATTCTGCGCGCACGCGTTGAACTTCCTCCTTTTTGACTGGTTTGCCCGTGTGTAAGGACCTCAACTTTTTAGAAATGTAAAAAGGAGACGTAAGGACTTGATTCTTTAAGGTAAGTGGTCTATTATTTAAAATTATGACATTTTTTCCACAGCTTTATTGTTTTTAAGGACTTTACAGTAAGGTAAGTTTATTTTTAGACCCGATTTCTTAAAAAATTATTTTTTTCAAAAATTTGATTAATTGTTTAAAATAGTTTTTTAAAGTTATTTATAGTTCATTTAATTAGTGGGATTTAAAAAAAATTTTATTTAAAGTTTAAGTAGTGTTTTGGGCGCCTGTAGTTTTCATGAGTTTGACAGTTCTTACTATCAAACTCATGAATGAAGTTTCCCCTCCCCTGATTGGCTGCCCAGTGCTCACCTGATCCCAGCCGGCACATATTTCTAACTACGCCGCTGGATCAGGCAAGCACAGCGCGCCGACAGCTGAACCGGGCCAGTGACAGGAATTCCAAGCAGGCCCAGGCTTCAGCTGTCGGCGCGCCGGGTAAGTGCACATCGGGGGCTTGCACGCGCGGCAAACCCCCGATCCTAATTTCTGGGCCAATGTTTCAGGTTCTGACGAAAGGTCATCGACCTGAAACGTTAATTCTGTTTCTCTCTTCACAGGTGCTGCCTGACCTGCTGAGTATTTCCAGCATTTTCAGTTTTTATTTAATAGTTTAGTTGAAAACCTATTCAAATTGCTCATGCCATTTCCCTTCAATCATTTTCAAAAATGCACAAACTGAAATTCTTTCACGAGGCTTTTGCTCGATCGATAGCATTGTGTCTGTAGAACTCTTCTCCAGATTGGACTAGTTTACCCATTCCAACGCTCAAGGGTTAAACTGCAAGGTGGGTGGGGAGGGGATTGAAATGGGATAGAAATTGGGGGGAGGGGGAAATTTCAAAGCAATAATTTTTTGTTAGAAGTTATTATTTGTTCCATTTAGCTGCACACAAAAGATGCGTAATTTCCAATTGCACAGCCTGGGCAGTAATGTGGCGAAGCAAATCGTTCACGTTTTATGAAACTCAGTGGATTCAATGGGATGAAAATTGGATGAGTTCCATAATGGGCGGCTGATCTGCTCTAACATATTGACGAAAATGACACCCATTACCTCTCGTATTTTCGCTCAGTGAAGTGTTATAATTGTGCCTCCAAATGAAGCTTGAACATATAATGATTGTTATCAATATTAATTATTAAGTGGGCAGCTTACAGAGGACCCTGTGTGTGAATCCTGCTCTAAATTCCTAATATTCTGTTGCCCACTTTCAATATTACACATCTCCAAAGTCGCAAAGACAATAGGATGTTCTGTTGGTACCTTTCGCTTTGCTCTAAAGTAATAAAAGCCCCGTGTTTCATTCTGTATCGTTTTATGTCATATAAAAACCGCTTAAAATGACAGCAAATCTATTTTGCTGCCCCAGTGATTGCCGTCAGGGGGAAGGTCCTCAAACTCAGCTGCGGGGTAGTGAATTTAGTAAATAGTGTCAAAGAACGCCTGCAGCAAAAAAAAAGTGAGACTGAAGCAGCCTCCGCAGTCATCTCTTGCAATTGAATCATTGCAGATCAATAATGTACATTGTAAACCTCCCAAGTCCGGCTTGGCAGACAGTTCATCTCAGCTTTATTTGTCACAATATCGTCATAATATTGAATCAACAAAATATTACTAGAAATTATTATAGCAACCTTCTTTTATCAAGAACATTGACGGCACTTCTGTATTCACATCACATTTAGGCTCAATATCCTTAGAACAGTGGAGTATGAATCTATAAAGGCTCCTCCATGCGATATTTTAGGAATGCGGTATGAACTCATGAAGCAATCGCACCTGAACTGCGCTATTGGAAAATATGTGCTAATAATGCACTGGTCAAACCATGCCTGGAATACGGTGTTTGATTTGGATCACCACACGTCACTGCAGAAATCTGTGAATTCCTTTATGCCAACTTAGAAAATAAGCAAAAAGCTGGACAAGGGTTTAAAAAAAAAAGTTTAGTGAGATGACAACTCAAAAGTGGTCCTCAAATCAGGTCTGTGACAATGAACAAATAGTGACAATGAACAAATAATGACAATGAAAGCGCAGTGGGACGTGGGCGTTCCATAATTTAAGCTGGCAAATGCACCCAATGGGGCGAATTTTACAACTGCGTAAATATCAGTTGGAAAATTGAGGTCAGTCTACGCTGAATTTCCGATTCGCTTTATTGGCAGATAAGGATTTTTGGCGGTTTCACCGATTCATCAAGTCATCCCTTAATATTTTACTTCTTCTGTTGCAGCGGAACAGAAAACTTAAGTACTCGACATGAAAGCACAGCTTACAGCAATGGGCGATTTAAACGTTTCCGACAGGGGATCGATAAGACCGCTTTTACCAGCATTTTGCTGTAATTTTACTCTTCAAGCCAAAACTAATTGATCCTGGAAGGGTTACAGATATTTCAAACATGAAAATAAAGTTGTTGGACAGAATCAAATATAACTTTATATGGTCCAATTCATTCCTTTGGGAATTTAACCCTAGATACGTCATTTTGATTGGTGAATTGAGACTTTCTACAATGCAGCCTACGAGTGTCTGATGGAGCCTAAAACCAGTTAACTGGGACCAAGCTTTCTCTAGCCCTAATATTGGGCAAGAGACCCGAGTCTTCGATAAAAGTATAAAAAGATTATGCCCCTGCTGAGAGAGGGAGAGAGAGGGAGACCACCTCAGCTGCAGTGAGGCATGAGGCATCTCAGCAGGGGAGGAGGCAGTCGAGTGAAATGTTAGCTATGCTGTGAGTATAACTCTCCTATTAGTTTTGAATAGACAGGGTATAAGAAGAGCATATCCAATGCCAGTAGTACCTCCCTTCAGCAGTAATGAGTGCACTGTGTTGGACTGAAGTGCAGTATATGCCCTGCTGATTTGGCTCCTGCTCCCGAATTGGAATTAAAAATAATTGGCCAATGATTTTACACTTTAGGCAAGTCGGCTCAGAGGAGTCCTTACTGAAATGTTTGAAATCAGTTAAAATGAACCCTATTAAATCTTTTAATATAACAATTGACTTTTGTAACCAGGACACACTCAAGCTCAGAAGAGGGAGGTGAACAGACAGTTAGTCACTTCACACAAAGCGTGGTGGATGTGTGGACCAGACTACCCATGGAGACAAGGATGAGCATCTCAGCAAGATCAAAAGGTTTCTGGATGCCTTTTTTGAAAAGAGATGGAGGGATGTGCAAGAGAGATGGTATTTATTGAACTTTGGGTTAGCCACATGTAGGGGACAGGTTTTTTTTAATCAGGTCTTTACATTACTATGTTCCTAATGAGAGAACCTGATCCAAATGACCTGTGAGGTGAATGTTAGACCTCTTGCACAGACTAAAAATGAAAACAACAAGCACATAGCTTGATGAGTCAGACTTTTTATTTGGAAAAAACAGCCTAAGAATATATATTAGGTGTAGATTCTCCATCCAGGACAAGCTTCTATGAATGTTTATGAGATTGACTACAGTGCATGATGGCAAAAACTAGAATCCCAGCATGCACTGTGCCATTCCTTCTTTAACTGTGCAGAGCTCTGATCTATTAGCTTCTCTGATGTAGCAATCCAACTGCGGGCACTTCCTGGCACTTAAATATTCTTGGTAGCTATTTGCCTTAGTGCTACTCATTTCTTATTAAAAGTTTCTTAAATTTATGCAGCCAGAAATGTCTAATATAATAAAATAGGAATTGCTAAGTGGAACTATAACCCCAAATGGTTGGCATATATGAAAATAAAACACCTACACAATGGTCTAGTCATATAAGTCACTTAATTAATTCATAATTAATCAAGAAGATTACATTTTTCCATTCTGCATTTAAAATTGCACATACAAAATTAGAAAGATTACCCAGGATAGTCCCTGTATCATTCCATTGTCTGCATCTCTATTTACACTGGTGTTGTAAGAACATAAGAAATAGGAGCAGGAGTAGGTTATTTGACCCTTTGAGTCTGCTCCGCCATTCAATGAGATCATGGCTGATCTTCTACCTCAACTCCACTTTCCTGCACTATCCCCATATCCCTTGATTCCCTTAATATTCAAAAATCTATCAATCTCTGTCTTAAATATACTCAATGACAGCCTCCACAGTCCTCTGGGGTAGAGAATTCCAAAGATTCACCACCCTCTGAGTGAAGAGATTTCTCCTCATCTCAGTCCTAAATGGCCGGCTTCTTATTCTGAGACTGTGAACCCTGGGAAACAACGTCTCAGCATCTACCCTGTCAAGCTCTGTAAGAATTTTGTATGCTTCAATGAGATCACCTCTCGTAGAATCATAGAAAGTTACAGCACGGAAGAGGCCATTTCAGCCCAACGTGTCCGCGCCGGCCAACAAAGAGCTATCCAGCCTAATCCCACTTCCCAGCTCTTGGTCCGTAGCCCTGCAGGTTACAGCATCCCAAGTGCACATCCAAGTACTTTTTAAATGTGGTTAGCGTTCCTGCCTCTACCACCCTTTCAGGCAGTGAGTTCCAGACCCCCACAACCCTCTGGGTGAAGAAATTTCCCCTCAAATCCCCTCTAAACCTTCCCCCAATTACTTTAAATCTGTGCCCCTTGGTTTTTGACCCCTCTGCTAAGGGAAATAGGTCCTTTCTATCCATTTTGTCTAGGCCCCTCATAATTTATACACCTCAATAAGGTCTCCCCTCAGCCTCCTCTGTTCCAAGGAAAACAGACCCAGCCTATCCAGTCTTTCCTCGCAGCTAAGATTCTCTACTCCTGGCAACATCCTTGTAAATCTCCTCTGTACCCTCTCTAGTGCAATCACATCTTTCCTGTAATGTGGTGACTAGAACTACACGCAGTACTCTAGCTGAGGCCTAACTAGTGTTTTATACAGTTGAAGCATAACCCCCCTGCTCTTGTATTCTATGCCACGGCTAATAAAGGCAAGCATTCCATATGCCTTCTTAACCACCTTATTTACTTGGCCTGCTACCTTCAGGGATCTGTGAACATGCGCTCCAAGGTCCCTTTGTTCCTCTACACTACTCAGTGTCCTACCATTTAATGTGTATTCCCTTTCCTTGGTAGCCCTCCCCAAATGCATTACCTCGCACTTCTCCGGATTGAATTCCATTTGCCACTGTTCTGCCCACCTGTCCAATTTATTGATATCTTCCTGCACTCTACAGCTTCCTTCTGCAGCAGCAACCACACAGCCAATTTTAGTATCATCTGCAAACTTCTTAATCATACCCCCTATATTCAAGTCAAGATCGTTGATATATACCACAAAAAGCAAGGGACCGAGTACTGAGCCCTGCGGAACCCCACTGGAAGCAGCCTTCCAGTCACAAAAACACCCATCAACCATTACCCTCTACTTCCTGTCTCCGAGCCAGTTTTGAATCCAACTTGACACTTTGCCCTGGGTCCCATGGGCTTTTAACTTTGTGACCAGTCTGCCATGTGGAACCTTATCAAAAGCCTTGCTAAAGTCCACATACACTACATCAAACGTACTACCCTCATTTACCCTCCTTGTTGCCTCCTCAAAAAATTCAATCAAGTTTGTCAGACACGACCTTCCCTTAACAAATCCGTGCTGACTATCGTTGATTAATCCATGTCTTTCTAAATGAAGATTTATCCTGTTCTTCAGAATTCTTTCCAATAATTTTCCCATCACCGAGGTTAGGCTGACTGGCCTGTAATTACTCGGTCTATCCTTTTCTCACTTTTTAAACAAGGGTACCACATTCTACGAATGCTTAGGATGGGGCACCAATAAATAACTCCCAGGCTATGTGGAATGGATACTTGTGGCAGGTGCTTGGCAGAGAAAGCTGTTCCATAGCCTTACCTTATCAACATTCTTCAGGTCAGCCATCTTCTTCCTCACCTGGGGCTAGAACCACTGCATTGTGCAAACAGCGCTGACTCTCTCCACTAACTTCTGCCATGCTCATTACACACTCTGCTTTGGAAGAGGGCACCATTCCGGATCACCCAGAGCAGCCTTCACTTCCTGTATCAGCAGCTTCAGCACTGGATCAGCTAAGAGAGCGGTTCTTGCTCAGGATGCTTCCATTTGCCCGCAATTTCAAAGCTGAAGAATATTACAGAGGTGTTGGAAGTATAGAGAGCACTGGCAGTGTACAGCCTCAGGGATATACTGGATGCTGCAATCCGAGGATGGCAACACTGCAAAAGTACTTCATTGGTTGTGAATCACTTTGGGACATTCGGTGGATGTGAAAGGTGCTATTGAATGCAAGTTCATTGATACATTCAAACAAATCAATCTTTACCCTGGTTCTATCATGATAGGACTCCAATAAGGTTACATACTTCCTTAATTCTCCCAGTATTAATGTTTAATACTGGTAGCAGAGAGGACTTCCTTGCATGTGTCTTGGAGCAGGTGTTTGTCTGGTAGAATAGTATTGTTGGCAGATCTCTTGAGACCTATTTTTTCTGATATCTTGCCAGCATTTACATGGCACTGCATTCATATTTTCTGCCAGCACCTCCCATCCCTGTTGCACTGGGCATTTCGGTGAGCGCATGGTCTTCAGTCCCATAAAATGTGTCCTTCCACTCCCTGACTCCTTCCAGCAAGGCTTCCAGCACCTACTCCGCGATACTCCATTCTTCAGTAATATTTCTCAGTAAACAGATGCCTTGTCTTGCCCAGTGTTATTTCAACTGTTTAGATGGTTCGTAATTGTAGATCACAGATGATCATCTGGATGATTGATTCAGTCGCATTATGGAATAACTGTGTGGGTGTTAAAGCACAGGGTCGATTTTTGTCTCCACACCCTGGATGGCAATGTGGTGGATCTGATCACCTGCTCGTCATTGAGCCTGCCCAGATTTCCTTCCAGATTATCGCCCAGGCAATGAAGATGAAAATCTACCCCGATATGTTTTAATGTAGCCCCAGGAAACTATAAAACAGTGGGTTAATAAACTAACTCAATACCATTAAGCTACACTCAGTTAATCTCTCTGCGGCATGCAACTGTAGTTTCTAGGCTTAAGTGCCAATAACAGACTGCTCAATGGAGTCATTGTAAAAACCTGGAAAAGCAACCAATGGGAGCACGTAAAAGTATTAGTTACCACAACGGGAAGCTTGACGGTTGCAGTTTCTGTCGCCAAGGTCTCTACTCACCTAATTATTCGCAAAAAAAAGTAGTCAAGATGTTTCTTTTTTTTAATGTTTAGATAAGATAAGGTGTTGACGGAGAACCAAATTAATCTCCCAAAGTTTTTTGTTTATATAGAAGGTGGCGTGCAGAGTTCCAGATGTAGAAATTTGCGTGAAATTTTAGCTTACTAATTCCGGCTTATTTATTTTTAAACCATAAAACAGTTTTTTAAAATTTGTTTCTGGGATGTGGCTGTCGCTGGAAAGGCCAGCATTTATTGATCATCCCTAATTGTCCTTGAGAAGGTGGCAGTGAGCCGCCTTCTTGAACCGCTGCAGTCGTCGTGGAGTGACTATGAATGAGCTCTGTCTGCCATCACTCACAATTCTTTTAGCGGTCAGCAATTAAATCAAGTTAGAGCTCTCATTATTTGCCAATGATGACCTATTTGCTTTCAGATCTAGGTGAAGGGCCCAGGCCCAAATTGCAGCACCCCAAAGCTGAAAAGAGTAGCAGAGAAGACTAGACGGAGAGAAAGATTGGACCCCAGAAGAGAGAAAGCAGCTTACTTGGCGTGAACTTTGACTTTGTGCGATAGTGTAAAATGGGTGATAGTGGGCCAGATATTCCGATCCCTATGGGTGGGTATGTGCTGTGCACCCACCCGTAGGGACATCGGAAATGCCGGTTTCAGGCATGCACAGTGCATGTGCTGAAAACCGGCATTTCTGATCTGTCAAGATCGGACGCCTGCCCTGGAGAAGGGCCTCTGCGAGTGGCGGGGGGGAGAGTTCCGCTTTCTGGAGAACCTCCGCCCGCTGAAAACCCTTAGAAATCTTACACCTAGTAAAAGCAGAGTAAGGCCTGCTTTTACCAGCATAAGATTTGAAAAAAAGTTTTTTTTTTAAATTTCACTCATTTATAATTTTAAAATAGTTTAAAAAAGGTACGTTTATTTTTAGCCCCGTAAAAAACTTTAATTATTTTTTTCAAAAAATAAAATTTTTGTTTAAAATATTTAATTTATTGTAATTTCAACTCATTCTTAAAATGTGATTTATCTTTTTTTAATTTTATGTAATGTTTTAAAGTGTTTTTGGGGTGATCATTCATATATTTGACAGGTCTGTCTGTCAAGTGTATGAAGGGAGATTCCCTTCTTTGATTGGCTCCCCATGTCCCACGTGATCCCAGGGATGCTTGCGAACCGCCTGCGCCTCTGGGATACTTGGGCCCTGTGCACTTGGAGTTGGAGAGGTCCAGGATCGGAACATTTCGCACCTCGGGAGCCTTCAGGTAAGTGCGTAGATTTTTTTCCAGATCGGAGGCCTCCGCTCACGGGAAGCCTCCGATCGGAAAATACGGCCCCTTGAATCAGCAGACCATTTTACATATCCCATTCGGAAATGAAAATGGGGGGGGGAGATGTAAAACGGGCTGCCGATTCGCTATCACCCGTTTTACACTATCACTATCAAAATCTATCCCTAGTCTCAGACAGACTTGAGCTTTATAGAGAGCTGAGAGTTGCTGAAGGAGAAAAAAGCATTTTGGTAGGAAAGAGGAAGCCAGGTCACTTGAAGGCAGCTTTAGCAATGAAAGGAATATGGGAATTATGTTTGTGATCAGAAGAGATACCAAGACTCGATGAAGGATTAAGGGCTTGTGAGAAATGTGAAAAATCTGTGCCTTCGCACAATTGGTGAGAAGGTCATGGAAGGAGCCCCGGGAGGGGCGGCTGGTGACCAGGCCTGGGCGTTGGGCTGAAGATTGTCGGACAGGAGGAATGGTGGAAATGGATTGGCGGCGCGCACAGACGCAGCGGCTTTGCTTCTCCCAGGACGGTGCTATTTACGTTTAATGTTAATGTTATTTGTACTGGACTCATGGGAGCTTGCAAGATCACATTTCGTTGTTCATGTACTTGTGCATTGTACAATGACAATAAAGTTGAATTATTATTATTATTATTAACTAGTAGTTGTTCTACACCATTGAAAACAGGTAGGACAATAAGGCTAAATAATTCATAAATGCGTAAAAACTTTGAGCGCTTTTAGCGATGTTTAAAGTGATGAGACGTGAACCACCAAAGTATTCAATAGTAGAGCTCCAAAGGTCACTATTTATCAAAATAAGTCTTTGTAAATAAGTTGTCATGTCTGTTTTGTCAAAACATCTTTTGATTTTAATGCAACAGCACTCTAAGTAGTTGTTTGCTACTCACTGTAGTTTCTATTGACAAAAAAAATCTTTTTTTTAGGGAACATATTGGGGAAATTCTACCATATTTCTTACATTCTTATTGTGTCCAGAACAATTTCTTGCTCTCCGAGGTGTCTTCTAAGAGTAATATTTCAGTAGTTTGCCTGGATTTTTATGATCCGGGAAAAATTCATTGTTAGAAAGAAATGTTGTAAATCAGTAGAGAATACATTACATTTCACCCTCACACAATATTAGGAGACAAAAGCTATCTCAGTAATGATGCTCACAGCTGTATTGAGGTATTAATCGCTACACATCAGGCAGTTTCCCAATAAAAAGAGCAAGAAGTGCAAAATAGTAGATTCTAACTTAAATTACGAGCATACATACAAACATATGAATTAGGAGCAGGAGTCGGCCACTCGGCCCCTCAAGCCTGCTCCGCCATTCAATAAGATCATGGCTGATCTGATTACTCCACATTCCCGCCTACCCCCGCTAACCTTTCAACCCCTTGCTTATCAAGAATCTATCTACCTCTGCCTTAAAAATATTCAAAGACTCTGCTTCCACCGCCCTCTGAGGAACACAGTTCCAAAGACTCAAGACCCTCTGAGAAAAAATTTCTCCTCATCTCTGACTTAAATGGGCGACTCCATATTTTTAAACAGTGACCCCTAGTTCTAGATTCTCCCACAAGAGGAGACATCCTCTCCACATCCACCCTGTCAAGACCCCTCAGGATCTTATGGGGGCTAAATTTGGTTGATTTGCTCCTCCCGTTAGTGCCCTAATGGGCGTAAATCAACTAGCGCCTGGGCGCGACGCTGCTAACGCCTCCCGCAAAATTCAGCGGAAGGTTAGTGGTGGTGCTAACCATTAGCACCGTGCAGCGCTGTGCCACCGGCAATGACGTCATCGCTGTGCGCAGCGCCCCGCTCACGCCCCGGCTGTAATATTAGGTGGCGTCCCCCCGACTTACCACCGGATGCTATGTCCGCCGGGGTCAGGGGAGCCTACCTGCGGCTGGGGCAGCGCTAGTTAAAGGGGAGGCGGCAGGTGGCCATTTTTGTTGCCGGCTGCCTGACAGCACCTGCCCCCATTGTTGCCCCCTGCCCCCGTGAAGCCCCCCTGAGAGGTGCCGACTGCTCTCCATGAGCCCAGCACTCCTCTTGAGTGCTGGGCTCGTTTGCCAGCAGACCCGATCCCTGGTGGCCCAGCTGGGCACTGGGACGTGCTGCACCAACTCCATCCCCTTTAACAAGGGGAGGAAGGCCTGCAGTACCGCGGCACATAGCGCCACGATATTGGCTTGCAGCGCCCCAAGAGAACCCGGGGCGCTTCCAATAGCCAAAGGGGGCGCAACCCAATTTTTACCCCTATATGTTTCAATCAAATCACCTCTTACTCTTCTAAACTCCAGCGGATACAAGTCTAGCCTGTCCAACCTTTCCTCTTAAGAGAACCCGCCCATTCCAGGTATCAGTCTAGTAAACCTTCTCTGAACTGCTTCCAATGTATTTACATCCTTCCTTAAATAAGGAGACCAATACTGCACACAGTACTCCAGATGTCGTCTCACCAATACCCTGTATAACTGAAGCATAACCTCCCTACTTTTGTATTCAATTTCCCTCGCAATAAACCATAACATTCTATTAGTTTTCCTAATTACTTGCTGTACCCGCATGCTAACCTTTTGCAATTCATGCACTAGGACACCCAGATCCCTCTGCAGTTCTTTAAGTTGCTGGAGAGATGTTAGCATTTTTGTACGGGTGGGGTAATTCCGCTACTAAAAATATTCCCCAACCTAATAAATCTCAACCTCCATTTTGAGTTACCCTACTATAGGCGAGTACAGGGCTTCCAAGGGATTAAAGATGCAACAAACAGGCTTCTGGCAAAACAAATCCAGAATTTTGTGAACAGTGACAGACTAATAGGCCATGTGCCTATTTCCCCTCAAGCCTGGTACATCAGATGGCACACAATATGGAGCAATATTATTTTTACTTGGTCCAGTGGTTATATCTAGGCAGCAAAAATTAATCTTCCCATTTTGCCCCCAGTATGAATGCCAGAGGTTGCAGCCCATTTTCCATTACCTGATGGGGTTGCCCTTCAACTTTTGGTTGCACTTCACTCCCACACTTTGTAATCTACGGTCACCTGGTGCACAGAGGGTTGAGCAGATAGAAGGACTTCCTGCTGGGTCTGGTTCTGGCCCTGGCACAAACTGCTATCTACAGGCCCAATATGGGCAAGATGACCAGAGAGGGTTTCTCAGAGTACTTGCTTCTTTTCTGAGCCTTGCCCCATGCCCAGGTGACCTTGGAGCAATATCATACGATGCCCATTTGTTCGTGAGAAGTTTTCCATGACCTGTGGAGACCACAGAGCATTATCTAGTAAATGATGAGAATGAAATTACCATATATTGCACTTGCATGCATGTTTAGTTAATTGAGCTACTTGTTATCTGGGGACGCACATGTAAAGGTCCCATCGAAAATGCCGGTGGATGGATTGGGAATGGGAATAACAGCAACAACTTGCATTTAAATAGTGCCTTTAACATGGTAAAACAACTCAAGGCTCTTTATCAGGAACGAGGCAGTCGGTGTCTTGCCACAGTTGTTGGGGCACTGCCGCCCCATTCCCATTGGGCAGAGGCCAGAAAAATTGGGGCCAAAATGTTTTAGGGCCTGCCTCAAAACTGGGGATAAAACACATCTGCTCAGCTGCTGCACTCTCACCCTGCACTCAATCTCCACCTGACTCACTGGAGCTCGTTCCAGACTACCCATGTTGTAATATAGGCAGTGGCCTTTTTATCCATTCTCACTCATATGGCTCGATTTTGCTGGGCCCGAGGAGGTGGGATTGGAGGCGTGTGAGGTGGTAAAATCGCAAAAACTGGCGGGCGGACCCGATCCCACCTCCATCCCGCTTCCTAGCAATTTTCCCAAATGCGTGTTTTCTGACCCCATTTCCATCCCGCCTCCAAGAGGCGGAATAGACCCTTAAGGCCCTTAACAACCAGTTAAGTGCCTCTATAATCTCATTTTGAGAGGCCTTTCTGATTTTACCACTGTTCCCATGTCCTGCACATCTCTGGAACACGCCAGTGAATCCTGACAGCCTCACAAGTGACTGCTTACTAACAGCTGCAGCTTCACCATTAAAAAGGAGTTTTCAGCAATCATCATTTGCGGGTGGCAGAACTTTGTTGTCTCAGGTCTGGGGGAACTTTTAGCAGGCCTACTCAATGTTGTGGAAGTTTGGAGCCTGACACCCATCTCCAGAGTGACCTCCTGGGAAACCCCTCTCGCCACCTTGACTGAACACTTCCTCAACTGAGGCATGGGAACCATTTATTTCCTTTCCTCCTGGACATCAGATTTGGATGAAGATCAGCCGTGGCAGCAGCAGAACCATGAACAATAGCACCATCAACAGCAGCAGCAACAACAGGAGTGTCAAGCTGCTGCTCATCCACCTGAAGCTGCACAGGCCAAAAAGTGCCAGCGCGCGACCACATTGCTGCCCGGGATGCAAGGGACGCACTCATCTTGGCCAGATTTGCTTAGCCGCACAGTCAAACACTTTTGCCTCACACCTTCTTATCAGACCATCATCGACAATGGCAAAGAACCTGCAGATTCCTATCACTCTGACCACCATACTGACAATTGCAAGTTGCCCTAAGCCCTCAATGTGGAAGTTCCATTAGCGAAATGACACACGCCACAACTGCAACAGTTTGCCATCAGAATTTTTTATGACAATAAGCAACTGATGGCTTTTCAAAATTAAACACAACATTACACCCAAGTGACTACCCTTGTGATTACTTGTGCATTATCTTCCTCTTACGTGTGCTCCTACATGGTGCTTCCCCTGTGGCTTCAGCAGATGTGGAGGCCCCTTGCTCACTTTCTTGCAGCTCCTGTCTCGATACCTTTGGCGGGCGTCCTCTGGGGTTGCGAACCTGTGAGGGCTTGGCAACAGTCTGCTGCTCCTACGGCTGTGCAGGGGTTGAGACGCCAATCTCAGTTGGGTGGGGACTCTGGTGGGACTCTGACTGAGGGCTCTGCAGTGGCATGGAAGTGTGAGCGCTTGGAGAGGAGCCCCCACTTCCTTGATATATGCCACCAACATCCCTCTCATGGGGCAGCCCCACTTCAGAGCTAGCAAGTGGCTGGACAGCACCTTGCCGCACTGCAGGGGGGCCATGAGGACCCGTTTCTGCATTGGAAGTCCTACTCCAGAGGACTTGCATAAAGGTCTGGTTTGTTTGCTCAATAGCTGACCATTGCTCCTCAAGAAATTTCAGTCTATTCTGAACAATTACCAGGTTTTCCATACCCTGGCAACTAAGCTCCACCATGGACGTAGCCATCCTCTCCTCCTCCGTAGCCATCCTCTCCTCTATGGTAGCCAGCCTTACCATGGAGGTAGCCATCCTTTCCAAGAAGGTTGCCATCCTTTCCGTGGTGATGCCTTCATGCGCCAATGCCTCCACAAAGGCTCTGCTGATGTTAGCGATGGACTCCTCCATTCGCTCCACACTCACAGTGACCCTGGAGACAAAACCTGCCAGAGACTCCTGCACCTGTTCCTGGAGTTCCAGCACCGCTCTCCTTCTGGATGGACCCGGAGGCACAGGCTCGACATGCAGCGGAGCCGAGCTGGGAGCGTCCTCTCCACTGCGACGAGAACTCTCCACTGCTGTCCCTGTCTCCACAATCTGCTGATGCTCACTTATGAGCTGTGATACACCAGGTGACAACTCTACTCTATGTCCCAAAGGTCCCACCGAGGTGTGTCTGCGCTGGTGCTGGGTGCGCTTTATTCTGCTGATGGAGCCCACTCATAGGTTGCAGCTTCCTCTGAGGAGTCTGGAAGCTCAGGCTCTTCTTCCTGGACAGTGGGGACGGGGGCTCTCGATGGTCCTGTGGGGGAGTAAAGGAAAGAGTTAGAGATGTGAGGTAAAGGTTGCATGCACTTTGAATTGTGCAGATGATCATAAGTCCATTTGTTAGAGCATTAGAATCATTATCATTCAGTCATGCAATGTCAATGAGAGAGAGATGCCAAACTATTCTGTCACCAGCTTGCTGTGATGCGCCCGCCTATCCGTCCCCCACTTGGGAATCCTCCTCGATCCCGGCAATTTGCAGGGCCGCCTCCTCCAAGGTGGTGAGCTGGGCTACTGAGGGTGGCCCTCCTCCTGTCCTCACTCTATCCCTCTTATTGTGGGCTCTCTGTTCCTGCAATGAGGGACACAAGTGGAGTTTGAGTGAGAATGAAGGAGTGAGTGTAGAGAATCCATAGCATAGATGCTTAGAAGGAGACAAAGGGCCCTCCGTGTGTGTTGTAAGTTGTTGTCATTGCGTCACAGTGATAGGGAGTGTGAGGGCTGCATGTTCGAATAGTTAAGTGAATGTGACCAGAGAGAGAGAGGGAATGGGTAAGGGTGCAGGGATGTCAGTGTCAAGTGAGATGTGGAGGAAGAGGTTAGCAAAGCAGAGTGCTGGTGAGGAGAGGCGATGGGGATGAGATTGAGGGTGATGAGAAAGTCATACTCGCTTTTCCTGTGCGGAGAAGGTCATGAAACCTCTTCCTGCACTGCAGCCAGGTTCTGCGGCACATAGAGATGGCATTGACCTCCTGGGCCACTTGCAGCCTCACAGCTTTAGTCTGTTGTGGTGGCTTTTTTCTCCCTGAGGAAGGGAAGAGCACCTCCTTATTAGATCTTGCTCCCTGCACCAGAGCTTGGAGGGAGGGCTCATCAAATCGAGGTGCATACTTTTGCTTGCTGGTGGACATGGTCGGTAAATGAAGTCCTTCATACAATGTCCAAAGCGTTTCCAGTCTCCAGAAGAAGCAAGGCTGCTAGCAGGCCTTAAATTCAGCAGCACTGATGACGTCATCGGAGGCGGCTTTCAGGATGGAAAGACTCATTGGGCCAGGGGTTCCCACACGCTGGAAATCAGGGGCCCAATTAGGGAAAATTGCACTTTTTTCCCACTTCACATCGGAGTCGGGGTCTTGACACGAAAACCACCTGACACGCCCCCAGCCCGCCACAATGGCAAAATCCAGCCCATAGGGCGCAATCTTGCCAGCCCTGGGGAGGCGGGACTGCCGGGAAAATGGCAGAATCTGGGGGCGGGTGCCCAACCCACCCCCAGCCTGCCTCCGTGCCATCTTACCAGGAGGTGGGTAGCCGACCTGCGCCGGGTCCCGTCTCCTTGGAGGCGGGAAGGGGATTACAGCCACTTAACTGCCTGTTCAGGCAGATAAGAGGATTATCCCCATTTTGCCCACACAAGTGTGGGCTTCCCGAAGGTTCCGAAACCCGCCAGGGTCACCGAGGCAAGTAGTGGGTCTGCAGGGGTCGGAGGGGTCTAAAAGTGCGCTGTGAAGGTAAGTGATGGGTGCAAGTGTGGAGAGGTGAGTATCTGAGGTAAGTGGAAAGTATTAGAAAAAGTGTACTTGCTGTAGTGTATGTACCTTTAAGGGGAGAACTACTTTTTACAGCTCCTGTATACTGTAGTACCGGCAGTGACCACACCTGTATATAACCCTGAGTCGGGATCTGTACAGTTAGTTTTAGAGTAACCCTCATCCAGTAAACACCTGTTGATTGTTCTCTGCAGTCTCTTGTCTAGTTATTGAAGGACACACAACATCAAGATACACGGATTTAACACTTACCTATATTTCTTCCAGCAGGCTTCAATCAGTGGGTATGCGGAGAGTCTCGCACCTCCGCGGCAGGGATGACAGATGGCCATTACTTTCTCCAATGCAACAACCATCTCATTTCTGCAAAAGAAAGAGGTTTGATGAGTTCTTGTATTCAAGACCTCATCAAACTACAGCGAATGTCAGTGTTTGACAGCTGGGCAGGCTTAACAAGGTCAATCAAGCAAAAATAGCATGGGTTGGCCAGAAGTTGATGGAGGCGGGACTAAAACCCGACAAGTGGGAGTCCCGCCTCCAAAAGTTCCCCATTGGCAAAATCCAGTCCTAAACTTCCAGTTGGCAGTAACAGACAGTTAATGTGTGATGATAACCTCCATTAAGAGATCGCGAATAAGTTGTAATCATTGCTTGTACAGTTAGTTGTCAGAAGATAATAGTATATGTTGAATGGATTTAAAAAAATAAAATCTTGGGATTTTTCCACATTGTGAACTTGCTGTGGTTCTTATTATTCTTTAAATGGATCCCTAGCTAATTAATTTTACCTCACAAGCTGAGGAGATTTCCTCTGGTCGCAGTGTGACATAAGAGATCATTTTATATGTCCCCTAAATCCAGTGAAATGGTGCAAGAGTTTTCAAAGATCTGAATTCAGCAGCAGCAAAATACATTCTCACATTAGTTGTGGCTGGTGATATGACACAAGTGAAAAGGATTTTACAGCATTAGCTGTAGACTTTTGTGTCACTTGAAACAATGTTCTAAAGTCATGCAAGTGTCCAATGAGTGGAAGTGTCTGAGGAGCACTAAATCCTATCTGAGATGATTGCTACATTTAGCTTCTAATGACTATGGTGCTGACACACACCACTCTTGTTGTGTAATGCTGCTGAAGCTTTAATTGAATGTCTCTATTGATTTAACACAGTTACCAAGGCTGTACAAAGGGTGGGATGAGCTGGGGATGTCATTCAATTTCAGATTCGAAGAAGGCCCGTTAAAGTAACTGATTATGTTGGAGCCATTTTTCTTGTCACACAGTGCTCGGTGCAGATGGATCTCAGGAAATTTGCTCCTTGTGTCAGATGAAAAAACAGACGAAGATTAAAACAATAACAGAAATTCCTGGAAACACTCAGCGGGTCAGGCAGCATCCGTGGAGAGAACAGACAAGTTAACACTTCAGGTGCCAACCCTTCATCAAAACTGGAAGAAATTATAGACCAATAGTATTTTAAAAAGAACCAAACAAAAGTAAGGGGAGGAACACGCAAACACAGACAAACACATAAACACACTCGCACTCACTTTCATACACACACACACAAAATCATACACATACACACTCATAAACACACAAAATCATATACATACACAGGTTCACAAACACACATTCATATACACACACACAGATTCATATATATACATACTAGCTGGAGTACCCGGCGTTGCCGAGGGAAATGAAGAAACCTCTGCCATGTTTATAAAACTGTTTATGAAACTGTTGGGATTGAAGAACTCTTCCTAAGCACCCAGGAGGTGGTTCTTTAACTTTGTTTTTTGTTAATGGAGAGGGAAGGAGAGAGAGAGAGGGGGAAGGAGAGAGAGAGAGGGGGAAGGAGAGAGAGAGAGGGGGAAGGAGAGAGGGAAGGAGAGAGAGACAGAGAGAGAAGGAGAGAGAGAAAGAGGGAAGGAGAGAGAGACAGAGAGAGAGGGGGAAGGAGAGAGAGCGAGAGGGGGAAGGAGAGAGAGAGAGGGGGAAGGAGAGAGAGAGGGGGAAGGAGAGAGAGAGAGGGGGAAGGAGAGAGAGAGAGAGGGGGAAGGAGAGAGAGAGAGGGGGGAAGGAGAGAGAGTGGGAAGGAGAGAGAGACAGAGAGAGAAGGAGAGAGAGACAGAGAGAGAGGGAAGGAGAGAGAGAGAGGGAAGGAGAGAGAGAGAGGGAAGGAGAGAGAGACAGAGAGGGAAGGAGAGAGAGAGAGAGAGAGAGAGAGAGGGGGAAGGAGAGAGAGAGAGGGGGAAGGACCCCCAAAAAACCAAAGTTCTTGTGTTCCAGCAAAGATCCAGACATCAGGGACCCAGAATAAACTTCACACTAGGAGCAACTAAAATTGAACAAACTACAAATTACACATACTTAGGCTTAAAAATCAGTTCTATGGGAAATTTTCATTTGGCTGTGAATGAACTGAAAGAGAAAGCAAGAAGTGCTTTATATGCCATTAAAAAGTCAATCCAAATAGAAATTCCAATTGGCATTTGGCTCAAAATTTTTAAATCAGTAATTGAACCAATTGCACTCTATGGCAGTGAGGTGTGGGGTCTGCTAACACAACAAGAATTCGCAAAGTGGGACAAACACCCAATTGAGATCCTGCATGCAGAATTCTGTAAAAGTATCCTCCGGACTCAGAGTAAAACCACAAACAATGCATGCAGGGCAGAACTAGGCCAATATCCACTACTAATTAATATCCAAAAAAGAGCCATCAAATTTTGGAAACACCTAAAAATGAGCAACCCCCACTGCTATCATTACGAAGCCTTGAAATGCCAAGAGATGATCATAGAGAAGAGTCCCCTCAGTCAACTAGTCCTGGGACTCAGTGAAGTAACTACCAACACTACTAATAATAATCAGCCCCAGGACAGTGACATCCTAGCACAGAGAATTCGACCCAACACAATTATCACCAAACAAAAGGAAAAATATTTGACCTATTGGACAGAAACGACAAAAATCCAAAACAAACTCGATTACTATTTGGCCCTAAACAGACAATACACCATGGCTGAATACCTGACCATGGTAAAGGATAGCAAACTGAGATAAGCCTTGACAATGTACAGACTTAGTGAACATAGCCTGGCCATCGAAAAAGGCAGACTTGGCTGCCCAGAGAGGACAGGATATGCTCTCACTGCAGTCAGGGAGTGGTGGAGACAGAGATGCACTTCTTCACAACTTGTGGAAACTATCAGGACATAAGGGAGAATTTCTACCCAAAATTCACAAAAATATGCCCTGAATTCAAAAATTTGAATGACCACCAAAAACTCCCATATCTATTGGGGGAACAGAGAAAATGTGTAACTATAGCGGCAAACTATGTTACAGCTTGCCACAAGCAGAGGGACAACCAGTGACCATTAAATCTAAGAAAAGATTATATGCATATTATATGTGTGTATATCTATGTATACATGGGTATACTTGTCTATACACTGTATGTCTAGATCTGTGTTTATGTGATCAATCATACATGTATTTCTGTGCTTTGGCAACATAAGATGTATCTTGTCGTGCCAATAAAGCAATTTGAATTGAAGTGAATTGGAAGGAGAGAGAGAGAGGGGGAAGGAGAGAGAGGGGGGGAGGAGAGAGAGAGAGAGGGGGAAGGAGAGAGAGAGAGAGGGGGAAGGAGAGAGAGACAGAGAGAGAAGGAGAGAGAGAGAGGGGGAAGGAGAGAGAGAGAGAGGGGGAAGGAGAGAGAGAGAGGGAAGGAGAGAGAGAGAGAGGGGGAAGGAGAGAGAGAGAGAGAGAAGGAGAGAGAGAGAGAGAGGAGGAGAGAGAGAGAGGGGAAGGAGAGAGAGAGAGAGGGAAGGAGAGAGAGACAGAGAGAGAGAGGGAAGGAGAGAGAGAGAGGGAGGGAAGGAGAGAGAGAGAGAGGGAAGGAGAGAGAGAGAGGGAAGGAGAGAGAGACAGAGGGAGAGAGAGGGAAGGCGAGAGAGACAGAGAGAGAGAGGGAAGGAGAGAGAGAGAGAGAGGAAAGGAGAGAGAGAGAGAAAGGGAAGGAGAGAGTGAGGGAAGGAGGTAGAGAAGAGAGGAAGACACCCCGGGGAAGGGCTGGACTCAGAGCCCGGCGGGTGAAGAAGGGCAGCCGCCATTTTGTGAGGTCGGCGGGAAGTTTGAATCGCGGCAGCCGAAGGAAGGAAGGAAGGAAGAAGGCGAGATTGTGGGTTTAAATTTTTTTTTTAAAGGATCCAGAGAGAGGAGATGTAGGTGAAGCCGGAGGTTCTGATCGCTCGGGCTGTATGTGTGTTGTGTGAGGAGACGGAGACTCTCCGCAGCCCCGCTGGACACCATCTGTAGTGAGTCTCTCTCTCTCTCTCTCTGCGCTTTGCTAAAGCTCTGAACTCGGGGATTGATGTTGAGGTGGTAGGCCGTGGATCCCCGGCCTCCTCCTCCTCTTTGATACTGAGTGTGAGCTGAGCCCAGCCCCCCCCCCGGGTGTGTCGGGGGTGATTGGCCGGGGGTGGGGAGGAAGGAGGGAATGGCGCCGAGTCTCTCTCACACACCCCGAGCTCCCCGGGGCTGTAATAGAGCCGGCTTCCCTCTCCCCCGGGCTCTCGGGCTGCGCGGTTGAGACCGTGGGGAAGGGGTAGGACTCAGAGCCCGGCCTTGGTGACCCGGAGCCCCTGTGCGCAGCGGCTCCCGCTCTGAACCGCCGCCGCCGCTCACCTGCTCGCTTTCAGTCGGGCTGACCACTGATGAGCTCCCGCTCCGGTTTTTCCCGCTCCCACACTAACGGCAGGCTGTAGGATTAGGCCCCACCCACACATGCCATGAAACACCCCCCGTGACGCAGCGCGCTTCCCCCGTTGGATTGGTCAGTCATCACATCACTCAACACTAATGAGCGGATTTTTACCATTTTTTGAAGGTTTTTCCAAAAAGTAAATATACCTATGACACTCCCCTAATCATAAGCTTTCTTTTGATATAACATATGTGTAGGTATGCTCTATAACTTTTGAGTTAAGCGCGGACATACAGACAGACAGACAGACACCACCATTTATTATATACTAGCTGGGGGAGCCCGGCTTTGCCAGGGCTGTTTTGGGCCGGGCGGTTTAAATCGAGTCCCAGGCTTTGGGGCCTGTCTGTCTGTCCCTGTGTGAATCTGCTGCCAGGCAACATTTTAAATCAAGTCCCAGGCTTTGGGGCCTGTCTCTGTGTCCCTCTGTGAATCTGCTGCCGGGCAACATTTCTACCTTTTAATAGCTTCAAAGATGAAAGTAAAAGTACTTATAAAACGTTTTTGGTAAATGTTATGTAATTTTTAAAAGAGATACTAACTTTTTCGAAGCTGGATTAGCAGATTTTGAGCTGGAAGTAGTGAAGCAATGGCTGCCCGATGCCTGAGTTGAAAAGCATTAGTCCCGCCCACAGATGCAGCGATTGGCCAACCATCAGGCGACTGAACTGTAGGATTGGTCAATCGTGACGGCACAGGATTGGTCGACCTTGACGTCAGTCAATCAATGCTAATTAGCAGATAATGAGTTTAATTTTGAAGGTTTTTTGCATAACGCGCGAACAATTTTTGCCCAACCGAAAAGTAAATATGCTTATGACGGTTCTGGAATTGTAAGCTTTCTTTTGATGTAACACACGTGTAGGTACGCTCTACAAATTTCGAGTTTATTCAATACAGACAGACAGACGGAATGACAGACAGAAGAACCGCTTTATATCTATAGATACTAGCTAGAGTGCCCGGCGGTGCCGAGGCTTTTTTGAGGGCATGTTGTTGTTGGAAGAGAGAGAGAGAGAGAGCGCGACTGGGGGGAAGAGAGAGCGCGACTGGGGGGAAGAGAGAGAGCGTGACTGGGGGAAGGGGGGAAGGAAGGGGGGAAAGGGGTGGGCAAAGGGGAGGGGGAAGGGAGGGGAAGGGGGGAAAGGGAAGGGAAAGGGGGGGAAGAGAAGGGGGAAAGGGGAGGGGAGGGGGGAAAGGGGGGGGAAGGGGAGGGGGGAAAGGGGGGGAAAGGGGAGGGGAGGGGAGGGAAAGGGGAGGGGAGGAGGGGGGAGGGGAGGAGGGGGGGAGGGGAGGGGGAGGGGAGGGGAGGGGAGGGGAGAAAGGGGAGGGGGAGGGGGCAGGAAGGGGAGGGGGAGGATGGGGAGGGGGGGAGGAAGGAAGGGGAGGGGGAGGAAGGGGAGGGGGAGGAAGGTTGGAGGGAGGGAGGGAGGGGGGAGGGAGAGAGGAGGGGGGAGGGAGAGGGGGAGGGAGGGAGAGGGGGGAAGGGAGAGAGCGGGGGGCAGGGAAGAGGGGGGTGCAGGGAGAGAGGGGGGAGGGAGAGGGAGGGGAGAGAGAGGGAGGGGAGAGGGGGGTGAGAGAGCGAGGGAGGGGGAAGGAGAGAGGGAAGGAGGAAGAAACCGGGCAGCCCAGACTAAAGATGGCGCTGTTCGGGCCCACATTGAAGTTCCGCCATGATCAAAGATGGCGTCACGAGGAAATAGCCGTGCCGCCAGGATCAAATATGGTGCTGTGGTGTCGCTGCATTGAACTGCTGCCAGGATGAAAGATGGCCGGGCCCAGTTGCCGGGGTAACCCTCCTCCCCTCCCGATCTCCAGAGCCGGTTGCCGGGTTAACCCTTGAGAGGGGGGGGGGAACCGAGGAGAGGGGATAGGGGGCAGGGGCAGAAAGAAAAAAAAGCTGTCTGCCAGCCTTCAGGGCGGGTGCAGCCAGCCTTGAAGGTGCGTGAAGAAGCCGGCGGCCATTTTCTCATGTCGGTTGGAAGTACGGAAAAAAAAATTTTCTTAATAAAAACTGCAAAATTTCTTTACTTTTAAAAAAAGTAGCTGCAAAGTACAAAATCGGAAATCTTCTAACTTTATATGTTCTTTCCTTAAAAACTTTCGGCTTTTGTATATCTTCTAACTTTATATCTTCTTTCGTCAAAAACTTTCGGTTTTTGTATTTCTTCTAACTTTATATCTTCTTTCCTTAAAAAACTTTCGCCTTTTGAAAACCGAAAGTTTTTTAAGGAAAGAAGATATAAAGTTAGAAGATACAAAAACTGAATTATTTATTCTCTATCTCTTCACTTATGTTGCAATAGTTGCTGCAGTCACTCCAGTGCTCGCGAAGACGAAAGTAACTTTTATTTATTCTGTCTTATTAAGCATCAGGCCCCGCCCACACACGCCACAGGATTGGTCAACCATCACGTGATGGGGGAGACCAAAGGGGGGGGTGAGGGGTGGGAGGAGCTTGCCACAAAACAATTGCCTAGGGTCCAGCATGGCTGGTAACAGACGCCCAGACTTCGAGGCTTACCTGCAAAAACGGGGAAAGGTAGGAAAATTAATGAGATTAGATAAAAGATTTAGAAAGTAATTAACCTTTTTTAAAAACAATTTCTGAAAGTAATTAACTTTTTTTTTAAAGAATTTCTGTTTTAAAAGGAACTTTTTTTTTAAAGACGCAGAAAGCGGGAAAAAGAAATGAAAAGTTTGGAATCAAGATGGCGGCGACTCACCTCGGTTCAGAACGATAAGGCCCGCCCACACACGCACCGATTGGTGGACCGTCAGGTCACCGAAGGGTAGGATTGGTCAATCGTCCCGTCACTCGACCGTAGGAGGGCCTGCCCGCACGCGCCAGGAACCCGCCGTACGATTGGTCGACCTCGACGTCACTCGATTCTAATGAGCGGATAATGAGCGGAACGTTGAAAGTTTTTTGGATACTGTGGGCGCAATTTTTGTCCGGCCGAAACGTAAATACGCTTAGGACGGTTCTGGAATCGTCAGTTTTCTTTCGATGTAACACACGTGTAGGTACGCTCTATAACTTTCGAGTTGATTCAATACAGACAGACAGACAGACAGACGGAATGACAGACAGACAGATGTATCCTTTTATATATATAGATATAAAATAATAGATAATAGATACACACACAGATTCATATATATACATACTTGCTGAAGTGCCCGGCGGTGCCGAGGCTTTTTCGAGGGCATGTTGTTGTTGGAAGAGAGAGAGAGAGAGCGACTGCGGGGGGTGGGGGGGGAGAGAGAGAGAGAGAGAGAGCGCGACTGGGGGGGAAGAGAGAGAGCGACTGGGGGGTAGAGAGAGAGAGACTGGGGGGAAGAGAGAGCGCGGGTGGGGGGAAGAGAGGGCGGGGGGGAAAGGAGGGCGGGGGGGAGGGGGGGCGGGGGGGAAGGGGAGGCGGGGGGAAGGGGAGGGCAGGGGGGAAGGGGAAGGGAGGGCGGGGGGGAAGGGAGGGCGGGGGGAGGGGAGGGAGGCGGAGGGGGAAGGGAGGGCGGGGGGGAGGGGGGAAGGGAGGGCGGGTGGGGGAGGGGGGGAAGGGAGGGCGGGGGGAAGGTGGGCGGGGAGGGGGGGAAGGGAGGGCGGGGGGGAAGGGTGGGCGGGGAGGGGGGGGAGGAGGGAGGGCGGGGGGGAGAGGGGGGAAGGGGGGCGGGAGGGGCGGGGGGAAGGGGGGGCGGGGGGGGGAAGGGAGGGGGGGAGGGGGGGAAGGGGAAGGGGGGAGGGGGAGAGGGGAAGGAGGGGGAGGGGAAGGGGAAGGAGGATGGGGGAGAGGGAGGAAGGGAGGGCTTGAAGCTGAGAGACGGCCACGGCCACGCCCGGTTGCCAGGGTAACCCTGCCGCGCCACCCCGCCCCGCACTCCCGAGAGCCCCGCTCTCTGAGCCCCACACTCCCGAGCGACCCGCTCTCGAAGCCCCAGCCGCCCCGCCCCGCACTCCCGAGAGCCCCGCTCTCCAAGCCCGCCCCGCACTCCCGAGAGCCCCGCTCTCCAAGCCCCAGCCACCCCGCACTCCCGAGAGCCCCGCTCTCCGAGCCCCGCCCCCCCCCGGCCGAGAGCCCCGCTCTCCAAGCCCCAGCCGCCCCGCATTCCCGAGAGCCCCGCTCTCCGAGCCCCGCCCCCCCCGGCCGAGCCGGCTTGAAGTCCGCCGATTGCGGCTCTGAGAGACGGCCGGCGGGCTCGGTTGCCGGGGTAACCCTTCCCGCTCACCAAGGCCGAGATCCACACTCTCGAGAGCCCCGCCCCCCCGCCCGCCCGAGCTGAGCGCGGAACAGAGAGAGACGCCGCGTCTCACCTGCTCCTGCTGCGCGCGCACCCTGACCCTCGTG